>NC_072894.1:22500000-23750000 GCF_027943255.1 Anastrepha obliqua | reverse complement strand
CATCTGACCCTAATTAGTTGAATTTTGACTCGTCGGTGAAACGAATGTTGCTTCGAAATTCATTCCGATTGCTAACGCAATCTTTCAGTTCAACCAGTTCAGTTCAATAGTTCAACCTTTTCCTCACATTAATCCTTGAATGAAGAGGTTTTTTTAGGAGTGTACACTCTGTATTATTTACTATTTCCAATAATTTGTGTGTGGACGTCAACAATTGATGTATTTTTAAGTGATTTGACAATATTAACTGCAGAAATGTACGGTTTCTCGTTTATTAAACGTATAATATATTGAATATCTATACAAATCCTCTGAATTATAATAATTAAATATTAATAGTTATAATATACGTGACTCCTACAACTTTGAGATATTTCTACCCTTGATTATGGCCATCGTATTGATGGTTTCCTAGAAATCGAATGCATGAAACTGTACGCTGAAATGTAGCAGTAATTCTTTTGATGTTCTGCCATCGCCCCGAAGGGTGACTTATTGGAGAGAGAAGTGGCTAAAAATCATGTATAAGTCACTCGTGGCGACTTCTGAATACCTAAATGAAGGTGATGTTACATTACAAGAGTTTTATTCATATGGAAAAAATATTCATATCTAAAATTCTTAAATATGTAGATATATTACATTTTTTTTTTAATAATTATTACTATATACGATGTAAAATATGACTATAAAACAGCTTGCTCTGCACGCTTTTCTATAGAAAATCATAGCTTTACATGTAATGCAATATTTTATATTCATGCCATTCACGGGTTAAAATCTTGACGGCCAAATAATTGCATACGTTTTGCATTTGCTCACAAGTCAGCAATGCACTGGCCCTAAAAGCTTTCGCATTTGTTTAGCACAACTACAGAAACTAGGCTGCTAAGCTTTTGAAAAATAGTTATTTCCTGAAGCTAGCAAACGAAACATTGATTCAGTGCAAAGCTTTCAAGGCAACCATAGACAGCCAACCTTTCTAGCCATTGCTAAGCTTGGCAACGCTTCTAAAATGTAAAGGCACCTACCATTTAATTTCAACGAAAGGCTTATGTGACACACACACACACACACACTGCGTATGGCAAGGAGAATAACTGGAAATGAAAGCTGGTAAAAGGCGGTAAAAAAGTTTTTCATAGGAAATTTAATTCTGCATTCTGATTTTGAATTGATTTCATGATGTTTGAGGACTAAGTGTAATAAAAGATGTTGCTATAAATAAATTATGTTAAAAATAGGTCCACGCAAGTCGCAGAGATTTCACATACAGACACATGCACATTTATGCATGTACATACATATGTGCAGATGTGTACACAACAACAGTGCCTTATTTTAAATATTTATAGTATTGCAATTCTGAAGTAGAAAAAAAGTGTTACATGCATACGAATACAAGGAAACCTCGTTCAAATGATGCTGCAAGGAATGGGAAGTACCAAAAGTATCAATGGTTTTTTTATTACTTACTTATTTTGCTTAGCTGGCAACTACAACGGATGGTTGGTCTTGTCCGCTACCAAAATGTTGCGCCACCCGCTTCTGCTTTGCACACGTTGACGCCAGTTAGAAACTCCAATTGCGGCAAAGTCGTCATCGACTTGGCCTTTACAACGTATACGAGGACGTGCTTTTTTGCGAGTTCCACCAGTGAATGGAATGTCATTATTCATCGTGACCAAACCAGCGCAGCCGCTGAATTTTAATGCGCTTCACTACGCCGATATCGGCGTACAGCTCGTGGTTCCATCTAATTCGATATGAAATATTCCCGCAAATCGGACCATACATCTTGTGGAGAATTGTTCTTTCAAAAGCTCCTAATAACCGCCCATCGGGATTCGTCAATGTCCATGACTCAGCGCCATATAGGAAGATCGTGTGGTTGATACAATAGATTGCGTGTGATAGAGTTTTTCTTTCGTACATCAAGAGAGGGCTTTGCTTTTCAATTGCCTACCCAGTCCAAAGTGTCATCTGTGGGCAAGAGTTATTCTTCGCTGGATCTCTTGGCTGACATTGTTGTTGATGTTAATGCTCGATCCTAAGTGGGCAAAGTCTTTGACTACGCCGAACTCGTACTTGTCAATCGCGACCTGCAGTCCAATATGTGTAGAGTTTTTGGTTGTTTACTCAAGGTACTTTGTCTTGCCCTCGTTTCCTGTGAGACCTACTCAGTGGGACTCTTTTTCAAGACTGGAGAAAGTTGCACTGACTGCCCGCTGACTAATGCCAAAAATGTCGATATCATCAGCGTAAGCGAGCAGCATGACACTTTTATAGAAAATAATATAGTTTTTTTAGTTATACATGTAATTTATATTTCATAATTTATGTATGCTTGTTACTTTTTTTGGCGCCCATTGCTTTTCGGTGTAATGTCTTAAGCATCGATTAACTTTTAATCCTTTAATCACATTTCCTTCACTCAAAGTAATGATTTTAGCTCGTAGCGACCGTCGTAGCCTAATTTGTTTGGCACGTAACTACCATTCAGAAGTGCACAGGTTCGAAACACGCTGCGCGCATGAAACACCAATTGATATAAACATTTCTTTCTAATGATGCTCGCTCCTCGGCAGATAATGGAAAATCTCCGAGTGGAAAACCTGCCACATAAAATCTTCTCATAAAAAACCATCTGCTGTTCATAGCGGCATAAAACCATAGGCCCCTCCATTTGTGGAGGGAGAACACCCAAAAAAGGGCGTAGGAAAATGTCATCGTGAATTATAATTGATTTCCCAGTTCTCTGAAATGTTGATAATAAAACTGCCGATAGAATTAAAAGTTTTGACTAATAACGGTAAGTTAATGTGTGAATTAAAAACTTAAAATAAAGTTGCCACAACATCAGCGCGAATGCGCTCGAACCAATTTTCGAAGTACTTTTTCAGCTCAGATTGAAGTAATTCCAAAACATGTGATTTGAGCACATCATCATCTGCTTCTTCGAGCTTCGAAAAATTACATCTCGAATTTCATTCTAGATTTGCGGTAATAAGAAGAAATCGTTGGTTGCCAAATCAGAACTGTGTGGCGGATTGTCCATTAAATTGATGATTTGAATTCACAAAAATTAACTAGAACATCCCGAAGTAGGAGAACTTCTTAGTTTAGCTTGCCTTATTTTGCCAAATACTTCAGGCTAATAAATGGTGGTGTTCAAATAAAAACTGCCCTTTGTACGTTGTTCTAATGGCGAACAACTTAATTGGATTGAGTTCGTATTTAAAGACTCTTACAGTCGATTGCTGTTTGGTTTTGGATTCATTTACATCTTTGATCTGATCATTTGATCTTATAGAGGTCGCTTGATAACTTGCTATTAAATTGTGTCGGTATTTCTTTGCATCGAGCCTCTTTGTAAAAACATGCACCATCAAAATTGTTTCGTTCTTTATGTGAAGGGTTTGACTGTAACGCATTAGCTGTGATAGGTACTCGGGAAGTAGTTGCGTATCAAATCGGTGCTTCGAAGTTTTGTTATGTTGTTATTATTGGCTTTCTGCCCGTAAATATTTATTAAACGAAATGTGAACAGAGCAGTCGTACGTGCAACAAACTTTCAGAATTCTAAAAACCATTAAGATAACATTACGAGAACTTAAAATGGTAATACAAAATATTAGGCTGGGGAATAAGTTCGTAGCGTTTTTACGGAAGGCTTTTATTTTAACGAGAAACAATAATTCTAGCAATAAGTTAATCAATTATATATTCGCCGTTGCTGTTTACAACATCTTCCCACCTCTCGAGCAATTTGTTGATGCCGTTCCGCCAAAAATCGCCTGGTTTGGTGGCAAAGCAGTTATTAAGTCAGTTTTTAAGAACCTCTTTGTTATCGCCAGTAACGCCCTTCATATGATTTGACAAAGAGCGGAAAAGATGGTAATCAGTTGGTGCAAAGTCCGAAGAATACAGCGCAAGCTGAAGGACCACCCATTCGAGCTCTTGGAGGGCGGCTTTGGCGACTTGTGCAAAAAAGAGCGTGGCGTTGACCATGTCGATCAGGTCGATCTTTTCAGTCGAGTAGCCTCATTCACGGAGTGTCGCTGGGTAATATATAGCACCTTGTTGACCGTGGCATTCTTTTCATTTCCCAGTGCAACCATGTTCTCCCAGTCCCACCAAACACATATCATGGTCTTCTTTGGATGAAGATCCGGCTTCCCCCCCCCGTCTTTGGCATATCTCCTGGAGACACCCACTCCTTTATTTGCTTCATATGGATGTACGAGTACAACTGTCGGCAAAACGTAAGGTGAATTTGGTTGTAAAATGAAAAATCTTTATTTATTCTTGTAAATCAATTTCATCCTCTTGAAAATTATCCCCTCTCGATGAAATAGGTACACTTATGCCAACGATTTTTCCAATCCCCGAAACATGCCAAATCGTCCATTTCCGGTATAGCCATCAGCACCTTCTTCGATTCAGCTTTTATCTCCTCAATCGACTCGAAACGCGTTCCCCGGAGTGGTCTCTTCAGTTTTGGGAATAGCCAGAAGTCACACGGAGCCAAATCAGGCGAATACGGTGGTTGCGGAACGATATGCGTTGAATTTTTGGCGAACTGGTCACGAAGAATGAGTGCAGTGTGAGACGGTGCATTATCGTGATGCAAAAACCAAACTTCTCTGCTGTTGTTGTAAAATAAAAGAAAATATAAAAACGCTATAAACTTATTCCCCAATCCAATAGAAATGTTGTTGGAATGATTTTTTTATTATAATCTGTTTTAATATGATAACCGGTATATGTCCGCAGGTCAATTCGGCCAGCCAATTTGTGACTACTTCAATAAATCTGGCTTTCGGCCGTCAAAGGTGACTTGAATATTGCAACAAATCGATTGTTAAGCGCGCTGTGTGACAAGTTGCATCGTTTCGTTAGAGCAAAATGTCGCCGATGTTTAGCTGAGTAATTTTTGGGAAAAAAATCATTCAGCATGGCTCGGTAGCACTCGCCATTCACCCTAACAGCAGTTCCGTCCGCATTTCACAACAAAATTGATGAAGCCGAGAGTGCTTAAAGAACTTCACAAACAGATTTTTCTTTTTTTTTTAAAGTACATTTCCACCATTTGGAAACATTGTTCTGGAGTTCAAGGATTCTTGCCATGACTTGCCAAACACTACGGAACAGAAATGTCAACACATTTTGGCGTTCTCAGCTATCAAACCAGAGTCATCAATATCGATAGTTCTGATGTAGAAAAACACCCGATATAGAAATAAGGGTTTCTGAGAGATAAAAATGTGGAAAGACGGAAAAAGTTTCCGAAATATTGGAAAATCTATTGGGAGAACGTGTTGTAACAAATTTTCAGCAAACTGGAATTTTTACATCTAAGCTCAGGTCAGGGCGTCCGAAAAAATTATCGACCCGGGAAGAGCGTTCTATAATCAACTTGACAAAGGTTAACCCCGCATTACATCCTCAAAATTAGTTGAAAACATAAATCAAACATTTAAAAAAAGTATTTGCGCTGAAACTGCCAGAAAAGTTCTCCGTCAAGCTGGATACCATGGTAGAGTTGCCCGAAGAAAGCCTTTCATTTCTCTTGTGAACAGACGTAAACGCATTCAGTTTGCTAATGAGTACATAAATAAGCCTCCCGAGTTCTGGAAAAAAGTAATATTTTCAGACGAAAGTAAATTTTGTATATTCGGAATAAAAGGCCGTCAAATTATTTGGCGAAAACCTGGAGCTGCTCTTGAAAAGCAAAATCTTGTTGGCACGGTTAAGCACGGAGGTGGCGGGGTTATGGTTTGAGGCTGCATGGCGGCAAATGGGGAATTTAAAGGAAAGTGCAGAAAATTTTGGCTTATCAAGAACATTTTGGTTTCAACAAGACAACGACCCGAAGCACACAGCTGCGATCGTTAAGCTTTGGCTCTGGTACAACGCCCCAAAATAGCTTAAAACACCGCCACATTCCCCAGATCTTAACCCCATCGAGCATCTGTGGGATCTATTGGAAAACAGAATTCGTCAGCAAGTGATTACTAGTAAAGAGGTTTTGCGGAGTGTCATGCAGGCAGAATGGAGGAAGATAACAGCAGAGGAAACAGAGAAACTAGTAAGTTCAATGCCAAATAGGCTGAGGGAAGTCCTGAAACAAGGTGGATATCCAACTAAATATTACTTTTAATTTTTGCATATAGCATATCATGTTTTTGTATTAGACTTTAAGACTGAACGCAGACTTTATGGTCGCTTTATTTACTTGTTACAGCCATTATTCACCGTTATTTAAAAACTTATGTGAGGAATCTTTAAATTTATTTTTGTTTTTGAAACTTAAATATATAATAAACATATAAATATATACAAATTTATAAAAACTATAAAATCAGGTTGTGTGTTTCATTCACTGAAAAGTTATTGTAGGGTGAACGCAGACTTTGTGGGGCATGTTTATGTAAAATCAATACCCAATTTTCCGCTGTAGCCGAATGGGTTGGTGCGTAACTACCATTCGGAATTCACAGAGAGAACGTCGGTTCGAGTCTCGGTGAAACACCAAAATTAAGAAAAATATTTTTCTAATAGCGGTCGTCCTTTGGCAGGCAATGGCAAACTTCCGAGTGTATTTCTGCCATAAAAAAACTCCTCATAAAAATATCTGCCGTTCGGAGTCGGCTTGAAACTGTAGATCCCTCCATTTGTGGAACAACATCAAGACACACGCCAGAAATAGGAGGAGGAGCTCGGCCAAACACCCAAAAAGGGTGTACGCGCCAATTATATATATATATAACTATATACACTCGCAGCAGCTAAGAGTTAGATGGTTCATTTGATTAGCCAATTTTTTACTACTTTTTTTTTAGTAAATCTGGCTTTCTGCCGTCATTGATGGCGTGAATATTTCAAAAAGTGACGGCTATTTTAACTTAAAATAATTATTTTTTTAAATTGTTTGCGCAATTTAATTTTTCTACACGTTTTTTAGGTCGAGGTTTTACTGTATTTTTTTTGTATTATAGAGGTTTTAGTTATTTATCCAAGCTGATTATTTTTGAATGCATTTTCGTAACACAATTTTTCTATACTTTCTTTATGTTTTAAAAACTCGTGTGTTTTTTTTCTTTTTTTGTAATAAAGAGGTTAGTGTTCTAAATTTATTTATAAAATATTTGTCTAGACAGAATATTTTTAAAAGTACAATATTTTATTTTTTAAATTCACGAATAATTAAGGAAACATTTTTTAAATTTTGTTTTTACGTATGGCGCTGTAAGCAGCTCCTGATGTAGAGTTTTTCGTCATAACCAAGTTCTTTAAATCGAGTTTTTACTCTGGTATGCACATTTTTATTCTAAACTAATTATTATTTGAAAGTACTTGTCTTTGTAAATTAATAAAAAATATTTTCAATTTACTTGTTGACACCTCCACTGATAATTTATTTGGCGCTCACGGCGGCAACTTCACACATTCTAAGCGCCTAAATTTTTCCTGCCCTCTGCACACATACAGATAAATACACAAATACAAGTGTGAGTAGTACATGCATGCAGTGCCATCAAAAGCAGGGCAAATAAACTCGTGTGATGGCGGCGATAATAAGCAACTCGAAAACAACAACTAAAATATACGGCAGACAATCACAAATAATGTCGCAACATCGATACTGTCGCGCCACCAATATGTACACAGATATGCACGGGAATACATACATACATATGTATGTATGTACAGATGTATGCCCAAACATGTGTACGTGCAATCGTTGTCACCAAGACGCTGTTGCCTCATTTGTGGAAACCTTTGATGCAAAGCGCCAGCATCAAAACGACCTACCGAGCATAGCCCTTGGCGTCTCCACAATTGATTTTATCGGCATAAGCTGCAAACTTGCATACAAACATACAATACATACATACGCGCATTACATATCTACTTAAGAAACACATTCAATTTTGAAGTTGACATTAATGCAGCAGCAACAACAATAAATATAGCACAAAAGCAAACGAAAGCCACATTCATCTTCATATTACGAAAATGTGTGGCGCGACGAGCAAATAAATCTCTCATTTGACTAAATTTGCTTATATGCAAATGTGTGTGCGTGCATATGCTCGTACGTAGGTGACTATGTACGTGTGGATTTATGCACTGCATGCATTGCCGGCTTTATCGATCTGTCTGTGGCTGGTGATGAATCAATTTGCGGACATTTGGCGCGCATCGCTGCAGCATTTCGATCAGATTTCGATTGCGACAAATGACGCGGCCTAAAAATAACGAAGTGCAAGCAAAAGCAAATATTGCAAAGAAGATTTATGTATGTATGTATGTACTAAATAGCTTCGGGTATTAAGAAAGCTGATGGCTTTACTTTGCATTTCAACCGCCCATTAGTTTCTATAGTATTTTTTTTGCTTCCAACGGTTTTTAACAGCCGATCGATCAAAGTGGTTATGCAAAATCGATTTTACTTTTTAGTTAATTTTAGTACGCGTTTTTTTTTTCTAAGTACACATGATTTACTATGCAAACACGCCCATTTTGCCTCCAGCGAACTTCAAATTCATTCAAGCTTTTTAAGTCAAATTTAAATTTAATTTACACGCTTGCTAAATACGATATGATTAAATACAGAAAGGGTAATCTTCACTTAATGCCACTATGCCCTGCTATGCGTATTCAAACGATAATTAAAGCTAATCCATCAAGCTGCCAAATGTCAGTTGCACTCGCGAGCCCAGCGACACCAAAAACAAAATTATGGAAAAGAAAACACATTACAAAAATATTTTTGAAAAATTTACCTACCAGTAAGCAGCGTCCCAAAAAAACCATGTTTTAATAAAAGGACACACAAAATCCTTGTTCAACACATCTGCATGTCGAATAAGATACTTGCCCTCAAAGCCACCCCAAAATGGTCCGAATTCACTGAAACAAAAAGCAACCCCTAAAATAATATTGCACACATTTGTGTGTGTGTGTATGCATATGCATACGCATAGTAGTGAATATCGCACAAGCAAAAAAGATATTCAAATTTACTCAATGGCATTTGCATTGAAGGAGATAAGACGCAAAATCAGCTAGCAACGCATTGCGTTTTTTGATAGATGCTCAGATGATGAATGGGCGGTAAAGGACTCAAGTCATTATGGAAACATTGAAGCGGCGAATTTATTTAAAATTAAAAAAGGCTTGAGCTGAAAAAGGTGAACTTTCCAAATGCTTGCACACATGAAAAATCTATTAAGCAACATTTAGAAAATATAAATTTCAAGAGTTTATGTTAAAACTAGCTTTAACCCGTGGCCCCGCTCGCGTAGGAGTAGTTTTGAGGGATTTAGGATATGTATATAAAAGAATTACAAACAATAATTTCATAGAAAATAATTTTTTATTAATAACCATAGTATTACAATACCCGGCATCCATTGCTATGCCTCGTTTAATAAAATCAAAACAACCAATCAGAAAAATATCAAGCAAAATTATTTATATTAATTTTCTATCTCAAACCGTTTTTGAACGTGGCATTTGGGTCATAGTTGAACAGCTTGTGCGGATTATGAAGTCTCGAGTGGGCTATAAATAGAGGGAAATAGGAATAACTAAGATTTTGTAGATTAAATTTAAGCAAATATTCGATTAGTAGTGACGAATGAGAGTGGTGGCGCGGCCTGGGGGCTGTGGGAAGGGAGTTCCATCATAAAAACATGCCTATAACCTTCATTGGGTGAAAATATGAATGTATAAAAATTTTTACGTCATTTGGTGTTGTCGTTTCGGAGTGATGCGGACAACGTACAGACATTCACCTTTATACTATAGATATATTGGGTTGGGGAATAAGTTCCCACCGTTTTTATATTTTCTTTTGTTTCACAACGATTTGCTTGCTGTTTGGCAAAGAGTAAGTATTCATTCGATAGAATTATTTCTGGTCTACAAAATTAAGTTAACAGTAGTTTTGAGTTATTTAATTTTTTATTACTTTTGAGGCTTAGAAAAGGAAAACCCAGTAGGCAAAAATCAACATTTTCGACATCTGCTCTTCTTTGCTTTTCATCGGGGTCAAAAAGCTGCCGAAGCAGCCCGAAAAATTTGCGACGTGTATTGAGAAGGCGTCAAAGTCGAGTCTACAGCACGAAAATGGTTTGACTCGCCGTCAAGAATGGTGACTTTGAAGTCGGTGAATTTGACGAAGAACGTCTCAAATCACTTTCGATGGAGAACGGTCGCCAAACCAGTCATAAGTTTGCGGAACAAATGAACTGCGATCATAAAACGATTCTCAATCAGCTTCATTCAATGGGGTTTACCGAAAAATTAGAAGGCTGGGTGCCTCACGAGCTCAATGAAAAATATGAAGAAAGTCGCCTTCGAATTGCTTCTCAGCATCTCGTCCGCCATGGAGCAACACGCGGTCATAAATAGTGCTTTTTATTTCGTTTATTATAAGTCTAAAACATAATAATTGTTTTTGCAGACCACTTAGACCTAATATGAGCTTAAATGACTACTATATTACTATAATAATTAAATAAATTAAGAAAAAGAGTTTAGAAATTTATAAAATTCATTCTTTGAAACCGAGAAGTCAAGCGGAATAGAACTCGAGATCTCATTGAATTCTCTTAAAGCGCAAGCAATAGGAGCATTCCGCGCATAATTCGTGCCAAGAAATTTAAGATGAAATGGATAAGTATTTCGTAACGATCTAGTAAGAATATGAAAGTAAATGCAACGTAATAGGGATGAACAGTCCATTTCTCCTTTAATTACACTAAAAACAAAAGACAGTGAGAGTATAGACCTTCTGCTCTCTAGAGACTTTAAGTTAATTAAAATCAAACGGGAATGATAGGAAGGGATAGGATTTGAGAATTTAAACGATCTGAGAGCATATTTAAGAAACACCTTTTGTACACGTTCAATTCTCTCAATAGCAACTTGGTGGCAAGGTCTCCAGATAAAAGTTGCCTATTCTAATCTAGAGCGCACAAAGGAACTAAAAGGCAATTTGTGAGTGTGAGGGTCCGAGAACATCGAGCTGTTACGCCGTATAAAACCTAAGATTGAGTAAGAAGTGGACACAATAAACTGAGATATACGAGATAGATGTAACTGCATGCAGAACTATTGGATACGCAATGAAAACTTGAAGCGCTTATTTATCAAAACGACTTTTTTTGATACGGTGGCAACGATTTCTCGAAGACTAATGAACCGATTTTAATTTTCTTTTTTTCCAAAATTTTTGTTATCGCATTGGCTATTGTTGTACGTAGCCGATTTTCAAAATTTTGAAAATAACTATTTCTTTGGGCCTGTTGAAAATCAAAAAAATGGTGAAAAACACACATCGAAATTCAAATCACCACCATTTTGTCAAAAAAAAAAAAACTGCTACGTACAACGATAGCCACTATTGTGTAGATTAATAAAATTTTTAGTTTTTTGATTTCAGATGACTATTCATTGCTGTATCGCTGCCACCAGATGACGTCACTTTTTTTTTAACTCGTTACTTTTATTTACATACATAAATTTGTCAATTTTCAATAGTTTTCAATAAAAATTTACATTAATATAGTTTAATACATTTATAATAAATTGCTTTGTATCCGATCCTCGAATAATCATTCCTACTTACAAAAAAAAAATTCCCAAAAATCGACTATTTTTTGTCTCCCCACAGGGGCGTTCCCCCTGAATATTTAGAGAGATGCTAGAGTTACTGCACCAGCGAACAAGCGCATTGATTTCCGCTTGCAACATAGGAACATCCTCATTTTTTTGTACCAAAACGTCACGGGAGATGAGAAATGAAACCTATACTCGTACAATATATATACACTACACAATATAAAGCAAATAAAGGAGTGGCTGGCTCCAGGAGATACGCCAAAGCCGACAGTCAAACCGGATCTTCATTCAAAGAAAACATGAAATGTGTTCAGTGGGACTGGGAGGGCATGGTGCATTGGGAAATGCTCGAAAAGACTGCCACGACCAACAAGGTGCTCTACATCGCTCAGCTACACCACATGAATGAGGCTATTCGACTAAGAAGACCTGATCGACATGGTCAAACCATACTCCTTCACGACAACGCCAGACCCCATGTTGCACAAGTCGTGAAATTCGCACTCCAAGAGCTTGAATGGAAAGTCATGTAGCATCTACCGCATGCTCCGGACCGTGCACCGACTGATTACCACCATTTCCGTTGCCTTTAAAACCATATATAAAGGGTTTGCGATAACATAGAGGTCCTCAAAAAACCGGCCTAACAACTTCTTTGACACCAGATCGGGCGATTTTTGGCGGAACGGCATCAACAAATTGGTCGAGAGATGGGAAGAGGTTGTAAACAGCAGTGGCGAATGTATAATTGGTTAACTTATTGATATAAGGGTAACTTATTGCGGTAGTCAGAATTAAAAAAAAAATGGATTTTCTTAAAATATATTATTATATCTTAAAAATATTGTGTGAAAATTTGAAGTGAATCCGACGCATACTTTTCGATTTATTCAACAATTAACAAAGGGCGCTCGGGCGCTCCGGAGATCGATAGCAAAACTTTAAATGCGTTTTCCCCAAAACTATGTTTTTTGAACTGATGATCACTGTAACTTAAAAACCGCTTGGTAAATTTCAATAAAATTTATACTGCATTTGAAAAACATAAAAAACTCGTGCCTGATCGAAGGATTTTTTGTTTTCAAAAATTTCGGTTTTGTTTTAACAATTAATTGTCGGTTTTTTCTCGAAAATCTGAAAAATATTTCCTGAGGCCGCATATTGTTAATTTAAAAAAAAAAGCTTCAATCAGGCGCAGGATTATCGATTAATAAAATTTGTTTCTCTTGTCCGATAGATTTTAGATGAATTGCCAAGGACTTGTGATGATCAACGCAAGGGACTTCTGGAGAAACGGGCTCTACACAAACAGCGATAACTTTTACAATTAATAATTTTTTTTTTAAATTTTGCTAAAGTCAAGTCGAAACATGATGTATTAATGCTATGTTTTTATTTTTGTAAAATAGAGCAATTGACTAGCAAAAAAAAAAAATTATTGAAAATCATCATTTTTTCGGGCCTCTGACTGCCGCTAACCCCTAAGCAAAAGTCTTCAGTAGAAACGCTAAGAACTTATTCTCCAACCCAATACATGTATGTATGTATACTCGTATGTACATACTCGTATAAGGGCATCGGCGCCGTCTCTCGATATTACGCTTTATAATTTTTATTACAATTTTAAATTCGATTTTTATTATCTACTTATTGAGTAATTGCTCCAATTTCTGGACAAATTTATTACTTAGCTATAAACTTCACATCGCACCAGCCCAATAAGTTGTTTTGTCCAACTGCGTAAATAATTGGGCTGCAAATGTGCCAACTCAATAGTCAAAATAATAAAATATTGTTGCAACAACTGACCACTGTGTACACTAACTGGGTTGACTGCCTGCCAAAGTATGTATCATAGTTGGTGTATTGTACGTGTGTACGTGTGTATGTGCGTTTGTGTACGGCCACTTATCATTCGCGACCTGCGTCTGTTTCCGGTTGTCCAGTTTGCATACGTATAGAAGAAGTGCATATAAAAATTATCCAAATGACCGTGAAATTCAACTGCTGGCTCTTCTCACCCCTCGAGTGGACTCGATCTATTGTATCATACATACAAATGAATGTAAGTAGTTTGACATATTGTTGATAATTTGTTATATGCGCTGCGGTTCGATGCGCTGCTTCCGTCTTATTTATGAACCTCTCTATTGGAACTATTTAAGCACGAGGATGGTCGAATGGTTATCCCCAAACATCTTGACCACGCTCATCGATCTCAGTTATTCAAACTTACATGCATACATATGCTTTTATGTAAGTACACGAGTGTGTGTGCGTGTATGAGTGTCTGTCATCGCATCCTTCGCTTTGTTCTCGCTTATTGCGTGGTATTTTTTTTCTGCTTGCGTTGTTTTTTATTAGGTTTTTATATTTATAATTTGACAGTCGCGCCATTATTCGACCAATTCATTGTTTGACAGTTTTGTGGCGTCCCGTTAAATTATTGCGTTCACATTCAGCTGTAGGCCTTTGGATACATGCATACATATGTATGTACTTGCTACACGCATATGGGTCAGTTTTGGACATTAGTGCACTTTGCATAAATTATTCTACTTTCCCAACTACAACTGCTTAGGGTCCCAAATAAAAATTCTTGCAATCGTACATTCGTTTTTGCTTGTTGCTGCGCCTGTCCAAATGTTTTTGCTATACGCATGTGTACATTTTCTTAACACATGTTTTTGTTGCTTTCGTTAAGATAGTCGACTTTTGTGTCAGCTGCCAAAACAAAAGTGAAGCCTATACATACATACATATGCACCTACTTAGATAGCAACGTAGTTTTACATGTGGACATAAAGATAGGTATGTAAATTTTTGTGAAACGAAAAACATTTGTACGCACGAGCAGGCGAGTGGGTAAAAGTAAATGTAAATTAGGCACTAAACGAAAGGGATACTGTGCTAAAGGTCACTGGGGAGTCACGACACTTTTCTTTAAAATGTACAAAGTGTAAATGTTTGATTTTAGTTAGCAGAGTAGGTCAAGAGTTTATAAATGTAAGAATGTATAAATTTGTACAGTTAAGGAAAAAACTCTACATACAGGGTTGACCATATTCGACGGACCCATCTGGGAACCCTGTATCTTTTGACAGAGACGTCAGATCACTTAATGGCATACCGCGTTGGAAGCGTCAGTCCAAGCAGATTTTTACTATGGAACAGTACACGCTACGCGAGCGCTCCCAAATTGTTGAAATTTACATTCAACAAAAGAAGTCAAAAGAAGAAGAACAAAATCATCATGTCCGATGAGGCTCATTTCTTATTGAATGGGACGGTAAACAAGCAAAATTGCCGTATTTACGCCACTGAAAATCCAGACGAAGTTCAAGAGGTACCTCTTTACGACGAAAAAGTCACTGTTTGGAGCGGCGTTAGTGCGAAAACGATTATTGGGCCGTTTTTCTTCGAAAATGAAGATGGTCAAGCTGTTACCGTCAATCAGGAGCGTTATCGCGATATGGTAACCACTTTTGTGATGCCAATTACACTGTGCGACAGTGATTTTATAATTTTATGGAGACCTAGTACAACTTGTAGGTATAGTAAAACTAAGAAAAATGGTATAGGAGAAATTTCCAATACACCCCCAAAATCTCGTTTTATGGCCATAAAACCGTTTTTCAGTAGGTTGATGAGAAGAATAACTCCTAATTTCGCCAATTTCCATCCGATTTCGAATTTGCTTTTTTAGTTCGAAAGAACAAAAACAAGCCTTTTTGACAGTGTGTTGACATTTTTTCTGAAATGACAACTGACGAGACTGTAGACGGAAGTATTTGGAATTTTTTTATTTTTTCTCTATTTTTTCAACTTTGACGTAATTTTGACGGTATTATCCGATATTGAGGATTTTTTTTAGTACACTACTGTTATAGTAAATTTAATTTTGCGTCGAATGAGTTATATTTGACTGTAATTGAATTAAAATTAAAAGAGTTGCGTGAGTTTTAAGATTTTATTTTTTTTTTACTAATTTGGTATGTAGGTATAACTTACGCTAAATGGGAATAAGGACGTGTTTTGATGCGTTATTATAGATACGAAATATTTATTGGAGTATATATGTATACATAAGAGTACACTGTACTGCATACAACAGAACTGGTTAGAACTTACGAAAATATCTGACATATTATAGCACATTTTTTTTCAATAGAAATATGAAAAAGCTCCCAAGTGTACCAAAGTTCACTGTTGATTAACAAAAGAAGTTTGTTATTATAATTTAACCTTATTAAAACGTCAAAGTTTTATTGTTTGTTTCATTGAAATTCAAGAGATATAAATCAAAACGTTGCCAGAAAAGTCGAATTTCTCAATATTCTCCGATGATGTGGCATCATCAGCCTTATCATAAACCAGATGATTGTTATTTTTATAAAACGGACGTAAACGGTCATCATTATAAAGCTCGAAAGCACATAAAGTATGCTGATGTTGCAACTGTTAAGAACCCCGTAGTCTTGCACGATATGATTGACTCAATTGCAGGAACTGAAGGAAGTTCAACTCATTGCTGATGATGATCAAACTGATAACAATGAACCTGATGATGAAGAGTACAGCCGAAATGTTAGCTAAAACTGTGGAAAATGCTGCAAAATGGGCACAATACGCCGTACAGGCTCAAGGGGGCCATTTGAGGGATATCATATTCAAAAAGAGATGTCAACAAATCTGCTTGAACCAAATAAAATGATTATTATCGCCAACATCAAAAAAATTGTGTTTTTCTTTGATTAAAAAAAAACACATGGGCCCGTCGAGTATGGGCAACCCAGTACACCCCCTTATTTTGTATTTCTAAGATATTCGTAAGGTAAATTAATAAAGTGTTTGCATTAATATTTAAGGGACCAAAAACAAAGTTCATTTACAAAACAAAAAGCTAATTCAAAAGCATAACAATAACAGAAATAACAAAAACAATAAAAATTCAAGAGAAAAAAGTCTACATAGTGTTAAAACTCGAATACAATATTTGATTTCTTTTAAATAAATAAATAAAATAAAATAAAACAATCTATTTTTATTATTTTGTAGGACCACCCTGGGCTCCAATAACCGCCTGAAGTCGACGTGGCATAGACATCACCAAATTCTCCGTAGTACTGGGTGCAATTACCGACCACTCCCGAGTTAGGGCAGTTTTCAGTGTTTAACGACTTCTGATATCATATTTGCGGGCAGATTTTTCCAAAACATCCCAAATATGCTCAATTGGATTGAGATCTGGTGACTGGGGAGGTGTTTTGAGCTGTCTTGGTGCATGATAAAGAAGCCAGTCTCGAACAATATGCGCAGTATGCTTGGGGTCGTTGTCTTGTTGGAAAATCCATTGGTTTCCCAGGCCCAAGCTTTCCACAGATGGCTTCAGATTTTGTTCCAATATTGTCTTATACTGATATCTATCCATAACGCCTTCAACAAAAACCAATCGACCAACTCCATATGCCGCCACAGCTCCCCACAGCATAACACTACCTCCACCATGTTTCGCAGTAGGTATAATATTTTTGGGATCAAGTGCAGTGTATTCGGTTTTCGCCAAACCTTGTTTCGGCCGTTATTCCCGAAAATATTATACTTACTTTCATCAGTAAATATAACTTTCTTCCAAAAATCCATTCCTTTCTGTAAATGTGCCTTAACAAAATTCAGGCGAAGTTGACGATTCTTGACTGCAATAAATGGCTTTTTGTGTGCTGTTCTGCTTGTAAATCCGCTATCATGCAAAACGTTTATTACTGTTCTTGATGAAACAGTAATATTCGAACATCCTGCAAGGTATTCGGCTAGTTTCGGGGCATTTGTTTTTGGATCTTTGTGGTCTTCTTTAAGGACACCACTGACGACGCGTCTTGAAAGCTTCTTCGGCCTTCCAGATCTTGGATTTTTTTCGGTACTGTTGTTTTTTTTTATAGTTTTTGACAATAGTTTGCACTGTAGAGCGACTTAATTTTACTATTTCAGCAATTTCCCCGTAAGATTTGTTTTTTTTTTTCGAAGATTAACCACCAAATTTCGAACTGATTGCTGAATTTCTTTTCTATTTGCCATTTTTTAAGTTAAAACGTGTTTTACAAATCGCTTTCTGAATTTAAATAATCGTAATGTTTGACAGATAAAGCAAATCAAGAAAACTAACGGGGTTTTCCCCTTTAAATTCTTCATTTTCCTATGTATTTTAAGAGTTCCCACCGATTTCTATGCTTATCGCCAGTAGTTTATAAATTACCAATATTTTCAAACTTTTTTTTCTTCCAACATTCTTAGTTATTAATGTCGTAAGCATTGACATCAAAATTATGTTGAATTTTGTCACTAGTTCTCTAGAAGTTCAAAATCGTAGGGTGCATGTAGAGTTTTTTTCTTAACTGTATATCCCGGGCCTAACAAAGAAAACATGTTTTTGTTGTTGTTCAAAATTAACTTTATTCTTCAACGAAATTTCCATCAAGAACAATGCAATCATTCCAGCGCCGCTCTAATATTTCAATACCAATTTTGTAGAACGATTTATCTTTTGCCTCAAAATAGGCCCCAGTTTCAGCGATAAGCTCTTCATCGAGCGAAATTTCTTACCGGCGAGCAATTGCTTTCCGGGCCTGCGAACAGCCAGTAGACGCTGGGAGCCAAATCTGGTAAATACTGTGGATGTGTTAGCAATTCGAATTTCAATTCAAATAAAAATAAAATGTTCAATATTCCATATAAAATTTTGAAATTTAAAATATTTAATTTCAAATAAAATTTTCTTCTTTACCATATGCGGACGTTACTTTACAATTTCGGCCCTCAAACGCTCTATATAATATTCACTATTGATGGTATTTCCTTCTCAAGAGAGCCACTGAATATTACACCACGCACAACCCAAAATACCGAGGCCACAACCATTCCATCCGATTGTTGTGCTTTCAGGCGCTTCGGACGAGGTTCAGCAGTTGCTATCGACTCAGATGGCGATCGTTTTGTTTCCAGAACGAAGTGATGGATCCATGTTTCATCTATTGTCACATATCGTTGCAAAAATTCCGGTTTATTACGTTTGAAACGTGGCCAAACACTGCTCAGAATCATCAACCCGTTCTTCTTTTTGGTCAAGAGTGAGCAAACGCGGCACCTTTTTGAACAGAGCTTTCTTATAGTCAAATGCTCATGCAATATATAGTCGACATGCTCTTTTGACATCTTTACGTTGTTAGCTAACTCACGCAACTTCACTTTTCCGTCATTCAAAACGATTTTGTGGATTTTTTTTATGTTTTCTGGTGTTACCACCACTGAGTTTAGCATCAACGGAGTCTCTACGACCACGTTTGAAGTCAGCACACCATCGTTTTATTATTACTTCTGATGAACCCCCAACCAGAAGAGCTGTAAAATTAAATCTCGAAATTCTTTTTGATCCATTGTTTTGAAAATAACAGAAGTTGCGCAATAACTCACGAACCAATGAATAGAATATCATAAAATTTTAACAATTTTGTACTAACTGAAAAAGAGGTGAATGCAATAAAACTAATTCACAGGGACTTTACAGCCCATGAGTTACATACATACATACATCCCTTGAAAAATTCTTAAGAACGAGATGCAGTTCCCTCCATTCCCTCCTTAGTTCGTCATCGAAAAGCTGCAATCATAACAAACAGCCAGAAGATTCGCCACTCGACTCTCACTCCTGCTCTCAGAGAGTACTGCCCAACAAACCGGCATCTACGAGCAATGGAGCAACATTTCTCGTTCTCTACGTACCGCCGCCGAAGAAGAAATCGGATTCCGGCGAGCCCAGTTGGTACGACAAGGAATGCCTTGCTGCCGCATAAAGAAAAGAGCCTATAGAGCCACGCTGCGATCGAGCGCAACGCGAGCCATGTGGGATCGCTACCGAGAGCTAAGAAAGAAAGAGAGACGTATTATCCGACAGAAGAAACGAGAGGCCGAAATACGTCAGTGCGACGACCTCGAGATGCTGGCCAATAGGAACAACGCCTGAAAACTCTACCAGAAAGTTCGGCGGCTTGCAGAAAGTTTTAAGGTCGGGGTATTTTCCTGTAAGAACAAAGAAGGCGATCTCGTGACTGACATCCAGAGCATACTTAAATTATTTAACAGTAAAGTCCTCTCTCGACGAACGAAACTAACACTCTACAAGGTTCTCATCATGCCCGTTTTAACGTATGGCGCAGAAGCGTGGGCGGTGGCAACATGACCTTTATGAGATACAGCGGCCACGTTGGCTAGGTCATGTCGTTATAATGGATACAAACGCTCTGGCTCTGAAAGTGGTGGTAGCAGAGGAAGAGGAAGGCCTCCTTTGCGTTGGAAAGATCAGGTGGAGAAGGATATGGCTTCACTTGGTGTGCCCAACTGGCGCCGGTTAGCACGAGAGAGAAACGACTGGCGCGCTTTGTTAAACTCGGCCAAAATCGCGTAAGTGGTTATCGCGCCAATTAAGAAGAAGATATATATTATTCTAATTAATGGCTAACTAGAGGATGATTAATTTAGAAGTATCGAATTTTATTTTGAAATAAAACACAAGAAACTCAAATTGATTGGGCGAAGAGTACTTTTCACAGAGCGCCGATTTTCCTAATACAACTTTACGATTTGCAAACTTTGTTGAGACGTAAGCCCTTGTATGATGAAATGCCAATAAATACTGAAAAAAATTATGTTAATTTGACAGAAGTCACGCGTGATCTGTCGAAAAACTCTATTGGAAAAAGTACCTCTAGTCAGATCACCCTTTATATAGAATAGAATTTCAAATGAGTCAAATTGGACCAATCCGTAAATGTAGTGCTAATGAATTTTCTATCGGCCCGTCAACGTAAAGCGGAAATGTCTCTTCAACGTTGCTTATGATTGTGAACTTTTTGCTGCGTGCACATCTGATATAAAACTTGGTGCAATAAAATTGTGGAGACGACACAATGCCGCCCTAAGAAAAAAACTGATTGTCAGCCCTTCTAATCCTTGCACGCGTATTATAAATTGTCCTGTCATGTAGAGTCTCAATCAAGGCAGTGCCACTAAACCTCTGTTACCTAACTCTTGCCATGCACTGACCATTGAAGCGCGCTGATTGGTCAATTTGTGAATGATCATTATTTTGGTAGAACGTAGAATACATTTAATTGCATTTGGCTTATCTTATCGCGATTACGGTGTGTGTGTCCTTTGCCTGCGCGGCGAGCCCGTCTCCATTACATTTCCCATAGCTAAGTGCAAGTAGGCTGTCGTACATAAACATTCATTTAACCCAAATTATATTAGGCTTGACGACATGAATTACTCGTCGACTCTGACAACAAAAACAGTGACAATGACCAAAGCAAGGGACAAGTGAGGAAAGCAAACAGATTTATGGCAGTGCTTGGCGCCAGTAACCTGAAAAATAGTAAGTCCTTTATTATCCTTTCACGCACTGTAATGCACTTGCTTGAGTTTCTAGTTTAGGTCATTTCCTTGGCAGCATTGCATTGCGCATCCTCTCTTATCTGATGCAACATAGAAGCAGCGCATGAATGACACTGTGCCGGCGCACACAAAACCACGTTGATAAACGCCGAGTGACGCCAATCGTTGTCAACTCACAACAACAAACGTGCAAGGCAAGCGTTTGAGTAGGAATGTCATGATTTTAATTGCGTCGGGCACACGCAGAGTTTTTGAATTTTTCAATTCATTTATTTTGTTACTATTTCTCTTTTTTTGCTTTCCTTTTCGTTTTCTCTTTTTAATATAATATTTACAACACTGATTTAGGTATTGCAGATTAGCTCCGCTTGCTGGCTTATGATGACGAGCACTAGTTCGTGGGGCGTTTGCGTTCGTGCGCGTATCTTGTAGTACAAGTATCCTTAAGATAAATTCGATACCTACTCGTGTTTTTGTGCACACTGAATGTTTTGTTGAATGAAATGGAATGATGAAATTTTTAGTGCCTCATAATCGGTGTACAAGCAACGCTCTTCAACTAACTACAAACGATTTTAGCCATGTTGCGTCTGTGCGCTTTTTAAGGTTTTGCGGTTTTGCTGTTTATGACTACGGAGCTCACCACAGCTCGGGCACTGCTGAGGCCCAACTGCCTGGTTGTAATTTAATACGAGTATCTGCTCTTAGCGACATTCATTTCGAATTTGTATAATCATATTAAGGATATTTTGGGTCGCGCTCCGTTGATTGCGCGCTTGGTTGCGCGCTGACTGAATAGCTGGGCTTGGCTGCTTGTTCTTGCCGACATATGTATGTGTGGTTGTGTGCATGTATGTACATTCTACCTGCCACAAATTGTCGCACCAACGCCGCCACCACCTACAGCAATATCATATATGTGCATATGTATGTGTTTGTATGGATGTATGAAGAGACATGCTGCCCATAAAGGTGCTTGGCTTCCGCTGTATGTAGATATACACACGCATACATGCACACATATGCACTATACATAAATAAATGGCGGCGAGCGAATTGACATGATTTCTTCTTGTTGTCCATTCATGTTCATTCGCGCAGTTTAGATTTCTTTTAATGGCGCATTCAATTCCAAGCCCCCAATAATTGCTTTCGTTCCTGTTCCTGCTGCTGTTGTTATTTTTGTTGGCCTGTTATCTTTATTCTTTGTAGACTTTTTTTTGTATTTTTTTTTTTAATATTTTTACTCAAATGATTTTGTCGCTGTCTTGCGTTTTGCTGTATCGGTCGGTCTTTTTATTATCACTCGAATAAATACGAAACATTTGTTACCAATCAGCGTTTTAATTTTATGCTCTGGCATATAAATAAGTCCATACATGCATACATACATATGTACATATGTTTATTTGAATATGCGTGCATAGGCGGCTGAAGATCTGCGATTTTTATCTCACTTTTAACTCCAGAAATATTCTTCTTGATTTGCCGCGGTCAGAAGCAGCCGCTCTACGTAGGTGTGTGTGTATGTCGGATTGTTATGAAAGGTGCCCATACATAAATATAGAAAACATTATGAGCCTTTTGTGGTTGAACGTACATACATATGTGTATATATAGAAGATATATTCAAAATCCAGCAGCCGAACGCAAAGATTGGCGGCAGCAAACAAACTTGATTATAAAAATATCGGCCGATTATAATCGGCGAGTACTAAAATTATGGTAATGTGATTAAAAGCGCACAAAATTTCCGGTGGTGCTCCACAAGTATCATTCTAGAACCAATAGGACTATGTACGATGGCGTGTTAAGGATACAATTGCCAGTCAAAGCAACATTGGTGTCGATAACATTGCGCTAGTAGTGAGTGACAAGAGGATAGATACTCTGCAGGCGAAACGTAATGATGCTGCAGCAAGACCACAACATTGATCATAGAATGTGGGACTTAAGCTGGCAGCACAGAAAATGGAAGCGGTCCTCGTTACTACACGAAAAAGGAGGAAACAGATGAAATTGCGGATTGGCGGTCACGGAATACTCCCGCAAGCGGCAATTAAGTACCTGGGTGTCTTGATTCATGTGCAACTCAGCTTTAAACAGCATCTAACTACTGTGAGCTTCAAAGCGGCTGCAGCAAACGGAGCGTTCACAAGAATTCTGCCAAATATCGGGGGTGCACAAGGCGCAAGAAGATGCCTTCCATCAAAGGTGGCAGATTCTGTTGTTCTCTCTCCTGCTCTCATTTGGAACGGATCTAAACCCTCTAAGGTACGACACGTAGCACAGGTGTTACAACTGAACGCACTAAGAGTCGCTTGCTCATTCAGGACCGTCTCTGACGACGCGATTTGCGTTATTGCCGGAAAACTCCCTATGAATATACATGCACGAGAAATGAGTCATCGCTATGATAGTCAGGTAGCAAGCCCATCAAAGAAGAAAAAAGCTACGGAACGTCTTCAATTCATAGAAGAATAGCAACATAGATGGGGTCTATCAGTCAACGGGCGTTGGACCTATAGGAATATACATGAAATGGCGCCACATGGCGACGTTGGTTTTTATCTAACTCACTTTATCAGCAGACACGGATGGCTTCGGTCACATCTGCACCATTTTAAGCTGGCAGGCTACCCCTACTGTCCACACTGCTCCAACACAATCGAAGATACAGAGCATGTCATCTTACAATGTGACAGTTTTCAAGACGAACGTAAAACACTTTAGGTGTTACTTGAAAAAAAAAAAGAAAATTGATTTCGTATCCGATAACTTGTAAGACTTATATAGGGGATTTTTTAAGAGCTTGAAAATTTAAATAAATCAAAACAGAAAGAAGGGCAAATCACATGGAAAAGGTGAGCATCTCAGACAGGGCACTCTGTCCCGCATGTGGAGAGGAGGATAAGAGGGGGATAATTCTAAAGCGGTAGACCACTTTCTGTGCGTCTGCCCCGCCTTCGCTCGAATCAGGTTTGAGGTCCTCGGCACTGATGTGTTAAGAAGTGACCACCTTGGCTCCTCGGCACCACAAGATCTACTCAGATTTCTTAGGAAATCAAGTAGGTTTAAAGAAAATTAAAAACGGAATCCGAGTGCAGTTTAATGGATTTAATTGTGTCTGTGTGCTGTACTTGCTAGTCTGTCCCAACAAAAAACAAAAAACAAAAAAAAAAATAAAAATAAAAAAAGAAGGACAAAGGCTAACAAGTTGATAACGACGATGAATCGACATTCCGGCGTCTTCTTCAGCGCTTCGCCCTATGAACTTCACGATTAGATTTAGTTTTTAATAAATTTCTACAATTTGTAAGCGTTTTTCTGCCATTAAACAATTCTTAATGACTTGCCAAAACTTACTGGACAGAAATGGCATGAGTTTGCCTTTTTTTTGTGGGTGAGGTCCAAAATGCCTTGGCACTTGCAGCGACTGTCGTCTACTGCGTTGAGTGGTGTGGCCACTAAAACAATCTTTCTTCCTTTTCTGGAGAGACGCCCTTCCCGGGACTATCTTCTGCGTTACTTCGGGAAAGCCCAGAGCGACGTCCATGAAGTGGACCAGTTCTATTTGCCCACATCTGGGTCCAAAATGCTTGCAATCAGCTTCAATCTATAAGCTCGCTTTCTTAGATTCTTTCTTTCCGTCTGTGAGGCTTCGTTTTCTTGTACTACGTCGAGGCCTGCAACTTATTAAAAAAAAAACACATAACATTTTTTTTTAAATAATTTTTTAATGGTTCTTTTACAAAAACATTTTTTGAAAAAATATTAAAAAAAAAAACTTTTTTAAATAACATTTTTTAAGAAATATTTTTATAAGAAAGCATTTTTTTCCGGCTGCCACATAACTCGTTTAGTTTTTCATCCCTTATCTGTTAACACCATTTTGCACAATCACATTCGGCTAATTTGGGGGTATAACTGGGAAGGAAGTAGCGGGCGCATTAGCCCTTCCTTGTTATGGGAATATACACCGTCAAGAAGAAGGTAAGGAGTGAAGAGCTAAGGTTAAGGGAAATTAACTGGCACCAAATTATGAGGCCACAACAGGCGCAATCAAAAAAGGGGTAGGAAACTCATAATACTCCCTATGGATAAATGAGAATGATCACGGGCATTCTCGCAGGCCATTGTAGATTGGGCAGTTATCTGTGTAGGATTGGGATATGGTCCACTGACTCTTGTCGTTTCTGCGACCAGTCCCCGGAGATTCCTATACACCTCCTCTTTGAATGTAGGGCGGCGAAGATTGAGACATCTAGGCCGGACACATACGGCACATACGCTTAGCTCAATCCAGCTCTATCTTAAGTTGAATAAGAAAAATGGGTCTGGATGAGGTACTGTGATGAGTAGAGGGCACAAAAGACCTTCTGATCGAAGTGCAAGCCTCAAATCAAATCCATCTATCTATCTATCTATAGAAATGATTAAATTAATAAACTCATAGCCATAAAATAAATTAAAATATTTTTTTCACTTCACTTTTTTTCTCCATCACCGATATTCACAGCAAATAATAATAATAGCACGCAGAAAACAAAACCAGGCAGGAAAGCGAATCACGAATGCTCCGTGGAAACATGGTAATTGGGGATTATTGGGTTGGGGAATAAGTTCGTAGCGTTTTTACCGAAGACTTTAATTTAAACAAAAAACATTAATTATATCAATAAGTTAATCAATTGCTTCTTACAACCTCTTCCCACCTCTCGACTAATTCGTTGATGCCTGGTCGCGTGGTCTGGTGTCAAAGAAGTTATTGAGTCAGTTTTTAAGGACCTCTTTTTTATCGAAGTTAACGCCTTTCATATGGGGTTTCCTTTTCTAAGCCCCAAAACTAATAAAAAATTAAATAACTCCCAAATATAGTTAACATACAATAGTTTTGTAGAAGAGAAAGAGTTCTATCGAATGGATACTTACCTTTGCCAAACAGCAAACGAATCGTTGCAATATAAAAGAAACTACAACTACGCTATGAACTTATTTCTCAACCGCCGCAGCCTGGTTGCATTTAAAAATTCATTTTCCATCTGCCGGAATCAGGCTATAGCAAAGTTTTTATCCATCGTGAGTTTTAGTTTCGCTTGTTCCATCAGAATCTATGTTTATATATGCCTAAAAGACGAGGCGAATCGATGGATAGTAAATTCATCTTCTTTATATGATATAACTAATGCTCGACATTTTTCATATGGAAAAAAACATTCATCAGCGCCACAAAAAAAAAATAGACAAAAATCAATTCAAGTTTTGAGCCACTTGAAAGTTGCTTTTGGTGATGCCAGCATTGAATGGACTACAAAACTGCATACTCGAAGTTTTTGTAAAATTGTGAATAAAGGATTTGAAATTTTGATGAAAATTTGTTGATATTTTTTTAATTTGCGCTAAGGATTTATCAGTCCGCCATAGCCGAAAAGGTTCGTGCGTGGCTATCATTCGGAATTCCGAGAGAACGAAGTGCGAATCTCCGTGAAACACCAAAATGAATAAAATCGTTTTTTTTCTTTAATAGCGATTGCCCCTCAGCAGGTAATGGCAAACCACTGAGTGTAATTCTGCCATGAAAAAGCTCCTCATAAAAAATATTTACCGTTCGGAGTTGGCTTAAAACTGTAGGTCTCTCCATTTGAGGAGCAACAAGAATACGCACGCCACAAAGAAGAGGAGGAGCTCAGCGAAACACCTAAAAAGGGTGTACGCGCCAATTATATATATACATAAGGATTTATTTATTTCATAAAAATATAATAATTTCATAAAAAAATAATAATTAAATTAAATGGAAAGAAAGTTGTCAAAACTTGTCATTAAGTCCCTGTGCTTATTTTTAGTTTTTTGTTTGTTTGGAGTAAGCGGTTCAAATCAAATTGCCCGAAGCATCATCAAAGAAGCCGTGGCACCACTGGTATTTGCGGCATGCTTCCACTAACACTTAAATATTCCTTTTCCTCGCCTGATTTCTACCCTGGGACCACTGTAAGCATTTCATCAAGTAGGATCCGCGGTTATTTCTATTACCATAACCACATACCTACGACCAGGTCTCTCTCTCTTGTAGACATAGCGAGATTTTACGCCACCGATAGTATCCACTACTCCCACTGTTCTCATAAGTGGTTCTGGAGAAGATGGAATATCGGAAAATTTGCGTTACCTTGGTATTTGCGCGCTATCGTCTTGTCCTCAGTCTGTTGTTATTGTGAGTTATTGACTCAAATGTTTGCGTTTGCCATCATCTGTCCAGAAATAGTTCATCCCCACGTCATACTTGCAACTGTGGCTGCTGCTGCTGGGTCTTGCGCTCCCATTCAATGAAATGAAGTCGTAGCTCGAACCGCCACCCACTTGGCAATGGATGAGAACATGTCCCGCATGACGTTGATAGGACTAGGTGAGTGTCTCTTAACCCTTTGAAGTATTTCATGTTCTTGTGCGAAGTGACGTTCTTCGCGCGTTCGATTGCATTAGTTATGTTATATAGTTATTTAAGTCCATGTAGCTCAAGCGAACTTTCACACACTTTTCGAAAGCAAATTCCTTTAGGTAGGCAGGTAGGTAAGATGGCAAGAGTACCCCAGGTACACTTCAAGTAGCACTTACATACGTGCCGTTTTGATACCATAATGTGGACCACTACCAATGAAAAGATTTAGGGAAGAGAAAAACCGTCTACAGTCATCCAGTGCTGTTGACGTAGTGGAGGAGAGAAAAGGGATCTAGGCTGAAGAATTTCTTCACGCCATCCCCAAAGGGCACGCTAAGGAATCTCAAGCGCCTAGCCGCTAGAGCCGGACATTTGCAGAGAAAGTGTTCCGCAGTCTCTTTCTCTGCAGCATCCCCACAGCTTCTGCAATAGGGGTTGTACGGAATTCCCAGCTTCTCCGCATGAGTACGGATCACCCAGTGACCAGTGAACACCGCAATGAGTTCGGAAATTGAATGGCGGGGGATTCCCATCACCTTAAGCGTTCTGTTTCTATCGTATTGGGGACATAGTGTTTTCGAAATATCACACGATGAGACAGACCTCCATCTGTCTTGCGCTTTTTTAGAAAGAAATTCTGCGGTTTGCCTTTAACGATGGCCAAGGGGACACCGTCAGAGTGGCTTTGTCATACAGGACAGTATCTGAAGCAGCGGTGTTAGTTATCAGCGGAACCATCCCTATAGATATTCTAGTACAATAGCGCAAACGGAGATGGGAGGCAAAAAACACAGGAATTCCAGTACCGCGTTTCTCCGATATTAGAGTTCAAACGCTCACACTTTGGCAGGCAAGATGGATCTCTGAACGGTATGGTAGATGGACAGCGAGACTAATACCCGACCTAAAAAGTGGGTAGAAAGAAAGCACGGTGAGGTTAACTATTGCCTCACACAGTGTTTGTCCGGACATGGGTCCTCTCGCAAGTTTTGTAGCGAATGGGAAAAGTGAGCCAACCAAACTGCATATACGGAGATACTGAATATGCAACGAGCTATTGGTGTATATACGCCTGAAGAAATGATCGAGAAAATGATGATAGACGAAGAAAAATGGAATGACATCGCAAATTTTGTGGAGGATATTATCCGAAAAAAGAAGCGAGAAATGGAAAGCTATGCTGAAGAGCATTGAGCATAGGTTTCTCAAAACAGGCGACCCTGGACGCAGGGTGAGTAAGTAAGTGTCCTTCTTAAGACGTCGTCTTGGCCCTCTACCTCGAAGCAATGCGGAGGCAGACCCGGGGTGGAGCGAAAAATCCAAGAGAAGAGTAGGTAGCGACGGTTACTATATGGTGCGAAGGCATTTTTAACGCAACCTCACCGCCAAAAAAAAAAGAAAAAAAGGGGACACCGATGTCTGAGAAGGGGACAGTTGGAACTGGGTCTGTCGACCCCTTCCTGGCAAGCTCATCGGCAATTTCATTTCCCTCTATATTCCTGTGCCCAGGAACCCAGATAAGGGAAAAGTTTCCTGCACGTTCGAGGCGTTTGAGTTCCTCCTTGCAGGAGTTCACCAGAAGAGAGCTGTAATACGACGACGATAGGGCTTGACTAACGGAAAAAAATATTAATGTCTCCCTCCCAACAGCGGTCCCGAAGCATTTTGCAGGATTACGAAGACCTCTGCTTAAAAAACGCTGCTTGTTACCGGCAGTTTAAAGGAGATCGAAATGCTCGCAGATTTAGAGTAAACCCCCGCTCCCACTCCAGAATCCATTTTGAATCCGTCAGTGAAAACAGATGTATCTATATCCGTACCGACTCTCCCATCTTTCCAATCTTGTCTTCTCTGAAAGATAGCCCTAGCACAACCCTCAAAGCACAGTTTGCGGATGGAGAGGTAAGTGCGAATAACAGAGAAGGAAGGAGAGATCTGCTTCAAGATGCCACTATGTCCTACAGGAAGTTGTCTCCAAAAGCCAATCTCCTTCAACCTAATAGCACTCTGAGCAGCAATGGATTTAACCTGCAGATCCTGCAGATCCTTTAGGCAAAAACAATTATTTTAGCAGGTGAAGTGAGCTATTTATTCTTTAATATTTTCATGTTCTTAAAAATGAAGAATAGGATTGGTTGCCACATCTGATACATTGATGCGTTGCAATCAAATAATGCACGCCGAAAACTCAGTGACTAATATCAGCGCTTTGAGAGCACCCTTCTATTATGATTCATATTGCCTTTTTAATTTCAATATTAGCTTTCAACTAGTTTTATTAGCTCACTGTTTTCCCAGGGCTATTGGCCATAACAGTTTATCTCCATTGACTTACTCTACTTCATTCTTCCTCATACTTAGCACTTAGCACTTCCATTGTACTTTCAGTACTCATATTCGGAAAGTCATTAAACGATAATCATTTACAACCATTTCTAACCATTTCTGCATAGCGCCACTCACCCAGCAGCCACACAGTCAGTCAGTCGATACAACTCCCCGTTGTCAGGCCAAAACAAAGACGCCACATGTGGTCAACACTAACGTCATCTTTCTAGACAACCAGCAAACACACAACAGATCGGGCAGGTATAAAGAACGAAAATTGCAAGACGCAAAAAAACACAACTAGAACTGAAATTGAACAGAATGACAAACTGTAGTGCGGGTCAAGACACTATAAATCATGACCAGTCGCGACGAGTAGAGATGGGTTGCGTTGGGGTGAGACGAGTATGAGGCTGAGGCTGAAGCTGAGACTGAGACTGTAATCGCATGTGACACAGGGTGTGTGTGATGAAGGAAGCGAATTTGGGCAATGAAATGCGATCACTTAAACGTCATTCAGGTATTAATAAATGTCAAAACAAGCCGAGACAATGGGCACAAAAGAGAAAAATGTGGGTATGTGGAAGTACAGAAGTAGACAACGACAACAACAACAAAAGCAGTGAACGCAACCTAAGAACAGTGAGTGCGCGTAAGCAAAGCGGGACAAGTAAACTACAACTCAATTGACGAAGATTGCGCACGCAACGAGCAAGAAACTACGCAAAACAGCGGGGAGTCGGTTAGAGGGTCGCATCGCCTGAGTTGCAGAAGTTACTGTGAAAAAGGTGAGCGGGAGGATCCGTCGTCGTTGGCTGAATGAACATTTGGCTACAAATGTATTACATATATGTGTGGATGTATGTATGTATGTGTGTATGCGTGTGTATGTGTGTATATATGTATGGTTGGCAAAGAAAGTAGCTGTTTTGGCAGTTTCTTCAAAAGCTATATGCGAGGGCGGTTCAATAAGTATCCGTGTTTGATGACAGAGCGCGTTCCTGAGGGAGGTTGGTATTAGCATCGGATGCTGCCATCTATCGAACGGCGGCAAAACAAATTTCAGACTGATTGAGAAGTTAGCTTGGATGTGGCAGCTATTCGAGTAAGACGTGTTTCGAGATTTTCGCTAAGTTGGAAAGGAGTAGGAACTTTGCTTTTGGTTTTCGGATGGGAAAAAATGCGAGGAGATAAAAGCAAAGTTGGATGCTGTCTATGGGACGCTTCGTCATCTATGATCACAGTTAAATATTGGTTCAACGAATTTCAATGTTTGCGAACATCCGTTTTTGATGAGGAGCGACCAGGACGCCGGACAGACGTGGTTACCGAGCAAATCATTCAAAAAGTCCACGACATGATTCTCGCTGATCGACGAACGAAAGTGCGCGAAGCAACAGAGACCGAAGCTGTGTCGAACGGAATGGCAATTAATATTTTACATGATAAGTTGGCGATGAAGAAATTATCGGTCCGATGAGTGCCGCGATTTCTGACGGTGGACAAAAAGCGGTTGCGGCTTTTAACTTCGAAGCAGTGTTCGGAGCAGTTTAAAGGAGATCCAAAGGAATTTTTGTGTCGAGTTATCACCGTTGATGAAACCTGGATTCATCATTACACACGAGAAACTAAGCAATAATCAAAACAATGGATTTCTTCCGGTAAATCTATGCACCAAAGAAGGTGAAGACAGTCCTATCGGCCGGAAAGGTCATGGCGACGATTGTTTGGGATGCGAGCGACGTCATCCTCATTGATTTTTTAGAAAAAGGAATAACGATCTATGGACAATACTGCAGTGAGTTATTGGACCGCTTTCACAAAAAATTGAAGGAGGACACGACCGCATTTGGCGAAAAAGAAGATGCCGTTTCACCACGATAACGCACCCGCGCATTCATCCGGAGTTATCGCCGCCAAACTGCGTGAATTGCGTTATGAATTCATGCTGCATACCTCGTATTCACCCGATCAGGTTCCTTGCGACTTTTTCTTGTTCTCTAACATGAAGAAATGGCTTGCGGGGGAAAAAATTTAGTTCACACGAGGAAGTCATCGCCGAGACAGAGGCGTATTTTGGAGATTTCGACAATTCATATTTTTGGAGGGGTCAAAAAAATGGCCGGAGCGTTGGAAGAAGTGTATTTTTCGAAAAGCTGACTATGTTGAAAAATAACAATTTTTTTTTTTTGAAAAATGGTGTCTTCATTTCTAATACGGATACGTATTGAACCCCCCTCGTATGCATGTATGTATGAATGGTTGGCAAAGAAAGTAGCAGTTTTGGCATTTTCTGCAAAGGCTATATCATTTATACTTCTCTAGCGTTTAGGTAGGCAAGCAAAATTGATGCTAAATTATTGGCTGAAGTGGAACAAAAAAAAAAAATTCTCATGATCTACTTTTTATCCAACATTTATTTGTTTTGGCTGTTTGTACCGCAAAATACATGACTTTGCAACAACAGCAACAACTTCATTGTTTCTATTGTTGCAAACCCCGCGCTCTGTCGCTGTATTCGGACTGTGGTCTGGGAACGCTTTGTGCGAGCCACGACCACACAGGATGGCCACAGTAGCCAGCAGATTCTCCACTACACGAATCGCCAAGCGTGAGCAATTGAGCTCGCGACTTGTTCGAAAAACTCGCTTGTTAGCGATTGGGCGGGCGGCATCCAGTACTAGGGCTGGCCAGGGGTAGTAGGCAGACACGCGGAAAGCCGCGCAATCGCAGCGCAACATACTAAACAATTGTACAATTCATGTGGCACGATCGTGCAAAACTACAAACAGTACAACAATCGACAAGTGGAGTGTGTGCGTGGCATGACAGGTGGCGCCAGTCACAAGCTACATGCACGCATACACATATACGAACATACACATGCAAATGCGGATATTTTTGAAAAACTCAATTCCAAGTGAAGAGCCCACCACTGCAGAATCCAATCGCTTATTCGCATATTAGCCAGTCTGCCCACTGGTGGCTCGTAAGTTATCCGCTTGGAACTGAATTGTATTGCGTTTGTCGGCCAGTAGCTGGGACTCACCGACGCTGGGATCACTAAGCTTTGCTCCGCTTCTTATTGTGTTATTGCATTATTGTTCTTGTTTTTGTAATTGTTATTGTTTTATGATTGGAGCAAATAGATTATGACATGGGAGCGCACGATCGGGCCTATTGTTCGCTGGCGTATGGCACAAAAGTTTATTTTCATTTATTTTGCGAAATATGAAAAACTGGCTTCATTGAAATCGAGCAAAAGGAGCCGCATGTAGTGAACTCAGCGAGCAATTAGAATGATTTGCATATTTGCGCTATGTCCATTCAACTAATGGAATGAACAACATATATGAACCTACATACATATATGCACGCATACTTAGTCAAAAATGTGTATGTATGTATATGTACTGCGAAGCACTTAATACTATGCCTGACTTTCTTAGAAATTTACAAAAATTCATTAACCACTTACCTTACTTTACTAATTCCACACACCATTAAGGAGGGAGATATGTAAATGGCTTAAATATTCTTATTAGAAATAACACATGACTCCAACACGCACATTCGACTGACTACAGTAAATCCAAAGATTACTTAAATTAGCGACATCCGAAATGATATTTTTCTCGTTATTTGGTTTTACACCATTCTTTTATTTCATTCATTTGGTCGTATTCGATTGTTCGTCATACCATACGATTTTCACTTAGCGCCTGAATGTAGGCAATGTATTTGTAATACAATTAAAGTAAACAGCGCATGCGATAGCTGGCGCCTGAAAGCATGCTACGTTTTTGTTCACGTACTCACTGATCGCAAAAAAAGAAGAACCACGTCATATATGTACATACATACGTGCTCTGCGTACGCTCAGGCACAGTTGGGTTTCAACGATCTTTAAAAGTTTGCAAATTATTTCCTGTAGTCTTAAGAATTCATCCTAATCATCCTAACAGCAAAAAATTGTATTTATAGTTGGTTTGCAGAACTAAATTTCTATAATAATTATATTTTCTATCATATTTTATTGTATTATATTCATATTATGAAGGCGATAAGTATAAAAGAAGAATCAGTGCATTCTACAATACTTTCACTTGGTACTATTTAAAAAAAAAATACTGCTTTCGCTCCGCTACAAATCCGAAGCCTTCTAATAATTTGACTCTGTCTAATTTTGCTAAATATTTCGACCTATCCAATTAAAGCCTTAATTTTTTCCAAGAAATGGAAGCAATGTTGCAATTTCATTTAAATAAAATCGTTAAAATTAGTTTAGTTGGTCCAAGTACACGACTCCTTTTGAATTTAATAATTTTTGATTTATGTTTAATTATTTTTGCACATAAATAGGGGTATATTCAGAAACGCATTATAATGCGCAGTAATTGCAAATAAATTTGTTGCATTTAAGAACGCGCTCTGCAGTAAAATGGAAATATTATTAAGTTTAGTAGCCGACGATGCATGTGAATCAAAAAGAGTGATTTTTTTATTAAATTTAAGAAAAAAAACCGCGTAAAGCTTAAAAGAAGAACATGTTTTGTAAGAAGTTTATTATTAAAACGAAAAATACCGAAAAACAAATCTTTTTTTGAAAAAATAAAATCATTTCCCGAGGATATATTTTTTTCACATTTTCGAATGAATTGGTCCTCTTTGAGGTAAGTTTCCGATATCCAGTTGAATCAGTTTTTATTAAAATCATTTTATGAAGTGTTTAAAAGCCGTCCTAACTCCATTTTGGTTAACTGCAAGGACTGGTCGTTGTGGGAATTCATTAGAAAAATGTTTATATTTACATTACATTATGGAAGTTATATAACAGCAGGACCACTTTCCGGCAGCTTACGGATCGCTATGATATTGCTAAGGGAACTGCGCATTATCTTTTCAACAAAACAATTAAAGCAATATGTAAATTGAAAACCGAAATAAAATGGCCATCTGTTGAAGAGCAACAAACAATTAGGACTGAGTTCGAAAACAGCAGAGAAAACCCGTTTCCCTTTGTAATTGGTTGCTTAGATGGAACACACTTTAATATATCTAAGCCTAGTGAAGATGCTATCAGCTCCTATGACCGGAAAGGGAAATATTCCGTTCAAATGCAGGTAAATACTCCGAATTTATTATTCTCAAAGTAATGAAATATAGTTTAACCATCGTGTTTTCAATAAATTTTTTCATAAAAAGCTAAAAAATTACTACTACATGTACATACTTTTCATCAGACATCGTTAAATGGCAGTCTTAAAATTTTTCCCGCAAATATTGCGCGATTTTTTATGCAGAAATGAACGCGTTGCATTTGCAGTGCTGCCATATTTGCGGTTTTGAACGCTATGCTCATACTGCAAACGTATGTTGCGCAATATAATGCGCTTCTGAATATACCCTATGTATGCACATATACTAGATTGTTCAATAAGTTTTGCAATTCGATAGAAAAACACACAATTTTATTGTTTCAAATACACTTTATTATTCAGCATTGTCCCCCTGTCCAACGAGAATTCAATTTATGAACTCCATCCCTGAGGTGATAATCTGGAAGGGCTGCAAAATACACTTGCACAGCTGTTATTACCTCATCATTCGCTGAAAAACGCTTTCAACGCACGATTTGCAATCATTGCTCAAGTGTGTAGCGTTCCATGATGAAATGTATACTAATGAAGTTTACAAATGACAAGCGAAAAATAAAAAAATATTGCGTCGTTCGCCCTCCCTATCGGAAAAAAGTTGAAGCGCACCTATTGAATAACCCATACCTATGTTCAAAATAATAGCAGCGCAACAAATTACCAAGTTTTAACAATTTTTTTATTCACTTTCTTTTGTGGCTCTATAAAAGTATAGTGGCAACCGGAGGGTTGCCATTTCCTGCCTAAGGGCGACCGCTATTAGAAAAAAACTTTTAATTTTCCTGTTTCATGCACGGTTATTCGAATCTAGGTACTTCCGAATGGTAGTCACTTACCAACTCAATCGGTTACGGCGACAAAGACTTTAATAATAGGGTCGGTAAATATCTCTTCAGAATTGCAACAGCAAATGTAAGCCCACGGCTATCTGACTACAGCTGTGGCTGTCAAGCTGAGTTAATAGTTGTAAAGAAGGCTGCTGCTTAATAGTAATGCACGGATAGCGTGTGGGGTTTCTCTCAAATGCCTTCTGTCGAAGAAACACTTTGCCCACTTTCTTTGCTACTGTACCATTCTTGCCAGATCGCGACGTCTCTATCTAAACTCTTACTTCTTTGGAAGCATGGCAGACGAGCCATTTATAACCACCCATATTATTTCAGCGGTGGGTTTACCACATAGGGAATTTGGTGGTACAACTACTTATAATCACAATGGACTTATGTGCTATTGCATTTTTTTTAATAATTTTATGTCGAATCTACTGGGAATGACGGCGGAAATAATTATTTATACAAACAAACAAAAATGCCCTAATATATTTGCTAGTAAACTGTGTCGAAAAATCGTGTTCGTGTTTGAAAATGATTTATTTTCTGTTCGCGTTTTCATACCCCTATGGGCTTAACATTCATCACATGACTCAAAGATCAAAGCTCTAAATTTAACAAATTTCGAAAAAATACATACATCAAAATTTCCAACTTTTCCTTCAGAGTTCGTCGTACGTACATAGTTATTTAAATCCAAAGTTGCTCTGCATTATTTTAGTTAAGTAAATTCCAAGTAATAAATTTGATATTTGGTTATTTTGTATTTTTTTTTAAATATATATATTTTACATTTACATTCAACAAAAAGTTTTAATAAACATTTCAATGCATTATTTATTTAATTTCTACATTTCAATGCATTATTTATACAATTTCTTAGAAGGTAGCCATTACTTTACTGTTTTTTTATCGCCTGCTTACATTTACGCTGTGCAGATGGAAAGTGTTGAGTTGGAGAAGGCGAGTAGTTTATCCTGAAACAAGTTGCACGTTTGTGTTATGTAATTATAGATTACATACAAATTTTTGCATTTAAATTACACCTATTTTTACCAGAACTGTTTTTAATGAAGGCAAAAAGAAGGCAAAAGGAAAGTAACCGAGTTTTGGCACGCTTGACCCAAGAACTTTCGTTCTGCAAGATTTTCCTTGAGAATTTTTTTCGCTTAAAGAAGTTTCCTCTTACTAGAAACTAATGGCAATAAGAGCTGCTCATTGCGCACAAAATAATACCTACTTTCGATTATGTTTTAAATAGATGATTTTTTATGGTTACAGAATAAACCAATTTGATATGAACTCAAACTTAATAGTAACTAAAATCATTGATTAGAAAAAAAAACCAAATTGAATAGGTCCAAAAATAATGCAATTAATAGTTGAGAGTTGCCTAATAAAACAGAGGCTTTCCAAATTCGCATTCGCATAGTTTCTCATTGGAGAAATTTCAATCAACCATACATTTTGAAACTTTGTCTAAATGAAAAAATTTTAAAAAAGTGATACCATGATTGTCGAAACCAAGGCGAATCTATTTAAGGTGGTATCGGTAAATCAGCTGATTTATTTATTTTTCTCCCGCCCCCTCTCGGTGAAACCCCAAAATTAAGAAAACGTTTTTTCTAATAGCGGTCGCCCCTTGGCGGGCAATGGCAAATCTCCGAGTGTATTTCTGCCATGAAAAAGCTCTTCATAAAAATATCTGCCTTTCGGAGTCGGCTTGAAACTGAAGGTCCCCCATTTGCGGAACACATCAAGTCGCACACCACAAATAGGGGGAGGAGCTCGGCCAAACACCCAAAAAGGGTCTACGCGCCGATTATATATATATATAATAGTTTGCTTTGGAAGTCAAACGTACAAAACATTGTTGTTGGTCTAGTGCCACCACCTGTAATGAATGCGCCTTGGTCGAAACAATTATGTTTGGCTTGAAAGTCAAATAAAAACCGAAATTTAAAAGAAAACTAGCTATTCCAACATGAAGTCTCCATACAATGCACATCTACAGGTGAGTTGCTTACTGCTTTAGGGCGTAAAAAGTTAATCAAAATTCTTTCGATACATTCAGCGCCTTAAATTCAAGCAATCATATTACGAGGGTCGTTTGAAAAGCCCGTGCGAAGTCATACAGGTGGCACTACTGGCGCATATCGAGGTTATGTTTAGTGAGTAGCATCTTTTCGATGAACACACACCAAGTTTCAGCCAGATCGGTACATTTCTTTGAGTGTTGCCAGTAGTTTGAATCAGGAAACTCGAGTGATTTTCCTTCCTTGGTTGCAAAATTAATGGAAAAAGGGTTCCAACTCCCCTCACATCCTTCTTATTCTCCAGACTCTCTTGCATACCTCGGCCTACAATTTGAAGAATTGTTGAAAAAAATTGTTGTTATCTTCCTCCATTCTGCCTGCATGACACTCCGCAAAACCTCTTTACTAGTAATCACTTGCTGACGAATTCTTTTTTCCAATAGATCCCACAGATCCTCGATGGGGTTAAGATCTGGGGACTGCGGGAGTGTTTTAAGCTGTTTTGGGGCGTTGTACAAGAGCCAAAGCTTAACGATCTCGGCTGTGTGCTTCGGGTCGTTATCTTGTTGAAACCAAAATGTTCTTGATAAGCCGAGATTTTCTGCACTTTCCTTTAAATTCCCCATTTGCCGCCATGCAGTCTCAAACCATAACCCCGCGACCTCCGTGCTTAACCGTGCCAACAAGATTTTGCTTTTCAAGAGCAGTTCCAGGCTTTCGCCAAACAATTTGACTGCCTTTTATTCCGAATATACAAAATTTACTTTTGTCTGAAAATATTACTTTTTTCCAGAACTCGGGAGGCCTATTTATGTACTCATTAGCAAACTGAATACGTTGACGTCTGTTCACAAGAGAAATGAAAGGCTTTCTTCGGGCAACTCTACCATGGTATCCAGCTTGACGTAGAACTTTTCTGGCAGTTTCAGCGCAAATACTTTTTTTAAATGTTTGATTTATGTTTTCAACTAATTTTGAGGATGTAATCCGGGGGTTAACCTTTGTAAAGTTGATTATAGAACGCTCTTCCCTGGTCGACAATTTTTTCGGACGCCTTGAGCTGGCCTTAGATGTAAAAATTCCAGTTTGCCGAAAATTTGTTACAACTCGCTGAATAGAGGAATATGTTCTCCCAATAGATTTTCCAATATTTCGGAAACTTTTTCCGTCTTTCCACATTTTTATAATTATTTTCCTCTCAGAAACCCTTATTTATTTTCCCTTTCCTTCCATGTTCTTTAATTATCTCCAGTTATAAATAAAATGTTCAAGTAAGCTTTGTTAACACTCAGTCGAAGTAGTGCGTAATCAAAAATTAATATAAGCAAGGAAAAATATCTCAAAATTAACGGTATCATTAAAAAAAACAGGCTGAACGCAGACTTTTGGTGCCACATTTACATGTTGCTGAAATTATTTTCCCGTTATCTACAAAGTGAAGTGGGGAATATTGTTTTTTTTTTTTTTGCCCTTAAAAGCTGGGAATGTAGTGAGTAAACAAATTGTAGAGATTTCAATTTAATCCTAATATTCTATTTTGTTTGTAATAAATTTAAGAAGGCTATTCGGGTGAACGCAGACTTTGTGGGGCATGTGTATGTAATTGGCGCGTACACCCTTTCTGGGTGTTTGGCCGAGCTCCTCGTCCTATTTGTGGTGGCGTCTTGATGTTGTTCCACAAATGGAGGGACCTACAGTTTTAAGCCGACTCCGAACGGCAGATATTTTTATGAGGAGCTTTTTCATGGCAGAAATGCACTCGGAGGTTTTTCCATTACCTGCCGAGGGGTGACCGCTATTAGAGAAATGTTTTTCTTAATTTTGGTGTTTCACCGATATTCGAACCGACGTTCTCTCTGTGAATTGCGAATGGTAGTCACGCACCAACCCATTCGGCTACGGCGGCCGCGTGTTAAGAATTAGACATTGAAAAATAAATAAAATATCAAAAATCAACCTCAGAATAGTTTTAATAATTTTGACATATGGAACGGTTACAAGTTAGAGACCTAATTTAAATTTTTTTTTCGAAACTACAAATACACACGAAAAATTCTACCACTGATGTTATCGATGCTTCTTTGATCCTCAGGACCTTCTCTTTAAGAATTCTCTATCTTTTTCATTTTTCCAACTTTTCGCGTTTCGGCACGCACGTCACTGCTTCGTGGTTGTAAGAGATTTTGTTTATTTAGGAACCAACAGTGACACCGATAACAATGTCAGCCTTGAAATCCAACGCACATAGGGGTATTTGAACAATCTAAGGGGCCAAAAGTATTTTTTGGGCTTAACGTGTGCTAATGGATGTTTCTGAATAAAACCAACTAAAATAATGAACTTAAAACATTTATTGAATGAAATATAATAGGAGAATGAAGAAAGATTTACAAGATCAAACATAAAAAAATATAAACAATTAAAAAAAGCATCCAATCAAATGGTATTATCTAGATTTTCTTCATCGCTACGTGAAGAAAATTCTAGGTTTGGATCGGCAGGCATGAGCATTTCCAATGTTTCTGGCAGAAATTATTGGGACTTTCTTCTTTTTATTTGCCTCCTAGAGCTCATTAAGGGGTCCGAACTTAAAAGGAGGCGGTTAAAAATATCCCTGTTGCAATTTTCTCTAGTAAATTTTCGCTCTAGCCGGTAAGAGCGGAAATGCTTATTTCGGGCTTCTGCAGCCTCTTCAGAGAGCTGGCCAATTGGTAACAAAGCACTCTTTATTATAACAGCTCCATGAGTAAGTATTTTGTGCATTGTGGGTGTCATGGGATGCCACGGATAAAGATCCACATATAATCGAGCAGTTTCTGTTGCATAAATATCATATTTTTCAGGATTAATTTTATGACCACTAGAAATTGTTTCTAGAATAACTTTCAGTCTATATATTAATTCGTAGCTGATGCCTGTTATATCGGATGCTAATTGAGGATTGTCGAAAAATCTTCGGCTTGTGTTACCATCATTGGTATTACCGAAATTCGCCTTTGGCATATCTATTAACAATCCCGTTTCTTGGCGAAACCTGTCCTGGATCTCTTGTTTTCTCTCTTTCTCGAGGCTTTTTTCAGTTTCTCTTTTTCTTGCTCTATATTTTTTTACTGGCAACTTATAAGCCAAATGGAGAATGCTCTCAAATATTCTTATCCTGGCATGTAGTACCGAAAGGCCGAATTGAATAGCCTCGAAATTAACATCTATTGTTTTATCCAAATTGTTGAAATCCTTTGAGGTTGTGCCGCAAATGTAGCAACGACTGGTTGATGTGGTTCCTGGGCAGCATTACAGACCTTTCTGTCAACCATTGTCATTATAAATTCGTGTTTCACTGAATAATGTGTGCCACTCAAGTCGAATTCTGTTGCAACCAGACTGTTTATCTGATTATTGACGTGATTAATTTCTTGCTCCGTTACATCAGTAGTCTCTTTGATAAATTTAAATCTTATAGGCCGACAAAATCGAGGAGAAGATGGTGTTGGATTTTCCCATATAGTCTTTTCCATGTTTTGGCCGCATACTAATTTTACAGGAACAAAGCAGCTTTGAAAAATGTTCGTATCTGAATCCGTATCATTTTCAATCTTTTGTTTGAACTGGGTCTGTTGGGACCCGTCGCAACCCCATTTACAAATTAATTTAAGGGTCTCACATTCTTGGACCTTCAATGTTGTTAGTACCTCTTCCAGGTAGTCCGATAATCGTCTAACGGTAAGGCCGACCAAAGGTTGCAATTCGGCTTCCGCACCTGTACTATTTACAGTGCAAGATTCTGGTGGCGGATAACACTTCTTTTATTCTTTTTGTAAAAGACTATAACAAGGAAAGAATTTCTTATTTGTTCTTCTTATTGTCTCGTATTGGTCTCGTGTTAGATCTGCATCGATGAACATTTGCATTGCTTCCTGGACAGATAAGGGGCAAATTTCATCTTTTGATGACTTTGTTCGATAATAGACCTTTTTATATTTGGTTGCGCGAGTTGGCGAAGTAATGATTTCTTTTAGCACATTCGAAGCATCTCGTTTTTCTGACTTTCTTAATTCTACTTGCGCAGCATGCACGATAAGGTTTTGATCAAAATTAGAGCGCATTTCCTCAGTTTTTCTTCTTTTAATTCTTTCGCTCAGATCTCCAAAAGATTTACTCGGTCGTCCTGTTCGATTTGAAGGACTGTCAGCAACAACGGGAATGGCGAAGGTTCCGTTCAGCCAAGATTCATTACATTTTAGGAATACCGCTTCTTTATAATAAGCTTTAGTCCATTGATTTTTTAATTCTGATTTGAAATGTGCAAAATTGCTTTTCAACGTCTCAATTTGATTGTCAGAGAATCCTTTAACAGACATAAACTGATCTTTCAAGAAATTTAGCCTTGCCTCTATGTTGAGTAAATTTTCATTGTTCATGAGGTCAAACAAGTATTTTCTAGTCACAATCCTCATTCCCGATGTTCCCATTGAACCTACAACAAATAAATATTTCGCTTAATCCCTTGTAATGGAAAAGACCTTTTTCATAAAATTTTACCAACAACATTCAAAGTACCAAAATACCGTTTATCCGGACTTATCCGGATCAAATTCTTTGATGAATTGTCAAAACAAGGTACATACTAAACAATTACAATCGAATCTTAACCGGGTCTATCTCGATAGTATTACTTATTGACTAACAAATATTATTTTAAGAAAAAAAAAGTAGTTTGAGAAGGTGTGTACTTATAGGGTTGAAAAGTTAACTTTAATACTTGAAAATTATAAAGATTCTAATTGATTTCATTCATTACTAATCTGATGCTTCAGAATCCATAACTCTTTACTCCACTGTTGAACACAAAAACATAAAATTTCACTTTTAAAGTCTGGGTTTTGCAAGAGTGCCGAGAACAGATAACGTACACGAGGTGATACGATCGAATTCCGACTGCCGTTATCGTATGTCAAATGCTTGTAGGGTGCGCGGGAGGGGCTAGCTTTTGTTCTCGGAAGGGTCAGGTACCTCAGGAAGTCATTTTTGTAAATGTATTTATTGTTTTGTTAAATGGACTTTTGACCCCGTAGATCTTTCAAATACCTGTATGTGCAACGGAGAATCTCTCTTGCCAACAAGCTGGTGGTAGCAAAGGAAGAGGAAGGCCTCCTCTGCGTTGGAAAGATCAGTTGGAAAAGAACTTGACTTCACTTGGTGTTTCTAACTGGCGTCGGTTAGCACGAGAAAAAAAACGACTTTATGGGCTTTTGTTAAACTCGACCAAAATCGCATAAGTGGTTATCGCGCCAAAAATTCCACTTAGATTTATGCGAGTTGGGTTGTAAGTTTGTTTGTTATAGTTTGGGAACGTCAGAAACATCCAATATCAAAGAAATTATGTATTTTTGGTTTCTAGAGCCTCAGAGCAATCGATTGAATCAAAATTTGTTTTATTATTGAAGATTTGTTTATTAATTGGAAAGGACTTTAATTTCGGTCTCAAAAAAGATTGGCCCAAGTTTAGTTGTTTTTATAGGATTAGAAATATAAAAATCCCGATTTGCTCATATAAAATAAAATGAAAGGCGCCAATATGAGTTTTTTTCTAAAGATTTGTTTTTCCGGTTATACAGGACCTGGTCCCAGTCAAAATAGACGATATTTGTATGCACTACTCAAAAAAAAAAAAAACAGATCTGTATAGAATCTTCTATGCCTCCTTTCAATTGTTTAATATTTTTGCGTTATATACAGAATTTTTTTAAAAGAAGTATTTATGAAATATTATCATATGCCATTTGCAATGGGTTTCATGTCGTTTTGGTAGGCCGTAATATTTTTTATTTTTTTTCCTTGTTAAACTACAATTACTTTTATGGTTTTTTCTAATTTTGAGGAATACTTTTTTTACAATATACATAAATATACATTTTAACAAATAATACTATAATAAAATACAATATTACAATTAAAAATATGGTACAAGTTGAAGATTTTTACAGATAATCAATTTATAGCATTACTAAAGTTATGTATGTATGCTTTCTTGTGTGTATACGCATAAATAAAAACAAAAAAAATATAATAAAGTTGGTATTGCATATTCAGCTAAACGTTGACCCGGAATTCGGTTATGAAATATATAATTTTGATTGAATCAGCAAAATATATTTTATTACCCTTAAACTCCATCTCTCTATACATTTGCTATGGTTTTTCTCCTATTCTTTGAAATATTTTTGTATATAAGTATACTATCTTTAACCCGCGGGCAATAAACATTGAGATTCGGGAAAGAAAGTGGAACAAAGAAAAAAATTCAGCAATGCTGCTTTAGACCGGAATCCACTGGGAGCACGAAAAAGAGGGCGTCTGAGGGATTCATGGTGACGCAACTTTATAGATGATCTTGATCGTATAGACGTAAACCTTACATGGCCACAAAAGACGAAAGCTGAAAACCGAAATCAATGGAAATCAATGGAAATCATTTATCACACGGTGGTTTGGGTATACACGCCATCGAATGCAGTTGGAAATTTGAGCTTTACTCAAGAAATAGTGAAAACATATTTTTATTTAAAACTTTTGCAAGAAAAATTGGGTCAATTACAATATAATTGCAAACTGAAGATGTTTTTCGTTGTTATAAAAATAACGACCTTAAGCACAAGTCATAAATAATACAAAAATGATTAATATAAAAATGCACCCATATTGTTGCACCCACTGCAAAATCACCGGATTTGAACCGCATGGAAAATTTATAGTTGGTTTTGGCGACAAATATAAAAAATAGACAATTCACAACAAATCTGATCTTAAAAAGGGGATACTTGAGGAACGAAACCAAATTAATTCAAAATACCCAAAAAAATTGGTTGACCTCATTCAACGTTGAAGTCTAATTGATATTAAAGGATGCCCAATAAAGTGGTAAATAACTATAACTTAAAAATAGAAATAAATAGCTCCTCCTTTTTAAGGTGCATTATTTAAGCTGTGGCGTGAATTCTCTGTATGTCTTTTTTTTGTTTGTTTTGCATTACAATTAAATGAAAGCACACTTTTTTGTATTTTGTGTTGAGAAATGAAATAAAACAAAATTAATACTCGGTCTTTCTATTTTCGCAAAATATTATGAAGCATACAACACTTTACATAACAATCGTAGCTGTATCAAATAAGGTGTGAGTGACTGTAGTTCATCAAAGTCATCTGCTAGTGGTAAACATTCAGAACTTTTTACTTCACTTAATATTCATTGTGTGTTTTTATTTTCATTCAACACACATACTTATATACGTACTAGGGTGCCCCTTGCCGTCTGTACAAACTGTTTTTCTACAACTTGTTTCACAAGCCACCCAAATAATAAGCTTTACTGACCATTTCTTTATTGCACCATACCGCAAGTCTCGAATTCCGGGTAGATGTTTAACTAAATATGTTCCACATAACTGTTACATATATGAAATTAGAACAAAGGAGATTTGCTGTAGATTTTAATAATTACAATTTTTAATAGTTCTTGCTATTTTTTTTTAATTAAGTAATATTTATATTTGTTTTTGGTTTATATGCACATTTGCCCACTTGCACTCTGATATCAACTTTATCACATGCCTTCCACTAACAGGTCCTTTCTATATAGGAAATAAACTTCTTTTGACCGGCAAATTAAAACTCTGGCTTAATGGCTAATTCTTATTGGAAAAGTATAAGAAGAAACCAATTATCTGGGCGCCAAGTTGCAGGACCAAGGCACGCTTACTTTGCTTGATTTGCTTCGATAACTGTCGAAGAAGTAACAACTTTGCTTCAGGCTCTTGACGCGCTATAATGTTTCAAAAGGCGCAAATTTGTATTTGATAATATTTTTGTAGCCTTTAATATTTCTGCTTCGCGCGTCGCTTCGCATGTTTTAATCTGATTTGCTATTTTCTAGTGTAATTGTCTACTTTCGATTAAAAAAATTTATATTGATTAATTAATAATTAATAACGGTATTATTTTCTACATATTTAAGTGTTTTGCTGCTGATTATTCAGATAGAGTCAAAGGCTACAATTCACAAATAGTTCAAGCAAGTAAGAAAAGCCTGCATTGGGCCAGCAACTTTAGAGTTGCGTTTCCAAAAGTGGTAACAATTCTCGGTAATCAAATTCGCCTCAATAGACCTGTAGATGCCGACTCTCTCTGCACGCAACATTTATTATTGTTGCAGATGCGATGGATGTGTATGCTGATGATGCTGATGCCATATCGCGCTCTCAGCAACATGTTGCGACAGAGCAGACAGCGCCGATTGTTGCTGCAGATGCTGAGAATGTTGATGTAGTTGCTGTTGCTGGAGATGCGGAAAATGCGTATGCAAACTATTGTTGCCGCCATTGTTGCTGCTGCCGGCATTATTACTGCTGCTATAGAAGAGATTCCGTGAATACTGTTGAGGATTTTGGTAAAGATCTGTAAGAGAGAATGTACAGGTGTGAGTGATTTGTTCGATTTGAAATGCTTAAGTGAATGAGGTATACTAAACCCATTAGTTGCAAGTCCTGCGTGGGTAATGAGTGTGCGGTGAAAAAAGTACAAAAGTGAAAATATTAATTATTCATAAATCAACATACATACAAACATACAAAAGTTCTTTCAAAAGCATGCAATCAAATATTATGGAAATAAGAAACGAACGGAAGCAAATGAAACGAACTTCAAAATTACCAGGGCACAATAACTAATTAACAAAAATCAAAGAATTTGTTTTTTTTTCATTTCTAAAATTACAGCTACTAATTAAAAATTTGTACTATGAGAATACACTCTTTTCACACATACATAAATACATAAATATTAGAAAAACCACTTGTCCCTCAAATCAACGAATTAGCTGCCACATAGTCTGGATGCACCTAAACTGAGAAAATAATGCGCTCAACTGCCTAGCTAACGTACATAGATGCTGCCGATAACATTCGAGCCGGAATTTCTCATTTTGCCTTACCATATAAAAATCTGAAAGCGAAAAGAAATCAAGAAAGAATCTTCTGATTGATTTTGTTGACCTTTTTCCACGAAATCAACCACCAAAAACCTTTTAAAGAATTTGAATTAAATTATTTGATTTTAGCAGCCGCCTTTCCAGCATATACTCGTATATACAGTAACAAATACACATACATCCAAGTGCGTGGCATACATACATACATGCATTGCACGCACACGCAAGCAAATACTCATACGTGGATGTTTACTTATACCTACAGGTTTACAGCACAATTTGAATAGCGACTTGCATTTACATATTCACGCAACCACACACACACACTTACACATATGCCCATACTGAAGCAAAGTAAAAAGTAAAAAAAAAAAAAACGCATTGAAACAAAAGCATGAAATGCAAATAAATAAATTAACGATTGAATGAATGAATGGCACCTGAGTGCTCTGCCCAGCAACGTGAGCCTGCAATTGTATTCGTTACCGAGTCGAATCTGCAGTAGAGGTCTGGGGCAGCATTTGTATTTGTTTTATTTATTTTTTATTTTTTGCTGAGGATCAGAAGTTCTGCAGCTTCACGCATTCAAGATTTTCATTGAGATAAGAAGTTTCCGGTCAGACCTTAAATACACTCATCCAAAACGCTTTTGGGTGTGTTTGACCAGCGTTGGGCTCTATGGTTATGTCATATGCTTTAAGTGGGTACAGTGGTGGCTATATTTGGTGAAAGGCGGGTAATGAGTTCTTAACAAAATTATATACTTCAAATAGAAACTTGCATGGGACTTCAAAAAATACGGGCTTGGCGCTTTATCAGTTAAATAAAACTTTCTTTGTTGAAAATTCGCGAGGTTTTGTAAGTTAAATAAAATGTTCAATTAAAGTGATCTGATCTTAAAATTATGAACAGCAGGAATCAGCAATTCCGCGAAAGTATAGATTTTGACTTCTTAGTCTTTCACATAAGCTCGTTATTGTGTGTTTAGCTGTGCTCCTATTTCCATTTTCGTTTGCTATTAAAAAGTTGTGCTTGTAGTACAACCTTAATTGGAACAAATATCGAAGCTATGGCTGCGGTGGCCTTAAGCTAAATAGTGCCTTTCCATAATAAGAAAAATGTAAATGTAGAAATAAAGAAATTTCTAAGCTTGGGTTTGTAAGGAGGTCCATTGGCTTTGTATTGGATAGAGAGCTTTTATATTGCTTGAAAAATATCAAAAATGTGTTCTATTTTGCTTAAAGACGGTGATTAGACGTGGTTTTATGTGTTTGACATGCAAAGCAGTCGAAGGGGGCTGAATGGCGCTATCCACATAAGCCGAAACCCAAAACACCCGTCATTGTCGGTCGAAAGTGTACGTTTTCTTTGATTATCATGGTGTTGTGCATTCGGGATTCATTCCAAATGGTTCTACGGTAAATGGAGAACATCATTTGGAAGTTATGCGACGCTTGAGAGAGAATGTGCGTAGGAAACGGCCCAATTTGTGGAAAGAAAGCTCATGGATCTTACACCAGGATAACGCACAGTCTCACAAGTCTCTTATTGGGAACACTTTTTTGACCAAAAACTTAGCAAATATCATGGAACAGCTACCGTATTTACCGGACTTAGCCTCATGGGACTTTTTCCTTTTCCCCAAAACGTAAATTGCCACTCCGCTGACGCCGCTTTGAGCCGATAGAGGCCAGTAAGGAGAGTTCGCTGAATGAGCTGAAGAAGATCTCTTCAAACGTGTTTAAAAGGTGCTTTGATGACTAGACTAATCGTTGCCATTTGTGTATTGCTTTGAATGGAGCATATTTTGAAAGCGACAAAATAAATGTTGATGATTAAACAAATATTTGGCGTTTTATTGAAAAATTCCCAGTACTTTTTTGACAGAATGTATATTGGTCGTGTTTTTATCTATTTATTAAATGTTGGTTTGCCAAAGTACTGTGTCTTAATCTAAGCCTTGCAAGTTTTACTAGGTCTTTTCATGTTAGATCAGAGTTCTGGCCGATTTTGGAGGTTTCGTTCATAAAGTTTCAGTTCAAGGGCCGGTGTTGATTTTGAATAAAATACAATTTTTTTAAGAAATTATTATCCTTTCTCTTTATTATGATAATATTGGTATAGCTCAATTACGCATGGAACAAAATATCGGCCAAATGGCCGCCGCGGCCTCGGCGCACACCTCCATCCGGTGGTCAAAATTTTCGATGACGCTGAGGCATAATGAGGTTCTATGCCGTTAATGTGCCGAATTATCTCATCCTTTAGCACTTCAACTGTTGCTGGCTTATCAACGTATACCGTTTCTTTCAAATAACCCCAAAGAAAGAAGTCCAAAGGAGTCAAATCACATGATCTTGGCGTCCAATTGACATCGCCGCGACGTGAGATTATTCGGCCATACAATTTTTCGCGTAAAAGAGCCATTGTTTCGTTAGCTGTGTGATAAGTGGCACCGTCCTGTTGAAACCACATATCGTCCACATTCATATCTTCCAATTCGGGCAATAAAAAGTTCGTTGTCATCTCACGATAGCGAACACTATTCACAGTAACTGCCTGACCGGACTCATTTTGGAAAAAATACGACCCAATGACGCCGCCGGCCCATAAACCGCACCAATCAGTCACTTTTTGTGGGCGTATTGCTATTTCGGCAATCACTCTTGGATTATCATTCACCCAAATGCGGCAATTCTGCTTATTAACGAATCCACTGAAGTAAAATGTGCCTCATCCCTGAAGATGAAGTGCGCGATATGCATTTTGATTTGAACGCCCGTTTTCATAATAAGCCTGAATAACTTAAACGCGTTGCTTGATTATGTATCTTTCCATGGTTCAAATTGAGTTAGTTTGAAATTGAAAAATGTTAAATAAAATGCAAAAAAAAGCTTGACGTTTAGGTGTAGTTCACATTCAATATCGGCCCTTAAAATTTAACCACCCTTTAGTTGATTTTTCTGAGTTGATTTTTTTATACCAAGTGGTAACTTTGTCATTAGAACTATTTTGTTTAAATGTAAAAAGTTTCTTGATGTAGCTTTGTATGTCACTGGACAAGTGATTATTGGACATAATAAGGGACGTCTCAAGGCCTCCTTTGCAGTTAGATTGGGTAGTTCGTTGCCACTAATTTCTGCGTGAGTTGGTACTCAGACAAGTTTTATTTTACTTTTATTTATCTGATGCTGTGTGGAAGAACTTTGAGTTATGTGCCGCATTCGAACGACATATGACTTTTTATGAGGAGCTGTTTCATGTTATCTTAAAGAGTGCTAATCTAATAGGACTATGAATAAGTTCGTGCGGTTTTCGAAATTTGAAACTTTATTGACGTAAAATGGTTACAAATTTAATATTCAAAGTATTGTCCATCGCTTGCTACTACTTTTTCCCATCTTTCTGGCAATTCACGGATTCCCTTTGTGAAAAATTCGGTCGGTTTTGCCGCAATCCACGAATCGATCCATTTTTTGACTTCATCGTAATTACGGAAGTGCTGGTCAGCCAGGCCATGTTGCATCGATCGGAAGAGATAGTAATCGGATGGCGCAAGGTCTGGACTATACGGCGGGTGGAGTAGGACATCCCATTTGAGCGTTTCTAAGTATGTTTTGACCATTTGTGCAACATGTGGCCGAGCATTGTCATGTTGCAAAATAACTTTGTCGTGTCTATCGGCGTATTGCGGCCGTTTTTCTCGCAGTGCTCGGCTCAAACGCATCAATTGTCATCGGTAGACATCCCCCGTAATCGTTTCATTCGGTTTCAGTAGCTCATAATACACAACACCCAGCTGGTCCCACCAGATACACAGCATAACCTTCAGGCCATGAATATTCTGCGCCGACGTCGATGTTGAAGCATGGCCAGGGTATCCATACGTTGCCCGACGTTTTGGATTGTCGTAATGGACCCACTTTTCATCGCCAGTCACAATTCGATGCAAAAAACCCTTTCTTTTGTGCCGTTGAAGCAGTTGTTTGCATGCCATAAAACGGCGTTCAACGTCTCTTGGCTTCAATTCATACGGCACCCAATGGCCTACCTTTCGGATCATTCCCATGGCTTTTAAACGTTTGGAAATGGTTGATTGATCAACTCCCAAAGTTTTTGCAACCTCTTCTTGCGTTTGAGCCGGATCTTGATCGAGCAATTCCTCCAATTCGGTATCCATGAACTTTGGCGGCGCACCCTCGCGTTCTTCGTCTTCCAAGCCAAAATCACCACTTTTAAAGCGTGCAAACCACTTCTGGCACGTTCGCTCAGCTAGAGCATGCTCACCATAAACTTCCACCAAGATACGATGACTTTCGGCTGCTTTTTTCTTCATATTAAAATAATGAAGAAGAATTCCCCGCAAAAACACATTATTTGGCACGAAATTCGACATTTTCAAGTGTGGTAAAAATATTGTTGTTTACGCTTCAAATAAAAAACTTATACTGACGTTTGTGCCTTACGACAGTAGCTCTCCAATGAATGTTTGGAAATGTGGATCGATGGAATAATAATCAAGTTACGCCATCTGTTGTAAAACCGCACGAACTTATTCATAGTCCAATCAGGCTGAGAATTCTTTCCCGCAAGCGACGATTCACCATCCTGCAGGCATAAGCCGGTATTCCGTTCCAATAGACAGATTTAAGCGAAGATCGAATGCAGTGAATTAACAACGTAGATTTTTTTCTGTCGCTCGGAATCGGCGTGAAATAGTAGACCCATCCATTTAAAGGACAAAATCGAGACGCATACGACAAATTCGAGGACAACTTCTGCCAAACTCTTAATAAAAAGGATGCGAATGTATATATTATATTACATAACAATGCAAAACATTTTGTATAGAGTGCTTCATAATGTACTTCTACTTTTCAATTTTCGTCCGCTTCATTTCAGTTATCATTAACAGAACGTCCGAGTAACGCATAAAATGTAATAAAAGTGATTTAGATTTATTTCGGCGACTTGACTTTAAGTTTATCCGGCACTGTCAAATTATTTATTCTATGTTTGTTTTTTTTATTTGGGTGCATGCCGCAACAGTCAAAAAGTCTGGCTTCGAAAGCTGAAACAGTAACAAACTCGCAGCCAGATCGGCGGCCACTCAACGGTCAGTCAATCAACAGCCTTCACAGCTATCCACTAACTTTAAGACGCACCGTCGCGATGTCGCTCGGCCCGTTCGAACCTACACAAACCCAACTGTCTAACTGTCCGTCTGCGCAAGTGTCCGTCCGTGTAATTAATGATGACCCACTCGCATTCCTGCTGCCTTTCAACGCTCATTTGTCGCACAGTTCAATACTTCTGCTCCAACGTCTTTAACCATTTGGCCGCACTATATCTGTACATAGCCAGTGTGTGTATTTATTTATACGAGTATGTATGCGTTTTTGTACACTTTGTGGCCCAACGTCGTGGTCCCACTCATCACTTGTCTTCCTGCCATTCTTTGTTTACTTTTGGTGTCGTAAGTGCCAATAAACACGTGATTTACTTTGACAATTGCGAAGGGTTCACTGGCAGGCAATCAGGCAGTGCGTTCGGCTCACACACAAGTACATAAGTGTATACATATCTATGTATGTACATATGTAGACCACATATGCGCGTTTGTATATGCGAATGCGTGTGTAGGTTATCTCATCGCATCGCCCATTAAAATGCTGCTCATTAATTTTAAAATTAGGCGCGTTTTCGAAATGAATGGAGGCCTCCAACTTCAAACCCCAACAAAAAACTCAACTTCTACCCCAGCTCCTCGTGCCTTATTCCCATGCATTTGGCGTGTTTGTGGCATGGACATTCGTTGGTTTGCTTGGCTGCCTGTTCTATTCAAAAAGTGTCCGCTAGTCCGAGGGAAGGCGGTAGACACTTTGTTGGTGGCGATGGTGTCGGCCTAAAACGGGTGGTGGTGGGTCTGCCGTGTGCGCATAAATTAATTAAGTCGGCCGTTCGGTATGTGTCGACCTTTTGTCTGGTGTTGCAACACAAAGCAAAGACAATAAAGAGACAACGGTGGAAGCAACACAAACAACAACAAAGAAAAGATATCGAAGCAACAACGAAAGTATTAAAGCCAACTGCGGCGGCAGCTATTGCAAAGACAAAAGCAAGTTGCAACGCCGGTGTGCCTCAGCTTTTGTAGGTATCTGCATGTGCGTGTATTTGTGTGCATGCCACACATCAGCGTCCAGCATACATATGTACATATGGCAAGCAACGAAGTCTGTATGTGCCTTTGTCAAACTTAACCAAAAAGTAAGGAGTTTGTGAGTTTGGTGATAAATTCAAAAATTACCGCTGCCACTTTTGTGTCCCGTTGCATGTGGCTCTTGGGCTCGCATGCCACATGTGGTGTGTGTTGGTGATGCTAGTGAGTCATTTGCATATTGTGCGGCCTCATTTCTGGCCTCCTGATTATGAAAGATGCTGCGCCGCTGATAAATGATTGCATTGCGCATAATAAATTTTCACGAGCTCAGCGGCGCTGCAAAAGTTTCTACATGCACGAGTATGTATGTGTATGTATGCATTCACATAGACAGATAGAATTGTAAATGGGCTGAATACATAGAATATGCTATAGAATGGCGATTCATCCTTCCAACCCACACAAACTGCAACCCTTGCAACCTCCTGCCGCCACTTCCGCTCCAGCTGTGAGGCGTTGCGCCACTGGCGGAAGGGTTTTGGATTTGGATTATTGAATTTTCAAGTTTTCATCGCAATGTGGAGGTGTTTTAGCTAACAACTCCTTAACCTTATTGTCTTCTGGTTGATGATTACCAATTTGATACGGAGCTTCTCTTCGTAAATTTTTGGTGCATAATCAGTAAAAATAGTGCACAAAGATTAGTTGCTGTTATAGCTTGGCTTGATTTGTGTTAATGCGTGAATGTGTCAGTTAAAATACCTTCAAAAACCGTGCTCATACCTAGGGCTTCAAATCATCGGACACGGAAAGAAAATGCTCTTTCCTAGCTTTAACGAGATTTGTATGGATGGAGGGCTAGTAAATATAATAAATCGAGACACTGCCACTTTTAAAGGGGGTTTGCTCTAAGGTGAACTATGACAGTTTTCTACAAATATATTTGATCTAGTCTTCTTGAGAAGCCGCACTCTTACGACGAATATACGACAATAGAAACGTCCACCTAAGATCTCGTGGATTTCGGGTTCAACTGGTTGCGATTAAATCTCTTCCTTCGCAGTTATCAAAGTAAGCATTCTACGTGGTTCAATTTCAGATTAATCCTTTGCCCTGCCATTTAGCTCCACGAAACTCGGACCCAAGTGTTACGCGACAATGGGTGGTAAACAGATCAGACTGATGCGAGAGATGATATAACAACAATTATGAGACTTGTGACTAACTCTGGGGGCGTACAGATAGAAACTAACATTTAATCATGACCCAGGCTCGTGATGTTTATGTTTGGTCCGACTATCTGTACACGACTTCTGCTCGTGATATTCACGTTTGGCCCGACGATCTATCACCTTCATGTTTGGGCCAAAATTGTCATCACAGGCCAGACTCGTTAAAGCACGGCAAGCGGTTAAGGCGGACTTTCGAGAAACCACTCACTATATCTTGAAATTTAAAGCCGAGATCTGTCACGAGTTCATTTTCTCAAGTTCAGGCGAACATAACTGCAGCAACTCGAGAGACCCGCCTGACTTTGGCTCAGTTACGGCATGGATATTGTAGCAGGTTAAACCTATCGGATTTATGTTCAGCACATGAAGGTATTTCGCCCGATTTTAACCACCTCATAAAAGTAAAAGCGATTGGTCGATAATTGTGCAGGTTGTGCCACGAGGGGAAAATCTGTACCGATGATGGTACCTCTCTCTACACTGGTGGCTTCAGGATAGAATCGGGAGTCGGAACAGGGGTTTTCTCTATATGCAACTTTTAATCCATTTCCTTAAAACTGCCGAATACTGCTAGTATTTTTCAGGCAAAATTCTTTACGATTCTGCAAGCATATTATAATTTTTTCCGATAGTCAAGCCGCAATCAAGGGTCTTACGATGCCATGGTGCAGATCCAAGCTGGTTAAGTCCTGTAAGGAGGTGATCAATTATTCTAAGTTCTAGGATATAGAAACATAGAGGGAAATGAAATTGCTGATGAACTTGCCAGAAAAGGGGTCGAATGAATTGGTCTCATAGATCACCTACCTGGTCATCGTCATCCCCAGACTGTTGTTTAAGGGGTATTGCTCAACTTATTTCTCAGAAAAGCGCATAATAGATAGAGGACCGTTTTCTTTGTGTGCTATTTCGAGAACCCTTTGGCCACTGTACAATAGGCGCAGAACGCAGAAAGTTTTGGGGAATCCATGTCATTTAATTTTCAAACTCGTAACTGTGTTTACCGGCCATTGATCGATCGGAAAAGACGCGAGACGGCTTGGTTTATTATTTAACCCATTACCTATTACAGAAACTGTGAGGACCTTTCAGAGACGGAGACTGTTGAACACTTGTTCCTGAGATTTCGTTCTTTCGACAGCCTGGGGCAGTGCTCCAACCTAAATTCTATCAACCTCCTCCAAATCAAAGCGGGGCTTTAGTGCTACTTGGGGAGGGCCAGACTGGTATTTCAACCATTTCAGCTACCTAATTGCGCAAGCTCCTCAAAATGAAGATGAAATACATTTTGTCATTGAACTTATGGGTTACATACGCAACTTCTACATAGTCAGTGGAGTTTTGAAAAGAGATGTATGAAAATTATTTTTAATTTTAACCCTTACCCATTACATTAAGATTTTTATTGAGAATAAAGATCATGCTTAGCTTATTCCAGAGCGCTGACTTTTTTTGTTGGGACAGACTATTGTACTATTCTCCCTTCACATGCTGGGCAAATGCACTGTTTGAGATGCGCACCTTTTCCATGTACTTTGCCCATAGAAAGTGGCCCGCCATCGGTTGGACACGACACGTAACATCAGTTTTGTCCATCTGCAGCCTTTCTCAGCTTGCCAAGCTTGCTTGTGAGTTAAAGTAGTCCGTTTGCTAACCGTGGCTTTGATGGTTGCAGAAAGAAGTGGCAGAACTAGCTCCGGGTCAAAAAAGTTGGCCTCGGAGCCCAGTCTGGCTAAAGAATCAGATATCTCGTTACCCACGTGCCCCGGGACCCATGTTAGCATCAGGCTATATTATCTACCGACATAGTTCAGCTTGGATTTACAGGACTCGCTCCCCAACCACGGGCCTGTCTAAGGCCATGAACGCAGCTTGGCTGTCGCTGCAGACACATGGAGATCTGCCTCTCCATCAACAAAGTTCATCGCTTCTTGAACAGCGTACACCTTACTTCACTTGAAACACAGAGGCATGCATTTCAAGAGCAAAGTGCAGTTTTGTCCCGCTGGATTCCACATAGACCCCAGAGCCGGAGCGTTGACTTAATATAGTCACTAATTAAGGTGGAAATTTCCAGTAGGCTGCAGCTTTCTTAGAACTAATAGTATTTTAAATTTCCTGTTCAGATTTTGATACTATTATTTCTGAAAACCCTTAAGGGGTCTCGGTGGTCTAGAATTTTCAAAAAATCGATTTTTGATATTTCGAAAGTATAGGCTTTTACAAATGTACTGTGAAATTTTTGGAACGATATTCCCAGTATTTTCGATTCTACAGCCGTTTTAGCAGGTAGAGTCAGATTCGTTACGCGGCGGCATCAATGGTCGCATTATCCGCTCTCAAAACTTTAAACTCAATTATCTCAAAACTACTTTTTTCGGCTAGGTGTTGTAAAAAGAAAAAAAACAACCAAACCGAATCGTGTGGAATTTTAATATGGTGTTCACAACATCAATGGGTATCGCAGGTACTATAATCGTATTAATATTTCAATTATTTCGTTTTTTTTTATTAAAAAACTGATAAAACCCAGATTTTTAGAGTGTCAAATTCAAAGCCGCGCCATTTTGTAAATTTTTTTTATTCTAGTATGGGACATAGATACAGTTTTTTTGGTTTTTGTGTTACAGATAAATAGAAGAGCCAAAATCCAATTTTTCGGGGGGTCAACTTCAGCGTCATTTTTTAAATATTAAAACTAAACAAACAAAAAAAAAAATTTTAAAATTAAAAAAAAAATATTTATATGTTTAAATGTATTGTTTTATAGAACTTATATATTTATAAATATTCCTTATTTAATTTTTGTATGTAAAAGAAATTAAAACAAAAGCCTAAAAAATTTAAATATCGTTTTTAATTTTTTTGTTGTAAAAAAAAAATTCTGAAAATACCCTAAATTTTCGCGCTCGAGACCACCGGTACCCCTTAATAAGAGAATATCCAATAAATTATAGTGCATCCCTATTTATTCGAAGCAACATAAACTTTCTTGTAATTCCTAATGGACGGAATATCCGCAATATTTCAGTTTTCTTCGCTTCCAATACGCGTCTAGCTTCTAGCCAAAGTGGTTAAATTCTTAAGCAGGCATTAAAATTGCGTGAGCCCCAACGAATTAACCCCACGCTGTGTTCAACAGCAAACCATACTCCCAGCGTATACTCAATTCCCTGCATTTTCATCTCTTGGCTGGTGGTGCAAAATCGCAAGAAGGTCAGAGGTAAGAAAGGAAGGAAGTGCCCGCCTGGCCCGCGAGTAGATTAGTTGCCACACTCCATTAAAAGGCAAAGAGATACGCACTCATACTGACGCACGTACATATCACCCTTGTCTGTGCAGTTGGTAACTGGCTGGATAACTGGCTCACTGCCTGCGCTAAGTGTTCGCAAAAGCACACACAGGGGGATACTGCAACAGTCTCTATGGAAAAGTGGACGTTCGCTTCAAGCGAGGACTTTGACAGACTTCGGCATCGCCAATGCTGCTGCCGGCGTTCAGTTAAGCTTAATGGATTCTGATTGAGATTTAATTATTTCATTTAATTTTCTAGATGACTTCACTTATGGGTGCTGCTGCCAAACGAGTGGGATTCGAAGGAAAGGGGTGTAGTTTTCTATTCATTCACTGGTCAGGCACTGGGGTTTGAAGTGTTAAAAAGGCGGCTGCTAAATAAGTGAGTGACTGCCGGTCTGACTGATGCTCGACAGCGTAAGTAAGTGATGACTGAAACGACTGAACGACTATCGCCTAAATGGGCATCCTCCTTCAATCGCAGTTTTTCCCTTCAAGTTAATGAAGCGACTAATTTTTTGGGCAATTATCTATTTGTGCAGAAATTAATTGTTTGATGGCTTAGAAGGGTTAAACAACTGGGTGAAAAAATCAAAAATTACTTGCAGGCAATTAAATCTGTTATACTATATATAAATCAAATATTTTACGTTGCATATTGTTGCTGCTAAATTACAATCGTATTTACGTTTAACGAACTCACCTTAAACTCCTGTTGGGAGGAAAGCATGCGTAAATAAAAAAATTGATTTAGAAATATAATATCCAAATACTAATTTAAGAAAATAAACAATCGAATTTACCTATCCCCTACACTCGGCGCAAAATCACGCGCAATCCTGACCCTTACAGTACAGGCTATCAGCAGTGGTGGCATATCCAATACGCAATCCCTCACATTTGTCCCCATTATAGGCGACGTTATCTCCATTGGCTCGATGCAAGCCTCCACCCGGAATAAAGGTACCTGCAAAAGTATGCATCTGATTTGGTGGCGTTTGGGGCGGCGTCACAGTAGACGATTGGGCGCCATACCGCTGGCCATGCGAAGGCAGTGTGGGCGAAGTAGGTTGCATGGAAATCGTTGCAACCACCGAGGTGTGTTTCATTGTTGACGAAGGCGCATAAGTTGGTGGCACATAGCTTGCTGGCCATTCACGTTGCATAGAATTTGTGCTGGAATTCATGGCAAACTGTGGTGAAGGTTTGTCCTCGGCAGCAGTGCTGGCCAAGCTCCATATGCGCGGTCTTCCATTGGGTTTGTAAAGAAATTCTTCCTTGACAAAGTTGTTGTATCCATTGGAGGTAAAGGATTCTGGCATAGCTGTATTCTTGATATTTTCATATGACTGATAAATTGTTGTTGGTGGTGATGGCACCCTGTTTAATTGCATTAAATCTAAAATATCTGAAAAGTAGATTTAAGTGAGTAGAGTTACAGAAATATTACCAAAATATAAAGATTAAACACGCATATGCCCGTTGTATTAAAAAGTTGGAAAATACTAATTTGCCAATCAGAAAAGTCCTTCAGCTCATGGTTGGTTAAGGCACTAAGATAACAAGACAAACTATCACTGAATTAGTTTGTTAATAAGCATTGAATTTACTATCACTTGTGCAATAGATCACGTTCTAGAGCAGTGTTGCCTTTCAGAGCGCAGAAACGTGCTCGGCGCCTATGGAGATTGAGACCGTAAAAAATCGCTGAGAATTTAAATCATGTTGTTTCAAGCAGTTGGAATGAAATCAGCTGCTGCAAGAAGAAAAAATCCCAGAAAGTAGCATTTGATTACTCCGCAAGTGCTTTCTCTGGTGGAAATTTTTATATGATTTTAATATATTGTATATCTAATGCATAAAGTCAGTGCGGATTATATCGAAACGTCATCTCAGGTCCACAAAAGCTGAAGCTCAGGTGACCAAAGCTGCCAAATAGAAATCCGAAGTCCTTACAAAAAACTCTCCTATGAGTCGCAAAGGTAAGCCATTGCTAAGAAGCATAGAAGGCTATGACAGATTATTTCTCATGGGGATGATCATTTTCTTGTAATAAACAGTAGATTTTTATAAGCGTTAAGACTCACTATCCTCTAAATCCTCTGAAGACGAAACTTTTCTTATATACGAGGAAATATCAAATACCTAGAGCCTTCCTCCTCTCAATAGCGGGCGCTCCGTTGATGCTAGCTAAAAGGGTGAAGTACCTGGCACTCATCCGTGAACGTTGGGGAGAGAATTAGTAGAGCAACAGTCGGCTTGTATGGATGTAGCGGCCTCTCGCCTAAAGTTTCGTGTTGTTTATATGACACAATTATAAAGCAAATTTTGTTGTACCGTATCCTTGTCTGATGGAACTCACTGGCAAGGACGATATTAGTTAAGAAGCTAGAGAGGATTCAAAGGTTTACCCTCATTGGAATTAGTCGGTTGCTTCGGACCACTCCAGCTCTAGCGCTTAATGCTATGCTGAATGTGGTACCCGTGGACATCGTAGGAACAACTGCCGCTGCACGCGCCGCAATCAGGTTGAGGTTTCGGGCCATAAGCTAGACTTAAAAGCGGTAACGTTCGGCGCAGTCCAAGGATCTATTCTCGGCCCCGATCTATGTGGTATCTCAGCTACAACGAGATTTTGAGCATAGAAATACCAAGAGATACATATCTAGTGGGATACGCGGACGACATAGTAGCGGTCATACCAGCCCGGAACACTGTGGACGCCAGCGGAAAGCTGAACCAAATTATGATAAGGACGCAAATATGGCTTGAGAACCATTGCCTGGAGCTCACCAAAGATACGGCCGAAGTCATTCTTATGACACGAGGACACATGCCACTCGAGGCCAGCATGTAAAACGGCGGATCGTTCTTGGTGACCTAAAAGTATTCAACTTGACTGCAGGTTTACTTTCGAAGTCAGCCGCAAAAGTCACGGGAAGGCTAAGTAGATTAATGGCAAACACCGGTGAGCCAACACGGAGCAAAAGACATCTAATCATAGCAGCCACAAACTATATTCTCCTTCACGGCAGCGAGGTATGGAGAGATGTGCTAAACTGCAAAGCTAAGCGCAAATCACTGGAGGGTATGAAACGAACAGTGGCATTCAGAGTTGCCTCACCCCCCCGTACTGCCTCTGGCGCTGCAGTTTTTGTGCTCAGTGGAGAGATACCCGTCGACCTCACTGGCCGGGAACGAATGGAGGCGTGAGACTCCAAGAAGAAACACGTTATCACTAGAGACGCGGAACAGAGATGCACTGAACCGCGTGGCAGATGGACGGCGAAACTCATGCCATCAATAGGTAAATGGGTCCAAAGGAACTTTGAGGAAGTGAATTACTTCTTAATTCAGTTCTTCGCGGACCACGGATACTTCCGGAGGTACCGTTGATGACGCTGAACACTCGCGGAATGAGATGCTCTGAGGAAGTAGTTTGGCGACATCGCGCCGAGCATCATAATCAGCAAAATGCTAGAATTTGAGTACAACTGGAATGCGAGGACGTACTACGAAAAAAAATATAGCCCTCGAAATCGCCACCTTATATATGAAAGATGGCTATAAATATTGTGGACCCAGACATGGGTGAACAGAATTGTCCTTTATGAATGCCGTTCTGAGCCCTCTCGAAGTAATGCAGAAACTAGTCCCGGGAAGGGAGTCTCTCCAGAAAGAGAGAAGGGATTGTTTTAGTGGCCACATCACTCGGCCGTAAACGACGCTCGCTGTAAGTGCGAAGGCATTTGGAACCCTATCTCACCCACCGTAAAAAAAAAAACTTGGTAAACAAACGAACTTGCGACATTTGAGGATCGGATCCGCGCATGTGATTTTCGAGAGGCCAATTCATATAAAGCCATAGAGTTTGAGCATCAGTTATTTTACAGAAAATTGTCTAAATTACTAAAGAAGTGATTTTAAACTGTTCTTGCGGTTGCCATTAAGCAACATAATGACGCTTTCACCAAACTTGATAATGATAATTAATTTGGGTATGTCAACAGAAGTTTTGCTGGCATTTTTCATTAGAATCGCAGCATTATTATTAGCTGATAGGTACATAAGTGCATACATATGCACGCGGGCTTGATATGTGAGAAATGATGAATTATGCTTTGAGCCCACACCGCAGCGCTTTCACATATGCCGCAACATATAATCACACATCCTTGAATAAATATATAAAATCACTACACGCACATACTCGTATGTATGTTTGCACGCTCGTTTATGTGCACTTGTGCAACGCACGTGCTCGGTGGTTGTCACATTAAAGTAATATTTATACTCCGTATGTGTGCAAACGTCAAAAAGGCACAGCCTTAGCAGCAGCAACAAAAACAATAACAGTGCATTAGGTGTTTATTTTCATCTACAACTACTCGTGCAAAAGTGCACTTCAACGACCGCTTGGGGGTAAAAGTTGAAGGACAGCAGAACGTGGATATTTTTCTTTTTGGGTCGTTTGCATGCTATTCTGTTAGTGCCTATTGATGTGTGTATGTGTATATGCGTGCATGTATGTTGTGAGTGTTTTTATTTTTGTTTATTCGCGCTCACGTGACGCTTGACGCCGTCAATGCAAATATTTTTGCAATTGAGGCCTGTTGATGATATGCTTCCGCATTTTTTGTTTACACTTTCCAAAAACCGAATAGATAAATATGTTTTTAAGTAAACGAATGGCAGCAACGTCACATGTGATGTCTGTTTGACAACGCATAACAATCAGTCAAAGTCAGTGGCATTACTTATGAAATGATGGGCATTTGTGGGAAGGGTGGGAATGAAGTATTCAGTGAATTTCGCCCCAGGTTGAAAAATTACTTTGGAATTTTATTTAATTTTTTGTTTTGTTGGCATTAAACAGTTTTTAATCTATTATCTAATTGTAAGTATTGCGGTTAAAGAGAGTTAAGTGGTTTGCCCATTCATTTATCCGCTTAACTCGCAAGCCTGCAATTCGCCGGCAGTTTATGAAATCAATGATTCAAAGTACAGGCTGTTAGCATTTTAAAGGAACCCGCGCCTCGTTTCACAGGGGTTTATCATAAGTAAAATATTAATTATATTTAATTAATTATTATAAAACAAATCTTTTTTGGTACATTTAGAAACCATTAAGTAGTTATAAATATGTCTGTACAGGGTGTCCGGTGACGAAATTAGGAATTAAAAGCTAGATTAAAACGGAATCACTAATGATAAAATTAAGTGGCCGGCGTAGACGAATGGCTTAGCGCGTGGTAGGTTCGAATCTCCGTGCATGAAACATCAAACATGATGGAAAACTTTTTTCTAATAGCGGTCGCTCCTCAGCAGGCAATGACAAATCTCAGAGTGTATTTTTGCCACGAAACAGCATCTCATAAAAAAATATGCCATTCGGAGTCGGCTAGTCTAGAAATTTGAAAAAATCGAAATTTTTTTTTCAAAATTCGATAGTTTAAGTATTCAAAAATATCTCCCTAAAAGGATTTTTCAAAATTCGAATTATTTTCGAAGTTACCGCGACAGCTAGACTGGTTTGAGCGGACGGCGAACTTCAAACGTGTTTTACTCGAAACTACTTCTTTCGATACGGTCGGCACGATATCTCAAGTTCTAATCAACCGATTTGCTTGAAGTTTATCATGAATATTCTTTAAACATATCTCTATCGCATGACGCACGAAAAACTGGAAATTTAAATTTTTTAATGTGTGTAAACAATTCGAGAAAGCTTAAAAGTCAGGGAAAAGTCGACCTCAATTTGTTCTCCTTTTTTTCTGCGTCATACGATAATGACATTCATATTAATTAAGAATTTGTCATCTTTCTTTTTCAAAGGACCCAAGGGTAGAAATCGTGACGACGAGGACACTGCCTTTTGTTTTCCCCTTCCACTTCAAGGACGCATAATTCCATGAAAATTTATTTTTTTGTTTTTAAATTCATTTTGTGTGCTATTAAATAAATAAATGATAAAAAAATGGATGGTAAAAATATCAATAGCTTTTTTTATTCACCGTCAAAAAATGCTCGAAGTTCGGCCTCTAGACTAGAATATCCCCTTAAAACTATAGGTCCCTCCCCTTCATTCAATTACTATTAAAAAGAAGACAAGTGCAGATTTTATGTGACCGTTCCGTCGGATACACTCATGGAATCTGGGCTCTATAGGGGCAAGGATACTCGCTGAAGAAGTGATATCAGGATGTCATTAGCCTTGCCAACAATATTTTCTTTTATTTCTGAATTGGTCGCTGGATTTGTTTAGTAGACTTTACTTTTGAGGTATCCCAAAGGAAAAGTCCTTAGGGATAATTAGTGGTTAGGATTTGTCATCAACACGGTTGTTTTTCAGGAAAGAAATCGCCAGTATCGCCATTGTCTCTCTGGCCGTGTGCGGCGTGGCGCCATCTTCCTGAAGTCATGTGTTTGTACCGAAGAAAAGATGTTCCCTCATTATTGGCAGAAAATAATTGTTCTGCATGCTCCCGTAAGAAACAGAGTCCACAGAAATTTCAAAGAAATATGGTCTAATTAGTCCACTACTTGACAGTGCCCACCAAAACGACACCTTGGGACTGCGAACTGGTTGCTGATGTTACAATATTGGCTTCAGTCTTTTCGGCGACCAATAACGACAATTTTGCTATTTACACTTCATATGAAAATGTGCTGCAACACATCAAAATACAGTATTCACCGTCTGACATCGCTTCAACCTTGTTTCTCAGGCATTTTTATGCAAATTATAATCGGTAGGCTTAAGCTCTTGCTCGATTTAAATTTTAGTGGGCTGGCATCTAGGAGTTTTCCTTAATGCTTCATGCTTAATAGTTTATGCAAATTTTAAAGCAACCGCTCTCTTCTGCACATACTGACGCGGACTTGTTGCGACGAGTTCAATAGTTTTATTTGTTCTCGATGTCTGGCTGGGCTTTGGCCATGAGCTGTTTGCCATAGAACTTTTCGCCCGGAGTCTTCACACCTATAACCGAAAGAAATCTTTACTTGGTGCATCACATAAACGTGTAACATTGTAAAGTGACTAAAATCTTCGATGAGCAGTTGAACGCGATATATTTTTCCATAAAATATGCTTCGATTATGAACGCGCGTTGTTCACCCGTCCACTGCGACATCGTACGAATAACAAAACGCGGTCCTTTTATCGCTCATACACTCAGCTGATAGGGAAAAACTTTAAATTCAAAATCGTATTCAAAAATTCAAAGTCGATTATTCAGTCTTTGCGATTGAGAAACATCATAAGGTTGTTTATGTCAGTACAGGCCAGCTCTTCGAGGCTTTCAATAATGGTTTACCAAGGGTTAACATCCTCGCCTTCCATAGGATAGGGCATTCACCAGGAAGTGGAAGATAGTTTCTTTTTTTTATGGTTGATTACAACTATGGCGGTATATATTGTAAAGGATGTCCATTTTGGCTGCCTGCTTTCCTATGGGCCAGAAACCAGTTATAATAGTTATCAGTATGCAGGCATGCCTTCATTTCAAATTTGTCAATGTTGACGTTTGTTTGTGGTTGTAAGTTGACTATAAAGTTCTGCTGACTTTGCATGTTGTCTGATCTATCCATCTTCAATCTGCGATTCGTAGACATTCTACTTCTCATTGCAGATCTATGATTCATGATACATCTCCTCTTGCTAGTTCGTTAGCTTTTTCGTGTCCTTTAATGTTCTGATGTCCCGGGACCTAATTTAAGTAACGTTATGGTTTGCGCTCAAGGTGGGAAGGCTGTTTCTGCTTTGTTGCAAGATCTTAGAGGTTGCTGTAGCCGAACTCACGCATTGCAGCTTGGCTATCCGAGAGAATAGCGATATGGTTTTAAAAGCTTAGTCTGTGCCTAATAGTCTACAAGCCTCCCCTATTGCCCACACTTGCGCCTGCAGGCGTTATGGAAGGATTTTTCAATTCTAAGTCTGTGAAAATATATACCTGCTCCTACACCACAATCCAGTTTTGAACTATCTGTTTAGATGGTTGGTTGGTTGGTTTAAGGGTGACCCCGCATCGGAGTGCCACATAGACCGCAAGTTGGGTCCGTTGTGTTGCCCTAGAGCTCATTATTTTATATGATTTCCCCACCTAACCGAGATTTTTATCGTATTGTAGATTTTGGTCAAAGATATTAATTCGTTTCGAGAATTTGATGAGAGATTCGATTTTCATGTTCGAGAGTACTGAAAGATTGTCAATTGTTGGAGAGCCTAGAAGAGCGAGTCGACTTCTGGCTAGACCGGGACAACTGCACAGAAAATGTCTGCTCGATACTTCCTCATCTTTGTCCTCGCAGTATCTGCACAGGTCGTTTTGAGGAACCCCGAGCCGACGTGCGTGAGTGCCCAAAAGGCAATGGCCGGTGATAAGAGATATTATATGCCTTAGTTCGTGTTTCGAAAGACTTATAAGGGTTTTTGTCTGTTTCAGATTGTAGGATGGCCAGATTTGTCTGGTCGTAACGCAAGTAGTTTCCACTCGCCACCTCCGATCAGCAATGCTGTGAAATTCTCGATCAATCAGCAATTTACATGTTGAGAGCGGAATGTGGATTGTGGGTAAGTTACTAACATTCGATTGCGCAGCTCCAGCTCTTGCGAGCTCATCAGCTCTGCAGTTACCTTCGAATCCACTGTGACCCGGTATCCAGATAACTTGGACAGAATTCTGAACACTTATCTCGTTAAGAGATAAGAGACAGGATCGAACCACATCTGAGTGGGTATAAGAGGAGCTGAGTGCTCGAACGGCCGCTTGACTGTCGGTGAAAAAGCGGATATCCTCTAGTGATATTCTATTTTCTAAGAGAGTTTTCGCAGCATACCAGATAGCGCATACTTCCGCTTGGAATACGCTACAGTAGTCGGGTAATCTAAATGATAGATTGATGTGAGGGGAATTGGAAAAGATTCCAAATCCCACTTTGCCGTCTTATTTTGAACCATCTGTATATATAATCAGAGGGCCATTGATTTCGGTAAGATTTGTCTTCCATTCTTCCCTAGTTGGGAGTGAACAGGAGAATAGCAAGGGTGGTGATGGAAGACTTACATGATAGTCTATGTCGGAAGAGATAACAGTGTTCCTGTTCAGTATGGCCGAATGGCCAAGATACTTATTCCATTTCGATATAGCATTCATGCGTGTCGCTGCTTTCGCTGCAATTGCTTTGCCAGCCAGATCGATAGGGAACAAGTGAAGCAACGTGTTTAGAGCCTTAGTAGGTGTTGTACTTAAGCATCCTGTTATCAGGAGGCAGGCTGTTCTTTGAACTCGATCAATTGTGGCTACTCTACACCATTTTTCGAGTGCTGTCCACCATACAACCACACCGTAGAAGAGTATCGGTTTGATGATCGAGGTATATATCCAATAAATGATCCGAGGTGAAAAACCCCAGGTTTTGCCTATAGCTTTCTTACAAGTATAGAGAGCTATGAAAGCTTTTTTACATATGTTTTCGATGTTCAATTTCCAACTCAACTTCCTATCTAGAATAACTCCTAGATATTTAGCTGAATCAGATAGGAGCAGTGATTCCCCTTTTAAAGTTATTGTTTGCAGTGGAGGAGATTGTTGTTTCCTATTGAAGAGAACAAGATCTGTCTTTGCTGGATTCGCATTTAGTCCGCATTCGGTGCACCATTTTGACAGATTATTGATTGAGCGTTGCATGAGCTCAGTGAGGGTATTCAGGTATTTGCCTGACACGCAGAGAGCAATATCATCTGCATAGGCTACGACCTTGCAGCCTGCTTTTTCGAGATTTCGAAGCAAACTGTTTACAGCGAGATTCCAGGGAAGGGGTGAAAGTACTCCGCCTTGAGGAGTGCCTTTGACGGCGTACATTCTCATGCGGCTTAACCCAAGCTCTGAAGTGATAATTCTATTTTGGAGCATTTGTTCGATCATCTTTCGGATGGAGTAATTAATACCCAATTTGGCAATTTCAGACAAAATAGAGTTGGGTTCAATATTATTAAAAGCACCTTCTATGTCCATAAATGCGACAAGAGAGTACTACTTATTGTGAAGGGAAGTTTCCACTGTTTGCACCAGTGAATGAAGTGCCGTTTCAGTCGATTTCCCTTTAGTGTAGGCATATTGTGCCTCAGAGATCAACTTAGTATCAAGTTGGGTTTTGATTTGCTCATCTAAGACTTTTTCAAAAGCCTTTAAGCAAAAAGAGGTTAGGCTAATGGGCCTGAAGTCGTTTGGTTTACAGTGTGAAGGCTTCCCCGTTTTCGGAATGAATACTACCTTCTGTTTGATAGTAGTGTCGAAGTTGTTTAGTAAAAGCCCATTACTCCCTTTTTCCAGAGATAGAAAGAGAGTGGCAAAATTCCTTTTGAATGTTACCGTTCGGACGATGTAATCTGTCCGCCCGAGGTGAGTAGATTGGCATGAACATAAGTGTTTTTTTCTTTCCAGCGCCCCACTTCATATCTTTTTCATCTTCTTGGAGATATACCAGGATAACTTGTGTCAGAGTATTGAGAGTAACTAGCATATGATCAAAATTGCACCGACCGTTATTGCATAGGCTTATCTCTGTATTCTGTCAAGTACATAATTTGGTATTGTAATCTCTCCCTAGAGTCTTCAACCAAACTACCAAACTGTATGATAAAATTGGTCGCATAGCCGCCTTATACAACCATAAAGTATCTTAGGTTCAAGACACTATCTTCTGTCAAGCATACGTTTGCAGGCATAGTTTCGCCATAAATATTTTTGAGTTTGGTTAAAAACTACGCCTACTATTTAATTTAATTTTATATTTTTTTGTATTATTAATTTTACTTTTAAATTAGTACTAAATTTCCGTCGGTCCCTCTGATATTATTATAATGAGAAGATTGAGCACTGCGACCTGAAAGATTCTGTGACCTTTCTGTAAAATTTTGGAACCTGAAAGTTCATGCGATTTACATTTTATATACATGTACTCTCATTGTCTGTTAGTTTGACAACAACAATTAACAGCCAGTCTAAATTTAGCACTTTCCTTACTTGTTTTATTTTAATTTTCCCTTGAACTGTCGTTATTTAAACAATTTTCCATTAGCTTTTTCACATTTCTTACTGTAATAGTTTTCCACAGAATTTTTTCGGTGTTATGTTATCCTCGTGTCAAGTGCATGTAATCCAGCTATTCAAAAGCACTTTACAACTCAGCACAACTATTATAGCGCTTAACAAGCAAATTCCCTTAAACACTTCTTGCACCCGTCCGTTCTCGTCTCGTCTAACTTTGGCTGGTAGTTTAACAAATTTAGATATTTTACGCGAGTCCATGATGTCACTTATAGTTGGCAAAAACTTTCAAAAAGTCCTTTTAAATAATTAATGTCAATTACCGGTGGAAAGTGTGTGGCAGTGGCAACTTTGCTCATCAGCAACAATAAAGTAAAGAGTAGTTACGGTGGCAGCAGATAGGAAATAGAAATGGAAATGCTCTAGTGAAAAAAGTGAGCAGAATATGTGTGCCATTAGTACTTTGAAGGATTTTCCAAAGTGCCAAGTTGACAAAATTAAAGCTAATAAAATTCTGAGAATAAGTGGTTGGCTGTTGTTGTGCCACAAAATTGATAAAGAGAGAGCGAAATGATGGTACTGTGTGCAACTGTGCGCTGAACAGACAATGGCTGTCATAAATATTTTATAACATCAATTACAAAGCACTTAACTTGCATGATATTAATACTCCAAAAAAAAAAAAACAGAAGAAGGCCTTTGCAGCACTTTGATTACGTTCAGCGCTCACACTCGGCGCAGCCGTCAACATTTATCATACGCCATCGTGTACCCCAGCAGCATAGCAACGCGACTGCCAATCATTTATCTTGTATGGTATACGTTCTCCAATACATACATATGTACTAAATAAGTGTGAGCTATTGGAATAACTTTTGCAATTTTTCTTTCGCTTTTCTTGTTTCATTCTCAAATACTCATCAACTACCACAAAAATTGAACAAAATATAACGCCGATCACCAGGAAGAGCAGACAAGTGTCAGCAGAAAATATATCCATCAACACGATAATTTCAACACCTCCAACTACCAGCAAATCCAAGTTTCCGTTGTGCCTGTTGTTGCTTTGCAGCTGCCCACCATCTCTCCATTTGCCCCCATGAAAAAATCACTACACCACGTAATGGTTGAGCTTATGTCGCGCAGATATAGGCAGTATTGATAGGCTATGATTTACTTGGCCACAGATATGAAATTAGGCTGGGTGGAAGTAGTTCAGAGGGAGAAGTAAACGGAAAAACAAAACGTGTGCTAAGAAGGCTACAATACAAAAATAAGAAAAATATTAATAAAAACAAAATAAAAAAAAGAAGGCGATAAACACCTTGCGACAGCTGTTTAGCCACTTGCTTATCCTCTTTACTGAACTTTGTTTTTTTATTTTATCTGTATTCAGCGCAACAACAAAAATAATAATAACAAGAGTAATGAAAAGATGAATAAAAATAACAAAACCTTATAAGCCAAATGATATTCATTGGGGTTCAGGCGTAATGGTCGCACTTGAGCACACCGCTTCTTTGCAGTCTGTTAAGGGCATTTTGAGAGTGGACTCTGCTGCTCGAATCAGCAGTACTTATGCCACAGCTGGAGGAATGATATTCTAGTAATAAATTGTTTCAATTGATATACGCAAAAACTTAAAGAAACCACATTATTCAGAAGTTCACAACGTCCGTTTAGGATCTGGAAAGAAAATGCATTACTTTTGAAGAATATACTGAGGAAGAGAAAAATTGAATGCAGCTATTTGAACATTCCACATTGTAACGCACCAATTCTTTCATAATCTCTACTTCTCAAAGCTTACATTTCAGTATTCGCATTCGCATTTAGCAGCAAAACTTCGTAGGCCCGTGGTTGAGGGCCGCAATAATGTGAGCTTTACTAACCGAGCCGATAAACTAGTCTTAAATTTAAAGAGCCTTAAACTCACTACGTTTTCTCAAAGGCCCGACTGAGATTATAATCATATATTTTGTTCAGCTGCTTGCAAGGCTGGTAATGTCGGTGAGAAAAATCAGCTGTTTATTGGTTATATCAACTCAATTAATTTTGACGGAGCACATCATATATCAATTTTTAAATAAATGTGCTCCTGCGATGCGCAAGCTTTTGGGGAAAAAATTATATTTATTGGCGTGATAAAGTGAGTTGTAATGTAAAAAGTTAGTTGAGAAAATGGCTCTAAGTGCTATTGCCATGTGTCCTGTTATTTATTATTATGCGGGGTTTTAGCATTGCCTGACCTGAACAGGTGGCTTAACAGGTACCTGCATATGTCTTGTCATTTATAGCAACTTTCCAGAACTGGTTGTACAGGGTTTGATTGAAAAGTAATGAGCCTTCCCGCGCGAAGCATCTGCCAAGCGATCAACCGAATCGGCTGGTGGTGGAAAATGATCGTTGGACCTTCCCCTTCCACTAGAAACCGGTCCCAGTTCGCTGGCAACAGCGGTACAGTCAACATCGCTCCGCGCGTGAAAGCTGTTTTAAAAGTGTGTTAGGATTTTGCAGTGGCGAAAATGCAGCGATCGTTGGAGCAACGTCACTCGATCAAATTTTACGTAAAGCTAAACAAAACGAGTACCGAAACCATTGGGCTACTCAAGGAGGCTTACCAGTGCCCAGATAAAACGGTGGCACAAATCGTTTAAGGAAGGCCGGGATTACGTCGAAGACGAACAGCAATCTGGAAGGCCTTCGACGACGCAAACAGACGAAGATGTGAACCGGGTTCATGAATTTTTGAACATTGCTTCCCCACCTTTCCTACAGCCCAGACCTGTCCCCTCCGGACTTCTTCTTGTTGCCGCGCCTGAAAAGAAAGCTGAAGGGGAGGCGTTTCAACTCCATCGAGGCGATCCAAAAAACTGTGACAGCCGAATTGAACGCGATTCCGGCGGATGAGTTTAAAAAATGTTTCCTGCAGTGGAAGGACCGCTGTATTGACGCTGAAGGGTCCTATTTTGAAGAATATTAGTTGTATAAGCCAAAAGGTTTAATAAAACTGCTTAAAAAAAATAAGGCTCATTACTTTTCAATCAAACCCTGAAAAATGATTGGAAAAGCGCATATTTGCTCAAAAGGTATTCAGGCTTAGCTTCTCGCCAAAGTGGTTTATGTTATCCTACAAATAGAGGGCTTACAGTTCTGAGCTATCTCTTAACTGACATATGGGTTTCATGAAACGTTGTTGCACTTCTTGTCACTGCAAAAATGTACCCATAGTCCCCCAATTTCATCAAGTAGTGAAGTAGAAAAGATGGTGTCGATGTTTTTCATTCATAAAAGTGTTTCTGCGTGTTTCTTTACTCCTAAGTAGATTGGCTCAAATAAGTTTTTTAGTTTTCATTTCAAATGTTGCGATAGTCAATTCGATTTTCATTAATTTCAAATGTAATTCAATTTCATTTAAATTCATTATTAAATATTTTTTTTTATTTATTTTGTCTGTTTTACCGGTCGTTACTTATTCTTAATTTGATTTCTCTTGTTAATGATATGCTGCTTCCATGTCGTGCTTTCGTCAATAGTTTTTCCAAGATATTTTGCTACTGGGAAGATTTTTATTTTGTTGTTTTTTAAAGTAAGATTATATTTCGATGTCGTTTTGTTTGTATATATAACTTGTATAGTTTTGTCTTTATTAACTTCTATACCCCATTCGTCAAATCAGTTAACTGCATTGTTTATTAAGTTTTGAAGTGTAAAGTTGGCCAGTTTTTCTTCATTGTTTGATACTAGTATCATCTGCGAATGTTGCTATCATTGCATTATCTGTTGTCGGAGTTGGCACATCTGCCGTGTATATTAAATATAAAAGAGGACCTAATACACTGCCTTGCGATACTCCAGCTATCATTGCTAGGATATCGGAATATTCGTCTTCATATCATATATAAAATTTTCGATCAGTTATGTAGCTCTTCAAAAGTTCAAAGTAGTTTTGTGGAAAGATTCGTTTGAGCTTATGCAAAAGTCCTTTATGCCAAACTTTATCAAAGGTTTTGCAATGTGCAGGTATTCAGCTACACAATATTTTTTGCATTCACATCGTTAAGTATTTTGTTTGCAACCCTGTGGATTTGTTGGATTGTTGAGTGTTGGCATCTAAATCCGAATTGATGGCTTGGTATTACTTTTTTTGCTGTCAAAATTGGTTCTAGTCGGTCGAACAATATTTTTTCAAACACTTTTGAAAGTATTGGCAATAAGCTGATGGGTCTATATGAGGCAGTTTTGGTGGCATCTTTTCCTGGTTTGGGTATGGCGGTATTTTTTTTTTTTTTTTTTTTTTTGTGTAAATATTTTATTTGCAATCTATCTTAATATAATGATATTCAGCAAATTAGGTCTTATAATCTAATAGCAGCGGTAGTATTTGCACAAATGCAAAAATACATATCAAATTACGATATTTGTTCTAAGGTTTGATCTTAAATGTATTAAATTTCATTTGTACTAATGAGTTGCTTATCTTCATATAGGAACTTATGTATTTTGTTTTTTATTTAGTGTTGAATAAATAATTTAATTCAGCAAAATTAGAGAAATGGCAAGTCTAAGATATGATTACGCTTCAGTCGTATTGTTTCATTACTTGAGTCTAATAAGCATATAGCATTCGTATTTGAGCAATTTTCCATAGTCGTGAGAAGTATTTAGTCTCTAACATGCAATTAAATATATTTCTTATGAATTGAATTTTTTTAATTTAAATTTTTCCTTCCTAATTGTTTTGGTTTTAATTTATTTTCTACTCTAATTTTTTTATATTTGAATATATTCAATTTTTTATATATATTAATACATTTTAATTTTTTTTATATTTAGTGTTTTTTATTCTATTTTAATTTTTTATAAATCAGCTTTGAGTTTTTAATGCTTGTTTATTTTATATTATAATTTTTTTTATTTTCTAATGAGTTTTTTGGTTTTTTTTTAATATTTGTTTGTATTAATTTATTTCATATTTTAATATTTTTATTCTAATGTGTTTTGTAATTAAACTTAATATATTTTATATTATATATACTTTTTTTTTAATTTAAAGATTTTTATATTTCCGTTTTGTGTCTTTTAACGTTTTTTAATTTATTTTATTTTATTTTGCATTACAATTGTTTTACTAAAATTTTTTTTTATTTCATTCTTTGTTGTTTATTTTATATTTTAGTTTTTTTATTCAATTTTTTATATTTTACTATTCCTTTTTTTATATATTTTGTATGTTGATTTATTTTATTTTTCATTTTGTTATTTTAATTCATGTCATATTTTTATTTATTTTATATTTTAATATTTTTTAATTTAAAGATTTTTATATTTCAGTTTTAGTTCTTTTAACGTTTTTTAAATTTATTTTATATTTAATTTATTTTATATTTTATTTTTTTTTATTTCGATTTTTTTTATATTTACTATTTATTTCTTTATTATTTCTTTACATTAATTTATCTTGTTTTCCATTTCTTTATTTTAACTCATTTTATATTTTAATTTTTTTCTATTTCAGTTCTGGTTTTTAATGTTAGTTTGTTTTTTATTTTAATTAATTTTATGTATTAATGTTTTTTAATTTTTTATATATTAATATTTATTTTTTTATTATAAACTATATTTTAGTGTGTTTTATATATTACTGTTTTTAATTTAAAGTATTTTATACTTCAGTTCTAGTTTGTTTAATGTCTTTTGATTTTATGTAGTTTATATTTAAATTTTGTATATGTAATTTGTAATTTTTTAAATTTTATTTTTGTTTTTAATTTTCCCGTTCTTGTAACTTTTTATTCTTAATTTTCTTTTTTATTTAAATTTTTTTTTTGTATTTTTATAATCTTTTAAATTTTATTTTTTTTTTATTTCGTTTTATTTTATTTCATTTCGCTACAATTACGTCCACAACAGGCATCTGCATGCCGAGCACAGAGGCTCAAAAAGTAACTTCTATGGGATTTTCTAAGGCGACGAAGCGCATTGGTTTATCCCTCAGGGGGGATACAACAAAAGAAATCAACGACAACACAGACACGAATTTTCGTTTTAATAGCGAGCAGAGAAAGCGTTCCAGTAACGTGCCTACGAGTACAAAGAACACCTCTACACATAAACTTTTGTGCTTGTATATGTAAAGAAATATGCACAGAGCCAATACACATAAGCAGTTTTTTCGTAAAATGTCAGCGACCTCATCATCAAAATGTGAACTTCAACGGCATAGAAAGGCGATAAGTGAAATCCAAGAGTGAGTGACTCAATCACTGGCTCCACTGACTGACTGGCTGAATGACTGCTATTCTAAACAGTAGCTAATGCTGTTTGCATTATTGCCACCGAACAACTACCAACATACTCATACAACTATGTGTATACGTATATGAAACAGGAAAAGGGCGCATTAGATTTATGCCGGTCGACGTGAGTTGCATACGATTAAAAGCGTAAAAAAGAAAGTGTGAGTCCAACAAAAAAACGACGAGTGCTTGCTCAACTCTGGGGTTGCATAAGAAATAGTCACGCAGACGACAATAAGGCTAGCAGTTGTGCAGCCGGGGAATCAGGAGAGCAAAACCATGGGGAATACCGATGGATATTTGGTCGGTTAACCAAAAAACGTAGCCGCCAGACACGCGCCGCATAAAAGCCATAGCCGCAACTGACGTTAACGTCTGCTGGCAACACCCTCATTTCAGTAGATGTTTCCTTTGGCCAACAACACAGAAGGGTTGTTGTTAGTGAGAAAGCCATTCAGCGGCAACAAAGAAAGAGGAAGTAGCAGTGAAAGTGGGTGGATGCTGCGACAAACGTACTTGTATCGCCTTATGGCTATGCGTTTCTTTTAATGCGCGTCAGCATAGTTATTATTGCTGTTTTTGCACACGCGTCCTTGCCACATGCAACAATGCGTTCGTATGACAATTTGGCCGATTACCCGGTAGGAAAAACTTGATTAAATGAAACAAATTCTAGTTTGCAATGCGGGCAATGAGCAGCAGAACGGAAGTGACTAAATGTTCCCCAATTCAAATAGGAACAAAATGGGGTTACTTGAATAAAATTGGGGAAAATTGTGTGGCATCGAATGTTTTTTAGAAATGTGTAAAGACATTTACATTTTCATTTACTTAAGAAAATTAAAATAAATTTTGTTACTTACTTTACTATTTGAATTACAAATTTTGTTTATATTTTGTTTCTCACATTTATCTATGATTTCTCCAATTTCTTGATTTCTTGATTTGATTACATTTATTCGATTTGAAAATTTTGCAATTTTTTGATTTCATGAAAATTTTAAAATAATCCAAAGTATTTAGAAAAGGTATGCAGCAAATTCCGTGTCTTACTAATACTAGTCCTTTTCATACCACTTTAAGTAAAACAAATAATTCACCAGTTATTTCTATGAAAAACGCAAGAAAAGTGTTCCAGCTGTGATGGCTAGCAATCGTTTTCCTAAGGGTTTGCCTGTACCTCTGTGCGAGTAGTTTGAGTTGAGCTACTGCTGCTGCGCATAAAATTCACACTAACGTAATAAAGAGCTCAACGACACTTAAATTGAATGCCACACGACCCAGACCAACTCACCTCATGCATTGTTATTTTCGCCGAACGCCCACCCAACTCTAACCTCTCACCTTCGCTTCCTAACTGTTTGCATGGTGTGAATGAAGTAATGATTTTCTCAGTTTCAGCCCATTGTTTTCATTTACTGCCACCCTTCACCTCTACCTCGCCTTATCTGGCATTGGCGGCTGCTGGTCCTTACTGCTTCTCCACTCTCTAGCAACCAATTCTTGTGTATTTATGCTTTTATTATAGTTATTGTTGTTGTTGCGCTTTGTTATTGTTTTGTTTGCGTGGTCGTAAATGAAATTAACCCTCGAACAGAAAATGATATAAAATAAAATCAGGTTGAGAATTTAATTTGGCGCAAAATGATACACCAAAACATCCGAAAATATGAGGGTAGTCTTTTGAAACGAAATATGTAACAGCAAATTGGAATGATGACTGACAAGTGGTGCTGTTGTTGTTGCTGTTTAAAGCTTCTGAGTGTGTTTGTAAAGCAATGAAGTGAGCCACAGTGAAGTGGAGTGGGGTGGAGTGGAGTGGAGTGGAGTTGATGACACAAGTTGACATTGAGAGGCACTTCGGTAATGGCCTCGACGTCATAAATAGACAGGTTTTCAAATTTGCACTTTTTTCGACTTTCTTATTTAGTTATTTTGAAATGTTGAGGGATGTATTCAGACTGGAGAGAGAATGAAGCGTGTGTTTATACACCAAAAAGAATTTAATAAACCACCCTCAAGCGAGGGGTAAATAGAAAGTTTTAAGAGAAAAAAATATTGTGAATTAATGACTCTTTGAGCTATGAACTGACCTTAAACAATTATTGGGTAATTAGTTTATTTATGTAATTATATTTTCTTCAATTTTTTCATATTATAGGGGCTATTTCTGACAAGGCCGAAGCTCAACAGTGGTCGTTTAAAATGCCTGCTAAAACTCAACAGAGAGTATAAAAGAACTTTGATAGGTGTATTAACCGGTCATTGTCTAATAGGTAACTATACTAGAACGTTCTGAATTCTATAGTACGATTATTGTAGAAGTTACTAAATATAATACAGAAGAAGAGGAAACTATTAGACACCTCCTCTGTGCGTGTGAAGGATCAACTTGAAGAAGCCTTTAGCCGATTGGTAGCGCATTTTTAACAGTTATAGCGGATAGCGCGCATCTTAAACTAACGAAGTTAAACTCGTTTATAAAAACCACTGGATGGTTAAAAGAGATCTCTTAGTGTAAGAGAAGTTCCAGTGGTATCACAACGGACCTACGACAGGTCTAAGTGTGTCATATTGGCAGCCACGATACCTACCTGCCTACCTAGGGCCATTTGATTGTCACTGCCAAATAGAGTATCGACTGATTTGATAAAATGATGTTGTACGACTTTCCCGGTACCCGTCGGTGTCACGTCTCGTACCGTGAGATGAAGGCATTGTTGGGTATTTGTGACACGAGCATCAATGAAATCTTGTATGAGTGAGATCACCCAATTTAAAAAACTCTCTTGGAATGCAACTGGAGTACCTACTGCGAAAATTGATTAAATCAAATGCAAAAGTGCATTAATCAAAAGTGCATTAAAAAAAAACAAAAAAAAACTATATTTGAAATACTTTGAAAAACAATAATTAGGAAAAAAACAATGCTAATTTTTCCGTTGTTCGGCTAAAATTATAAATAGCAACCTTCGTATTATTGCATTAATGTAATGTAGGGATATGCACGGGAACTACACTTGCTCTCCGACGGCTTCATATCGCAGAATGCAAGCTTCTCAACTACTTGCACCCAAACGATGCACTTTACTTACAGCTAGCAAAGCTGCTTCTGGCTTAATCTACATTAATTACATATTGTATTAGATTCACCGTAGCACTGAAACATTGAAATAGCGAGAATGAGAGCTTCCAACAAAAGGTAGTTTCGTAGCACTTTTTCCAATCTGGATGCAGGTGTTGGGTGTGAGAGCTAAAATAGCGGCAAAATTGCAAAATATTACCTTAGATAAGGTTAGGATGAAGCGGTTGACCACTAAGGGGCACACTCAGTCTCATAGCCCACCGAGAAGTCGCGTGCGGTACTAGGCTTATCTCTCCTAATAGGACACATTTTTATCAACGTACACGAAAATATAATATAGAGGCGCCATCACAATGATTTTTGTATAATCTCCCACGTCGTGGAAGTGCCAGAAATACTGCATTGAAAAGTAGGTAATGCAGCCGCTGCGAAGGTTCATTGACTCAATACAAGAGTTGGAAAAGAAGTGGAGGCTTTGTATTCATGTAGTATCAACAAGCCTTATATGTACGAGTATTACCGGAATTTGCAGCAATTGCCTTCTACCATAATCTAGTGCACCTTGCTCCTAAATCTATTGATTGTTCGCTACTGCGTGAACAGCAAATGATTTCTGTCAGCTTCTTTGAATTGAGGGAGAGGTAAAGCTCATTCAGGGAGTCCAATGGGGGACAAAATATCTCACACTTTGAAGAAGGTATTGTATTTGAAATTTCCTTCTTCGAAGCGATCACAGTTTCCATAGAAAGGATTTGCAAAAAAATCGGGATGGTTTCAGAACACTAGTTGCTTTTTGGCCACCGAAGTGTATTGAGTAGTCCATCTAACCTAACCTACCTTAACTCCAGGGAGAAATGTTTGCTGTTCAAGTCATTTTTTTTTTACTTAACGAAGCTATAACTAAAATAATACAAAAATTACGTTATTATTGTTTCAAATTCTTTCTTCATTTCTTCTTAGCATCACAGTCCTTGGTGAACCATTGCTTCATTCACAACCTTTCGTCATCCGTCTCTTTCTAAGGCTACTTCCTGCCATCGCCGCACGTTCAGCTTTGCAAGGTCATCTTCAACGTCTTCAAGCCATTTCTTTCTGGGGCACCATCTTCTTCGGCCTCCAACAGGGCGCAATTCAACTGCCTTTCGAGTTGTACTCTCCTTGGGCATTCTAAATACGTGCCCAAGCCATTTTTAGATATTTATTTCAGATATTTGACGAAATTCACAATCAGATTTTTATCTAAAAAAAACATGGACGAATTGAATGACTAAGGAACTCTGCAATAGTGAATTGTTTTCTATTTGCCACTTTCGATTCATCACTTCTCTGCTCGCTAGAGGATTGCACTGCTCGCCAAGGGATAAATTTGTATGTGAAAGCAACAATTTATGCAATTTGTTTATAGTCGCTTAGTTCACAAGCGATATACTTAGGCCAGTGCTTCCAAGTATAGGTGGGGATAATTTTTATTATATTTTTATACTTTAGGTGCAATGGAAATACATAACAGTGTGAGTGACTTCTGGTGAGGAGCAGGATGCTTGTCTTTCTACGGTCCAACGAGGGGAAACCACTTTGCATACTTTTAGGTGCGATACTTTGAAAAGCAATATTGTTACCTAAAAGTTAGTCGAAACAAAAGTAATCCAGTGATGCCAAAATTCATACAACCCTGGATTCAAGGGAATTTTTTTGTTTTATTCACCACTCCCTAAGTGATGAATCGACAGGAGCTATTATCTAGGATGATAGACTACCAGGTTTGGCCAATCTGTTATGAAGAAAAACAAAACAAACTACGTTACCGAGTACTCGGAAGTCGAACTCTGTTCGCTCCTTTCACACTTGTCCAATCAATCCTTGTTCAGGCGACAATGAAGCAATATGGGCGGAGGTTGTTTTAATTTTTTTCCACGTGAAAAGATTTTTAGGGGTATACTATTTAGCAGACCGTTACTCGATTCTGAGCGAATTTCACCGAATGATGGGCTGACGTCACTTGGAACGTGTTTACAAAAAAACTAAGATTGTGTTGGTGATACACGAAAGAAACCAAAAGCAGCCTATGCCACTTTGTTGCCATCTGAACAACGATTGATGGCCGAGTGTGTGAAATGATCATGCTGGACTCGGCTGCAGAATCTCCCAAGTGACGTGGCAGCCGAATGTCCCCTCACAATTTTCTTGTTCACCATAGTTAAAGAGCACACCTGGGTAGCCAATCACTTGATTCTTTCAAATTCGCTGAGAGTCGGTTAACGGCATGATCTTGAACACGCCTTCTGAATTCTGTTCATCATAGTTATTATTACTATTATTTATAAACGCGTCACATTCTTTCCCATAAATCCAATAAATACTAAGTTAGAGTTCACTTATGCATATGTTTTGGGCTTTAAAATTTGTTTCCAAAAATTATAGACTTGTACACAGAATTATAAAAGTCCAAATTTTTTATGAATAAATACATCTTTTTTAGTATTTTCGTTAGCCACAAAAGGAAATATTACACGAGTTTACATTACACACCATGAATAACCTAGAGATTTTAATTTCATTTGACAAAGCAATTGAATTGCCGGTGAATTTATTTCCGACAAAAAGGTGTGTAACAATACTATATGGCGCCTCACATATGGAACACACAATTCAGAAAACCAGAAACCAGTTAGTTATTGGTAGTTACCAGCCACCTAAGAGGCTACAAAAAACAACAATGCGAAAATCCGTAGCCATAGCCGCCACAGAAGCGCAGTGCCACATTCAAAACTTTCTGCAAAACAATAGAGTCGCCAAAGAGGCAAGGAACAGAACAATTGCACCATTCAAAAGCGCCTATGATGAACAAGTGAAGTATTTGAACAAACACGCACACACTCATACATTCACAAAATAACATATCTACATACTCGTGCAGCCATTCAATTATGCCACCCACACGCCAACGCTGAACAATGCTGTGGCCAAGCGCCATTGCTTGCGATTTTAGCCAACGTAGTTTCGTGATGCTCCTTTGCTTGGTGCTTGCTTTGGTTGGGCTTGCTGTTGGCTTGGCTTGTTTTTGCTTACCTTTCGATGGCTGCACTGCACCAACGGCGCCCACACTTGCGCCTGCGCCTGCCACGCCGACATGCGGATGATGGTTCGTCGTCGCCGACGCCGACGCCGCCGTCGCTGTAGTTGGAATTGTTGCGCCCACGCCATTCGCGCCACTATCCACGACACCTGCTCCCGTCGTTACCGTCATCGCTGCCGCCGTCACTGTCGTAGCATTGGCAGTCACTGGTGCATTGTTACCAATTGAAACGCTTATGGCGCCGCTTGTATACTCCACGCCAATGTGCCGCCTTCGCTCTGCGCAACCAACACTGCTAATATCCTCACCATGGCGTTGTTTCTCATCGTCCGAGGCCAACGCATCTTCTTCATCGTCCTCGGTCCGATTCTTTGGCTCCCAAGTCATTTTGTTCTCCTTCTTTAGGCGACGGCGCGCATTCGCAAACCACGTAGACACCTGCGTCAACGTCATTTTGGTGATAATGGCCAGCATGATCTTCTCGCCTTTGGTTGGATATGGATTCTTCTTGTGCTCGCTGAGCCAGGCTTTTAACGTTGCAGTGGACTCACGCGTTGCATTCTTCCGACGTGATGATAAATCATAACTGGCGCCATAACTGAAATGGAAATAAAATAAAAAAAGTGAAATAGAATAAAGTACGAATATTAAAGAGAAATGTTGAAAATTAAATACTTTGACTTGTTTATTGGTTCAATCGCAAGAACTATTGCAATGCCAAAGTGGAGGAAGAAAATCATCTCAATGCAAGTTGTATTGAAATCGCCTCTGAATGTGTCAGATGCAAAGCGTTAATGGGTAAATATGTAAGCACAAAAATAGCGTCAACGAACGCAGTTCCCTATCGAATGGTGGCTCCTTGCGCGCACTGGCTGGATATCCCATTAATGCTGTCCCTCCACAACACACTCGCTTATTTATGAATCCTAATGAGACACGCGGGCGTTGGTTGTGGTCAACTTGCCGTTGCACACTCCTTCGGTCGGTCAGTCAGCGGAAGGGATTTCTTAGACCACGGCACATTTTGGTCCGGCATACGCGCCCATAATTCATGACTTTATTAGTCAACATCATATTTTGCTCGCTTACCTGCCGCTACGCATAACATACATACACATGCATTGCACTGGATGAGGCGTATTGGAATCGGAGTTGGTGCAACACTTGCCACATCTCAGACAAACGGGCAGGCAACGGCGGGCGGTCGCCGCCGCTCAGCAGGTGCTTGTTGTTTTGATGTATTCTTTCGTTCTCGTCGCCATGACACTTTATTTATATTTGGGCATTGTGCCAGCAGCAGGATGCCGTTTATGGTTTGAACTTTTGAGTGTAGGAGTGAAGAGAAGCGGATTGTCGGTATTTAAGATGACAAAATGTGTGCGCTTTCACAAAAAGTGTAAAAAAGTTAATAATAATTATTGACGGATTTCTAATCTTGTATACATAATCTATTTCTATGATAAGGCAAATGCAAAATACTTTAATACAAAGAAATACGAAATATATAATATACAAATTTGGACTTTTAAGTCAGAAATTTTAGCTTGGCGTGTTTTTTCTTCAATCTCAATATCTTTGAGATTAGTGAACAATACAAAGCCTTTGAAGTCGTTGTGATATAAGACAAAAGCTTTTAGTTTTCTTGTATTGAAATAAGTCCCTTTATAAGAAGTTACCATGGCGTCAATCTCATTTTCTATTTCATCTCCAGAAGAGTTGGTCAGCGATTCTTGAGAAACAATTACCATTTCAGAAACCCTGGATTTATAAGGTCACAGCAGTCTATGGAATTTGCGAATCACAAACTCGAAAGACGTAGTAGAGAATCGATCGAAGTGGAGAGCTGTAGCTGCGGAAGCAATGGAGTGCACAAAACTGATGTTGATGATGAATGAAAACACAGGAAAAGTAATAATAAAAAAAACTTTATTATTTTTCAAGATATTCTCCTTTGCAATCAAAATACTTCCGTACTCGCTTCAACCAGCACTATTTTTCAAGCACTATAAACATTCCGAAGTGGTTACCTCTAAAACGATCTGTTTAAAGGCCCTTCAGGCGTTTAAAAACGTTGACTCCGCATTTTATTGTTGATGCTCGAGAACACAAAGAAGTCATTAGATACCAAATCAGTTGTTACAGTTTTCTACGGTGCTAAAGAATGGTTCTTGCTCGCTGTGTAAAGATTTTAGTTCATCGACGCGTTCTTGGCTTTTTAATTCACGTCGAACATTGTGAAAACTAATCACGCGTAATGTTCGTGGTTTAATCTAATTTTTTGTTGCAGCGATGAATGATTTTTGTTTATGATTTTATTGATTTTATTATTTACTGCTTCTGTTAAATAACACTTACATTATTTGAAAACTTAGTTTGAAACAGTATTAACTCAATCGTAGCATACTGAAAAAACTATACGAAAAAAGTAAACGCACTTTAGACTTCCCAAATTAAACGACCACGTTCTCCCTCTTTCACTGGAATTTAAGTACATATCTTGGTTTGACATTTGATTCCAGACTCCATTGGCAGCTACTCATTGAAAATCGGGTATAGGTTTCCACTCCTGCTAATCTATGTTCGGCAAAAAATGGGGACTCAAGCCACAGATTGAGCTTTGGATGTACAACGTAGTGGTTCTGGGTTATACCTATGTACAGTTAGAATTTTCAAAAACTCGATTTTGTTTTTATTTCATTTTCTTAATATACATATATTTAAGAACGCACACAGAAAATGTAATATCGTTCCGGTGAATATTTTCGAAATTACACGCAAATTTGGAAAGGCGTTTCAGAGAATTTTTATACTATGTAAAGTGCTTTTTAAATTTTAAACGCGTTTTTCTTAAAACCGTGTTTTCGAAGACAGTGGACACGATTTCTCAAAAGCGCCTGAACTGATCGTCTTGAAATTTTAACACAACCTTCTCAGATATATTTTCCAGGTACTAATCGCAGGAATAAGAATTCTGATAATTTTTTCTATTTTTTTAGGCAATTTTTCGCGAAAATTTTTGTAGAAAATTCGATTTTTTTTCCTATCGCGGCCATTTTATCAAAAATTGAAATTTTGACTATTGCTTCGATTAGTACATGGCTTTATCTATCTACAAAAATAATCTAATTGGTTCTTTGGTTTCAGATAATCCAAACCGGAGATATTTTGTGCACCGCCGAATGCTTTTTTTTGGAGGACGCTTGGGAGATCATCTGCAAGAGCTGTGCACTTCAATATTTTCACTAACTTTGCGTGCTAGAATTAACTTTAAAGTAGACATTATTTGAATAATTAAAAATTGTATTTGTTCAATAAAGTCGTTCGTTGTAAAAAATTTTCAAAAAACAATTATTTTTTAGTCTTACAAGTGTATATAACCCTTAATGTATGGATGCATAATATCACTAAGCTGGTACTGGAAGGTACAAAGGACTGCATGTATTGGCATCACTAAAGTAGGTAGAACTTGCCCCAGTGCTACTCTGAATGTCGTTTTGCACTTACTTCGTATAGAGTTTTACGTTATTTCCATCGCTGCTCAAAGTGCAATCAGGTTAAAGAAAGCTGGTCTCTGAAAGCAATCTCTCAAGCGACGCGGTAGCACTTTTAGGCAGTTTATTTTTCTGAACTTCGGACAGATAATTCTATCCGCAAATTGGAGTTTGAGATTTCTCCGATCTGGGTTCCAGAATATAGGAACATAGAGGGAAATCAAATTGCTGACAAGCTTAGCAGGAAAGGAACAGAATTAATCTCAGATACCTCCTTCGCGGCCATCGGCCTCCCTCTGACTCTTGTTAAAGGGAAATGCACAACTTATTTCACAGGACAGGGCAGAAAAGATGAAGCTTCATTTCGAAAACCCTGTTTCGCCAATACAATAGACTACAATGACGGAGTACTCAGAAAGTCCTGGATACCCCACGTCATTCAATTTTCAAACTGTGGGCTATATTTACGAGTAAGGGTCTTTGGACGATCGGCACACATGCGGAAAAGCTAGGCCTACCATTTAGCCCACATTGCCTAAGCTGTGGGGATCTTTCAGGTGGGGACCTTTCAAATGCCAAGGCTTGGCAGTAAGATGATCAAGGTCCTTTCTTCGGCAACCTGGGGCAATGCGCCAACCTAAATCTGAGCAAACTTCTCCATTACATCAACAGCTCTGTCTGAATGTAGATATCTGCCTTTTGTGGGTATTATAATGGAATAAATACGGCATTTTAGTACTACTTGGAGAGTGCAGAACTGGTACTTCAACCATTTCACCTACCTGCCTACCTTATGACGACTATCTTGTCTCATTAGACATGATGTCATAGTATTTGGGCGCAAAACTAATCTCTTTTTATGGCGGGTTGCTGTGCTCTTTATTTCCTCTTTAACCGTCGGTTGTAGTTGTTGTTATAACAACTTAAAGATTCCTATTTCTGTACAGAAAATGGTGATGTAGGACAAGTTCTTGGCCGGATATACATCCAGGTTATTTCGGTAATGTATAACCGACTATCGTGGAAATGTTTAACTGTATATTGCGATTCTTGTGGATTTGGACACATTGGAGACATACCACGGGCAATTTATTATCATTCCGAGTACTTAAGACTGAAATCTCTGAATTTTTAAATCATTATAAGTGCGTCCACTGTGAAATATATAATGTGTCAAATTTTCCAATGGAAAAGACCTGAAAAATAAATAACAACCCTCGTATGCGAATATATATACATACGTGCATCCTCTGTTAGGTATTTTCCCGAGTTTCTACCAACTCCACTTGGAAGTTTTTATAAAGAAGTGTTCTTTTTGCACTAATTTGATGAAAACCGTTAGCTGAGTACAGAATTGAAATATTTTTTTTTTTTATGGGAAAGCGAGATCGAAAACAAAAAAATTTAAGAACTATAACTGATCTGGAGGATTTTGTTTGAACTTTTAACTCTACTAAATCGGACAATATTTTTAACTTTCATGACTTCAGTGTCAATTTAAAAGATTTTGAGACGATTCTTGTTTAGATAAAATTGTCTGTTTCTTCCTCTGAGTTGGATGGGACAGTTCGATTTTGCCGGAGAAATTTATTGCTGGTTCAATTGGAAAGGTACTCGTATTGAATCATTGCAATTTTTGGTTGGACAAAATTTTCTACTACGTCCTGTGTGTTGGATTGCTGGTTCAATTGGGAACGATTACCAAGAGTATCATCATCATCACTTGGCGCAACAGCTCTGTGTGAGCTTTGGCCTGCTGCACAAAATGTCTCCATTTGACCCGATTCTTGGTTGTTATCCTCCAATTGTTGATCTTGAGTTCCTCATGTCGTCTTCTAGTTCGTTAGTTCATCTTGATCTTGGTCTGCCTCTTGCTTTCGTTGCAAATGATTTAGCATGAATTACTTTTCGTTGAGCTCTCTTGGGGTTCATTCTCATGGTATTGCCTAGCCATCTTAGTCTTTGAGCTTTGATGAACCGCACAACATTTTCCCCTCTTATAAGTTAGTGCAGTTCATGATACCATCTTATCTTTAACTGCACCGAAGATTTGCCTCAAAATTTTTCTCTTGGAGCTTGTTTTTGTCTTTTTCACTTAATGCCCAAGACTCCGATGCGTAGCAAGGAACTGGTAGGTCTATAGATTTATATAGCGAAATTTTGCAAGGTCTGTTCAGCAGCTTCGATTTAAAGAGTTTAATAAGTGAGTAGAATGCTCTATTGAATGCCTGCACAGATGTATACGAGTACATTTGTGTGCGTAAAACGAATAGTTCAAAGAAAAAGTGGCCATTTGATGCTTCTTAATCAATCAACTTTTTTTAAGTATTTATTTCGCGATCAATCCGAATTGCTTGGTTCTTGTTTCACACATGCGTCTTCCCATAGAAATTCAATTTGTATATACTTACATTCATATATTCCTTGCTGATAGTCTATGCCCGACCCATTGATCAAAACCAATTAATTCTGTAGCCATTTATTTATTCTTAAATCAGGAATACGCATTAGATGAACAAGCCAAATAAAAAGCTAGTATTTGTCACCCGCCTGTCAGAGTCCGAAAAAGCCAAATACGGTTTTCTATAAAAATATTTGTATACAAATCTACACATGCACATGAATATGGTCACATACATGCAATACAAACGTACGTACGTCCGTATGTTGGAGCAGATTAAAAAAAAATCTCTAATTTGAAACAGCTGCGAGCTGAACCCATATAATTTTTCACACAACAATTTCGCGCCGCCAACAAATATGGCTAATTCATTGAGCCAAAATCAATTCGCATAGCAAATGGTAAACGGCAAACGAATAGCAAATGGCTAGAACCGCAGGGCCTATTAGCCACATGCGCGTCTGCGTGACATTTCGATATCAATCAAAGTTTCTCGCGCTGTTTTGGTTGTTGTTGTCGTCGTCGTTGCGCCCAAACCGCGTGAGCTGGGTGTGCGTGCGAGTATCCAATTCCACATTTGCGAGCGGCCGCACCAAAACCGGTTGAGCGCTGAGCGCCAACCGCGTAAAAAAAGACATTTTGACAAATTTAAGTAGCGCCATCTAGACTCAAATTTAATGGGTTTTCTGCGGCCTGTCACAATAATTCATCAGTCAGAGTTCCACATACCCAATTCCAAGTACGTCGGGCAGTGTGAGTAAGAGTGCACCCGCTCATTCAGGCGGTGGTTGGCTGTTGTTGCCAAGTAGGAAATAATGACACCCTTTCGATTAGTTGTCGTATAGGTTTATGTTAGTGTGTATATGTGCATATGTGTATGTTTGTTGGCATGTATCTGTGAACGTGTAGTTGTATATGGGAGCTCGCATGTATGTATAAATCTTGAATTTAATGAAGGTGGTGGAGAATGAAAATCTGCGCCACACATGTCAAGGTCACACACACACACACACGCACGTCCAATTCACACTTATGCAACAGTAAAGCAGGCACGTATACCCTTCCAAGCCAACTACCATTCGACCATCTATCCGTTTGTTGAGTGTCACCTTTCCCCCTTTTATTTTGTAAATGATTTTATTTCATTTCATTCACATTTCGAATGAATTATTTGCTCTGGGGTGTCACCCGTGCTTTCTCTCAGCCTCGCTAAGGGCGTTACTGGCACCCAAGCGTATGTTTGTATGCTACAAAGTGCCTTGTCAAAGGACTCATGCGTAGCATTTTTCGGCTTGGTTAAAGAGTGGGAGGTGGGGCATGAATGACGTGCGCGCATAAATTTTGTTGGTTGGCAAAACCTTTTGCCGCGAGAAAACCGAAAATAGTCGGCAAAAAGAAAACAGAAAAAATGCAGCGCCGTCGGTGAGTAGCGCTGTGGCACGTTGAGGCATAGCTCGGCGTGTGGCTGATTTGGTTTGACTGCGTAGTGATTTGATTTATTTTATTTGTTTTGTATTACACCCTCAAGTGCTTCCCCAATGAGATGTGTTAATATTCGGGGCGTTTGATGAAAAATTGCATGAATAGCTTTTTTATTTGAGAAAATTAAGTGGTTAATATTATGCGTTATGTGCTGCTTAATTTATTTATTTAATTTGCATTTTATTTTGATCACAAATCTCGGAACGATTTGTAATTAGGTTTGTGACAGAAATTTGTAGCGTGAAAGCAACAGTAAACTGTTTTGATGATAACTACAAACAGGCCTTGAAAAGTATCAAAAGCCAATTTCCATACTTGTAATGGCACACTTTTCTTTCGGATAGCTGAGGTAGGTCAACAAGATAAACGTCACAGCCGTCAAAGCATTTGGTACGATAAACTCGTCCCAGCGTTGGAACGACGTATATAATTATTTCGTCTGTTTAAACTAAAGACCAGATTAAAATGCGTAAAAAATGCACGGCGATGGGGTCTTTTGCACAACTCCTGTGCATTAGGTGGTTTTTTTTGAAGGAGGCTTAAATCGAAATGTCAGAAACATCTCAAATGCGCGGTCACATCAATGGTATGTGGGGCACGCCCCCACTAATACTTAACATTCCTCCTATCTAGGCTGATTTCTACCCAGGAACCATAAAAGTATAACATCTGGGAAAAACTGTGTTCATGTCCAAAGACAAAACAGGTACCTGCGTCCAGGTTCACAGCTATCTGGCTAGTAAGCTCCTTGGTAATTTAAAGTTTCATTGCAGCCTCTGAGCCATAGAACTCGTTCAATTAGATAATGTTTGAGATTTATTCATTTGCTGTTTTCTGCAATTTCCATCTGTAAGCTTTCAAATCTGCGTAACCTGGTCCTTTGCATGACTTACTAGTAGTAGTGTGCAATGGTTTTAATTTCTAGAAAATATAATATTTTGTTGTTGTTATAACATCCTACACATTACCCATAAATATGTGGAGAATACTGCTGGAGTAACAGTCCTTGGCCGGATATACAGGGCCCGCCATCTATCGTTACGGATTTGAACTAGGTATTATTTGAAGAATGGTAACACTTAGCTGTCATCTGATTTGACAAAAAATTAGTTTTATTCTTCCGCTGAACGAAAATGGTTGTGTATACGCTCAAAGAACGCTGGGAAATATTGCGACATTACTTTGAAAATCATGGTAATGTTGCAGAATGTGTACGGATGAAGCTCATTTCCATCTCGGCGGGTATGTTAACAGGCAAAATTGCCGCATTTGGGGCTCAGAAAACCCCCACGCACTCGAAGAAGAGCGGATGCATTCACAACGAGTCACTGTTTGGTGCGGATTTTGGTCGAGAGGTATCATTGGTCCATTTTTCTTCGAAAATGAGCGAGGAGTGGCCGTCACTGTCAATGGAGAGCGTTACCGAGCCATGTTGAACGAATTTTTGTTCCGAGAAATTGAAGAGGAGGATACTGGTGGCATTTGGTTCCAACAAGATGGCGCTACTTGCCACACAGCGAATGCTATGATCAATCTTTTGCGCACTGTCTTCGAAGATCGCATTATCAGCCGAAATTCTGATATCGTTTGGCCGCCTCGGAGCTGCGATTTGACGCCGTTGGATTATTATCTTTGGGGTGCCGTCAAAGTCTAGTGTTATGCCAACAAATCAGCAACAATTGATGCACTGAAGACCAACATATGCGATGTCAGAGCTGAAATACAGCCGCATACAATCGAAAATGTGTTGAAAAATTGGACCGATCGTATGAGATGGTCCATGGCTAGCCGAGACAGCCATATGAATGAAGTTGTATTCCATCATTAACCGGAAGGATTGTACTTCAAAATAAAAAAACAGTTTGGAAAAATATTGAGTAGTTTCTTCTTTATAGCATTTTTAATTCCGTAAAGTTATATGGCGGACCCTATACATAAATCCGTGCCGTTGCTGTTACGTAGAACGGACTGTTGAGCTCTTCTCTCTAACTTAAGTAACTGCTAATTGGACTCAAGTTGAAACAAACAAATTTAAATGTACAATTAAACATTCTTGTCTGCCTCACTTTTATTTGTATTGTTCTAAAATTTATTTGATTAATTTTTATTTTGATAGCACCCATCAACCCTTTGCCATCCATCATATTCCAATCTGTGTCTATAGGTGAGTAACGCACTTTTGTTTTAAATAAAACAAATTTATCACAATACGTTCGAAAAAACTTAAAGTCTGTGACAAATTGCTTCGCGGAAAACTCAAACACTGCCATTAGCTGCGAGCAAAGGATATGGCAAACACGAAAGCACGTGCCCGTACATTATCGCTAGCAGTACCGAGATAAAAATTACACTAAGGAAATATCATTTGGCATATCGCCGTGGCACCTCACATTCCAAAACAATGAGCGAACAGTTCAAGTGCAGAACAAAATTTGTGATTTTCCTGATATATAACAACAACTTGAAAGTGAAGTATTTATCTCGAGGGCATTAAACAAAAAACCAAAAATAAAGAATGTGTAAAAAAGCGAGGAAGAAAGTTGAACTCGTGGCAAAAATAGTGAAATAAGAAGAAAAAAAAAGGAAAACAAGAGTACTCTTAGAATACCAGTTCTAATGCTTGTGGCAATGCTACGCTTGCTGACTGGCTGCCAGAGTCAGGGGTGGTGCGCTGGTCTAGGCATGTGGGTGGAGCGGTGACATGTATCGATGACTGATTGATGATGAAAATGAGCAGCGTGAAAATCTACAGCCGATACTTTGTGCAAAACTTCGTCGTTAAAAATGCTGATTTCCACTCTCTCTGCAGCCTGCGAGTATCTACGAAATGTGAATTACTTATTCATATGTTGATGATGAGATAAGGATGCAGATGGTAAGCAATAGTAGCGGAGCAACAAGGCAGGAATAATTGGGTGGAGTTGCTGAGTTCACAAAGAACGTAAAACAAAAAACAAAAAAACATACAAATGAGCGCCACACTACCAGCAGCTGGGTTGCCTGAGACAAAATCACTGCACATCTCAGTGCTTCTGGTTACGGAGGTGTGTATACGTACATACGAGTATATGCGTATCTTCCAGCTTTTTCATTGACTGTGAATGATGTTGCAGTTGGGGCAGATTGGCACTACCCCGGTCGCTGCTGGCTGATAAATCACACATTTTCACTGATCAAATCAATCTAATTGACATCACTCAAAATGATGTGATGGTGGAAAAATGTATCGTCAGTAGACTGACTGACTGACAGTTAAATAGATAGACGCAAACAACTGACTGACGAGCATTGAAATATACCCGATGAGCCGTTCCGTCATTCATTTACTCGCTGCTGTGACCGCTATTGCCAAAGTGGCTGGAGCCTGCCGCAGCTGCGGCGCTCTGATGACTGAGCTTACTCAACATTTTCTACTAAATGTGAATGGATGAGCTGCGTTTCGACTCCGTTGGGGTTGTACTGTCATATAGAAAATGGCGGAGTAACGAAAAGAATGCAGTATGGGAAGAATGGTGTGATGAAGAGCCTTTGCGAAGATAATGTATCTGTTGTTGGTTGGCATGAGTAGAGTACACGCATCGCAGGAGTTCCTCGCCGGCTGTGATTTATTCCACTGAACGTTGCCACCCACTCATCCGTCCTTGGTCCTTGATGGCTGCTTGTTTCATCGTCGGCGCTTCATCAAAATGCTTCATTCGCAAATGCAAAACGAATGAAATGCAAATGTTGCGTCGCACGCAGCAAAAGTAAAAACCCTGTTACGCCCAATGTTAAAAAAACAAAAACTACAAAAACAAGTGAGGAGTTAGAAAGCTGTGTGGAAATTGGCAAATGCAATGCTGAGGATAAATGAGCCTCGTACTCGTATAGTTTCTTATGCTGGAATTTAATAGCATCGAATAACCTACTAGACAATAGTTGATGCAATCTGAAGCAGGCTCGACTTTGGTGCCGGATTTACTGGCGAAAGTTCTAGATTCGAAGTCATCGCAAGCCACCAAATAGTAAAGGGTGTTTTTTTTAGAGGTTAGGTTTTCAAGATGAAATAAAACGTATATAATTTAATGTTATGGCCAAGAATTTAGCTTTATTATAAAGATAAGGGTTTGCCATTATGTTTTAAAAATGATTTCGGGCAAGTAGCCGCCGCGGCTGGCTCGAATAAATTCCAGCCGAGAGGCCCAATTTTCGACCACTTTTTGCAGCAATTGGGGCCGTATGTCAGCAATAACGCGCCGAATATTCTCTTCCAAGACGTCAATCGTCTCGGGCTTATCTGCGTAGACAAGCGACTTCACATAGCCCCACAAGAAATAGTCCAGCGGTGTTATATCGCACGATCTTGGAGGCCACGCCACAGGTCCACGGCGCGAGATAATGCGCTCACCAAAAGTTTCCTTCAATAAATCGATTGTTGCGTTGGCTGTATGGCATGTAGCGCCGTCTTGTTGGAACCAAAGGTCGTCCACATCAACATCGTCCAATTCAGGCACGAAAAAGCATTAATCATGGCTCTATAGCGCTCTCCATTGACTGTAACATTATGGCCGGCTTCATTTTTAAAGAAATATGGACCAATGATTCCCTCTGCCCATAGAGCACACCAAACAGTGACTTTTTGAGGATGTAACGGCATCTCAGCCATGGCTTGTGGATTATGTTCACTCCAAATGCGACAATTTTGCTTATTGACATACCCATTCAACCAAAAGTGACCTTCATCGCTGAACAAAATTTTCTTCGATGCGTCGCGCGAACCGAACCATTATTTTCGTAATAAATTTGCACGATTTGCAAACGTTGTTCAGGTGTAAGTCTATTCATTATGAAATGGCAAACCAAACTGAGCATAAATCAAGTGACAGCTGTCAAAAAGACCATCTACGAAAAAGGTAGTGCCAACTTGAAAACCTAACCTCTAAAAAAAACACCCTTTAGAAGAAGAAACAATTTCTTCTATTAACTGTAGGTCCTGGTAGGGCAACATTGGTGATTTTGCTGTTATTTTGCACATTTGATGTTGAGGCATTGCCAGATGCTAATGTATACCTGCATTGTGGACCCTAACTAGTCCTATCTGAGCTTACAGGAGCTACAATTCAGGCCCACTCAGATAAAAGCTAATGGTCTGTGACCGAGTTTGGTGACCTGCTTTAAGTCTTCTTTGTTTCAATGTAGAATGCGTATAGAGGATGCCTCTTAAGCTGAGATGGCAAACCGTCGGCGGTGTTGTTTGAAATGATTTGGAATGTCAGCAAGCCCACTTAAGGCCTTCCGTTGGACCTCATCCCTTTAACTTCAAGTTATAAATAGGCGCAGGTAAGCGATATGCATATCTTCCTCCACAATGCGCGAAACACTCAGCAGTGATATATTGAAACGGTCAAGTAGATCACGAAACTTAAACCGCCAAATCATAAAAAGAAATCTCTCTGTTTGTCTTTCCTGGTAAGACCTTAGAGACGCGTAGACTCCTAAGCCTTCGCTTTATTCAAATTTTGCAGAAAAATGTGAGTATTATTCCTTCGATATGCGTGCATCTTAAATTTAGCCTCGGTATAGGCAGACATTTACACCCGCGCTTAGTACACTTTGTGGAGCCTATCCTCTTCTACGGGCTCACTGTTTGGTGGCCAACATTGGAAAATAATGTATCTAAGAACACAATGGAAAGGGTACAAAGGGCAGCATCCGTGGCTTTTACAGCAACGCCACCTTCTACCCCAATCAAAGTCCATGAGACTCCACCAGACCTGCTCCTTATAGATATCTGCAAATTTCGGATTAATTGTAAAAGTAATCAGGCTGCGTGCATGCCTACCCTCGAAACTCTTCCGTGTATATATAAAAAGCTAGATTAAACTGCTTTGAAAATAATTTTTCTTCACGAATCCCAAAATGATGTCAAGTGGATAATGTTAAGGACCTAATTGGGCAAAATTGACTGATGTCAGATAAGTTTCCCTCTTAGTCAACTCTTCCGCGATGCAATTTCCAGGAATTTCTCTATGAGTTAGGATTAGTGACTTTTTCACCGACTCAACAGTAAATAATAAGGTCGAGCATCCAAGTGGCATCTGCTCAGAAGTGCTGCAGCCGAAGCTTAGTCTACGTCTGTCGAAATAGTACAGCATCTTTCTAGCTGAGTTAATATCTATAAAGGAGGTTGTGTTGTGGGTCAGGGACTCGTCTGTTATAGCACACTAACTATCACTATCTACTCTGACAGTCAAGCTTCAATAAATTCTGTGCAGCGTAATAAAATGTACACACTTCTTCCAAAGTAGCAATTGAATGTAGAGCTTTTAGATGATGTAGAGCTTATAGATTCTTAGCGAACTGGCTAATGTAGAGCTTTTAGATGATGTAGAGCTTGTTGATTCTTAGCAAATATGTCAGGTCGGCCTACAACGCGCAAGCCAACAATAGATGGAGATAACTAGACAAGTTTGGCCTAGAATAAATGAGTACAAAACTAGCTCCCTCCCGGCCTTCCATCATTAAGGTGGTATCATCATAGGGCACTGCCTTATGCAAACACATGGGAAATGTATGGGGTTCCTCATGTGACTTTGGTCGCCGTTGCAGAAACGAAGATGCCATGAGCATTGAGCACTTAACGTGCCCCTGCTCTGATCTTGTCAGAATGCTGTATCGCTGCTTCAACTCTTACTCCTTTGGATGTCTAACAGACTTGGAATCAGCAACCATCTGCAGTATTTTATCGTTTATCCGAGTGACGAAGTGGTTTCATCACATTGTGGATTAAAGGCGGAACTTGAGTCCAAATTATTAGTATCACAATAGCCTCCAGGCCTAAGTGGGCCCCTCTAGACTTTTACTTTTATGAAGATAGGCAACCACCGTAACCTAACTTAGCCTATAGATAAGCACTTCTTCCTCTAAGTAGTTCTTAATGATATTCCTGTTTTTCCTCTCTCTATCTCTCAATAGTTCGTCCATCCGTTCGGAAGTCGATACCATCTTGAAGGTGGCAAACTGGCTAATTCAAAAAAAGTGGCAGGTAGCAGTATTGGAATTTGTAGTGACAGTCAGGCTGCACTGAAAGCCCTTGCTAACCCACGCTGCTCTTAGAACTGAGCAGTGTTGGAAAACACAATAAAGTTAGTATTTTTTGGGAGCCTGGACAATGTGGTATTACAGGGAACGAGTTAGCTGATAAACCGGCTAATGAAGGCTTTGCAAGTATATTACTAGGCCCTGAACCCTTTCTAGGTGTCAATTCTGCATCGATTCAACAATGGATTGACGACTTCATGAGGTCTACTCACAGAGGTCGCTGGTCTGAGTTGAACTCGTGCAGAATAGCCAAGTGCTTTGTGAAAGAACCAAACAGAAAATTAGCTACCTTTCTCCTAAAACTTAGTAGAAAGGACCTGCCTATCCTGTCTTGAGGATGACAACGCTGCAGAGCATTTAGAATTTTCTCTTCAGCTGTCCTGCATTTTCCAGAATCAGACTTAGGATATTGGGTTGCGATAAACTGAGTGTGGATAAAGTTCGTGCTCTTCCTCTTGCGGATCTCTTAAGATTTATCAATGAACCCAAGAGATTTGTGGAAGAGTGACCTCAAACTAAATTTTTCCGTCTTACCACCCACATTTTATCTTTCCTATCTCTTTATTCTTTCTACTGAAATCTATCCGGGTGTAGCACAATGGCCTCCTGACTGAGTGCTTGGATTTGTCCAACTTCCCGCACGTCGAATCTAATCTAATCTAATCTAAGTCATCACCTTCACTGTCAGAGTGATCCATAATAATTCCACAAATGCCGCATCATCAAATCATTTAAATTACTTGTTGTATCCATCAGCTTCGATGCTTCTTCTTCTTCTTGATTGACGCAATAATCGCTTACGCGATTTTGGCCGAGCTTAACAGAGTCGCCAGTCGTTTCTTTCACGTGCTAACCGTTACTACAGCGTTTAAAACTGCGTCGCTTAATTCCATTTCAATAGACTTTTAATTTTTGATTACTTCCATTTTTTATTTATTATTTCATTTTTCTTGCACAGTGAGCTGTCACTTGTGTTCGAGGTTTTTTAAGGTTTTTAGCAGGAAAAATTCCTCTGAGTAAATTTTATAATTTCTGATACACGAAAGGCAAAGTTGCGCTCTCATTTTGAAGTTGCTCTCTCGCTTTGCGGACTAAATCTGAGTACTACCTGCCTGTTTTTGAATATTTCTTGCAAAGACATTGTCTTATAGGAAATCACGCAAGGAGATTAGGCGTTTAATGCATGATTTCTGTCGTAGCTGTACAATTTCACATCTTTTTTGCACATGTCCGGCTCTAGCCAGGAAGCGTTATTTAAAATCCTACTTCTTAATGAATATATAAGTCTATACACTTTAAGTATCATCAACCTTCTACGCTTTGCCCAAAGCTCAGGTGGGCTCAATCTGGAATGGGAAATATAGCCCAACCTCCGGCTCAGAACGGACCCATTTTGTGGCCTAAGTGGCATAGCTGTCCCTATGTGCAATCCCAATTGCCAAACCTAATCTAACCTAATGGATTCCCCCCCTGAACTAATATTATCCAACCAAATTCTATTCCCCAAAAATTTACGTTTCCATTTTCTACAAAGCGAAAAAATTTGGATAAAGTCTTGAGCATTTGTTTACTGGGTAATCAAATACCTTCATCCTTTCATATACGTAAATATGTATGTACATACTCCGGTGCAACTGCAATTCATGAATACTCGTACACTTATACATACGTACAATCGTATGTGGTTCGCCGCTTATGTGCGTGTGTGCCTGCGCTGGTTCGTTAATATGCCCAGTTCCATTCATCCGTCTGACCGTGTGCGCATTTGAATTCGCATCTCATTTTCAGTTTGGTAGATTTTTTTTTGCCTTGCACTCATACTCGGCGCCCTTTCAGGCACAACCACACTTGCTCACGTGCACCCTTTGAGTGACTGGCACGCAGGTGGCACGATAAAGGACACCAGGACTCGGCACGGATAAATGTCCAGGATAGACGTGAATAGCTTGAACTATATATTCACTAGCCGAAACGTACTCGTATACCAACGCACAAAGGATGCACAAACGTGGGCACCTTCATACATCAAACGCATACATATAACTGCATACGCATACATTACCGGCACTTTGAATGGATTCATCGCACTGCAATGGATTTTGCTTCATTCCATATTATTCCACTACGAAAGCAGCTAAGTTTGAATGTGTGTACATTGTTTTTCCTTTGGTCTGTTGCTCATTTTCCACGGCTTTCATTTTAAACTCCATGTGTGTGTGAGTGATGTTTTTGTTGTTGTTGCGACGACGCATATGTTAAATCTGAATGCTTTGGTTGCCAGGCACTAGAGCATCCGTTAAGTAATTTAAATTGAAATTTAAATTTTTCCAATGTGGCAAAATAAATGGAGTGTGTTTATTTACATAAAAGCCACGTTAATTCAAACGTAACTTAATGCATTCCAAAATGAAATAAAATGCAGAAAAAGAAAATACAATAATAAAAAGTGCAAATCGGTAAATGCGAAAAAGGGCTTACATTGGACGATTGATTTATTGTTGTTGAACTCAAATTACTTTAAATTTAATGCCATATCCGCTTATGTGGCTGAACTTTAAATATTTTAAGGTAGAATTTAAAATTTGAATTTAATATAATATAAATTTACGAATTAAAATTTTGGAATTTTGATAGATTAAGAATTTATTTTTTGTATCTTTTGTACGTATCTCTAAGTATCTAAGTACTTCTCAGCTTGATCTTTTTCGGTGTAAGCATGGCGGAATAAAAGGTGAAGTAATAGGGAAGCTTTCTTTGTAATTTTCGGGCATTCGGTTGTCTTATATCGGGCGTTTTTAATGCATGAGAACTACCGATGTCAATAGCTATAGTTTGCCAGCTGAGAATGGCAAACTGTGTTGACATTTCTGTTCAGTAAGGTCATTTAACTGTTTTGACGCTTCCGAATTGAGCAAATTTACTTAAACAAAAAATAAATCTGTTCGGAAAGATCATAGAGCACGGCACAATCGATGTTTATTTCTATCAAAATGAAGAATGAGCCGAGAATGATAGAGAAGATTGCGCCTTCCGAATTCACCGTGTTGTAAAAGTCAATGAATAAACAAACAAAAGGGAGGGAGATTACTTGTTTGTGACGAGGAAGAGTAGGCGAAGGCAATCCAAACAACCAAGCACAAGAAATCGCATACACGCACACCTTTTTGCCAAGGAGTCATCCGCATCAAAATGAAAAAACTGCATTTAGAGTCTTATTTCCATTTGTGCTTTCACAATTTAACACGCGGTATTTCGTTTTAATTATTTTTTGTTTAGTTTTAATCTCACAAATCACAATATAACCAAGCCATTCACGCAATTTTCACAAACATGCGATTTCTTCCACTTTTGTTTGTTTTGACGAAGGGAGCTGACGTCAGAGTTAAGTAACTGTTTTTTAATGGCGTCACCTTCAGTACTCAATTCGCCTTGGGAAGGAGCCATCGTTACGGTGAATGGCGAGCGCTATCGAGCAATGCTGACTGAATTTTTGTCTCCAAATTACAAGGCGAATCGAATAACGGGGGTGGCTTCTTCCCAAAACAGTTACTTCATTTTTCGCGATGTCGATAAGTGTGACGCTAGACATCATAATAATACAAACCAAACCAAAGAAGTAGAAATTCCATGTTTGTGAAAATTGTGATTTGCGAGATTTAAACTAAACAAACTAATGAAAACGAAGACGCGGCACTTGAATTGTGAAAGTACAAATTAATATAAAGTTTCCAAGCGCAATTTTTTGCGTTTTTATGTGAAAGACGCCGTGGCGAGAAAGTGTGTGCTTAATCAGTAAGCAAGACTGCAAGACCTCGCAATTGCAAATCGCCATAAGCAACATTTTTTCCTTGTTCACTCCTCTCGGGAGCATAAGGCCTCGACAAGACTTTTCCATCGTGCACGGTTCTGTACTGTTGTTTTTGCACCATCCCACGTGATGTTGGCATCTGCTAGTTCGCGCAGCATCGATCTTCTCCAAAAGTTTTTGGTCGACTGAAACCTTTATTCCAGGTCCTCAAGAAGTCTGGTGAAACTCCATACGATGTCTTTTTTGTGCAGGGGCAGTTGGCTCATGAAGTCGTAAAGGACGATGGCGAAGAGAAGGAGCGACAGGGGATACCTGGCCTTACGCCTATTCGACTTAATGAAACAAAGTATGTGTATGTAAACTTTACATACAACGAAATACAATAACTTCAATAACTACTACATACCTACGTACATAAATACGACACAAATTTCGTATTTAAATACAGTAAAGTATTGTTTAGGCATGGCAGTGGATGCTAAGATCAAATGGAGCGAACACGTAAAGAAAGAAAATGAACTTGAATTTAAATATAGAAATATGTATAGGCTTATACGTAAGATATCACCAATATTTACACGAAGGAGGATCCTTGCATGAGCGGCGTACGGCAAGGCGATTCGCTTAGTCCAATGCTTTTTAATACAGTAATGTACCAAATAATAAAGGCTACGAAACATCAGTTGGATACAAACTTGATAATGCGAGCATACCAATTTTATATTGTGCAGGCGATGCCGTTTTGATAGCGGAATCTGAAGACAGTCTCCAAAAATTGCTACACAAATATTTTTTAACAGCAAAGCAAATCAGTATGGAGGTCTCAAGAGAAAAAGCAAAAAGTTTGGTAGTTTCCATGGGTCGAATTAGATCTAAACTTGAAATAGAGAGGACAGTGATAGCGCAAGCCATAAAATTTAATCATCATTGAGTAGATATAGCCAGTGATCGCGATTTTATTAAAGGGGTTCGAAAAAGATGAATGCAGGGTTCATCTGGTGCGGGATGCTTCAAAGGAATAAACACATGAGAAATGACAGCAAATCCCACACATATAAAACTACAATAAGACCTGTATTTATTTATGGAGCCAAGGCAGCAGAAAACTCAAAAGCAAAACAACTGATGCGTACAATTCGCACCCTAAATACAAAAGGGGCACAACTCAAAATGAGCAGAAGCTCAAATATGAACGAGACGTTATCAATAAAACGGTCCGCGGATGACATATGGCAAAAATAAATTTTTTGTTTTTTGGTAGGACTGTTATAAGCTTACATGGCAAATTTTAGCGTGATATGTCACATAGTTTGTTTTCTGTGCTACTGTAAACAAGTCAAGCTCGAGTGTGGAAAATTTTGAGTTGTGCCCCTTTTGTATTTAGGATGCGAATTGAAGGAAATACTCCGATTAACCAATTTTAATTAACCAACCAACCAACCATGGTTAGTATTCAATAGATATCTATAACAATGGTAATGGATATGGCATTCAAGTATGGAACCAGCGTTGCCCAGGTTGCTGCAGATTGGTTAGAGCAGCTGATTTATATAGTTATTGTTGTAGAATCTCTAATTTAGCCTTAAATAATTTTAATAGAATCAGCATTCATTTTGTTCTTAACCAACTCAAGCGCTGGAAAATCGGAAACAAAATTTATAAATTCGTTAAATCCTTTAGATCAGTAAGGGATCGCAACTTTTGAGTCAGCGTTAATAACTGTAAGTCACAGGCTTATAGCCTCTTTAATGGTATACTACAAGGTTCATCTCTCTCAATGATATTGTTTACTATAGCTTTTAATGAGATTAGTTCAATTATCGCTTCTAATGCCGAGGTGGAACACTTTATATATGGTGATGATGTTTTAGTATTTTCCAAATTCAAAACCTTAACAAAGCCATTCATACTCTCCTGAACATTTTAAACAGCATAAACAAATGGTCAGAAATATTTGGCGCCAAAATCTCAGAAAGCAAATGCGCTACTTTTCATATACATACATATATACAAAACGTAAATATTGCTTCCCCAGTTTATCCTTTTCCAATGTACTAATCCGACATTCTAATACACTAAGGATTTTAGGCTTAATATTCGACAAAAAACTTGCATATAAGGAACACTGTAGAGCCATTAGAATAAGCTCATTTTTAAGACTTGACGTAATTAAGTTTTTAACTTCTAAGCATTGCCGTGTTCACCCACACAAACTTTTTAACGTAACAAAGGCACTACTGTTATCTAAATTTAATCAAATCAAACTTAAATGCTCCGTACCATGGGACAGCTATAGGGAGTATCCGCGCGTTTCCAACATCGCCCAAAAAAGCTGTTTTTGCAGAAGCCGAATTACTGGATATATCTACAGAGTCAAGCGCAGCCCAATAATGCTCCTACCCAAGCTTCTTCACTGCAGAAATAAAATATTACTTGGACTGGTAAACTCAGCGAAACAACAATATAAAAATAGCCGCAAACCGTCCACCACACAACGTTGTGTTGAACTAATGCACAAACTTAATGTCACTTAAGACGCGATTTTGCCACCAATTCCAGTTTTCCTACCAGGCTTGAATCCAAAAACTATTTTTATGGCGGATTTACTAAAATTTTCCAAAGAGTCCATCTCCTCTAATGAATACGTCCAACATTTCAATGGAATCGTTGCTCCTTTAACATATGAATAGGAGTTAATTTATAAATATGGATCAAGAATAGATACCAGTACAGCGTTTGCAGTCACCAATCAGCTTGGTGTCACATCCTCAGTCGATGCCTTACCTTCCTTCTGCTCAGTTTTTACAACGGAACCAGCTGCTTTGCTTGAAGCAGTAATTTATGCTTCCGACAAAGACGGCAAATTCATTATGTGTAACGATAGTAAATCCGTAGTGAACGCTCTATTGAACCATTTTAACGAAACTCCAATAATCATCGAAATCCGAAATAATACCATAAAAATTTCACAAAGATCATATGGGTTCCGGCTCATGCCGGAATATAAGGCAACGAGTGCGCTGATACCAAAGTCTCAAGAACCCATTCACTTCAGTGCACATTTTACCATCAAAAATATTCGGAAAATTTTACTAAAATCTTTTCAGGGAACGTACAATAGTCAAAGAATTAATTACCAACACCACTACAAAAAATACAATCCTATTGGCATCAAACCCATATATCCTACACACATGTCTTCTCAGAACCTCAAGATATTTACACGCCTTCGTATCGCCACTATAGTCACCCATGTTCATATCCTAAACGCCACAGTCAAACAAGAATGCCCTTTCTGCAACTTAAACGACAACACACCTCGTCGATACCTGCCCGGATTGGAATACACTAGAAATGCAATTCATCCTAATCTTGAACTTTCGAATCTACTCAACAACACAGATGTCAATAGCATTAACTTAATTTGCAAATTTATTAAACAAACTGAATTAAAACTTTAACTCTTTGCGAAAAATATATATAAAGTTATACTCCACTTAAACTCACACTATCCACTGATCTTCCAGCACTTCCTCAACTACCCTCTCCCACTGTCTTGAAACCCCTCCGATGGTGTATAGATACTTATCTCTACTATTACTCTAGTTTAAGACACCATAAGCTAAAGACTCTGGCAGCCAGTGCTTATTCCGTAAGTGGAATAGTTATTAATAATTGTTACGCTTTTAAATAAATAAATAAATAAAATAAATTTTAATCAGATTTTTTGAACACATGCAGTTTCTCAGTTCATTCACTTTCAATATAAAATACTGCAATCTGCATAAAATTTTTGAAACCTTGATGAAATTTTGCCGGTTCTTTGTAAGATTTTAAACAGGATCTGTTAAAAAATTGCCTATCAGGTTTGAATAACAAATTAATAAAAGGTAGACTTCAAAAGCATTGCTGTACGATTTTCGCTGTGTAATACTCACTGCCCACATATTTTTTACATAATTAAGTTATAGAAAAAAATATTTTTAACAGAAAAATTGATTCACCAATCGATAAATCACCAACAAAGCAAATGGAAAAATGCAAAGTTTCACACTAAAAAGCATTTCACCGTGTGAAGGTAAGTTTATTTTTTCATCATTTACAATTTGCAATATGTCCAACAATAAAGTTGGCGTGCAACGTGGGCAATAATGGCCGTACATGGTTACAATGGCAGCAAAAGCACCACCAACATAGGCAAGCAAAGTAAATGTAAAAATCAGACACACACACAAATGCGTACATTATAGTTTTAAATAATTTATACACCGAGCAAATAAACACCATAAATACCCACAAACAGCCACCTACACCTACAAGAATCAGTAATTAAAAAATAAAACAAAAAATTAACAAAAAGTGCCTATTAATATTTTACACTTAACAAGCACTACTGGCCACGAATGCATGGCGGCACACTGAATCGGCCAATATGGCTGTGTGTAGGTAAGTAAATATATGTATGTATGTGTAGCACAATAAACAACTGAGCTATAAGCAAACAGTGGGGCGGGTCAAGCTATAAAATCCATGCAACCGGACAATTCATATTTTCCACTTGATTGTCAAAGTTGCAGTTTCTCATTGTTGTGTCTCTCGTTGTGGTTGTTGGTTGATTCGGTGCGAAAAAATTATTAACAATTTTCCACTTGTATTGCACTATTCATACTTGTAGGTGGTAAGATACACAAAGTGACGGACGACACAGCCGCTTTCGTCTGTTATACCTCATACAGTTTGCGTGTGTTTGTAAGTCCATTCATACGTACTTACATACAAATGCGTATGTGCATATTGTGCCATTATTTGCCTTCACTGCACTTGGTGGCTTTTCATTTTTGCATGTGTGCGAACACGAAATTTTGTTTGTAAACAAGTTGAAAAAGGACTCTCGCGTGGTTGTCAGTCTAGGAGTAATGTCTGTCATATTCATAGTTCTATAGCCAGATGCATATGCGCATGTGCCGATAATTTCACGTTTTTCTGTTTTATCATTAAAGTTTATGACCTCAAATCGGATTTATTTGAAAATGCGCTTTAATTAAATTTTTAATTTCAGAGCTCGACTATGTAGCTACGTACATACACACGTAAATATGTGTACATACAATTATAAGTTAAAATTAATAATGGAACACATGGACGTAGTGCGGCAGTGCGTATGATGAATAATACAAATACAAGTAATAACTTAACTCACACTCGGCGTTAAAGTAAATAAAGCAGTTTCATGGACTAATAAAAGTGAGCTTCACTTATTTAAGAATAATAATGCAACATAAAATATTAAAGAAGAGTTAAAAACTTAATTAACAGTCTGAATAAAAACAACTGCACGTTGTGCTTCTTACTTATCTCGCCTGTAAGTATGCTACTCTCATTAACGGTTTGTGTTTGCTCATTCCGTCATTCGCCTACTAGTTTGTGAATTCAATTTGCTTATGAAATAGAGCAAAAAGTCACGTATTACATCGATGCTATTTATACATATATGCAGGTGCACTAGACGACCGTTTCATGCTCTTCGCGATATGAACAAGACTCCCCCTTGGAGCGTTCGAGTCACAAGACTCGCTCAACTTGCAAATGGTGCAAAGACAAAATCATGAATTTTGATTTCACTAGCCTGACTTCATAACGAGTGGCCCTCGATACTTGTGCTTGCAAATAAATACAAAAAATAATTTTTTTCTCGATGTTTTTCTGAGTCGCAATTTTTATGGCTGCCCTGTGAGTGGCCACTTGCCAAATAAAGATAAAAATTAAGATAAAGATAAAGATAAAGATAAAGATAAAGATAAAGATAAAGATAAAGATAAAGATAAAGATAAAGATAAAGATAAAGATAAAGATAAAGATAAAGATAAAGATAAAGATAAAGATAAAGATAAAGATAAAGATAAAGATAAAGATAAAGATAAAGATAAAGATAAAGATAAAGATAAAGATAAAGATAAAGATAAAGATAAAGATAAAGATAAAGATAAAGATAAAGATAAAGATAAAGATAAAGATAAAGATAAAGATAAAGATAAAGATAAAGATAAAGATAAAGATAAAGATAAAGATAAAGATAAAGATAAAGATAAAGATAAAGATAAAGATAAAGATAAAGATAAAGATAAAGATAAAGATAAAGATAAAGATAAAGATAAAGATAAAGATAAAGATAAAGATAAAGATAAAGATAAAGATAAAGATAAAGATAAAGATAAAGATAAAGATAAAGATAAAGATAAAGATAAAGATAAAGATAAAGATAAAGAAAAAGATAAAGGTAAAGATAAAGATAAAGATAAAGATAAAGATAAAGATAAAGATAAAGATAAAGATAAAGATAAAGATAAATATAAAGATAAAGATAAAGATAAAGATAAAGATAAAGATAAAGATAAAGATAAAGATAAAGATAAAGATAAAGATAAAGATAAAGATAAAGATAAAGATAAAGATAAAGATAAAGATAAAGATAAAGATAAAGATAAAGATAAAGATAAAGATAAAGATAAAGATAAAGATAAAGATAAAGATAAAGATAAGGAGCTACAATGAGCATTACAGAAGCGGTTGAAGGGCAAACCAAATAAATTTCCGATGGACCTTGTCGATACGAAGTGAATGGCAGCTACAAATTTGATCCCAGATACTGCGAGACCTACTCTAACTTTGAACGGGCAAGAGTGTTACGATGGTCATTTGAAAAGTCCATGCAAAGTCAGACAGACGGCGGTACTGGCGCGTTTCGAGGTTATGTTTAGTTAGTAGCATCTTTTAGAAGAACACACACCAAGTTTCAGCCAGATCGGTACATTCCTTGGAATCGAGGAAATCGAGTGATTTTCCTTTTCCATCAAGTCAACGACCAGAATTAATGGAAATAGGATTCCAACTCATCCCACATCCCTCCTATTCTCCAGACTTGGCTCCCTCTGACTAGTATTTGTTCGCCAATTTGAAGATATGGCTGGTGGATAAAAGATTTTATTCAAGCAAGGAGGAGATTGCAGAAATAAATGGCTAATTTTCAGACTTTGTCAAATTCTGTTATGCGGAAGTGATCAGCAAACTAGAACAGCGTCGTATAAGCCTAAAAGTGTACTTTGTCGAAAAATTAAGGAGGATTAGCTGAAACAATTAAGTACTATTTATTTTTGCGCGGACCTTTCAGAAGAAGAGATCCTTGTAGTGTTCCCTATGTCATCGCAGAAGAGGTTCCTATATAGTAAGTCTTCGGGAAAGTAGGGCATATGGGATTGACAAAGGTGACGCTGTGTCAAAAAGGAACTAAGATCAGCAAAGTCATTTACAGAGACGAGCTGTTTGTGTTCTAGCAAAATATGATAGTTAGTTGGACAAAATGTAGATGCTTTAATAAGAATAATTTAAAAACATTTTTGCGTGTCGAAAGGTACAAAATTTTCTTGACACCGTCGTTCAAGATTCAACAAATCTTCTTGATGTAAATGCAATTCCATTACACATTGATATTAAGAACGAGTTTTAGGTTATTGCCAAATAGCACAGCGTTAAAATTGTTGCAGCAGGAGCTGATATCATTAATAAACAAAACCAACCTTCAATCCGATTTCGTTCACAAATATTATTTATCCTAAAATAACAAATTTATGTAATTAAAAGAAGAACTTTCTGAGGAACGCATAGTACCACAATGAGCCATTCTAATGCATGTAGTTTTGTATATGCGTATATAAACACATTTAAGCCAAATAAAAAAAAATTAAAATCAGCAAAAAAACTATTTGTGGAATGCGAACGCCATTCGTTTTGTTATACAAAACGCCTTTGTTGTACACTTCACGCCATTTTATTGCTGGCAAAAGTTTCAATTTGTGGTCTCCAAATGGTCACCAACTTTCGCCTTTACAATCCCACATATAAGTGCAAGTACCCTTGCATAGCAGCGTGAATACATGGACTTGTATGTGTGTATGTAGATACTCGTATGGACAAAATAAAGCACGCAGCGGCGATAATTCATTGTTGTGCACTTAACGGTTGTTGCCGCTATAGACGTCTGGAATTCCAACTAACTATTCTGAAACTTTCTTATTAAGCGAGGCGAAGGGCAAAATTTAAACTCTTTAGTGTAATTCAGAAAACGCTAGTAATTTAGTCATTTAGTGGTTGGGGAATTTAAGATTACTTATTAAGCATTTTTTTGGATACAAACGTTTTTTGGAATAATAATATTTTGGTTTATATTTATAGCAACTTGCGGCAGCACTTCTCTCAAATGATAAAGTCGGTGAATGTCCGATACCGGATACTTTTAGTCACAATAATTACTTTTTTCTTGACTGAAATTACTATACTGAAAATCTTCAAGGGCATTAAAGACCACACCTTTCAAAGCAAATTTTTGATATGTTTAAAAAAAAAAGAATTGTAAATAAAAAGTTTGTAATTATTCTTAATATTCCTCTTTTTGGTGCCCTTACAAATATCTATATCAAGGATGATAGATTACCAGCTTTGGTCTTCAGCTATTGTGAAAAACAAAACTGTGAGAGTAACTTTGGTTGTCACGGCAGCGGGTACTCGGCAGCAGAATTCTGTTTGCTCATTTCACAAGTATTCACTCATTCGTGTTGCCGAGGGCAACGAAGTCAATGACTTTCACTATGTTTTTTTTTTCGTATGTCACTAAAACATTATTCTCTTCCTGTCGTCTATATAATTGTTCCTTTTTTGGGTGTTTGGCCGAGCTTCTCTTCCAATTTGCGGTGTGCGCCTTAATGTTGTTCTATGCACGGGTTAAAGCCGCCTTCGAACGGCAGATGGTTCTACAAGAGAGATGGTTAGCCTTCGACTGCCGAGCGACGACTGGTATTAGAAAAAAGTTTTTCTATCATTTGATGATCCATGCGTGTTTAATCTATAGATTTATTTCTAAAAAATAAATAAATCATTCTTACTGTATGCGGCTATCTTTGCGCCGAACTTTAAAAGTTGGATACCAAACGGTGGTTATCAAACAGTTTTTCAAGCAGAGATGCATGACATAGAAATTTGGGGCCTACAAGCCATGCAGCCTTTTCAAAGTATCATAAAATAATATCTTAGCTTGTTGGGGAATACTTCATTCCCTCAATGCTCTGGAACCTAGAAACATTAATTGGCTGGGCCGGGGACTAGAACTTGAAGGTCATAACGGCAATGAACTGGCGAACTGTCTAGCGAATTTAGGAGCTGCATCACTGTTCTATGGACCAGAACTCTTCTGCCCACATAAAGCAACCGAAGCCCACATAAAAGAAATCGTCAACAACTAGCAGAACACAAGATTATCACGACGCTGGAAGGCGCTGGAAAACCATCACTTAAGTCCGAGGGAGGTAGCTCGTGACCTTAGTGTGTCTCACGAATCAATTCACAACATTATACGCCAACCATTGGGCATGAGACGCGTGGCTGCTCTACTCGTTCCAAGGGAAAAGCATCGATTTGGTAGGTAGGTAGAAGTGGGAATCGGTCTTTAAAGCGGATCACATAGACCGTTGCCGATCCATTGTGATACCACAGTAGCAGTTTACCTGCAGCTCTTCGTTAAACCATTTTTTTACGTGCAACCCCATTTATCTGGCTTACACTTATATCCCTAAGGCCATCCATATCATTCAAGAACGATGAGCTAAAGTACCTAAAATAAGTGGCATGCCTCGCAGGGCAGTCACTGGTAAGATATCTGGCAGACTATCCCTCCTTCTCATTATTGCATATTTTGCAGTAGTCGATATGAAATACATTCAATATTTCAGCATATTGACCCCTGAAGACAGTGCCCTGTGATAAAAGTAACTAATGCAGGAACACTTTTCCTTGATCGATTAAGTATCTCCTTTGAGCACCGGATGTCCCATTTTGCCCGAATTCATTTCGTAGCATTACATGTCAGACTATCAACTCATTTCGTGTTGGATAAATTGGCAATGCTATTTGTACCACGCAGTTTGTAGGTTGAGAGGGGTATACCTATAGTCTTCCTACCACGATGGAGGCGCGTGATAGTGCCTTCTCTCGCTAATTCGTCTGCTGAACAATTCCTTTGTATGTCACTATGCCCTGGCACCCGTATGACGTTTATACGGAAATATTTCGCAATTGCGTTAAGAGATGACCGGCGTTTGCCAGTAATGATGACAAACTCACCAAGATATTCAATTACCGCTTGGATATAGATTTATCTGAAGGTAGTCACATTTTTGCCTAACCAGACATCTACTTCATTAATGGCTAGAATTTCAGCCTGAAATACGCAAATACTTACTTGATGCTTACCCATATCAGACTCATTCTAAAATTCAAGCAGATAAACTATTTTTCTGTTTTATAAATGATTAGAAATGTGTTATTAAAATCAACCTTTCTTCTAACGGGCGACTCTTAAAGGCTCGAATTGGTGCTGTCGGATATTTTAACAATTCGGTCAGATCCATTTTCATCTTTGTTTGATAAAGCACCGAAATGTTTAGAAAATCATAAGCCATTGCAATGTCCTTTTGCGGCTCACTACTATTTGAAGTATTGCTTAGCCTTAGGCCAGTTTATTTGGGCTGTTTTTGAACAAGAAGCGGGGTGCTTAAAGTTATAATCTTTGAAACTAGAATCCAAAGTTGCAAATGAGGCAATGGTATTATGGTACGTTTTACAGCTCCGTTGTAAAAGTATGTCAAACTACAGCATGATTCATGTATTTTCAAAGAAAAAAATCTTTAAAGCAGTTGAAGGGCAATTGGATCCTTACGTGATACACCCGAGTACCGACAGAGCGGGGCTCCGCGACCCTGTTTATTAATTTTCGTGGTAGATTTTTCACCGAAGACTATGTACTATTGGTGTACAGCATTTTTTAGTGTTAGGCCGAGCTCCTTTTCTTATTTGTGACATGCGTCTTGATGTTGTTTCACAAATGGGGGGATCTACACTTTTAAGCCAACTCCGAACGGCAAATGTATTTATGAGGAGCATTTTGATGCAGAAATGGAGGCAGAGATGGAGGATATTGCCTGCTACGGGGCGACCGCTATAAAAATTTGTTTTTTTTTTTTATTTTGGTGTTCCACGGAGATTCTAACTTACGTACTCCGAATTCCAAATGATAGTCACGCATCAACGCAATCGACTACGGCGAACGCCGTATGAATACACAATTTTAATTAAACGTTTAAAAGAGTAAATACTAATAAAAAATTCAATATTTAGCACTTTTGATTCGGTTAAAGTCTGTCGGAGCCCTCTTCATCGGAAAATAATCAAAATATTTCGCTTTAGCCCAAATAATAAAAAAACGACAGAAAGAAGCGCAGGGCTCTGCCAGTGGCAGTGAAACCGATATGTTCAAGTAATTCCGGGCATTCGATGAAGCCAGTAATCAGGTCATATAATAACATGATGGAACTTATATATCTTCAGAAGCCTTGCAACATCATATGACTTTTTCTAGATCACAAATAAGTTGCACTATTAAATGTCTAATTAGTACTTTAAAATTTAAAATCACTATTTTAATAGAAAGGTATTCTACTGTTATCCATATGAAAGATATGTGATGTTGACAATTATTATTCAGTAGTCTCAAAGCTTGAGACTTATCATATCTTCTGAGTATACATTTCTATGTGATATATTTTTGAAATATATGTATGAAGAAACTCTTATCCTTTAAACCTTTAAATATTTATGTAACCTGCCACCATCAAAGGCACAAGTTGTGTTATGCCACATAATGCCAACATAACACAACAATCCATAAATACTCACATTTAGAGCCACATAACAACATAAAGACACATAGCCACTTATGCGATATATACTGCACATTCCTTTCGCCAACACGAACTACATGCCAACTATGATACTTATCTACGTACGTACACATAACGAATAAGAACGGAAAGCAGAAAGTGCAGCACCAACCGTTATATGAACAACTTAAAGCGGCTATAAACAAACTAGAGCTAGCAGTAAAAAGCGCAAAACTAAAACAGTTACTAAAGTGTAAATAGTGAGTGGTAAAACACAGAGTGAAAGCAAAAATGTGGTATGGGATTTCTACAGCAGTCGGGAATAGAAAGACTTTGCAGCGATTTAATTTGTGACCAGATTGTTTTACATCCTCTAGTTGAAAGAAAACCTACCAGTGAATTTATTTTTGATATACGAGTATATGTTTCATTTAAAAATACATACGACTTCTGCTTACATACAAAATTTTGCACACTTTACCAAATAATTAATGGACTTTTCAGAAATGTTAGGATGGCGATCACGCCGTAGGGCGCCAAAACTAGTATGTTGAATTAAAAATTGGTATAGAAAATTTATAAAAAGCTCTCGTTTTATGATTTTTTCTTGTATTTTCCATAGATGGCAAACGTGTGTCTCTTTCAGTTAAAAAACAAAAAAACAGCCGGAGCTGATACCTGTTGAGTTCTTAACCAATAATTCCCTCACAATGATAGTATCGGAGGATAGGGTACAAAATTCGTGAATGATTTTCACATATAAATATAAAATATATGGCAGATGGCACTCGTTTTATTGCATTCACCTCGTCTCCAGTTAGTACTAACCTTAAAAAGACAGCTGCTAAAATTTTATGACATTCTATTCATGACATGACAGGAAAGCTATTGAGCAAAGGCAGACCGAGGAACAGATGGATAGACGCAGTGGAAAATGATCTCAAAAATTTGGGAATACGTAGCTATGAAGGAAAATCTAAAGATAAAAAATCATCTGCTGAATATTCTGGCCAAACAACATCAGTAACGACGCATTGTGGAGATTAACGAATGAGGAACTCACTCTTAGGCAAATCAAACGCAGAAAGTGGCGATGGATAGATCACAAATTGAGAAAACCACCAGGTAGCATCACCAGAATGGCACTGGACTGGGGGATTCTGCTGTTTCCGTGGCGCCGCAATCTTATGGCGGATTCTTATAGAACTCGACAAAAGAAAACGAAATGAACGAGTAAAATTTGTTGACATCTTGCTTAGTTTTCGAGATATTGAATAAAAACAAAACGCTGGAATTTAGAATAATGTATATCGGGCAATTTTTGGCAAACTATTATGTCTTTATTAAGGGGGGGGTAAGGGATAAAAATCGATTTTTTTTTTGCATGTTATTGTCAAAAATACCGTGTTAAAATTTTAAGTCGATCCGAGCAAAACTTTTTAAGTTATAGAGCATAAAGCCGAGCCGCCTCAAACATCTGCCGAGACGCAGCAGTTGCGCGCGTAGTCCGTTACAAACTTTAAACGCGGTTTTCTCGAACCTTTTTTTTAAAGTGCGTAGTCATTGGCACTTGAAAACTGCTCAACCAATCCTTTTGAAATTTTGCACACATATTTTACATATAAAAAACCTCCCCCCAACGTTTTTTTTCGCCATTTTTTTTCATATTAACGTTGTTTTACACCTACAAAATGGCGGCCTTTTTTCGTCAAAAATCACTTTTTACTTCAAACGACTACCAAATGGCTGAAAATGAAAATAAATCGTCAAAATAAACGTTGGGGGGAAGTTTAACTCATACTTTAACAAAATTATTCGATTTTTTTGATTTCAGATGATTCTACGCAGAGATATGCTGACTACTGCAAAATGTATTTTTGAAAAGACGTCTACGTAAATGTGCTCTCATTCGCTCATTTTGCAATATTTTTACATGAAAATTTTATCAAATATTCTTGAAATGTTACTTTATAATATGCAACAACCTTTAATAAACTGACTTGAACCGTTTCGCTACAATAAATTCATGAAAAAAGTGTTTTTTTAGCGTTTATCCCTTTCTTAGCGTTTATCTTCTTTCTTTTGTCGAGTTCTATAAGAATACGCCATTAAAATGCGGCGCCACGGAAACAGCAGTATTGCCCTGTACTGAAACCCGCAAGAGAGCAGAGGTCGCGCCCGACCAAAAAAACATTTGGAGAAAGTTGATGTTGCGCGAGCTAGCAGATGTCGGCATCACATGGCACGGTGCAAAGAGAACAGCATAGAACCGTGTATGATGGAAGAGTCTTGACGAGGCCCTATACTCCCAAGAGGAGTGAACAAGAAAACAAAAAAAAAATATAGATGTGTATAAAGTTTTAATATATTTTATAAAATGTCTGAGAACAAAGGTAAGACATAAGAAAAATTTAAAATTTTTGTAATTTTTCTTCATTTTGAAATGTGTGATTTTATATTCGAACCAACTGGTTTGAATTAAGTTTTCTACGATTTATAAATTATTAAAATCCACTGCGGCTCAGCGCAAACACAGCGCCATTTTATTTCATTATAAACTATTAAACATGAAAAATTTCATTATAAACTATTAAACATTAAATTAAGGAGTATCTATTGATTTACTATACAAATTTACGAGAAAGACCAAAATGCTACTTAAGGGGTTACATACGTCAAGAATTTGCAATAAATCTATTTTTTTACAAATTATTATTCTCTATAGTTTTAGGCATATTTCTATAAAAATTCCCCATAGATACCAAGTTATGGTAGAAAATGTAACTGTCCACCGAGAGTTTGATGCGCACAGGTAGCTGCACTTGAAAGTTTAAACTCATTTTTCTCGAACTACTTTTTCCAGCACCATCTGCATGATAACTCATACAGTTTTTAATATTTTTTGATGCGGTTTTTTTAAAAGATTTGAAATTATCTCTATAGTCTGTCGAGCCGGATTTTTGATATTTTTATTAAAAAATTTTATAAACAGAATTAAAGAGTGACATTTATGACGTAAAACGCATACTTTTTTTTAATAAATTGTAAAATTTGTTGAAATTCAAAAATCCGGCTCGATAGACTATAACTACAACTTTATTTTACAAGAATTTTTTTACTTTTTACAGATCCATTAGTATTTCAAAGAGAAATGATACAGACTGTGAAGCAACTTTTTTCATTGTACTTTGGGTCACGCGATTTTTTATATACTAATTTTTGTTAAGAAAAATTAAAATAATTTTTTTTTTTATAAAGTTTAAGTACTAACAATTAATGTATAACATTTTTGGATATTTATATTTATTTTTATTGTTATCCTTTCTAAAAATAGTTTTTAAGCGCATTTTTGGCGCTGCTGGACGTATGTAACTCCTTAAAAGCCAGAAAAACATCAATACGGAAAACGTACGAGACGAAAAATGTCTATCTGTTGAGGAGTTTGTTTCACAAATATATTTGTCGATATTTTCTATATAGATTTGCTGAATATATCATAAATCTAAAATTCATGAGTGAGTTATTGTCCTAAAAGTGATGCTACTTTTATTATTTCGATGGATCGAAAAGAGTTTCGTGAATTAATTTTACATTGCTTCTGGTTGGAAAAAAATATCGCTTAAGTGAAGCAGGTATCATAGGGACACCGCTATATCAGAAACAACAATAAAACGATGGTTTGCTGACTTCAAACGTTGATGCTCAACGCAGTGGACGTTCAAATGAGGCGGTAACACCAGAAAAGATGAAAAAAATCCACGAAATCGTTTTAGATGATCGAAAAGTAAAGTTACGTGAGTTAGCTGACATCCTGGAGATATCAAAAGAACGTATTGACTTTATATTGCATGATCATTTGGCTATGAAAAAGCTCTGTTCAAAGTGGGCACCGCGTTTGCTCACTCCTGACCAAAAACAAAAAAGGGTTGATGATTCTGAGCAGTGTTTGGCCACGGAAGTTTTGCATCGATATGTGACAATGAATGAAACATGGATCCATCACTTCATTCCGGAATCAAAACGATAGTAGTCTGAGTGGGCAGCAACTGGTAAACCTCGTACAAAGCGCGCGAAAGCACAACAATTGGCTGGAATAGTTGTGGCCTCGATTTGTGCGTGGTTTAATACGCATCGATTGTTTTGAGAAGGGAAAAACCATCAACAGTCAATATTACATAGCGTTATTGGAGCGTTTGTAAGCCGAAATAGCAAAGTAACGTCCGCTTATGGCAAAGAAAAAAATTTTGGCAAGACAAGGCACCGTGTCACAAGACAATCAAAATTGTGACAAAACTGCGTGACTTCAACTTCGAATTGTTCCTGCATCCGCGCACACCTAAAAAAAATGATCGCCGGTGAGAAATTGAAGAGTTTATCGGTTAGCGCTGAAACTGTGGCCTATTTTGAGGCAAAATATAAATCGTTCCGCCAAACTGTATGGAATTGTTAGAGCGGCGCTGGAATGATTGCATTGTTCTTGATGGAAATTACGTTGATGAATAAAACTAATTTTGAACAAAACAAAAAAACTTGTTTTCTTTGTTAGGCTCGGGACTCTTCAGCCCATATGTTAATTATTTAAAAGCAATATGTAATTACACAATTTTATTACAAAAAGTACAGTAATTCAGTAGGTTCAGAATAATTTCGAAAATCCCATTTGCCTATCGGGATTTCAAATAGCAGAACAAAACCTATATTTCCTAAAACGAAGCCGCTCATAAAAATAGTAGCCATGCCTGCCAGAAATCATGTTGGGAAATTTGATGATCTGACTTAAGCTTCTAGTCGCTACATCATCGACTGAACTGCCTTATCTGACGTGAATCTTAAATGAAAACAAGAACACATCAGTGGAAGAAGAAGAGAGCTATTATGAAAGTATATTGGGCACATATCCATTTCACTAAAAATTTAAACACTTTCTCCCAAACGGCGTTTAATCCGAAACTGAGTTTAGCAAAACTCAAAATCCTCTATCGTTTTCACCCATCTGCTTACATGACCATAACGCACACCCTCCTTGCCAAGCGTCTGAAATATGTTGGCTGCTGATGAGTTTCAGGGCCTTTGCATGGCACTCGCTCAGTACAGTCTAACCAAAGATTGATGGCGTATATGAGCATATTGAGTAGCTCAGCAATGCCTTCGTTGTTGTCGGCTTTTGTACAGAAACCACACCAATAACGGGCAAAAGCATAGCTAAGACAACAACAGTACGAAAATTTTGCATTAAAGCAATGATAGCAATAAAGGTATTCGTTAGAATCAGCAGAAGCAAAGACCAAATCTGCAGCAATGTGCTTACACACAATCACAACAACAATTACAATTGCCGGCAAAGAAATTTAGATGAAAATAGCAGAAGCAGCAATAACAACTACATAAGTACTATGGCTGAATATGTGAGCAACATTTACCACATGTAGTTACATCACATATCACGTATCTGCAACATCAAATTTAAAACAAAGGCGACAGGAGCAGCCAGCACCAACAAGGACAGCAAGGCTTACATTGGCTGACTGGCATTTCAGGCCGCCATCGCTGTTGCATGCACATGTATGTATCGCCTTATGTTGTTAGACCGCCACGTATTGTCGCCTTACACTCTCCCAACAATGTATGTACACACACACATACATATGTAGGCTTCGACTCACACGTGCATCCTCCTGTAACTACAATCGTTTGTTGCTAACGCCTGAGCATCCTTCCTGTATATGTGTTGCATTTATTATGTTGGTAAGTAATTTTTACATAACGAACTGGCACAAGCGAATAATGGCAAACAGGATGCAGAAGGAGTGAAGTGCACGATATTGCAGACTCCATTACCCCTACGGCGGTGCAAATTCACAATCATTGCAACATAGCGAAGCATCATCTCGTCTTGACAGCCGGGACAAGCCGCCAGGACAAGCCGCTGGCACATTGTGGCACTCAGGCTCGACTACACTCTTCACTTAACTCAACCGAACTCATGCTGGCGCATCCTGGATATATGCAGACAGGCATGCGACACACGTACAAACAGACATGAAGACGAACCAGTGAGTGGATCAGCAATGTATGAATGAGGTAGAGTGAACGAGGGAGGATGCTATGGAAGCGGTGGGAGACTATGAAGTTGTGAGGTCGGTTTCAAGCCGTTCACATCAACGCTTATCTCAACAAAGTTACGCATGTGTATGTATGTACATGTGTGCGTAAACATGTATGACTGTGTTGATAAATAGATATGTGCAGATGTATTTTGTTTCATGTCTATCCATATTTACTGCTAAAAGTTTGTGCGTATGTGTGTGTGGGCAAGAATTGGGTCCTTCCATGTTTATCTTGCTAACACACATCCTTTGCAGTAAATAGCACTACCTGAGCACTAGTCCAATTTGGAATGGTAATGACTCTGCCCAATCACCATCGAATGCTTTTGCATGTTCCAATACTTATAAAATTTTACAGGGTGGTTTTAGCGGCTATAGTTGGTTGTTTGGTTGGTTAGATTGGTGATTCATCCAGAATCCAACTAACGCTTCCACACCATTTTGTTGCCACATCCTCGTTACGAACTTATTTCACAGTTATTTGCAGTATGACTATATCCAGTCTGTGAGGTTTAGGAGCCTTATTAGGTTGTTGATGTCTAAGCCAGACAGTTGCTCGAGACTCTCGAATAGCGGTTTGCCAGGGTTAACATTCTGTCCTTCCATAAGGCAGGGCATTTACAGAGGAAATGGAAGATTGTTTCCTTTTTCTGCGGTTGCTTACAACTATGACAGTATGTGTTGTGAGGGATGCCCATTTTGGCGGCTTGTTCGCCGATAGACCAGAAGTCAGTTATGACTGCCATTAGTCTACAGGCGCCCCGTCGTTTAATGTTTATCAATGTCGACGATTGCTTGAGGTTGTAGGAGGGTCATAACGTCCTGCTGATTTTGTATTTCGTCTGGTCTCTCCATCTACAATCTGCGATTTGAAGGTATTTTAGGAAAATTGCATTCTTGACCGCACCTAATGGTGTGTATACTAGTATGGCAAAAACGCTATTCATGGCAGATCCCCCTCTTGCTAGTTCATCCAGCCAGCCTTTTCGTTACCTTCTATGTTCCGGTGTCCCGGGACCCAAATTAAGGTTACTTTATGGTTTTCACTCAAGTTGGTGAGGCTATTCCTACTTTGCTCCACCACTTTAGAGGCTGTTATAGCCGCGTCCAGTGCCTGGATTGCAGCTTGGTTATCCGAAATAATAGCGATATTGCCCTTAAAAGAGAAATCTGCGATTAGTAACCTTCAAGCTTCCCCAATTGCCAGTACTTCCGTCTGGAAGACACTGCTGGTGTTAGGGAGACGCACAGATTTTTCAATCCCAAGTCTATGAGAATATATACCAGCTCGAACACCACAATCCATTTTACTGCCATCTGTATAGACTGTGGTATCGAAGTTGTTTAGAGAGAATCCCTTATTCCATTCTTCCTTTGATGGTAAGAGTGTGGCGAAATTCCTATTGAACGTTACCATCAGGACGATGTAGTCAGTCCTCACCGCGATTAACTGAGCTTGTCGCAATAATAGACTAGCGTGACCATACGTTTTTTCTTTCCAGCGACCCGCTTCATTTAACCTAAATGCACTCATGGTTGCCGTCTTCTTTATATGTAGGTCTATTGGAATAACGTGTGTCAGTGCATTGAAAGGACATGATCTGATTGCACCGATCGTTATTGCATAGGCTGATCTTTGTATTCTGCCGAGTAATTTGGAATTGTACTCTCTCCCTAGAGCTTTCCACCAAACTACCGAACCATACGATAAAATGGGTCGTATAACCGCCTTATACAGCCATAATGTATGCTTAGGTTGAACACCCCATCTTCTTTCAAGCATACCTTGGCAGGCATATAAAGCAATTTCTGCTTTCCTTACCCGTTCTTCGACGTTTAACTTCCAGCTATGTTTGGAGTCCAGAAGCGGCTATAGTTATTTCCTTCAATTTTAACCGACAAGAGTATAGATTATTTGTATTTTTTTTAATTTAATTTATTTATTTACTGGGTCACGAGTACTTTTACAGACTGAATATTAGTCAAAAAAGTGTAACAAAAATTAGTTAAATAATTTTAACATATACAACTTAAAGCCACCCTGTTATTAAGCTAAAGCTCAGATCAGTTGCATAATTAAACGACGTGGTTTTTTGGCCTCGGTTCATTCGTTCATTCAGAGTTCTCCACTTATAGTAGGCGAGGGAGTGGATTAGGTGTTGTCTCATAAACTCCCGTCTCGTCTCCAGTAATGACGCCTTTAATGAATGTTGGGTCGGTTTCAGCGTTGGAAATCACGTCCTTGGTGAAATTAATCGAAAGCACGCGCAGAAGTTGATTTACTCAAGACGGCGTCACTTTTACAAATCTCAAAAAAAGGCGACACAATTTTGTCGAAATGTTAACCACAGATTTGGCAACCTAAACAAAGAAAACACAGAACTTAAATCATTTGACTTAGAGCGTCACCTGGCGGTTGTTCCGGAAATGTTTTGATGCTCATAAATCTTTAGTTCATTCATAGGATTGTCTACATTTTTATTGCCGGGTTATTTAGGCGTTACGCACACATACATATGCAGGTTATTCTAGGGTGCTTACAACTTCAACTCCAGCTGCGGCTTTTTCTTCCTGCTGCTGCTATTTCGCTACTGTGGCACTAGCGGCGGCTTCGGCTTCTGCACGCTGTAGTTGGGTGGCACTTTAATTCGCATAAAACGAAAACATGCTGTCTACACTGTTTCTACATCGTGTTGCCTCTTCATGAAAGTGGTTTTTTCTGACGCAAATTTATAAACACATACACACAAACATTGTACGCTGGCTTTTTTACTTCCGTGTGCTTTCGACGTGGCGGTACAAAAAAGCTTACGTATTGCTGTAATAATTTTTGGGAAACTTTATAAAACAAAAAACACACGCAATAAGTATTTTTTGTTTTTGTTTTGAATGCAATTAGGCCAGGAAAAGATTTACGAAAAAACTGAAAATGAAATGATAAAATAGTCAGAAAAATAAATGATTACATTTTTTTGTTAGGTGCGGACGGAGTAGTTCAAAACAGCCAAAATTTTAACCTGAAACTCCAGTAGTTTCCCCAATAAGACTCGTTAGCAACTTTGATCACCCACAAAAGATGGTAGTGATATGGCATTGGTTTCTAACAGAGTTGAAACGTTTCAACCATAAATCAACGAGAAGTATTAAGCAGAAATGTGGCAAACATAAAATAATGAATAAATTTTTAGTAAAGAGGAAAATATCAAATTGGATCAAAAAAATGTGTACAATGATTATAATATTAGAATTATTATTGGAATAATCTGAATTACGCTAAAGTTAGTTTTCGATTACCCCAACTCTCACCTGCAGCTGTTAACGTATAAATTTAAAATTTCAAAAGAAATTTGACCAACTGGGCACATATACTAAATAGGTTAGGTAAGGTTTTTGTGGCAGTCGGAGTAGCCCACTCATTTAGACTATGTAGGTCCGTTGTAGTTCCACTGTGTAACACAGGAACCTCGGTATTTATTTATCATGGAACCACTTAGGCTTTCTTATGAAGCGTAGGATAGGTTTTATACCACCGGATATTTCCGTAAGAGAGTCAAAATGGAACTTTCTTAATAACCTTGCGCTACTCCTAGCTAAGTATGGACAATCACAGAGGAAGTGTTCTACTGTTTCTAGCTCTTTCTCGTCTCTACAACTTCTGCAGTATTTATGAGAAAGTGCTCCTAGCCTAGAAGAGTGCCTACCTAACAACCAATGATTGGTGCCACAAGATACGAACTTTGAGATGTTCTCTTTTGAGAGCATGAGCAACTCACCTGATCTTTTCTTATCTATTTGCGGCCAAATTAGACTGATTGTAACACAAATATTGGGTAGTCAAAAAAGTCTTTTCGTATTTTGTCAATAGATGTCGTTGGAGTCATCTATCTCCAGTGCTATCAATCACATTGTGTCATATCATATGGTGTTAGAAAGGGGACATTTTGAGCTTCATTTAACCAAAAACAAATTAAATTCGGAAAAGTTGAAAAAAAGTTAAAGCTGTTCAAAAATGAGTGAAAATAATGAAGAAATTCACAACAATGGTTCGCTCGCTTCCGTTCTGGAAATTTCGATGTGAAAGATGCACCTCGCTCCGGTCGACCTATCGTTGAAAAAGTCGATGAAATTATGGAAAAGATTGACCAGGACCGTCACATAAGCTGCCATCAAACGGTTTTGAACCATTTAAAAAAGGCTGGTTACAAAAAGAAACTCGATGTTTGGGTACCACATGAATTGTCTGTGAAAAATTTAATGGACCGAATTAACATCTGCGATTCTTTGCTGAAACGAAATGAAATCGAACCATTTCTGAAGCGAATGGTAACAGGAGACGAAAAGTGAATCAAATACGACAATAACGTGCGAAAAATATCATGGTGCAAGGGTGGTGAAGCTCAAAAGATGGTCGCAAAGCTAGGATTGACGCTTCGAAAGGTTATGCTGTGTGTTTGGTGGGATTGGAAAGGAATCATCCACTATGAGCTGCTCCAGCCTGCTCGAACGATTGATTCTACACTTTACTGTCAACAACTAATGAGATTGAAGCAAGCAATCGAAAAAAATGGTCAGAACTGATTAGCAGAAAGGGCGTCGTCTTCCATCAGGACAACGCTAGGCCACACACATCTTTGATGACTCGACAAAAACTGGGAGAGCTTGGCTGGGAAGTTTTGATGCATCCACCATATAGCCCTGACCTTGCACCATCGGACTACCATTTGTTTCGGTCAATGCAGAACTCCCTTAATGGAGTAAAGTTGGCCTGTGAAAATTACTTGTCGCAGTTTTTCGCCGAGAAACCACAAAAGTTTTACACTGATGGAATAATTTCTCTAGAAGAAAAATGGCAAAAGGTGGTCGACCAAAATGGTACATATTTGGTTTAATAAAGTTCATTATAAATATAAAAAAAAAATGAGTTGAAGTTTGATTAGAAATACGAAAAGACTTTTTCGACTACCAATATTTTCTTTTCTCCGTGACCTAGTGACCTCCTGGAGAATATTCTTTTTATCCTTAATTTGCAAGTTCCCATAGGAATTAATGTTGCTTCTGTTCTCAAGAAGTGTAAGGTTAGTACCCCTTCTGGCTAGCTCATCGGCCTTACAATTTTCTTCAAGATCTGTATGTCCCGAAAGTCTTATAAGACTGACCTTGACGACAATGCTAATATCATTTAGAGCCGCCAGGCATTCCTGAGTAACCTTTGATCATAGTTTAACTGCCTGGCTGTCCAATAAGATATTTAGCGTAGGTTTTATTACGGCGTTTGTGTTAAGGTACACAGTTACCTCCTTAATGACTAAGACTTCTGCCTAGTAGATGCTGCAGAAGTACGGAGGGCGAGCAGATAAGTCAAATCCTGATTCTTTTGAAAAACTCCATAGCCTACTTTATTTTCTTGCTTAAATCCAGCCGTGTAAAAGTCTATTTCCCCTTTTCTCCATGATCTTTGAGTTCACCACTACGGCGGGATGTTAGTATTGAAGAACCTGTCGAAGGCGGGTTTAGGGAAAAAGTAGTCGATCTCTTGATTATAACTACTACTACTGACTATATTTAGGCTATGAAACAATAATTTTTTACAGACTAATTAAAAATTATACTTAAACTAAGGCATCGAATTAAGATTAATAGTAAAAATTGTTTTAGGCAAAGAAAAATCAAAGAAAAATCGGCAGATCAATTGCGTCGCCCCATTTTAAACTGTTGAAAGCATTTCTAATGTCCAGTTTCGCTATTAAAGCTAATCGCTTGGAGTATTGTTACTTACCGGAGCATGCTCTGCGCTAGCTATTACGTCTTGGATGGCTCCTAAGTGCCAGGATGGCTCTGCCAGTTCTCAAATCGTGCTGCTTGTCAGACAGACAACTATTGCTCTCTACTGCTTCGCTAAGTCTACGCTTTATCAGTTGTTTAAAGAGTTTTCCTGCGCTATCTAGCATACATAGTAGTCTATAAGCGGGCGCTAATGTTGGGTCTCTCTTTCCCTTACTAATTAGTCATTAATCGTAAATGGTAAATGGAAATCTATGTAAGTACAAATCTATGTGATTCGTTTTATTATAAATTTCGAAGAAAGTTGATGCCTTCATTTTCAGTCGCAGACCAGTACCATAGAAACATATGCAACTTAACCCTAAGCTAGATTTGGAGTTTTGGCAAAACAAAAAAAAAGCGATAGGTAATTTACTAGCTCGTGTTTACTTGTGAATTTTACAATATTTTTATTAGAAGTCAAATGTTCTTTACCTCATCTTTTCAAATCTTTACATTCTTATTTTAAATTAGATTCATTAGACCGCAAATTGCCACCTAAGAACATCGGAAATATCTCTGAATCCTATAATTGCTTTAGCATTCCATATAAATACTCATTTAAATGGGTAGTTGTGCACTTGAAACTCCATTTAATTTTTTTTTTTTTAATAATTAGCACGAATTTGTTGTATCGCCCCCAATTTTGTATCTCCAACAAGCAGAATCTTTGTCAAACAAATGCATGCAATGATCCCAGTATATGTATGTGTGTGTATATATATCTCCTTATACTACATGTGGTACTGCGAGTTAAAGGACACAGCAACATTTGCATTGCATTGCGGGCGGCCATTTTGATTTGTGCTCATCGCACTGGTGCATGGACATGCCAACAAAATTTGCCAAACTGCCCCAAAGCACACAACACAATTATGTACAGATAAACAAACAATCCTCGTCCCGCTCTTCGTGTCTACAAAGCCCACCTACTCGTGAGTGCTCGTATGAATTTGTGTTTAAGCGATACAAAATGGATTTCACCCGCAGCCCTGATTGTTGTTGGGATTTGTGTTAAAGTGTCAGTCTGTCATGCGGATGAGGCTTTACGGACGCACAAAAACACACACACAGCGTTGGATATATACATATGGACATGCATGCGCATTTATTTGTTTACACTTTTGCACATACGAGCGTGGCTTCGTGAAGCCTCCAGTAAACGCCAGGTAGCGATTGTCTTTTCGTAAATAGAATGCAGCGTGTGCTGAGGCTAATGACCACCGCGTTATGTCGATTACATTGGAGATAGTAAAATACGTACTAGGGGTCTAAAGCTGCTTATTCTTCTATCGTACGACTTGCTATGTTATGATCAATAATTTTTGTTTCGTTCCGTACAAAAGGCAGAAGTCGAATGAAATATAAATTTTGAAATGAAAGGTAACGCAAAAATTAACTTCACAAACCGTGAAAAAACTCACGCAGGCGAAGATGAATTCAATTTCGATTTTTCGAAAGTATAGTATCTTAAGAATATACTGTAAAATTTTTATGTGGCAATTCCCATTATTATAGCTTTTACAGCCAATTAACTAGGTAGAAAGCGACCAGCGCGCTCCAGTACCTCAAACTTGAAACTATTTTTTCTCGAAACTACTTTTTCCGGCACAGAAAAATCCGACTCGACAGACTATTACTACAACTTTACTACTACTTTAGGTCACGCGATTTTTTTCATAATCATTTTTTAAGAAAAATTAAAATACATTTTTTATTTTATAAAGTTTAAGTACTAATAAACAATCTATACAATTTTTTTTATATTTATTGCTATTGTTATCCCTTCTAAAAACAGTTTTTCTTTTAGCCCCTTAATCTGTTCATTTTATTGTCATTTGTTCGTTCCTAATTGTTGAGTTCTTTTGTAATCGCGAAGCATAGTTTTGTCGATAAGCGGATGTCGTTCAATGGTTAGAGGTTTTGTTTTTTTGTAATTTCATCTTTTCTTATAAAACTCCTAAATATTTACTTTACACTTTCCAACAACAACTAACAAATTTTATATTTATGGCCAAAAATTCGAGGAGTTGGAAAGTAAGTATAGTGAATCGAATATTTAGTATGAAGACTTTTAAAACACAATGTGTTTTTAGAAACATTCCAAGAATATAAAATTCCCTTTTTCGTGGTAACATCATCAGCTTCACGACTTGAAATAAGTGCAAATAATTAACTAAGACGAAGGTTTCCCAAAAGTACTCCTTTAAAAATAAAATAATACATTATAAAGAAGTCAAATAAGTAAAACGGAGACTTATATATAATACAATAAAGAACTCGGACACCTAAGTGATATGGTTTTAAATCAAAAAATATATATTAAAACGCAAGTCTAATGCGTTTACCTATGTGCCAGATTTATTTTTGTTCTTCAAGCGTACGTTTCAAAACTGAAAAAAACATATGTATACAAACTTCAACTCATTCGTACATAGAAAATACAAACATAAAATCTTAATAAAATACATGACAAAAAAGAACTCGTACATTTATATTAAGTGGAGTTAGGCAAATACTATTTGAGAAAAAAAACAATATAATGAATATTTAGTAGGCATGCCTTTATTTCTTCTCACAGCATTCAGTCATCCTGGCATGGATGCGACCAGCTTCTTGCATGTTAAAGGATATATTATATTTTCCCCACTCTTCTTTAATAGCATCTTCTAGGTCTTTCTTTATTCTAGGTTTTCTTTTTCAGTTGGTTTTCCAAATGAGCCCACAGATGTTCAATTACATTGATGTCTGGAGATTCTGGAGGTGTTTCAAGTACTTTAGGGCAGTTGCACATAAGCCATAGACGAACATCAGGTGCCTTATGCTTGAAGGAAGTTGTCCTTAATTCCCTGCACTTTGAACCATATTTTCTCTCATAATTGTTAGGTATTGCGTGTGGTCTTTGTTGCTCTCAATGAGGCACAAATTTCCAGTACTAGCAGCTGACATACAACCCCATACCATTACCGACCTATCCCCAAGTTTAACTGTCGGACGTAAGTTTTTTGCCAGCAACTCTTTATTAGGTCTTCTGCACACATATGATTGTCCATCTGCCCTAAATATGTTGAACTTGATTTCATCTGCAAATAAAACGTGCTTCCTAAATCCTTATCATCATGACGCTTTGCGAATTTTATGCTCCTGTGTCGGTTAAACTCGTTGATGAAAGGTTTTTTCGTGCCACTCTTTCCTTATAACTATATTATTTCGCTATATATATTCACACTATACGTAGTATACTTTCGGGGTTGCAGTTAATATTAAGGTGTTGAGCGACTACTTTTACGAGCTTAGGAGTGTTGTGCTCAGATTTACATTTTTCTTAATTTGTTGCACTATCCACCGTTCATCTGCATTCGAAAACAAGTTTAAAAGGAAATAAATAAAGTGAGTATAAAATTTAGGGAAGTATGTTTTGTATTATTTTTTGCGACATTTTTAGTAATGGCACCAAGAGGAAAAGAGCTTTCTGATGATTTAAAAAAACTGATTATAAAATATCACAAGGAACATAAATCATTGCGAGAAATCGGTCATTTGATAGATAGGAGGTTTGCTACAGCTCAAAAGATTGTGAATAAATATAAAAGTGCAGGAAGCATCACTAATAACGAGCGTTGTGGGCGTCCGCCGCTCTTAAGACCCTGAGAAAAAAGCTTAGTCGTACGGAAAATCAAGACAAACTCTAAAATAAGTGCCCCCAAATTGAAATCAGAAGTTGAAAATGAGACTGGAAAACAATTTGGCACCCAAACTATTCGCCGGGTTTTGCTTAGTCTGGTTATCATGGGCGCAATGTTAGGAAAAAGCCCTTCATGAGTAGTGTCAATCGGAGTAAACGGATTTCATTCGCAAAAGATCATGAAAAATATGACCAAACGTTTTGGAACCAAGTCATATTTTTTGATGAGTGTAAGTTCAGTATCTGTGAATCTGATGACCGTGAAAAAGTTTGGAAAAAAGTGGAATTGGATCCAAACAATATGACCGGCACTGTGAAGCATGTAGGGGCTCTGTGATGGTTTGGGGATGTATGTATGTAACTTTTGGACCGATATGGTTATTTAAATATTTTGAAAAATAATTTAAAAGGGAGCGTTACGAAATTGGGCCTTGGGGGAACGTTTATCTTCTAGCAGGATAATGACCCCAAGCACACATCCAACATTGTACGAGAGTAGCTGTTGTACAATGTGCGAAAACAGCTGAAAACACCGCCACAGTCCCTGGATACCAACCCAATCGAATATTTATAGGAACATTTAAAGTGGCAAATACGTAAATATCCGATTAGAAATAAGGAACAACTGAAAATCGTCCTTCAAGAGGAATGGAATAAAATACCACCAGCCGTAACTGAAAACTTGGTGAAATCAATGCCATCACGACTTAAAGCGATTGTAAAGTCTAATGGTTATCCTACCAAATACTAGGATTTGATTTTAATTAATTATGTTTTTGATTTCACAAATTAATAATTATATGATGAACTGTATACTTACTTTTGAGACATGAATTTTTATAAAGTTTAATATAAAAAGCTATAATTTTGTTCCTTTTTAAATTTTTGTCATTATTTGGATTAAACATGACTTTTGTATTTCATTCATGTAAATAAAACACAATTCTGTTATAACTTAGGTTGCTTGAAGGAATCGATTGGGGGGAAAATTGAAAACGTGTCCGGTATATACTTTCTTCTGTTACTAACCGTAGCTTGCACTTCTTACAAAAATTTTTAATTTGAAGCGGCATACTATGCACGGCCTAGTTCTTTATTGAGCCATTGTAGTTTAAGCACGTTTGCTTTGCATTCTTAACTATTAAAAGTTACTGTTCCCCGATTTGTATTTAGCTATCTCCTGCAGACGAACGAAGTGTAATGCAGTGGTGGCGATGGCCTCCCTGCACGTGCTTTGCTATCTTCATTGTAATGCTGTGGTGGCGATGACCTACTGGCAATGCCAGTAGATTGGACTGGGGCTACTGGTGTCTACCAAATGGCTGGCGATTCATCAGCCCACAAACCTGCCACTGGCCGGTAATTACATATGTTTGTGTATGAGTGCAAATATGTATGTATGTGTAGACAGGACAAGCGCTTGACAACAGGATACTGTTGATATAGTTGTCGGAGCAGTGGACGCCATCCAGTGCGTTGCTTGTTATTTCTGTTGCTGCTATACTATGTACATTTCTGTTACTATTGTTGCCATTTAAATTGTTTGTTGTAATTGTTATTGTTACCATTGGCGGCTTGGTTAATCTGCTGTTGTGCACTTTTTCAGGATTACTTTTGCATTCCATTTTTTGTGCGTTGGCAAGTGCTCTGCCATTGTCGCCTGCCCTTTACGCCGTCCACTGACATCGGTTGCATCACATTTCACTATTTTGTTATTTTTGCTATTGCATTTGGTTTTTATTTAAATGTTAACAACAATGCTTGCCCGCATTTGCATATATCGATTTTTTCATTTTTTTCGCCATATCATTTGCCATTTAATCCAATGCGTTGCTGGGGTTTGTTGTTGGTCTGTCATTCTTTCTACTTTTTTAATTACCGCAATTCTTCGATTGCGAAAAAAAATTTAAATTAAACTTTATGCTTTGTATACTCGCCTCGTTGCGTGTGTATGTATGTATGTACGTATGTATGATTTATTTATACACTCACGCACTGTTCCACAGTCTATCGGACATAGTCAAATTTCTTTTGATGTACTTTGATGTGCATTTATAGAGTTGCAAGTGAATTTAAAGCGCTTCAGTTAGCGATTTGCAAGTAATGCGTACCCTTGATAGGATTAAGCGCCATCCAATATTGTTTGCGGCAACTATTAGGATTGTTGCTTGTTTGTTTGCTTCACTTGCAAGAAGACCTCATGATATTCTGGATTTCTGATAAGAGCTTTTCAGCTAAGTATTTATTAGCTGTATTCGCTGTTTGACCGAGCTTTTCCTCCAATTTGAGGCGTGCGTCTTGAATTTGTCTGACAAATGGATGGACCTATAGTTTTACGTTGGCTTCGAAAGGCAGATGATTTTTAATGAGAAGCTTTTTCAATGCCAAAATACACGGTAGAGAGAGTTTCAGAAGGTGTGGCCAACCGGCCGTCAGCGATTTCGAAGGAATCAACTGATTTGCTGGCATAGCAGGGCATGTGACGGTGGATTATTTACAACAGAGCTCAGCAAAAACTCAGATTGTATTAGTGATATCCGAAAAAATCTCCTCACTGCCCATTTTCCTCAGTTGCCATCTGATTGGAAACGCGTTAAACTATGAGTGAAATTTGTATTATTATTTTTTTCCTGTAACTGCTTTGAAACAGAAGGAATCAAATGTCTGCATCAAGTGGGCATGATTCTGCTATCGACTTTCCTATGGTGTGGCAGTCGAAGTTCCTCTTACAATTTTACTTTTAATCTATCAGCCTAGACTGAAATACACTCCTGCTAAGTGGATACCGCTTTTAGGAAATACTTTCTCTCTTTCCACTTGAAGTTTACTGTTCAGAGTAAGTCTCGAACCCATGGCAGCCATCAGTAGCTATGGAAAACAGATTGAGAGGCAGATATGCATGTGTCTGGAGAGACAGCAAAGCTGCGCTCATAGTCTTAGACAGCCCTCCAATCACATCAAGGGTAGCTGATGCTAATATGGGTCCAACTTTCTTGGCCACATGTGAGCTTGGCAGGCTGAGAGAGACTGCAGATAGACAAAACTGATGTTACCTGTCATGTCCGACCGACTGCCGTAGATCCTCCTGTTATTAAGCAGAAGGGACTGTAGACAGCGGGTTGGACTGATGACGGCCCACTTTCTATTAGCGAAGCACACGAGAAAGGTAACCATCTCACACAGTGCACTCTGCCCAGCATGTGGAGAGTAGGTTGAGACGGCTGACCACTTTTTGTGCTTGAAGTCCTTGGCACTGATGTGTAAAGAAACAACCACCTTGGCTCCTTGGCCCTACAAGATCTACTGAGATTTCTTCGGAGCTCGGGTAGAAATCTTTTTAAGCAGTAGAAGGAACTCAATTGTGTCTGAGTGGATGTACTTGCTAGTCTATCGCGACAAAACAAAGAAAATAAAAATAAAAAGCTATTAATTTAAAAATTTCAATGTTTGTTGCAAAATTTTATTTTAGATTTTATTACAACGATTCAAATAATTTGATTGTTGTATTCGTAATTGTCAGGACAAGATTTGTGTGAAAAAATTTGTTGCCGAATGTTCCGAATTTGTACTAAAAATTATTTACTGAAGTATTCAAAACGAGAAGATTAAGAGAAATACTTCGGTAAAGGCATTACGTACCAGATGGAATTGGAGTCGAGTTATTCTTAAAAATCGTCTTCAATATTTTATATAGAGAACAATCAACTGTCGTATGTAATTATGTTACTTTATCACTTGAGACCATCTGAGTTGATTTGCCTACTTTTTTGTTTGCTCGTAATTCAATTCATATTGATCGTTCTTTTATATTACCGGTGCAGGTGAATTGATTTTCTAAATTTTATGAATTTGCTAGGAAAGCCACTATACAAAAAGCACATGAATGTGTAGCCCAAGAATAGTCAATGGCATCAAAGCTCGTTGTTAAAATGTTTATGAACAAAGTAATTGAAGCAACGATAACCGTAGAAATAAAAATCAGCCTCGCTTTTTTTGATTCTAAGAAAACTACCAAATCCAATCGACCTGTCTAGACTCCTATTACTAGAGACGACTCTAATTTTTAGAGACGAAGAAAATGGTTGCAAGATTGAAATCCAAATTTCATTCAACAGCCTATATGGAAGCCTTGCCGGTGCATACCGTTATGTTAGCAAAATCGATGGAAAAAGAAGGATTCAAAGCCTCAACTCATCTTCTAAATTTTCATTCGTAAAATCTACATATATACGTGATTTTGTATTTTATTAAAGCAATAACAAATATAGTCGTGCTTATGATACAACAGACAACGGCAGCTTGAGCTAAAATCAAGGATTTTCCCACAAATCTCTCATTAAGACCTTTTTTCTTTTAATTACCATATCCAATCCACAATCGAGGAACTTCACATCTACACTCCACAACACACATCCATACGGTGGTGACAATCTTGAATATTACTATTTGCTTTAATCATCCCACCAGGTTGTAGACCTGCTAGACTCTGACAGCAACAGCCACTCGAGTCCTCAAGCTCAAATAAACAACTCAGCAATCAGTAAATGAACACCTGATGTAGGCACCTATTTCTGTACTCTGAAACCTGCACACAACTCTCCCTAAGGGCTAAAGCTAACTTCACAACAGTAAAATGTTGCTAGCAACATGCATTTGTCTTGTAGTGAAATGTTGCTAGCAACATTGATTTCTAAATGAGAAGAAACGTCAATTTTATAAGCATCGTCGCAGAAGAAAGTGGCAAATTATAGTACGAAAAGTGTTTTTAAACAAAAAAAAATACCAGTCTAACGGTTAGACGCGATAGAAGTGAAACCCTCCGTAAAACAAACGGAGAGAGAATGAGACGAAAGCAGCATTAGGAGCGGGATAATTATAGGATAGGTTCATTATAATATTGCTATAAAGTTCATATTTTATTTTCTTCATTTTATTATTATTCATCCTCAATGTTTTCAATTTCAACAAATGATACGAGTGGCTTATGATAGCTAAAGTATGATACAAATGCTTTGGTTTCGATGTTGTCTTTGAAATACCGCGTCAATTGTGTTTGATCGTGTTGTCGATTCAGTGCGATTGTTACACATTTTTAAATTGAATGTTGTATTGAGAAAGTCAATTAAAGGAACCGCTGTGTCCAATGCAAAATTTACGTTAAAATCGCCACTTAAAATCATTGGAACTTTATCGTAATCTTTTCTAAGTATCCGCGATACTTTTGGTGCATACTTTATTAAATTTTCGTGAATGAATTCCGTGATGCTATTTATTGATTGATTCGATGAAATATAAATTGCCACAATTAAAACTGTTTTTCCATTGCTCAATCTGGTTTCGCAAGCACATATTTCTCCCACTTTAGAGAGCTGAACAGACAGTGATTCTAGTTGCTGTGCATTCAGATCTATCTGTGGAGTTACAATACGAGCACCGTCATTTTGATTGTGGTATATTGCAACACCGCCTGCAATTGCGGTAAATATTTAAAAATGAAAATATTTACGAATATAAAAATACGGACGCGATACAGCACACGCGGTTGCTATTATGAGCGTCGTAACGTGTATATTACACAGACGTACTAACATACACACAAACATTCGTAGGACGCTTGGTCTAAGCAAGTATTAGATAGAGTAGTATAGGTATACATAATGCCTTCTCGCTCACCGTGGCTCCGTAATACGCAGGCGCGCACACATACGTACTAGCATACATACAAACATACATACGTATGGCGCTTGAACTAAACACCAAAGCAAGTAATAGGCAGTGTAGTATACATACTACAATACTCACTATACTAGCGTGGCTCAGCAGTACGCAGCCACACACATATACGTATATCAACATATAACGCTTCGAAGTGTCGCTTTTTCGTTTCGTCGAGTCTCAAATCACTCCCAACGATTCTAAAGAAGTTTTCATTTCAATAAAGATTTAATAACACTCTACCTGAAGACGTTTCTCTTAAAGATACCATATCTTCGGAGTATTCGAACTCTCAGGCACTTTACTCGCAAACAAACTGTTAGTTTTCGCTCGAATTTAAATGACTCTTATACTTTAATTAGGTGCGAAAAAATGGCATATACTAATTTGTACAAATTTGCTATAAGGCACATAAGAAACTTCACGCATACTTCATGAATTTTGAAAGCCATTTCACGTTAAATGCGAACTTAGTACTATGCTTAAGCTAAAAACTATGCATACAGCTAATTTTCCCATAAAAGCCAAATGTGTTAAGAGTGGAGAGATATTAGACGATTAAATCCCTTTCAAATTTATCTGACTTCTTAGTTGGTTAGGTTAGGTTAAAGCAATTTTCCACTGCGGGATAACCTCATGCTCATGGTCCACTGTGATGCCGCATGGGGAACATGTTCTTACCTCTCCGAAAGCCAGCGTGTACTTTTCAAAAATTTTAAAAGATCCCTGACTTCCGCAGAACTTGGATCAAACAATATGGACATCATAGTAAATGCAGAGTTCGTAGATAATATAAGATTTGCTAATGATACCACTGCACTGGCTGACAGCATAGCTTATCTTCAAGCTCTAGTAAAAGCTGTCAGTGAAATAAGTCTCCAGTTTGGGTTACGCATCAATACTCAGAAGACAAAATACTTGGTTGTCATGAAAAACAATCCACAACTAAATAGAAAAGTACGCATATACGGTAACTCAATTCAAAGAGTGCCATTTTTCAAATGCTTGGAGTACTGGCTTAACGACAGCTGACAAAGCGATAAAGAAATTCGCTGTCGGATAGAAGTAGCTAGAACAGCCTTTTACAATTACAGGAAGGAAAGATTTTTTGTAACAGGAACTTAAATTTAAAATTGCCGCTGCAGTATCGTAAAGCTATGTTTAGTCTGTTTTGCAGTATGGAGTCTTGGACACTGAAAGTTACATTTGAGAATAGGTTGGAGGCTTTTGAAATGTGGTGATATCGAACGATGTTAAAACTATCTTGGACACAAAAGATTACAACGCAGAAGTTTTACGTAAACGTAATAAGAGAAGAGTGATCTTAACAACAATAAAGCGTCAAAGAACCGCATATTTTGGGCATATTATGCGTGAACCCACATACGAATTGTTGCAACTCATTTTGGTTATGTTGGCTGAGCAGAGATTCTGTGCGTTTAGGACTGTGAGGCGGCGACAATTGTCGGGATATTCTGCAGATAGTTAAATTAGGTCATCTTTCATTCGCTACTCTATAAGGGTATGCGTATGCTATTGTTGGTGTACTTACCAGACAACATGGTGACAAGTTTCGCTAGTTCATTAACCCCACAGTTACCCTCAATGTCACAATGTTCACGAACCTCTGTTACCCGTAAACGAAATGACTCAGCCATCTCGTTACGAGATGACTACCTTGGAGGTTGTCGACTGTTTTATGAGGGCATTTATCGACGCCTGGCTGTCAGTGAAAATGTAGATATCATTTCCAGATATCACACCACACTATACCAAAGTCGCGCCTTGCATTATTGCCATCAGTTCAGCCTGAACTGTAGTAGTCGCGGAGGCGAAAACTGAAAGTGATCCCCAGATGTTCACCCTGCCCTCGAGCCTTAAGCCAACTGTGTATACATAGATGGTCTCACCCTGTCTTATATCGTCCTGTTCCCACACTTCCTTTGAAGGTAGGAGGGTCGTGAACGATGTAGTGGCAAGTGTAGGCGAGAGTGCATAGGCCACCAGTCCGGGAAGCTTCTAAGTGCCAGCCAGTATTTTACCGTGACCGTAATCCGTATTTGACCACTTACTTGTGTTCAGTCTTATTGCCGCGCGATATATTTTGCCTGCACATCTATCGGCAGGAAATTTCATTTCGCTTATAATACTTTCGATGGTGATCGACGGTTGACATCGCACCAGTTATAAAAATAGATGTTAAACTTTGAAACATGTCAATTTTTCTGATGTTTTCGAAGGAAATGTAATTGAGAATAATTACTTTTGTCTTTGGCAGAAGAAATAAGATATCGTTGGACCTTACAAATTTTAACTATTGTCTCATACAATTTTAAATTAAATTATATAAATTGCATCATAAACGTTAACACGTTTGCGTGCTTTCAGTGATTGTTAAATTTGTCCTAAAGCAGCAAGAAAGTCACCATTTGCCCAGCTAACTTTCAGATAAAACTTTTCTCTGTACCCAACAAAAAACAAAAACTCGATTTACAATACCCCACAGCAACTTCAATGAAAAACACAAAAAAAAAGGAACTTTAAACTTTTAAGTTTTGCCGGGTTCTGCCGGCTGTGCGTGCGTTCAAAATTTTTCCATTGTCTCATGGCAACATTCACAGGCCCACAGTCTTTGAAAGTCAAAATTCATTTTAGTGTCTACTGCTGCAAAGCCAACTTCGCAAGCTGGCCACTTTTGCTTTCTTGGCTTTTGTTGGCTGCTATCCATTCGGTGGCTGCGTCTGGCAAAGTTTCAATTGCTGCTTCTTTATTTCGTTTTGGTGTCGTCTGTTCTGACTTTTCGGTCAAAAGACCTGAACGGCGGCGAAAGAGGCAGCTGCTTGCTGCACGCATTTTTAAGTGTGGCCTCCTGCCAAAATTACAACGCAACACATAAACGACAAAAACGACAAAGTCATTCGAGCAGCCAGTCAACAGATGGGAGTTTGTGTGTGTGTGTGTTGGTTAGTTCATCATACGCCGCGACGTTCCACTCAATGTGCTATACAAATATATATGTATTTATTTATATTATATATATTGTTCACTTTAGAAGAATTTGAGAAAAACTATTTGGCAGCACCGCCCCTGTAGCGCATCACTTCGAGAGCAGCACAGCAGGCGTTCTTAAAGTAAGCGGAAGCTGTGTGCAGCGACTGACGAATAATTCGTAGTATTCGTAGCTTCAGGGAATGAGTTGACTCGCTCGGCCCAGATGGAATTATCTCACGTTTCAGTTTTCGCTTTTTATTGCAACGAGCTCACAAGTTCGGAATTTTGCCAACAATTTAAGAAGTTGTTGCGCACACATACACACTTACAGAAATGTGTGCTTGCATTGATATGTAGACAGGCGAAGTGCCAAAAAACATTATAACGCTTGTACTTGTTGGCATTTATGAGCGACTAGCATGTATCGAACGCTCATGGAGTGGCGAGTATGAATAAAGATGTATGTATGTAGGACTGTTCGTGGCCGGTTCAAAGTTCGTGGGGATTAGAAATTAATTTAACATTCTGTTGTGCGTCAGAAATGGTAAGTGGGATTAGTGAAAATTCCATGGGAGGATATTGAATGGATTGTAAAGAATGATTTTCTATTACAATCAAAAGGTGCTGAGTATTTTACAAATCACTACTTTGTACAGATTTCAGGTAGTCACGGCATTTTGTGGAATTTGTCAGAGATTTGTTTATTAAAGAAAGTGAAAATTATTTTCAGGTATTACCAGTAACCTTAAAGTATGTTGTATAAATTATTTATAGGAGGCTTATTCGTATATTATTATTAAGGAGCTTTAGTTTATAAAATTATATAGATGATCTTTACTGTTATATAAGTTTGAAGTATTTAAAATTGTGGAGCATAAAATTGGTAAAATATGAATTTTTTTTATGTTGGACGACAGTAAGAATTTCGTGGAGATGTTTGAAACTTTGTCGGGGTTCAGGGATTTTTCGGTACATGAAAAACAACGGAATTCCGGTCTTATCATTATATTTAAGTTATCACAATCGTGCCGGCAATGCTTAAATTGTTCAAATCCACCAACTTCCAGTTAAAAATTTTTTGAAAAATATTTTATATATAAGCATAGGTCAGTGTATGTCTGCGTGCACCTGTCTCCAATCCGCTAAAAATTGACTTGTGAGCTTAAATCTTCACTGCCACTTCTTAAGTTTGGAGTACGATTTTATGGGACAGCTGAACTATGGCCACGTTGTTTAAATTTATATTATGTTCTCCTCATCGCACTTAACCTGACAACGCCACATTAGGGCATGAGCAACAATACAGATGCATTTTCTGCCAGGTGTACGTATAAGTAAATAAATTTGGTTTCAACAAAGGGAAACTGTATTGAAACTGCTACGAAACTGAAGAAAAATATTCAACGAGTCACTGATGAAATTCACTTATAGATTTCGCTACGCTAAAATGTCTTCAAAAATTTCGTCAAAAATTATTAACATAAAGACACCGATATGCAGTCAACGTCAAAAGATAGTGCACTCTATTTATTGACAAATTTTAATAATCTATTTATTTACTTTTTAATTTCTTTTTTTAAGTGCTTTCTATTAGTGAAATCTTTAAGCTACCGGATCACTGCAGTGTTTTTCAAGCGGAAATAAATGCTATTCATGAAGCCTTAAAATGGTTAAAGATAAACAGAATATCATCAACAGATATCTGCATTCTATCAGACAGCCAAGCTGCCCTACGAGCCCTGGATGCATTCCAAACAACATCAAGGAGATTGTCGCCAATCTCTAAATGAGATGACCAACCAATATCGTATAATCTTATTCTGGGTGCCAGCCCACAGCCCATATAACAGGGAACTGTAGGGCAGACCAACTTGCAAGAGAAGATACCTGTATGCCAAACATAAGTAATTTTATGGAGGTACCTCTCGCAACTTGTAAGCTTCTCATTAAGGACGCATTAATCAGGTCTGCAAATCAAAGATGGATTAGCGTTATCACCTGTGAAATTGCTAGGCAAACATGGCCAAGGTTAAATCTACGTCTGTTCAAGAGTATTATAAAATTGAATAGACGTCAAATTAGGACTTTAGTAGGGGCCCTCACAGGGCGTTGTCTCATAGGAAATCAAGCAACGGGGTTAGGCGCTTACACGCATGATTTCTGACGTAGCTGCTTCAACAATTCAACACCTTCTTTGCACATGCCCAGCTCTAACCAGAAGCAGGAACCGTTATTTAAGATTCTACTTCTTAAGGAATATGGATAATCTATACACTTTAGGTATCAACAACCTTTTACGCTTTGTCCAAAGCTCAGGTTGGTTCAATATAGAGAGGGAAATGTAGCCCAGCCCCCGCGGCTAACAACGGACCCATCTCGTGGTCTAAGTGGCATCGTTGTCTCTATGTGCGATGCGGCTATCAAACCTAAACCTACGTTTTACTGTGAATTATTCTTAAAAAAAGGCGACCGCCGTAGCCGAATGGGTTGGTGTGTGACTACCATTCGGAATTCACAGAGAGAACGTTGGTTCGAATCTCGGTGAAAATACCAAAATTAAGAAAAAGATTTTTCTAATATCGGTCGCCCCTCGGTAGGCAATGGCAAACCTCCGAGTGTATTTCTGCCATGAAAAAGCTTCTCATAAAAATATCTGCCGTTCGGAGTCGGCTTAACACTGTAGATCCCTCCATTTGTGGAACAACATCAAGACGCACACCACAAATAGGAGGAGGAGCTCGGCCAAACTTCCAAAAAGGGTGTACGTGCCAATTATATATATATATGTATATATTCTTAAAAAAACACATTCCATACTACAATAGAAACTATGTAAAGAAAAGTTTTAAATATTGTATAATACAAAATTTGTAAGAATTCGTGAAATTTTCATCAGAATTTGATACTTTTTACTCGGAATTTCTAAAAAACTGTCAACGCAATTTTACAGTTCATTGAATTTTGATATAGAAAAGTGCAAGTTTCTAGTAGGTTAAATTCACACTGAGTTTTGAGATTTTTTTTTGTTCTCGGTCTTGTGCATTTTTCTCCATTTATTTTTCTATATAAGCAAAGAGCCAACAGCCTCAGCAGAAATAATTACCTAAAATCAATGAGATTTTGGAATCACTTGAATTTTTCCATTTATTACAATGTATCAAAATTCAGAGGAGTATAATACTGTATACTCGAAATTTTTCAGAAATTCTGATAAAAGGTTAGAAACTTTGAAACATAGTATTACATAGTTTTTCTAGCAATATAAACCAAGTTTTTATAAAAATATAATTCAAATTACGAAAAAAAAAAATTAACCATTAAAAATACATATCAATATGTGGTGTGGACTTTCCCTTGGTGCTGATTGTAGCTTCTGCTCAAATATGAACGAGACGGTATCAATAAAACGGTGCGCGGATGACATATGTCAAAAATAAATTTTTTGTTTTTTGGTAGGACTGTTATAAGCTTACATGGCAAATTTCAGCGTGATATGTCACATAGTTTGTTTTCTGTGCTACTGTAAACAAGTCAAGCTCGAGTGTGTTCTTCGAATTTAACGATGGAAATTCAAAGAATTTGTTTGAAATTTTGTTATTCCAACAAAATTTCGGCTTCAGACGCCTTAAAAATGTTACAGACAACCTATGGGGACTCTGCTCTATCGCGTGCACGTGTTTTCCAGTGGTACAAAGAACTTATCATTAGATCAAAAAGTTTCCGAAATATATTCGGACAATTTAAAATACAAGTTTACTCCTCAAACGTGATTTTATCGCCTTCAACGTACTCCTCTACTCCCCATCAACTATTGGCTCCAGGGTCAGCTCTGGAAATCTTGCCTTTGTCGATATCAACGTGGCCCATTTTTTGCATGAAATTCAGGTTCTTTGGGACCAACTTTGCAGAAACACGGCGCCAACCCAAACCATTATCTAAAATGTGCCGAATGGATCCACAAGCAATGTTCAATTCCTCTGCCAGCTCTCTAATGATTAATTTGAGGTTATTGATCAATTTTTTTTTTTTGCTTTATTGATGTTTCTTCTGAAGAATTGATGCCATTCATAAATGCATAATGCAAAATTTAATACAAAGACCTTGTTGCAAATTCAAGTCCATTTTTAAAACTGTAAAAATCGAAAACGTGTGCAGAGGTAGATTTGTTCAAGGCGGCGTTATAATTTTAGTAAGAATCTTAATCACAGATGTGGGCACCTAACGAAAAAAAACAGTTCCTAGTAGTTCCGGGAATTTTTTGATCATACAGGGTGGCTGATGAATTTTGCTACATTAAGAAACTCAAATAACTTTTTTTTTTAGTGTATGGAATTCATTTATTTTTTTTTTCAAGTTGAAGGTCATTAAATTTTATTAAATGTAGCTTAACTAGTTTTAAAAATAATTGAATTTAAATGCCCCCATGCTCGTTGACACAAGTGCGGCATCTTAGTAAAAAGTTGTTCATTGCTGCTTTGAGAGTTGCGACAGGAATAGCCGCAATTGTTGCCCGAATGGATTGTTTTAGTTCATCCAAATTTGTTGGCTTTGTTTTATAAACTTCTTGTTTACATAAACCCTACAAGAAAAAGTCAGGTGCAGTAAGGTCAGGCGACCTGGGGGGCCAACGCAATTCGGAGTTTCTTGAAATCAGTTTATTGGGAAATTTTCGTCGCAACTCTGTCATAACAGTCTGGGCTATGTGAGACGTTGCCCCATCTTGTTGAAACCACACAGAGTTGAAAGGAATTCTCTTTCGGCGTAGTTCTGGATAGAAAAATTCTTTCAGCATTTTTAAATAACGGTCTCCAGTAACCGTAACGGTGTGACCATTTTCTTCAAAAAAATAAGGCCCGACAATACAGCGTGAAGAAACCGCACACCACACTGTCACGCGAAGAGGATGCAATTCCGTCTCGTGGAGTATCTGTGGGTTAGAAGTACTCCATATTCGACAATTTTGTTTGTTCACATTGCCGTTTAAATCGAAATGGGCCTCATCAGACATGAAAAGGCAGTTTAACATGTTTTGGTCTTCTTCCACCATTTGCAGGATCTTCTGGCAAAATTCCAAGCGAATCGGCAAGTCTGCTGCATTCAGTTTGTTAACCATTTGAATTTTGTAGGGAAATAAGTATAAATCTTTGTGCATTATTGTTTGCAAAGACTGTCGGCTGACACCAAGTTGAGCAGATAAGCTTCTTGTTGAAACCCTTGGATTGCTTTGTATAGCTGCAGCTACAGCAGCGATCGTTTCCTCCGTCCGAACTGGTGGGTTTCGATGATAAGGCCTTCTTGCGACTGTTCCTTGCTCAGCAAAATTATTCACCAGTCTCATTATGGTACATCTGCTCGGGGGATCGCCGCCAAACATCCGCCTGTACTCTCTCTGTACCAAAACTATGGACTCCAGTGCGTGATAGCGGCGGACTATCCAAATTCTTGTTTGCGTGTCCCAGTTATCCATTTTAATAAATTTTAAAGATCAATCTGCAAATTAAAACAAAAATGGAACAGATAACTTAAAAAGAAAAAAAGTTATTCAATTTTTTTTTGGTAGCGGCTTTCATCAGCCACCCTGTATCTAATCCTTCTAAAACTGAAGCTTTTCGGTAGGATGCAGTTTGTTTTAATGTTGTAATTGTCAAATATAAACCCCGTAAATCTGACGCCGGAGTAGTAACATTTAGGCGAATTTTAGGGCAGGTCGTTCAGCTATATTAGCGTAGTAATGAGCAGCGACCTTTCTTCCAAAGAATTTCTTACAGAAATGTACGGGACTCAGAAATTGAGACTACATATATTCCGAATTTGGAAATGCACATAGAACAATTAAAAAAAATGCTTCTCCGGTATATCAAGCTTACATTTTAGTGGGGCGTTGACTATCGTATAAGTGCAAAGCGTTAAACAACTTTTCGTGTACTTATCTTCAAGTACAAAACCTAGGTATTAATTGCATTATCTTTTTTTTTTTAAAGTTCCCACAACTGCCGCCAGGTGACGCTCTAAGTCAACTGGGTTCAGTTCTGTTTTTTGTTGTCACATTTGTGATTGATAGTCCTACTAAAATTGTAACGCCGTCTTGAATCAATCTACCCTATACATGTTTTCGATTTTTTACAGTTTTAAAAAGGGACTCGAATTTGCAACAACGAATCTGTATTAAATTTTGCGCTAAAATGAATTCAATGTTGCAAAAGCCTTAGATATATTGGGAGACTGTTTCGGAAATGATACTCTAAAAAACAGCTGCTTACGTGTGGCATGCGCGCTTCAGCAGAGATCGTGAGTCCATCGAAAATGAAGAACGTATTTCCAGGTCTTTGACATCAATAAAGTGGAAGAAAAGTGGATCGGTAACTGCAAAAGAAAGCTGAAAGAGGACTTGAATATTGCTCATGGATCCGCTCAGGACATTATTGATAATGATAAGAACTTGTGCCGTATTGCTGCAAAGTTAGTCCCAAAGGACGTGAATTTCATGCAAAAAAGGAACCGAGTCGATATTGCCAAACATGTGGTTTCCAAGGCTGAATCCGTCCTAGCATTCATCAAACGCATCATTACTGGCGGCGAGACTTAGGCTTATGAGTACGACACACAATCTGGCCACCAAACGAGTGAGTGGAGAACTCCGAATGAACGAATAAACCAAAACTAAAAACACCACATCATCTTCAATAAAAAAAGACAGCGAGGCTCACGGTTTTTATGGATTACAACGGTATTGTACACCACGAATTTTTATCTGAAGACCAGACAGATAATCGGGGCTATTACTTGGGTGCTAAGAAGTGTTTACGTGAAGCTATTCGCCAAAAAAGAAAGAACACTCGTGGATTTCGCGCCATGAATTTTTGATCAAGAACGAAACGAATACCACCCAACAGCCATCGAATGCACCTGATATGGCTGCTTGTGATGTTTTTCGGTTTGATCGACTCAAAAAACGCGTTCGAATATCCAAAAGGAAGTAATCGAAAAAATCGAAAGCGACTCTGGTGGCTGTACCGAAAATAGAGTTCCTGAAATGTTTCGCAAGTTTAATCAAACGCTGGCATAAGTGCATTACACTTGATGAGGAGTACTTCGAAGACGATAATTTTGTATACCCATATCGCTTTTGAATTATAAACTAGTATTTTGAATCTTCTGAGTATTTTCCGGCAACTTTTTGTCTGTAGTTGTATTCGCAACCTGGATTATGAAATAATAAACCCAAAACGTGACGTGGTTTGGGTAACATTTGGGGTTCAGGTATCGTATTTCGGTGTTCTCACTCTACACTCCATACTTAATACCCCAAATCATGGTAGTCGAACCCGTTGTATACTAGAAAAAACATCCTCTCAAGGCCGGTACCGATCACTCTTGCACACAAAAAAATTCATATATATTTGGGAGCTTCGATCGTTTGGTCTTGAATTAATAATGTTAACGAAAAAGTTTTTATTACTAATTTTTATTGAACAAGTAAAAACGAGGCTTGACATAAAGAAAAAGAGCGAATGTTGCTCTAGCTTATTACAAGAAAACAACCAAACTTAAAGGTGTGTAGTTAGAAAAATTACGTAGTAGAAGCGTTGCCACATATGCGAGAATGTTCAATATTCACCTGTCTAAAATTACAAATCAGCCACGACATCAGTAATTTAGCAAGATGAATCTCAGCCTTCAATTCTACTGAAGTGATTAATGCCTAAATAATAAATCATTCCAAATTCTGAGGCCCTTCACTTACCCATACGCACCGAATGTTGGATCGTAGGTGTAGTAACCGGTTGAGGGAGGCAAGCCCGTCGAAGTCCATGTTGTTACCTCACTACCGCTACAGCTGCCATCTTTTAAAGCATACGGCGTACTCTGAAAAGATGAAATAGAAATAAATTATACCGAAACGTTTTAAAAAATAATAAATTTTTAAATATTACAAATATCTCTTATTTATTTACTTTATTAAATGTGCAAACAGTAAATAAATTGAAGATCAACCACTTCGTAGATAAGTATGAAAGTGTGTGTGTAGGTTAATACTGCGCCAGGATATACAAATTTGTTAGCTTTCAGTTAGGAAACAGCTGTCGAAGTGAATAATTTTGCATTTAATTGCTTGGGATGTTTTGTCAACCAAACTGCCTATACCGACCAGAACTAAGCTAAACTGAGCTCAAGTTCATTTCAAGCAGCAACTGCAGAAGACAATCAAATAGTAAAGAGTTTAGCAGGAATAAACCTCTAGCACATACACACATCTGTACTTTGTGCATTCGAACAAATTTACTTTTAAGAAATTTGCATAACAGAAAATGTACAACAGCTGACGACGTTTCATTAGGCCGTGAAGTTGTTAGAATATTCAAATGGAATTCTAAAAGCCACAAAAGCAAAAAGAAGTGTATCTGACTTAGCACATAAAGTGAGTAAATTAATGGCGAAGTGACAAGGAAACAGACCAACTTTGTACTACGAGTATAGTAATTTAGCTACCTTTGCATGTTAGATTTCAATGCTTGTATGTACCATCAAATATTGCTTATTCAATTTTCGAAAAACATTTTTCATCTATCATATCATACTATACTCTACTATTTATAAGCAGCAAAATCTCGATTGCAACGGTCATATGGAATATCTACAGTTTGTGTCAAAAGAAAAGAACCGGTTTTTTCTTGTAACTTCTGAACATATTTCCTTCTGCTTTTGCTGCATATTAGTCCCACTCAAAACCTACAACACCAGTGCTAACTCAGATTAGTGTCGTTCGAAACTTTCCCGTTAGCGCAACCAAAAATAAATGAGTGAGAAGTACGCGAAGCGTTTTGAGGCGATATTTTTATGCCCGCTTTCGAAAGCACCGAAATTACCTTACGTCGCGACTACAAAAGTAATTAAAAAATTAAAAAAGTTTGTTGGAATATGGAATCACACCGCTGAGAGTGTACAAAAATGTTATAGACTTTTCCGAGCGCGGCTTGAAGCGAGTGAAGAAAGAAGAGAAAAAAGGCAAGTGAAGGTGATCGTCCAACTTTTTAAGCGAGACCCTTCTGTGTCACTACGCCAAGCACGGTGAGTTCTTGCTAAAAAGGGAATAGTTGTGAGTATCAACACCATCGAACGACGACTGAAGAAGGCGAACATATCCCACCGTCAACAATACAAGACAGAAACAACAAAACAAGAAAATGGCGTCACAGTATTGGATTGGCCTTCCCAATCCCTAGGCGCCAACCCCATTGAAAATGTTTGGGGAACTATGAAAACGCGTCTTGCTGGAAGTCCAGTCCATGATTTAAAGCCACTCGTGCGTCAAGTTCGCAAATCTAGTCCTGTCTGGCGACCAGCTACGCAGAAAAGCTGTTTCAAAGCATGCCGAGCAGATGCCAGGCCATACTCGACAACGATAAAGACAACACGGCCTATTGAATAATTGCGACTACGAGGTTTTCTACATTCATGTAAAAAAATTTTAAATATACATATATCTTTAAGAGGGGAGCCTGGTTTATAAGATCAAAAAAATCAAAATTTTTTTTTTCGTTTTAAGCGATTCCTAATATATTTCAGAATATTCACACAAAGCTACAGAGCCTAATTCTCAATATTTCCGTAGATACAAAGCCAAAGGTAGGCCAGCGTTAGGTAGTTACGCTGTGACCGGACAGCTATAGTACAAACTTTATCTTCTTTTCTCGACTTTTCATTTTTATGATTTCTTTGAATTGGCGTACATGAATGAAAAAAAAACTAATGAACCTTTTGAAATGAATCATAGCTTGTTCCCTTCAGTATTAAATTCTCTTCTATTTGAACTAACAAAATAGATAAAAATGCATATAGATATAGAAATAGATTTTTCAAGATTTTTATACCAAGTTGAAGTGAATTTTTTTCTTTAAAACCTCCAAAAAGTTGAAATTTTGTAATTTCTCTCAGTTTTCTTAGTTCATCTAGAATAAAAAATCATGATAATTTGAAATCCATTTGAATTTTTTGCTTTAGATAATAATTACGAGCTGTATCTTGTACGCCAGTTGGAAACTCCAGCATTGCAGCGTTCTACTAATTTCTATGTTAAACATTTTTTTCAACTTATTTTAACCAGTACAAAAATTTTTTATACTTTTTAAATGTTCATTAAAAGATAGAAAAAACTTTACAGTGCTAAATTAACTTTTTCCTTAAAAAAAAATCGCAAAGAGACGCAATTTTTAGACCTCATAAAACAAGCTCCCCCCTTAAATACTTTATCAATAATCGGGTTCCTTTTTTCTGAACAGACTGTACTTCAATTCAGATGCTGGCAATACTAACCAGAATTAGCTGCATATTTTATATGGCATTTATATTTTAAATAATATATTGGTGATTGGAGTAATGCCCAGTATTTTAGTAATCAGAATAAATCACTGGTGTTGGAATGCAACAACTTGTCAATGTATAAGTGAATTTACATATTTTATTATATTATATTATTATAAATTTAATTGATAACTTATTGTATAATAAATCAGTATTCAATTTTCTTACAGCACTACCACAGATAGACATATACATATTCATGCATACCGGTAATCCAATACATAAAAATATTTAAACATTTACTTTATTATTTTTTCCTAAATTAGGCGTACAGGTGGCAATTAGTAAACGGCAGCCGTCAAACGTCTACTAAAAAGCAAAAAGTACTGTACGTGCAACAACTTCATTGCTTTGCAGTTGACGGTAAAACATTTTTATTTTATCACTTACACATACATACACATAAGTATGCATGCACGTCCCTAGATGCATGTGTGTGTGCAAGTGGCTGCTAATCGCGCATTTTTACAAGACATTAAATCTGCTGCAAAGTAAATTATATCCGGATCCACATAGACGCTCAACTATTCGCCACGCTTGTGACAACATGTTTGATGGCAGCGCAGCGTTTGTGTTTGCTGTGTATGTGTGCGCCTGTCTGTTATCAAGCGACTACAAATTGAACGCACATTTGGTGCTCAACACTCGCAAGCAGACACAGAGACTGGGCATGGGGAGTGGCTGCAGCAACATTAAGCTAATTTTATTACTACTTTTTTTTCTAAGATTTTGCGAAATTGCAGCCGTTGCACACAATCATGCTGCTGTTCGTTTCCTACTCAACGAATGCATTTCACATTTTTTGTAGGCTTTCGGTAGGCAATTTTTGCTTTTTCTCAGTTTTTCCACATTTTACCATTAGTGGCGGTATGTGCTGCTTATTTGTTTGCTTTTTCGTTTTTGGTTTTCGTTTTTTCAAATCAGCTCGAAACACGAGTCAACAACTATAATTATTTTAATGTTTACGATTTGCATAAAAATGCAATTAACTACTTTTTATGAGCTGCTGCACTTCAGTGTTACACTAATTGTTGTGCCAACTGCAGCCAAACGGCGGTGGACGTATGTATGTATAGCCAACATAGCAGCAGCAGCAAAACTACAGAGTAGCTGCATATGAAAAAATTTGTTGCCTTTATTACGTGTCGATAGGTAATGTAGGAATTGTGGAAACGGAGGATGTTGCAGCACAAGAACAATTGCAATGACCAACGCAGAAGTGCTTATACATAGGTATGTATGCATGTATGCATGGATGTATGTATATATATATATATACATAGACAGGTTGGCGAAGTGCATAGTGGCTGATGAGAATAGCTGAAGAACTTTCAAATGTGTCGCATGGCGCCGGCTGTATTTTTCGAAAATGTTTCAAACCTTAATCGATCTCGGGCGTAAAACATTTGTATAACTTTTTTCTGCACAACTGAAAAAAAATAAAAATAAAATTGGCATTCTTTATATGCGAAGCCTAATTTAAAATGACTTTCGCAAAGTTTAATATAATTAGTAAGCGACCCGTTGAGGTTATAGGGAAAGGGACATCAAAAATTTCCAAAAAAAAATTGTTAATTGTATGCTTAATCATCCCTTAAACGAACGTACCTTGCTATGTATGTACTTTAAATGTATACAGGGTAGTCCATATAATGATTTTTTTTAAGTAAATAAAATTAATAAAATATTATTAGTCTAATCGAAAGAGCAAACTCTCCCATTATTTACTTCATGCACCTGCCTGCCCGGCTGGCTTCGCATTAGTGAATGCTGTGAAGACAATTTTCTAAGACTATGATGACGATTTATTTTTTTTATTATTATCCCTTTATTTATTGCGATCTGTTTAATAATATTTAGCAATATTTATACTTAAAACTAAGATACTCTACGAGACATGCATGGAAAGCACCCAGTAGCGCAATCATTCCTCAATTTTTCCTTTTTTGGTTTTTGCTTTTGACTTTTCTGGCTCTATCTCACGATATTCGCTTTAAGGGTCGGAATCGATAAGGGATTGTTGGAACAAATTCACAGCACATTTTAAAAAAGGTCTAACCGCGTCAAATTATAGCTACGAGGTGGTGAATTGACATCGCCGAGGCGAGTGATAACACATTAACCGAGCTGGACGCGTACAAGACCGATTGGACACAATCCTGTTAAGGAGGGAGCCTGGTTTAAGAGGTTTAAAAATGGCATCTCTTTGCATTTTTTTTTTTTAAGAAAACAATTAATTTAGCACTGTAAAGTTTTTTCTATCTTTTAATGAACATTTAAAAAGTATAAAAAATTTTTGTACTGGTTAAAATAAGTTGAAAAAAATGTTTAACATAGAAATTAGTAGAGCGCTGCAACGCTGGAGTTTCCAACTGGCGTACAAGATACAGCTCGTAATTATTATCTAAAGCAAAAAATTCAAATGGATTCCTAATTATCATGATTTTTTAATCTAGATAAACTAAGAAAACTGAGAGAAATTACAAAATTTCAAGTTTTTAGAGGTTTTAAAGAAAAAAATGCCTTTCTATAAAAAAAAATTCACTTCACCTTGGTATAAAAATCTTGAAATTTTTTTTTATCTATTTTGTTAGTTCAAATAGAAGAGAAATTAATACTGGAGGGAACAAGCTATGATTCATTTCAAAAGGTTCATTAGTTTTTTTTCATTCATGTACGCCAATTCAAAGAAATCATAAAAATGAAAAGTCGAGAAAAGAAGATAAAGTTTGTACTATAGCTGTCCGGTCACAGCGTAACTACCTAACGCTCGCCTACCTTTGGCTTTGTATATACGGAAATATTGAGAATTAGGCTCTGTAACTTTGTGTGAATATTCTGAAATATATTAGGAATCGCTTAAAACGAAAAAAAAAAATTATTTTTTTGACCTTATAAACCAGGCTCCCCCCCTAAAACCAAAAATAGCCCGAATTAGTCTTCAATTTTCGACCAAAAAAAATTATTTGTCATGTCGCTCACTGTCGACCGCAATGACGTTTTCCGTAGCATTTTCAAAGAAAAATAGGGCCGAGATCCCGTCGATACAAAATTCGCACCAAATTGTCACTCTGTGAGGATGCATTGGCTGCTTGAATCATTTTGCTCCGCGAAGATATGATACTGACTTTCTATCGAGATATCCAGTGGGAAAAGGTATCACTGTCAAAGTAAAATATGATAAAAAAACAGCAGCATCTATGTACCATCCTTTAATTCTTGGATAGATAAGGCTCTTCCGTCCAGCTGGTTCGTATCTTCGCACAAGCGTTGTACGATTTCATGTAGATAGCGATCCTTACATCGTCGATCACTTTGAAGAGTTATTCGCCCAAATCTGCATCAAAACGTCACTTCTCGAAACCTTATTTATTTTAGACACAACTCGACGAAAGAAAAGGAAGTCTTGACTAATGAGAGAAGTCCTTGACCTATTAAGATTGACTAAACACCTGTTGGGGCAAGAAAATAACTTTTGGTGTGCCAATGTTCACAACTAACAGTCAGAAGTATCCACATATGGACTGCAACATAAACAGCTCATTAGATACATGAAGGTCTCCATGGCGAAGCGAATGCTTCTACTACTTTGGATATGGGATATCTATTCGAGCACTTGATATCGGCTCTTCGCTTCTGTACAGCAAAGGGTGTCGACTACTATTGTCTTAAGGGGGAGGTAGGGTTTAGCGCTAAAAAAAAAACACTTTTTTTGTGAATGTTTTACAGAAATATGGCTTAAGATACTTTAATAAAATCAGTTACATGTTATTGTACATCTTTTCAATAAGTTTTTAAAAAAAATTAATAATAAAATATTGACAAATAAGCCCATGACAGAGTTTTTTTGGAGATATGTTTTTCGAGAGGTGCTCTGCGGTGCCAATCGGCATTCGTCGTAGAATCATCTGAAACTAAAAAAGTCGAATTTTTCAGTTAAAGTATGACGTAATGCTCCCCCCTACATTAATAAAATTTTTTTTTTTTTCATTTTTGTAGTTTTGGTGGCAAAAAAACGTAAAACGAGCATTTTTGGCGAAAAATTTCGCCATATTTGTAAGTGAAAAACAACCTTAAAAAACAAAAAATAAAAAAAAAACAGTGTAGGGGGGAGGTATTTTTGATTTAGAAAACATGTGCCAAATTTGAAAAGAATCGGTTGAATAGTTTCGGAGTTGTGATTGGCACCGACTTTTAAGAAGTCGTTTCGGGAAAAACGCGTTTGAAAAAATGACTCTGAGAAATTATCGATGCTCCGCATTCGAGGTAGAGTGCCTACAAAGGCTATAACTTTGAGAGTTCTGCTCCGATCCACTTAAAATTTTGACACAACATTCTTGAAATGAGTGAAGAAAAAAAATCTGTATTGTATTACATTTTCTGGACTTTGTTTAATGTAATTGAAGAGGCAGCGAGTCCGAACTTGGCGTGCCCAGCTCATTAGCAAAAATTGCTAAAGCAAAAAAAAACTCTACCCATTTTACAAGAAAATGTCATACCAAAGATTCCAAGAGAGAGGAAAAGGTCTGTTGTAATAAGAAAGATGACCGATTAATTAATGCTTATTTGACTCGAGTCTTCAGTTGCATATTACCATGCTGACCTTCCATTTCTCATCTCTAAGGGCATGGCATAGTAAAGTAGGTAAAGGGCGTTTTTAAGATCTTGAGAACTATTTAAAATTGTAAAACAAAAAAAAGAAATATTGTCGGAATGAATTTTTTTTATTAACGTCTGGTAGCTAATTTCTTGGCATTTATTTTTTGATATGTCCGTCGCAACTAAGAGTTACATAGCCCATTCGATCAGTTCAATTTCTGACTACTTTTCCAATAAATCTGCATAATAAATCTATATAAATGAACCCAATCAGCAAAAATGCGACGCAAGCGATAGTCATTTGACATGAATTTGTGTACGAGCTGTATTTTATAGGTACGTAAGTCAAGATCGTTACGGAAAAATATTCCGCATAATAGAAGATCATAAGCGAACAAGTTGAGAATGACGACGAATCTACATTTGGACGTCTACTTCAACACCTCCCTCCATGAACTGCGCGATCAGATTTATTTATCTATTTCTTTTTTTTTCAAAGCAAATCTCCACATTTGGTAGCATTGTTCTCACGATTCATGATGTCTTGCCAAATATTATTGAACAGAAATGTCAACACAACTTACCATTCTCAACTATCATATCGATATCGATAGTTCTCATGCAGCTAAAAACACCCAAGTGAAGCCAAATGCTTCTCCACTTGATCTTTCCAACGCAAAGAAGGCCTTCCTCTTCCTCTGCTACCACCAGCTGGTACCGCATCGAATACTTTCAGAGCCGGAGCGTTTGTATCCATTCGGCGACACACAGTGCGGCCGATTCCCAAAAAGCTGGCCAAAAGTCGAAAAAAAAAGTTTCTAGATAGAGTTTTTTTGTCTTTGGGTTGGCTACAGTAATGCCTTGAGTAGTGAAAACCGTTCATAGCAACGTCCTCTACCCTAAGTATCCTCTGTATTTTCAGTCGCAGTGGCCTTCGTTTGAGCATCGTATTACTGTCGATGAATAGTGAAAGTTGTACACATTTCAAAGATTTTGTAATGGAGTAAATTGAACAAAACCAAATGGAATCATCTTCGGAGGGTTAGTAAAATACGAGAAATCTTTAGTACATATCAATACCTCGACACAAAATTTTTAGCTGCAGCAATACGTAGATACAAATACAATAGTTTTCAAACTGTATAGTAATACAACGCCATCATATGCTGCTTTGAAACCTATTAAAGGTTACTCAAAAAAGTAATGGTTACTGAATAAAACAAGATTCAGCTGCTACCACTTGCTACCTTGCGACCCCGAAAACATATAAATTTACATGCATCTTGATTATGTTCTTGAATATACGCTATTTCACGTGAGGGGGTGGCCAATAGGGGTGGAAGGGGGTGGATTTTGAAAATTTTAAGATCAAATTCGTAATCAGCGACCCCGACAACCCCCGAGTAAGAAATTTTGAATCAATTACTTAATTTTTTGAGTTTTGGCCAGCTTTTCGGGAATCGGCCGCACTGTGCGACATTGCCCAGCCAACGTAGCCGCTGGATCTTATGTCGCTGCGCTATGTCTATGTCGTCGTAAAGCTCATACAGCTCATCGTTCCATCGCCTGCGATATTCGCCGTTGCCAACGTGCAAAGGTCCAAAAATCTTACGCAGAATCTTTCTCTCAAACACTCCAAGCGTCGCTTCATCGGAAGTTGTCATCGTCCATGCTTCTGCGCCATCTTACGATGCTTTTCAACATCAGGTTAAAGTCACACGAGAGCGAGTCACCTTGTCTGAAACCTCGTTTGGTATCAAACGGCTCGGAGAGGTCCTTTCACAATTTTGACGGCGCTGGTGTTGAGCAACGTCATCTTGCATAGCCGTATTATGGGGAATACCAAATTCAGACATCGCGGCATATAGGAAAATCCTTTTCGTACTGTCGAATGCAGCTTTGAAGTCGACGAAGGTGTGTGTCGATTCTCCTTGCATGGGTCTTTTCCAAGATTTGTGCATACATTACATTGGTACCAAATTCATGTTTGTGCCCAATACATTTACTATGTTGCATAAGAAAAGTATGTGGCATTTTGTATATTAAAAATTAAATCTATATTATTTTACAAACGAGTATCGTTTGAAAAGTCCATGCAAAAATAAAAATAACTTCATTGCTTGTGGTTTTATTTTCATTTTTCGATTTAGTCTCCTGTTCTACTCCCTTCCGAATAATACCTCTTGTTCTAGTCTGAAAAATAGCCACTCGTTTCGGCAATCACCTTCTCGTTTAAACAAAATATTTTTCCCGCCAACCGTTACGTCAAACTAGGGAACAAATACAGGGTGGGCCAAATAAGATCTACTAATGACTAAAGAATACTGCCTAGCAGTATGCGCAGTTGCTCCATCTTGTTGAAACCACAAATTAGGATATTGCCCCGCCATTGGCCGCAAAATGTTTTCCATCAATGTTCTGTAAGAAGCTCCTGAAATCGATTCCGGCTTTTCATCCTCATTTTCGAAGAAATATGGACCGATAACTGTAGTGGCTATAACACCGCACTAAACAGTACATTTAGATGGGTGCAACTGATGTTGGTGTGTTGCCCTAGGATTTTCAGAGCACCACAAACCCACAGTTTTGTTTGTTGACATAACCATTTAAATGAAAATGTGCTTCATCCGACAGCAAAACATTATTTAAAAATCAATTTGTGTGGCTAATTGTGTAAGAATAGAAAAACTCGATAATTTTAACGCGTTGTGTTGTACTGTAGGGTTCCATAATAAATTTCTAACAATTCAATTATAACCTATAAAAAGAGAAAAATAAATATGTCAAAAAATAAAAAAGTTTTTTGTGCTTAACATTAATAGGTCTTATTTGGCCCACCCTGTAGTAGTTCGATGGATCCACGGAAGCCAAGTCTTAAGAAAAGGCGGTATGTGAAACGAGTGTGAACCCTATTTCCATTAATATTGTGACAACAGCTCTTGAGCTGGATGATGGAAACGGAAACCACCTGAGCTCCTCGATTCGAACGAATGCCAAACTCAAGGAAAAGGACTAATCTGGCTAAAACTTGGTGTGTATTCTTCCAAGAGCTGCTGCTAACTAACTAACTAACTACTTACACGTTCTCTGACTTTTGTACAAATTTGATGCAGTATTTGAAAAGGAATTGAATACTCGCTCTGGATGCGAGTTCGGACAACTTGAAGCAATTTAAAAAAGGTAAGCGGACTCGGAATCAGCCGCCTTAAATACAAATAAGAAATTTTCTGTGTATGAATTACTACTATTTTGTATTATTGTCTCTACTTAATAGCAGCTCATACTCTGCTGTGTTTGGTTATTCATCTATGTTGGTATAAAAAATAGTTACCAATTAGTGCTAATTAATTTTTAAATATTGTTTTCGCCTCTTGCAAAGAACGAAGACACATAACCACATAGGCTGTTGCTCGTTTTAGTTGAAGAGTTTCAAAAAATAGCAATAAAAAATAAAAAGCGTGCATATCTGAGTATAATTTTGTGTTTATGCAGATTCTCCATTGCTCCCTTAGCATTTCGCCAAGTGCAATGCATTTTGCTGTGTCGTTTGTATTGTTTTAGCCATAATTGCAGTTACAAATGCCGCTCATATTTTTTGCTGATTCCAAATGTAATTCCTGCTCTCAACAAACTGGCACACTATTCAGTCAAGTATTCGTCTGGGCAGTCAGAGTATTCTGCAACAAAAACAACCACAATGCTACCGTTGCCACCGACACTTCAGTTGCGCATTCGTGTATTGTTTGTTGGTTGCTCGCGTTGTTGTAGCAATTATTGTTTTTTGTTGTCAATGTTTACTAAGCGATTAAGATGTTCATTCACTCGCAAGAAAAATTAAATACAGGTAGCAGTTAAAGAGAAAAGCGTGCAAATGTATGTGTGTGTGAGTATACAAATATCGTTATGAACATGCAAAAATTTGCGCCTATAAATTTAAGTTTTTTCTCCAGCAAATGCATTTGTAAATAAACAACATGCATGTCATTGCGTGTAAGTGTGTGTGTGTGATTGCGCCTTAGTACGCATGTAAACGCGCTCATTAAAAAATACTCGCCGCCAATTATCGCACGAAAAAACACAAGTCGTCTAGTGTGGAAATTAAATTTCAAACGCAAAACTTTGGCATTTCACTTAGTTCTATGCCCTGCCCGACATGAGCTCTGGGGGCGAGAGGTAGGCCTGGCATTCCAAAGTAATTTCTTTATTTCATTTGCACGGGCATCCACTGAATCCACAACCACCACTCGTTATTTGTTACGAGGTTTGCTGCAATGTGTGAAACAACTTGTTTAAAAAGCCCACCTTCGACTTAATCCTCCTTTGCATGGAGTGGGAATTAGAGTATAGCGCGCTAAGCTAATCGCAAGCAAATACGAGAACACGGCAGCTTGTTAATGAGCTCTATTCACAATGGCTGTATTCTTTTGCATTCGAACTGTAATACTAGGCAATTTAGCCAATTACGTTGAAAGCAACTACTCAGAAGATTTACTTGAGGCCGCTTAAATATGGAGCGATTCCATTCCAACTTTTTTTGGACTTGTCGTCAGTTCTACCAAAAATTTATTTATTTGTAGGCTTGAGTGTAATAAGAAGTAAACTGAAAAATTAACAAACAAAAATTAATTACTCTCGGATTTAAGCGATGTAGAAAAATTTGGTATTGAGTGCTCCAAAATGAAATACCTCTGGTTCTTATTGGGAAATTTATATATTTTTTTTTTAATTTTTCAGGATAAAATATCTCTTTAACCCTAGAATATCATACTTATTTCTAATACGTTAACATCATAAATATTTCGTCGAATCGACTACGGTAATATTTCAAAGGGTACAAAGGATATATCTGTTTAAAAAAGTGATTTAAATTTTATTAATAAATTCTTTTTAATGTATTTTAATGAAATAAGACAAAAAAAATTAAGTTTTTTAACATTATTTATTTAAAAAAGAAGATTTCACAGCACTATTTCAAACAATAAAAAATAAGAGAGAAAAAAAAAATAATTTATCTTTTTTTCTTTCTTAAAGCTAACGTATTGAATTAGAAAAAAAATATATTTTTGGAATATTCAGACTTTAATTTGTACAAGAGGCACAACGTTGAAATTTGTGCTCCCCACGCAAGCTTTAGTCATTGTGGATAATTATTGAGCACCTGAATAGGCTCGATCGAACAATTCATCTGCTGATAGATGTCCTTCTTAACAGCAGTTAAAACTAATATTCCTATAAGAGATGATACTTCCTGTTGTGAAGTTTGTTTCCTTTGCGGCTCATCGGTAATGGCATATGAAATTGATTTTCGATTAGCTATCTCCGCATTTGTCCATCGAACTATTTCGTTGAAAATTTCATTAGTTATGAACATTTGAAAACACTGTAGAGGGTCCGTGATGTTCTTACACTGTCGCGTAGGTCCTCGTACTTGATGCACGATATTCAAGCCATTATGGTGAGACTTTTTTAGGTTTTATAGTTGACCATTTGTGTATTTCTTTTCCACGAAATATCGATCTTGACAACGACACTTTATTTGACTTGCGTATTAAAGTATTCAAAGACACATCGTCGTCATCTGAATCGATTGGTTCGTCTCAAGAACTATATTCATCTTCTTGTAACAGCTCATCATCCGATACATTGCTATCCTCAAAATTTTGATCTTGATCATCGTACAATTCGATTTCGTCATCGCAAAATGCAAGCAATTTTTCAATTTCTTTATCAGTTAATCGTGTACCATTTGCCATTTTAATCATTAAAGTAGATACTAAAAAACTATTTAAAAAATAAACACTATGAAATCACATGCCAAGTCACTAAAAACTTCACAAACATCGTTTCGACGACGCAAACACAAAAAAAAACCAACTTAGCCAAACAGAACTAAGCTATACATGCGCACACTAAGAGAGTTCAGCAAACACTGATCCTATACAAAAAATCAGCAAAAAAAAACATAAAAATTAAAGAGAAACACCAAAAACAAAAACATGCGTCGTCGTTTCGACCAAGAATGATACTCTGGGGTTAAGGGTTAAGATTTTTTTTTGATAAGAAATAATATTTTTTAAAAATTCTGCTATAGTGAAGTGCTATACTCGATCACATGTACATAAGGTGGCGCAAAACTAAGCAGCCTGTCGGGAGAGTTATAATTTTTGCAAATGGCGTCGTAAGTCAATCTTATTTGAAATTTCCGAACTAGACAGCTTCCTTCATTTTGCATTGAGAATAAATGAAGACTGACTACAGAATTGATCCTGTGAAGTACAAGAGCGTACAATTATTGGTGTTTGTCGATGATATTGACATCATCGCCCTAACAACCGCGCTGTTAGATCTGCCTTTTCCAAACTACATAAGGAAGCAAAGCGAATAAAGATCCAGCGGCTTCGTTGCCTGGGTCATGTCGTGCGGATGAATACAAATGCACCTCTCAGGCTCTGTCAATGGGCCTGAGAGTATTCATTGCGATATCAGCTGGTGGCAGCAGAGAAAAATGAAGGCCTAATTTGCCAGGTGGAGAAGAATTTGGCTACACTACACTACCCACAGGTCTAACTGGCACCGGTTAGTACGAGGAAGAAACGACTGGGGCGCTTTGTTAAACTCGGCCGAAATCGCGTAAGCAGTTATCGCGTAAGTCAAGAAGAAGAACTAGACAGCTGCAATATACAAACAGATCAATGGAGTCCATAAAGGTATATTAATAAAATATAAAATATTTCCATCACACGTAACTATATTTTATTTGGTGGAAAAGTTATTCAGAAGCAAAGTTTTATTATTAAGTTTGCCCGTCTGCAAACCAGTCGAAGCATTATTTGATATTTTACTAAGCAGGGACAGGGTATTTTTCACTAACTCACTGCACAATATAACTCGAATAATTAATGGAATCCCATTATAAAAAGAGATTTCTCGGCTCGAAAAATCTAATAGGGATGTTTTTCAAAATTGAAATGAAAAGAAAAGAAATGTATTTTTGATCAAAAATTTTAAATTATTTGTTCCCAAAAAATAGATTTAAATATATTTTATCCGAAGAAATTAAAAAAAAAATTATACAAATATTCAAAAAAAATTAAGATATTTCATTTTAAAGCATTGTGTACAAAAATCTTCAACATTACAAACCTTAGCCTTGGTAATCGACATTACTTTCGCGATTTGATTAAGTGTGTGAGTGCTACGCCATGCTGCCAACAGAATTTATTGCGTCTTTTTAAATGAAGAAATTAATTAGGCCTGAAAATGTTAACGTCCGAGGTCTGCACGTTGGCTTACCAGTAGAAATTGAACTACAACCTGCACGATGCATATCCCTACACAATCCTCGGCCCTTTGCCGTGATCAGCCAAAGAAAATCAGTCGGTAAAAATTTCGATAAAGTTATGGAAATAAGCGAGTCAGACCCCGTTGTGAACACTTTCTTCATTACCCAGAACCATATAAATACCCAAGAAGGAATATATTTTATATATATATAAATATATATATAGGTTAACCCTAACCATAAAAACATGAAGAAAACGTTCAAAACTCTTTGCTTAGCATAATAACGAAAGGGTGGCGCAAAATTAATCACTCTATCGGAAGATGTTATAATTCACGCAAACGGTTTTATACGTCAAATATGTTTGTCACTTGTGAACTTAACAGCTGCATTTACAAACAGACCACCAAATGAGTTCTTAAGGCTAAAAACAAATATGTCCATCACTCAAAATTATCACTATTTTTTCCATTTAGTGAAAAAGTTCTTCAAAAACAAAATCGATGATGATAATACATAGTCTTGCCATGAATTCTGTGACAAATTTTATAAAGCATACGGCGAGAACAAATTTACAGAGAAAAGTTCCCCCCTTTTTGCTTTACCGCGCGATTAGTCGTTTTTCCCAAACATCTGAAGTGACACACAGAAAAACAACCTCGGTTCGAACCAGTGCAGCCATAAAAGCCGTCGTTCGCAGAAATCCCCTTAGAAAGCAGATAATCATATCCAGGTAAATGAATATATCGACCAGATCCACGTCAAGACTAATTGGAGTTGATCTTCACATGAAAGCCTTACGTCGCTCAACTGATCATCTTTAGACAACGCGCTTGCAGAAAATTAGACTCAATAGATGCAAGCAGCTTCTTCGGCGGCACGCGGTCCACAGCCACAAAAATACTTGTTCCTCAGATGAGAAAATGTTCACGGTTGAAGAAATTTTGTATAAGAAAAACGACAAAATCTACACAAGTAAACCTTCTAAATATACAAAAACTTTTGTGGTCATATGTGGGGAACATGGCCTGTCGCAGACCTGACAGAAATTTGGAGAGTCTCAAACAATCTTTGAGGAAACCATCCATGGAAACCATGCGTGCCGTAATAACTGAATAGCCTAATCGTTTGAAGACTTGTGTATAAGCAAATGGTGACCAATTCGAATTAAAATTTAGAGATTTTTTTTAATATTTGCATAATTAAATAAAGTTAACCTCATTAAAAAAGGACTATAATTCCTTATCTAAAACGGACCTAATTTGTAACAGAACTTATGGTAAGACTAAGTACATGGATTTTTATGAGGACCTTTTTCATGGCAGTAATACTCTCGGAGGTTTGCCGTTGTCTGCCGAGGGATGACCACTATTAAGAAAAACTTTTTCTTGAAACACTAAAGGAAATTCGAACCTACGATTTCCGAATTGTGAATCGTAGTCACGCACAAACCCATTCGGCTATAGCGGCCATTTGTGGAACAACAACCAGACGCACGCCACAAATTGGAGGAGCAGCTCGGCCAAACACCTAACAGAAGTGCACGCGCGAACTATTTATTTATTTTTAAGTAAAGAGTTTTCCAATAAAAGGTGTTATCTACCGCTATCGAGAGATGATTAACGATTTTTTTATGGCCGGAATTGGATGGTATTGATCTGGACAACGTTTATTTTCAACAAGACGGCGTTACGTGCCACACAAGCAACGAAACCATTGATCTTTTACGTGAAAAGTTTCCGGACCGTGTTATCTCTCGAAGAGGTCATCAGAATTGGCCACCGAGATCTTGTGATTTAACACCTTGTGACTTTTTTCTTTGGGGCCACGTGAAAGAGAAGGTTTACGTCAACAGCTCAGGGTCGATTCAAGACCTCAAATATGGAATTCGTGAGGCTATCGAGGACATAGGGCAGCCACTTTGCAATTTGGTTAAGGAAAATTTCATTAAAAGGATATTGTCCCGTTAGCGTGGTCGTGGTCGTGTCATTTGCCGGATGTTATTTTCCACTATTAACGGCTTACCTTACTCTTTATAATGAAATAAACATCTGATCATTTATATTAAAAAATATCAAAATAACACCTCTAATTTGAAAACCTTTTACATTGATTAATGATAAATTTTGCGTCAACTGGTACAAAGCGTAGTCTCATGCACTTAGTACTTCATTTGAGCTTCTGAAACTAATGCTTAGCAATCATACTAATGATATGTTTTAAAACTCAATGCCACATTGTCACAGTTAGGGGAAAAGTTATTTACTTTTAATTTTCTCTTACTCAGCAGAATGTTGAATATTTATGCTTTGAAAGTACTTAAGCAATTTTTTACTGTGTGAATGTTCATCAAGTTAGATGGGAGCCCGTTATGCTTAAGATTTATTGATTTTTGGTGTGGCTTTAGAAAAAGACTTCATTAAATTAGTTTCTTTACTCGCGATTTTTCATATTTATCATTTATATTATTATTTGTTTTTCATTTTATTATCTACGCTAATGTTGGGTTCGCACGCGATTTTATTACAAAGTTGCTAACCGACTTTATTCCATAACAGACTTATGCATGTGCATACATATATTATTTTGAAATGTATTCACAAACTTAATAAATATATTTAGTAACAGCACCGTATGAGTGTCTAAGCGAGTCTATCAACCAACATAGCAGCAGTCAACCCATTACAAACAATGCGATTCTTCATTAAGCATTGAGCCAATTGAACCCATAAACACAAACTAGAAAATATAAGCAAAGACTGACAAGACTGCAAAGAATGTGCGTTGCGCATGCGCATTCACTCGATTGCACGTCTGCGCACATTTACTAGCCGTACGCACGCAACAAAGCGCACCTAACATTTCAAAGTTTACGATGTGCATAGGCATGTATGTATGTACATATATAAGTATGCATGAGGTATGAGTTTGCTGGTACAATGCAATGTGATGCGACTTATTGTAGTCAAAGCAATTAGATCGCTTAATTAAGAGCGTATTGCAGCTTGTATGCAACCGCTAATGCATCATCCGCCATTGATTTCACATAGCTACGTTTTCACGCTTCAAAGACTGGGCGTATGCTAAGAGAAAATATTATATTATGAAAAAAACTTTGAAATGAAATATGAAAAACTTAAACCCTGTACAAATTTATGCGATGGGCTGCCAACAAATGCGTTGAAATATACCCATTAAGTAGATTTGCTTTTTTACCTTAGGTATAACTTTTTTTGCGTGTGTTCTCGTACTTGCCAGTCAGGCTGAAATGAAAGATATGATTGCTCATACGCTCTGGTGGGCGCCTGAAACGTGCCTGAATTGCAGCGCATAATAAAATAATGCACTGAGTTGGCAATTGACGTTGATGTGCCGTGGCAGTGACTTTACTTTAAATATATTGTAATTAAATGTATGTATGTATGTGGGCATGTGTGTGTCGTTGCAATTACTCATGCTGCTTTATTGATATAAGTGTGTATGTCTGTTTTTATTTTTATGATGCGTAATTACACTCTCAACTGACAACTGTACGGTTCAATGTGTTGGCACTGATTGGGATGCTATCTGGTGGAAAAGTGCGTGGTAAATAACGGCATCGATGTTGTAAAAAATAAATAAAAAATAGCGCAGCTAAACGACACGCAATCTACCTGCAACATGCGACTAAAATTTAGCAAACTAAAAACAAAAACCTGTTTGTAACTACATGGATATACACACGTATAGGTATATATAATGGGTGATCCGATTGGAGGTACTTTTTCCAATCGAGTTTCTTCGATAGATCATGAGCGCCTACTGTTGACGATGGCAGTGTGACGCGGCTAAATTCCCTCTTAGCAAGCCCTGGTGCAGTAAATAAGACTTCGTTTTACTGTTAAGAAAGGCTGAAAACTTTATTTAACGATCAATAAGTTTACAATTAATAAGTGAAAATATTATATGTGTCTTACAATTGATTTTATGCGCGTCCATGCGCTTTCGTCAACGTCTAGAATGGAAAAGAAAGCTTGCTTCTCTTTGACAGCTGTTGATTGGCGAATGAGAAAAACAGAGAGGTGAGAAAATGCGAAATGGGTTGCCAAAGTAACCTTTCTCAACACCTACTGTCAAACTAAATACATAACTTTCTTCAGTATTCGTTGGCATTTCGTCACGGAAAGAGGCGTACGCCTCAACCAGGTTCACAAATCTTTCGATTGTATTACGAAAATTGACGCTCTGTGAAAAGTGCACATCGTTTACTTTTTCTTCACAATTTTGTTCGGCGATGAGGCCCAATTTTGGCTTAATAGCTACGTCAAAAAGTAAAATTGCCGTATTTGGGATGAGGGGCAACCCGAAGACATTCAAGAACAGCCACTATATCCATAGAAAAAACCGTCTGGTGAGGCCTATCGGTTGAAGGGATCATTAACCTACATTTCTTCAAAATATAACAGTGCATGGCGAACGCTATCACGCTATGATAAACGACTTTTTTATGCCGGAAATTAAAGCCAGTGCTCTCCACAGTATTTGGTTTCAACAAGACGACGCCACTCGCCATACAGCTCGTGAAAAAATGGATTTCCTGCGTCGTCATTTCGGTTAGCAATTTGTCACTCGTCTCGGACCAGTGCATAGACCACCTGGCCACCAAAATCGTGTGATATCACATCTTTGGACATTTATGTGGGGGAGGGTATGTAAAGTTTAAATGCTATGTGGATAAGCCAGCCGCAATTGAGGCATTGGAAGCCAACATTACTAAAGTTATTCCCCAGATACCGACCGAGTTAGTGTTTACGGATGACCGAATTACGATGCAGTTGTGAGCAACATTTGAAAGGGATTATCTTTAAAAAATAAATGGCATGAATAGTTCTACACAATCGGAGAAAAAAAAGAGGTTGTCTGCAAAGTCGGTTTACTGACGATAGTTTAACGTGATAACGTCATAAGAAAATACTGATTGAATGGTTGCATTTTTCAAAAGAAAATTTTAATTTTATTTGTTTGATACATATTTTGTATGGATATAGAGAATGAGTTAACATTAACATAACATATACTTTAACATAACATAACATAACATAACATGACATAACACAACACAACACAACACAACATAACATAACATAACATAACATAACATAACATAACATAACATAACATAACATAACATAACATAACATAACATAACATAACATAACATAACATAACATAACATAACATAACATAACATAACATAACATAACATAACATAACATAACATAACATAACATAACATAACATAACATAACATAACATAACATAACATAACATAACATAACATAACATAACATAACATAACATAACATAACATAACATAACATAACATAACATAACATAACATAACATAACATAACATAACATAACATAACATAACATAACATAACATAACATAACATAACATAACATAACATAACACAACATAACATAACATAACATAACATAACATAACATAACATAACATAACATAACATAACATAACATAACATAACATAACATAACATAACATAACATAACATAACATAACATAACATAACATAACATAACATAACATAACATAACATAACATAACATAACATAACATAACATAACATAACATAACATAACATAACATAACATAACATAACATAACATAACATAACATAACATAACATAACATAACAAATTACCCCGTATTAAAGCACTTATCAACAGCTTTCATTTGATACCCATATTGTACATACACAACCAAAGGTTACCCGGGTCCACGTTTTGACCTATATCTCGAGACCCCAGTCACGGAGCGGCATGAAAAATACTCTGTACTAAAGCATTCACCAACAGCTTCCATTTGATACCCATATTGTACATACACATCCGAAGGTTACCCGGGTCAACGTTTTGACCTATATCTCGAGACCCTATCTACCAATAGGTATTCAAACTATACGGAAATCATCTTCAATACCTACTTAACAATGTGCGTAAGTTTAGTTTAATTCGGTTCAAAGACACGGCGGGTCCACGTTTCGGCATATATTTCGAGACCCTAGTCATCAATAGGTATGAAAATTACCCCGTATTAAAGCACTTATCAACAGCTTTCATTTGATATCCATATTGTATAAACACATTCTAGGGTCCACGTTTTGGTCTCTATCTCGAGACCCTAGTCACGGAGCGGATGGGAATACTCTGAACTAAAGCATTCACCAACAGCTTCCATTTGATACCCATATTGTACATACACATCCGAAGGTTACCCGGGTCCACGTTTTGGCCTATATCTCGAGCCCTATTTCCAAAATAAAATATAATCCATGTTACTCGTGATGTAGCTTTCGAATGGTGAAAGAATTTTTAAAATCGGTCCAGTAGTTTTTGAGCCTATTCATTACAACCAAGCAAACAAAGTTTTCCTCTTTATAATATTAGTATAGATATGGTAAATATTACCATACATTTTTTCCTTCAGATATAATAAAAAAATAATAATAATAACATTAAAACAACAGTATTATTAACAAACTTGGTTTTATTTTAAATTCTTCAAGTAAATCAAATTAATAATAATCAATAAGAAGGCATATGCCAATACAAATACGTGAATTTATATATGTACATATGCGCATATACATACATACATATATACGCTCACTTAAGTAGGGGAGAGCAAGATGTCGAACGTTGCCGTTCGTTTGCTTTGTTTGCTTTGTCGTTCCTTCCGCTCTTTCGCTTGCAGTTCATTCAATGCAATGAGCAAGGTAACTACATATGGGCAAGGTAACACTAATATGAGCAAGGTAACTACATATGAGCAAGGTAACTACATATGAGCAAGGTAACTACATATGAGCAAGGTAACTACATATGAGCAAGGTAACACTAATATGAGCAAGGTAACTACATATGAGCAAGGTAACACTAATATGAGCAAGGTAACTACATATGAGCAAGGTAACTACATATGAGCAAGGTAACTACATATGAGCAAGGTAACTACATATGAACAGTAAGCAAGGTAACACTAATATGAGCAAGGTAACTACATATGAGCAAGGTAACTACATATGAGCAAGGTAACTACATATGAGCAAGGTAACTACATATGAACAGTAATGAGCAAGGTAACGACACATTTTTTCGTGCGTGCAGCCTGTTAAATCGAATTATAAGACGTTATCACGTCAAAAAACAATCTTCAATTTCCTGTGTGAATACCCTGCCCTATGGAAGAACAGAAAGTTAGCCCTGGGCAAATCGCTGTTCGAGAGTCTCGAACAACTGTCTGGCTTAAACGTCAACAACCTAATAAGATTCTTAAACTGCACAGACGGGATATAGTCATGCTGTAAATATCCGTTAAACAGGAGTTGGTAACGAGAATGTGGCAACAAAATAGTGCGGAAGCGCTAGTACCAACCAAATCTACACAAAAATAATAAACAATACCCCAATCAATTAGAGCTCCATGAAACACCAACATTAAGAAAAACATTTATTTTTCTAGTTGCGGTTGCCCTTCGGCAGGTAATGGCAAATCTCCGAGTGTATTACTGATATGAGAAATGTCCTCATAAAAAAATTTCTGCCGTTCGAAGTCGGCTTAAAACTGTAGGCCCCTCCATTTCTAGAACAACATCAAGACGCACGCCACAAATGGGAGTAGAAGCTCGGTCAAACATCCAAACAGGGTGTAAACGCCAATTATATATAGATATATACTAGGCCGGGTCGATTTGTGGGGAGGCAAAAAAATCGCCCATTGCTCTGTGAGAATCATATTCTAGGGATCAAAATAAAAAACTTTGCCGAAGGAACCATACCTCTAAAACGAATTCTGATGTCCTCCAATTTGGGTCGAGCTTTTTAGTTTCTTGAGAGTCTTTAGTTTCTTTTCTCATGTAAAGGCCAAAAATGGTGATATTTTGAAATGATTGTGTGGAGAACCCCCCAGGGGAGTTCCAGGGGGTATGTCACTGGCATGGATGGATCGGCCGTCCAAAGTTAGTGGGGGTCGGTCATACATTTGGACTCGATTGGAGCACTCTAAATGGGGCAAGGTGGGATTTTTCGTTCGACCAAAATTGGGGGACATCAGAATTCGTTCTAGAGGTATGGTTCCTTCGGCAAAGTTTCTTATTTTGATCCCTAGAATATGATTTTCACACAGCAATGGGCGATTTTTTTGCCTCCCCGCAAATCGACCCGACCTAATATATACCCTTTACAAGATGATGCAAAATCAATCATCCTTTCGAAAAATATCTAATTTTTGTACATGGCGTTGTGAGCTAGACAGCTGCGGTATCAAAATGTTCATCACTGTGATTTTCATCACTGAAAATCATTTTGTATTTAGTATTTCCCTCACTACAAATCATTTTTTTTTTATTGTATTAAAAAAGTTATTTCAAAACTAATTTAGATGATACCGTCGCGGCACCTTGTATATATATAAATATATAAAATTTTTCAAAGGCAAAATTAATAAATTCATACTCTGCAATCCACGCTTGCTATGCATTAATGTAGAAAAAAATCTGTGTGCACGCAATGCAGCTTTAATTAATAACAAAAGCCATCCAAGACGCAAAAAAACAAACCATCATTGCCAACACTGCCCATAGAAAATGTGAATAATAGTGGAAAATTGCAAATTTTCAATTCAATTAAAAAAATTGCTATCAACGTCTTGCCAACATTTACATACTTGAAGCCACAGTCTGCGGTAAATATGCTACGCAACTCTGGCCATAAAGACCAACCTTAACAGCTAATTTTCCACAAATTTGCACATTTTGCCATGGGGCTGTGCCATTCTAATGCGCAACAATCACTTTTACACGATAATCACGCAGCATACGAGTACATTTTTAATTTTATATTTCGAGTGTGTTCGCAGCTCTTTTTAAATACACTCATTTGTTTGATTGCTGTTGTACGAGCGTTGTATGTGATAGATACGTACATACATACATTCATGCATACAAAGACATATACATACAATATATATATTCATACATACATACATACACGTATATAGAGTCCGCAATTGCCAGTTGTGATTGAAGCAATTCATTCTATTTCAGAACAATGCGCTTCAAATTGGTTTCTCACTCCTTCCTATTGTGGTTGCTATAAATATTTATTACGGCTTATATTTTTTTAGGTCTTTAAATATGATGAATAGCTATTAGGCATGCCATCTTGTTTGCCGTGAGTTGATTCTAAGACATTCACTTAAAATTGCAAATTGTACAAAAAGGTACAAAGCCAAGTGACATGGAACACTGCTGTGAGGCAACAAATGGCGCTGACGGGATACCTAGCAGTTAATAAATAAGACGTATGATAAAAACAGGTATGTGTATGTGTATGTAACTGTAGTGTCTGGCGTACCTTGTGTGAATAATAAAAATGATAGTGGGACATATACAGCCTTGATAAGTTTAGGCCGTGATTGTGTTTCAATATATGGAGTGCGCCTATTTCTTAATTACGAAGGGTGATTCAGGTTAAAGCTATAAATGATTGGAAAGATATTGCAGTAAAAATAGAATTTTATTTCTCCTACCTTAGATTCTTAGAATTTTTTATTATTATTAGTATCAGATATTCCTCTGTCCCGCGTTAGGAATTGTTTCGCTTGTCGCTTACCGATAGAGTTACGCCAGGCAGAGTTACGCTATATCGTTTCCCTCGTATCCTTCGCGTCCAGGACCCCAACCCAGTAATAACGTACCACTTTTGAGGTGATTGTAGTTGATTGAAGGGCTTTCCAAACCACCTGATAGCATAGTACTAAGTTCGCGCTTCACGTAAAAACGCTGTCAAAATACACACAAATTGCATTGCCGTGAAATACCCCTGAAATTTCGTGTGTAACTCATTTACACCAAATTAACCCGACTAGAAATTTTGGTAGGGCGGTGATTAGGCGCAAATAAGGCAGACCGCATTCCAAATTTGCGCCTCGTAAGGCACCAAATTAGGCCCAAGTCCCGAAAGGTATCGCCACACATCTGCCTCATTAGGCGCAGGTTCGAAAAACCGAACTTCGGTAATACTCCGGATGCCCTTCTACAAATCAGTTAGGGATTTCAATTTATGCCTAAGTGAGACACTGCCACAGATTTTCGTGACCACAACCAAATTTGGTATTGTTCTGGCATGCCAATATTTGCCTTGCCTAACGTGGGCCTGGTAAGGCAATAGTGAGGCGTGCCTCAGTAAGGCCTGCCTAATTCGGGCCTAACTAATTCTTCGGCATGCCTCACTGTAATTCTAGTCGGGAAAGCGAATAACTAACAGTTCTTTTGCGAGTGAAATGTCTTCGAGTAGAGTATAAATAAATTTTCTTAATATTACAATATTTTGTGTCAATCTATAGGGTATGGGAATAAGTTTCCGGCCTCGTAAAAGAGATGTCGCTGCTGATACTAGATTTGTGTTCGCTCTAGTAATCTACTGGAGATTTGTATGTGAAGACATTGACATTCGTTTCAAGCGTAAATGTCCTTTTTTAACTGACGTTAAAAATGTTTACGTTCCCCCCGAAAAAACGTCATGCTGAAACGTGTCGTATATTGATCAATATTTATGGTGATCACGCTCCATCCAATACAACTTGTAACGAGTAGTTTCGACGCTTCCAAAGTGGAAATTTCGACGTGAGTGAAAAAGATCGCGAAAGGGCACCAAAAAAATTCGAAGATACTCAACTATAACAATTATTAGATGAAGAAGCATGTCGAATGGTCGCGATGAGAATGGTCCAGAAAGCAAGTAAGCAGGTAACTGGGTGCCACATCAATTGAAGGAGGCATCCGAGGAAATATCGAGAGACATTTGGTGACGTGTGAGATGCTTCTTGAGCGGCAGAAAAGAAAAGATGTTCCACATCGCATTGTCACTGGCGATAAAAAATGATAACCCTAAGCGTCGAAAATGTTGCAGCCTGTGAAGTGAACCAGGTCCATTCACAGGGGGAAAAAATATCCATGCCTCAAAGGTTATGTTGTGCATCTGGTGGGATCAGAAGGGTGTCATCTATTATGAACTCCTTAAATCATCTGAAATGATCACTGCCGATCGTTACCGACTGCAGCTAATGCGTTAGAATCGAGCTCTCAAAGAAAAGCGGCCGAAATGAGACGGTAGACATGACCAACTGATTTTGCTACATGACAACGTCAGGGCACGCGTTGCTAATTCGGTCCAGAAATATTTAGAGGGACTGAATTGGTAAATCTTGCCCAACCCGCTGTATTCCCCAGACATTGCCCCTTCGGATCACCATCTGTTCCGATCAATGCAGTCAGCCCTTATTGGAGAGCGATTCACTTCTTACGAGAGCATCGCAAACTGGCTCAATAAATGGATCAAGTGAAAAGAACTCGAATTTTTCGTCAGAGGAATCCGTATGCTGTCTGAAAGATGTAGTAAAGATGTAGCTTCGAATAGCACATACTTCACATTATTATACAATATTACAAAGTTAAGCCTAACAAAAGTAAAAGGTAGAGCTCAATAATATAGAAAAGTCCTTCCATTTAAGTCATGAAGTGCACGTTCAGTAGGAGCGTTACGAGCATCATTTATATTGAGCTTATTTCGATTGGAAGGAAGAGCGTTACAAATAATTCTTGAAGTAGAAATGAGCACTGAGTGTCACTCTTCATAACATTACAAACGGACGAGAGAACAAGAATCGATCCCCTACTTTCCAAAGGCTTCAAGTGGATTAATGGCAAACAGATTGTATAAGATGGGATAGAATCAGAAAATCTTCGTTCTTCGTACATATTTCAGAGACACCTTTTGCATACATTCTGTTCTGTCAATTAAAAGATTTGGTATGACATCCAAATAAATTATAACCAAGAGCGCTGCGGAGCAATTTCAGGGCTGTACTCGTATAATTAAAATTCTGGCCGTAAAATTTTAACTATTACGTCATACGAAGTCTAACACTATCAAATGAAAAACAACTATCAAAAATTTCATATGAATCTTTTGCCTCTTTAATAGATTGAAGTACAATATTAGATATGTTCTAAGTGTGATGAAAAACATTAACGATTTGGGAAAAAGTGACATGATAGCATTTTTTGATAATAGGACTATGTTTAAGTTCGTGCGGTTTTTTTTTTCGAAATTTGAAACTTTATTGACGTAAAATGGTTACAAATTTAATATTCAAAGTATTGTCCATCGCTTACTACTACTTTTTCCCATCTTTCTGGCAATTCACGGATTCCCTTTGTGAAAAATTCGGTCGGTTTTGCCGCAATCCACGAATCGATCCATTTTTTGACTTCATCGTAACTACGGAAGTGCTGGTCAGCCAGGCCATGTTGCATCGATCGGAAGAGATAGTAATCGGATGGCGCAAGGTCTGGACTATACGGCGGGTGGGGTAGGACATCCCATTTGAGCGTTTCTAAGTATGTTTTGACCACTTGAGCAACATGTGGCCGAGCATTGTCATGTTGCAAAATAACTTTGTCGTGTCTATCGGCGTATTGCGGCCGTTTTTCTCGCAGTGCTCGGCTCAAACGCATCAATTGTCGTCGGTAGACATCCCCCGTAATCGTTTCATTCGGTTTCAGTAGCTCATAATACACAACACCCAGCTGGTCCCACCAGATACACAGCATAACCTTCAGGCCATGAATATTCTGCGCCGACGTCGATGTTGAAGCATGGCCAGGGTATCCATACGTTGCCCGACGTTTTGGATTGTCGTAATGGACCCACTTTTCATCGCCAGTCACAATTCGATGCAAAAAACCCTTTCTTTTGTGCCGTTGAAGCAGTTGTTCGCATGCCATAAAACGGCGTTCAACGTCTCTTGGCTTCAATTCATACGGCACCCAATGGCCTACCTTTCGGATCAATCCCATGGCTTTTAAACGTTTGGAAATGGTTGATTGATCAACTCCCAAAGTTTTTGCAACCTCTTCTTGCGTTTGAGCCGGATCTTGATCGAGCAATTCCTCCAATTCGGTATCCATGAACTTTGGCGGCGCACCCTCGCGTTCTTCGTCTTCCAAGCCAAAATCACCACTTTTAAAGCGTGCAAACCACTTCTGGCACGTTCGCTCAGCTAGAGCATGCTCACCATAAACTTCCACCAAGATACGATGACTTTCGGCTGCTTTTTTCTTCATATTAAAAAATTCCCCGCAAAAACACATTATTTGGCACGAAATTCGACATTTTCAAGTGTGGTAAAAATATTGTTGTTTACGCTTCAAATAAAAAACGTATACTGACGTTTGTGCCTTACGACAGTAGCTCTCCAATGAATGTTTGGAAATGTGGATCGATGGAATAATAATCAAGTTACGCCATCTGTTGTAAAACCGCACGAACTTAAACATAGTCCTATTATTTAAAGAAAGTCGTATTAATATCAGGCGCCGTTAATGTCTTGGTTGGTGTATTTAAATCTTGGTTACTACAACTTATTCTTCGGCGGAGATTTTGAGGAGATAAATATAATAGTTGAATACAATAATCACATTGATGGTGGGCTTCTCAACAAAATAAATGCGCTTCTACCAACACAATATTTTAATATTTTAAAATCGTACCTATCGGATCGTTTCTTCCGAATAGAATACGAAGACACATATTCCGAACTTAAGGAAATTAAAACTGGCGTCCCACTGGGCCCATTCTCAATATTCTTTTCACATGTGATTTGTCTAATGACACAAATTGCAACACAGCAACTTTTGCTGACGACACAACCATCTTGTCGGTAGGAGAAACTCATATTGACTCAATCAAAAACTTTCAAATTTATTTAAATAAAATCTCAGAGTGAACCATTAAATGGCGCATAAAACTAAATGAAACAAAATCGGTTCATTTAGACTTCACACAGAAGAAAATCCAATATCTGCCACTATGTATACATAAACGGCATGCAAATTCCGTATAACAACAACGGCAAATACTTAGGTATGACACTAGATACCAAGCTTAGATGGAATGCTCATGTTAAAAAGAAAAAAGAATAGTTAGAAATCAGATATAGAAATATGTACTGGCTTATGGGCAACCAATCAGCCTTATCTCTGTACAATAAAATTCTTTTATATAAGCATGTGCTTAAACCAAGTTATGGGGCTGCTCAAGCTCAACCAATATAAAATCTATGCAAAGATTCCAAAATAAGGTACTACGATGCGCTGTTAATGCACCTTGGTACGTCCGCAACACCGATATCGAACACGAGCTTGCCATCGAATCAGTTGCCACTTCGATCAACATAAACGCTAAGTCTCATATGGAAAGATGTAGATAGCGAAGCCTCAGCCCTAATTGATCCCGGTAAATGGAAAGAAAGGCAGAAATGAAAAAAAAACCGCACCAACTCACGCAATAGCCCACTTCTCTGCAAGCCTTGGGCAGAGCATTATTAAATTTAGTTGTATTGCACAAAATGAAATCCAAATTGTTCATTAGTTTATAATTCATTAAATGTATATAATAATAAAAAAATAAATAAATAAATAATAATAATTAATCACCGAAGAATAAAGAATATCAGTTACCATTTTTGACCTGGCACAAATCGCTATACAGTTACGTCTTTTAGCTTTACAGCTTTGACTGGTGCAGATGAGATGTATGTACTATAATTTTCACTTCGATAAGCTGAATTTTGCATTGATATTAAATCGCATTACAATTTCACCAATACGACAGAACAATGCAGTAGGGCGCAGAGCTTTGCAAAACTGCAGAGGGATAGGGAAAGCGAAATGAATTTGGGCGGAGCCGATTATACCAGAGGTGTTCAGTACGCATACAAGGCAAAAGGAAAAATACGAGTATAAACGAATATAACATCCATGGAATGAGACATTATTGCACAACAGAAGACAGTCGCGTGATATAGAATTTGAATGGACGTGTAAGTAGGCAAACAAACGTTACATCAAATACACCTCAACTTAAAATAAAGAAAAATAATAATTGACGCATACACTTCTGTTAGGTGTGTGGGCGAGCTCATCCTCTTATTTGTGGTGTGCGTCTTTTTGTTGTTCCACAAATCGAGAGACCTACAATTTGAAGCCGACTACGAATGGCAAAAAGTTTTTATAAGGAGTCTTTTCATGGCAGAAATTCCATCGGAGGCCTGGTTTTCCAAAGTCTTACGTCGTTCTCCTTTAACTTGCCTTCCGGACACCTTCTTTGCTGGAGCATCTGTAACGTCGTGGCTCAGCCAGCCCATGCACTGAATTTTGATGCGCTTAGAGTTAATACAGCTTGTGTTTCATTCGGCGGTAGTAGTTATCGCCAACACGCGAAGCGAACCGAAGATTTACCGAAGAATCTTTCTCTTTAATACCCCAGGAGCGGCTGCATCAGTCTGCGACACAACCCATGCTTTAGCGCCATAGAGTAGATGAGCATCTTATAGAGTGTTAATTTTGTCGAAAGAGAGAGGTCTCTGCTACACATTTGCTTACTGAGCGCCTATAATAGGTATTAGAAAGCGTGATTGGTCGGTTTATATCCTCACTTAGAATGATTCCGTGTGTAGAAGTCCAAGTGGGGAAAGTCGCTGATTGCCATTCACTTGAGAGCGGCCAGGACGATTCTTTTGCATACGGCCCAAGCAGCTCACAACTTCCCGGGTTGCGCTTAAGTGTTCTTAGGTAATTTCTAAACATCTATTTGAGAGTGAGCTAATGTGAGAAGGTGAAGCAACCCAGGATATCTGAATGTGCGGCACCCAACACTTAAAGATACCAACTCCAGTGAAAATCAACCATTAAAGCCTTGTAACTTAAAATTTCTATATAAATTTTCAAGATCTTGCGATGGCCAAAGGAAATGCAATCGTTGGTCGACGGTCGCAACTATCAATATATAGTTAAGAAAAAAAGAACTACCATCAAAGCGCACTGAAAGAGTTTGGAAGCTCGATCCCAAATAAATAGGCACGAAAATGAACTCAAGCAGAAGATCAGGTAATACTCACTCCATTCTCGGTTCCTACACTCTCTCTAATCTAAGCACTGCGTATGACTATTTTCTCAAATGAAAAAAATTATATTATAATACCAAGTTCAGTTCCTCCTGCTAGTGAAAGTTTTTAAGCATATTAAGTTATGTTGCTTAACCGCTAAAAATTGCCTGACCACTGAAAAAAAGCCCTTTAAATCATAATCAGTTACGCTGATTAGCAACAAACCATACACATACACATGCAGATGTATTTCCACATGTGTGCGTTTAAAGAATAATCTCTTGACAAACTTAAAACAAAACCGCAACAAAATATGTAGAATCTTGTTACATTACAAAAACAATGGTGTAATTAACAATGAAACCAACAACAAAGCCAATATATGCTAAACTAATTGCAAACCTAATTTGTGACATTTACAATAATTGTTGTCATAACATGAGCACATTAACCCGCGGACGGCATGACAAACATACATACACACATACAAATATTCATGCGAGCGAATAGAGATGCATATGCATAGTTAGAAAAGTGCCAAGCACTGACACTGACATGTGTAGAACTCAAAGGGGAGGAGGAAATAGCTGATAGGCATCGAAGCTCATCTACTCATTCGGCTTCATGCGGTTCAGTGATGAGTGGAAACCTGAGAAGCATAAAAAAGATGCAGCAGGCGTATTCAGAGGCAAAAGCGCAAAAAAGAAAACACATAAGACTTTATGTGTAAATAATACCAGCAAGAGAATAACAATTAAAACAACAACACTGCACTAAACAATAGCAATAACAATAATCGTCAAAGCTGAGCAACTGCAATACACTGCAGACACACGATGCTTTTAATACAAAAGGTGGAATGTAGACCTTGCAATGAAACTCACTGGTTAGGAACTGGTACACATCTGATGGATTTACAAATATGACTAGTTTGCGTTACGTTCTTTTATACCCAAACAAGTGGCGAATTTTACAAGAGAATGTTGTACATACATATGTGTATCCACCTGTTGAGTACGCCCTTTTGCTCCCCTTTTTTATCCCTCGGAACTTTTGCTAAATCGAAAGTTCTTTTTATTATGATAGTCTTAAAAGTTTCAAGTAAGCTTTGAAAAAGTAGTACGACTTGACTTATATATTTGTTTGGTTAGATCCACTATTTCCTCGTTAGATGCCTGTAATGGTCGATATCTCGTAAAGTATCGACCAAACAATTTAAATTTATGATCTTTGTCAAGGTGACATTCCACACCAAAAAAAAATGGTTTGCTGTTTTCTGTTCGATCCATTCAGTTGTGAGTTACAGGATGCTAACAATGCAACTCAACAACTAATTACGTGCAAAAGTTTTACAAAAAATAATAGATTTATTTTTTCCCCCTTTGGTCGAGTTCCTCCGACGACTCCGAACGGCAGATATTTTTTTATGAAGAGCATTTTCGTGGCAGAAATACACTTGGAGGTTTGCCATTATCTATCGCAGGGCGACTGCTGTTAGAAAAAACTTCTTCCATCATTTTGCTGTTTCTTGCACGGAGATTTAAAACTGCGCGCTTCCGAATGGTAGTGACGCACTAACCCTTTCGACTACGGTGTCCGCTTTCCTTGAATAAGAAATATATAGCTTCAAGAATATGTCATTAATCTTCTAATCAATAATCATAGGCCTTCCTTGTCGTGCCCAAAAACCAAATTTTTCGCTGTACTTATTCAAGAGCTTTTATATGTCTTACTCGAAAATTTCTAGCATTGTACGTACCAAGTACAGTTTCTCAATTTGTGTCCTTCAGGGTGTTAGTGAGATTAAGGACCTTGACGTTGGCTTAGATAACGAATTCTCTGTTAATAAAAATATAAATTAAATTACTTGAAAATCTTTCTGATTCGTCAAACGGAAGTGCAACTAAGCTCTTCGATTTCTATACCATCATGTTACTCTATACATCAGTCGTCAGGTCTCATTTAGAATCTGCTGTTTTTATTTGGGGGCCATGTAGTCAGCAAACTATCAATAGAGTCGGAAGTGTGCAAAAAATTTGACCTTCAGTCTCTGAACTTTATTGATCCCGTGCGATCATATCCTGCTCGTTTCATGCTTATAAGTTTCAAGTCCTTAGAAATTCGTATGTCTGTGCTGCGTCTGTATTTTAATCATAATATAATTACTGAAGTCAAGGATTGTCCCTACTTGCTGGAAAGGATTCAATTTAATGTTCCCAAGCGATCTCTGAGGAACAACTAAACTTTTTATGGGGAAAACTTTTAAGCTAAGTATGCCAGTAATGGCCCCATTAAACGCGCTGTGCGTGAATTAAGGATGTTGGTCTTGATCTTTCGCTTTCAAGAGTTGCCTTTATAAATCCTTAGAAATCTATACTAAAGTATCTTTTAAGTATATACTTTTCAAATACTCAACAACTACTGCGCTAGAGTCGACCACAAAAGGAAACAGCGCCTCAGCAGTTGTAGTATCGTTCGTGCTTTAGTAGTAATCGTTCGTTATTACCTTCGTATCGATAGTTTTACTTGGTTCTGATTTCGGGGCAAGGCATCGAGTTCTGAATAAGTATCGATCAAAAGTATGGCGTTTCGTATATATTTACTATTATTTAGAGCAGTGTTGTTGTTTTATTTGTTATTCTCTTGCTGGTATTATTTACATCTACTATGTTCATGTATTTGAAGTATAGAGTATAAAATTTAGTTTATAAAATGCGATTTTTTTTTACTTTCAACAGAAATTAATTTTTCATGTTTTGTTTGTCATTTTTGTCAGCTTAACATATAAAGCAGAAGAAACAATCATTCTCACTAACTGAAGTACAAAAAAACCCATTTTTCTAAATATTTGTCTGATTAGCGATTTTTTTATGGATAGCAAGTACTAAACTCAAAAAAAGCAACGAGTATTAAAACTACTGGCTTGGGGGAATGAGTATCGTGAAATACATTAGCTGAAAATTTCCGGGCCTAACAAAGAAAACACTTTTTTTTTTGCTCAAAATTAGCCCTATTCATCAACGTAATGTCCACCAAGAACCACGCAATCATTCCAGCGCCACTATAAGATTTCGATACCACTTTTATAGAACGATGTATTTTTTACCTCAAAATAGGCCTCAATTTCATCCATAACCGATAACTTCTTCATGCGAGCGAAATTTCTTACCGACGAGCATTCTTTTTTAGCTAAACCTGGTCCCAGGGAGCCAAATCTGGCGAATAGGGTGGATATGGAAGCAATTCGAAGTTGAATTCATGTAGTTTTGTCATTGTTTTGAATCATCAACAAGTTCTTGCGTTTAGTCAACGGTGAGCAAACGCGCCACCCACTTTGAACAGAGATTTCGCATAGTCAAATGCTCATGCAAAATAAAGCCAAAACATTCTTTTGATATCTTTACGATGCCGCCTAAATCTAGCAACTTTACTTTTCGATCATTCAAATCGATTTTGTGGGTTTTTTGATGTTTTCTGGTGTTATCACCTCACTTGGACGTCCACTGCGTTGAGCATCAACGTTTGAAGTCAGCAAACGATTGTTTATTGTAGTTTCTGATGGAGCAGAGTCCCCATAATACTTTTCAAACCATTTTTCCCATCAAGAAGCAGTGTAAAACTAAAACACGAAATTCTTCTTGATCCATTATTTTGAAAGAAGCAAACGTAGCGTCACTCTTAGCACAATAACTCACGAACTTATGAATAGAATATCATGAAATTTAACAGCTGCCTTCTTAAGGTTGGTTTAACTGAAAAAGAGGTGAATGCAATAAAACTAGTGCCATCTATGTGTTACGCCTGGGACTTTTCAGCCCGTGTGTTATTTACTTGCAAGTACAGATACCGAGGAATAGAAACACACTACGCGAAAAATGGGAAGAAGTAGTAGCAAACGGAAAAAAGTACATCGAAACTGAAATAAAGTGTAACTTCTCATAACGGACACCTCTCCGGTCACCTAAATATCCTAAATAAAATCAAAAACACCATAAGCATGGCTCAAGTTTCAGACCACATTGCCCCAACCCTCTGTTTCACAAAAGAATACACAGTTACCTTTCCTGAGAGGATCGAGTGGAAAACAAACCCAAAATGGATGAATGATGATTCACAAAAATGGTACACTGATGGATCAAAAACACCTTATGGTGTAGGAGCAGGAGTAGTGGGGCCCAGAATCCACAAATCATTCACTCTCACCAGGGACACCACTATCTTCCAAGCGGAACTATACGCAATAATGGAAGCAGTAAACATCATGCAACGTAGAAACCACAAGAGAGTAAAGATCAAAATACTCTCGGACAGCCAATCAGTTCTAAAAGCTTTAGATAGCTAACCTAACCCTCTTAGAATGCCACAAGGCGCTCAATAACCTGGCATCCAAAAACAATGTCTCATTAATTTGGGTACCGGAACATGAGGGATATGACGGCAACGAAAAGGCAGACTTTCAAGCCAAAAAAGGGGCAGATGCAAACTTCATCGGACCTAGTCCTATGTTGGGATTCAACAAAAACAGCCTGAAACAAAAAGTAAAATACTGGGCCAAAACTCTATTAAATCAGCATTGGAACAACGTAGAGGGTCTTAGACACTCCAAAAAGTTCCTAAGTTTCAACGCTAAAAGAGCTAATATGGCCCTCACGTTAAAAAAAAAGAGCATTCGCATTCTCACAGGCGCCCTCACGGGTCACTTCACCTGCAACAAACACTTACATAAATTAGGCATAACTAACACCAGCACCTGCAGATTTTGCTGCGAAGATGAGGAGTCTATAGAACAGCTCATTATCGAATGTCCGGGGTTGACGCATAGAACTAAAAGGTTTTTAAACAAGTTCATGCTTACAGATGAAGACCTCAGAAGGAGCTGGTACAATTCATAAGCATACTTAACAGTCAATAGACAGCTTAGGGTGCACAAAAGATCAATACGGTCGCAGTGCTAAAAGGCCATACCTTAACCCTTTACTACCATTAACCATTAACCTTATAATAATATTTAATATAATAGTAAAAACCAAATCCCTTTCAGACTGGTTCAATTCTGAAGACTAAATACCCAGTTCTGATATAGAAATTAACTTCACTGGCTTATAGTTTCGCTGCATCGTATGAATGCTTGTTAGAGGAAAAGAAGTTGCAACTCGACTCAACGTTTAAATACAAGAACAATAATGGCAATAATGAAAACAGTAATAACAACGTGAATGGCATAAAAGCTCTGTGAAGCAGAAACCTTCAACTTGCAACAAATATTCCGAATGCAAAGTTAAGTCGAGAGAGACAGCGAAACAGGAAAAAGAAACAAAATTAGTGGAAATGGGAAATGCGAAATGCAAATCCGCAAACCGCAGTCGAACAAGAAAAGTACACTAACAATAAGCCGAGTAAGCTGAAAGCATAAAAACATACATACATACAGACACACATACAAATGTATTTGTGTTTGTAGAGTATACGATTATATTTAACAAAAGCACAGTAAAACAAACAACAACAAATATGTAAGTACCCGTAATAAAAACAAAAGCAAATAAAAATATAATGCAAACAAAATGACAGTGACATTTAGTTGGCTGTGCAGACATTTGCCCCAGAATGTGTCTGTGTGGCGTTGGCGTTGGTGTTGGTGGTTGTTGTCGAGCGGTGGCGGTGGCGGTGGGCGCTAGAATTAGCCACAAATGCCCGCAAAACAACTAAACAAATGCACACAAAATACTTACAAGCTTATAAACGAAAACAAAACAGAAAAACGAAAACAAATATGGAAAACAAATTCGAAAGCAAAAATAAAAACAAATGCAATGCATGAAAATGTAGACAAGAAACTGCATGTAAATAGCAGATCTGAAAAGAGCGGAACTAAGTTCATTTCTATATCGTCGTGCATGCACATCCATTTAAGGCCAGCGACGAGAAAGGCACAAAATTACATTAAAACATCTGGCCAGCAATTCATGAATGTAAGTGTTTCAAGCCCAATCCGAAAGGTGGTACTAGCGTGCACGATGCATACCAGCGGGTAGACTGCAGAGGTATGACCAACAGCAGACCGTTAGCCGACTCCCAGCGATTTTGAAGAAATCAATCAATGCAATTATTATTTTTACCATATTTGAAAAAAAATACTAGCGACTGAGGCTTTCGGTTAGGTTATGGTGGTAGTCAGTCTGTACAACCAACTCACTTAGACCTTACAGGTCTGTTGAGATAGCACTGTGCGACACGGGAACCTTATTTATTTTTCTTCGTGGAACCATTGGACTTCTGCAGAAGTTGTTTGGACTAGGAAGAGGAAGAGATGATCCCGCACTGTCCTGCTCTGCTCTATTCAAACGTAGATTCACCATTTTTGGTAGAAAACCCTTTAATGAATTGGAAGATCTCAGCTCTGTCGAAATCAAGACTCTTATAAAATTTTGAAAAATTGTACACTGGTTTTAGGAGAGATAGGGACAAGTTCCCCATGTGGCATCACAATGGGCTATGTGCCTGAGTGTGCCATAGTGGACAACCGCTTCAACCTAACCTAACCTAACCATTTTGTGGCTCTTATGAAGTGCAGGATTGGTGCCGTCTCCGCGCCAGATAGTTCCGTAAGAGAATTGAAAACATATTTGCCCAGGAAATCTATTCGGATTTCAACTAAAGCTGGACAATTGCAAAGGAAGTGCCCAAATGTCTCATCCTTTTCCACATCTCCTTGATCTCAAGAAATGCCTGCCAAATAGCCAATGACCGCTTATAAAAGCCACCAACTTCGAGGTATCCCCTCTAGAAATGCTAAGCTTTCGACTTATTTATTAAATAATAAAGTAGTTATTTTTCATTATAGTAAATATTTTACTTTATTTAGCTTACCAAACTCGAATAAAACGGACCACTGTCCACGCTAATAGTGGGATACGGATTCTGTTCGTTCGAGGGATATGGAGTGCCGTAGACGCCCACAGTTGGCGTTTGAGCGCCTGCTGATGCCGCCACTGCTGCCGCTGACTGCATACGTGCATAACTACTCAACGCCAAGCGGGTGGGATCGTATTGACATGAACAAACTGTTTGACCCGTCATCGGGTCTGTCATAACAGGACGCCCATTATCACAGCATGCCGCTGAAGAAGCAAGCGGGTGTTGTTGTGGCTGTGGTATACCCGCCATTGCACCAGCCGTCGGACACGTCGCATAGGGACCCAGCGAACTGCTGTCGATGCTGCCACTAGCACTACCGCTGCTACCTGCCGCGCTCGGTGTTCCATGATTGGACGGCTGAGATGCTGGATCGGGTGTTAGTGTACCGCTATGCTGATCAGCACCACCAGCACTGCTGACGTTGCTGTCGTGCCCATTGGATGGTGGACTGATCGAGGCAGGTGGGTGAGCAGGAGTTTTAGCGGTTACCGATGATTGTGAAATTGGATGTAGAGTCGAAAGAGCACCGCCAGCTGAGAGGTACTGAAAAGAGATATGCTTTAGAAATATTTACTTATTGAAACAAATACAGAGTTAAAATGCATTGAAGCATAAAATCACATCTACTTGGGTTCAAGAGTAGGTATGTATTAACGTTAAAAGGCATAGAAATTGAACAGTACAGATTTTTGATAGATTTCAGAGTAATGACGAAGTATATTATATTAAAAACACCCCGGAGCTCATCTACCAGACCATAAAAAAATTAAAAAAAACGAAGTGAAGGAAGCAATAAATAGCTTAAAACCCAGAACACCCCCCAATATGATCTCATCATTAGAGAAGTGCTCAAGCAACTCCCAGCAGGAAGAATGTAATGTTGTGAGGAGAATCCTGTATCCTTGACCAATGCGGCAATAAAACTGTTGCGGGTAGAGTCCTGCATCCAGTCCTTGTCCAATAATGAAATTCGTTGCTTCAATTTCAAAATTACAATTTTTCTCAAGCATTTTATTTTCCAAAATATTCTATTTATATACATATTTCTTTTCAATCAAAGCCTACTGATTTTCACATACATAAATTCTATGTATGTATGTAGGATAACTAAGGACTTATTTGAATCGAATACTTAGTTGGACTCATCAGAGTATCTTTCCTTACTTATATATATATACAATGCCTCAATATTAACTGGTTCCTACCCAATAGAAAATTACACTAATAAAAATATCCTTAAACCCGGAAAAAGCGCCAAAAAAATGGAATCTTATTGACCTGAAAAGTGGATTGCCTCAAAAGTTTTGGAGTCACAATTTCTCAAAAGAATGATGCCCATAATTCGAGACCAAAAATTAATCCCTAATCACTAATTCGGCTCCAGAAAAGTTTATGGTAGCATCGCACAAGTACATAGACTCGTAAATAATGTTCACAAAGTATTTTAACAGAAGAAGTGTTGCACAGCTGCATTTCTCGACATATCTCAAGCCTTCGACCACGTCTGGTATGATGGTTTACTCTGTAAAATAAAGGCTACTTTAGCCACAAATTATTATATCTTTATCAAATCCTACTAAAAATGTCAGTTATTTTTTGAAAAATAAAATGAAAAACAATCTCAGCTCTGCGAAAGTACCCCAAGATGGTATTATGGGTCCCATCTCATACTTTACACTCACGATCTACCAGTTACTGAAGAAACTAACATCGGAGCCTCTGCAGATGACACCACGCTACTTTCAGTCGACTCCCTCCCTGATGTGGCTTCTCTTAAACTCCTAAAAGGACTAGATCAAATAACTTAATTGCTCAAAGTCTAGAAAATAAAATCAAATGAGACGAAATCTGTTCAAGTTACCTTCACACTCAAGCGAAATATTTGCTCCCCTGTTAAACTCAATAACACAATCATACCCCAAAGTATTTTTACCAAATATCTCGGAATACATCTTGACTGTAAGCTCACATGGCGAACTGATATTTTTAACTGCACGCAAGGCACTAGGAATCAAACTTCGAAGACTTTATTGGCTGTTACATGGCAATTCACGTGTATTCCTCGAAAATATGCTCTCACTGTGCTCAGCTATCCTAAAACTAGCATCGATATATGGCATACAACTCTGGGGCACTGCAGCTAACTCAAACATCGAAATACTTCAAAGATTTCAATCAGAAACTCTCAGAATTATTATGATGTAAACAAATGCCCAAACTTACCGTGACCTCAAAGTTCTCACAATAGCTGAAGAAATCAAAAAGCATGCCTCATCACACAATAGAAAACTTAAATCGCACCCAAGCCTACTAATTACAGAAATTAACTCCAATCACATTTCCTTTAATAGATTGAAGAGGAATTCAACAATAGAACTCATGTGCTAAAGAGAAAAAAATGAAGAATAGTTTCACCACTGGGTGTTTTCTATGCATGTCTCGTAGATTATCTTAGTTTTAAGTATAAATATTGTTAAATGTTATTAAACAGATCTCAATAAATAAATGGATAATCAAAAAAATATATTAATCCTTCGTAAGATTTCAGAAAAAACTTTCAGACAAAGTTCTCTTCCAAAAGATACTGGATAAGAGACGCAAGAAGTAACGAGGACTTCACTTTGACTGATATTTATAGACAAATGCGTAGCACAAGGCATATTCTCTGAAGTACTAGATCTCTCTTTTCCTCACTTCGATCACCAAATCTGCTAGCTAGAGTACATGCAGAGAAGCAACAGCAATACCAAACGCAAGAATTTTTTCAGAGAGTCCAGCATCAGTATTCGACTAGACATTGATTAGATATCGAAGTTGAACTGTTGAATGAATCAAGTGCTATATCCCTACCTCTGCACGATAACGTTGCCCATATGCCTATGCAGAGCTGAAGATAACCAGAGCGCATCAAAATGACGCTTTCCATACTATCATAATTAGGTCCTCGGTTAAGTACGAAGCCTGTAGTGCGGAACGATATGAAGTGTTACCAACTTCACGCTGCTTGTATCTGTAAAACAGATCATGACATCAACGTCAAAATTTTTCTAATGACAGTTCAATATATTGTTTATAAGCCATCAAAAGCATTTGCGTCTCAGTTTTGTTGATTTTTTTTTGTGATGGAATTCAAACGTAATAATGTGATTGCGTTATATTTGACCAGCCATTGTTCGTGAGCTCAATCACCTCAAAGTGAGTAAAATGTTTATGTATCTCACTATAAAACGTTACAATGACACTGGTAGCATTGCAAAAGACTTTGAAGGTGGACCAAAAAAAACGCAGCAACGCCTGAAATGGTTCGACTTGAACGAAATCCACGTCAAAGTGGAAGAAAAATGGCCAAAGAATTGAAAATATCGCAAGACAGCATTCGACGCATATTGAAAAATGAGCTCAAGGTCAAGGCTTACAAGTTCCAAAATGCACACCATCTTTCACCCCAGCAAAAAAAAGTTCGGTGCGAAAAAGCAAAGGAGTTGTTGCGCTTGCACGAACGTGGCGAATTTCCTAGCAATGTGTTTTCTGATGAAAAAAATTTCCCAATTGAGCAGTTCATAAACACTCAAAACGATCGTGTTTACTTGACCAAACGCTCATACGAGAATTTGAGCCTACGTATGGCCACTCGAAGCAATGCCCCATCGCAAGTAATGGTTTGGGCCGCAGTGGCCGCTGGTGAACGCTCTCCAATCGTTTTTATGGAGCCTGGTGTCAAAGTGAATGCGACTTATGATCGGGAAAACGTTTTAGAAACTGCTTTAGAGCGGTGGACACGCAAACATTTCGGTCGTAGACCATGGACGTTCCAACAGGACTCGGCATCGTCTCATAAAGCTCGTGTGAACCAAGAATGGTTAAAAAATCATGTTCCACACTTCATATCGTCCACACAATGGCTTTCGAATTCGCCAGACGCAAATCCGATGGACTATTCCATCTGGTCCATTTTGGAGAGCAAGGTGACGACTAAAAAATATGCCGGTATGGATGCCCTGAAAAAAGCGATTATACGAGAATGGGCCAATATACCTCAAGATCACATTCGTACTGCATGCAACTCATTTTTTGACCGTTTGAAGGCTATAGTCAAGGCAAAAGGTGGTCATATCGAGCTAAAGTGAATATATTTTAAAATTATAATCATTTTTGAACAATTTTGTCTTTGAAATGAATAAAAACTAATTTCACACAAAAAAGTTATGGTGTTCTGAATAGGTAACACTTCATATCGTCACCCTGTATATTAAAGAAATTGAAACGACCTATGGGACGTAATCGTACCATATATGTTTTCATGTTAAAAATTATTAAAAAAATCTAGCAAACTTCAGCAAAGCCTTTGGCAGGTGCAGTTACTTACTTAAAAACTATTAGAAGCATACGTGGAATTAAATTGAAGCTAAACTTCCCTTCCAACGTGTGGTTTATAAAGCTGCCTCCAACTGCAGATGGAGGTTTATCATTGTCTGCCGGAAATCGATCGCTAATAAAAACGGTTTTCGGATGTTTTATACGATATTGTGTGGTACGGCTAGAAATTTTTGAGGCTTGTGGCTCGGTCAGTTGTGTGTCACTCTTATGAGAAGAACTTAATGATGTGATCTGACTGTTCAGTAGTCTGTTCTGAATACAAAATTTTACACAACAAACAACTCTCGGACGCGATACGTCGTCATGCCGCCATTGTTATTTCTTTTAGTCCTCAACTAAACGTAGCGTGCAGGAGAACTTCTATGAACACTTAGAAGTGTTAGCCGTTGCAAATGTCATAGCGCTCCTATCCGTCAAAAGGTTAGATCTGCAAACAAATTTTGACCAGCACTGTGCTGTCGCAAGCGAAATTGGCCTTAAAATAAACGTATAACATATCAGTCAAAACTAAGCTACGAATTTTTAATTCTAGCATCAAAGCATTGTTGCTATTTGGCTGCGTATCCTGGTCGCTTACATCCGTGCCTTTCCAAAGGCTGCAAACGTACGTTAACAACCAAACAGGGCCAAGATTTGCAGGAGTTGCTTAAATCGACCAACGAACTTCGAGCTCATTATCAAACGCAAACGATGTTGCTAGCTCGGCCACTTTTTGAGTAAATATATTATGTCGGCAAAATATGCAGGGCGGCTCTATGGAGAAATCCGCAAGGTGTTAGGAACCATGGAAGAACAAAAACCTCCTGGTGATGCATGATGGTTACGGACTTATCAAATTCATATAAAAATAAAATAAATAATTGGCACGTACACTTCTGCTAGGCGTTTTACCGAGCTCCTCCTCCAATTTGAGGTGTGCACTTTGATGGAGGCTCTTATAGTTTTAAGCCGAACCCGAATGGCAAATGGTTTTTATTAGGAGGTTTTTGTGGCAGAAATACACTCAGAGGTTTGCAATTGCCTGCCTAGGGGCGATCGCTATTAGAAAAAAACGTTTTCTATAAATTGATGTTCGTACACGGGGATTTGATAGAATGATAGTCTCGCGCCAACCAATTCGGCAACCTGGAATTATTGAAAAAAAATTGGTTGCATTCGACATGATTTCAATATTTTTTTCTGGCCCTATGCTTTAACCGGAGTTAAAATAAATTATATATTAGATATATGTATATACCATATTGTGAAACCCGGAACCTATGCCACGGACAAGCACACTCAGTTACGGCTGTTACTGTTATTAGTAAAGCAAAACACATGAGACTGATTTTTCGCAGTGAGTCTGGGTCTGGTTTCTACAGGTAAAGTGCCGGGTTGAAAATTGCGACACCACATTTAATGAAAGTTGACCCGAAACGAAATTAGGTGCGACATTCCAGCGATCCATACACAATCAGCCAACTGTGAGGTACGATTCTGATCGAGGCCTAACGAATAATTTTTAGAGTGAGCTCTCAAATGCAATGCCTTACGATGCGTTACATATCGCAAGATGTGTCAATGAGTGCTGCAATACACCATAAAGAGGTTTTCAAAGTAACCTGCGGTATAAGAAAACATTTATAGTTACATATATAAGTGCATATGTGTTAATACTTCAGCAATCCTGCATACTACCCAGCAGCTATTCTTATTCTTAGTCCTTCCCTTGCCGGCTCTCGTTGAACGCAAAATATCTATTGAATTTACGACTTCCTTATCGGCATTTGAAAAGATACACACATACATACTTATAAAAAAGATCAAAACGCTTGCACCAACACACATATGTACATATGTTTGTATGAGGACAAGTAAGTCAACCGCTTTCCTGCCGCCAAAAATACTCAACCGTTGCACTGGACCCTTAGTTACTGGCGGCATTTTTCCTTTGAGGGCCTTAAAAATTTGTCAAAGCCTGTCACAAATTTAGTCACTGATGGATTTACGATAACAGCTAGCCACTACTGCCACTACCACCAACAACAATGAACGGCGTTCAATTCGCTTAACGGCTCAATTGGGGTTGACGGCTCGCTTTGTTTTACGCTACACTCGTTTGTTGGCCAGCAAATGGTAACCGGTGACCAGTGACCAGTGACCAGTGGCTAGTGGTTTAGTGGTCACTGTCTAAGTGCATATGCAGGGCCAAGTCGCCACATGAGTTGCCGTTGCGCTAACTTTAATTGCCAATAATAAATAAACGCGCGCGAACCTTATTCATGTGTAAATTATGTGCGAACGTGCAGATTATTAAAATTGTGTAATAAAAGTTAAGCACCAGACAAGAGGCCAATGAGCGAGTGAACCCAACACATACATGCGCATACGTAGATATGTAAAGTAATGGTAATAAAGCAAACAAGCCAAATAACAAATTCGATACCTGTAAAATGACCTAAACTCGGTCTAAAACTGAGCCGCAGGTTTTTTTTTAGGTTTTTTATTTGAATTTTGTGTTCTTAGTGGTAGCATAAAATGCAAAATTGCATTGCTAATTTGCAGCTTTTGTTGCTCTCTGCTTGCTCTGCTAATGAGCCAAATAATGCTGTCAGCTTAAAAGCAACTCAACTGAGCTGCCCATGAAATGGCCAATACAACAACAATGGCACATGTCAGCCAACCGAATTGAGGTGAGCGGTGTGCTGCAACTGTGCATATTCATCCACATGCACAGGTTTGAATGTATCTGATTGCCATGCTACGTCGATTCAGCCGCAACAACACAATTTAATTGAATTAGTTCTCATTATAATAATATTCATATAATTGCAATGCTAAACGATGCACTGAGGCGGGAAGTACCTGCCTAGCGTGGAAACTTTGTTATTATGGATCCAAGCTATGACTATTTGAAAAAAAAAACGCAGCATTAATAAAAGATTTATAATTTTTAAACTGGAAATTGAAGTGATATCTTTATTGTAATGACATTAAACCTGGCTGGATCTGTAATAAATTGTAGTACACGGGTTTGTGTCTCTTTTATAAAAACTCTCGCAATCTGTTTTAAAATTTTCCATTTAAAAATCGTTCTTTTTAAATCTTTCGCCAACACAAGATTTTTCGAAAACCTTTGAAGAGTGTCACTACCACTTGAGTAGGTACTTAAATTCGAGACTAAATTTTTATTAAAAGCTATCTGCTCCATAATCCCTAAGTTCCACCTAGAAACCACGGGAAAAAATATGTAAAGGGTTTTCCAACAACAGGTGTTAGGTGTTAAACAGGAGAGATGATTAACGATTTTTTATGACCGGAATCGGATGGTATTGATCATGTCAACGTTTATTTTCAACAAGACGGCGCTACGTGCCACACAAGCAACGAAACCTTTGATATTTTACGGGAAAAGTTTCCGGACCGTGTTATCTCTCGAAGAGGGGATCCCAATTGACCACCGAGATCTTGTGATTCAATACCTTGTGGTTTTTTTCTTTGGGGTCATGTGAAAGAGAAGGACTACGCTAACAGCCCAGGGTCGATTCAAGACCTCAAAGATGGAATTCGTGAGGCTATCGAGGACATAGGGCAGCCAGTTTGCGATTCGGTTATGGAAAATTTCATGAAAAGGATATTGTCCTGTAAGCGTGGTTGTGGTGGTCATTTGCCTCATGTTATTTTCCACTATTAACGGCATACCTTCCTCTTAATAATGAAATAAAAATCCGATCATTTACTATATTAAAAAATAGCATTTTTTTGAATATCAAAATAACACCTCTTAAAGAAAGCTCTATATATAGAAAATATATTGATAAAAAAGGCCCCTTAACAAGCACTAGGTCAATTGATTTGAGTACTGTTTTGTTTTTTTGTTTGCCAGATTTCCAGATCTGTGATTAACCTTCCTCCCAAAATTTTATCGCCATTGCTTAACATTTGTAAAAGTAACGAGTTTGCATTGAAATTTGCGTTAAAAAGGATTCAATGGAAATAGCCGTTAGCGATTGGCATGAATGCTCCAGAAGAGATCGTAAGCCCATCGAGGATGACGAACGTAGTTCCAGGCCGTGACTTCGAAAACTGATGAAAACATCAATAAAGTGAAAGAAAAGTTCATCGAGAACCGCAATTTAACCATCAGAGATTTGCCAGAGGACTTGAGCAATGCGTACGGATCCGTTCAGGACATTATTGTTAATGATTTGAGCCATGTTACTGCTAACTTGGTTCAAAAGGACTTGAATTTCATGCAGAAAAGGTATCGCCGAAAACATGATTTCGGAGGCTAAATATTTATCAGGACGCCCAACATTCATGAATCGCATCATTACTAGAGATGAGGCGTGAGATTATGAGTACGACATGCAATCCAGACATCAGGCCAGTGAGTGGGCAAAGGGCTCCGAATGGGCAAAGACTAAAAAACCACGCCATTTTCAGTCAAAAAAGAAATCGATTCTCGCGTTTGGTTTTTTTTTTTTTGTTTGGATTACAACGGTATTATTTATATAAGTATGAACCACGAATTTTTGCGAGAAGTTTATACAGTTAATAAGGACTATTGGGGCGTTAAGAGATGTTTACGTGAAGCAATTCGCCAAAAAATAGAGGATTTGTGGGGAACTCGGGGATTTTGTGCCATGGCAACTCACCACAGTGCCAACATTATCCGTGAATTTTTGACCATGAACGAAATGAATACCATCGAAATCACCTGATATGGCGCCCTAGAAATTTTTTTGTTTACTCGACAGCCGAAAGTTCAAAGGGAGTATTTTGAAGACGAGAATATCACTTTTGAGAAAGACACTTGCATTTTCAACAAACTTTAACAAAAATCTTGCATGCACTTACATCGGTAAGTCCTCTTACAATCGGTAAGTCTCTAAACAAAATATTAGCATTATTAATCTTTTTAACTGACGCATTTGCCAGTTCTGTAAGTAATTTCATACATCTTTTTGTGGATAAAAATTCAGAAGTTCAAGGTATCCAAGGCAAAGAGCACTCGGACTGCATGTATGTCGACGAAAGTGGTGTAGATATTGACAACCCAATTATCACTGAATGGTAAGTGTTTTTATTCATTGCTACCATTTTCTGGTCCCGGGTTCGAAGCAAACTGCGGGCATGGAACATTAAATGAAGGAACATGTTTTTTTTTAATAATGATCGCACTTCGGAAAACTCAAAAAACTTCTTGTAAAACTTATTTACGATTCGGAGGCGGCATAAAAGTGTGAGTTCTTTGTATTTGAAGGAGAAATTCGATCAGAACACTTAGCACACAAGGATGATGGATTACAAGGTTTATCCAGCCGAAGCGTAATAAAAAGAAAAACTTCGACTGCTACGTCATAGAGGATTTGGCAGCAAAATTGTTTCCACTCATTTCACAGATCTTTGTCTGTCATCTTCCGAATTCGCTGTGACGTCAGGCTCCGAGAATATTACGAGTGATCCGATTGGGTGTACTTTTCCGAATAGGGTTTTCCTTTGACAGAGCACGCGTAACTACTGTCAAACTAAATACAAAATTTTTTAGTATTCATTGACACTTAATCATGGAAAGACTTGCGCCGGAACAAAGTTTACAAATCTTTCGATTAGTATTCATCGAGCGCTTAGGCCAACTTATGGTGTACATAACCGTTCAGCGATGAAGGCCATTTTTGGTTTAATAGCTAACTCAATAAGAAAAACGCCAGGAGCAAACATCGGCCTATATTTCTTCAAAGACGAGGTTGGCACCAATGCTACAGTTGATGGGGAACGCTATCGCGCCATTACTTTTTCGTGCCAGAAATTGAAGCTCTACATCTCCACAACATTTGGTTCCAAAAAGACGGCGGGAGGCGCTACTTGCCATACAGCCCGTGAAACAATGGATTTACTGCGTCGTCGTTTTGGTGAGCAATTTGTCTCTCGTCTCCGACCAGTGCATGGGCAACCTGGCCACCAAAATCGTGTGATATCACATCTTTGGACTTTTATTTATGGGGGTACATAAAGTCAACATTAATAAAGTTAGTTCACGAGATACCGACCGAAGTCCTCCAGCGAGTCATTCAAAATTAATATTTACGAATGGCCGAATAGCGACGCAGTTGCGGCCAACATTTGAAACAGATCTTCTTTAAAAATAAAAGTCATGAATGATGACATAAGAATAATAATATTTGCCCAATCAATTTGAATTTTACATATAAATTGATCACCTTCTACAACCAAAAGGAAAAGAGATTACTTATTTGTGAGAGAGGAAGGGTAAGCGAAAGCAATAAAATCTATCAAATACAAGAAATTGCATACACACGCACCAAGCCATTCGCTGAATATTTACAAACATGTAATTTCTCCTCTTTTGTTTGTTTTGCATTATTGTGGTGCATGACGTCATCCGGTGGTCAAAATCGCAAAAAACAAAGTAACGGTATTCGGAAGGGGCCACCTTGTGTAGTCTGTTCGGCTTGATATGCATATTTTAATGTATACTTAAGTCACATGCGGTATGTGACTTTCTGAAGAAAAATCCTTTGCTATAATTTTGACATTTTCTATGACCACTAGAATTTGAACTAAGTGCCTACCATCAAAACAGGTGGTATCACAATATTCTTATAAGTCATATAAAAGTCACTTCATATTAAATTATTGATCCGAATACGAAGAATTTTAAGAACAATTTGACATTTTTTTCGTTGAAATATCTAAAATCAAATATAATACATTTTTCTTTGCCTTCAAAGATCAGCTTCTGTTATTGGCGCGATTGTATGTGTATTATTTTCCAAATATTCATTAAAAATATATTAATAATTAATAATTATAATTACTTAAAAAAAATGAGAGGTGGCGCACCAATTTCACCTGCAATTCACATTGAAGCGTCTGAAAACAGTTCAAAGCGCAATTATGGCCCAGCTCTACTAAGTAAGTAATGGGTGCATAAGGCATTACGTTGCATGCGTTTCGGGCGAATGGAGCGGTTTTAACGGCTCGACGCGATCATTTTACAGCGAACAAGCGCGTAATATATAATTTTCTTCGTGCGCCACCTAACCATTCGCCAGCAAGTGAAAATTCCTTTAAGCGCGCATTTAGCACACACTTAAAGTAACCGCTGACCGAACGGCCAACCGACCGGTCAGCTAGCTGACTGACTGACATCAGCACCGGCAACAGCATGAAGGACACTTTGGACGCGATGTTTGCCTTACCCAGTTTAGAGCTTAACACCACACCTGTATGAAAAAGCCCCCTCCACAAACTAACCTACTGCATTTGGTATATTTCACGTTCTTTGGTTGCATGCCACTACATAGACTTAAAAGTGCAACAGCGCTCGGCACTAGAACTCGACTGGGTAACGAGATGCATGCCACAGCGCGAGACCATCGCTGAAAGTGTGTATGCACTCGATAATGCTAATTAAAAATGCCTACACTGCAATTGCGGAATTAGTTTCTTATCGCGCTTATCATCGACGACGACGTTGCGGCCTCAAACTTCCCACTAAGAATTGTGTATTGCGCGCCTGGTGTTGCACACGTTTTGCACATTTCTGTTGATGCATTGATGAATAGTTGAAGAGCTGTGAATGCCGCAAGGCTTTTTGCGAAAGTGCGCAACAACCGCTACAACAACAACAATGGTAATAAGTATACGAGCGTGAAGGGTAGAAGTTGTAGCAGCGCTAGAGGGCAACACTGGCGGCCGCATAATGCATTTATGAATATTATTAAATTTATATGATAATTTGTGCATTTTTAATTTTGCTTTTCATATTTTGTTGCACGCTTTTGTTGCTTTTGTAGATAGCGGTAAATGCTTCGAAGGCGTTTTGCCATACATTTTCCCCATTTTATGACCAAAGTCACGCAATTCATAGAGACTCTGTGACCGGCACGAAAAAATGAGGCAAAAACCACCTAAGTACGAAAACAAAGTGAAGAGAAAAAATTAAATAAAGACAGAAAATGGAAAACGCAGAATGATTGAGGTATATTTATTTGTTTGGGTAAGAAATTACTAATCGAAAAACTCCATTTACGTGACGAACGAGAAATGAAACTAAAGCAAGAAAATTCTTCTACAAACTGGTTGTGGCACCTTTAATAATTAGTTGGTCTTCTTGGGCTGCTCAAATATTTCAGCTCTCTTCGGGCTTATGAAACGAATAATTCTCGCTGCTGTTTATTTACAAATCATATAGGCTACTCTCTGAGCTCCGTTTAGAACCCCACCTGATATACAACTCATCGGAGGTGGTAATCTGGTTGATTATTACTGTTTCTCGCAGGGGCCCGTTGCCAAATGGGTTGGTGTGTGACGACCATTGGGTATTAGTTTAGGTTAGGTTAGGTAAAGTGGCTGTCTTACCCCGTTTATGATACCGCCGCAACTATCATATCCTTACTCTGACAGATAACAGGTCATTTCTGCACCTGAGAACTACTATTATTGCTGACGGGGGTAAGAGTAACCCCAGCTGGACGACTAAACTGCGCTTGTCGTTGCAGTGGCTGGCTCGGCTTGGCAAAGTGTCTTGTAGCCACCCTATGACTAAGCTTGGCTTCTGTCATAGTGGGGCTGAAGTGGAGTTGACCGGCGATGCTATTCCTTTTTTGGAGCTGGATGCTCTTACCGGGCCTATAATGGAGGGATCGGGCATTTTCTTTAATAATTCTTTCATTCAGTTTTGGACTAACGTGTATTGGAGAAGGGAGTGTCCGCCTGCGCATAGCTCCAGCGACGTAGGTGAGGCTGTTTTAACGGAGATGAACTGGCAATAGGGGGATCTGCCATGAATAACGATCTTGCAGAATCGGTATTCACACCATTCTTCTTCTTCTTAATTGGCGCGATAACCGCTTACGCGATTTTGGCCGAGCTTAATAAAGCGCGCCAGTCGTTTCTTTCTCGTGCTAACCGGCGCCAATTGGACACACCAAGTGAAGCCAAGTCCTTCTCCACCTGATCTTTCCAACGCAGAGGAGGCCTTCCTCTTCCTCTGCTACCACCAGCTGGTACCGCATCGAATACTTTCAAAGCCGGAGCGTTTGTATCCATTCGGACGACATGACCCAGCCAACGTAGCCGCTGGATCTTTATTCGCTGCGCTATGTCTATGTCGTCGTAAAGCTCATACAGCTCATCGTTCCATCGTCTGCGATATTCGCCGTTGCCAACGTGCAAAGGTCCAAAAATCTTGAGCAGAATCTTTCTCTCGAACACTCCAAGCGTCGCTTCATCGGATGTTGTCATCGTCCAAGCTTCTGCGCCATACGTCAGGACGGTCATGATGAGAGTCTTGTAGAGTGTTAGTTTTGTTCGTCGAGAGAGGACTTTACTGCTCAGTTGCCTACTTAGTCCAAAGTAGCACTTGTTGGCAAGAGAGATTCTACGTTGGATTTCAAGGCTGACATTGTTATAGGTGTTAATGCTGGTTCCCAAATACACGAAGTCTTTTACAACCTCAAAATTATAACTGTCTACAGTGACGTGGGTGCCGATACGCGAGTGCGCCGACTGTTTGTTTGAAGACAGGAGGTACTTCGTTTTGTCCTCGTTCACCACCAAACCCATTCGCTTTGCCTCTTTATCCAGTTTGGAGAAGGCAGAACTAACAGCGCGGTTGTTAAGGCCGATGATGTCAATATCATCGGCATACGCCAGTAATTGTACGCTCTTATAAAATATTGTGCCTGAGCGATTAAGTTCTGCGGCTCGTACGATGCTCTCCAACATCAGGTTAAAGAAGTCACACGACAGTGAGTCACCCTGTCTGAAACCTCGTTTGGTATCAAACGGCTCGGAGAGGTCCTTCCCAATTCTGACGGCGCTGCTGGTGTTGAGCAACGTCATCTTACATAGCCGTATTAGTTTTGCGGGGATACCAAATTCAGACATAGCGGCATACAGGTAACTCCTTTCTGTACTGTCGAATGCAGCTTTGAAGTCGACGAAAAGATGGTGTGTGTCGATTCTCCTTTCGTGGGTCTTTTCCAAGATTTGGCGTATTGAGAATATTTGGTCGATGGTAGACTTTCCAGGTCTGAAGCCACACTGATAAGGTCCAATCAGTTGGTTGACGGTGGGCTTCAGCCTTTCACACAATACGCTCGCTAGAACCTTATAGGCGATATTTAGAAGACTAATCCCGCGGTAATTGGCACAAATTGCAGGATCGCCCTTCTTATGGATTGGGCAGAGCACACTTAAATTCCAATCGGCAGGCATGCTTTCATCCGACCATATTTTGCATAGGAGCTGATGCATGCACCTTACCAGCTCCTCGCCGCCATGTTTGAATAGCTCAGCCGGGAGTCCGTCGGCGCCCGCGGCTTTGTTGTTCTTTAGGCGCGTTATCGCTATTCTGACCTCGTCATGATCGGGTAACGGAACTACAATTCCGTCGTCATCGATTGGGGTATCGGGATCTTCACATTCTCTGTGACATGCGCAGCTGTCACTGTTTAACAGGTTCGAGAAGTGTTCCCTCCATAATTTAAGATTGCTCTGTACGTCAGTCACCAGATCGCCGTCTTTGTTCTTACAGGAAAACGCCCCGGTCTTAAAACCTTCTGTAAGCCGCCGAACTTTCTGGTAGAATTTTCGGGCGTTGTTCCTATTGGCCAGCATCTCAAGCTCCTCGCACTCACGTATTTCGGCCTCTCGTTTCTTCTGTCGGATAATACGTCTCTCTTCCTTTTTCAGCTCTCTGTAGCGATCCCACATGGCTCGCGTTGCGCCCGATCGCAGCGTGGCTCTATAGGCGGCATCTTTTCTTTCTGCGGCAGCATGACACTCCTCGTCGTACCAATTGTTTTTTCGGGCTCGCCGGAATCCGATTTCTTCTTCGGCGGCGGTACGTAGGGAACGAGAAATGTTGCTCCATTGCTCGCGTATGCCGATTTGTTGGGCAGTGCTTTCGGAGAGCAGGAGTGAGAGTCGAGTGGCGAATCTCCTGGCTGTCTGTTGTGATTGCAGCTTTTCGATGACGAACATTCTTTGCGTAGGTAGATGCACGTTTTTTGCTGCACAGAGGCGGGTGCGCAGTTTGGCTGCAACAAGGTAATGATCCGAGTCGATGTTGGGTCCTCGGATCGTACGTACATCTAATACACTAGAAGCGTGTCTTCCATCTATCACAACATGATCGATCTGGTTTCGCGTTTTTCGATCAGGAGACAGCCAGGTAGCTTGGTGTATTTTCTTATGCTGGAATCTGGTGCTGCAGACTACCATGTTTCGGGCCCCGGCGAAGTCGATCAGCCTCTGTCCGATACCGGATGTTTCGTTGTGCAGGCTGAATTTTCCGACTGTGGGACCAAAAATTCCCTCCTTGCCCACCCTGGCGTTGAAGTCGCCAAGCACGATTTTTATGTCGTGGCGGGGGCAGCGCTCATAGGAACGTTCCAGGCGCTCATAGAAGGAATCTTTGGTCGCATCGTCCTTCTCTTCCGTCGGGGCGTGGGCGCAAATTAGCGATATGTTGAAAAATCTGGCTTTGATGCGGATTGTTGCGAGACGCTCGTCCACCGGAGTGAACGACAGTACTTGGCGACGAAGTCTCTCTTCCACAACAAATCCGACACCGAATTTGCGCTCCTTTACATGGCAGCTGTAGTAGACGTCGCAAGGTCCTATGGTTTTCTTTCCTTGCCCCTTCCATCGCATCTCTTGGATGGCAGTGATGTCAGCCTTTATTCTCACGAGGACATCAACCAGCCGGGCAGAGGCACCTTCCCCATTAAGGGACCGGACATTCCAGGTGCATGCCCTCAAATCATATTCCTTATTTCGTTTGCAGGGGTCGTCATCAGTAAAGGCAGTTCTCATCCGAGGCTTTTTTAATCTTTTCATTGGGGAGGATTTTTAAGTGGCGGGTCCCAAACCCAGCGCACAACCAGCTATCCTGGAATGTTTCGCCTTCTCACGTTAGCTCACTCCCGAACGGGTGTTCGGAAGCTAACCAGAGGATACGTGGGCTAATCCCGGACGTTGTGAGCTGCTTGAACCATATGTAGAAGAATCGTCCTGGCCACTCCCAAGTGAATGGCGATCAGTAACTTTCCCCACTTGCGTGGACTTCTACACATGGAACCATCCTCCGGGGTTCCCATTTCAGTTCACACCATTAGGTGGAGTCAAAAATACAATTTCTCTAAAATACCTCAGATCGAGGATTGTAGATGGAGAGACCAGACGAAATGCAAAATTAGCAAAACGTTATGGCCCACCTACAACCTCAAGTAACAGTTAACATTGATAAACATGAAAGTCCGCCTGGAGACTAACGGCAGTCATAACTAGCTTTTGGTCTGTCGGAGAACAAGCAGTCAAAATGGGCATCCCAAAGGCAATACATACGTCACAGATGTAAACAACCGGAGAAAAAGGAAACAATCTTCCATTTCCTCTTGAATGCCCTGCCCTATGGAAAAGCAGAAAGTTAACCCTGGGCAAACCGCTGTTCGAGAGTCTCGAACAACTGTCTGGCTTAAACGTCAACAACCTAATAAAGTTCCTGAACTGCACAGACTGGATATAGTCATGTTGTAAATAACCGTTAAACAAGTTTGGATTCTAGACGAATCATCACTTAAACCATCTAACCAACCAACCATTATTCCTGATTTCTTATATGCCATCGCGTAAACAAGACATCGATATGGTCGAAGGATGTTTTTAGACCACTAAAAGTATTTGTATGAGCTGGGTAGCTCGGTCGGTATCGACATAAGCCGTTTTTATCCGATTCTTAGTCGATCCTTTTTACTTGCACAAATTCGAGAAGGAACTCAGCCAAATACCAAACAAAGGGTTGCAAACTAGCTAGTCTCGAACAACAAGATGCCAACCGAGTTGTCAAGCTCAGACAAATACTTTGTGTGGCCTGAAAGCAACATCCGACCTTATCGGAATCGGGCCTACATATAGGAAATCTCGAAAGATACTTCAAAACCATTTTTACTGACTCATAGGATAGCTTAAAGATTCGCCTTACTTACTACGTACAACTGAGACAAATATCTTGATGATGTTTCTAACTCTAGTTTTCATTCAGACATTGTCGAGTCAGTACCATAGGAATCATGAGTAAAATACTTAAACTTAAAGACTGAAATGTTGACTAACGGCTTCCTTAAAGCAAACGTCTACCTTACCCTCTGGTACTCAGAAGAAATACTCAGATTAAATCAATGCATTTCTTATCTACGTAATGAGGTCCAAATATTTCCGCTAAGAGGCACTTGCTTGTGCGGCACTTTAAGTCATGTTCCTTCTCGACGCTCCTGCTTACTGCGGCTAGTAAGTTCAATTACATAGCTTCGAATTTACAATCACACATTGACTACAAGATCCAACACTCAGTTAAAATAGAACAAAAAGTTGTTTACACTTCAACTGAACATTATTTTGTGTCCTCTACCCATCACTAAGCCTCATCCAAATCCAGTTCTCTCAATAAACCTAGGATGGAGCTGAATTAGGCTGAGCATATGTGCTTTTCTTGTGGCAATACCAGTCCGAGATGCTTACACCTTATGCTCGCTATGGCATCGCATTCGCGAAGAAAAACGTGTTGGAGTTTTTGGGGACTGATCGCAGAAATGACAGGAGTCGAGCGACAATATTCCAAGCCTGTGCAGATAGCTGCGCAATCTGGAATGATCTGATGGGATGTCAGTGTCTGTTTTGATTATACCTCATTCAGGATTTAACTTGGGTTTTCTGACCAACGAATTGAAACATGTCAATGTTCTTAGTCCTGCCATATATTCTGTTACAAGTTAAGTCTGTTATAGACATGAAATTATAAAACTTTGTTTAATGAAATAAGTTTTATTTAATCATGTAAATATTAGGAACGAAAATTCTACATTTTCATTCGAAATTATCCCCATTTGCTTTTATAAAAGCCTTCAAACAATTACGCCATTCAGTTATTGCAGCACGAACGGTTTTCATGGTTACATTTTTGGCGTTTAACATAGTTTTAACATAGATTTTGTCGTTTTGCTTATTAAAAACTTCTTCAATAGTGAAAATTTGCTCAGCTGTGTAAAGAATATTGTCATGGTCGTTGAACGCGTGCCACCGAAGAAGCTGCTTGCATCTGTCAGGTCTAATTTTCTTCTAGTGCGTTGTCAAAAGATAATCAGTTGAGCGATGGAAAGCTTTCATGTGGAGATCATCTCCAATTAGTCTTCACCTGGATCTGGTCGATACATTCATTTCCCTGGACTTGATTTTCTACTTTCTAATTCTTTCTCGAACGGCTTTTATCGCCATGCGAGGACGACCACTTTTTTTCTGTCTGTCACTTCAAACGTTTGGGAAAACTTTGGGAAACTTTTTTCTGCAAATTTATTCTCGCCGTATGCATTGCAAAATTGGTCACAGAATTTATGGCAAGATTAAGTACGTCCCCATCTCAAACTTGCTTAAACTTTGAATATGCCTCAGAGAACACTTATATCTGGGCGCTTACTGCGAGCTTTCAGTACTTGCTAATAGTAGGTACAAAAAAAAAATACAAATCTTAGTTTTGAGCAGGAAATCAAAGGAAGTCCATTTTCTTGCAACAGAAGTAGGTTGGTAGGTGGGCAACCAAGGAATGAACACACTTGGAAGAGGAAAAACGGATTCGTCCTTTGTGATACCATTATGAAGGAGGTGAGGTGAGAGAGGAAGACCGATGGGATGCGGGCAGAGGGCGGGGAGAGGTGGTGCTGGGATGGTTAGGAGGGTGGGTTAGAGTGTATGGACTGCGAACGATGACTGTGCTGCGTTTGCGTCAACCGCTTTGTGCTACTCATGAAATTCATCAGATTTCTAATGTCAACGCCAGCTATATCAGCAGGCGTAGCAAAGAAGTAAGAGCCAAGATCTTAGGCCCACCAGAGCATGGCAGCTGAGGAGTAGGTGCTGTGATGACTCCACCTCATCCTCCATGCATCCATCGCAAAAGGGACTTGAGGTAATTCCAAGTCTCACAGCATGCATTCCTCGCGCATAGTGACCTGTGAGAAAACCCACAAGATTTGAGAACTGATATTTTGTGAACCTCAGAAGCTCGCCCGAGTGCCCCCGGTCCGCACGTGGCCAGAAGGATTTCGCGACCTTACAAATTTGTGTACTTGCCCAACGCTCGCTGAGTTGTAAGAAGTAATATCCCAAATGTAGTCATTCATAGATCGCAAAGCTATTGTGAATATTACTCCAATTGATGGAGCACAGTAACTTAATGAACTTCACACAGCTGGATCAGGATGCGGGACTCTTTCAGACGCTACAGTTAGCAGTGGTTTGAAATTATTACAAAGAATATAAGAAAGATGGGTCTTAGCTTTGAGAACGTTCATGTGAGATTTTATGAGATCCAATGCTGAGTTTTTTCCTATAGCTAAACTAAAGTTCTTCAGCGTTGGAGAAACTAAAATTGTATATCGCATTCATGCCAAAATAAAGATTCGCCAAAATATAATTATTCTTCTATGCTCGGGTTTCTACTAAATGCTTTAGCTAACTGGTAATGGGAGAAATACTGCGATGAATAAAAGTATAAGAAAATCTAGTCAACTTAATAGATCTGCTAGTTGCTTATCAAAACTATTATTCTTTGTAATTAAATTATTTTGAATAAAAATATTTGTATTTTAACAACCGTAATATTATCCGGCCATTAACGCCGAAGTGCCATTTTAAAGACAAGAAATTAAACAAAAATTTAAAATTAAAAATTCTGTATTGATGCTACTTCTCTGCTTAGAAGTTTTTATTTTTATGTCCAGTACTTTTCCCTTTTGGCGCTTTGACGGTCAAAGTTTTTGAGCTAAGTTCATTGTTCGGTTAACATTTCTCTGCTTTTTTCGTTCAGAAAAAATCTCTCAACTGCAAGTATTCCATGAACTTCATTGCTTTTCATACATTCTCTTTTTCTGTTGATAGTTTGTCTTTCAGTCTTAATTACATTTTTTTTTATAATATACACACATACACATAGACGTACATACTAACAATTTTTTGCCGATTGTCTGGCAGAGGTTCATTTAAATTTGCTAATAATTTTTGGGGAATTAGAGGAGCTTAGTCGATTTTTTTTTCAACATTTATGTCTGTACTAATACATATAATTTGAAAGCAATATACGTATATATATAAATATATAAATATATATATACACTCATATTTTACAAAATTCCAGTAAATGCCTTAAATTACTCCGCCGCCTTCTTCAGTCTAAAGGTTTTGTCGACGTACATACTCGTATAAATGTAAATGCGCCAGAAATTTTTTTTTTTCGTTTGTTTTTTCATATTGCATTCAACAATTTGTTGTCAAGTGACTTGGAATTTGAAAACAGTGCACAGGCGCTGGGAAATTAATATTGATTATTTTGCAACGAAAAAATGCACTACAAATGCAAGTAGAGTAAGGCGAAAATGGGGTGCACAGCGGCGGCTGGAAAAAATGCGCCGCTTACGGCATTGCAACACGCACTATGATTGAGTCATTTCATGCCTGCCACAACTCTCGCTACAGTTACTTAGAAAAGAGTTTGCTGCATATGTCTGTATGTGTGCATGTATACTAACCCTGCAGAGAAATCCATGAATTCAAAAGTGGTGCGCTTCTAGTGAATTGTGTGGTAGTAATGACTTGTTCGCATTCCTTCTACTACAGCAGTTTATGCAGCATTAGCTTAGAGAGCATCAATTATATATCCCTGACGTCCTTTTATAGATAATTCAATGCATTTTATTTAATATGCCATACATCCTTTTTAGGCACCTTGAATCAAAATTATGAGATTTGTATGGGGTTGTGGAAAAATTTCCTCAGAATATTTAAAAGCAGTAGCAAGTTGCCGTAAGAAGTGAAACATAAATTCAATTATGAAAAATTGCTTAGGAAGGGCTTGAACTGCTGTAAAAAGAAAAAATGTTTCCATTAAAACAATAGGAAGCTGCAAAAATATTATTGTTGTACGTATCAGTGAGTGCAGGTTAAATGCTTTGCAGAGCTCGTTAAACAAAATATGAGCATCAGAATTGTTTTCCTGTGTATAGACCAACATGTGAAAATCAATATAAAGGGTGGTTAAATTTCAAGAGGCTATGTTGAATGCGAACCACACCTAAACGTCAAGTTTTTTTTTGCATTTCATTTGACATTTATCAATTTCAGACTAACTCAATTTGATGCAGGGAAAGATACACAATCGAGCAACGCGTCAGAACGGTGGCAGGAAATGGCAACAGTGAATGACCAATTTTCGAAGAAAATCATCTTCATCGATAAGGCACATTTTCACCTCGGTGGATTCATCAATAAGCAGAATTGCCGCATTTGGGCGAATGATAATCTAAGAGTGATTGCCGAAAAACCAATGCACCCACAAAGAGTGACTGTTTGGTGCGGTTTATGGGCCAGCGGCATCATTGGGCCGTATTTTTTCCAAAATGAGGCCGGTCAGGCAGTTACTGTGAATAGTGTTCGCTATCGTGAGGTGATAATGAACTTTTTATGGCCCGAATTGGAAGATATGGATGTGGACGATATGTGGTTTCAACATGACGGTGTCTCTTGTCATACAGCTAACGAAACAATGGCTCTTTTGCGCGAAAAACTTGATGGCCGAATAATCTCACGTCGCGACGATGTCAATTGGCCGCCAAGGTCATGGGATTTGACACCGTTGGACTTCTTTCTTTGGGGTTATTTGAAAGAAACAATGTATGTCGATAAGCCAGCAACAATTCAAGAGCTAAAGGATGAGATAATTCGGCACATTACCGGCATAGAACCTCAATTATGCCTCAGCTTCATCGAAAATTTGGACCATCGGATAGAGGTGCGCCGCCGAGGACGCGACGGCCATTTGGCCGATATTTTGTTCCATACGTAACTGGGTTATCATAATAAAGAGAAATGATAATAATTTTCTAAAAAAAATGTATTTTGTTCAAAACCAACACCGGCCGTTGAAACTTAACCACCCTTTACAAGTATTTCTAAAACCAATCAAACTAGGGAAGTGAAACTTTGCATGAATTGTATACACCGTACTCTTGGTGAAAAGTCGTAGTTTTTGGAAAATCACATTTGTTACTTGTGAACCAAACAACTGCAGTATACAAACAGGCAAGCAATGGGGCGGTTAAAGGTCAAAATGAAGCTAATCATCACTCAAAAGCAACTTTTTTTTATAAAAAAAATGTATCCAAAAAACAAATTTGACGATTGGTTTGCGCCTAGCATCTCAATGGCATCGCTTCTATCAACTTGACGTACATTTTTCCCAGTCTTCCCATATCTCGGCTTAGAGGAGCTGGCGTTGTTGTTGCTGTTCCAGTCGCAACATGTTCTGCCTGGGTAAGTGTTTCACTAAGTATTGTAATCGAGGTCGTTCAACGGTAAACGTGTTGTTTCGAATGGGTCCTACCTCTTTTTAGATAAGTAAAAGCTCTTTTCGGCTGTTATATTTTACATTTTTTTCTTTCTCATATTTTAGGTTTCAAATGGTAGCAACAATGCGCAATTGGGCTCACAACTTGAGGTGATTGAACTATTTTGGTTTTTGTGTTTGGTAGCAGTAGTCTTTCAGTATTTTGTCCGAAGAGACAGTGCCCTGTGATCAAACCAACTAATATAGAGACGGTTTTCCTGGATCGATTTAGTAGCATCTTTGAGCACCTGAAGTTCCATTTTGGCCAAATTCTTTTTGTAGCTTTACATGTCAGACTATCAACTCATCTCGCCTTGGCTGAAGTGGCAAAGTTACTTGCACCACGCAGTTTGTAGGTTGAGAGGGGTATCCATACAATCTCTATACCCAGAAGGGTATATCGCTAATTTATCTACCTTATAATTCCCTGGTATGTCACAATGTCCTGGCGCTCATATCAAATGGATGCGGAAGTATTCCACCGCAGCTTGACTATCAGAATAAATACAGATTTATCTAAAGCTAGTCACGTTTTTGCCCAACCAGGTGGCTTTCTCACTAATGGCTGGAATTTCTTTCTGAAATACGCCACAGTGATCAGGAAGACAAGCCAAAACGATTAAGCCCACTTTATTGTCAAACTTTGAGCCATCAGTAAAAACCAGTTATGTTTACTGAGTGTACATCGTATACTCGTACCGGAGAATGTACACCAAATAAAAGAAGTTTTGGACCGCTTTGTAAAAGTTAACCGCCGAGTTTGCTTAATAAAGGGTTTTCCAATAGCAGGTATTACAGGTAAATGAATTGCGCTATCGATAGATGATTAATGATTTTTTATGGCCGGAATTGGATGGTATTGATCTGGACAACGTTTATTTTCAACAAGACGACGCTACGTGCCACACAAGCGACGAAACCACTGATCTTTTACGGGAAAAGTTTCCGGACAGTGTTATCTCTCGAAGAGGTGATCACATTGTGGCCACGTGAAAGAGAAGGTCTTCACCAACAGCCCAGGGTCGATTCAAGACCTCAAAGTTGGAATTCGTAAGGCTATCGAGGATATAGGCAGCCACTTTGCAATTCGGTTATGGAAAATTTCATGCAAAGGATATTGTCCCGTAAGCGTGGTCGTGGTGGTCATTTGCCTGATATTATTTTCTATTATTAACGGCATACCTTTCCCTTTATAAGGAAATAAACATCCGATCATTTATATTAAAAAATAGCATTTTTCTTTGAATATCAAAATAACACCTTTATTTGGAAAATCCTTTTTAATTGATTTAATATTTTCGCCTTTCTTTTTCGTTTTAAAAATTTTTGAACAGATTTTTACAGATTCTTTGTATGAAGGTTCCTTTAACTCCTGTTCATTATATCTTTCTTATATTAATGACTCATAATGTTTAAATGCAATACACTACGTATCCTACCATCATCTTTCATCCTGGCTATTGGGACTCCCTTAATATGACGGGTTTTCTTGTATCAATAGAATCAATAAAACAACAATTTGGCTGAATAATAAGAATAATAGTTTGGGCTTGAACCCTTCATTGGGCATTTGGCCGCGCTTCTATTGCTATTTGTGGTGTGCCTCTTGATGTTTTCCATAAATAAATAGATAAACAGCAGATGATTTTGATGAGAAGGTTTTTCATTGTAGAAATATAATTGGAGATGTTCCCTTATTACCGCTATTATATAGAAAGAACTTTGTTAGTTGCGCCTAAGTGCAATCTGCCCCTTTGCTGCTGCAATTTTAAAATTCTGAAGTTCGCCCCTCGCTTATTATGGTTCTGGCTACGGCCTTGTGTATTTGCGTTTCTGTTTAACTGTTTTTTTTAATGTATGCTCCAAATATATTTTTTATATAATATTTTGGTGTTGATTATTCACCCTGACATTCGTTTAGTTCTAATCGCTGCACCTTAAGCTTTGCTCTCGTATTCTTGTAAGAAGCTAAACTTTGTTTTTTTTTAATGCGCTTTTGACATCCAGGATATATAGGTTTACTAATAAAGCATTTGTAGTTCCCTCTTTGTTCAGTTCAAACTTTTCCTGCGGGGACTGCATTGTTTCATGTCATGAGTTCGAGGAAGTTGACAAACATCGAAAAAAACTGCGCAAATGGCCAAAGTGGCAAAGAGCAAAAAAAGTAAAAAGAAAGAGACAGAAAAAATAAGGTAAAAATAAATAAAAAGCTTGACCGGAGCTGGTATCTACACCCCTACTTCTCAACCACTTACACACGGCTCTTCTCATCCGTTCTGCAACTCACCTCGGGCACAGCAGGGGTTGAATTTGTTTTTGCAATTTGATGTTTACGCTTGCGTGTCTTATTGTTTATGAGAAACTTTACTCTTGTTGTTATTATTATTATTGTTTTAGTGATTTTTTTTCATTGTTGTTGTTTTTTTTTTTATACACAATTTCGTTTTGCTTTGCATTTATTAGTAACCTTGTTGCTTTGAGGCTGTGGTTAGGCGCATTTGGCGGCTGTTGTTGTTGTCACTGCGTTGGTGTTAAACAAAAATCGGCACAAATAAAAGTAAGTCAGTATGTCACAAGGCAGCCGCACGAACAGACAATCAACATACACATACAATACATGGCTTTCCTGTACGATGCCAACAAAAACAATAAATTTGTAGCCAATGCTTAAGTCGACGCAAATTGACATTTTCGAGTATCTTAAGTGTGTTGTGCTGTTAGCTTCGTAAATATTTGCTTAGATTGTTAACAAGTTAGGCCATTTTTCATACACAAATGCACACACGCATGCACACTTACAAGCATACGCATATCCATATAAGTAAATATTAAAAATATATTTTCAAAGGCTAAGGCTGTGCCGTTGACTATGACAGCAATGTGACTCTGGCTTTTTCAGACAAGGAGTCGACGTGATTTTATTTTTTATGCACATAACGGAAATGCGAATGCGGCAAATTTATTGGAGACACTTTGTTGTGCTGATATTAATAAATAGTTTGAGCATTTTTGCACATAAGAAATAAATAGCAAATCGCATTCTTAAGACGGCAAATCATATTGGACCCTTTATGAGTATATACCCATGACCGTGGATTGCTGAGAATACAATTTATGTCAACTTAGCCGTTTTTACCAGTTAAACTCTAAATAATGGCTCAGTTTTAAATTAATATTAAAGGATTAGTCATTCGTAATATTAATTGAGGAAACTATTTTATTAAATTTTAAATGAAATCGCAAAATTTGTCTGTGGTGAATAAGCCAAAATTAATTAAAAAAAAAAGAAAAAATACTAAAGTCAGATAAATTTTGCGTTCAAAAAAAAAACCGTGAAGGCCACAAATACGTTGGTAAATGCCAACAAAGTTTTGAAATCTTTTATGAAGATTTTTCCAAGTCGTTTAATAATAGCCCTCTTCGATTCGCCATCCGTTAGCGAGTGGCAAATAGATGAAGCAAGCACTGAATGACATTTACTTGGAAGCACTTAACGAGTATTAGTAAGACTGCAATCAGTCACGATTAACCGAGTTGCTTGCATTTGTTTCTGTTTTTAGGCTGCAGTCAGCAGCAACATTGAGAAGAACGAGAACACAAAGCGCGTTGCCTTTTTTGCGCTCCTGTAGAGTATCCACTTTTGAATCAGGATACAGAAATTGTAAAGAGTGTTTTTTTAGAGGTTAGGTTTTCAAGATGAAATAAAACGTATATAATTTAATGTTATGGCCAAGAATTTAGCTTTATTATAAAGATAAGGGTTTGCCATTATGTTTTAAAAATGATTTCGGGCAAGTGGCCGCCGCGGCTGGCTCGAATAAATTCCAGCCGAGAGGCCCAATTTTCGACCACTTTTTGCAGCAATTGGGGCCGTATGTCAGCAATAACGCGCCGAATATTCTCTTCCAAGACGTCAATCGTCTCGGGCTTATCTGCGTAGACAAGCGACTTCACATAGCCCTACAAGAAATAGTCCAGCGGTGTTATATCGCACGATCTTGGAGGCCACGCCACAGGTCCACGGCGCGAGATAATGCGCTCACCAAAAGTTTCCTTCAATAAATCGATTGTTGCGTTGGCTGTATGGCATGTAGCGCCGTCTTGTTGGAACCAAAGGTCGTCCACATCAACATCGTCCAATTCAGGCACGAAAAAGTCATTAATCATGGCTCTATAGCGCTCTCCATTGACTGTAACATTATGGCCGGCTTCATTTTTAAAGAAATATGGACCAATGATTCCCTCTGCCCATAGAGCACACCAAACCGTGACTTTTTGAGGATGTAACGGCGTCTCAGCAATGGCTTGTGGATTATGTTCACTCCAAATGCGACAATTTTGCTTATTGACATACCCATTCAACCAAAAGTGAGCTTCATCGCTGAACAAAATTTTCTTGTGATGCGTCGCGCGAACCGAACCATTATTTTCGTAATAAATTTGCACGATTTGCAAACGTTGTTCAGGTGTAAGTCTATTCATTATGAAATGGCAAACCAAACTGAGCATAAATCAAGTGACAGCTGTCAAAAAGACCATCTACGAAAAAAGTAGTGTCAACTTCAAGACCTAACCTCTAAAAAAAAACACCCTTTGGGATTCATATGCCTCAGTATTTTAGTAGGCGCCTTCGATTCGCCACTTATCTGTTCGCTTTGTTTGGACTCTGCTCGCTTGACAAAAAACTTGCATGTGAAAGCAACCACAAGGCTGTGGAGTAAGATTCGCTGCTTGCGACTACGGGTATACCTCATAAAACTGGTATAACTCACTATTTTCAATGCTGCCAACAATCTTTTCTGGTACTATGCAAGTCTTATTAGACTTTGTTCAGACACATCAACTCGTAACTTTCGATTAATATAATATATAAGCCATAAACTAATATGTATGGAGCTAGTCTGAATAAGAAGAGGAAGAGCTTCGGTCAAATAACCGAAAAAGGATGTAAGTGCCAATTATACTTATGTCCTACTAGTTTTAAAAATGTGAAAATTTGTATATTTGTAGGCTTTGAGTTTGGACATTTGTGATTTAATTACGCGAGAACAACTAAACGGACTTGCGTGAAATTTGTTAACAAACGTTAAATTAAAGTAAATTAATATTATATAATATGTTCAATAAAATAGTGCAATACAGGTTTCAAGTGAAAAAAGATTTAAGAGAGCTTAGCTTCGAAAAAATTTGCAGAGAGTTGCCACTTGTTTGAGAAAGTAAGTTCAATTAACAAATAATAAAATAAATGAAATATAACAATATGCGTATCAAATGAAACAGTTTTAAACGACTTAATTTCGAATACATATTTTACTATCGTTGCCACCTGGAAAAAATTTAATATCCACAAATTAAAAAAATATTTTAAATTAATTAAAATATTTCAGGAAAAAACTTATTTTATAAGATAATTTTGGAGATGGTTGCCACCTGTGTGAAACATATATACATTTAATTTATAAAACAAGTTAATTGAAATACCACTAAATGGATGCCACTGGAAAGAGGTTTAAAAATCTTCATTGTGGACATATTTTTAGTAGAGTTGCCACTTGCTAAAAATTATTAATATAAATTAAAAAAAATTAATATTAAAAAACTAAAATAATTCGAAAATCTTATTTTAGAAAATAGTTTGGGAGATAGTTGCAACCTGTTTGACAGGTATGCGAATTTAATTTATAAAAACAACTTAATTGAAATACTACTAAATGGGTGCCAACGGAAAGATTTTTAAAAATCTTAATTTTTGACATATTTTTAGTAGGGTTGCCACTTGTCCAAAAATAATATATAAATAAATTAAACAACTATTAATAAATAATTAAAATAATTCATAGGAAAGCTCATTTTAGAAAATAGTTTTGGAGATGGTTGCCACCTGTTTGAAAGGCATACGAATTTAATTTATAAAAACAAGTTAACTGGCATACTACTAAATGCATGCAAAGGGAAAGAGGGTTAAACATCTTCATTTTGGATATATTTTTAAAGATTTAAAGTGTTCCCACTGTGATTTTTCAAAAAAATCGATTTTTTCGTGATTTTTCAAAAAAATCGATTTATATTTTCTTAAAGTAGATATATTCAAAAATATGTAAAAAAAAATTTAACTTAAAATCTTGAAAATTGCCGAAGTTATACCCAATACAATAAGTGTAGGTAGTGAGTTACAACGGCCAATGGAAACATTAAACGCGTTTTTCTCAAAACGACGGTGGCCTCGGTTTCTCGAAGACTTATGAACCGTTTTTAATTTTTTTTTTATTTTTCTACATATCTATATTGGCTACAGTCGTACATAGCCGTTTTTAAAAATTCCAAAAATTAATATTTTTTCAACCCTTTCGAAAACAAAAAAAGGGTAAAAACACAAACTCTTTTTTCAAACCTGCACCATTTTCTAAAAAAAAAATTTAAAAAATTCCCCCTTCGATAGCCATTGCTGTATACATTAAGAATTTTTTTGATTTTTTGCTGATTTTCGCTGTATCGTGGCCACCGGGTGCATCAGTTTTTTTATGACGTCATTGGATTCATATAAATAACAATTGTAATTTTCAATATTTTTTAATAAAAATTTGTGTCAGTATAGTTAAATATACTATAGGTTAAATAAATTATAATTTGTCTGATCCTCAAATAATCATCCCTACTTAAAAAAAAAATTCATGAAAATCACTTAATTTTCTCGCGTTCACAGTGGTGCTCCCCCTTAAAAATCTTAATTTTAAATTCATTTTAATAGAGTTGCCACCTATTAAAAACTAAATCCTATAAATAAAAGACTTAATAATATATAATTGAAATAATTCAGTATGGATGTCAAAGGAAAAGTATTTAGAAGAGCTTATTTTGTAATCGTTTTTTGAGAGATGGCTGCCACCTATTGTATTTGAAAGGTATGTTAATTGAACTTAATAAACGGGAAGAAGTTTAAAGCCTCGGACGGGATAAGTTATAATACCAAGAAGTTTTTTATATACTTTTCATTAGTACCGAATGGTCCATTGATTGAGATTATTCATATCCCAGTTCAGGCATTTTTCTATTTGCTTCTTTATGAAATTGATCATGTAATTCCTTGTGTGAACTTTGGCTATTTTATAGAGGCGTCTATTAGAGAAGCATGTTTTGTAATCACTTTGTGGTGTTCTGTAGACATTTGTGACTCTCAGACATTTGTGTTAAAAAATTCTACTATTTTCCATGCAGGGATATGTTCAACCATATGTGAACGACGTATGTAATTATAGGACCTATTAAGCATACATAGATAGTAGTACATGACTATCTTGACACTAGACGGCACGTGCCTCGAATAGAATAATAATTAATGAGGATTAAAGTATACAAACTTGTCCATATTTATTCCTAAATATTCTACTGTACATTGGGCTGAAACACTAGAGTCATTTATTTTGGATTTTCTTTCAAAATTTTCCTCATATTACGGCAACATTTTTGTTTTTATGAGGGCCATTTTTGGGTTAGTTTTTAGGTGCCAGTTCCTAGTCTAAGTTTCGATCCGATTGAAGGTTTTTTGAAGATTTGAGTTTTTCGGAGGCGCCATAAAACTATGCGTCGCCCATTTATTGGAAAAACTATTGCCTGGGGGTCGATTCTCGTTCTGTGAAAACATCACTTCATTTGCGTTTTCACAAACCATTATTTTGCGATTCTCCATGATAAAACTGCTCCGTTTCCACTGTAGCCATGAAACTTTTGTAACTATGTTATTAAAATTTCAAAATAAATGTCAGGCTAAGCAAAAGAGTTCGTGGTAAGGAAAGGTAATATAATGATTTTTAGTAAATTTAATGCTTTTTTGAAAATAATTTAATATTTATAGGAATTTGTTGACAGTGCTGAGTCGCTACTTCGCAGTGGACAAAATCTCTTTGAAGTGAATGTATTTAGGTAGGTAGGTAGATGAAATGGTTGAAGTCCATTCTTACACAACCCAAACAGCATTAAAGCGCAGTTTTGATACCATTTTGAGCCTTCAACAGACAGATATCTGCAGATTGCCAGAACTGTACAAGTATTGGAGAAGGTTGATGGCATTTAGGTTGGCGTACTGTCCCAGGCTCTCGGAGGAAGGGACCTCATCGCGACCTTAATCATCTAGCTACCCAACTCCGGCATTTACATAAAAAGCGTTAACAGCCTTCTTCTCTGAAAGGTTCCCACAGCTTTTGCAACGGGGTTTAAATGGTAAACCTAGCTTTTCTGCATTTGTGCCGACCATCCAAAGACCGGTCAATATGGCTATGTTTGGAAATTGGATGCAGTGGAGTTTCCAGGACTTTCAGAGACATCCGTCCATTACACTGGGGTCACAGGATTTTCGAAATAGCAAATGAAGAAATAAAGCTCCATCTTTTCTGCACTTTTTTAAGAAATAAGTTGTGCAATTTCCCTTTAACAAGAGTCAGGGGTATACCGATGACCGGGTAGGAGGTCTGTTAGACGAATTCAGTCCCCTTCCAGGCAAGCTCATCAGTAATTTCATTCCCCTCTATGTTCCTATGGCCTGGAACACAGATCAGTGATCTTCCTTACAGGAGTTGACTATTTTGGATCTGCATCATGGCGTTGTCAGAGCCTTGTCCGCGACTTGGCTATCGGAACGTTAATATCCCCCTCGTTCCTACGTTTCCTAAGCATTCTGTATGCCTGCAGACTTTTGCTGGAAAAACACTAGCAGTATTCGCCAATTTTAAGGAAATAAATAAATTGGCTGATTTAGAGAAAACCCCTGCAATTCGGCAATTTAGGGATATAAATAAATTGGCTAATGTTGACAAGACCCCTGCTCCGACTGCCGATTCCATCTTGGTACAGATTTTACCCTCGTTCCAATCCTGCTTACTTGGAATATTGCCTTGCCACGACCCGCAAACTCCAGTTTGCGGATAGAGAATTCTGTCCGAAGTTCAGACAAATACGGTGTTAGTTGGTTGTGGGGTTTATTTAGAGGATGTTGAGGAACCTTACGTACACGCCACTTTCGCCACCAATATTTCATGTCGTGATGTTTTGAACCTTGCAAAAAGACAGTGTTTGCAAATAGCGGAAGATGCTTTTACCAACAACTTCATTATACCCATTATTCATATTCATTTTTTTTTCATTCATTTTTAACAAAAACGCTGGCTCAAAAGCTACATTTGCTTGAAACTATGGTTTAAAGGCAATTCAATTGAACCAAAATATTTAATCTTGAAATGAAAATGCGTCAAATAAGCTTTTTTTCTTCGGTAAGAAATATTAATCTTAAATATTAGTTAAACATAGATGCATACAGGGGCTCCCAGTCAAATTGGTCCAGTGTTGTTCTCTTTTACAATATTTACTACATTTTTTATGTACACTTTTTTTTTGGTGATTGTTTATAAAAGTATATGTCATTCTACAACAAAAACCAGTTTGTGCAAACCTAAAATTGTCATCAAATTTCTAATTGTTTTAATTAAATTTTTTAGAAACTTCGCGGGTATATAGTTTTTTAGCCTCGCAACTATACTCCACGGTCCTCCTGCTCCATTTTTTCACCTACAAACTGTTAGTGAAAAAAAAATTTCCATATGAAAATATTTTGATAGTTGTTTTCACTTTAACACGCAACAAAAATCGAGTGTGAAATCTAGAAGTAAAAACTTCTCGTTTCTTTCCCCTTTATTATTTTCATTTGAAAACATTTTGAGGTTTGATTTCAATTTTTCATGGAACGCGAATCGAAAGTGTAATGACAATGGGAAACCAGTGTTTATTTCACTTTTACACAGAACAGGAATTGAGCTCAGGGGTCAGAATCAAATTTTCTTTATGACGAAAAAAATTTCAATATATTTATTCTCGTATTTTGCAATGGCGTTAAAATGAAAATGCAGGACATTCTCACAACTGTGGCCTGCATATCATAAAAATGGCACACTGGAGACTTAGCATAAGATGCGCTCACATAGATAGCTCTGGCTTAACATATTTCAAGATGGTATGCAGTTACTTAACAAACTAATTGCACCTCAAATGCAGGCAATTCAAATGAGACAAATGAATTTAAGCGTATACAACCAAAATTAACATATTCCTGTATGTATGTTTGTATGTATGCATGCATGCATGTATGTATTAATATACTATGAAATACTTGCTCTCGTTCTTTTCTGCTCATTAGCACACCCTTCACAGCCGCTCCTCCAAGTCACCAACCAACAACACCATCTCGGTCGCATGTGAATCGAGAGTGACATATTGAATAACTTGAAGTCTTCAGAATGTGGTGAGTGCATCATGTCGGCAATAGCGCCACAAGCAATAAATAAAAACCAAACCTAACTAAATCGAGCAAGAACCTATGAAACTTAAACGAAGTAAACTCAAAGACACAACCAAGTCAAGTGAACTAAGTAACTGGCTGTGTACCCAGTCGCCGCCACTCAAGTCAAATCGACTAAAATCAAGTCGCTTCGGTTTAAACTGTGAACCAGTGAGGCAGTGCATCGATGAATGAATGATTTACGATGTTCCATGGAAAAACTACTCTGAATAATTTATTGATAAATTGTGTTAGGCGAAAAACCGGCAATGCCCACTTGCATACGGGATGTGGACTGGTTGACGAACAGGAAATAAAAAAATACTCAACAAACATACATGCATATGTACGAGTATGTGTGTGTATCAATGTAAGTATCAGTGCATGTGTATGTTGGGCAAGCCAACTCAGTACACAGACCAACCCAGCGTTCTAGTAAAAGCGAGCCAACTGTAATGCGCCCGCGTTGAGTACCGATCTAAGGAGCAACATCATCAGCGCCAACCATCAGCCGGCAGTCACTTCTGGCATGAAAAACCTCAAATTGGAATGCAGCAGAAAATGTCAATGCGAATTCTCATCGCATGCTCACCAGCGCTAGCACAGCAACAACAACAGCAGTAGCAGCAGCCACCAATTCAACCACTGCTGTTGTGCTGCGCGCACTTCCTTCACCTCAGCCGAAACAACCACAATTGTTCGGGGTTGTGGGTTCGTGCGACGTGATTCCAATAAAATCGTGTGATATTTTTGTGCGATCGCATTCGCATCTACCTGTAACACTCATTCCTATTGCAATAACTGTCATACACATACACACTCATGTACATACAAATGGTTATGTATGTGTGCTATAAATATTTCCCAGTCTTTCAGCATTCATACAAATGGCATCTGTGGCGTGCAACAATGCGTTGTGTAGTAGCTGATCGTGCCACTCAACTGCGACTTCAATTCCGATTGCAACTTCACTTCAACTGACATTGCGAATTGTTTGTATGTATGTAAGTTTGTATGCATCTATGTATAGGTATGTATGCATATAAATGCGCTTCTCCTCCTAGGGCCCCGAGGACTCATAAATATTCTGTGCGGATGCTTGTCAAAAATGCATGATGGAATTATGACAGATCGTTATGATTAGCACGTTGTGATGTGCGTGATATGCCAAGGCACAGTGATGATGACAAGTAATCGGCAACGATCGTCAGCGAAGGCATCAATGGGAGTGAATTGCGTTCGCATTGATTTTGTGGTATTGCAGTGGTTTTGAGGCGGCGGAATATGGCGTACTTGTGAGGGGTCGAGCAATTTAATGGAATTATAGAGTGAAGGGTGTGCGCAATGAAAGCAATTAAAAGTTATGATTTTTATTGAGTTCCCGTACAAGTTTTGGCTGTGCTGTAAGCAAATTAATGAATACAATTCCTAGACGTTTCAAATGTTATGATAAATGATTGCTATCGCTTTCTAGCAAAAGCATCGAGCTTCAGCCTTCAAATTTATGTTTGATCAATAGGTCTGTTATCTTGTTACTAGATGACATAAATGGGAGTGAGGGGCGCAGTTGCTCCATGCAATTGGCAAACTTTATCAGCCTATTGATATCTTTGCCTTCAATATGTTTTTGTCAAATTTTATATAGCACTAGGCAATGAGAACAAATTTTCTCCTTTACTGTTATCGCAGCTGCTACGTATGCACTTCAGCATGCTTTGCTTCCGCTTGTCTGCATAGCTTTCGATAAAAGAATATGATTTGAAACACTTTCTTTATGGAAATATGCAAAACTTCTGTATAGTGCGACCCTTGGCGTTGTCAGACATAAAGCATAAATAGATGCACATCACTAAGCGAATTTGGTCGGGTGAGACTCGTCGTACCATTAAATTTAGTTAAACAAAAACAAAACGAAGTCTGCTGTTAGCTGGTTGACAAATAAAAAATATAAAAATTAGAAAATGAGGCTATGCGGACACCTTGATGGAAAGAATAATGAGGTGGCGCCTATCGTGGTCCCGTTACTTTGCTCTCAGCGAATTTGACAACGAGTTACGTGATTTTAGCTCCAGTATGGCCAGATTACCATTTTCGTAACTTGATTTAGCATTTTTTTTTTGTTATTTAGTCTCGAAGTTTTAGTTCTTTCTTCATGACATTTTTCTAGCCTGTTCTAATTAAAATGTAATGTTTATAATTTTGCGAAATACACATTTTTTAATAATTATTTAAATAATTCACTCAGTTTTATTTATCTTTACTTTTTGTAACATCTGGTGGCATTGCCCGCGATTGCAGGTGTTGTTGGTGTTCTTCTGCTTTCGGCAGTCAAATCTCTCTCTCGCTATTGCAGTGTTGCCTAGCTTTGGATATAAAAACGATCTAAAATGCCCATTTAGTGAAAATAAAACACCAAATTTTTATTGAGTCACTTAAAGAACTTTGTATGCGTGACAAATTGTCTTTAAAATATGCGTTTTTTTTTAATAAAAGTGTTATGCTAATGTGCAATTTAATTTATAAGTTTTTTTTTTTGTTAAGCGAGACTATTTGGTAAGGGAACGACTTATTTGCTATATTTGAGGTTATGTAACTAGATAAGGTACTCTTTTTTTTAAAACGTCAGTACGGTTTCTTTAGTATTTTCTGGTATTTTGTGGCTTATTTTTATAATGAATACGCCTTTTGATGCCCTATGTCCCACTAAGGATTGATGGCCGGGAGGAACGTTTACACCTCTATGGTTTTAATCCACCTTCAGTAAATTCAAACGCCTTTTAAAATGTGTACAAATGTTTTAAAACTTAAGAAAAGTTGAGAGAGGGACATTTAATATTTTTGCATAACCTTAAAAGGAGCAAAAAATTAAATTCACACTTTCAAAATATCAAATTTTATAAGAACCAACTACTTTTCATTATCACTAAAATCTTCTCAGAGTGGCCTTTTTTAACCTTCTTTTGTATAATTATACAGTTTTTTTTAACTTAAAATTTCGGTAGCTTTAAATTAGCACGAAACTTCAAAGTTTTCGCATTTTCGGTATAAAAAAGCACTAAATTTATTGCGAAGAGCAAATAGTTGGCAATACTGCACAACTTGGAAAAACGTGATTTCACGTACTCTCTGATGGGCGCAATCTTCTTTCTATCATTCTTGTGCGGACACGAATTCCCAAGTTTTTTCATTCAACTACTTAAAAGTCTAAATGTCATATTTATAATGCGGCCCCCTTGCGGAAGTGCACGGCTTCGAGACTCCAGGCGAAAAACATCTAGTGATATGTAGAAAAGGTTTCCCTTATGGCAGTCGTTCCGCGGCAAACGCTGGCAGGCCTCCGAGTGTATTTCTGCCATGAAGAAGTTCCTCATAAAAAAATCACTTGCCATTCGGAGCGGGCTTAAAACTGTAGGTGCCTCCATTTGTGGAACAAAATTAAGACGCACAACATGAATAGGAGTAGGAGCTCTGCCAGGCAGCTAACAGAAGTGTACGCGCCAATTATTATTATTATTATTTTGATGGCGTCGAAACTCTATGTGCGTTTTTTGCTCAGAAAAACCCGGCTGGTTTAATATTGACGGTCTCAGTGCTTGATCGCTGTTTTGACTGAAATAAAAGATTCAAAAACACCCAAATATACCACAGAGGTAATAAAACCCCAACTAACTTTTTTTCTACAAAATGTCACAATGACTTGCCACTTCAAGTACCTTTCTGCATAGAAACAAAAGACGCGCTCCCTACGTAAAATAAATATTCATTTAATTATACACCTATATGTGGTAATTTTTACCCTGTTGCTACCTATTAAGATTGTATTTGTCTAGCGACAAATCCCAGGTTAAACTAATAGTTAGTTATACGTCGATCTTCTTCTTTACAAATGAGCTCAGGTTCCATACATATCGAAAGTTTTGAGGTCTTTATTGAATGTTTTAATTGAGACAATATGGGTCCTTATCAAGGCTTTACCTTGGAAGTCGTATTTACTACATGGTTGATGCCGAAATTCTTGACATTTCGTTAAAGGACTTGGCTTGGTTGATTTTTAATTCAACGGCAGCCTACCTAATCCCATATTTATATGAAGTCAAATGGAGGACCGAATGGGCAGAGTTTATTAATTGCAAATGAATTCCCTTTCTCATGTACTCCCAGCTCATCAGGGTCGCAGTTCTCAGGAAAGTTTCTTCATCCGATTATCCGGCCTGAGATACACCATAGAGCCAGTTGTTAGTTCAGTTAGTTATTTTCAGTGCATTCAACTAAACCTCTACACTTCACTTTAAGGTGTCATGAGAATTGGCACAAGATTTTGAATTTAGATATGTAAAGCGTTTTCCTTTATTCCCATCGGAAATTTTAGCAAAGAACTGGTTTTCAAAGCAGAAACATCGGATAGGAAAATCCAGCTCAAATATGATTATGTGAATAGCGTACGGAAATTTTAAGTATCTGAATATACGATATGCAGATGGTAATATGCCTTTATTTCTTAATTGTTAATACGAAAATAAGTAATCAAGAGTTATTCTTGATTAGTCGCTGCAAAACAAGAACCATTAGTTCTGATTTCGAATGTTTTTGTGCGCAACTGTCATTCGGTACTGCTCAGGATGGATGCCCACTGTGAGCATGAAACATGAAAATAATAAAAAAGTGATTTTCTAATAGCAGTCATCCCTCAGCAGGCAATGGCAAACCAACGAGTGTATTTCTTCTCTTGAAAAAATTTCTCTAAAACAACTATTTGTTTGGGTTTGGCAGCCAGGCAATTAAGGTAACTGGGTGCTCAGTTCTTCGACAGCCTGGAGCAGTGCGCCAACTTAAATCCCATCAACCTTCTCCATTACATCTACAACTCTGGCTGGCTGTAGCTATCTTCTTATTGGAAGTCTCAAAATGGAGCTTTCCTACTACTTGGGGAGTGTCAGACTGCTACTTCAATCATTTCATCTACCTTCCTACTATCTGCCAGCCGGAGTCGGCATTACACAACATCCAGGCTTTCACGAAAAATAGAGAGAGGAGCTCTGCCAAACAACTAGCGAAGGCTGCACGCGCCAATTATGCAATAATGCAAAAAATGCTATTATTTTGTTAATTAGTTTGATAATTATTTGTATTCCTTTCTGTTATAGTATTTTGGAAATTTTTTTGTAATGTAACTTTATAGAAATATAATTGTGTACTTTGTTAAAACGTGTTAATTTTGCCAATAATAGCTGCAGCTTAAAGCTCATTTCATATTCTGTATAGTGGTTTTGTGCGAGTCCAAAAAAATATGTATGGAGTATTAACACTTTAACGACCGGGCACGCCAATTGGCGTCCTAACCAAAACTAACGTTGTCGACCGGGGACGCCAATTGGCGTCATATATGAAATAATCATATTGTGATATGTAATCGTGTAAAGCAATTTGACCAAAACTAGCTAAAAACTTCAAAGACGTAAGTCTTTTTAATACCGTTATCTTCACATAATTTCGCATTTTGTGAAAATTAGAGCCATTTAGCTCAGTTCATGACAAACCGTCGCGTGAATTGCAATAAAATACGTTTACTTGTAGTGTAGCTATCACAAAATTTGAATTAAATTTTCGTTATAAGAAAAACTAAAATTGCAATTATACTATTTGGCTGTCTGTTTCATCCTTTGAATTTAAATCCTGATAACAATGGAAAAAGATTACGAAAATATATTTTTAGAAGAAGAAAATTGTGCAGATGTTTTGTCAGATATTCCTGACGATTATGACCATAGTGACACTGGTGATAGTGCAAGTGAAAGTAGCTCTGATAATAATTTTTCCACAAAGCATCGTCCGCGTGTTCTACGTGTAGTTTAAAGCGATTCTGAAGAGGAACACTATGTTGAGTCCGACTGGAATGATGATGACCCACCCCGAAATAATTTGCCATTTGAAGGTAACCCAGGACTATCATTTAATCTGCATAGATAAAAAGAACATAGACGATATTGTGAGCCTGTTTATTGGAGATGATTTGTTGCAAACAATTTCATCTGAAACAAATCGCTGCTATCATCAGAATTCCAAAGCCCGTAAATTACCCAAGAAAAGTAAAAAATGGTATGATTTTACGGTTCCCGAATTAAAAATTTGGTTAGGTCTTGTTATTATAATGGGACTATTGAAGAAAAGTAAATTGAGTGATTATTGGTCTACTAATCCTTTTATAGACACGCCAATATTTTCGAAAACAATGCCTCGCAACCGTTTTTTTTTTTCAAATTTTGAAATTTTTACACTTCGTAAATAACGAAGACATTCAAATCAATTCCAGTCGATTATCGAAGGTGCAGACAATTATTGACTATTTTTCAGAAAAGTTCAAAGAGATTTATAAACTGCCCCCGCTAACAGGTCATAGCTTCATAGCAAAACTCTCGGGTCGATAAAGTGTTAAATTATGTTTCTTTCATTGAAGTTGCACAAATTATTTAAATAAAATCAAAAATGGTCAAAAAATCTTAAAATATTATTTATTTAATAAAATCATAGACATTTCACGTTGTATGTCGGCATAGCGCTTCAATTTGAAATTAAGTAAATTCATTCCAGAATTAGTTCCCAAAAAATTCGTGCAAAAAAAAAATCGTGTAAAAAGAGAATTAGGTGTACCTGTCATCTTTTACATAATTAAATGGCTCTTTGACTCAAAAACTAAATAAATTCAACGATGTAGGCAATTTTTAAATCACTTAAAGTCTAAATAAAACACAAAATCGACCGAGTCTCAGAGACTTCCCCTAAGGCTAATTAAAACGCTTCGTACATGCGTCAAAAATTTCACTCTATTTGCTCTATGATATTCAAGAAAACTTCTGAAAATATTGAAAATCGTGTTGAAATATGTAAATCAAATTCGTGTAAAAAAGCTCAGGTAAAATGAGAATTAGGCGTATTAATGTATTTACAAAGAACAAAATAGTTATTTCCTTTTAAGGCCTCATTGGAAATGGTGGAAACACCCAAACGTTTCTTTAAAAGCGTATAAAACGGAAACGAAAAAAGATTTTTTATTTTTGTTTTAAGTATTTAATTTTCTGATACATTGTTAAAAACTAAAATTTTTTTGCCATACGAAGTTCGTTCAAAAAGTTATCGGACTTCCAAAAATGGTCTTCCAAAAAAAGGATTTCGCTGGCGACACGGACTTCGGGACTCACAGGTGTCTGAAATCAAAAAGCCAAAAGATTCTTGTTCAGTATGAATGTCGTTATCGTGTGAACTGCGACCTTTAAAAAAACATTTGACAAAATGGAGGACGTTCAAAGAAGAAACCCCATTTTTTGACCCTTTGTTTATACTTTATAAGTTCCAAAAAAATACTAAAAAAAATTATTTTCAAAATCGTAGTTCACACGAAACATCAATTCTATGTAATTTAAATTTAATTTCATCAAAATCGGTTCAGTAGAACCGGCTATACCTGTGTCCATAGTCCGTGTGAAGACCACTTTTTGAAGGCTGACAACTTTTTGAACAAACCTCGTATGGCCAAAACCAAAATTTTATTTTCGAACAATAGATCAAGAAATAAAATAATTAAAACAAAAATAAAAAATCTTTTTTCGTTTCCGTTTTACATGGTTTAAAGGAACACCCAAAAGACATCATTTCAAATGAGGAGAGGGCCTTATGATAAAGGATTTTCCAAGAACAGGTGTTACAGGTGAATGGATTGCGCTACCGAGAGATGATTAACGATTTTTTATGGCCGAAATGGGATGGTATTGATCTGGACAGCATTTTCAACAAGACGGCGCTACGTGCCACACAAGCAACGAAACCATTGATCTTTTACGAGAAAAGTTTCCGAACCGTGTTATCTCTCGAAGAGGTGATCACAATTCGCCACCGAGATCTTGCGGCTGTTGATAGTGGGCATTAAGACCGAGCCCAGTAAGGACTTAATTACTATATACAGGAAAATGTAAGAACGCTCCATATCCCGTAGCCATTAAGTGTCGGCGTAGGTCTAGATGTAGCATTCCTAGTAGTCTCTTAGTAACCTTAAAAAACTGAATGCATTGGTATTTCTGTCGTCAAGCGCTGGACTGGAATCCTCAAGGTGTTCGCATGGTTGGCTGTCCAAAAATATCTTGGCGAAGAAACGGTCCAGAAGGAAGTTGAAACGTCAGGAAAAACTTGGAAAATGGAAACAGGAACCGAAGATGCTAATGACTGCTTTTTCAATGCTTTTGACGTGAAGATAAAGAGATAAAAATATAAAGGCACCAATAAAGAACCATTGCTTACGTAGTTGCCAGATTTATTCAGATAAATTCGACACATCTGAAATCCCTTTACCATTCGTAGATATTTGGTATTGAAATTTTCTTTTCTATGATTTATAAGAAAAAAATAAATGACTTCGAAATAATTTTTTACGGCTGGTGCTATTTTCATGTTCACAGCGAATGTATAAAATATTATAATTAATATATGTGACCTGGTCTATGAAAAGGTACCTTACGTGTCAAAAAATCATTTTTCACTTTTTTGTTGATTCGAATAGTGTGTGAAAGGCTCTTTAAAAAGGTGAAAACCAGAAAGTCATAATTTGTTTGAAAGTTTGTTAAAAGTAAAAAAAAGGAAAAGTACAAATACGAAAAAGACTGAAAAGTTTAAACTTTAACTGCTATTTTCTCAAAAACTTGTTTTCGCACGTAAGGTACTTTTTCGTAGACCAGGTCACATATATAAATCCTCTAAAATTTTTTTCTTTCTTTCAAAAACTCCAAAAAGCTCAAAACTCCTTGAAGAAGTTGATGCTCTATTGAATTTCACAGCAAAATGGGATGATGGGGCATGAAGCATTGAAGCATTAACCCTCCGTTGGACACCTTTTTTCAAACCTTTGGTTGGGCACCCGAATCTGGCCTTTTTCATCCTATTCGATAATTCTTTTCAAAAGGTTATATTCATAAATCGAAAATAGAAAATTAAGTTTTAGGAAGCTACCTGGAAGCTCAAGTCGCTCGCTATAATAGAAATATCTTAAATTAACCTCCAAGTTGCCAAAAAAAAACTAGGCTGGCTAGACCTCGCTGCCTAACGGATGGTTAAATATATGCCACCTTCTTGGCCATGGCTTGGCTTTCTTACTCCAAAGTGCCATGCCCATTAGATTTTCGTGGGGTGATTAGTTCCTTCGTTCGATTTTGAAAACCACAGTTAAGTTCCCTGCTTTTCGTTCATTCAGAATGCAGGTCAAAGAGAATGCAGGTGCTCAGGTGTTAGTCCACCACCAAGTTGCTCTAGCGGTAGGCTCAACTTTCGTAAAGAGAAAAATACTTTGGTCAACAAAGAAATAAAGTAGATGACCGAAAAATATATTCTCTATTCTATTTTTATATTATTTTAGTCTCTATTCTTCTTGAAATAGACGTCTATTTTGTTCTTGAAATATTTTGTTTAAGTACCAATTTATGAATTGTCTAAAGTGGCACACACACATTGACGTACGTACATACACACAAAAACTCAAATATATACATAATTTCCGCATATAAACTTACTTGATTCGCCGTCGGATATCCGCAGCCGTTGTACTGCGCGTAAGCTGCCATTCTATATGCGCTCTGAACGCGGAACCAAATCACAACTTCTCACTTTTTCGGTGAAATAAAATTTTCGAATATCTTAATGCTAAAAATCGCTAATTAGCAACAAATTAACGGTGAGAGTCGATAGGTTAGCCGACATATTTGAATATAATAACAATAACTTCCAATTAAATGTCTTCGACCAGCGGCACTGCGCTCAAAAACCGTGGAGATTTTTACGCTTGCGTTTAAAAATTTATTTATTTATGTTTCTTTTTTGCTAATTGAGCGAGTCCGTAAAAATTAGTTTACTTGACATTTCATTTTTATTTTTAGTTATAATTTTATCGTTAGTTTTTCTTGTTGTTGTGTTCGCGTCACTTCAAAGTTTCCACAGCTGACCACTATGCCACTGACATTGTTGCGACATTTCGCCACAGTTTGACATTCTAAATGGTCAGTGATTGTTGTTGGCCATATGTACGTTGCTCAAGCACAAACTTATTAGCCAGTATTTTGTCCAGTGTTTACTTGACAATTGGCTTGGCATATGAATGCCAGAATGCCAAGCGCTAACTGCAGCCTAAAACTTGTCTTGTTCACACTTTGACAGGTCAGCGTACCAGTGGCTGCTGCTTACTATGTACACGCTTGTTGTTGTTCTAATTGTTATTTGTAATTTTGTTGCTGCTGCTGCGCAAACATTCTTCTCGCTTTAATAGTTCTTGCCGTTTTTGTTGACAGGGTCAAGGTTTTGCTCTGACCAGCCAGGGCCAGCTATTCAGCCTGTACGTGCCGAAAAGCAGTTCAACCACAAACCCAAACTAAAACCTCCTCCTTCTCTACTCTGTTCAAAACCGCTTCACAATATTGTCAGCGGTCAGCAATATAAACAACAACAACACTGCGCTGTTGAAACTTGTTTTGGGGGTAATTTGACACTTTGACTGGCAAAGTACGCAACGTTTTCGTTATTTTTAGTAGAATTATTCTTTTTTTTTGTTTTGCAATTCAATTTAACTACCGTCGCCATACTATTTTTCGGACCGAAACAAATTACGGTGATACATTTTTAGTTGATTTACTTCTTAAGTTTAATAGTTTTATGTATGTAAATATGTACGCACATCTTTGCATAATAAAAGCTGCAGCTTTTTCTAGTGAATTATTTACCGAAAAATATGCCGAGTTTCAGTTCTTGAATTGATCAACACGCGTCTATCAGAGAATCTATCACGAATCAATTAGGTGCCATAGCCACACATCTGTGATGCAAACTTCGCCGTTGTCTATTTAGATTTCGTACTCGTCATAATGGCTTTACGCTTGGCCGTCGCTGTCACTAAGCTAACTTCCGGTATTTTCTAATTGGAAAAATCACTGCATGTTCAACGCACTGCATTGGTGCTGTAGCGATCGAACTCCGCTATACAGTCAACAGCCACACCCCTCCACAACACGTTGTTTCTTCCTCCCCCTGGTCTATGTTGCTTATAAACTCTACATAAACAGCTCCAACGCTCGTCTCAATTGCGTCGCTGCTGCTGCACGTCAAACTCGTTTTCGCGTGCTCACACTTGCTCACCGATGCGCACGTATTCACGTTCAAACACAAACTAGTTGCGAGTTCGTGCAGACGTTTGCAACAGTTGCTCACTGTCGTATACTCAACACACAGGCTGAGTGATAAGAGCGTGCGCAAGCAATAGAGCGGGAGCACAATAAAAGTTCGCTGTTCAAGGAGAAAAGGGAGCGTTTTCATGGTAAATATGTGCATTGTGAGTAAATGAAAGTGGAAAGAGTGCGCTACGCTGGCTTATGAAGAGGCAGGTTTGTGAGTTGGCACAGTGCTGCTGCAGTGGAAAAGAGATCAATATTGCCATTGTGGCGTCGAAAAAAGCTATTAAATGCGGTGCTCTGTTGTGTAAATTTTAATAGCTTTTTCCCACACGGGGTGTGGTGGCTGCACTTAGGCCACGCCCGCCATCGAACACGTACGCGTCACTTCAACTGCTTTGATGACAGCGCCGCCACGGGCATATTGCGTGAAAAACAGGAATTAACAACTCGTCACTCGTTGCTGCGCGCTCGCAACTCGTTCGCATGTTAGTGCATTTCCGCTGCACGCGCTCTCCTCACCAGACACCACTCCGCATGCGGTTGCAGCAAACGCCTCGCTATTACACTGGAATGCCGGCCATCCAACCGTCGCCTCCAAATCCAATCCAACGGCGGGGTAATATTATGGCGCTCGTCGGCCGCGGCTGGGGTAAACAGCGCTAACATATTTCAATTTTTTATGTTTTTCATCTCCCATTTATGAGTATATACCGATATACATATGTGCATATGTGTATGCGAGTGAGCACTCACCCTCTCCCATATTTTATGCTTTTGTTTACAATAAGAAATTTCACTCTTTCGCTTGGAACATAAGATAGTAGGCGTGGTTTGCGCTATAGGTGCTTTTGTAATCTCAAATATAAAAGGCACTAAACCACTCCTTGAGTCTAATTTTCAGATACCTAGCCATACTACTTTCTTTTACATAGTTACAATGGCTTTGAAACGAAAAATTAATAAAATCCACGTAGTAGGCCGCTTCTAGTAGATATTAGCTTTTGGAAATATAGATTTGTATGTATGTGTTTATATAGTTACACATGTATGTATGTATATGTTTGTATAGGTTTTGAGCTTCTGAGTTTCCTTTACAAACAAAATTTCATATCATAGATGCGTTGGCAGCAAATTCACATTTAATGAGTTGAGCTTATAAATACATAAAGGACTTTAGTCGATGAGAGGATGTGGAAAACTTTGAAAAAGTAGTGAATTAGTACCACTGGAAATCCCTTTGGTGTAATTAGTGAGGTTAGAACACGACATATTTTGAAAAGTTATGCTACTTTCTCGAATTTCGTTTTCCCCGACCCTGTTTGCTGTTTATTTTAGCTTTTGGGGATAAATTTCCGCTGAGATTTGTGTACGACTATTTAGAACAAAAATATATTAAAAATTCACAAGAATTCTAGGCCAAATATGCATGCATATAAATTAAAAACCCTTGGTTTTTCGATATTTATCCTTACATTTTACAACCGGGTGATATGACTGGATGTACAGAGAAATAGCGCCCTTTATAGGAATTGTAATATCTTAGAAGATTAACTGATATTCGTGCATATTTTCGAGCCAATGTTATGCTGTGAATCGCTTCTCTCTAAAATCGAACAATAAGTCCCGTTAACTTTTTTCTAAATCCTTGTTTTTCATACATACAAATATAATTGTTTCCTTTAAAATCGTTATTGGGCGCGAAAATGAGAAGAGGACTTCACTGCTTACTTGAAAGGAAAAACATTATTTGGGACCTTTACGAGAAAAGTAAGTGTATGAAGGTAATTTGATGCCAAATTTCCATTGCATGAGTCCGAATGGGACTTTATACAACAAAAAGTTCCAGCTTTATGCATATTCATATGGTCTAAATGCGGTAAAAAATCTAGAAAAAAAAGTATGAACTACCGAGCTAAGAATTAATACAGAAAAAACGAAGTTTATGATCCGACCAAGCTCCAGTTTAAGACATGTTGACCTGCTGATCGCAGACTATGCATTCGAGAATGTGCAAGAATTTACCTATTTGGGTATTAAAATATCAGCCAAGAAGGATATGTCACTTACAATTAGTGACAGAGTTTTAGCAGCAAATAAGTCTTATTACTCGAGCTTGAAACTGCTTAAGTCAAAATTATTATCTCGCGACCAAAACTTAAGGATATACAAAACCTTGGTCCGCCCAGTGCTTAGCTATGATTGTGAACTATGGATGTTACAGCTAATAGTCTTCGAAAGAAAAATTTTACGAAAAATGTATGGAGCAATAAGACTGCAGGACGGTATTTATCGCATAAGATGTAATCAAGAGCTGGAACTTTTAGCAAATAACAAAACTATGATAATATTTTTAAAATCTCAGATGACAAAATGGCTTGGACACGTGTTTAGAATGCCCAAGGAGAGAAAAAATCGAAAGGCAGTTGAATTGCGCCCTGTTCGAGGCCGAAGAAAAGGACGCCCAAGAAAGAGATGTCTCGAAGACGTTGAAGATGACCTTGCAAAGCTGAACGTGGGGCGATTAAAGGAAGTAGCCTTATATAGAGACGGGTGGTGAAAGGTTGTGAATGAAGCAATTGTTCACCAAGGACTGTGTGCTAAGAAGAAGAAGCAGATCAATGTAGTAATGCAGAATTAGGTTCTAGAGCCGGATGGTACTTAAACGATAGTAATAAATATCATTACGCTATGGGATAAGTGGCAACTGTTTTCCAAACGGAAATTTTTGCTATTCTGAAAGTAGTCGAATGGATAATCGAGAGGAGATGGAGCGGGAAACAGATTGGAGTCTTGTGTGATAGTCAGGCTGCACTCAAGGCTTTGAAGAACACAAAGCAAACTTCAAAAATTGTTCAAGAATGTAACAAGAAGATTAATTCTGTTGCAAGACGAAATAAGTTTGTACTTGTATGGGTTTAAGTACTCCGCGCTGTTCAAAGGTATGAAATTGCCGTTGAATTGGCCAACTGTGAATCAGGGTAAATAATCGGAATCAGTTCTGCACGAATCAAGAAGTGGATCAGCGATTATGTATGAAATTTACATAAAGAGCGATCGTCAGACCGGAAAGCTGCAGAGCTGCAAATGTTTGTGACAAGCCTGAGCTGAAAACTGTCGGACTTTATTCTAAAATTTGATAGACAAGACCTTCGATTGATATATATAGACTGCGCGTCATCAGGTTAGCGCCCCCCGTCACACTCACCGCCAATACGCAATAAAATCGAAACCATCAGAGCTCCAGCTTTAACATTTTTTTATATTGTGCTACATCCATTTCTCTTTAAAATAAAACAACAATGGCTACTGTAGCAATAAGGAATATTTTTTAATGAATGTTTTTGAGAAAGGTACAAAAAAAATGTAACAAAAATTTGGTCATCAAGTTAGCGCCCCCTGCGTTAAATTCAACTTAATTAAGCTGATGACCAATAATGGTAGTTTATAACACCTGAACATTAAATTTCTATCATTTTTAAGTAATATTACTAGTGCGTAGTCCCGCCTTTGTTTGAAATTACTTCAAAAATTCGATTAGGAATTGAATTATAAAGTTGTTCAACATAATTCAATGATATGGTTGACCAAGCGTGTTTGATACCTTCGATTAACTCTGTTTTTGTACTATACCAACCATCCCCAGACGTTTTCAATGATGTTAAGGTCAGATGAGTATGGTGGCCACTCCATGAGATCAACTTTTTGGCCCTGAATCCATGACTTCACGGATCGCGCGGTGTGAATTGGAGCATTATCATGCTGGAAGGTCCACTGCAGGATTTCAAAAAGGTTTTGGAAATGCGGAAAAGCCGTTTTTAACACGGAGTTGTAGTCCTGTGCGTTCATGAGCGAAGTCAAAAATTGAAGCTCGCAAGTAGTACGATATTCCTCCCCATACCATAACATGCATATAGGTGGCTATAACTTCCCGAAACCATTATTTTTCTTTTTACTCTTTTTCAGATAAGACACGAATGACTACAACTTAACACTAAAAATGAATAGTAATGCATATATCGTCGCTGCATGTGCAAATCACACCGATTTAGGAATCCCTAATATTGTTAAGTGTGCCCGTTCATTCATTCGTAAGTTTCGTCGTGAATTGGAAGCATCAGGCGGTGTTGCAGAACACATGAAATAAATGGACTGCTCTGGCACTGTCCAACCAGTAGAATTTATTCAACAAGTGCAACAGATCATTGACGAGGACCATTCAAATTCAATTAGGACCCTTGCGAGGAAGCTCAAAACGTCTTCTAAACAAATTTCAACTTCAGACCGTAGTAGTATGTAGACAGTAGTAATACAGGGTATTACACTACGTATGTGGCGTAGTTGAGCGTGAAACTATTAAGCATCTTCATAACACTATTACTACTCTGAAGGCTGCAATCAATGCCGTTATAATCAATATGACTACGGAGCACTTGATTCGGGCATGCAATCGTTTCCAGACCCGAATCGACATTAATGACATCACTTCTTGCTTCTCTCTCTTCCTGCAGCTTTGGCAAGAACGTGGAATGCTGGAGAATGCAGTCGGTCACATAACCACTTAAAATGTAAACGACTTAACATCTTAGCAGCGTGGAACCGTGGGAGATCATCAGTGGCTTCGCGCGAACAATTCTCGGGACCTGGACGCAGACATATAGGCATAAACCTTGTAATGAGGAAGATGAAACGCCACCCTGAAGTAATGCGAAAGCGGTTGCAGGATGGGCGACGGTTCCAAACGAGGGGAAGTTTCCGGGCATATCATTGCTGCGACGGCAGCGTTGATCACACAAAAACCCTCTCATCCGCAAAAACCAAAAAAAAAGAAAAAACCATGCATTTGCAATTGCAAATCTTAAAATTCTCATGATCCACTAAACAAAGTGTGCGCGTCGTTTTTGACGTGATAACGTCTTATAATTCGATTTAGCCGGCTGCACGCACGAAAAAATGTGTCGTTACCTAACTCATTTGTCGTTACTTTGCTCATTTGTCGTTACCTTGCTCATTTGTCGTTACCTTGAATGAACTGCAAGCGAAAGCGCGGAACGAACAAAGCAAACGAACGGCAACGTTCGACATCTTGCTCTCTCCTACTTAAGTGAGCATATATATGTATGTATATGCGCATATGTAGGTATATAAATTCACATACTTGTATTTGCATATGCCTTCTTCCTGTGTGCATGGTAATGAACCATTTCTCTGTTGAGAATAGGACGATGATAGAAAAAGTAGGAAATGAAAGGGAGTGTAAAGTGTCTTGAAAAAGGCAAATCGATGATGGTGCCTCTTAGTGTTGTTGACTTATTAATATCTGATGCACAATTGAAATTTAACATATCTTTCATGAATTTGATAAATGTCATTTTTCACGTTTGTGTAAATGTAAAGCTCATAAAGCTCATTGTTCGTAGCCATCACTAAGGTGCAAATATCTAAAAATCTTTCGCAGAATCTTTCTCTCAAACACTCCAAGGAACGCATCATCGGATGTTGTCATCGTCCACGTTTCTGGGCCATACAATGTGACAAGCATTATGAGAGTTTTATGTATAAAGTGTTGGTTTTGTTCGTCGAGAGAGGACTTTATTACTCAATTGCCCGGAGACGACGGCACCGTGCCCATTCTTAAAGTCCACGCAAGTAAAGAAAGTCTCTTCTAAACGTCTTTCTACTGGTAGTGGTCAGGACGATTCTTCTGCAAACGGTTCAAGCAGTGCGCAACTTCGGTGCTTCTCTCAAGTATCATCTGAGTAACTTCCAAACACTCTTTTGAGAGCGAACTAATGTGAGAAGGTGAAATAGCTCAGAATATTTGTTTATGTGCTGGATTTGGGACCCGCTACGTGTAAAAGAAGCGCCCAATGAAAATAAAAACAGCGCAGAAAAGGATATAAAAAATAGATAAATTATTGGCGCGTACGCTTCTGTTAGCTGTTTGGCCGAGCTCCCTTCTCCTATTTGTGGCTTGCGTCTTGATGTTGTTCCACATAAATGGGAAGACCAAGAAGTTTCAGCCGACTCCGAAGTGCAAATGGTTTTTATGAGGAGCTTTTTCATATCGGAAATATGCACGGAGGTTTGCCATTGCCTGTCGTGAGGTGACCGCTAGAAAAAAAATTTTCTATTACGGCAAAAGATATACAGTACTCAATATTAACTTTTCAACGACATATCGTACTTTGGAATCGAATAATAAATAAAAGAGTTATGAAGAAAACTCGATTTTAACTGCTTTTAGCTCTGGCCAAGGATGAAAACTCGTAATATTCTAAAATCCTCAAAAAGTAAGCTTTCAAATTGCACTCTTATTTCCGCGTCCCAGTCTGGGGTACCTGAAATGTGCTGAATAGACCCAGCGACCAGCGAGCAATTTTGTATAATTTTTGGATTACGATACTCTTCCAGCAAATGAGCGATATATTCAAGTATTTCTGTAAACGTACGACCAATTCAAATTAAAACCTTCCATGCGAAATGCAAGGCATCGCAGCATAAGTGATTGTTTGACACTGAGTTAAGCGAGCGTACGACGATTTTAATTAAAGGAAACCACCAGGATATGCATGTGTATGTGTGCACACAAATCTGCATGCGCTTAGATACGCATTCTGCATTTACTCTGTCCCTACCATGGATATGTATCCGCTGGTATGTTCAAGTAGGCCGTTGCCGATTGCTAGCGTATCCTGCATGTTCTTCCAGAATAACGCCGCAGGGCGAGCAAAAATCTGCAACATTTTTTCATTGCCGAAATCAATTTGTGTGTACCTACTCCACTACTATTCCACCACAGCTAAAGCTCCCATTTTGCATTATTACGCTGCTGCTGCTACTACTCCTGCTTCTGCTCCTCCTTACTCCTGCCTCTTTTTTTGGGAAACAAGAGCAACGCACTCATCGTTAAGCCGACGGACCGTCCATTGCATGCCGGCTTGTTATCACTAAAATATCCGATGTATCCGCTAGCTGCCTCCGCTTCTATGCCAACATCGCAGTCTATGTGTGCCTTTGTCTACACAGCATTAGCCAGGCGTACAAGTTCATTTTGCTGCTGCAACGGGCAAACATCTTGTTGAACCAACAAACAAATAGCTTTGCTGGTTTTCGCTTTCACCATCAACTTCAGTGCATCCTTCGGCTTTTGTCTGCTTCTCGCTCACCAACTACATGCACTCGACCGGATCTATTGATGATGTTATCCTTTTGTCCTGCCACTGCTATTCCTGCTATACTAAGTTTTTTGTGTTTTTTTTTTTTTGCTGTTTGTCTTTGTTGACGCTGCGTTGGCAGATTTTTACAAATCCTCCTATACGCTTAAGTGTGCGTGTGCAATTCGTTCTATATTTGTGTGTTAGTCGCACAGATGCAGCTGCCAACATGCTGGCTTGTCGCTAGACTTGTTAGTAATCATCGCTTCACAAAAAATTACAAACAAAAAAAAGAAAGGAATACATGAGAAAAATCGAGCAATGAAAACAAATTGGGACGAAAGCTAAGCTGAGTAGTGTCCTATGAGTGCCGTGGTGAGTTATATTTTTTTTGTTATTGTGGTCAGTAGTAGCAAATAAAGTCCATTGTTGACAATTTAGTAAACTGTCAATGTATACAAACTCTTAATTAACTGCTATACCTACATTGAAGTGTACGACACGCATACATACCATACAAATGTGCGTAAATATGCTGGGAAATAAAAATGTTTTTATTGTTCTTAAAAATTGTTTGTTTTTGCTATTATTTTATTGTTCATATCTTCACTAAGTGCTGCTTGAAATAGCTGAATGAATCCCTCGACCCACTTCTTAGATTCATCATGGAGTCAGAGAAGCCAACCAAGGAATGTCACCGCGTTTTCCTATCCATACATCCGGTGTTTCTTTTTAGATCTCAAGTAGAAGGGGCATTCATGCCTTAGTGCTTAATTTTCATTAACCATCTCCCGTCACCCTCAAACCCTTCGTATTATAGCTTAGAATGAAACTAATTCCAAATGCCATACGAATATCATCAAATAAACACCCTTAGAAGTATCATCGACCAATCTGTTGAGTACAGATCTAAGCCGCATTTGCTTTTTGTTAACTTTGAAAAACCCTTTCACAGCATCAATTGGGAAACCATCTGGTCTGCTTGGCAAAGAAGAGGTATCCCAGATAAGCTGATTGCTCTGATAAGGAACAGCTTCAGAGACGCGCGCCGGCTACGTCTTGCACAAAGGATAGCTTCCTGAGTCTTTCCAGGTGCTGAGAGGTACAGGACATGGATAGAAATTGTTGTTTATTCTTGTCATCGAAGACGTCATTTGCGCTGCGTCGAAAAATTTTGCCGTAAATTGGTAAAAATTATAAAAATCATTAATGTCTTTGCAAACAGTTATTTTGGCCCAAAAAACACCGACGTCAGTGAAATTAACCACGCAATTCAATGAAACATTACAGGCGGTTTTATTAAATGAAAATCCGTTGACAGCACCATGAATCAGGACGAAGTAGTAAAGTATCCAATAGAGTTTTTAAATTCCTTGAATTCTTCAATATTGGATCTTCCTGGTGTACCGCCGCACAAATTGACACTCGAAGTTGGCGCGCAAATTACTTTATTGCGTAATATTAGACAACTACGTTCATGTAATGGATCAAGACTTGCTGCGAAGAAACTGATGTTCAATGTCATCGAGAAAACTATTCTTAATGGAAAATCTAAGGGAGAAAATGTGCTCGTTTCATGCATCACAAATGTGCCACTTTTTTTGTCAAACGACTGCAGTTCCCCATTCGACTCCCATTTTCAATGACCATCACGAAGGCACAAGGTCCATTACTTCAAATATGTGGGTTGAATTCGGAAAATCTATGTTTTTAATATGGCGCAGTTAGCACATGCAGGTGTCGAACAGCCAAAATATTCGTTTTTACTAAAGACGAAGAAACCAAAAAAAATTTTGTGTAGCCTAAAGCATTTGAATCGAACCTCGTTAATAAACCATTTAAAAAAAAATGTGCCCATTATATGATATACGAGGTGTGTTCAAAAAGTGTCGCGAATTTGGTGTTTTTTTTTAAATTATTTATTTATTCATCACCATCACCAAACGGTAGACAAGAAATATAATACTAATTTGGGGAAAAAACAAATCCATTATTTTTCCGTTAAATTTTTGTGTAAATGGTTTAAAACTGTTTTATGGTGGATATTTAGCTCCGGGGCGCTGCTACGGCTACTTGCATGCAGGTCAACTTCGATTATTTCTGTGATTTTCTCGACATTTTCGACATTATGGACATTTTCTTTATGATCAAAAATGACTGAACGTAGTCCACGAAACCAAAATCGCACGTAATTAGCTGTTACAGTTTCAGCATCATAAACACCATTAACAATTTTTGCATTTTCGCCTTTATCACAGAAAAACTATAAAATGTACCGAATTTTCTCTTTTTTGACTTCCATTAAAATCCTGTAACTTACAACTAAATGAAACAAGCAAAAAACAGGTAAATATTTTTTTAGTTTGTAATATCACCTTCAAAACAAGCATAAACTTTACATTGTTTGGTCGATACTTTACGAGATATCGACCACTACAGCTATTATCTATCGAGGAAATAATGGATTTATTTTTCCCCATCATATTTTGTAGGAACGCCACTCAATTATTACTTTAATATGACAACGGCAACAAAACTACAGATTTGATGGAATTAATTTGTATTTTCTAATTTCATATTGAAAGCCCCATTGTTTTCATGAGCATGAACTTCTAAATATATAGGGTGTTTTTTAAGAGCTTGAGAACCTACAATGATAATACAAAGTATAAATATTGCTGGAATGATTTTTTTTAATTATGTTCTAGTCGGATTTATTTTTTGAATAATGACACCCGGCATTTGTTCGTCGCGGCTACGATTATGGCAAGTTCCGCCGTCTTGTTGGAATCCAATGAGCTTGTTGGAATCCAACGGCAACTTCTTCCTCATTTCGAAAGGTATAAGGACCGATGATGGGTGTAAACCGTACTTAACATGCGAGAAGTGCTCTATGAACTTCGCGAACATATTTTTACTGAACAGAAACGTCAACACAGTTTGCCATATTCAGCTGTCAAACCATAGTTGTGGATATCGATAGTTCTCATATAGCTAAGCCACACTCGATATGACATAATGATTGCAAAAATTCTTTTGAATTCTCATCCAAGTTAATTGGTACATATTAGTAAAATTACTACGTTTCTTTCTTTTCCCCGTTCTAGTTCCAAAATCGATATCATAATTACTAAATAATTTCTATACTAATCAAGTTTACCTAAAATCTATCGCATTTGCTCTGCATATCAGTTTTATTTCTTTTCTAAATGTTATTACCTACTCCTAAAAACATAAAAAAAGTCATTCAAAGCCACAACTTCAGTTGCCGATAGTCGGCCGTGCCGTACGCCGACTTTCATATCCATATCTGGTGCCCAGTAAGCAAATGACAAGCACTTCAAACACTGATGGCCTTCCACAAACTTATCAGCCAGCTAAAATGTGTCGTTAATTTAGTGTATTCCCGTGTACGATAACGCGGCGTCCAAGTCGCGACTACGTGGCTTTGATGGCGGGCGCACACATACACACACCTTTCCGACGAATGGGGCTAGCCAACTGGCCGCCAATTCCACCAACAAAAATGATCAACAATCAAACAAACGCACAGCAAAAGCATAAAAGCACAAAAGCAAGCGGCGTCGTCGTCATTGCCCAGCGTTGCAATGTCGCAGTGTCGCAGTGCTATTATCGCGACCGGCCATTGACTAGCTCGTCGGTCAGCCGAGCGGCCCAGCCAGCTTGGCGGCAACAGAGAACGGCCGCGCTGCTATGCGAGCACTCAAGGCGGCGAGCAAACGCAATCGAATGAATGGGCTCTGTTCCGGGCCTTACTATTGGTAATGAGTAAATAACCAGGTCCATTCAATTGATGGGCGGCCTACATGCGCGCGGCAATGCAGCACTCATCAATTTTACATTTTCGGCACAAAATAATGGCGACAAAACAGAAAAGCAACAAAACCAACAAAATCAACAAAACATAAAACAAACACAAACCCAAAAGAACAACAGAGCAATGGACGTAATTAAAGTAAGGGAAGAAGTATAAATATTTCAAAAGTACCGATAAACCGCCGATTTCGAAACGTAGTCGCTGCAGCAGCGGTGAGCAATGGAAAATAAAAGGAAACGCGCTGACGACGGCACTGCGAAACCCGATAGCGAACATTACCGCCGATGTGCGCTGTGTGGTTGTGTGCGCCGCTCCCCGCGACTGCGCTCATCAGCTCCGTCAATGAGGTGAGGCGAACAAAAATTATCACCAAATTGAAGCAATCAATTTTAAACAAGAAATTCTCCACTTAATTTCGATAAAAGTACGACTTTGTTGCAGGGACAGACGTGCGCGGCAACTAAGATGAAACAAACCAGCGCCATATGCACACGTACATAAATACATACATGTGCATGTATATATATATTTGCATTTCGAAAATAAAAAGGGTTGTCGATCGCCTTTGAGAATATCAATAAAAAAAAGTGATCGACTAAAACAAAAACTACTCATTGGCCGTATTGAATGGTTCCTGGAAGCAGAAAGCAGGAAAATTAAAAAACCCATTTCATTTAGGGCAGAACTGCAAAATGCAACAACAAAAACAATACAAAATTATAAAACAAGAATATGAAGTTGCAATGGCGGAAATTAAATAAGAACAAAAGGTGCGTTGGTGACAATTTGAAAATGAGTGGTCGGGCAGGCGAGCGGTTGCCTGTTTGCTTAGGCCATGCCACCGCTATATACGCCTAACGTCGGCATTTAGCGCTTGCAACTTGCCACAAAGAGGTAAACAGAATTTTTATTTCTATTTTCATTTCAATTTAAGCTTTTCTTTTTATTTATTTACTTATTTATTTGTTTTCTCTTCAACGTTTATCGTAAACTATTTTTATGTTTTTTTCATTTTGTTTAGCCGCTTTTGTAGTTACTTCACTTGTACGCCGGAATATTTGAAATGCCAACGCAAAAGGTGTTCTTAACCGCTTCATAGGACTGGCTATAAAAATTTATTGCCGTAAAATGTTGTCCATAACACAAAGTGTGGGAAGTTGGTTGATTCTTGCATAAGTGGAATGTGAAGAAGAAGTTTTGTAAAAATTTAAATGAAATTAATATCATATGGTAATATGGTAAGTTCTTCAAATTATGTAAAAATGTGTGGAAGGTTTGAAGAAATTTTGTTTTGTTTCGTGATGTATAATTTCCATACTCAAATAATAAATTGTCTGAAGAGAATAAAAATTAAATGAATTTTTAAATGCATTAATGCATTCTAAATATTTACTTCACCTTGCTCCATATTCTATGTAGATGCTGAGTACTTGAGGGCTATCTGGCTTCGCGCCTTATATAGTAAGTGCAGAATGTGTGAAACCAAACCCAACTTTAGCGTACTGTGAAAAAAAACCAAAGAAAGTCGCCCTCAAATCGCTTCTCAGCATCTCGCCCACTACTGAGCAACACGCGGTCGTAAACTGAAAGGAGTGGGAGGCTCCAGGAGATGCGCCGAGCTCCAAAGCCGAGAGTCAAGCCGGATCTTCTTTCAGAGAAAACCATGATATATGTTTGATGGCGCTGGGAGGGCATGGTGCACTGGGAAATGCTCGAAAAGAATGCCACGGTCAACAAGGAACTCTACATCGCCCAGCTACACCGCATGAATGAGGCTTTTCGACTGAAAAGACCTGGTCGAAATGGTTATACCATACACCTTCACGATAACGCCAGACCCCATTTTGCACAAGTCGTCACAGCTGCACTCCAGGAGCTCAAATGAGAAGTCCTTCAGCATCCGCCGATTACCATACTTTCCACTCCCTGTCAGATCATATGAAGGGTGTTATCTTCGATAACAAAGGGGTCTTTAAAAACTGGCTCAGCAACTTCCTTGACACCAGACCAGGCGATTTTTGGCGGAACAGCATCAGCAAATGCCTCAAAACAATGCTGAAAGTATAAAAAGTTGCATGAAATGAAACAGGCAAAACCCTTAGAAGATGTGATTCTAAGAAGGCGAAAAAATATCAATCAAAGGGAATAGGCTGCAGATATGTTGGGTGAGAGTTTTAAAAAGCAAACCGTGCTCTTTTAGTGAGAATGAGGATATCTAAATTTATTGTTCTCACGGAACACAGAACTTTGTAAATATAGTACACCATCATATTATGTCATCATTCCAGGTCCTTCACATTCGAAAAAATTACAGATATGATTGATTTATTACCATATACATACATAGCTACCCAATATAAAAAAAGTTTAAATATATAAAAGTAAATATTAATAGTAAGAGTATAAATAATTTAAGTTAATAGTAAATATAGAAACAAAGTCTTTTTATGTCACTATTTTATTTAAAAAAAAATAACGAAAAAAAATTTGATAGAATTGAGTTCGCGTAGTTAATACATACTTGTTAATGTAAGATTTTTATGCTGACTTTCAAAGTGGTGCAAGTCCTTTTGAAGTCATTAAAAGTATTAATTTGTGTAAATTACGCTAAAAAAAATATCACATTATAAATTTAAATCAATTTTATGTTAAAAACAAAATACAAAAGTAATATCAAATATTCATATTTTTCAAATCAATCAAATCTAAAATTTAAGGCCCTCGCCACTTTTGAAATTGTGTTTTTAGGTGTTTCTTTAAAAGCGTGTAAAACGGCAATAAAAGCAGATTTTTTGTTTTTGTTTTCAGTATTTTATTTTTTGATCTATCGTTAAAAAATAAAATTTTGTTTTTGACCATACGAGGTTCGTTGAAAAAGTTGTGAGCCTTCAAAAAATGGTATTCACATGAGCAATGAAAACAGATATAGCCAGTTCTGCAGAACCGATTTTGATGAAATTAAATTTAAATTCCATAGAATCGATGACATTATCGTATGAACTAAGATCAGTCAGAAAAAAATGTTTAGAATGTTTTTTCGGGCCTTTAAGGTAAAAAAAGGATCAAAAAATGGTTTTTCATCGTTCAACGTACGCCATTTTGTCAAATTTTATTTATATTGAAGAAGAACCGTTTTGTCTTTTTGATTTCAGACACCTATGAGCCCCGGAATCCAGGTCGCCAGCGACATATCTTTAACAACTTTTTAGACGAACTACATACCGTCAAAAATTTTATTTTGTAATAATGGGTAAAAAAATAAAATACTCAAAACAAATATAAGAAATCTTTTTTCGTTTCCGTTTTACACGCTTTTAAAGAAACACCAAAAAAACACTATATTATTTCAAATAAAGCGAGTACCTTAAATATCTCCACTTTCAAAAATAAATAAACCGCTCATTTAAAGGAGATTCACATGGGTGTCGTAAGTGCTGTTTCGTCGTATGTTATAAACTTTAAACGACTACGAATACATACCTATACACTTATTTTAATAAGTCTACACTCCTCTGCAAGTTTCCCTGTTGGTAATAAACTGTTTTTATTCAGCGCTACACCAGATTTCCTCAACACAATTTTTCTGAAACCAAAATGCAAAACTTGTTCCCATTCGCAAAAAATATACTTTTTCCAAACTTTTGGAAGTTTGTCTATACACTCACTTGCGAAAGCAATGCGTTATAATCTATGTATTTATTAGAAACATAACTGGCTTCTTCCTAGCAACTCTTCCATGATAGCCGGATTTTCTTAAAACTCTTCAGGCAGTTGAAACACTAATATTGTATATCAGTGAAACTTATATCTTGTTTTATCTTTCACTTTTGAAGCAGTTATCTGTGCATCCTTCTTCACAAGCCCTATAATACTCTTTTACTTTTTTCTTTCTGTTAATTTATAAGGGCGCTATGCTTTTGGGCTTGCAGTTATTATTCCGGTTTTTTCGTATTTTTGAATTACTGTCCAATCTGCTGTCCTTACCCTGACTATTGATCTGTCTATAATATTTGTGGATAGTTTTGACCTTCTTTCCACAATTTTATTATGTTTTTCCTCTTGCCAATGTCAACGTAACGCAATTTATGTTTGTTTCCCTTTTAAGGCTCCACGCAGACTTCTATTAAAACCGATAAACTAATAGCTTTTTAAATAAAAATAATAATTCTTCTTACTTAACAACACAAAAAGTGAAATAATAATAAATTTATTTTTGTACCATAGGCCTTCGACCAATGTGAAGTTATTTAATTTATTGTTGTGTGCTGATATTTTTTGATCTGAAATGCTGTGATGCTTTTCATACTGATGCTGCCATTCGATATAATGCTAATTGGTATCACATCAAGTGAAATAATAGCGAATTATATAATATCAAGTGATATGGTATTAAGTGATATGAAGTCATCTGATAAAAAGTCATATGATGTGATTTCAACTGATACATGGTCATGTGATGTGATGCCAAGTGATGTGAACAATGTGATATGAAATCAACTAATACAAGGTCATGTGATGTGAATGCAAGTGACATGATGTGCCGTGACGGGATATAAAAAGGTGCGATGTGATGTGTATAATCACATATTCTTTTATATGACTTATGATTTCATATATTAGCTTTACTTCTAAAAGGATTGGGTGGGACTTTCTGTGATGCAGTAATCTGTATTCAAAAATGTGGCTATTAAAATTATTTATTGTTAAACCCTACCTGATAAAATTCTTTATTGCGAAATGATGTATTTCAAAACTCTATATCCATAAGCTGGCGAAAAATTAATCATCCTATCGGAAGACTTATATAATTTTTGCACATGATGTAGTACGTCAATCATATTTGACACTTGTGTTCAGTCCCCGTAAATATTATTATAAAGATTTCAATCGCCCAAAATTATTTTTTTTAAATTGTATGATACATTTTGCATCACCTTGTATATATAATTGGTTTTTACACCCTGTTTGGTCATATTATATGCGCCCTTTGAAACAGAATAAAGGTACAGAATATTTTTGGAGTTCAACGCACACACCCTTTATTGGATGTTTCGCCGATCGCATTCTCCTATTTGTGGGGTGCTGTTTTTCCACAAATGGAGGGACTACAGTTTTACGCCGATTCTGCCTCATTCACGAATATTCGAGCGTGTCTTTTTTTTTGTATGAGGAGGAAGCATAGAAAGTTTTTACAACATCAGTGTAGGACTTTAATCCAAACTAAACTCCTACAGTCAATGTACCGATGCCCTCTCGGTACTACCGTTAAGTAAATCGTCGGGAGGCGGTTGAGCACTAGGCTCTATGTCAGTTATTCTTTACAGGCAGTCCGTCTTAAGTTGCATGTACTGTAATTCTGAAGGAGACCACCCCAGTTGAGCCTGTGAACCTCCTCCACCGTACTTGTCACCCTTCGACTTAAAGGTATAATCATGTCGACTATGTTTCCTGATACTAACGGATCTTCTGATAGTGCAGCTAAATTGCCTCTGATAGTTGCAAATCGAGGGCATCCAAAAACATATGCATTGCATCTTCCTATTCATGGAATAATGGACATAGAGGCGAATCACGTATCCTAACGATATACTGGTACTTCTGGTATCAACCATGACCTGTCCAAAATTGTGTTAGATGGAAGTGAAGCTCACTATAGCACTCCTGAATGGTAGTCACGCACCAACCCATTCGACTACTGCGACTTTAACTTTAAAAATACAGAATTATGCAACAAAACTAATTTGTATACAGAATTTTACAGAATAACAATTCTACTTTTACATTATTTTGTCTTTACAGAATTTTGAAAATACAGAACGATGAGGCAAAGGATTTTAGGCTGTTTAGAATTTATTCCAAATTTTTTTCAGAAACATTGCCCAAATAAAAATTGTAAAGCAGAATTTAAGACCGCTACCTTTCTAAAATAATATTAAAAAGATATGAAATGATGATTACTAACCAGCTGTTTCCAAATTGTGCGTCGAGGTCAGTAACAGATGTTGATGATATGTTGTGGTAGGTGCACTTTCGAGTATTTGTATCATTCTGAAAGAATGAAAAAATATTTCAGCATGCAGACACACACATATGGCAAATAAAATAGGTACGAAATACAAAAATAACTTAGTGATTGTATTAAAATTGTTGTTTAAATTGCCGAAGTTTAAGCAATAAACACTGCGTTCAAAATGATTGTCAATGACTTTTTGTATACTATTTGGCATAGAATTGATGATCCTATGGCAGGTTTCTGTGGGAGCGAAATACCATAGTTCTTTGATTTTTTGCCATAAATTTTTCTTATTTTTGAATGTTTCCTCTCGATTCACTTCTTTAAATCTCCCTAAAGGTTTTTAATGGGGTTTTGGTGGGGTGATTGGCTTGGCCAATCTATAACTTTAGCATTATTTTGTAAAAACCATTCACTTACTAACATTGAGTAGGGTTTTTAGATATTATCTTGCAATAAAAAGCCACCGTATGGTATGTTGTCCTCATTAAAAGGTGGGGTTATTCTTGAAGTATGTCCTTGTAAATTAATGTATCCATTTTATTGGTTATAAGGTGAGCAGATTCCACTCCATACCACGAGAAACATGTCCAAATCATTTTGTTGCCGTCACCGTACTTGACTGTTTTTTTTTTTTTGTTATATTGTGAACCGCGGTGAGAACTCTTGTTTCGCCCAGTATCACTTCCGAATAAATTTATATTTCTTTTATCGCTTTAAATTATGTTATACCATTTTTCACACCCTCTGGTCCGCACTATGCCTAGTGGTCTTGAGTAAGACTTTTCCTCTTCCTTAAATTTACCTGTTTCCACAAGAGGAACTTTACAGGCTATTCTGTCTAGTAGGTACATATTGTACATATAATCGACACCGTACAGTTTTCACTGATACTAAGTTATTGGTTTCAGCTGCAAAGGCCTTTGATGACTTAAGGGTTTTCGGTGGTCTAGAGCTTTAAAATATACCCTAAATTTGAGGATTTTTTTTACAATAAAAATTGAAGTATTAAATTTTTTAGACTTTTTAATTAACTTCTTTTACATACAAAACTGAGAAAACAAATTTTTAAAATGACGCTGAAGTTGACCCTCCCGTAAAATTGGACCTGGACGGTATTGTGCATTTAGGCTTTTCTATTTATCTGAAACACAAAACCCAAAAAAATTATTAATCAGTATGGCTGTAGCTGTATACCGCTACTAGAATAAAAAAAATTTACAAAATGGCGAGGTTTGGAATTTGACGCTCTAAAAATCGGGTTTTTTCAGTTTTTTAATCAAAAAAATACGAAATAATTAAAATAATACTATGATTCTAGTACAGGCGATAGCCACTTATGTTGTGAACAATATATTAAATTTTCAAACGATTCGGTTGAATAGTTTTTGTTTTGTTTTTTGACAACAGCAGGCCCAAAAAAGTAGTTTCGAGATAAATGAGTTCAAAGTTTGAGGTACAGGAGCGCGCGGACCGCTCTCTACCTAGTTAATAGGCTATAGAATCTATAATATTGGGAATTTTCGCATGAATTTAAGATACTATACTTTAGAAATATCGAAAAAACAAAAAATCGAGTTTTTGAAATTTCTAGCCCTTAAAGGGATCGCTTGTGGCAAGATTCACAACTACTTATATATAAATTATAGCAGTTTCTTTTTGTCACCACGTCATTCTGAGCATTTTTTGCTTTTAAGAGCACTTACAACAAAATTTTTCGACCATCCAAATGACTCAGTCATAAATTTGTACGACCTGAAATTAACCGAATCTGTGCAACCAATTATTTATTCGGTATTTTAAATTCACAACGAAGCAGTGATATTATTTGTAAAAAAACGAAATTATAATAATAGCTTAAAATTTTTCTGACCGGCATAACGAAATCGATACATAAAGGCAGGGTACCTTTTTTAATAACCAAATGTGTAAGTACTTATCTAAAGTTTTTTGTTTTTGGGTTACGACTCCCTCGCAGCGAATGCGCGATAAAATGTGTTACTGAGTGAATTTTTATATTTTTTGCCTTTATATAAGCCAGTCTTTATTTGCTGCGATATATGCATTTCTATGTGCATTAGAAAGATTAATATCAAGAAATGTATTTTTCAAATTAATAAATAAAGACTGGTTCATCGAAAGGTGAAAGGTACACAAATTCGTTCAATAACTCATTTCATCCGTCTCACATTATTCCCACACTTCTCCTCTGTATAATTGGTTCTCATAATTCCTAAGCTTTGGATAGTAGCCCAAACGCATGTCAACTGCAATTAGTTATCTAATTACCTTTTTATTGAATTGAATTGAAGTCATTGGAAAATACCCGTGGAGTTCAAATTAGATAAACTAGGAGTATATTTCGAACGACTAGCTGACCATACAATTCTCTACAAATTAATTCCTATCTGCAACCCATTTCGTTCCACTTCAAATCCAAATTCATTATCATTTCTAAAAAAATCTCATAAACTTCATATCTCCTGTCAACGGTTACCTTATCACTAACCTCTACTGATAAAACACACTCTGGGCTTACGCATACACACACAAACACAATTACACATATAACTCTACTTAGCCATGTTCTTAAGAGCATATTCGGTGCGACGACGCTTAGCGACAAAACTGATGTCGTAACAAGCGTACAATGATGATTATTTATAAGCGGCTTTCCAGCATCAATACCTGCTTACCACAGACATTACAAATACGAGTATGCACATACACATGTAAGTATGTAAGCAATGTATAGAAAATCAACAAAAGAGCAACATAAGCATGTGCACCAAACAATGCTCACGTGTGTGCGGTCCACTGACAAAGAACTCATATTGGCCGAAGGAGAGAATCGAAAAAACAGTATCACCGAAAAAAAGGCAAGCCAATATCAATAAAAAATGCCAACCCACAGACATCAGCAGCAGTTAATCTGCAATAAAAATTACTGTCATTGCTCTTCACAGACGACAACAACAACAACATTTAGCCATCAATAGATACTTTGTTACATTGTCCCTTTGTCGTCCTGGCTGAAAAAATATATATATTTGATTACCTCTACTTTGATAGTTGTGGAATAGTTTCAAATAGACGGACCGCCTCAGTTTGGCGTCTGTCCGCATGGCGTATTATTGTGTGTGTATAATTGACTTTTCGTACACTCTACCTATAGACACAGGTGCGTTAAATACACACAACCATTGACGCCTACGAACTAAAAGGACATGCGAAGCAGCAAAAGACAAGACTGCTGACAGTGATAAAAGGACATCAAATGCTAGGCGACGCACAAACAAGTAAAGTCGAGTATTAAAAGGACAATAATTGCGTTAACGTGTGTATTTACTTGGGCAAAATCCCAATATCCCTTTGTGCCATGCAATGTTTGTTGGTTGCTTTGTTTGTTTTGAAATGGAAATTGTTTGATTGGTTTGAACGATCCACTGCTTTCTTTGAGTGGACACAAAGCCAATGAATAGAGGTAAAGATATACAATTTAAAAATAATAATATAGTAGTTTTCTGAATTACTCAGTGTGGAGATCCTTAATGTGGTTGAAGGAGTGGCGGTGAGGTAAGCACGTGGTATAGGCGTTTCGCATGTACGCCTTCAAAGCCAAACGAATTGAGGATTCATTAAAGTAAACCTGAAATTTTGTCAATGAAATTTGCTAATAAAAAGTAAAGTTATCATTCACAGAAATGAAATGTGAAAGGAAAGCTAGCACGTTATGAAAATAAAGGGCAGTGGGTTTAAATAAATTTCGCAAACAGGTGCGAGCTTCACCAAACAAGCGGAGTGTAGGTTATGATGTAAAGGGTGGTTAAGTTTCAAAGGCCGGTGTTGATTTTGAATAAAATACAATTTTTTAAAAAATTATTACCATTTCTCTTTATTATGATAATATTGGTATAGCTCAATTACGTATAAAATAAAATATTGGTCAAATGGTCGCCGCGGCCTCGGCGGCACACCTCCATCCGATGGTCAACCTTTTCGATGACGCTGATCATCCTTTAGATCTTGAATTGTTGCTGGCTTATCGACGTACACCTTTTTTTACAAATAACCCCAATGAAAGAAGTCCAACGGTGTCAAATCATATGATCTTGGCGGTCACTCTTGTGGGTGCATTGGTTTTTCGGCAATCACTCTTGGATTATCATTCGCCCAAATGCTGCAATTCTGCTTATTGACGAATCCACTGAGGACGATTAAATTGGCCGAAAAAATCACAAAGTGCGCGATATGCATTTTGATTTGAACGCCTGAATAATTTTAACGCGTTGCTCGATTGTGTATCTTTTCATGGCTCAAATTGAATTAGTCTGAAATTGAAAAATGTTAAATTAAATGCAGAAAGAAACTTGACGTGTAGGTGTGGTTCACATCCAACATCGGACCTTAAAATTTAACCACCCTTTATTTCATGTATTGGTCGTTCTAAATTATTTATTTATGCACTTCTAATACACATACGAGTACATTGCGAGATTATAGATTTTATGTGGAAGGCAGTCGGTAAGCAATTTCGAGATTGGGTTGTATGCAAAATTTCATTGAGATAAGAAAATATTTAAAAATTATATGGTTTTTGTAAACCACTTTTCCCAACGCCCACTAGAGTCTTGTGTGAGTCATCAAAGATTGCAATAGATATCAGGGACGTAAATGTAAATTATAATTTTATCTAGAATACAATGTACATTTCCATTCCGAATCCTACGACTGAAATCCTAACTCCAAAGCAAGATTTGCCTTTTTTCGCCGTAAGCTTTCGACAAAACTAAATGATATTCAACAGCACTTTTGTTCAAATTGAAGAATAAAAGGAAGAATTTCCACAAATACTGTGTTATGCTGCATACGCTAACTTATTCGGATAAGGAAAAAATAGAAAGCGTTTACAATTTGGTGGATCGAAACATGCAGTGTACTCTCTCCTAAGCGGACACCTAGGTTAGGTTAGGTTAGGTTGAAGCGGTTGTCCTGTGGAACACACTCAGGTACATAGCCCATTGTGATGCCGCGTGGGGAGCTTTCCCTATTTCTCCTAAAACCAGAGTGTACTTTTCAAAAAAATTATAATACCTTCTATTTCTGCAGAACTGAGATCTTCCAATTCGTTAAAAAATTGTCTGCCTAGAATAGCAAATCTCCGTCTGGATAGAGCAGGACAATGGCACAGAAGGTGCGAAATCGTCTCTTCCTCTTCCTCGTCTAGACAACTTCTGCAGAAGTCATGTGTTTGCACACCCAATCTCTGGGCGTGCCTACCTATATATTAGATAATGTCCCGTTATGACTGAAATCAGTGTGCTAAGACTGTTCTTATTTTGGCTTAGCAAAGATTCTGTGCGTTTAGCATTGATAGTCGGCCACAGTTGAAGGGCGATTTTGCAGGTGGCTTCATTACAGCATTCTTCGTTTGCTTTCCTTACGATTTTTTCAAGGGTAAGTAGCTTCTATGTTTGTAAGGGTATGCCTATGTCATTGTCTATGTACTCATCGATCAACTTGGTGCCGAGTCTCGCTAGTTCATCGGCTCTGCAGTTACCCTCTATGTCGCGATGGCCAGGAACCCATATTATCCTTAGGCGAAATGACTCAGCTATCTCGGCATTTCATGGCTACCTTGGAGGTTGATGACTGTTTTGTGAGGGATTTTATCGCCGCCTGGCTGTCAGTGACACCTAAGGGACTGACAAATTTGTCGGCGTATGAGAAAAATATAAAAGAGTTCATAAAAATGTGTAATAGATGTATTTTTGTTATTTCCCAAAACAGGAATATTTATACATACATACATACATACATATAGGACAAAGAAAGGATTTTCATCAACATTTTTCCAAAAATTAAAAATCAAAATTTCTAAACAATATATTCAAATTAATTTAAAGAAGCCAGAAATTTTAGATTGGCAAGTTTTTCCATTTATTTCAATATCTTGAAGATCAGTAAGCAGTTCAACTTCCTCAAGGTCATTGTGGATTAGAGAAAAAAACTTTTAATTTTCTTATAGCTAAATAAGCCTCGTTATAGGGAGTTAGGCTGTCGTCAGCCTCATTTTCTATTGTATTTCATCTTCAGTTGAGATGACCAACGATTCTTGGCTGTTTCCTACATTAGTATTAATATTTTCCAAGCCTTCATCCATAATGAATATTTCATTATCTAAATTAAGATAGTATTCCATGTCAACTTGGATTTCGCTGTAAACTCGATTAATAACGTTGGAGAACTGAGCAAGTGCTAATAGCCGAAGCTCATTTTCTGCGGTCCAATCGCTATCGTTACTGAACATATCTATTTTCCCAAACCCAGCTTTGATGAAACAATTTTGTTTTGCCTGTGGACTCACTTGCTTCCACGCTTTGTGTATGAAAAAACACCTTCTAATAAATTCAATAATTTTGACAACTCCATAGCAGAATTTGGTCATGGGGCTGACAAAATGCATTTGAGTGTGCTGGGAGAAAAATAACTTTAACATTTTTGAATTTTAGATCGTGAGGATGGGAAGCCTTATTTATAATAGAATAAGAACGACGCTCCGCTCTTGAAGTTGCATTTGTATATCAAACTGCCAGAGAAAATATGTATCAAATCAGACGTCGTTCAAGCCTTTTTGTTTGATCGACACGTAACTAGTGAATTATTCAAATTTAGCCTATTCTTAGCCATTTTTCTACCTGTGCATTTTTCACCTTTCAATGTAAATGCTTTATCGGGTAATGCTCGGGAACACAATCCAGTCTCATATGCATTATAAATGCTTCCCGAGTCAAATCCTTTTGCCATCATATCGATGGATGATGCACTAAAACCGTTGTAAATGAGTCTCGCTGCAATTTCTTCAGCTTTGCTCTTTATAAGTGTGCTTTAGCAGACTCATTAAAAACAAGTTCGTCGTATCTGCGGGATTCTCCTCTATACCTACAAGTGGTAGGACGGAAAGCTAAAAATAATGTTGTAGGCTGTCCGGTTGTGGGGAATTAAAATACCCTTTCGAGTGGAAAACAAGTGTCCGCGTCCTGTTATGAGAGGGTTGTCCGCTCAAGAGGGAGAAATTCTAAAAAACCTGAAGAATTTTTAGTACTGAAAAAATTGTCCGTTTATGGAGGTGACCGCTTAAGAGAAGTGTCCGTTAGGAAAGAGTACACTGTATAAGGTGGTGCAAAATTAATCATATGTCTATGTTTTTTGAATAACATTTTTACTAATAATAACAAAAAAAAAATATTTTGAGAGATGGAATCTTTATTTTGACCTCTACGGACTTCATTGCTTATCTGTTTCTATAGGGTCCGCCATAAAACGTTACGGAATTAAAAATGCTATAAAAAAGAAACTACTCAATATTTTTCCAAACTGTTTTTTTTTTTATTTTGAAGTACAATCCTTCCGGTTAATGATGGACACACAACTTCATTCATGTCGCTGCCTCGGCTACCATACCAAGGTCTTTACGCAAAATTCGTCTCAATGATGTCTCCGAAATGTCCAATTGTTGAGAACGACGGTGAACTGATGTTCCTGGTGATTCACGAAACTCTCAGCCACAGCAGCAATATTTTCGGGTGTACGCACGGTTTTTGGTCGGCCACGCGTTGGTTTGTCAATAAGCAACCCAGTTTCTCTTACTTTTTTCGCAAAGTAACGCACATACGCTTCATTCGGTGCTTTTCTTCTTCCCATTGCCGTACGTAATTTTCGTACACATTCTGCAACATTACCATGATTTTCAAAGTAATGTCGCAATATTTCCCAGCGTTCTTTGAGCGTATACACAACCATTTTCGTTTAGCGGAAGAATAAAACTAGTTTTCTGTCAAATCAGATGACAACTAAGTGTTACCGTTCTTCAAATAATACCTAGTTCAAATCCGTAACGATAGATGGCGGGCCCTGTATATCGAAGCTGTCTAGTTCGCAATAAATTTTGCGCCACCTTGTATGTCGTCGCTTATATGTAAATTATTAATTTTAAAATTAATTTTCAGTGCTTAATCAGACTTATTGAGTAATTTTAAATTAAAATTGAGGATATTTTTTCTCAGAGTCATAAAGCTTTCGGAACGATTATCGGTTTCAGTCGAGTGTTACATGAGTCATGCAACATGATGGGAAATCGATCTCAAAATTTAATGGATATTTACTCCACCCTAAGTACTTACTCTTGCCATAAATTTTGTGACAAATTTTACAATGCATACGGCGAGAACAAATTCTCCGAAAAAGATCCGTTATTTTTGCTTTTGTTGGTATCTATTCATAAATTTTACCCAGTTTCGTAGCAAATTTCGCTTGCTAATAATGGAGTGTGAAGCCAAGGAAAATCGCATTGCTGTGATTGCATTTCTTCAGTGAGGTAAAAGTGCAAGTGAGATTTACGAACTACTGAAAAAACTTTCTGTAATATTTCCAGAATTGTTGTTTATCGCACAATCAATCGACAAAATGACAGACAGCAAAAGAAGTTGTCGCGTGGTTCGAACCAGTGCAGCCATAAAAGCCATCGTTCGAGAAAGAATTCACAGAAATCTCACTATAAAGCAGAAAATCATGTCCAGGAAAATGAATGTGTCGACCAAATCCATGCCAAGACTAATTAGAGATGATCTAGCCTACCGCCGCTCAACTGATTATCTTTTGACAATGCACTTGAAGAAAGTTAGACTCGACATGAAAATATTATTTGCACTGGTGAGAAAATGTTCACTGTTTAAGAAGTTTTTAATAAGCAGTACGACGAAAACTATGATGAAACTTCTAACAATGCAAAAAATATTGTTCCCAGGGTCGGCGTAGCCGTCATCTAGCTTCTGTAATGGTTTGGAGGAGAGTGTTTTCTAAAGACGTTGCATCTCGTCATTTCTGCGAAAAAGGGGCAAAAGAGTAACAGGAGGATGTCTTAGAAGCGTAGTGAAGCAGTTAAGCAGTACTCTCTTCAATGGGAAGCGTATATTCTCTCAGAAAGATTCCGCTCCGGCCCATAAAGTTAAAATCACTCGGCAGTGGCTAAAAAATAATATTCCTGGGTTCATAGCCGCAGAAGATTAGACGTCTGGAACTACAGATCTGAATATATTGGACAAAAATTTGCGGTCATAGTTTGAGAACATGGCCTGTCGAAAACGTCACAGAAATTTGGAGAGTCTCAAACAATCTTTGGTTCCAGCAGCGCCGTCAATATCCGTGCGAGCTGCACTAGCTGAATGTCCTAATCTTTTGAGGACTTGTGTAAAAAAATTGGTGCCCATTCCGAACGAAAATTTAAAAATATGCTTTTTAATAAAATTAAATAAAACTAACTTCATTAAAAAAAATATTATAATTTCATATCCATAACGCACTTAACATAGACGTAACAGAACTTATGGCATGACTAATTATATCTGACGTAGTTCATCGTTAATTTCATTAAACTTTTTTCTACAAAGCACTTCCGTCTCATCAAATTAGCATGTCCACTTAAATACTTGTATATTTTATATTACAGGTACATATATTCATAAGCCCAATAAATACCTTGATTTTTTTACTTTCAATTACCGTTCTACACTCATTAAGCTTAACACGACAATCTATCAGAGGGTCGGTGTCAATGATACTCAAAGCTTTATTCACTTCTGCAGGGGAAAAATATTCTCACGATGTTCTCGCAAACAATTCTAACAACAATTTGATGGATCATTTCCAATGCTGAAATGACTAACAACTTCCACATCAGACAAACCTATAAATGCATATGAAATGGAAGGAGAAGTTAAAATACGTAAGCAGTTAATCGATAAAACCAAAAATGGTAATGAAAATTGCACGATCATGGCAACAACTCGCAAACCAAAATATGACTACACACATATGGTATAACTATATGCATGCACATTCATAGAAGAGCAGTGCATGTATACGAGCACACACCTTCCTTGGGACGGAGTACGAAGATCGATACCTAAGTATTCGAAAGAGAGAGCGTGTAATAGCAATCATACAACGGTGTATATGCATATAGGCACACTTATAGGTATGTATGCATATAGGTGCATGTACTTGTATATGTAAATACATAGTTACGCGCAGGTGAGCCATGGAAATTCACAACGAGTCTGGCATCATTAATCATTGGCCTGTTAAGCGATGAATTACGAAAAACTCTACTGATATACTTCTGCATAGGTTAGAAAAACAAAAAAAAAGAAGTGAAGTGTGCATGAAAGAGAACACAACAGTATTGCTTTAAACAAAAGCAGTCCCACTTACGGCCTCTACTTTTCGTCAAGCGTTAGCAAGTGGTGAATAGATGACGCAACTGGTATAAGTGAATATATCCGGGCAACGCTGGAATAGAGCTGCCTAAAGTTGTAATCTGACTTACACAATGCCCAGAACTGGTGCTATTTAAATCGTTTGTCATATAAGCAAATGCTTTCACGTGAAATTTGTTAAATCAACCAATACTTTGCATATTTTGTATAGAATTGCTGGCTCAACCCTTCAATCCGTTGAAGAAATTAAAGACTTAGGCGTTATTTTCGATTTTAAGCTGAATTTCACTAGCCACGTTAACCACGTCATAAGACGGTCATATTCGATCCTAGCATTTGTACGCCGAAATTGTACTGCATTTACTAACCCACACACTCTCAAAACATTGTATTTTGCTTTTGTTAGATTGAGATTAGAGTATGCCGCTATTACTTGGAGACCGTACCAAATACCTCTAACCGGATTGAGAGAGTTCAGAAAGTTTTTCTTCCTTTTGTGCAGACGATCTATTCTACATATAATGTTCATTTATTATTCGTATCATTATTGGAACTATTGATTGTCCTTCCCTTTTAGGTAAAATTCAATTTAATATTCCTAATAACAAACATGGCCAGTACAAAATCTTTAAAATTGGCTTCTCGAGAACCAATTACGGAGTGAATAACTCGGTTTCTAGAGCAAGTGCAGATTTAAATGTGTTTTTGAATTCTTCTGGTGCTGATTTTACAAGATTTTTTTTTCTTAGTAATTATTAAACTATTTTACAATAGCTTAACATATTCAGTAAGAATGTATCCATTCAAAGACAAATAAACAAAATAAAATAGAAATAAAAAAAAATAGCTTTGCTTGTAAAATTCTCGATAACTTTCTTATTGCTTTCGTATGAACATTTTTCGTCAAGTTATCCGAGCAGAGACGTGGAGATTAGAAGAGGCCCTTAATAAGGGGTTAGGGGTAGTCAGAATTTTCAAAAAATTTGATTTGTTTTACTTTTTTTTAAATATAATATCTTAAACATATTGTATAGAAATTTGAAGTGAATCCGACAAATACGTTTCGAGTTATTCAACAATTAACAAAGGGCGCTCGGGCGCTCCGCAGCGTTCGAGAGCAAGTAGGTGGATGCTGCACGTATGAAAGTGGCAGATAAGTCCGCTAACGATAATTCTCGAGAAGGTAGAATGGTAGTTACCTACGTAGCAGCAAATCGATATTTTGGAAGCTGCTATGTCGGCTGAAGAGCTGCTATATGGTCCAGGAATATATGACACAGTGTAAGTAAATAAATGATTCGTATAACTCTACATAAATCGATAGCAAAACTTTAAATGCGTTTTTCTCAAAACTTAGTTTTTCGAACCGCTTAATAGATTTCAATAAAATTTATACTGCTTTTGAAAAACATAAAAAACTCATTCCTGAACGAAGGATTTTTTTTTCAAAAATTTAGATTTTTTTTTAACAATTAATTGTCGGTTTTTTCTCGAAAATCTGAAAAATATTTCCTGAGACCGCCATATTGGTAGTTTTGAAAAAAAGCTTCGATCAGGCACAAGATTATCTATTCATAAAACTAATTTCTCTTGACCGATTGATTGTAGATGAATCTCCAAGGACTTGTGATGGTCACCGGGATGGACTACTGAAGAAACGGGCTCCACACAAACAGCGATAACTTTTACAATAATTAATTTTTTTTTTAAATTTAGCTAAAATCAAGTCGAAATATGATGTATTAGTGCTATTTTTTTATTTTTGTAAAATAAAGCAATTGACAGCAAAAAAAAAAAAATTATTGAAAATCATCATTTTTTCAGGTCTCCGACTACCCCATATTGTCTCTTATCTTTTCTCAATTAACTTAAGCAAACAAATGCATTTATTTAAAAAATTATGTCTTTAGAGAAAATCATTTCTTTTCTGGATTAAATATATTTCAGGTACACCTAGATTTTTAACTAATGAGTACGCATCAGTATGAAAATTTAAGAAGCGAGGATAGATTCTTTGTATATCGGTATCGCATCTCTAACATTCCTAACTGTATGAACAGCAGTAAATAAGTGTTTATACTTATTTTTCCCGTCACTGTGCACAAGGCTATGTTTTAATTGTATGCGCATACGTCATGAATTGCACGAAAAAAATAACATCCATTCAGAATTTCTCAATGGTGAAGATTAATGATCGCCACGGAACGATCGCTTTGCATTTTTGTTGCTGTCGTCGAAATTATTTGCTTCTTTCATTATATTATATGTGTGTATATATCCATTTGTATGAGTATATAATATTGTATAAAAGCGGTATATTGTTTTTCCTCTATCTGGATCCACATCGCGTTAGAGGCGTGGCAACAGGTGAAATGGTAAGTAGGGTATTGCAAACCGGGTTTATAAATTGTACCTATATAATTTTTTAAATGATATACATATTTTTATATTATTCTTGAACAAATGTACGGGTCGTTAGAAAAGTTCATGCAAATTAAAAAAAAAATATAATAACTTATTAAAATTATTTGGGGTAAAGCTTTTTTTAATTTTTTACATAGTCTCCTCTTAGGCGTCTACACTTCGTTCAACCCTGTTCTAGTTTGATGATCCCTTCCGAATAAAAGGATTTATCCTAGTCTGAAAAATAGCCATTCGTCTCTGTAATTACCTCCTCGTTTTAATAAAATCTTTTCGTGCCAGCCATTTCTTAAAATTGGGGAATAAATAAATAGTACATATACCTAGGGATTCGAGGGAGCTAAGTTTGGCAATAGGGGGGATGTGAAACACGTTTGAACCCTATTCCCATTATCACATTGCGTTGTCCCGATGGAAAAGGAAAATCACAAAGAAATAAACTAAGCTGGCTGAAACTTGGTGTGTGTTCTTGCAAGAAATGCTACTAACTAAATATAACCTCGATAAACGTCAGTAGTGTCATCTCCCTGACTTTGCACGGACTTTTCAAAGGACCCTCATTTTATTAGTTTGCAAGGAAAAAAGCCGATTTAAAATATAAAATTTATTAAGCATTATTAGAGACTCACAAAGACCCAGCAATGTTTTGTAATATAATACAAAGGTAATGATGAGAGTTGTTTATTGTATGAAAGAGCATGCAGGAATATCTTGTAAACATTATGAACATACAATTTTCTCTAAGTGAAATTTTTACATTTACAATATTTATATTTACAGAAACTAATATTTGTATGATAAATTGCTACTGGGTATAGGGTGCGTACGGTATTTGAGGACAAACTGAGCGTAAAACTAATTTTATTTAAAACAAAATTTAATTAATCTTTTTCAAGAATTTTCTAAACAACATTAACTTATTATATATCTATAAAATCATTCAATAAATGTCCATTAGCTGCAATAACAGCCTCGATCCGGGCCGAACAATTGCATGCCCGAGTCAAAAGATCCTTATTCATATTGACCCTAACGGTGCTGATTGTAGCCTTCAGAAAATAAATGGTTTTAAGAGGATGCTTATTGGTTTCACGCTCAACTACTTCACATACGTAGTGCTCCAGGAAATTAAAGGCTAGGAAGTTAAGCGCCCATAAGCTCGGTCCTATACGGTCATGGAAATTTTCAGCCATCCAGTATTGTGTCGCCATCGCTTTGTGTGAAGGAGCAGAGTCTTGCTGGAAAATGTATGGCCTATCACCGCGTACAATATCAATACAGAGCTACAATACTGTCTCAAGAATCTCGATATATGCAACAGAATTCACTTGAAATCTTCAAGTAAAGAAGTGTGGCAGCATGACATGTCCGATATCACTCACAACACCTAAAACCATAACAGTGGCTAGACACTTCGTGTGCGTGACAACAGAAACCTTCTGATCATTTCTGCGGTTGGTCTTTTCGTTCAGGTAATGGTTTCGAACGAGTTTCATCACATAACTCATTATTCTCGTGTTTACTGTCTTCTGCGTATAACGGACAACTAGATGGGTAAGACCATCAGAAACATTAAGCTACATCGAAAAGGCACTCATTGATTCTGAAGGGTCTTCGGCAATGATCGCTTGCACTTTTTGAATAAATTCTGCAGATCGGATAGTGACAGAACGATCCTGATGTTTTGTTTTTGGGCTTTGGGGGGTTTGCAACAGTTTCTGCATCGTCGCCTGATGCTTCCAATTCCTTATGCACGAATGAGCGGGCGTGCTTAGGGAAAAATGCTGAATATCCCATTAAAAAGAAAATGTTTAAATTAGCGCGATTTTTGAGCGAGCTAAAATTTACAATTTATTGTACTAAAATGGAATATAAAACTGAATATATAACTTCACACCCTAATGTTTTCTTAAGATTTTGATAAAAAAACATAAAAAAATGTATGACATTACATTTTTATGGACTTTGTATGAATTATATTTGTATTAAAAAAAGTTAAGAAAAAAATGAGTACGAAAAATATTGCGAATATTGTGAAAAGATGAAGTGATTAAGTATATATTTTTTAAGCATTGTAAAACTTACTGTACATATTTGAAAACTCTTAGTGCATTTCTTCAATGGAAAAGTTTTCGCAACTCGTACATAGTATTTGAAGACATAACACTGTAGTATTTTTCTTCTTCGATACTGACAACGCGGCTGTCCAAGCTATCTTAAGCTCGTTGATACCAATTAAGGGGTCTGCTGCATAACATACATTCCATCACTAACTTGAAAAGGTCAATAAATCTACCTATGTGAATCATATAGTATATTTCAGGCTCTTCCGCTGCTCCTGAATATTTTGCAATCAACCTATAGTAATATGGCTTGCAGGTCGCAGATACTTCACAGGAAACTGCAAAGCTGATAAACCCACTCGACACCCTTGAAATGCTAAAAAGTGCCGATGCCTTAAACTATCTGTGATCTGCTCATGATCTCAAGTGAGCCCACCAAGAGTTAGGAATCAGAACCAGTAAAGGGAGCTTCTGAGGCTAACAAAGCCGCAATTCGCGCTAGTGGTGGTTACTTAAGGGGTCCCGGTGGTCTAGAGCTCGAAAATTTAGGGTATTTTCATGATTTGTTTACAATAAAAAAACGAAAAATGATATTTACATTTTTTATGCTTTTTATTTAACTGCTTTCACATACAAAAATGAAAAAACATTTTTTTTTTTTTTAATTTTAATAATTTTAAAATGGCGCTGAAGTTGACCATACCGAAAAATTGGACGTGGACGATGCTGTCCATTTTGGCTCTTCTATTTATCTGAAACTCAAAACCCAACAAAATTATTAATCAGTATGATTGTAGCTATGTCCCATACTAGAATAATAAAAAAAATTGAAAAAAATGGCGCCGTTTTTAATTTTACACTCTAAAAATCGGGGTTTTTCGAGTTTTTCAACCAAAAAAATACGAAATAATTGAAATAATAATATGAGTCTAGTACGAGCGATAGCCATTAGCGTTGTGAACAAAGTATTTAAATTTCAGACGATTCTGTCGAATATTTTATTTTTTTTGACAACACCAGGCCGAAAAAAGTAGTTTTGAGATAATTGAGTTTAAAGTTTGGAGAGTGGCCGCGTGGCCGCGTGGCGAATCCGACTCTACCTGCTAAAGCGGCTGTAGAATCGAAAATACTGGGAATATATTTCAAAAAATTGTGCAGTATATTCTTCAAAGCTTATATATATATATATAGATAATTGCGCGTTCTCCCTTTTTGGGTGTTTGACCGAGCTCCTCCTCCCATTTGTGGCGTGCGTCGTATTGTTCCACAAATGGAGAGACCTACAGTTTCAAGCCGACTTCGAACGGTAGATATTTTTTATGAGGAGCTTTTTCATGGCAAAAATACACTCGGAGGTTTGCCATTGCCTGCCGAGGCTACGGCTACGGCGGCCGCCCTGCTTAAAAGCCTATACTTTCGAAATATCGAAAAACAAAAACTCGATTTTTTTTCTTGACGGGTCCCCTTAAGTGTAAAACTGTCTGTTGTGAACTCATGCAGTGACACTAAATTTAACATGGAGGTCCTTCAGCAATAACTGCATGGAGGTTAGTAAAGTGAAATCATAGCTGCGGCAACTCCTCACACTAAGATTTGGAAAATTTAGCTCTAACTTTCGTCAGCCGCCTTATAAACAGCAAGTTGGGATATTAAAAAAAAAAAAAAAAAAAAAAAAAAAAATAATAATAATAATTATTGGCGCGTACACTTCTGTTAGGTGTTTGGCCGAGCTCCTCCTCCTATTTGTGGTGTGCGTCTTGATGTTGTTCCACAAATGGAGGGACCTACAGTTTCAAGCCGACTTCGAACGGTAGATATTTTTTATGAGGAGCTTTTTCATGGCAAAAATATACTCGGAGGTTTGCCATTGCCTGCCGAGGGGCGACCGCTATTAGAAAAATGTTTTTATTAATTTTGCTTTCATCGAGATTCGGACCAACGACCTCTCTGTGAATTCCGAATGGTAATCACGCACCAACCCATTCGTCTACGGCGGCCGCGAAGTTGGGATATTTAGCCTCTGCAAAACTTTATTGTACACTTTATTATATTATATAGCAGCACAGTAGTTTGCCATAATTCTTAACATTTCCTATTCCAGCATATCCTCCGTCTCCTCTCTTTAATTGTAACAGCATTAAAATGGATGTCTTTACAGAATTGTCTAAAGCTGTTTAATCTAACCGAACTGCATTCGGGTATCTTTTTTTTGCCATGTCGAGAAAGAAGAAAAAATGGTCGGCAATGTTATTGAGTCATTCACCATTACAACTGGAACTAATTCCTTCAATATTAGGTTAAAGAAATCATATGGTCTGAAACCACATTTGACAACAAGCGGCTCAATCCTTAGATATTTTCCTGATAGACTGGCAGTACTGCTCAATTTTGTACAAAACCGAGCAAGCTCTGGCATAAGGACACTTCTTGCTGCACTTTGATACTTTAATGGGATAAAAATATATATACAAAAATGAGCAAAATTAGTAATCTTCATTGTGCTATTGAATAACTTTTTTACTAATTAAAAAAATATTTTGAGTGATTGAAATTTCTATTTTGACCTTTACGCACTCCATTGCTGGTCTCTTCGTATGGTGTAACTGTTCGCAAGTGTCAAATATGATTTACGTACAACACTATTTGCAAAAATTATGAATCTTCTATCAGGGTTATTAATTTTGCGCCACAGGCTACAGCAGAACTGCGTAAAAGCTATGAGAAAAATTGAAATCCAACAGTTTTAAAAATCATGCCCTAGTTAAGCGGTCATTTTTGGGTTGACTCAGCTTAACAAATTGCTGATTCTTGAAAAGCAATTTCTTTTGTTTCTTGCCTCAATATTTACTCTTATATGTATGTATTCTAATTTCCTAATATTACAGTTCAAATACCAAGTATCTCAAACACAATTTTTGTGCTTCAACCAAAAGAATGACAGGCGTTAAAACCATGAATATTGCCTAAAGAATTGTTTCACACATCGCACATACCTTTAAAATCATACCAGATTCATCGAATGCTTCATTACGCTGACGTAAATCCTTATGTGCCTAACAAAAGCATTAGCAATTTATTTCATATGCCTCTTCTAGCCCTTTCTTTGATTTTTTTCCAAAGAAAATATTCCAAGCAGTGCGTGTATGCTTTTGCGCGCGGGTTAAAAAAGAATAGCAGGAGTTTTCATGTTCAACACAAACTGGTAATTAGCAGAATAATACAAAAGCACATAAAACAAAAAATTTGATAATTGAAAATATACATTTGCATATGCATAAATGTATGTTAGTGCAATGAGCATACACACACACACACACACAACACACATAACTGGTCATAAGTGCAAATGCGTAAAATTGTTGAAGCAAATTAGTTATTTTATGAGTTTGCTTTATGGCGAGTACGTATACGCAGTGGTGTACGTTATTACCGTATATAATATAATTGCACATACTTGTACTCATGCGTATAAATATATTGAAGCACAAAAATGAAAGAGTTGTTTTTTTTTGCAGATGAGCAAAATACCGTTAAGGGTTGAAAGTGAATATGCTTGTTTCGCATATTCGCTTAAAAGGATTTGTGTTAAGTATACAAAAAATATTTTTTACGAAAGATTGTAATGTGCGACTTTTCAGTGTCAGAATTACTACTCACCCTCCTGTTGAAGGCATTCATGGCATTTCCCATGGGTGCCATTATCATGAAATTCATGCAAATGATGCTTTTAGTCGCAATAATTAGTGAAATTTAAATTAGTTGACGTTGGATTTTCAGAGGAAAAAAATTATAAAAATGTATGCGTGAAGGTATTTGTGAATATTCGTACACATAAAATTTAAATACGGCACATTGTGGGGGAAAAAAATTGTAGAAAAGTTCGCACTCATGACAGTTTCATTAATGTAGTGCATACTAACACATACATAATTAGTATTACTCTACATATTTTTATGGATTATTTAAACACATTTAAATTTCAAAACGACAGTGATAGTTTTTATTACACATTATTTTATTATAACGCGCGAATATTTGCAAATATTACATTTTCATATTTATTGTGACGCAGATTATAGATTTTTTTGAGATCTTGGGAAATATATTCATCGCCTTATTTGGTTCAAACCCACTTATTTACTGGGTTGCCCATATTCCACGGACCCATGTGTTTTTTTTTTTAATCAAAGAAACACACAATTTTTTTGATATTGACGATAATAATCATTTTATTTAGTTCAAGTAGATTTGTTAACATCACTTTTTGAATATGATATCTCTCAAATGGCCGCCTTGAGCCTGTACGGCATATTGTGCCCGTTTTACAGCATTTTCCATAGTTTTAGCTAACATTTCGGCTGGAATAGCGGCTATTTCCTCACGGATGTCGTTCTTGAGCTCTGCTATGGTCTTTGGCTCATTAATATAAACCTTTGATTTTAAATATCCCCACAAGAAGAAGTCAGGTGGCGTTAAATCGGGCGAACGCGGTGGCCAGTCAAAATCGCCATTTTTCGATATCAAACGACGAGGAAACAATTTCTTCAAAAAATCGATTGTGGTGGAGCGCCGTCTTGTTGAAACCAGAACTGCCTCATACGCTTTCGACGAATGATTGGCATCACAATTTTCTTCTTTTCTTCTACTTCTTTTCTTCTTTTCACAATTGACTTCTTTTGTTGAATGTAAATTTCAACAATTTGGGAGCGCTTGCGTGGCGTGTACTGTTCCATTGTAAAAATCTGCTTGGACTGACGCTTCCAACACGGTATGTCATTAAGCGATCTGACGTCTCTGTCAAAAGATACAGGGATGCCAGATGGGTCCATCGAATATGGGCAACCCGTAGTTTTTAAAAATTTCTTTGTAGAATATTTATATTTTGAATGTGGTTACTAAATGTAAATCGAGCATGTTGCAACTCTTTCTGTTACAACACAAGAGTAGTTTTTAAGAATTTCTTTCACTTATGCACAATCACCTGCATTTAAAATTTTAAAAGTTGAGTCAAGAAGCATCGAGAAATTTGGTAACTCCTAAAATATATACTTAGCTGAAAAGCCCATTGTATTTAAAGCGCTGATAAGTGAAAGGATAGATAGTCAAGGAGGAAAGGAGAGAAGTAACAGAAAGAAAAAGATAAAATAGAGAAATAGAGGTAGCTAATGAGAGAGGCGGTCGCCGTGGCCGAATGGGTTGGTGCGCGACTACCATTCGGAATTCACAGAGAGAACGTCGGTTCGAATCTCGATGAAAACACCAAAATTAAGAAAAACATTTTTCTAATAGCGGTCGCCCCTCGGCAGGCAATGGCAAACCTCCGAGTGTATTTCTGTCATGAAAAAGCTCCTCACAAAAAATATTTGCCGTTCGGAGTCGGCTTGAAACTGTAGGTCCCTCCATTTGTGTAACAACATCAAGGCGCACACCACAAATAGGAGGAGGAGCTCGGGCAAACACCCAAAAAGTGTGTACGCGCCAATTATTTATATATATGAGAGAATTTTCCTGATTCTTTGGTAAATCTGAAAGTATCCTCGAGTTTAAGAGAAATAATTTTACTCGTTCTCGATCAGAACACAAAATTCGCAGCCTTGCTCTAGTAAAAGGGGAACACACACAAAGAAAATGGTCACTGGTAAGCGCTTTCTCTAAGCAAGACAGGCAAATTGGGTCCTCAATTTAAGATTTAGAATAAATTTCGACAGTTTTCTGTTCGAGTTATATTCTGGTCGTGCTTTATTCCGTTCGGGCTTGCCACAAAATACTTTGCAGTTCTGCAGCGTTCTAGACCGAACCATCGTTGTTTATGTAAATTCCATACATAATCGCTGATTCACTTCATGATTCCTACAGAACTGATTCTAATTATTGGCTCTGGTCCCCGTGCGGCAACCGCTGATCCAAGGTGGCGAATTCATCGGCAATTTCATTTCCATGAACACCGCGGAATCCTCAAACCCATACAAGTACAAGCTTATTGCGTCTTGCAACAGAATCAAGCTTCTTTTTACTCTCTTGCACAATATTTGAGGTTTGCTTTGCGTTAATGATACTTTAATGTTTACTTTTTACTATCGCTTAAGTACCATCCGCCTCCAGAACCTATTTCGCAACTTGCATAATAAAGACTCTTTCAAAGGCACACATAGATGTCGGTAGGAAGTAAATACCTATTTAGTATCTTCAATAGAGATGTAGAATGTAAGTACACTAATGGCAAACACAGGTGGGCCAACACAGAGCAAAATAAGGCTAATTATGGCGGCTACAAACTCAATTCTCCTGTACGGCAGCGAAGTATGGGGAATTGTGTTAAACTATAAAGCGAAGCGCAAAGCATTTGAGACTGTGCCATGAACTGCGGCACTCAGACGTGCCTAAGCCTATCGCACTGTCTCTGGCGCTGCAGTCTTTCTCACCAGCGGGGAGTAACCCGTCGACGAAATGGTCCGGGAACGAATGGATGCGTGAGACTACAAGAAGAACACGTCATCACTAGCTTCTGGGAACGGATATACCAAACCATGCTGCTGTGGCAAAGTCGATGGGACACTGAACCGGGTGACAGATGGACGGCGAAACTCATGCCATCAATTGGTAAATGAGTCCAAAGGAACTTCGGAGAAAAAGTGCATCGGAAAAAGTGCATGTACTGTGAAGAGCCGAGCGATGACGCTAAACACATGTTTTTTAGTTGCAAAAGATGACTCGCGGAACGAGATACTCTGAGGAAGCAGATTGGCGACACCGTACCGAGCAACATAATCAGCAAAATGCTCGAACACGAGTACAATTGGAACGCGGTACAGAAATGCAACGAGAATGTACTACGAAAAGATTGACCTCGACACAGTGCAACAAAGCGACGCCGCACAGATAGAGACACAAGAAGACGAGCCCATAGCACGAAAGGTGGCAAGAAATGTGGTGGATCTAGACATGGGTGAATAGAATTGGCCCTTTACGGACGCCGTTCTATTCGCCTGGAACCAGTAACACGCAGTGGATAAAGCTCCTGACATGCCAAAACACTGACATTCGGACAGCAACGGGTTGCCTCCTGATGTCCCCAATACAATACTTTCATGACGAGGCCCATATGTTACCTGTGAGGGAGCATAACAAACTGCTCCGCAAGCAGTTCCTGTTAGGGTGCTACCGTAGGTTTCACCCTTGCATACACCTGTTTGAGCCAGAGCCGCCTCCCAGGCACGTCAGGAGACACCAACTAAGCTACGCCGACGAGATCCAGGACAAAACTAACAGACATCTACTGGACCAGAAAGTGTTTAGACAGACATTAAATAATATTCACCGATAGACTGTTACCACCTTCATAAGCTCCCGTCCACAGAATGCCGTAATCGGAGTCCAACCACCACCTATAGCAGATGAAGAGCTCCAGCTTTCCCGTGAGACCCGCGTAGCACTGACACAATTACGTTCTGGATACTGTAGCAGGTTAAACTCCTACTTATCCAGAATTGATCTCGACAGACCAAACACATGTCCGGCATGTGAAGGCACCCCGCATGGTACTAACCACCTTTCCACATGCCCTTTGAAACCGACTCAGCTAACACTCCTCTCCTTGTGGACCCAACCTGTCAACCTGTCGAAACAGAATGTTTTCTCGGCCTACCTTTAGATGAGCCAGACGAAGACGACCGGTGATATACCCTACACTAACGGGGCTTCTATTACTTCTACAACAACAACAACGCAGTACACGCGGGTCCCTGCCTCACCCGCCGAAACACAAAAAAAAACATATTTTTAAATAAGCCCAATAGCGGCAATAGGTTGGTACACGACTACCATTTGCCATTCATACCACCATCTGTCTTTGCTATTAGACTATTCGACTAAGAATTTGTGTCTTAACATAAAAATGGGCAATAGGTTTAAGATTAAAGGCGAATCATTCTTCACCAAGCCAATTCCAGCACGTATCGGCTCACACAAGAGAATTTTTGAGCACTAAAAATATCGAATCAAATGGTCATACGTCTTGTATTTTAAATTCTTAGGAGAACATTTTGAAGAACAACTAAACCATTTTCACTTTTTTACTATGCATTTTTTTATTATTCTAGATAATATATAAAAGGCCATTCCCGTATTTGTTCTTATTTTTCACGCTTTCTTTTTAAAGGTATGTCTTGATTTATTTCCAATCCGAAAGATTTTCGTACTAAGATTTCCATTTAATGATAAAAAAGGAAGTCTATTTCCCTGTTATATGACTTCTACGTGCATATATTAATTAGTATACGAGAAATCAGTCTGAATTATTTTCATTAGAATAGCTTAAGTTATACAAACTGCTCTTAGAAGGAGTTCACTCAGTGCTCACAGACGCCCATTGTAGTACTAAGAAAGGGAGTAGGTATGCTACTACATCACATCAATTCCAAATATTTCCACTCCGAGTAATGGTTATGGTTAACCACAAAAATATTGCCAATCAATAAATATACAAAGTTATGTACTTTAAATGCATTTATTTCAGTCATCCATGTTGATAATCGATAAATAATTGATAGTTGCATGTCATGCAGATAACAAAAACAAAAGCAAATTAAATGAAAAAAGAGTGAAAAATTAATTTTATTGTTTAAGTTTTCTGGCAACAGCGTACGCATACATGTAAATAGATATAATATATATATGTGTATGGCTTTTTCTACAGATATCACATAGGGTTGTGTATAAATGCCCACACAGCCTCACATATGTGCTTAAATATACTTATATATTCGTATACACTGCGAAACATGCAACTTGTCTCGATGTATCCGGGATCAGTCACTAAGTGACATGCGACTACTACCGCTTTTGATCTCTTTACGTTTATGAAATGAACTGTTCCGTTTTGTGTGATCATCTCCTATGAAGAGGCTGACTCCACGCTTTTATACCCGAATGGGCGTAAAGAGAAACTAGTCGTTAGAGAAATTCGGCTTACTAATATTTTGCCAACGCAACAGCTGATGGGCTTAAGCAATGATGCACCACAACTGGAGTCCGGAATTCAAATCTTGGCACAGGTAAGCAAAATTACTTATTAGTTTTTCGGTTCTAATTGCTTTGCAAATTTTAATATTTATATATTTTTATATATTTCATCCGTTGAAGCGACGCTTGGGGTGTTTGAGAGAAAGATTCTGCGTGAGGTTTTTGGACCTTTGCACGTAGGCAATGGCGAATATCACAGGCGATGGAACGCTGAGCTGTATGACCTTTACGATGACATAAACATAGCGCAGCGAATAAAGATCTAGCGGCTACGTTGGTTGGGTCATGTCGTCCGAAGTATTCGATGCGGTATCAGTTGGTGGTAGCAGAGGAGGAGGAAGGCCTCCTTTGTGTTGAAAAGATCAGGTGGAGAAGGACTTGGCTTCACTTGGTGTGCCCAACTCGCACTGGTTAGCACGAGAAAGAAACGACTGGCGCGCTTTGTTAAACTCGACCAAAATCGCGTAAGCGATTATAGCACCAATTAAGAAGAAGAAGAAGAATTTTATGTGTATAGGATTGGGGAATAAGTGCAAAGCGTTTTACAACGATTTGCTTGCTGCTTGGCAAAGGGCAAGTATTCATTCGTTACAACTCTTTCTCCTCTACAAAATTGGGCTAATTGTATTTTTGAGTTATTAAATTTTTTATTAACTGCGATGCTTAGAAATGGAATGTCCAGGATGCAAAAATCAACATTACCAACACCTGCTCGTCTTTGCTTTTTATAGAGGTCAAAAAGCTGCCGAAGCGGCCCGGAACGTTTGCGACGTATATGGAGAAGATGGCATAGGCGAGTCACGGAAATGATTTGCAAAGTTAAAAAATGGACACTTTGACGTCGGTGACCCGTCCCGCAGCGGAAGGCCTTCTGAATTCGATGTAAAACGTCTCAAATCCCTTTTGAACGGTCTCCAAACCAGTCGTTAATTGGCTGGAAAATTAACTGCGATCATAAAGCGATTTTCAATCATTTTCATTCAATGGAATTTAATGAAGAATTGGTAGCCTGGGAGCCTCACGAGCTCAACGAAAAAGACAAAGAAAGTAGCCTTCAAATTGCTTCTCAGCATCTCGCCCGCCATCGGGGAACATACGGTCATAAACAGCGCTTTTTGTACCGAATCGTCAGGGGAAATAAGAAATGGTGAGTATACATCAATATGAAGCAAAAAAAGAAGTGGATGGCTCCAGGGGATACGCCAAAGCTGAAAGTTAAGCCAGAACTTCATCAAAAGAAGATCATGATATGAGTTTGGTGAGACTGGGAGGGACAAGGAGCTCTACGTTGCCCACCTACATAGCGTGAATGAGGCTATTCGACTGAAAAGACCTGGTCGACATGGTCTAACCATACTCCTTCACGACTACGCCAGGCCCCATGTTGCACAAGTCGTCAAAGCCGCACTTCAGGAGTTCGAATGGGAGGTCCTTCAGAATCCGCCGTATTCTCTGGCTTTGCAACTACCGATTACCATATTTTCCGCTCCCTGTCAAACCATATGAAGAGTGTTACCTTCCATAACAAAGAGGTCCTTAAAAACTGGCATTAACAAATGGGTCGAGAGGTGGGAAATGGTTGTAAACAGCAACGGTGAATATATAATTAATTAACTTATAGATATAATTATGGTTTTTTGTTTAAGTAAAAGTCTTAGGTAAAAACGCTACGAACTTATTCCCCAGCCAAATATAATATTTAAGTTTTCTTTTATTGCGTTGGAGTGGTTATTTGCATCTACTTCTCAGCTTTATTATTTCAAACTACGTAGGAATTTCAAATTGTCGAATTATTACTCAATTATCATCCAAAGCGACTAATCCCGTAATACACTCTTTCGAGATTGGTGGCACCATTTTGTGCAGGCTATTCATGTGTATGCAAAATACACACATACCTGTATATATTTAGTAATATCTTCATAGGTAGATATGAAATTGTAGATTAATAAAAGCTTAAACCGCAAAATGAGGGCGTACAACACTTGACAACAAAAAAGTATAAAGAAAGCAAATAGGGAAGCACTAAATTCGGTTCGGACTTAGGTTTACATGCACGCGCATATTTTAGTAAAATTTTATTCGAACGGCGAGGACCGAACTTTATAGTATGTCGGATAAAACTTTATAGAAGACGAGCGTTAGACCAGTCGAAACACTGAAAACACCGAAACCGCGCGCAGACTTTACCAAAACTCAGCAAATGGCAACAAATGTTGCAAAGAGCGCACTAAGGTCTATAGCTGTATTTCACCGGATTGATGGAAAAACAAATATGAAATTATACTAAAGTCCGGATGCAATTTTGTCGATTGCTGATATAGTCCATTGTTCGAGAATACGAGCAAGCGGATAAAGGGAGAATGTTCCTGGGATACTCAACAGCAGAATGTCCCCGACGCACAGTGGTCGAGCCTCTACTGCTAAGCTTATTGCAACGGCGAGCTCCAACCTTTGTATATATTATAGGCAGGAACGCGAAATGCATCCAAGGTTGTATCACTCGTCTCGAAGATATGTTCACGGTTTTAGCAACATACGATGTTTGGTTTGTTTGTGAGAGGCATAAATAGGACAAGTGGTTCGCGTGTTCGGTGTATTAAGTGGAATTAAATGCTCAAAAACATTTAAAGTGTTGACAGTGGCAGTACTCTGAGTCAAAAAATGTTTACAAATGGTACAAGCTTTTTACAGAAGGTCGAGAAGATGTGAATGACGACGCTCGCTCTGGACGCCCCAGCACATCAACAACCAATGAAAATGTTGAGAAAGTGAAGAAAATTGTTATGGAGAATCGTCGAATCACAATTAGAGAAGTTGCTGAGGATGTCGGCATTTGGGTTGGCTCATGCCATGCAATCTTTTCGCACATTTTGGGCATGAACCGTGTGCAGCGAAATTTTTTCCGAAATTGCTGAATTTTCACCAAAAACAACGTCGCATGAGCATCGGAATTATGTTTTGAATATGTAAGTTTAAAACATTTTATTAATATTAAGTGATACTCGAAAAACACTACACGAATTAACTAAACTATTAACATCGGCTTGTAGTTTATGTAAATCCGCCTAGCTTGAAAAAATAGAAAATTTTTTTAAAGCATCCGCATACAGAAGGAAATTGGAAAAGAAAAACAATTACCAATATCATTGATAAATAAAAAAAGGCAGGAGCCCAATATACTTCCTTGAGGTACACCAGAGGACGCAGAAAAAGGAACAGACAAGGCACCATCAAATACAGGGTGGCTGATGAAAGCCGCTACCAAAAAAAAAATTGAATAACTTTTTTTCTTTTTAAGTTATCTGTTCCATTTTTGTTTTAATTTGCAGATTGATCTTTAAAATTTATTAAAATGGATAACTGGGACACGCAAACAAGAGTTTGGATAGTCCGCCGCTATCACGCACTGGAGTCCGTAGTTTTGGTACAGAGAGAGTACAGGCGGATGTTTGGCGGCGATCCCCCGAGCAGATGGACCATAATGAGACTGGTGAATAATTTTGCTGAGCACGGAACAGTCGCAAGAAGGCCTTATCATCGAAACCCACCAGTTCGGACGGAGGAAACGATCGCTGCTGTAGCTGCAGCTATACAAAGCAATCCAAGGGTTTCAACAAGAAGCTTATCTGCTCAACTTGGTGTCAGCCGACAGTCTTTGCAAACAATAATGCACAAAGATTTAGACTTATTTCCCTACAAAATTCAAATGGTTAACAAACTGAATGCAGCAGACTTGCCGATTCGTTTGGAATTTTGCCAGAAGATCCTGCAAATGGTGGAAGAAGACCAAAACATGTTAAACTGCCTTTTCATGTCTGATGAGGCCCATTTCGATTTAAACGGCAATGTGAACAAACAAAATTGTCGAATATGGAGTACTTCTAACCCACAGATACTCCACGAGACGGAATTGCATCCTCTTTGCGTAACAGTGTGGTGTGCGGTTTCTTCACGCTGTATTGTCGGGCCTTATTTTTTTGAAGAAAATGGTCACACCGTTACGGTTACTGGAGACCGTTATTTGAAAATGCTGAAAGAATTTTTCTATCCAGAACTACGCCGAAAGAGAATTCCTTTCAACTCTGTGTGGTTTCAACAAGATGGGGCAACGTCTCACATAGCCCAGACTGTTATGACAGAGTTGCGACGAAAATTTCCCAATAAACTGATTTCAAGAAACTCCGAATTTCGTTGGCCCCCCAGGTCGCCTGACCTTACTACACCTGACTTTTTCTTGTGGGGTTTATGTAAACAAGAAGTTTATAAAACAAAGCCAACAAATTTGGATCAACTAAAACAATCCATTCAGGCAACAATTGCGGCTATTCCTGTCGCAACTCTCAAAGCAGCAATGAACAACTTTTTACTAAGATGCCGCACTTGTGTCAACGAGCATGGGGGGCATTTAAATTCAATTATTTTTAAAACTAGTTAAGCTACATTTAATAAAATTTAATGACCTTCAACTTGAAAAAAAAATAAATGAATTCCATACACTAAAAAAAAAGTTATTTGAGTTTCTTAATGTAGCAAAATTCATCAGCCACTCTGTATGAAAGCTGTTCCACTTCCAATCGAGCAAATGTCAGAAGAAGCACATCAAAAACGTCCGCAATTATCGCAAGCATCCTACAAGTAAAAGTTCAGCAAAAAACTTTATGGAAGATTCAATGAATGTTATTTTCTGTTCAGCCGATCTCGTGATATCTTCCTTATCTAAAAGACATAAAAATAAATAAATAATTGGTGCGTACATTCTATTTGGCTGTTTGGCCGAGCTCCTCCTCCTATTTGTGGTGCGCGACTTGATGTTGTTCCACAAATGGAGGGACCTACAGTTTAAAGCCGACTCCGAACGGCAGATATTTTTATGAGGAGCTTTTTCATGGCAGAAATACACTCGCGGGTTTGCCATTGCCTGCCGAGGGGGGACCACTATTAGAAAAATGTTTTTATTAATTTTGCTTTCACCGAGATTCGGACCAACGACCTCTCTGTGAATTCCGAATGGTAATCACGCACCAACCCATTCGGCTACGGCGGTCGCAGACATAGTTATTTAAAAAGAATGGTTTGGATAAAGAAGTATTGCAACTTCTTTTTTACCCAGATATCGGCTATGAAGAGCTTTGTTCAAATGAAAGCTACTCAGATTGGGGCTAAAAAATAAATAAAATTTAATTGTAAATAAGTTAAAAAATATAAAAAGTTACTAAAATTTAAAAAATTAAAAAATTACCGAAAATGAAATAAAATTTAATTATAAATAAGTTAAAACATACAAAAAAATTACTGAAAATTAAATAAAATTTAATTATAAATAAGTTAAAAAATGTAAAAAATAATTAAATTTTTAAAAATTACCGAAAATTAAATAAAATTCAATTGTAAATAAGTTAAAATATATAAAAAATAACTAAAATAAAATAAAATGTCCGAAAATTAAATAAAATTTAATTATAAATAAGTTAAAAAATATAAAAAAAGACTGAAAATTAAATAAAATTCAATTATAAATAAGTTAAAAAATATAAAAATAACTAAAATAATATAAAATGTCCGAAAGTTATTTAAAATTTAATTATAAATAAGTTAAAAAATAACTAAAATATAAAAAAAAGACTGAAAATTGAATAAAATTCAATTATAAATAAGTTAAAAAATATAAAAGTAACTAAATAAAATAAAATGTTCAAAACTTAAATAAATTTTTAATTATAAATAAGTTAAAAAATAACTAAAATATAGAAAAAGACTGAAAATTAAATAAAATTCAATTATAAATAAGTTAAAAAATATAAAAAAGAACTGAATGTAAAAAATTACAGAAAATAATAAAATAAAATAGAAAAAGTAACTAATATATAAAAAATTACTAAAAATTAAATACAATTTCATTATGAATAAGTTATAAAATACAAATAAAAGTATATCTTCCTGTTGTGTGTTAACTGTTACTGTCAAAGCTTTGTTTATTTTGGTATACATACATCTATAGATGTGTCAATATCTACCTCGATTCCTTCGATATGAACAAAATTATAATACCCTTGTGTCCAAGTGCGCGCGGGTATAAAATAACGAAATGTCAATGCAGCTGTCGCTACGGGAAATGAAACCGAAACAAAAAAATGACAGCAGTTTTTATAGTTAAAGTAAAATAAAATAAAATAATAAAAAATAATGCACATATGTAGTTGCTGTCACATGCAATAAATGAATTGTTAATTACACAAATTAATGCAATTTCACAAAAATGCGCATTCCACATTGTTGTTGCTGCTTCATCGATTTTTTTTTTTTTTTTTGCATGAGCCTTTGTGTTGCATGAATTCTTTTTATCTGCGGCACAATGACAATGGCGTTGATCAGCTTGGTAACTTTACGTAGATATACATACAGGTATGCGATATAGGGTGTTATCTATAAAATACAAAATTTAAATGGTAAAATAGGTATATTGCAACAAACTGTGAAGTAAATATAAGAAATGCTAAAAGATTTGCCTTTCAAAAAACAAAATTCCAGATTCCATTGAAAAATTCAAATTTATTTTCTATTTCATATATTTAATAACCCTATTTATATTTATTTTGTTTTAAATTTATTATTTTTTTGCATGTCATTCTCACTCGTTTGGTGTCACTAATTTCACGTGTATGCCAACAATAACGATAACAACAAAAATGCCTTCATTGTATCAGTAAAATGCATAACAACAAAAATTAAAAGTAAATTCATTATATGAGGAAAGAAAATGCAATTTTAATGCCTAAAGCAGTGCCTAGGCACTTTTTTTGTACACAAAAACGCAATTTAAGTTATGCGTCAGTTAAGCATTTAAAATCGCAATTGACAACCTACAATTGGCACAATTGACAACTGACGTGCATATTAATTATTTGCAGTAAAATAAAACAAACCATTTTTTATTGCAGCGTAAAATAATCTTTAATGCACTGAAAAAACATATTTAATATATTTAAATTACGCTCCACGCCATGAGCTCGTGCGCTCCAAACGAAATTCTTTTCACTATTTTAATATTAAAGAGACCAGGGTTCTTGAAATTCAAAAAAAAATCGATTATCTGTTTATTCGATATTTCGAAAGTATAGTATTTTAAGAACATACTGTGAAATTTTCATGTGGAAGTTCCCAAAATTATAGCTTGTAGAGGCCATTAACTAGGTAGAGAGCGGTCCACGCGCCCCTGTGCCTCAAACTTTAAACTCATTTATCTCGAAACGACTTTTTTCGGCCTATAGTTGTCAAAAAAAGAAAAACTATTCAACGGGTTCGTCTGAAATGTTAATATATTGTTCTCAACAGCAATGGCTATCGCCCGTACTAAAATCATATTATTATTTCAATTATTTGGTTTTTTTTATTAAAAAACTGAAGAAAAAAAACCATTTTTAGAGGATCAAATTGAAAACCGCACCATTTTGTCAATTTGTTTTTATTATAATAGTAGCGGGACATAGCTAGAGTCATACTGATTAATAATTTTTTTGGTTTTTGAGATAAATAGAAGAGCCAAAATGGACAACACCGCCCACGTCCCATTTTTCGGTATGGTCAACTTCAGCGCCTTTTTTGAATTATTAAAACTGAAATTTTTTTCCATTTTTGTATGTAAAAGAATGGAAATAAAAGCATGAAAATTTAAATATCGTTTTCCATTTTTTTTATTGTAAAAAAATCCTGAAAATAGCCTAAATTTTCGAGCTCTAGACCATCGGGACCACTTAAAATTGTAGCTTTATCCTATTTATAACAGCAAACCCAAGAACTAGACTATCCAAATCCTATAAATAAATCGGTCGCTGAGTCCGCACTTTCGTCTTTTGCCGTCTTTTGATTTAATTTAATTTTTCATTACAACTAAAGGTTTTTATGTATAAACAAAATTAAAAAGTAACAGAAATTTACCGCCCGAAATGTGCACGACGAAACTCCATTTTTGACTAAGATTAATATTTCAAGTATTTCAAGTACCTGTACGAAATACTAATAGCACTCGTATAATAAATCGTTCGAAGATTGAGTACGTTAAATATCAAACTTAGTGATTCCAATTTCAAATTTGACCTTTGCGCACTGGTATTTCCATTGTTCAAAATTCAAATAGCAACCCTCGTAAATGGAAGTTAAACATTTTTTTTTTTTTTAACGAAAAGTATATATGTATATTGTATTTTTTTCTAATTTTCATTTTTTTTTTTCAAATAGCACAAACAGTTCATATTTTGTATCAAATATCTTTCCTAGCCAATATATTCGCCTTCTGCGTCCGCATACAACTTTCCAAGCTCTTGCAAGTTATCAAACGGAAATCGGAGTCGCCTTTGTTTTCTCGAAGTCCTCAAACTATTTTATGTCTTCCATAAAACCTTCAAAAAAATATTAATTAAGCGTGTAAATGGTGAATAAATAATCTCTTACACAAAACATTAAAACCGGGAGAAAGAGTAATGGCCATATTGCAAGCTTTGTGGCTCTCTTATTCTCTTTGCATATAATCAAAGTTCACCACGTCTGATTCAATGGTGCTTCGTGGTACAGCGTTTGATATAAATATGTTTGTATTTTGGTAAATGTAGATATGTATTTGTAGCAACATACTGCCAAATTTACTTAATTCTTAGTTAGTAAATAAGCAATGCAACAACAAGAATAAAAAGGCAGTTCAATATTCACAATTAAGAAGCAAGAAAGCGTTAAACCTGAACTTTATGTACTCGCCCGCATTTTAGTAAAATTTTCTTATTTCCAATTTTGAGCTTTTCGTTTCTGTTGCCGTATAATCTCATTTGTCAAAACATTGGTACGCTTACAATTGCTGAAACTGGCATTTATCACACCCGTGCCACTCAACTGACAGCAACCAAATGATTACCGACTCGTTTCCTCTCAATCTAATACTCGTACATACAAGCGCATATGAGAACTATACTGGGCACTCGTACTTACATACATTTACACACAAATGATTTTCGTGCAACTGTTTTTGTGTTGCCATATTGTACTTGTAAATTGGGTGACCTTTGATAGAAAATAGAATAAATAAAAATAGAAACACGGAAAATAATAAATCTAACAAGAGAGTTACTTCTGCCTCTTTCTGATGTACTTCGCTATGCCCTCAACACTTAGCGGCGGACTTTTAGCGACTTTAGCGCACGGCTTTGCTGGAACAGCTAATATTATATCATTTCAGTGCCTGCAGCAATTTCGAATGTTAATGACACAACCAATGTTTCAACCGTTTGCTGTTGTTGCTTTACACTCGTGGCTATACACCTATGCACACACTCGTGCATGCTTCCCGCATTATGTGTTGTTGGTTACTGGTCGACCGCGACCAGAGTTTTGGGCCATTTCGCTTATTCCTCTGTAAAGTGTCACCTTGCAGTCCTTAGGCAATCACTCAAATTGATTTAGATAGCGTATAGAGTAGGAGTACATAGTTTCAATGAGTTACGGTAGCGCAATAAATTGCACTTCAACGTTTATTTTTCTCTTATACCCGTGTGTGCGTGTGTGTTTGTGTTCAGATTCGACCTTCGGTAATGGATTAATCAAATATTGCAGTATAATTTGCAAATACAAATTGGAGGAGTAAAAAGCGAACACGTCTGTTAAGTATGTTTGCGTAAGGTAAACTAACAGTAAGATTCGTATTCGAAATGAAACATCAAAATCTTAAAAAAAAACCTCCAAAAAACAATAAGGCTTATCATCAATAATCACAATAAAATTAGTATGGAAACATTCGCTTAACTATGTTAAGTTGATTTAGAATTTGTAAAATCAGTTTTTCTCTTCTTCTTCTTCTTCTTCTTCTTAATTGGTGCGATAACCGCTTACGAGATTTTGGCCGAGTTTAACAAAGCGCGCCAGTCGTTTCTTTCTCGTGCTAACCAGCGCCAGTTGGGTACACGAAGTGAAGTCAAGTCCTTCTCCTCCTGATCATTCCAATGCAAAGGGGGCCTTCCTGTTCCTCTGCTACCACCAGCTGGTACCGCATCGAATACTTTCATAGCCGGAGCGATTATATCCATTCAGACGACATGACCCAGCCAGCGTAGCCGCTGGATCTATATTCGCTGCGCTATGTCTATGACGTCGTAAATGGTAGAATCTTTCTCTCAAACACTCCAAGCGTCGCTTCATCGGATGTTATCATCGTCCAAGCTTCTGCGCCATATGTTAGGTCGGGCATGATGAGAGCCTTGTAGAGTGTTAGTTTTGTTCGTCAGTTTTTAATTCCGTCAAAATTAGTTTAACAGGTAGCGATTGGAGGTACTTTTTCCAGTAGGGTTTTTTGGAAAGATTATCCGTGACTACTATCAAACTAAATACATAGTTTCTTAAGTAATCATTAACATTACATCATTGAAAGACTTACGCCTCAATAACCTTTATAAATCATACAATTGTTTTACGAAAATCGACACTCTGTGAAAAGTGTTCATCGCGCTCTGGGTCAACTTATGGTGTACATAACCGTTCAGCGATTAGACCCATTTTTGGCTTAATGGCTACACCGAAATTGCCATATTTCGGCTGAAGAGCAACCCGAAGCCATTCAAGAAATGCCGAAATGCCATTGAAAACAACCATTTGGTGCGTCCTATGGGCTGGACAAAGACGAGTCTGGCGCCAATGCAACAGTGAACGGCGAACGCTATCGCGCCATGATAAATGACTCTTTGACTAAGGACCGTGATCTCCACAATATTTGATGATATCGCGCTTTTGGACTTTTATTTGTGGAGGTATGTAAAGTCTCAATGCTTTGTCGGTTGAGGTATTTTAAGCCAACATTACTAAAGTTATTCTCGAGATAACAACCGAAGTCCCCCAGCGAGTCAGTCAAAATTGCTGTTTACGGATGACCAAATTATGGTGCAGTTGCAGCTAGCATTTCGAAGGGATTATCTTTAAAAAATAAATGTCATACATGGTTATACACCAAAACAAAAAAGATTGCCCAATAAATTTGAATTTTCGTTGTTTTACTTCAATTTAAGATGTGATACCTATAAATTGATCACTCCTTATATATTCCTGATCTGTTCACGTTACAATATTCGGCATCACCTAAGCCCCCCCATGATTAATTCATGAGTGCAAAGATTCGGGGTATCTTGTTTGGTGGCAAACAGCCCGCGGACGGGGCCCAGGCGGAGATCGAGAATAAATGCAAATATTGAACTCGTCGTTAAAATTTTGCATGATAATCAGGCGGCTGCCCTAGAACTTTCAAAAACTATTGCGTATGAAATATTTAGGAAAAGTCTCAGACTTCACCACTTAAAAATTCAAATCGTGCAAGCACTTAAGGTTAACAATAACAATTTGCGTGAAAATTTCTGCGAGACACTGTTGGAGCGATTCCGCACGGTAAACACTGTCTTTTGGAGTGATAAAGCCCATTTTCATTTAAATGCAAGTATACATATATAGATAAAGTTGACTCTTACACCTCGTATTGGGTACCTATTTAGCACTTGCTCCTATTGCATCTTGCTTCTTGGGCCTATAGTTTTAAACCGACACATTTCTTTTTTGTTATGAAAAAACTTGTTTAACCCTTAAGTGGTGATGGACCACGTGGTGAGGAGCTTACCACACCAACAAAATCAAAATAAATATTTATTTCCCCATCGAAATCAACTTAAACTCCCATTCGCTTTCAATTAGACAGCCTTGTGGTGAAAAATCCAGGAATGGTTTTCCCTCGCATTCACGTAATCACGTAAACGTCTCACAACCCGCAAATAATAGTCTTTATTAGCTGCCTGATCTTCTGGCAAAAATTCGTGGCGTACAATAACGTTGTACTCCATAAAAACCGTGAGCATTGATTGCGTGTCGTACTCATAATCCCACGTCTCGCCTCTATCAGAAATGCGTTTGATAAATATTGGGTCGGATTCAGCCTTGGAAATTATGTATTTTGTGATATCAATGCGATCCCTTATTTGCATGAATTCCAGGTCCTTCGAGACCAACTTTGCAGCAACACGGCTGAAGTCCAAATCATTAACTGCAACGCCCTCGATGGATCCATAAGCATTGCTCAAGTCCTCTGGCAGCTCTCTGGTGGTCACTTTGCGCTTATCTATCACTTTTTCTTTCACTTCATTGATATTTTCATCAGCTCTTGATGCCGACGGCCTGCCACAACGATCGTCATCCTCGATGAACCCACCAGCTGTTCTAGAGCGTTTATGCCACCCGTAAACTGCACACTTCACTTCTTCAGAGAATTATTGTGGAAACATTTCTAAGGCTTTCGCACTACTGAATCCATTTTTAGTGAAACATTTAATTCGCGCTCGTTGCTGCAACCCGATCCCTTCATCCATGTAAAACTGTTCAAAATCAGAGTTAGCTCAAGTGCGGAGTTAGATTCACTAAACGCGGCGTAACTTTTACAATTGTTAAGCAATGGCGATACAATTTTAATCATAGATGTGGCAACTTCATAAAAGAAAAAAACAAAACTCAAATCAGCTCGCTTGAACGTCACCTGCAGGATATTCCGGGAACTTTTTGATCAAGGTTTTATTTGTTATATAATATATACGAGTATATATTATTCTGCGGTCACCGTAGCCGAATGGGTTGGCGTGAAACACCAAAATAAAGAAAAAGTTTTTTTAATAGCTGTCGCCTCTCGGCAGGCAATGGCAAACCTCCGAGTCTATTTCAACCATCTGCCCTTCGGAGTCGGCTAAAAGGTGTGCCTCCATTTTTGCAAGATCATGTAAGCGCTAAGAACATTTAGTCTGGGAGCCAGGGGTCGATTCTGGACTGCCTTTTTATACCGTTAAATTCTTGACTATACTTGTGATTTAGCTTTCATGAATAACGAAAGTGAACGTCAGCTGGCGCACCCGCGGTGGGTGTGATTATGGGAGGGCACGAAACGTGTCGAAAAAAAATTTCTACCAACTCATTTTATACCGGCGGAAAACTTGTTCATGTATTGTTGACATTTAGTAGAATAAAAAAAGTTGTCAGCTGCGCCGTAGAGGGGGAAAACACGTCAGCTGAACTTGTAAAATAAATTGTAAAGTAAAACCACTTTATGCCGATTGAAATTTTTTTACATAATTTTGGACACATATCAAAATATAATAATGATGGTCAGCTGCGTTTATAGCGGTGGGAAGACCGTCAGCCGAAGCATTGAAAATTCCGCGCGCCGCCGAGATGTATGAACGCAATGATACATTCTTGCTTGCTGACGTATTTTCCCCCTCTACGGCGCAGCTGACTATTTTTTTTTATTATACTAAATGTCAACAATACTCAAAACAAATTTCAGCCGGTATTAAATGAGTTGTTAAAATTTTTTTTTCGACACGTTTCGCAGCATCCCACGCACGTACCAACCGCTACTGGACCAGCTGCCGGTTGGTTTCGTCATCCATTGGATAGCGTCTGTCTTCAGTACTAAAATCAATCGGCATGAAATGATGAGGTCAAAATGACCCCTGAGCGCTTAAGCCCATATTTTTTATAGTTCAAATACCAGACCATTTGCTTAAGTACCAGACGCCATTTTAAAGCACTCACTTCATGCTGATATTCCAACCTCTAATCGATTTGAATAAAATGTAGTCAAGCGGATGGCAAGTTCAATGAAATGTCACCTCATCTTACACTAAACCCTCAGTTCACTTGCCTTGCACTGCACACCTCTCTTCGTGTGTGTGGATGTATGCAAATTTGAAGCTGGCCAAGGCTTTTGGTTACTTAATTGCTTTAATTTGCTTAATTCACTGGCGCAAATGACTGTAAATTAAAATCGAAAACAAAACAAAAAAAAAAATAAAATGGCATGTGAGGTTAAGTCCACACATTGGCGAAGAAATTTTGTCGTCATCAGCATTAAGTAAATGTAAAAAATCGCGGTAAAGTTGCATCTCAGCGGAGCTTGCGACGGCCATATCCTTCAAAATGACTGTTAGCGGCGCTACGAAAATATCATTGATTTCGTTGTTATTGTTGTTGTGTAGCCAGCACCACCACCGCTCGAGCAACGGATGTAGATAAATCTTAAGAGATTGAATTTTATATGCAAAATTGGTGCGACGCAACAATCATTATAACAACGAAAATTTTACATATAGCAACAACAATGCGCTGCAAAGTGAAGAGCAATAACAATACTGTACAACAACTAAAGCTCGATCAGAATCAGTAGATAATATGCACGTAAATATCAGTGGCGACACACGATCCTCGCTAAAGCGTAGCGAAGGCACGAATGTGGGGAAGGTAGGAGGTGAAAATTAAGCCAAAAACTACGGGTGATGCATTGGGAATGAGCAGCTTTTCTGCCTCCGATCGAATCCGATTAAACTTAATTGAGCGCGGATTTTGCATTAATTGAGCGCACACGAGCGGTACGGCGGCGCCTGGCGTCGCGCAGTCGCCTCTGTGTGTAACGCATGCAACAATTGCAATAACAATGAGAAAAATTAAAATAAAGCAAATATAAATATATGCACACAAGTGTGAGGCTGGTTGAGCAACATTTGCAAAGGCTGGCACGCAATGCGCGTGTTTGAGGCTGTTGTTGGAATAGTAAGCGTAGGGAAGTAGCGGATCGCGTTGACAATTTTCCATTGAGTTTTAATTAATTTCTTTTAACTATAGGTATATATTGAAATTTGCCAATTTGTGTATTGTGTGTGTGTGTGTAAAGCGACACTCCTCTAGCAAAGCTTGCAGCTGTCCAGCTCGAAATGCGTGTGCAATGTCATCAGCTTTAAACTACTGAACACTGCCGATGTCAGTCGCCTGGGACGCCGTCAGCGCAGCGCGTAATTGTAAGTCTAGACGCATGCCGCGGTCACCACAACAGGACAGCTTCCACGCCTGTCGGCTCATCCTCCAAGACATGCGTTTCACGATAGGCTCCGCGTTGCGGCTTGGCGCGCCCGACCGTAACACATCCCCACCCACAACTTACCATACACACACCGCCATACGAGTATTTATTCACATATCCACCACATATTTTTACCAATTTGACATATTTTTTACACACATTTAAATTTTTATGCACACACACCATGCAAATTAAACTGTAATTGTGTATGTTTGTGTACTTCGCATCATTTTCGTCGTTTTTGGGCTTGTTAATGTGAATGAAAAATGGCGACACGCGCGCCACACGTTGTGCAGCACTGAAAATAAAAACCGCAAAAACCATTTCATTTTACTCTGCTGCGGAACACTCAACTATTTACACAAAAGTATTATAAATGTATTATCCGCTGAAATGTTGGAAAATTAAAATATTAAAACCGCTAACAATAATTTAATGTTCGGGGCGCGCTGCACAAACCGGTGGCCCATTGCTGACCAACTGATTGTACTTTGTAAAGAAAGGATGACAATTTTGTGGTGATTGTGTCCTTGGCGTTATGGCACCAAACTACAAAAGCCAGTAACGTAATGAGATGGTTTTAGTATTTTTGCTTTTTTTTAAATAATTTTTTTAATAAATTGCTTAAATATTGTTAAAAAAAAACGAAGGGTTACAAAAAAATAAGGGTCTGATAGAGCCGAACCTTGATAGGATGTTCAATAAGAATAATTTTCCACTGGATATGTGATAAAGCACTTTTTTGCTATACTATAAATACATATATTTAAGGTGATAAATTGGCGATGGGTGTGCGATTGTTCACAAGCAACAACAAGGGGATACGGCTTTTAACTTTGAAGCAGTGTTTGGAGCAATTTACCAGGTGTATACCTATGAAAGCAGACTTTTTTCAATTTCAAACGTTTATTAACAAAAAAATGTTACACATTTAATCTTTAAAATAATAGCCATCGCTAGCGATACATTTTTCCCATCTCTCAGGCAATTTGTGGATGCTGCGCCAAAAAAATTGGCCGTCTTTGGCCGCAAACCAATCATCGAGCCATTTTTTGGCTTCGTCGTGAGAATTGAAGCGCTGCTCGGAAAGGGTGTGGCCCATCGATGCAAACAAACGATAATCGGAAGGCGCCACGTCTGGTGAGTAAGCCGCATGCACCAGCGGTTCCCAATCATACGTCTCCACCAATTCCCGGGTCGCTCTTGTTCGATGTGGCGGTGTATTGTCATAAAGAAAAATTACTTTGTGTGGCCGATCAGCATATTCTGGGCGTTTTCGGTGTATGGCGTTGTTCAAATCGGCCAATTGTCGTTGGTAGCGTGCACCGTCAACTATTTTACCTGGTTTTAATAACTCGTACCAAATCATACCTCGCTGATCCCAGAAAACACACAGCATTGCCTTGCGGCCGAAGCGATTTGGTTTGGTCGTTGTTTTTAGCTTGTGGCCGGGCGGACCATACGATCGTTTACGCTTGAGATTGGAGAAATATAGCCATTTTTCATCACCCGTAACGATTCGATGCAAAAAAGACTTCCTTTTGAACCGGGAGAGCACCATTTCACAAGTGGGTTTTCGATGTCCGCAAATCGTAGTTTGAAGGCACGAAATTCGAAATTTTTAAGAGCGACAAAAATGCATTGTTGTATGAAACGTAACAAACAATGAACTGAATATTGTTGACAGATAACAGTCGAAAAAACAAGACATTTGGGAAGGTTTAAAAATACTCCTACTCCATACTGGTAAGTGAGATCCGAAGGAATTTTTGTGTCGAGTTATCACCACTGATAAAATCTGGATTCATAATTACACACCAGAAACTAAGCAGCAATCAAAACAATGGATTTCTCTCGGTGAATCTGCTCCAAAGAAGGCGAAGACAGTCCCATCGGCCGGAAAGGTTTTGACGACGATTTTTTGGTATACGAACGGCGTCAACGTCATGGATTTTTTGTAAAAAAGGAAGAACAATCACTGAACAATACTACAGTGAGTTATGGGACCGCTTGCACAAAGAATTGAAAGAACCGGCCGCATTTGGCGAAAAAGAAGGTGCTGTTTCACCACGATAATGCCCAGAACATTCACCGTACCGAAGTTGTCGCCGCCAAACTGCTTGAATTGCGATTTTAATTGCTGCCGCACGGCTCGTATTCACCCGATCTGGCTACCTGTGACTTTTTCTTGTACCCTAACACGAAGAAGTGGATCGCGGAAGTACAAGAAAAGAAGTCGGGTCTTTTGCAGAGCTCGACAAATTCAATTTTTTGGAGGGGTTAAAAAAATGACCAGAGCGTTGGGAGAAGTGTATCTTTCCAAGAGGGGACTATGTTGAAAAACAAAAAATAAAAAATTTTGAAAAAATTGTGCCTGGAGTTCTATATTTCATAAAATTTCGCGGAAATGGAAAATCAAATATGCAAATATTTCATTTATTTTGTTTTATTTCATTTCTCAAATTAGAATACAAAAAAGTGTTCCCTCATTTCATTGTAATAAATAAAAAACAAGCATACAGAGAATTCAGTCACAGCCTAAATTATGCAACTTATAAAAGTGGACCTTTTGGGTTAGGGAATAAGTTCGTAGCATTTTTATCGAAGATGAAACAAAAAACAATAATTCTAGCAATAACTTAATCAATTATATATTCGCCGTTGTTGTTTACAATCTCTTCCCACCTCTCAACCGATTTGTTGATGCCGTTCCGTCAACAATTGTCTGGTTGAGCCAATTTTTAAGGACCTCTTTGTTATCGAAGGTAACGCCTTCATATGGTTTGACAGCTAGCGAAAAAGATCGTAATCGATCGATGTAAGAGTTGGATAATATGGCGGATGCTGAAAGACCTCCCATTCGAGCTCTGGGAGTGCGGCTTTGCTGACTCTGACTTGTACAGTGGCAACCTTTTTTCTGTATAGAGCAATGATTGTACACAGCAGATGTTCTAAGGTTTCTTCTTCTTCAATATCTTAACAGCTTCGATGAAAGTTATTATGTGATACCCCAGTCTATATGCATGCCTTTCAATTAGGCAATGCCCTTTTATTACCCCTATTAAGTTTTTTATACCCCGTCCCCTATGATTTAGTAGCGATTTTGTGCGACCGTGGTTCCATTCTGGCCAAGTTTTCCTGCTTATTTGGCAAGCAAATGGGTGCTTCTAATCTTTTAATAACTTGCACTTAGCTAAGGGAATCGAGGTGAATATTTAGTGTTGAAAGCTCTTCTGCTTTGCTCAGGTTTCTTTTAAAATATTTCGATGATTCGCATAATAAAATGTGGCATCCAACTGGCGTTTTTGACAAGTATTTTAGTGACTAATGATTTGAGAGATGCCTAACTATCCGTGTAGACCTATACCTACCTCGTACTTTGCGGTCTCTTCTTTAAGAGCAATAATCCCTATGCTATTATTGCGATAACTTCTACCTGAAAGACACAGAAAGAGTGATTAGGCAAGCGAAATAATGCGCAAATGCCCAGCCTTTCAGAGTAAACACCTCTACCTACTTGTTCATCAAGATTCGATCCATCAGTGAATTTACTAACTCGATTTTCATCATCTACTGTACCAGTATCCGTCCCTGTCCTCTTGTGAAGGGAATATTGTGGTAAAGAGTTTATTATAATCCCTACACTGTTACAAAAATCTGTAGCAGCTGGAGTAGTGGAATATTTTCTAATTCGGTCGAATGACCTTTATGATGGTATAAAATTACGTTTAGTGCCTCAGTGGGAATTCTTCTAAGAGCTCCACTTATATACTTAGTTCTGCAAAAAGCTCTGTTACAAATAAAGATCGTTATAGATAATATTTGTTTTAATGAAGTTAGTTTTATTTAAACATATATATATTAAAAAAAATTTATTTTAATTCGAAATGGACACCATTTGCTTTTCAAGCCTTCAAACGATTGGGCCATTCACCTGTTGCAACACGCACGGTTTCCATGGATATTAACGTCTCTGCTCGAACTAAAGATTGTTTGAAACTCCCCAAATTTCTGTGAGGTCTTCGACAGGCTATGTTCTCCAATTCTGGCCACAAATTGTAGTCCAATAGATTCAGATCTGCACATCCATACGTCCAATCTTCTGCGACTATGAACCCAGGATTATTATTTTTTAGCCACTGCCGAATGGTTTTAGCTTTATGGGCTGAAGCGATATCTTGTTGAAAGATCCAACGCTCTCCATTGAGAAGAGTGTTGCTCACTGCTTCACCTTGCCTTCTAAGATATCCTCCTGATACATTTAGCCCCGGTCTTAACTGCTTTTTCGCGGAAATGAAGCGAAGTAACACCTTTACAAAACATTCCCCACTAAACCATTACGGAGGCTGGATTGATGGCCACGCTGAACCCTTGGAACAACATATTTTGTTTCTTTAGAAGTTTTATCACAGATTTTGTCACTTTGCTTATTAAAAATTTCATCAATAGTTTTTTCGTCTGTGAAAAGAATATTTTCCGGGTTGTTGATCGCGTGGCACCGAAGAAGTTGTTTGCATCTGTCGCGCTTAATTTTCTTCAAGCGCATTGTCAAAAGATGACCAGTTGAGCGAGGAAGGCTTACATGTGGAGATCCTTTCTACTTAGTCTTGATATGAATCAGATCGATACGATACAATCGTTTACCCAGACATGATTTTCTGCTTTCTAAGGGAATTTCAGTGAATTCTTTCTCGAATGGCTTTTATGGCTGCACTGATTCGAAACACGCGAGGCCGCCCGCTTCTCTTTCTGTCTGTCACTTCAGCTCGCGTTTGGGAAAAACGATTTATTGTGCGATAAACTAACATTCTCGAAATATTATTTTTTTCAGCAATTCAGAAATCTCTTTTACCTTACTGAAGAAATGCAATCACTGCAATGCGATTTGTTAACAACCGAAATTTGCCACGAAACTGAGTAGAATTTTTGAGTAGACAATCCATACGAACAAAAGCAAAAATAAGGGAACTTTTTCCGGTAAATTCGTTTTCGCCGTATGTATTTTAAAATTTGTCGTGTTATATAAACTTCCTGGCCTTTGAATATGAGCCAATCTGTTCACAATAATATTTTTTTCAAGTACCGGCCACCATACTAATATTTCGTAGATATAAGCGGTCTTGCGACTGCTGAGTACAGCCGGTGTATTTTTTTCGGAGAAAAACCCCAAGTTAACCTAACGATTTTCTTATATGACTAAAGTGCTGTTGAGGTTTTCCTCACTCTATCTACTTCATTCTAATTAGCTTCCTATCTAATTTACCTTCCTATCTAATATCAGCCCAGGTACGAGCGCTTTCGCTGAACAACTAGGTTTGGATTGTCCAATGGATTCCAGTAAATGTCAGGGGTCTTACATCCGGGCAATGATGTTTCCTAGAAAATAATAGTAGTTCAGTCTTAGTAGTGTTTTCGCCTAGTCCACATGACGGTGATTATTGGTTTGCCTCACTAAATAAACTGTGCACAATTTCACGGAGTAACTTCTGCTCAAATATGAACGAGACGTTATCAATAAAACGGTCCGCGGATGACATATGCAAAAATAAATTTTTTGTTTTTTGGTAGGACTGTTATAAGCTTACATGGCAAATTTCAGCGTGATATGTCACATAGTTTGTTTTCTGTGCTACTGTAAACAAGTCAAGCTCGAGTGTGTTCTTCGAATTCTCTTTTATGACTTCAATTGTCTCAAAATGTTTTCCACGGAGCGGCAACTTGAGCTTGGGAAACAAAAAAAAGTCACATGGAGCCATATCAGGCGAATACGGTGCTTGCGAAACGATATTAACATTATTTTTGTTCAAATAATCGCGAACAAGACGTGATGTGTGAGCTGGTGCATTATCGTGAAGCAAGAACCATGACTTGTTGTCCCACAATTCCTTCCTTTTAAGACGAATGTTCTCGCGCAAACGCTTTAAAACGTCTAAATAATATTCAGCGTTAATCGATTTTGCGATTTATGCGATTTTCAAGCACAATTTCCTTTACTTTTCCGATATTTTCGTCGTTTACTGATGTTGCTGGACGACGTTCATGAGGCAAGTTTTCAACCGATGTACGGCCCTTTTTGAACGATTTGTACCACTGGAAAACACGTGCACGCGATAGAGCAGAGTCCCCATAGGTTGTCTGCAACATTTTTAAGGCGTCTGAAGCCGAAATTTTGTTGGAATAACAAAATTTCAAACAAATTCTTTGTTCAACTTGAATTTCCATCGTTAAATTCGAAGAACACACTCGAGCTTGACTTGTTAACAGTAGCACAGAAAACAAACTATGTGACATATCACGCTGAAATTTGCCATGTAAGCTTATAGCAGTCCTATCAAAAAATAAAAAATTTATTTTTGCCATATGTCATCCGCGGACCGTTTTATTGATAACGTCTCTTTCATATTTGAGCAGAAGTATGTTCGGAAATGTTCCTCTTACAGCTAAAACAACATCATCCGCATAAGCAGCAACACACGTTTCGCTCTCTTCAAGGCTCTTCTGCAATTTATTCGTTGCCAGAACCCAGAGGAGTGGATACAGTGGATTCAGTACGCCGCTTAAGAGGTGCCTCTGCTGACGGCGCTTCGCATCTCCGAGATTCCTAATTTTTGCCAAAGATTTTTACTTTGTATTATAAAAGAAAATCTGCAATTACCGTGTTTTCTCTCACATTTTGAATCAGAGCAAAAAATACAATTATTCTGCTTCGTGCCACAATTGGTCTTACTTCTCTCCAATGAGTGCATCTGTACGCCACCATCCACCTTGGCATGCTGTACAATTTAAGTGCAGCAACACAACGAAAGCATTATCCATTAAATCCACATCGCACGACAAGTCCAGGGTAGGAGAGGGCCAATGTGTTGCAGCTACACAATGCATTTAAGATATTGCAACGTAGCTACAAATTACTGCCGCCAAAACGAGAGCAGCAGCAACAGCAACAACAGCAATGAATGAGTGGCATGCTGCGCACAACTGCACACCAACACTCAACTGGCACACATACCAAGGCAAACATAAATTTTCATCTGCATATGAGTGCATTTAAATAGTCGTACACATGTAGAGGCGCGTATTTGGTTGGTTAGTCGGTAGGCTCCTACTGCCACATGACTGCACATCGAACAGCACCGCCGCGTGGCAGACCGCTTTTCAAATGAGTTATATCGCTTGTTGGCGATTTTATTGCTGCATCGCGGTCATAAAATATGGTAAATTATAGCGGTTTGTTGTTTTGGCCATTTTGTTGTCATGTTACGCACACTGAAGCGGTTAGAAAAAGCGTAGCGCAGCGCAGAAATGCAACGTCGCCGCACATCGACGATGGGGCCAATAAAAGCGATGCGTTGCAACGCAATGCCATGTGCTGCTTCGTCGATTTGGTGCATCAGTTGCCGGTGAATTGGGCCACAGCGATGAGCCACACCAACCGTTTATTAAATAAGTTATTAAGTGTTTCGGAACTGTTTCGAATTTAAAATTTTACAGCACAAAAAAGGGTTCAAAGGCTTAATTTCCGTAGTAAACCAACTAAAAAATTCTCATAACAGTAAGTATTAAATGGAATAATAATTGGTTTCATGATCCACTGAAAAGCCCACACGGAAATTTTCCAAATACAAGGTGGCACAAAATTAATCACCTAATTTTGTTTCTGAATAATTTTTTACTAAATAAATAAAATGGTTTTGAGTGATGGAATCCTTTGTTGTGACCTTTAGGCGCTCCATTGCTTGTTTGTGTCTATACTGCAGCTGTATTTGCAAAAATTATAAATTTTCCAACAAGAGATTAATTTTATGCCACCTCGTAAATAAAGGTAATCGCCAAGTTGTTTTGAGGTTATTTCAGACAATATTTGATGTGGAATTGGTGAGGTTCAAGGCTTAAAATCTACGGCTGATGATTTTACAAAAAATTTACACTAACTAGCGCTCATTTTCATGTCCGAAAAATGCTTCACCCTGATTTGGTTCAATATTAATCGCTCCAACATCTGCTCACATAGTTCACCATTTTGTAGTTCGATAGAGTTTTATACTTGAACCAAAACAAGGCTTTGCGTGATCAGATCAAAATCGTAGTAGGTATCGCTTGGTGCATAATTTGGATCTGCTTCTCAATCATGATCTTCGTATTCTGCCTGATCCCAGAGTTCAATTTAATAACATTTAAGTTGGTACACACATTCCTTTAACCCTGCGTTGGACACCTTTTTACAAGTCTTCGGTGGGGCTCCCGAAACTGGCCTTTTTTCGTTCTTTTTAAAAAGTTAAATCGATAGACAATTAAATTTTAAGAAGCTACCTGGAAGCTCCAGACGGTAGTTGTAATAGAAATAGATTAAATTCACGTCGAAAGTCGAAAATGCCAGTCTGGCCAGACCCGGGTGCCCAACGGAGGGTTAAAAATTAAAAGGCAATCAGTTGGGGAATACCTGAATTCAGACTAAACCTCAGATCTTCACTCTTTCGTAAAAAAACCGCTGTAATTATCCCAGTTAGCTGATTGCATGTATTGAAAACAGATTCTAAATTTGTTTACCATGAGCTGAAGAGAGAGCCCCTGAAATGGCTTCCCCGTTCAAAGAGAGGATTGAGGTTCCCTTGAAAAGTAAACTTTTAGTCGACTCAGTGAACGCTTAGGTCCCGAGAATCAGAATTGCTCCAAGCAGCTTCTATGGCTAGCGAAACCACAACCCTCAAGTGCCATGAGGTACCAATGCGATGAGATTTGATAACTTCAAGCCCCTTTTACGACAGCATCTTCTCTTCAGATGGCCGGACAGATGCACAGAAAGTGGTCCGCCGTCTCATCCTCCTCTCCACATGCTGAGCAGAGTGTACTGTCTGAGATACCTATCTTTTCCATGTGCTTCGCTCAGAGAAAGTGGCCCATCATCAGTTCAAACATATGCATATAGTCCTTTTTGCTTAATGACAGGAGGATATGCGACAGTTGGTCGGACATGAAAAGTAACGTCAGTTTTGTCCATCTGCAGCCTTTCTCAGTCTGCTAAGCTCTACTGTGGGTTGAAGTAACCCGTTCGCTAACCGTGGCTCTGATGGCTGCAGAAGGGAGTGGCAGAACGGGCTTCCTTGGCCTCAGATCCCATCCATGCTAAAGAGTCAGAAGTATCTTTACTCGCGATACCCACGTGTCCTGGGGCTCATGTTAGCATCAAGTTATTATGTCTACCGACATAGTTCAGCCTGGGCTTACAGAACTCAACCATCCTTGAAGTGGTTGGAGGACTGTGTAAGGCCATGAGCCCAGCTTTGTTCTCTATCTCTCCATCTGTTTTCCACAACAAAGCTCATTGCTTCTTGAACAGCAAACACCTCGGCTTGAAACACAGATGCGTGCAATCCAAGAGCAAAGTATAGTTTTGTCCCGCTGTATGTCGCGTAGTCACAAGACCCGGAGCCATGCTCGTTCCAGGAGCCATCCCTGAAAAGGCGAGAACAGTGTTTGCCGGGCTAATTTGCACGCTTTGTTGTTTTAGATTTTACGCGTAAGAATTACACTTTAAAAATTTACTAAAACACTCATCGTTACAACTCTTATTGCAAAAGCCTATGCTGCTTAAGCTTTTTTTCTTATTAGATTCACTAAAGAAGTAACAAGAATTTGTTAGTTGCTTTGAGTTTGATTCCACTTTAATCCATTATAAAAATAATTTAAATAAAATATAGCCTTAGGTGTGAAAACGGTCAATGAACGCAGTTAAATGAACATTTCTCTAAAATATTTCCCAAGAAAGGTCATTTAAAAATTGATACCATTCACTTGTTTTAAGTCAGGCTCCCAAAAATGTTCAATATATTATTTTGTGTTGCACTTGGCACCGCCAACGCCTGCAGCTCCACCCACTAGTCGTTTGTATTAACTTAAGTAAGTGCATGTGTACGTCTGTATGTGTATTCTATACGTGTGCCACATGGCACCATGGCATGCATAAACAAATGTTGCACAAGTAATTGTCAATAAATATTCGGCAAGTGCAGCACAACTGTGGAAAATGCAGAAAAAGTGCAAAGCATTGCAACCAATGTGGCATTCATTCAATGCACCTTGCAGCAAAACATACAAATTCACAAATGGCGTAACTAGTGCATGTGTGTGTATATGTGCGTGCGTTACGAAATTCAATTAGCAAACAAATCCAAATCTCCACCCACCTTCTGGGCACCGAGCAGTGCAGCAGTCAATTGCCGACAGCTAAAAGCATTAATGCTGGCCAGTGCGGCACGAATTGTTTAATTACCCAGCGGTAGAGTAGAGTGCAGGCCGTCAGCGAAGCAGAGAGAGGTAGGTGTGAATGCTTTGGCACTCAATGCGGCTACGGTTGCTGCAGTTTGTGGCAGGTGCATTGCATTCCGCCACCCACCGTCGTTGCATATCTGCTCGCACGAATGCAATTGTGCGGAAAACCCCTAAACATGTTTTGGGGGTTAATTTAAAATTGTGGCCATGGCTGCGGCGACTGTGGTGCTGTGGCACTGTTTCTCTGTGGCTGTGCACAATTCGCACAAAACAAAACACCAAATTAATGTTGACATTTTCCACTTTGCGGATAAAATTTACAAAAAGGCTTTGCAGATGTACTAACGCCAATGCCAAACTGCACCTCTCACTCTCTGTCTCTTGCCTGCATTATTTGAGCCAGTGTACCTACGGAGAGCGTTTGAGTGCCTGGCTGTGTGCAAATTGCACAAGTCTCCACTTGGCGGCGGCCTTACTACAACAGCCAATTTACCACGTCAACCCATTGCAGCTGGCATTGCTGCACTACGAATTTGACTGCATTTATTTGCGGCACTCACTCTTCACACCTCAGCGGTAAGGTTGCGTGCATACGATGGCAAAATGGGTGAGGGAGAGGACAAAACAAATTTTTCGCCCAATTTTCGAATTTATTTTATGACTTTTGCATAATGCAGTAGCAACAGTGAGGCATTGCAATTCAAATTGCATATGCAGTGGCTGTTGTAGGCATTGCCGGCAATTGGTTCCAATTGTCGAACTGTAAAAATTGCTTGCACCGGGTGTACTCGCCCACTACGGCATCTGCAGCTTCACGGCTGGTGGTGCTCTCGCAGTTGTGGCAGTTGTCCTCGTATTAGGAATTGCATTGGATATTCCTAATTTTCAATTGGCTTTTCTGTTTTGTTTACAGGTCAAATGTCGTCTGAAGGGGTCTAAAAGGTCCTCTGCATAATTAAAGAAGCAAGGATAACGGCTTAACCAGCTAACAGGCCATTTTAAAATGCCAGTGCAAGTAGCCATACATGAGTGGAGAGGGAGAAATATTGTCATAGGCAGTGGGGAGTTGCAATTTCTGCATTTGTTGCCTTACATTTGAGAGTTTATTGATGTTACATTAATGGCTTGGAAATGATTTGATGGTGTTCGTAAACAAATGGGAATTGGTCGCAGTGTTGGGGGGTCAAGCGAGAAATTAAAAATAGACATAAAATAAAATGAGGAATTAAAAAATAGTTGATCATCGAAAATATATTCATTTTTATTTGGTGCTGAGTCAAAAAGACAAGAGTTTGTTAGACGTCAAGATCTAAATTTGAACAGCTGAAGAAAAATTACAAATAAACCAACATAACCAAGTATTGAGCGGAGATAATATCGATTTCTTAGGTACCAAAAGCGAGTTGGATACAAAAAAAGGACTGGAATGAGATTTAAAATAATTACATAGCTCGACACTCGAAGTGTAACCAATTAAAGAGGCCATAAATTTAGTTTCGAAAATTACTTTTATTCAATTCAAAGTAAAAAATGTGCGAAAATAATACAAAACTAATAATCAGTTTACTTTTTCTCGATATGACTACCTTTTGCCTTGACTATGCCCTTGAGACTGTACAGAAACGAACCGCACCGAAACTGGTGAATCTTTTAGTTCGAGCTTCGCTCTCCAAAGAGAATAATCCATCGGATTCGCGTCTAGTCATTTTGAGAGCCATTGTGTGGACGTTATGAAGTTCGGAACGTGGTTCTTTAGCCATTTTTGATTCACTCGAGCTTTGTAAGACTGTGCCAAGACCTATTGAAACGTCCATGATTTGCCACCGAAGTGTTTGTTTGTCCACGGCTTCAAAGCAACCTCCAAAATACTTTTCCGATAATATTTCGCATTTACCTTGACGCCAGGCTCTATGAAAACGATCGGAGAGCGCCCAACTGCGGTTACAGCGGCCCAAACAATTACCTGTGACGGGTACTGCCTCCTGGTGGCCAATCGATGGCTCAAACGCTCGTATACCATAAACGGTAGGTCAAATAAACCTTTTCGTGTTCGAAGCTTACGCATTGCTCAATTTGAAAAAATGTCTCGTTAGAACTCACAATGTTTGGAAATTGAGCACTTTCGGCCAAGCGAAGTAACTCCTTTGCTCTGTCAAGTCTGTCTTGTTGCTGCTTTGGTGTGAGATCATGCGTCTTTTCGATATTTTAAGGCTTGACTTTGAGATAATTTTTCAGTATGCTGCGGATGCTACGGTCAAATATTTTCTGTAAACAATACCCTGGACTGTTAGCCAACTAACAAACAGCTAATGCTGGAGGTTTCGGAGGTCGAATTCCGAATGTAGTCACGCACCAACTCATTCGGTTACCGTGGCCGCCGTGTAATTTGCCTTGCCTTGTTTAAAAAATATATAAATATATATTGTATATTGAAGGTTACTTGATAATCGAGGTGGAACAATAGGATCAAGCAAAAATGGAAAGGATATTAACTTTGTGAGTAGTTTAACCATAAACTACTTCAACTACCAAGAAGGGGGAATGTTGATAACGGGCGCTGTTTTGCTGTATGAAAATAAAGTGTATTTTCTAGGTTTCGGAGAATTCAAAAAATTATTACTAAAATATTAAAATTTAGAAAAATTTATGTTGCAAACATTTTGTAGTTTCCCTCCAATGCAGCCGCATGGGCCATTCAGAAGGACGCATGGCACGAAACACCAAATAAAAGCAAATGTTTTTTTTTTTTGACAATTGTTTGTTTTGTATCTATTTCTGGTTTTTATCTATTTCTGTGTTTTATCTATAGATCTGCTGGCCCAGATCAAGCGGCATTTATAAATATTGTTGCACTGCAATAACGTCCTCAGAAATAATTCCGATGATTATATTATTCTTACCAAGCCATTAAATGAACATTTAAAACAAGTGACGTCCCATCCTTTTGTTTGTTTATTTGAAGAGATGACGCCATCGGTTGTCAAAATCGCGAAAAATACAGTAGCGGCTTGCGGAAGGTGCCATCTTCAGTATTTTGTACACCGTGGACTGTAATCCATCATCCTTGATTTAGTGTCCAATGTGGTCAAATGAAAAGAAATTTGTGCCACGTTAAATCCAATGCGCTGCTAAGAAATGCAGGCTGTCCTCATGATGCAAAAAATTTGTTTAGCTATGCTACATCCAAGCGTAAGTTTGAGGAAAACTCATAAGCGCAAACATACATAAATCTACGTGCGTTAATGGGAGCGGGCGGTGGGATGCGGCGGTACACCAGGAGACGCGCCTTTTTTCAAAAATGGTAGCATTAATAAGTTTCTCAACTATCGACCAATTTCTAAATTGTCGACGGTTTATAAACTCTTTTAGCTCACTGAAGTAGGACTACCTTAAAAAATCTCACTTTTGTCTCGGAATTTTGCCTGCGAATAATCAAGATCAAGCCAATGCAGCTTGCCATACATATGAGGTGTGTTCAAAAAATAAGGTGAATTTTCATTTTTCTCAAAAAATATTTATTCATTCATCAATTTCTATTTTATCTTCTTGAAAGTAGTCCCCCTCAGATATAATACACTCGTGCCAGCGTTTTTTCCAATTCTCGACGCAGTTCTGATATGCACTTTTTGTATGCACTTTTGTACAGAAAAAAGTCGCAGGGGGTCAAATCTGGTGAATACGGTGGTTGAGGCATGATAACAGTGTTCTTTTGGACCAAATAATCTCTCAGAAGTAAAGATGCGTGTGAAGGTGCATTATCATGATGCAAAAGCCATGCATTTTTTTCCACAATTTCGGGCCTTTTTTTTTTGTATTGCTTCACGCAAACGACACATATTCAGCGATGTCCATGCGACGTTGGTTTTGGTCGAAATTCAGCAATTTTGGAACAAATTCATCCTCAGCAACTACTCTAATTGTGATTCGACGATTCTCCATAACAATTTTCTTCACTTTCTCAACATTTTCATCGGTTGTTGATGTGCTGGGGCGTCCAGAGCAAGCGCCGTCATTCACATCTTCTCGACCTTCTGTGAAAAGCTTGTACCACTTGTAAACATTTTTTGACTCAGAGTACTGCCACTGTCAACATGTCAAGAGCACTAAGTTCCACTCAATACACAAAATTTGATGCAACTTCTTTGATCCGTAGCCCACAAAATTTGAAAATTCGCCTTATTCTTTGAACATACCTCTTAAACTGATTTCTAAAAAGCGTTCGACAAGGGCAGCCATTAAATTTCTGTTTTTAAATTAGCTAGTTTTGACTCAGACTATAATAAATATACCCATCAAGTATCCACTTACAATTAAGAAAAAATGTATATCTATTTATCAAAGATTCTTTGGAATTACTAATTTCCTTTTCCAAAAGAACACAGCTAATCTTGCTGGCAAATTTGCGGAATATAACTGGTGGCGCTAAAGTAATCCTCCAGAAAATGCTATAAATTTTGCGATTGGCCCCTAATGTCAGTTCTGTTTTGACATTCGTGTAGTAAACACATGCGAAATACACGTTAATAAACAATGTTACGCTACACTGCTCCAGAACGCGGAATATTGCTGACTATTTATTTGACCAATAATCGCTCGGAGACTTTGGCACAACGTGAATTTCGTCGCAGATTTCCTCGCCGTCCAACGCCTACTGGTGAAACACTGCGACGTTTAGCCGCTCACCTCGAAGAGACTGGCACAACACGAGATACTGACAGGCGTGGCAGACCCCGGAGTAGCCGTTCTGCAGAGAATATTGCTGCTGTAGCCAAGGATGTCAAGGAAGCGCCGTCGACATCGACCAGACGACGTGGCACGCAAATGGGTATCAGTCGACGGTCTTTACAGCGAATTTTGGTACTAGATTTGAAAATGTTTCCGTACAAAGTCCAGACGGTGCATCAGTTGTTAGCTGCTGACCGCCAAGCGCGTCTAACATACGCTCAAGCCATCCTTAATCACCACCAAGAGGAAGATGATTTTTCATCAAAAATAATCATGAGTGATGAGGCCCATTTCCATCTTAGCGGGTACGTAAATAAGCAAAATTTACGCTTCTGGGGCACTGAAAATCCGCGTGTAACCCACGAAGAGCCATTACACCCGCTCAAAGTCGCTGTATAGTGTGCTGTTTTCGCTGGAGGAGTCATCGGACCTTTTTTCTTCGAAGACGTCGCTGGCCAAACGGTTACTGTGAATGGTGAGCGCTACAGAGCAATGATCAACAAGTTCTTTTTGCCGCAACTTGATGAATTGGGATTGGAAAACATGTGGTTCCAACAGGACGGTGCAACGGCACACACTGCACGTGCCATAACCGATATACTGAAGGATGCATTTCCCGGGCGCCTAATCTCCCGTTTTGGCGATTTGCACTGGCCAACAAGATCGCTCCAGACTTCTTTTTGTGGGGCTTTTTGAAGTCGCGGGTTTATGTCAACAAGCCTCAGACTCTTACAGCTCTTAAAGACAATATCCGTCAAGAATGTGAGGACCTATCGCCGGAAATTTTGGCCAAAGTGATGGAAAATGACATAAAAAGGGCTCAAATGGCAATCAACTGTGGCGGCGGCCATTTACATGACATCATATTCTTGACTTTCTGTAAAAAAAATTAAAAGACCAAATAAAAGTAATCCACAAGAAGAATCAAAGTTTTTCATTTTTTTTTTTTAATTACAGCCAAAACACATCGCAAGGTTACTTTTGCGCCACCACCACAAGGTGACGTAAAATTAATCACCCTAACGAAGCATTTTTAATTTTTCCAAATTACGTTGTACGTCAATCATATTTGGCACTTTTGAACTAGACAGCTGCCGTATACATACAAACGCGTGAAGCGCGTAGAGCTCCAAATAGAGACTTGCATCACTTAAAATCATTTTTTTAATTAGTAAAAAAGTAGTTAGTAATTGGTAAAGAAAACTACGATAAATATCTTCTCGGATAGCCGGGCGGCCATCTAATCAAAAGGGGGAAGTTTTACTGAGATTAAACGTGCGCAGGAATGCCTGGCAGCTCTAAATGATATTAGCATCATCTTCAAGGTCAGCCTTATATGGCTTCCCGGGCATAGAGTAAGTGAAGGAAAACGGTAGACCGATGTGCTGGCCAGAAAGGGTACGAATCTTCCATTGCTTGAAAACAGAGGCAATATTGGAATTCCTATGGTAACGTTCACACTAAGGATACAAAACAAAATTCTCCAAGAGGTCAATCGGTGATGGAGAGAAGAAAATATCTGTGTTATAAGAATAAAATAAGAAAAGGTCAGTGAAATTGCTTAACCTCTGAAGAGAGAACATCTCGAAATTCTTTGCTTGTGTCATAGGTCATTCATTATCTGTTAAGTAGGCACTCTTAGAAGTAGGAGTAAGAAGAGCAAGAAACAGTAGAACACTTCCTCTGTAATTGTAATACTTCACTAGGCGACAAGTTTTTGAGGGGAAAATGCTTTGGGTGAGAAAAATTAAAACAAATTCGGATTTTTGAAGTGGTGGAGTTTTCAAAATCTCTCTTTTTATTTATCGAAGCTAGCTCGAAAGATTTAGCTACCAGGTCCGGTGCTCAGCATGATAATTTCTGTAGAGCCAGTGGAAATGAGGAATACACCGAATGAGCTTTAGTTTACCGGCGAACTTCAGCTCCAAGTGTGTCGCCTTCTTCAAGTGCAGTCTCGCTGGGTAGTGTTGGTCCTTTTGTTGGGCATCACAATAAACCTCTGTGGTGAGTAAGTGAACTCTTGCAAGTGCAATTCGTTTTATCTTACCCAAGGACGCAACTTGCTAAGGACTCTCGTTAGATTAGATAATTGCTAGATAAGGGATATGAACCCCGCTGTAGAGAATATATATATGCTCGAATGCTTACCGATATAACTTGAAGGTCGATCCTTCTGTAAATTCATTCAGTGGTCAATTAGATTCGCAAATACTGCTTTTTTAAACCCACTTTTGTTATGTATTTCATATCCATAGCGCACTGAAGTTATGGGGGAAAGAGTGACAAGATAGACGTCAGCCGGGTTGAAGTAGAGAGCGAATCGTTGCGATCGGAACTGCCACAACTACCGCGGTAAGATTTCTGTCACTGTAAAAAAGGATTGATCTCTTCCAGCGGTTGATAGGTTTATAAATCCTTTCTGGGAATAATATAAGCTATAGACTAACTTCATGGGAGTGCTGGAATAAGCTGGTGAGGTTTCTTGGTGCCCTTTTTTGTTTCTCTGACCATGCTCCTTCTCCTTTTTATGATGAGCGTTTTAATGTTTTTCCACAAATCGAGGGATCCACAGTTTTATGCCGCCACCGAACTGCAGACATTTTTTATGAAGAGCTTTTTCACAGGCAGTGGTTGGACGGATACTTCAAAGAGAAGTGTTCAGAAAAATGTTGGATATTGGCAATAGCTAGGAGTAGCGCAAGGTTGTAAGGAAAATACTCATTTGACTCTCTTACGGAACTATCCGGTGTTGGTATAAAACCTATCGTACGCTTCATCAGCGTCTTAACGGTTCCATCATGAATAAGTATTGAGGTACTCGTGTTACACAGAGGTGCCACAATGGACCTACAAGGTTGAAGTGAGTTGGCTATTTTAAAACCGACTGGCATAAGAACCTAACTTAATCCTAATAAATCCTAATAAAAATAGTTATTCATATTTAATACTAATTTTGCACCAAATTGAGTTACCAAATTTTTGTTTTTACGCTAAAGTCTTCCGCGGAAGAGATGTCCGCATTTATTTCTTTGTCACCGTTCTCATGCAAAAATGTGGCTTGTAAATTTGACTATTCACACACATTAAGGAAGATGATCCCATTCCCTTCTAAGTAAGTAGCTTTTTCGCATATTTTACACTCTGCTTGAAGAAAAATGTAAATAAACAATCTATTAATGCCAACTTAGTGTAAGGGTGAACATATTTTGACATCTCTGGCTTACAAGCTGTTCAAACAACGTGTGAGCATTGTACACAAATACATGCAGACTTAATGCCTTGCAGCTCAAATCCAGAGTTTATTGTATGAACTCACATCAGTTAGTAAATCTTCGCACACACTAACACTTGAGGGAATAGGGGAAATCGCTTATATACACACTTAGAACGGCAAGCAGCGGAAGACGAGCAATGAAGGAAATTTCAAGTTTTCCCTCCAACACAAGGAATGCCCTTCAAGGAAAAAGGCGAGCGAGTCGGCCAAGTTGTAAGCGCGTTGTCATGCAATTTTGGGAATTCGTAGTTTTTGGAAAAGTTTTCTGGTCAAACAAGTGGAAACACTTACCTTGAGTGGCGATGAGTTGTGCACAATTTACATAGCCGCACAGATGCAAAAGAAGTTGAACTGCAATGCTTGCATACACACACCTACATATGTATGTATGTGTATGTATGTAAGGAACTTTGAAGCGGCTATTTCATCCTGCACATTCCACAACTGGTATCTTCCATGCGCTTTGGGTGCACTTGTTAGCGTGCCCATTACATTGAGTAGCCACAGTTACACAGCACCTACATACGGGCCCCAAACGTAGCTATGTGCATATGTAGGTACATGAAGCTTAGACGTTGCGATGTCCAACGTGTTAGTACTATAATGTTTGTTACACAAGACGCCTATTTCTAGGCGAACTAACAGCGCTGAACAGCGAACGAACATATGTTAAATTATCACAAACTGCGGAACATGGCCATTAAAATCGGGGTGAACATGCTTTCGACATTTATCTAACACGTGCGGACATGAAATTTGTTTCATGCGAGCACCAAACACGAGCGTACGTACATATGTATATGGGTAGCCATTACTCTCGGCCCGAAAGTGACCACGCTCCCTGTTCAGGACTCGTTTTTGGCTAAAGATGATGATGCTCCACATTTTTAGCTCTTTTGCATGAAGAACCCACTGTCCAGAAAAAGTGGAGTAGTTGTAGTATTTCTTTTCCTTTTCTTTTTTTTTGTGTTTGAGATGTTAAGTTGCAATTTTATGGTACAACATGCGTAAGCGCATAAATGTACGAAACCGACGTCTGAGTGACCGCTTGGACAAATTATTAGGCCAGATTTAAATTGCTTGTTGGACAAATAGCCGGAAACTCTTCATGAGGATTTGGGTGTGGCCGTTGTTCATTGTGAGGGCGCAAAACTTGAAGATCGAATTAAGTGACGCAGTGTTATACCAAAGATCCGATATATCTATGCCAGGCAGAATAATAAAGTGATGTATGTAAGTGTAAAAAAGGAAAACCTAGAATTTTTTGCAGTGCTCGGAGAATTGGGTCGATTGTTGATAGTAGAAGGGGGAAGTAAATATAGCCTGTACTAAGCCATTAGTCTGTATTTTTATTATTGTTATTTATTAAATTTATTCTGTATTTATTATATTTGTTATTATTGTTACTTTGAGATCTACTCTGCACCTTTAGAAGCATTTCTTTGAGCCCAACCTACTCAATGTTTATGTTTTAATTTTATATTCCCTCAGTTGTGCAATATTTGGGGATAGGGCATAGCAAACATGTGTACGGAGAGCTCGAAGTTGGACGGAAGAGTTGGTGGGGGAGTATTCTGTGAGGCTCAAATTTAAGCTTCCGAACCGCTGTAATGTTTGCCAAGCGAAGCTAGCCGCAATTAAGGAAAGAGTGGATTGCTTGCTTACTTCTGCAATTACTGTAAATGAGGTAAATATCTACTTTAATAACCAAATGGCAATTAGAACCTTGAGCTCGTTGTTTGTGCGTTCGACGTTAGTCGGGGAATGCCTGACTTCTTCCTCGGCTGCATACGAATAATTCGATATTAGGCTCATTCGGGTTCCCGGTCACCGCGGCATAGAGGGAAACTCTTGGGCTGTTGATCTGGATAGACAGTGGACCCTAGGGATGGTTTTATCGCCAAATGAAAGGATTGGGGTTCCCATGAGAACATGTGGTTTATTCCTGGATCTCGCGTTAACGCGCTGAGTCGCGAGATCCTTTTGACTGCGAGTAGTTCGCGGGCGCTCTAAAGAACTTCTAAAGATAATAAAGTTTTCGAATTTGATGGGTACTCTTACCGGACATTGTCCGTTATATGTTATTGCAATTAGACTTCAGATTGTTTCGAGTCATTCCTGCAGAAGCTGTCTGGTAGATGAGATGACATCATCTCAGCACCTTCTTCTCAACTGCCTTGCTCTCATCGGGCGAAGTTAGCAGGTTTAAATACCACACATCTGTGAATTTCATCAGAAGAAGCGGTTAATATAAACGTAATTAGCCACTGTTGGCCGTCATTCTCTAATTGAAAGTCCCTTCTTCCTTTTTCTCCTGTTCAGATCTTTTCCTCCTATTTCCCCCAATGCAATGCAAATTCGAAGAGTCGAAAAGTAAAGGAGTCCCCAAGATGTTCGGAATATACACCCCCACTTACCTTGCTTCGGCTTTTTGCCTTCTGAGTGCATATGAATGGACTCGCTCTGCCCTGCAACATCCTGTTTGCACACTTTCCTTGAGAGTATGAGGGTCGTGAACGTTTTAGTGGCAGCTGTAGGCGATAGTGCGTAGCCCACCGTTCCGGCGAGCTCCGAAATATCGATCAGGATATTTGCGTGTCTGTTACTATTGTTTGACTACTTCTTCAAAGTGTTCAGTCTTATAGACGTGCTTTTATTGGTAGGTTTCGCTTGAAAATCTATCGGATTGAAGTACAGTATCGCATATAACGATGGCGTGGTTGACATTGCACCAGTTGTAATAGCAGATGCGTGCCCTTGAACCTTGTCAACCATCGAACAAGGGCATTCCAGCACAATACAATGCCATAGTAGAAGATTGGCCTTACTACCACTGTATCGATTGGCAGCTCCGCATAATTTTTTTTTTTTTTTTTTGTGACAGTTCGCAGGCAAAAACAAGTTTAACCAATTTGTTGTGATCAAAGAAAAGCAAAGAAACAAATATTGAAAAATATACAAATGACTTACGAACTACCAAATTTTGTTAGTAAATATAAGCATAATCCGTAAAATATCTCTACTTTTACTTGTGAGCTAAGAGGCTAACAAAAAAGTTGCTTTCACATACAAAATTTTCGCTTGGCGAGCAACGGAACTAATTAGCGAGCAAAGAGGCGGGGAATCGAAGGTAGCTACCAGAAGATTGCGCTAGCGTCACGTGGAGAGTAATATTTTTAGGAAACAGGCAGCACACAACTTGCTTTATTTATAAAAAAGTCCCGCCTACTTCGTATCATAAGTTTAACTCACCCTGAAGCTCAGGCAACACGCGCTAAACTCGGTTACCTCAATCTTCCTAAACTATATATGTCGGGCATTCGACTCGAAGTTCATAGTTCGATATAACTGAATTATTATTATTATATATTTTCTGTGGACTTACAAAGCCACATCAACAAAATTCTTAGGAGGTGGGAAGTGAAGAAGCTCGTTGACCTCTGGCGAAAATCTATCGGTCAGTGACAAGCGAAACAATTCCTGACGCCGGACAGAGGGATTTCTGATTAGCTACTCTCACGTGGCAGAGTGGACTTAAAAGCTTTAACTGGTTACCTCCCAGGCGCGCTTAGGAGCTGAACTGAGAGTAGGGGACTCGCTATAAGTCCCGCAAAAAGTCCCGCTTCCTATAATCTCGCTGCTAGTTTTCAAGGGTGTGGAGATTCCTTTGAGAGAGAATGTCAAGTACTTATGATTCATATTAGATAGGAAACTCACATGGAAACCGAATATTGAGGAAAGAGTAAAAAAGGTCAACGTTGCATTATATACTTGCAAAAGAGCGGTCGGTATTAAATGGGGTTTAACACCTCGCGTTACTCTTTGGTTATATACTTCGGTAGTTAGACCAATCTTAATATATGGAATACATGTATGGTGGCCATCTACTCTTAAGGCGAGTTACGCTAAAATCATGAGTAATATCCAAAGAACAGCTCTTTTATGCATCTCTGGAGCTTTAAGGACTACCCCAAACAAAGCGCTGGAAGTGCTAATCAATTTGCCTGCACTAAATCTCGTAGGGATAAACGTGGCCGCCGCCTCGGCGCTTAGACTCAAAAGTATGGCGCTATAGAAAGAACGGCGGTTTGGCCACGCCTGTATTTTGCACACTCTTAACAGTCACAAACAAGAAATAGACTATTTTACTCCCAGACTTACCTTCGACAAGCTCTTCAAGACAAGTATACCGTCAAGAAGGGAGTGGCAGACACCAAGGCCATGGAGAAAGGGGGAATTAAATTTTTATACAGATGGTTCCAGGCTAGACGATAACTTTGGCTTTGGAGTATTTTCGAAAGAATTAGGACTGGAACTATCCGTTCGACCACCAGACTACTGCAGCGTCTATCAAGCAGAGGTTCTAGCCATACCTAAATATGCATCCCGTAACAAAAACGTCTATAAATATATTCTCGGATAACCAGGCGGCCATTAAATCAATGAATGCGGCTATACTAAGATCAAAGGTTGCACAGGAGTGCCGAGCAGCCCTAAATGATATTAGCGTCATATTCAAGGTCAGCCTTATTTGGGTTCCGGGACACAGAGATATTGAGGGAAACTGTAGAGCTGATGAGCTAGCCAGTTTCCCTCAATATCTTCAACTGTTCCGTGATAAAAGTATTATTGGAATACCTTTGGCCAAGGTTAAATGAATAATAAAAAACAACATTACCCAAGAGGTCAATAGGTCATGGAAAGAAGAAGATACATGCGTAATAGCTAAGCTATTATGGTCGCAAGTAAAAAAGAAAAGGACAAAGGAATTGCTTAGGCTCTCAAGAGAAGATATCTCGAAGGTCGTGGGTTGTGTCACCGGCCACTGGCTATTTGGAAGGCATTCATTGAGACTAGGAGTATTCTCCCATGAATATTGTAGAAGCTGTAGAGATGAGGAGGAGGAAGAAACAGTAGAGCACTTCCTTTGCAATTGTCCGGCCTTAGCTAAAATCAGAGCAGGTTGTCTAGGTAAACACTTTTTCAATTCTCTTACGCACCTATCTGGCGCGGGGATTAGAACAATACTGCGCTTCATAAGAGCCTTAAAATGGTTTCATGCAAGTAAATAAACAAGGTTCCCGTGTCGTACAGTGGTATCACAACGGTCCTGTGAGGTCTAAGTAAGTTGGTCATACGGACCGACTACCCCCATAACCTAACCTACCTCCCAGGTCACTGCAGCTTAAGATATCACTTAAACAAAATTGGCTTCTCTCTAACCTCTTCTGTGAAATGGACACTGAAAATTCAGAACACATTCTTTGTAAATGTCCTGCACTACGCAGAAAACGGCTAGAACACCTTGTTGGTATTGGCGTTCCTCTTTTTAAACAATGAACTATTAAACCCCAGAATGTGATAAAATTCTTAAAAAGCCTCAAAATATAGGGTACCTCAGTAGGCTTTGCACAATACCTAGATCTACTTTGGTCGCAGTGCGCAGTAGCCTAATAATAATAATAATACTATTATATATTTTTCAAATAAATTTTGCTGATTTTGTCACTACCCTCTTTAAAATGTCGATCATAAGCTACATTATTTTCTCCAGAGAGCTTTGGCTCCCTGATTTTTTATATTTTACTAGCAAGCTACTGTCACTAATTTCCAAGTTATCCCCTGCTAAATACGCGAGAAACATAATCATTATTAAAATCTCACTTGAAACAAATGCAAACCGCGCAGAATATAAGTAATATTTAGGTTAAGCATCAGTTGAGTATCCGTAGCATAGTTCCAAAAGAGCAGCAGGCTCGCAGTATTATTGTACAATTATTGAGTAGCAAGAAGAAGCTCTTTGTTAGCTCAGACCTGTATGGAGATAAATGTGGCCTCTTGAGATAATAAAGGCGGCCTCTTGAAATAAAAGCAGCAAGCGCTTAAACACTATTTATTCTTTGTAGTGATTTAACCAAGAAGCGATGGGTGTGTGGTGTGAACTAGCATTCCATATTACCCGCTTTTATCTTCATATGTCCTTTATTACTCATCTTTTGTGCTGGAATTTGACGCTGCAGACTACTATGTTTCCGGCCCCGGTGAAGTCGATCAGCCACAATCCAATAGCGGATGTTTCATTGGGCAGACTAAATTTTCTGACTGTGGGACCAAAAATCCCGACTCTGCTTACCTGGGTGTTGAAGTCGCCAAACACGATTTGTATGTCATTGCGGAGGCTAAGCTTATAGGAAAATTCTAGGCTTTCATAGAAGCAGACTTTGCTCACATCGTCCTTCTCTTTCATCGAGGAATGGGACCACATGAGTGATAAATTGAAGAATCTAGCTTTGATGCAGATTATTGGCACACGCTCGTTCACCAGAGCGAACAAAAGTACTTGGCGTCGAAGTCTCTTTCCAACTACAAATTCAAACAACGAACTTGTGCTCCTTTACATGGTAGCTGTAATGGGCGTCGCAAGGTCCAAAGGTTTTCTTGCTTTGTTCCGTTCATTACATGTCTTGAATGTTGATGTCAACCTTTGCTCTTACGAGGGCAAGAACTGGACTTTCCTATTCGAATTTCGGAGCACGTCGGTTCAAATTTTCGTGAAACACCAAAATGAAAAAACAGTTTTTTTAAAAGCGGTCACCCCCCGGCAGGCAATGGCAAACCTCCGTATGTATTTCTGCCAGGAAAAACGACTCGTAAAAAAATGTCTGCCGTTAGGAGTCGGCTTCAAACGGCAGGTTCGTCCACAAATAGGAAGAGGACCTCGGCCAAACATCCAAAAAGTGTGTAAACGCCAATTACATATATATTGTATATATTAATAGCGATAGAGATGCCAGCTTTGAAATTCAATGGAAAATCTCTTTTGCTTAAGGAACACTTTAAAAGTCTCTCATCATGCACATCCTAACGTATGGTGCAAAAGCTTGGACGATGACAACATCCGATTGGACGTTATTTGGAGTGTTTGAGAGAAAGATTCTGTGGCTAATTTAATTTGAAAAGTAAAAGTAATTTACGCTCCAGCTCTGGACGCTCCTCCTCTGTGTTGGAAAGATCAGGTGGAGAAGGACTCAGCTTCACTCGGTGTGTCCAATTGGCGCCGGTTAGCACGAGAAAGAAACGACAGGTGCGCTTTGTTAAACTCGGCCAAAATCTCTTAAAGGGACAGATGCCTGATGACATTTTTTTCATAAAATGTTAATAAAGTTCTTTAAGAATGTGTCAAAAAATTTTAGAACGTAGATTTAAGTATTTCTTATATTATAGATCGTCAACCGTGACTACTCTATTCTTTGCGTTCGAGCGCTGGGAGAGGTATAGTTACGTTGCCGACTTTAGACGCGTTTTTCTCAAAACTATATTTTTCGAATTGGCGTACACGATAACTCGAAAAGTTATTGACCGATCCCCCTGAAGTTTTGCACACATCTTTTTTATGATATTACTTTCTATGTGAATTTACAATTCGAAAATTTTTCGAAAAAATAATTCTTTCGAAGCAAAAATAGTAGGAAAATTCGCCACAAAATTCACTTTTTTTTTGAAGCATTTTATTTTACGAATTTCTTTTTTCATTTTCGTTTAATTCATATAGAAATTATGACATTAATAAACAAAAAAATGTTTAGGTTTTTTGTATTCAGGTCACTGACGCCGATGCTACAATGCCCCCCGATTGAGAAGCCCCGCTACGACCTTCCTAGAAGAATTGAGTGTACTATACATTCGCCATTTTAAATGATTAAAGTAAAAAAAAAAAAAACATTTTATATTATTTTAATGTATAAATAAACTGTTTGCCAATTTTGAAAAAAATATATTGACTTCTTTATTTTAAATAATTTTAATGCAAATCAGGGAAAATATGGCCGTTTACAGGTATCTGTCCCCTTAAGTGGTTATCGCGCCAATCAAGAAGAAGAAGAAAATGAATTGAAGCGACTTTTTCCCCCGGGCCCGGAGTTTTTAGAGGGGCCCGGACTCGAGGGTAACTCCAAGAAATTTCCTGCTTGAAAAAATATAGTAAATAATACTTCTACCAGAGTTCCGTCACAGACTTTTTTTGGTGTCAGCATATCGAATGTTATGATCACGATTACGAAGAATAAATATAATATGGTGATACAAAAGTGTATATTATTGAGCTCTTATTAAAATGGAACATTTTATTCTACTGATTTATAAGGTAATTAATAATTATAGTGATGATTAGATAAAATTTAGATAGTTGTATTTTAAATGAAGACCAATTTTCACACAGCCTCAGCTAAAGCAAGAAAAGCAAAATTCTAAGCATCCGGGCGTCATTTTCAAATATTTGTAAGGCTCACAAAATGAATAAAAAAATTTAACTTTTTTCAGCTGCGTTTTTTATTTCAGATCTGCTGAAGAGTTTTCTAAAATTCATTTTAATCAATATTTCATACTTAATTCTATCAAAAATTTTATCAATGAGTTTTTCAATGTTTAAATGTTATATCACTATAACATAATACGCATTTTGATAAATAAAAAAAATTTGAAGGGGCCCGCATCTCAAGTTTCCCCCGGGGCCCGAATACTCTCTCCACGGCCCTGCTCAGGGCACATTTGGAAAGCATTATTTATCATTCATAAATTGTAGACCCTCTACTATTTAGTGAATTCTCGTGGAGAATAAGCATTTAATTTGAACTTAAAAAGGACACTTGAGCTTTATATACCCTGAGACGTTGTTCAACTATGTTTTTTCAGCACAAAAATCCATAAAAAAACATAATATTTAGCGTACTTCCTCTTTCCCTCCTTGAGGGTTTATTGAAACGATATATTTGTAACATTTAACAGAAATCGCAAGATTTTCACAAATCTCCAGCTAAATGACAGGCGACAATTTGTCGTATCCTGTCGTGTCTTCCACATAGCAACGCTACGCTGTCAGCTTAGGGAAGCTTAAAAAATTTCAACTGCTAAGATCCTGCTGCTGTCGCTGTTACCACCGCAACCATTTAGCCTGTCATTATGTTCCGCAACAATGACTTAATGAGAATTACGCACTCACACAAAAGCAAAGCTCACTTAGGCGAGCACACAGAGAATGGCAACTATCTATAATAACATGTAAAACAATAACAAAGTAATCGCCAAAGACACAATGTAGAATGAATGAAAATCTAATTGCAAGGATTGCAACTCCATCGAGACCCATAAATTACGACAACCAACACATTGCTGCTGCAACCACAGCTGCCAGTTGCAACAACTGCGGCATGGAAAAGAACAAATAATAAAAGTGGCAACATTTTGGGCTTGTTGTCATTATGGCTGCTGCCATTTTGCAATTGTAAAGCGTCGTCGTCTTACAGCAGCAGCATGCCACTGGGACAGACAGCAGCAGATTTTGTTGTGACATACCCCACGAGCAGGGCACGGATGCCACCAATTTGTGGCAATATCACTTGCTAACTAGCTAACTTCCTTGTGAGTGTCCTCAGAGACTAACAACGCCACTTCAGACCAGCCTCCCCGCCAAGCAGTCAGCCTACCGGCACGCCGTCTTGCAATTCAATTTCCTACTGCGTTTGTCATTTCGACGTCTTTGCCCCGCCTCAAGTTTATTGGGCTTAATTTCTATTTCTGCTGCGCTTGAAAATGATTACAGTTACTATAACGTTTGCATTGTTGTAGTCGTTGTTGTGGACGCTATAATGGTGTGAATGTGCTACTGTGGCGCAAATGACTGTCGGACCGCCTTCAAGTCGCTTGCCTCCTCGCCTGCAGGAGTTGAATTTTGCCCAAAGCGACTTGACACATGGATTTTTCGTACATGACAAGCGAGTACAATAATTTATTTGCGCTTGCGAGCTTACGAGCACCACTTAATGAACGAGCTCCGCCCGCTCCTCATATGACTGCAGCTTCAGCCACCTTATATATCTATGTATGTACACACGTCTTGCTTGCAACCGTTTCCATCTACGTTCTCTGCCAACTTGACATTCCTCCTTTTTCCATTTCAGCCACTGCAATGCTTTTGCAAATATCGAACAAATGACATTGGCAGCGCAGTGCTTAGATGACGTTGCTGCAGCATTTGGTTTTCAGCACGTCTACATAAATAGTTGTTGTATTTGGGGCGGCTGTGGTGGCGAGTAGGACCACCGGCATTGCAACCGCTCAATTCATTACATTTTAAGCAAATAAATATTCAATTTAATTTATTAGCTAAGCACCAACTACATCCGAACTCCTTCAAATGAAAAATCTCAAAGTTGTAGTTGTGACATACTGAGCCAAGGATTGTCGTAAAATGCGCAAGAAAGTTTGTTTAGACATCGGCTTTGTAAGTATGAAGAAGTAGCGAAATAGTTTAGATATTTAGAATTAATTGCATTTACTCGATGACTTATGGAGGTAGTGGTACGAGTGACAAGAGGCGCTGCTAGCAGTTTAAGCCATAGTAATCAAGTGAAGAACATGTCACGAAAAGTGCAAAGGGAAGGACGGAAGTTTTGTGAACTTTAAGCTAGTGAAGAAGCTAGAAGTCCGACTGTTTTGGAGTTAAACAAATCCTTTAGCATTTTCTTATACCTTCAATGAATCGATGTGGCATTATACTGCCTGTAAGAATAACTGCACTTTTGTGTATATTATTATTATTACTATAATTATTATTATGTTACGAATTAATGTGTTTGAGGCAGAATTGCAATACTGCTGAAACCAAAGATCTCGCATACCATTTTTTTTTTTGCACATTTCTGGAACGAGAAATCGTCAAGCATAGCCCTGCCGTCGTGATGCCTCGATTTTCTTAACTTTTGAAGATGTGATATACACTACTGTGATACACCCACACTTCAGAAACCAAAGGAAGAGTGCATTTGAGCTTAGCTTTTTGTAGCACCGTAAAATTCAAAAGCTTTCGGTTTGAAACATTTGGTTTGTTTATATGAGGATGAAGCAGTATCTTCTTACAAAGGCAATACAAAGGAAAATACTACCTTCTGAGGTCAAAGGTCAAACCGAGATTCAGTACTTCTAAAATATTCACAAAAGTGTAGTCCGTTTTTTGGTTCTGAAGGTAAATGTTGATACATATTGGGTTGACGACTAAGTTCATAGCGTTTCTGTTTGGCAAAAAGTAAGTATTCATTTGATAGAACTCTTCCTGCTCTACAAAACCATGTTAGTTGTATTTTTGAGGTATTTAATTTAGTATCGGCTTTGAGGTGTAGAAATGAAATACCCAGGAGGCAAAAATCAACCCTTTCGACATCAGCTCTTCTTTGATTTTCATTGCGATTAAAAAGCTACGCAGCAGCCACGGGCATTTGCGACGTGTAAGGAGAATATGTCATAGGCGAATCTACAGCCCGGAAATGGTTTGCAAAGTTCAAAAACGGCGACTTTAACGTCGATGACACGTCCGGCAGCGGAAGGTCTCCTAAGTTCAATGAAGAGTGTCTCAAATCACGTTTGAAGCTGAGCAGTTACCAAACCAGTCGTGAATTGGCGGAAATAATGAACTGCGATCATAAGACGATCCTCAATTATCTTCATTGAATGGGATTTAGCGAAAAATTGGTAGCCTGGGAGTTTGATTGCCTCACGAGCTTAACGAAAAAAAAAACGAAATAAGTCGCCTTCAAATCGCTTCTCAGCATCTCGCCCGCCATCGAGCAGCAAGCGGTCATAAACAACGCTTTTTGTACCGAATCGATATGAGAAGTATACATCACTATGAATCAAAGAAAGTTGTGGGTGTAACCAGGAGATAAGCCAAAGTCGAGAGTGAAGTCGGATCTTCACAAGAAGGTCACGGTACGAGTATATGTTTGATGGGACTGGGAGGGCATGGTGCACTGAGAAATGCTCCAAAAGAATGCCGCGGTCAACAAGGAGCTCTGCATTGTCCAACTACACCGCGGTAATGAGGCTATTCGACTGAAAACACCTGATCGAGATGGTCGAACGATACTCCTTCATGACAACGCCAGGCCCCACGTTGCACAAGTCGTCAAAGCCGCACTCCAAAGCTCGAATGGGAGATCCTTCAGAATCCGCCGTAATCTTCGGATCTTCCACCGACCGATTATCATCTTTTCCGCTCCCTTTTAAGCCATATGAAGGGCGTTGCAGAGTAATCGATAACAGAGAAGTCCTCAAAAACTGGCTCAACAACTTCTTCGATACCAGACCAGGCGTCGTTGTAAACAGAAACGACGAATATATAATTGATTAACTTATTGATATTTTTGTAATGTTTTAATTATTGTTTTTGTTCAAATAAAAGTCTTCGGTAAAAACGCTACGAACTTATTCCCAAACCTAATACATTATTCCTGTAGCAGATGCAGCAGGTAACCTCAGCTTTAGGTTTGCTTGTATGCCTCTCAGAATATACAATTCTGGTGGCAGCAGTCTCGACATTTCTCAATAACAACCTTTGCAAACTGACATTACTGCTACTACTGGTTTTGCGTATTAAAATTGTCAACGCCAATGTCATCGTCATCCTCAACATCCTCATCCATTTCACCACTAGTGTATTTTTAATTATTGTTGTTCCATTTTATGTTTACTTTACTTGCTAAATTGCGTTGACAATTATGTTTATGAGTTGTAAATTATGCAGTTGTAGTTGCACAAGTTTCGCTCAAACTTTTGCACATGAAACTGGCAATTAAAAAGTGAAACCAGAACGAACGAGCAACAATGGCAGCCATGGAAATGAACAAGATGAAATTATTCCAAAACATACATAAACACATACACCACTACAAGTTTTTATACCACTGGCAGTTAGTTACATATGAGCCAACTTGCTGTGATTTTTTTTTCGTTATTGCAGTTCTAACTCACCAGTCTGCACTGTTTGGACTCCTGCTACGTATGCAAGGGGTATTTCAAAGGATTCTTTCGGGTTTCACTATTTTTATGGAAAATAATTGTATGTGACAAATTACCTCACTTAAATGTCCACCAGGGGCTAGCCTACAGGTAAAATCCGCCAAAGAGCCGATTCATACCAAAATGAAAAGCCAAAATTATTTTTTTGCTTGTACATATTTTTTACCTGCATGAGAACCATCGATATCGATAACTTTGATTTGACAGCTGAGAAAGGCTAACTGTGTTAACATTTCTGTTCGGAAAGGCTTGGCAAGTCATCATGAATCGTTTAACGTCAGAGCAATGCATCCAGCTTGTGGAAATTTACATTAAAAATTTGGTTAGGTTGGGAAATAAGTTCGTAGTGTTTTTACCAAAAACTTTTACTTAACCAAAAAACACTAATTATATTAATAAGCTAATCAAACGGCGAATATTACTGTTTACAACATTTTCCGACCACTTGCCTGGTCTGGTGTCAAAGTTGTTGTTGAGCCAGTTTTTCAGGACTTCTTTGATATCGAAGGTAATGTGCTTGATAAGGTTTGACAGTGAGAGAAAAAGATGGTAAGCACCACCCATTCGAGCTCTTTGAGTGCGGCCTTGACGACTTGTGCGACATGGGGCCTGGCGTTGACGTGGAGGAGTATGGTTTGACCATGTCGATCAGATGTTTTCAGTCGAATAGCCTCATTCCCGCAGTGTAGCTGTGTACTGTAAAGCTCCTTGTTAGCCATCGCATTCTTTTCGAGCATTTCCCAGTGCGTCATGCTCGTCCACTCCCACCAACACATATTGTGGTCTTCTTTGGATGAGGATCCAGCTAAACTCTGGACTTTGGCGTATCTCCTGGAGCCCCCCAAAGGGGTGGGTTATATTTTCTTCATATTGATGTACTCATATAGGCACCATTTCTCATGACGTTTTGGTACAAAAAGTACTGTTTATGCGTGTTGCTCGATGGCGGGCGAGATGCTAAGAAGCGATTTGAAGGCGACTTATTTCGTTTTTTTTTTTTCGTTAAGCTCGTGAGGCAATCAGACTCCCAGGCTACCAATTTTTCGGTAAATCCCATTCAATGAAGATGATTGAGGATCGTTTTATGATCGCAGTTCATTATTTCCGCCAATTCACCACTGGTTTGGTAACTGCTCAGCTTCAAAAGTAATTTGAGACATTCTTCATTGAACTTAGGAGGCCTTACGCTGCCGGACGTGTCATCGACGTCAATGGCGCCATTTTTGAACTTTGCCAACCATTTCCGGGCTGTAGATTTGCCTATGACATATTCTCCTTAAACGTCGCAAATGCCCGTGGCTGCTTCGTAGCTTTTTAACCACAATGAAAATCAAAGAAGAGCTGATATCGAAAGGGTTGATTTTTGCCTCGTGGGGATTCCATTTCTAAACCTCAAAACCGATCAAAAATTAAATACCTCAAAAATACAATTAAGACAGTTTTATAGAGCAGAAAAAGTTCTATCGAATGAATACTTACACTTTGCCAAACAGCAAACAATTCGTTGTAAAATAAAAGAAAATATAAAAGCGCTATGAACTTATTCCCCAACCCAATAGAAATAATAGTCGTACGAAGCGAGATACATTTTGATAGTGGAGGCAATATAATTGAGTTCTGGAAAAATTTAGGTAACAGTTTGTATCCTCAAGTCATACAATTTTCTGTTCAACTATTATCACTTTTCCATCCACGTACTTTTGGCAAAAAAATTGTTTCTGATTTAAAGTTTTTTTATTCCAAATTAAATACAAGTTATTTAAAAAATAAGCTTCCAACCAGAAACTGTCCCAAAAGTATAAATAACAATGTTGAGTAAACTACGTGTTTTCTTTGTTATCAATTTTATTTCTTTTAAAATCAAATAGTATTAAGTGTAAAATAAATGGTATGAAATAATTCAATTGATTAATTTTTTATTAAAGTTTGTTACTGAATCGACGCTTCTTATTTTATTATACAAATACATAAATAAATAATAATTTTATATGTACTATATTTTGGTGAAAAGAAGAAATCCATTATCGATACTTTACGTGATATCGATCACTACCGATCACTATCATCACCAAGAAAATAGTATTCATTTTTCATTGTTGACTCATTTAGCCTTTGATCGACCATCTTATCACGCTCTAACGCGGTTACCGGAGGTACGTAACTTTCAACATTTTTCAGCCTACGAATATTTACTAAGTCAACTTGATCCTGAGAGGAGCTTAACGGTAGTTCAAACAAAATAATAAATTACTAAAAAGTAATTTCTTTGATTACTTTTAGTAAGTTTTAAGTGACTAGTGGCAGTGTTAGTATGTTTGATATGAAAAAAAGGAAAAAAATAAAAAAAGCTTGAACTTGTAGTTATCAGTTTGATCATTTGAGTTACATACCTTTGTATATGCATACGCACATGCTTCGGTTGGTTTATTATTATTTCGTAAGTTAATTAATAATTGCCTGTTGCAATAAATTTAACTGGCCTTTCGAAGTAATTTTGCATCCCTGCGGCTCATAACCTCTTTTTTATTTCCTGTTTTGGCTGCCAAACCGAACCAACTCAACTGCATCTAAGTACGCTAAGTGCACTTATGTACTCGTATGTACGAATGTGTGAGTAAGTGACACTGTTTCGTATGAGCCCTGTAAGTTGGTGCCATGTAATTTGTTTGCTTCAACCACTTTCAGTAGTGAAATTGCTGCTCCCATTTTAAAGCCCGTCGGTCAGTCACTTTTCATATCCTCAGCGAAATTTTTACTGCACACTTAAATTGAGCGGTAAATGATGACACTTGTCATTTCATATTTAAGCGCATCTCACATTGCCCCACTTCCTACCTCACTGGCGCGCTGTATTGTTTTACCAGAACTGCAGTACCTGCACTTAATTTGCAAGTAGCATTAGCAGTAGCAGTAGGGTAATTAAAAACATTAAAAACAACAACAGGGAAAAAGCATTTAAAAAGCAACAAATGCCAATGTGAAAGCGTATTCTCAGCGCCCGCATCATTCATTCATATGTCCCATGCACTTACTCATTTACTCATCAGCAGCAGTGCACTCATTCACCTCTTAAACTGCTGCTGTTGACACTCGACAGTTGACAACTTACAACCGGCAGCAGGTATTGCACTCACACGTATTCACACTAATAGGCAGCCGTATATGACATATTCCTGGAATGTGCTCGTAATCTCAAAGCGTTGCAGAGTAAAGCCATTTGAGTTGAAAAAACTTGTCAAGTAGCTTCGTCACTTTATTGCATAATTCTCGAAACTTTAATTGCTAATTGTCCCAGACAAAGTGCAATTTCAGTTGTTAGTCGTCCGGATTGCACAAATTAAGTCTTTGTCATTAACTGTGTGATTCAGTTTAGTATACTGATTATTATCTTGCTGTGAAGAAAGCATTCGTACTCATGCTTCGCCGCGTAATGATATTAATCAACACCTATCTCAGAACTCAAATTGTTGGGAACGTCGAATTATCTTTTATCATGGTATATGGAAACGGTGGTCTACTGTTCTCGGAAGATCACCTAAAGTGTATGAGGCTTATATGCCCCAGCTAAGGAGTAAAACACCACTCTCTGTAAGCAGTTTCTGGTGATCACTTCTAGTCATCTGTTGCAAGCAATCACTTCAAACTGACTGGCGCAACCCTGCAATGCAGTATTTATACTGGGTATGGGAATAAATTTTCATCCTTTCTTAGCCAAAGTTACGTATTATTTAAACAATTAAATAATATATGATATTATGTGAAATATGTGCCATTAGAAGCTATAACTTTACTCCATCTTTCAGGCACCATACGGATTCAGCTGACGAAAAATTCGAGTTCTTCTTGACCTGAGCCATTGAGTCATTGAGCCAGTTCGCGATGCTCTCGTAAGAAGTGAACCGCTCTCCAATAAGGGCTAACTGCATTGATCGGAACAGATGGTAATCCAAAGGTGCAATGTCCGGCTGAGCAAGATTTCCCAAGCCGCTATAAATATTTTTGGACCGATTTAGCAACGTGTGCCCTGGCGTTGTCATGTAGCAAAATCAGTTTGTCATGTCTACCGTCTCATTCCGGCCACTTTTCTTTGAAAGCTCGATTCAAGTATTAGTATAGTGTCAGTATTAGTTACAATTGCCAGTGATGGTTCTAGATGTTTAAGGAGTTCATAATAGATAACACCCCTCTGGTCCAGGTGCACAACATAACTTTTGAAGCAAGAATATTTTTTTTCGCTGTCGATGGAGCTGGTTCACCTGGCAGCCTCCAACATTTCTAACGCTTAGAGTTATCATAATAGATCCATTTTTCATCGGAAGTGACGATGCGATGCAGAAAACCTTTTCTTTTCTACCGTTCAAGAAGCATCTGACACGTCATCAAACATCTTTCGATATCTCCTCGGGTGCCTCCTTCAACAGATGTGGCACCCAGTTACCTGTTTTCTGGACCATTCACATTTCGTGCAAACGTTTACCGACAGTTGAATATCCAACTCTTTAGGCATATCATCAAGGGTTCGACATGCGTCTTCATCCAATAATTTTTGTAGTTGAGTTTCTTCGAATTTTTTCGGTGCTCCTTCGCGATCTTTATCATTCCCGTCGAATTTGTTTTGGAAACTTTGGAAGAGTCGAAACCACTCTTTACAAGTTGTATTTAATGGAGCGTGATTACAGCAAATATTTATCAATATACAACACATTTGAACTGCACTTCTCTTTAAAAGTTAATAATGAAGTATGTATGACTCCCCGCAAATGCTGTTTTTTTTTTTCGGAATGAACGTAGACATTTTTAACGTCAGATAAAAAATTATCTTTACGCTTCAAACGAAAGTCAACTACTGCGATCGAGACCTCACATAAGTATACACCTTCAAATCACCAGTATATTACTAAAGCGAACACAAAAATATAATCAGCAGCAACACCTCTTTTATGAGGGCCGAAACTTATTCCCATGCCCATATAGATATAATTGGCGCCAACATCCTCTCAGACTATTTGTGGTGTATGTCTTGATGTTTTCCAGAACATACGAGTAACAATTATAACCACTTGAGCTGGCAGCGACATTAATCGAATTACCGCCTAGCTTTAGCTGCCTCTTGAAATGCTTGTTCTTGCAATAGAGTTAACTCCACCTATCTATAACTAAACTCGAAAAATAAAACTTTTTTCCGTTTGGCAAGAAACCCCACATTTCTCTAACCATCTTCTTACTCCCCTCTTAAGCCAAATTGTCTAATATAATACCTTTCGATCTTTGTATTCATTCGATCGCAGCAGGTAGTTTCTTTGGTCTAACGTTCGATGAGACCAACTACGATCGCTGATGGGCAAATCATTATATGTAAGCAGGATTTTGACAAGCTAATACACAACAGCAACCAAGTACAGTGAAAGTACAAGAAAAGTACAGTGAAAACAAAAGAATATATGAATTGAATGAGTCCAAAAGTGCAATTTCTTCAAATGCTGGTATAAAATGATTGAAGTTGTGGGAACTTTTGCATTTTTACAGGTTTTCGAACTGTTGCAGTATTCTAAGCTATTCACAATAAACTTTTTGATTGTAGATTTTATGTTTATGAAGATTTTGTATTTTTGAGCTTATAACGAACTGTCAAGTGTTAACGTAGAGTTTAATTCAGCATTTCTTTGTTTACTTTAACGTACTCGCATTCTGCTTATTCATTTTTAACCCTCTGTTAGGCACCCGGCTCTAGCCAGACTGGCTTTTTCATTTTCAACATATTTCTGACTTAAATTCAAGATATTTTTGTTATAACTAACGAATTGGGCTTCCAGGTATCTTCCTAAAATAATCCGATTTATGAATATAACCTTTCAGAGAGGATCCTCGAACAGGACGAAAAAAGGCCTGATTCGGGTACCAAACCGAAGGATTAAGAAAATGCCGCCGAATATTACGATTCTTTTTGCTTATTGGAAACATACACAGTCGTGATCAAAATAATTGAAAAGCGATATTTTTAACACTTTTGACTATTTAAACAAACAAAAATTATAAAATATATAAAAAACATAGTTCATTAAACCACCAGTATGTAGATTCGCGCACGATTTTTAAAACTTCGGTTACATTAACCTCTCAAATTTTGTATCTTAAAAAAAAAAAACTTGAATACGCAGTTCGAAATACAATCCATTAAATTTTAGTACAAAAATGTGCAAGTTTGAAGTAGTTCAAAATTCTCCTTGATTTTTGATAATTTGTTTGGCGAATGCATCTTTTTTATTGTATTAATTTGTGGAAAAATAAATCCATTATTTTCCCGGTAGATGGCTGTAGTGATCGATGTCTCGTAAAGTATCGATCAAACAATTTAAAGTTTATCCTCGTTGTCAAGGTGACATTTCACACTAAAAAGATTATTTTTCTATTTTTTGTTTGTTCCATCTAGTTGTGAGTTACAGGGTGTTATCAATGGAAGTCAACAAAGCGTTTTTATAAGAGCTATGTCGAAAATTGATTGCTACAAAAACAATTTTGCGGGAAAACATTTGCAACTGTCTGTTTAAAACTTCGGCATAAATTTCAGCATAAATATTCGTACGCAAAATTTCGCTCATTTTTCCATACATTTTTCAAATTTTATTTTGTACTGCATAGAATAATCTACATGTAGCCAGTGCTAATACGAAAATTAGCTCGAAATCGCAGTAAATAACATACGCTACTCTGATACACGTAACATTTTTCTATTTAGAAAATGTTCCTTCAGAATTAATCGGTATTAGAAAAAATCTACACAAAAAAGAGGAGGAATGGTATTGATTTGCGTTTCAAACCGAATTGAAATGCAGAACTGTTTTGATGGATTACTGGAAACCAAGGTTACTTCAGTTCTTCAAATAAAACTTTGGCCAAGAGAAGGTGGAAGCAATTGACTACATGCACTACAACAAGAAAAACATGGCCGTCGTGTCACATCCAGAAGACAAATTACCTGTTGGATGCTCTCGCTCAAGCATCTCACGTATCACTGCAACCCTTATGTTACAGATCACTGGAAGGTAGGGGATCATGCAGCCAGATTTAAGCTTCCTTTCAATCCCATCCCTAAAAGCTGTTAGTTGGAATCGGTGAAAGAAAGTATTTTTAACTATTTATGCCAATGTCCAGCTATAGCTAGAACTAGACCTCGCTCTTTCAGTAAACCTTTCTTCCAGCAAATTAATAAAATCTCAGACATTGAGATAAAAAGTTTGCTGCTATACTTGGATCTCATGAGATGCATCTGACTAAACAAAATCAAAGAAAAAACAAGTCATCACACTAGAAAAGTGGTAGTAAAACGGCGCTTGCTGCTAGTTAAAATTATTTCAATAGAAATACTGAACCACTTCAACAACAACAAGAATCTCCAAATAAATTGGGATGATAATCAAAATATCATATTTCTTAGCTTCAAAGCAAGGCTCTGTATTGCCTTTTCCTGCCAGATGGTGGCAAAAGCGATTCTATTGGTCTGCTTTTCAAATTTGTTATGAATTCGATTAACGCATTTTACATCCTCTTTGTATTTTTTTTTTTTTTTTTACATTCATTTTCTCATTGCCAAGTGAGAAGCGATCGTTTAACTAACTTGAATTTGCCATTAAGCACATTTCCCACTGGATAACTGAATGGCCCAAAATAGTAAGACAGAGTTTTAGAAACATAAACCTGCGACCGCGCAATCTCATAAATGTATTACATGTGAAGCCGTGAAGCCAACGATAAACTAACTATTTAAGTACTGCATTCATAATCTTTGTCGCCTGATTTCACACTCCACCTGCGCTTTTCAAGCTATCAAAACACTCTTAAACGCCACGCTGAGGTGCGAATGAGCAGCATTTCAGATACGCCGCACATTCTCATAACTTCATGCCGCACATAAAACTCACTGAATGCTACTTTTTTCAAGGAAATATGGCATTTTCCGCACTTAAACTATTTCCTCGGAGTAGCAAAAACATGTGGCAAATGAGTAAATTTTGTACGTTTCCCCTCGCCAGTTTCGCGACATCTGCCTGCTCCACACATTAGAGGCTGCAGACTCGGTACATAGTGGAATGTATAATTTAATGTGCTCGTAAAGTTTTTAAACACGCGCAAACGCACCGAAAGTCATAGAGCCATCATTTGCAATTGCAATGTATAGCAATTAAAAGTGTTGAGGCGAATTACTCGCAGTGTTCACTGCGAGTGCGAATGACTTAATTTCGAGTGATTTGAGGATTGACAAGTTGATTTTTAGCACCATCTTTTATTTGTTCCGGTGAATCCAAAGAAATAGAAAAAGTCAATCGCACACGATTTAGATGCAGTTCAACGGCAACAACTGGAATATTAAAATTTGTTCGGTAACAGCTTGTCGTCGATCATCAACGCGATGGATGCGTCGCACACATTCCCATATTACTCATTATGCACGGCGCATATACCATAGTACACACATACACACAACTAAGTATCTGTTAGATACATGGCTTATGATTACGCATCGACGGCGCACGACGCTGGCAAACGTGCGCATGCGTGAACGCACACAACACACGAAATACCAAAAAACTGGTGACACCACCAGAGGTGCTGCTATTAGTGGCATGCAGATCGTGACTGCGAGCGTGTGGCTAAGCTTGATTTTTGGATGGAGAGATAGATTTGTTTAATGCTTCACAAATCACGCCTTGGGTTGCCTTGACGCTCACAGCGCCTGCCCTACTCCTCTAACTGTTGTATGACGCCTATAGATTTATGAGCTCTTTTAAGAATGTGACATGTGACAATCAGCGGTTGTGGAGGGGCGCGAAGACGAATACTCGTACACACCTTTACTCGATTACACACATCAGTTTGATTGAAGACTTTCGAAATTCGTTGTGTAGCTCTGGCCGGGCAAGAGAGTCACTCGGGCAAGCGATCAACTCAGACAGCCGATCGCCTCATCTAACTACTGCCTAGCTTGAGAAGATAAATGACAGCCACACAGTGTCTTAAGATCACCGATACAAATGGGTAGGCATATTTATATGCGGCCGAGAATTTTTTGGTGATCAGAGGAATTAACAAACGCAGTACTCAACAAATGTGCCGGGCTAAGGTGTTAGAAAATTTAAATGGAATTTCGGAAGAATTGGTTTACTTTAACTTCGTACATTCATACATACTCGTATATGTATACTTATAATATATTGTAAAAATAAAAAGGGCATACATCTTCAAATTCAGACCAGCATAGAAATATATCGAGGCCATTAAATGTATGTCATTGTCAAATTTTTATTAATAAATCTACGTTAATTAATTAATTAAAAAGTAAGACAAAACATGCCCGCTGTGGAGAATTTAAATAACACAACAAAGGGGCGCCAACAACGCAGCCAATTAACTGTGGATGAACGGATGCCACATTTCCATTGAGTTGGTAGCGCAATTAGCCTAAAATAGCTTTTTTAATTATGACATCTTCAAAGCACAAATAAAAATTAAATAAATAAAAGAAAAAAAAAATGAAAAGCTTATTAAGTTGTTAAATTACCTACTTAGCATTTGCAGAAAAAAATATGAGCTCACGACTGCCATTATATCGGTAGGCTTGAACGTGTCCAGAAAGCCTATGCTTTGCCTTCTTTGCATTTCACTGGTCCAATTCCGTCCTATGAAAGTCGGTGTTTGCTCAATAACCTAAAATTACTAGATATCAGAAGAACTATTCGCTCTCTACTTTCGTTTTCGATTTCACAAGTGGTGTGATTGGTTCCCCCTTACAACTGAAGAAAATTAATTTCAATATTCCTCAGCGCAGCTTACAAAATCATGATATTTTATGGTTACTAATGGTTAAAACTAATTATGCTTTCATTGCTCCGCTTTCTAGAGCTTTGAGATAATTTAATTCGCTTTCAAATCATATTGGCCTTGGTTTTTCTTCCGGAAAGTATAATACCACTTCAAAATGTTACAAAATTAATTATTTAACTACTTTCTAAGTCTTCTTTTATATTCTTGTAAATTGAAAAACAAGAAATATTACATTTTCTTCATTAAATTAATTATTTGTTTAATTTATTTCTTATTGAATTATTTAGCATTAATGTGTTCTTCATACTCTGTACGAAATACTGCATTTCTAGATTACGAATATTATAAGGTTAGGTTAGGATAAATAGCTGCCCACCCGAGGGACCCACTTAGACAAGGAATCAAAATTTTTCCATTGTGATACCATAAGGAAGAAAACCTCCAGAGGAAAAACATAGGTGAAAGGACCAAACAGGCGAAAAAAACAAGGAAAGGTCTTTGGATTGGAGAACGACGACCAACAGTGGCTAATTACATTTGTATTAAACGTTTCAAGCTCCTGATGAAATTCACCAGGTGTTTAAACTTGCTACGTCCGCAAAAAAGTGAGGTCAGAGAAAACCTCAGCTGAGAAAAAGGTAGGTACTGAAAAGATTTCACATCATCTTTTGCAGAAATGACTCGAAGCAATCCCAAGCCTCATCGCACGCATAACCATTGGACAATGTCTAGTAAAGATACCCATCAAATTGGAAAGTTGCGGCTTTGTTAGCCTTAGAAGTTCCTTCTACCGTCTACCGAGCGATCTCCCCATGGCCAGAAAGATATCGCGACTTTGCACGTTTGCCCACTAAGCCAGCGCTCGTTGAATTGACGCGAGGCCGCTCTTTCCAGGAGCAGACCACAGGTGCTCAAGGCAACTCCAATCCTTTAATTCCGTAATGAAACCATATCGAGGGTTCCCTGTCTAGCCGGCTCATCAGTCCTCCTCTATTAATGACCGGGATCCCAAATGAGCCTAGTATCGAATCATTCGTATGTAGTCGAGAGAGAAGGCAATGAGCCCAAAACCCTAATTGCTGCCAAGGTGTCGGCGTAGATATTTACGTCCTTTACAGTAATTACATAAGTAAGCACTCCTCCCTCATTAGGGCTACCTTCAGTTGGAATACACTATAGTGATACGGAAGGCTATATATGAGCTAGATGGGGAAGTCCTCACAGAATACTCGCCTTTCAACTGTTTCGTCTAGTTCCGAACAATGCCTTACCACCAAATGTTGCACATTGCCCACTACTTGATTGAGGGGATATGAGCCGGCGAGAGCGTGCGTTGTTCCAGAACCATAGGGACGAACTCAAAGTTTTAATGCTAGTAGCTTAGTCTAGCTTATGGCCCGAACACCTCACTCTGATTGCAGTGCGTGTTTTCTCTATTATATCGACGGGTACTTCTTTCAGCATTTGAGCGCTAGAGTAGGAGTGGTCCGAAGCACTCCACTCGTTTCAATGAGGGCAGACCTTGGACCCTCTCCAGCTTCTTAACTTATGTCGACCTTTGCAACGACTTCCACCAGACAAGGACTAGATACAAGAAAATTGGCTTAATAATTGTATTATATAGTAAAAATGTAACTTTAGGTGAGAGGCCCTATCTTTTGCCGATGCGCCCCTACATCCTTACAAGGCGACTGTTACCTTCCTGATTTTCTGCTCAATGTTTGGCCTCCACGTTAGTAAAGGGTGTTTTTTTAGAGGTTAGGTTTTCAAGATGAAATAAAACGTATATAATTTAATGTTATGGCCAAGAATTTAGCTTTATTATAAAGATAAGGGTTTGCCATTATGTTTTAAAAATGATTTCGGGCAAGTGGCCGCCGCGGCTGGCTCGAATAAATTCCAGCCGAGAGGCCCAATTTTCGACCACTTTTTGCAGCAATTGGGGCCGTATGTCAGCAATAACGCGCCGAATATTCTCTTCCAAGACGTCAATCGTCTCGGGCTTATCTGCGTAGACAAGCGACTTCACATAGCCCCACAAGAAATAGTCCAGCGGTGTTATATCGCACGATCTTGGAGGCCACGCCACAAGTCCACGGCGCGAGATAATGCGCTCACCAAAAGTTTCCTTCAATAAATCGATTGTTGCGTTGGCTGTATGGCATGTAGCGCCGTCTTGTTGGAACCAAAGGTCGTCCACATCAACATCGTCCAATTCAGGCACGAAAAAGTCATTAATCATGGCTCTATAGCCCTCTCCATTGACTGTAACATTATGGCCGGCTTCATTTTTAAAGAAATATGGACCAATGATTCCCTCTGCCCATAGAGCACACCAAACAGTGACTTTTTGAGGATGTAACGGCGTCTCAGCAATGGCTTGTGGATTATGTTCACTCCAAATGCGACAATTGTGTTTATTGACATACCCATTCAACCAAAAGTGAGCTTCATCGCTGAACAAAATTTTCTTCGATGCGTCGCGCGAACCGAACCATTATTTTCGTAATAAATTTGCACGATTTGCAAACGTTGTTCAGGTGTAAGTCTATTTATTATGAAATGGCAAACCAAATTGAGCATAAATCAAGTGACAGCTGTCAAAAAGACCATCTACGAAAAAAGTAGTGCCAACTTGAAAACCTAACCTCTAAAAAAAACACCCTTTACTATTGCTATTACAGAAATTTCTTTGAAGTTGAAGTAAAAGTTGCATACCCTTCACAAATTTTTGTATTAAATATAAGCTCACATCCGCTAATTGACACCTAAGCAGACTTGGTAGACCCACTAATTTGTCTCCTAGTACCTGGAAGGGTATAACAAAACACAACAAAACAAGGCCAAACAGTGGATTAATATCATTATTCTCTTCATCTTCAGCAATTTTAACGCATTTACATGCAAAAGTACATGAAGATTTTTATCACCTTCGCATTCGTGGAACGAACTCAAAGAGAATTGAAAAAAGAAAACGCAGAAACGCTGTAAACATCGAAAGTATTGCGGCGAGGTAAAATAGCAAAATAACCAGCCGGTGCCTCAAAAACATGCACCAAAATTAATTGGGTGCGTTAAACGTCAGAAAAAGGAAGAATTTAAATAAATTTATGACGAATTTTCTAAACATAAATAATTATGAATGTGCATACACACATATACATCGAGTTGCGCGTTGGTATGTGTTCGTATCCGAGAGCACAACAAAACCTTTATTTATAGAAAAATATTCACTAAACAAACAAAAACATTGGCATGAAAACGCAACAAAGTTGTTTTAAAAATCATAAGCGACACTTTTATTTGCTTAATTTTATATAAAAAATGGGCGACATTAGCTCGTATATCACTTCGTATCTTGGAGAAAAATATTTAGGTGTGCGTCTCTGGTGCGATCTGTCTGCGATCTAATCAGCTCATAAATACTTATACATAGTAATTGTGTACATTGGCTTCCCGTATAGTCAATGCTACCGTCCCAATTAACAACCTCAACACAACAATTTAATCTAGTTTATGGTGTGGCAACTTAGATACACGCCAAATACGTTTTAAATTTGCTGTTACCTGTACCCTCCTTTATTTCAGTAGCTGTTTTGATTTCATTATTTATTCATAATATTTAGCCAAAAACTCAAAAACATGGCTTCTTAAGCATTAACAGCTTTTGCGATAGGAATCTACATTTTTGGGATAAGCCACATAAATTACAGAAAAAGTTCTCAAAATGGAGCTGAACTTTGGAAAATTTGCTTATGGGTACACATAACTCGAATGATACATTTATTACCGTGGAATACTCGCGCAAAATATAAAAATCCTAAATTTATTGTAAAAATAAATGCATTAAAGAGATGCCTGCTGCGGCAATAAAGTAGTCAGTGTATTATGCGGAAAGGCGAATTGAATCAAATAAAATCAATAAAGTGGCGCAAAATTTATCAACCTATCGGAAGATTTATATTTTTGCAAATAGTGTCATATATCAATCATTGTGGCCAGTTGTGAACTAGACAGTTCAGAATAAAAACAGGGCGCTCCAAAGATCAAAATAAAGATTTCCATCACTCAAAATCATTGGTTTTTTTTAGTAAAGAAGTTATTCAAAGACGAGATGGCATAATTAAATCTGTGCTGAATTTAGCGTTTCCATCCTTTTGTCCGTGGTTCGCCGGAGCCCCTTCTGCTGTTTATTTCAAAACCGTATCTTATCCTCTAATTTTAAATGATTTTCAACTCATGGTAATCTTATGAGAGCTGAGAAATCATAGTTCAAGTTCTCGAGAACCAAATCATCTTAAACTAGAGTTCCTGAGTCATCCAAAAAGTATGAGCTAAGTGACAATAAAGGGAGTATTTATAAGGCTATCCAAACACGGCGGTGGAGCAAAGCGTAAAGATATTGCAGCAAAAGAAAGGCGTTGTTCGATTGCCCACTGTCCAGACCGGTGGAACAGATCAACTAAGAGTAAATGGATGCATGAGTGAATACCTATCCTTACGGCGTGGTTAGAAAGGATCCAGGGCTCTAACAGTTCACCAAACTAGGCAATAGGCACGGAGAGGAAAGAGTTTCCACTTCATGGCGTCATCCTGGAAAAACAAAAAAACAAAGTGACAATGAACGGCAAACATCTTAAACGATGGCTAAATTTTATTTGGTGACTAGTGTTGGTGTTAAAAATAATCGATAAGTAAGTTCTGTGTCGCTTACAACTATGGGAAAATCTTTACTATTTAGCCAAGTCCTACTTCCGAACCAGAATATATTCCAAGTGAATATAAAATGAAATTAGTGTTATATAAAATTAAAATAATTAAAACAACAAATTTTTTATTTGTAGTTGCCAAAAACGACAGAAAATATTTTTTCAAGAGAATTCAAGAATTAGAAATTGTGGAAAAGCTTACACTAATAAGGAGGAACAAGTGATGTTTGTTGCAAAGAATATATCTGAATATACAAGGTGAAGTCCAAAATAAATAAGGTCTTTCGAATGTTGAATTCTGAGCAATTTTTGGTCCTCAGTTAACTTGTGCGGTATGAAAGATGCACACACCTTTCGTAAGCCGAAATTATCAGTTCAAATGCGATAAATCGATGTTTTTGAGATATTCTACTCCGATTCCATGAATTTCAACGATGATTTCGGTTCATTTTTGATAAATTTACGAACAATTTCGATGGAGTTTTCGGTGATTACTGATTTTGGGCGACCCGTATCTTCATTGTCATTTATGTCCTCACAATCATCTCTCACACGTGTAAACCACTCATGAACTCTGGCACGAGATAGACAAGCATCGCATCATCAATTCAAATGTTTCGGTAAAGGTTTTACCGATTTTAAAACAAAATTAGATATTAGCTCCTTGTTCGAAACTCATTTTTGTACCGATGGCACGGACATACTGACACTTTAGACGCAATAACTTCACTTACACTGAACCGACTGTCACCAAGCTTTCACTGGAAGGCAGCTAGGGATATAACTTCCAACGCACTAACTCATTAAAAAGATAGCGCCATCAAATATATTTCTATAACGCCAGTCTTTTTTATTTTGGACTTCACTTGTAGCAGATTTACAAGGTCGTGACTTTGCGAGGTTTACTTACTTAGTTTACGAGGCATTTTAACGTTTGGATGAATACCCATAAAGTAAGGTCAGTTTTTGAGTAAAAGCACCTGATGGAGGTGCACAGATTGAATGCGAAAAATAAACTTGAAGACCGGTTTTTATAAGTCGGTCAACTTGCATGAACGATATATAAGGTTTGTCAAATATTACACAAAATATTATACAATAATTGATGACGTTGTGTGACCACATTTTAGCTCTAAAATCCATCGATACACATTTCGAAATGAAGGCGCAAATTCCTTTCTGTTGCTGATGAAATTTCCAAGACAAAAAATGCTACTACTGGACGATTTTCGGTTATTTCGTGTGTAAAACAAAAGACTGCCACACTCACTTCAAATGTATGTCATCCGGGGAATGAATTGATAGATCGATATAAAAATATGTATGTGTCCTAATGAAAAAGGAGATATTAAAAATGCTTATAAATTTTGATTTCCTTACTGATTACTAGATGTCGTTTTCCATACATTCAACCTATAAATGATTGCGCATTAGCGTTACGCACCTTATCCCGTCATACATTGCGAATTATATGTGCAGATATAAGAACATAAATTTTACTCTAACCTATCTTTAAGCCTAGTGTACCTAAAACTAACACCGACAGTATCGATAACGCATGTAATTTTAAGATGTATCGATGATTTCGTTACCATTTTTCTTCAGTTTTTATTCTTTTATTGGCATTAATTTTCAATGCGTGCATCCCAAGGCAGATGATGATCCATTTCTTTCTTGGACACTACACCATATTAAAATTCTAATGTGAATATTTTATGTCAAAAATATCTTATTACTTATTTGCATACATTTTTATACACGTTGAGAGGAAACCCATTACAGCAGCTGCTTAATTTTGCAAAAACATTTTTCTGTCTACCTCCCTCTTCAGTTGAGTCTGAACGAATTTTCAGCAAGGCGAGTTTAATTACACTGGTTTACAGCCAAAATGCACCAGAGACGCCGTTATGAAATTCCTATGTAAAATCACCGTCTGATTCCGAAAATCAAGGTTATTTTTTATTCTATGGTAACGTTTTTGAGATATTTACGAATTACCGTTATTTCAAAAAAACAAAAAATTGGGCCCACTTAATCATATATATCTCGAAAACGAATTGAGCGATTCCAAAACCGTTTAAAGCTTTTAAAAGGTAATAAAATTTCCTATAAACTGTGTGTAAAACACTTTTTGCTAGGCCCTGCAGATTCAAAGATAACGAACTATCATAACGGATTTTTTAAATTTTTTTAGTAAAAATATAAAAAAATTTGTACTTTGAGAGAAAGGATCTCGAAAACTTTTTACTTTTTCGTGTATTTTTTGTTTTCACTCTAAGCTCTGTTTTATTACAAAAAAAAATAAACTTTGATTAAACAAAATCGATGAACTAATACAAAAGTTACAAGCATTCAAGTAAATATATCCATATAGTAAAACTTAAGTATCCTACAAATAATAGCATATGTACTGTATGTATTCTGTCTTAACTCTATGATCTTATTTTATAATTGAAAAAGTTATGTGTCTTGTTTTGACGCTTATTTATATAAGGATCGGTTTCTCTTATGAGAAACCAACAGTAGTCACCCATCAAAGCGACATCCCAGAATCCTTGATACCGACTTTCAATCATTTTCATTTGCTGGTGAAACCTTTCGCCATGCTCGTCACTTTCGTCGCCAAGATTTTGCGGGAAAAAATTTAAATGGGAGTGCATAAAATGAATTTTTAAAGACATATTTACTCCTGAAAGAAAATTAAAAAAGGAATTAGATAAATACATAAGTGACACATTAGCATATAATTTTCTTAGGCTGGGTTAATCTTCCAATTCAGAACAAATTTTGGTCGTTCTTGTTTGTTCGGAGCAGGGCAATAAATTCAGATTAAGGGCTATATATTCTCATGTAAATTTAAAAATTTGCTTTCAAATTTTTTGTTTAGTTTTAAAGTTAACTGAGAAAACGGTCTTATATACATATATATATATATATATAACGGTCTTATATGTGTTTTTTATTTACCCATTTCCGCATTGTTTTTGATTAAATCGTTCTCTATCAGCTCGAAGGACTTTTGTGTTTGCCTAAAAAAGAAGTAACGACCTTTTCAAAAGAGTCCCACGCCGCTGCCTCCACTGGTGACAATAGTTCTTTGAAATGGGTATTGGCCGTTATTTTCCTTATTTGCGGCCCCACAAAAATCCCTTCGTTTATTTTTGCTTCTGAAATCTGTGGAAAGATTGTTTTCAAATAATGAAAAGCTTCGCCTTCTTTGTCCAAAGCCTTGACAAAGTTTTTGATAAGGCCGAGCTTGATGTGGAGCGGAGTATGAGTATTTTATGTTATCCACCCCAACTTGAAACGCGATTCGTTCTGGCCAATCCTTTATGATGTAGTGGTCTTGACGTGCTCGGCTATCCCATTTGCATAGAAAGCAACAGTATTTTGTGTATCCAGGTTGTAGACCACATAGCTTTCCAACGACTTTTAGATCGGCACATATTTTCCAATCATGTTCTTCGTATTTAATTAATTCAAGCAATTTTTGCATTGTCTCATATGTTTCCTTCGTATTTACTGCATGCGCGATCGGGATAGATGGCTTTTGGTTGCCAATATGCAATAATACGGCCTTTAAACTTAATTAATTGCCGTCTATGAACAATCGCCACTCTTTTGAATCATATGGTTCACCAAACTGTTTAAATAGACCAGCAATGTTTTTGCAATAACAAACACTGTCCTTCTTCGTATAGTACTGGGAGAATTGTTCGTGACGAGTCATATAATATGTTACCTTAACATCGGATGAAACAAATTTAAATTGTTGCATACGAGAGGCGTGTAGTTCGGCCTTTTCTTTTGACAATTCCAAATCCCTTATCCAATCATTGAGTTGTGCTTGTGACAAAGGGTTTCTTTCGTTTTCCGTTTGCAATTCAGTACAACATGATGCCGCGTAATCAGATACTGCTGTTGACAATGAAACTGGAGCCGAAACTAAAGTTAAATTTGATTCTGGCAATGTAGCTTCCGTTGAATTTAGTTCTGGTAATGACACTGTAGATACGCTCGCATAGGTTACTTTTCTTGACTTTCCAACCCCAAATACTTTTCTAGTACAAATATAGCAGTCCGTTGAATGGCAAGTTGGTTCCCTCCTCTTCATTGGTGTAATAAATTTCATATGTCGCCTAAATAGATAGTTTAAGAATCATATGTACATATGACAGAATCATATGTACATATGCTACTATTTGTAGGGTACTTAAGTTTTACTATATGGGTATATTTACTTGAATGCTTTTAACTTTTGTATTAGTTCATCGATTTTGTTTAATCAAAGTTTATTTTTTTTGTAATAAAACAGAGCTTAGAGTGAAAACAAAAAATACACGAAAAAGTAAAAAGTTTTCGAGATCCTTTCTCTCAAAGTACAAATTTTTTTATATTTTTACTAAAAAAATTTAAAAAATCCGTTATGATAGTTCGTTATCTTTGAATCTGCAGGGCCTAGCAAAAAGTGTTTTACACACAGTTTATAGGAAATTTTATTACCTTTTAAAAGCTTTAAACGGTTTTGGAATCGCTCAATTCGTTTTCGAGATATATATGATTAAGTGGGCCCAATTTTTTGTTTTTTTGAAATAACGGTAATTCGTAAATATCTCAAAAACGTTACCATAGAATAAAAAATAACCTTGATTTTCGGAATCAGACGGTGATTTCACATAGGAATTTCATAACGGTGTCTCTGGTGCAGAAAAAAAGTTGAAATTTGTGATCCAGTGTTATTAATAACCAGCGGTAAAGCTTGAGACCTAAAACCTAAAACCGAGCTATTCAATTTCTTCTTAAAAAGATTTTAAAGGAGAGTTATTTGACCGTAAGACCAAAACCCACAAAGGGTGTAAGAGCAATTATGTGTCTATATACATGTATCGATAGTCTACACTTCAAATATCAAAAAAAATCGATAGTCTCAACTATCGATACCTACTTTACGCTACTTTACATACCTGGCTTATATGTTTTTTCTTTCTATTTTCCTGAAAAGGATTAAAAATACCCATAGGTGGCAAAGAAAGGCGGCCGATGTGACCAACATGAGTACTTGCCATTGTGGGCCTTAGCCCATTGATCAGCGCTCCAAAAATGCTAAAATGTTAATATAGCACCAATTGGCGGTGTAACATGGGCACGAGACCCTTCCAAACCTTTGCCGTGCTTTGGGTGCCGACACCCGTGTACAATGCAACTTCATATTGAACCCAAAAGGCTCCAAAGAAATAGAACTCGCAGTGTTTCACATAAAATAGATGGCATAACCTCAGATGATTATGATTTTGTAATCCTTCGATGGGCGGAGGTGTATATTCCGAACTTGTGGTGATCCCTTTAGTTTTAGGTTTCCTGACTACTCTTTCAGGGTGAAGTGATGGCAATAATAGAAACCGTAACACTGGTCAGTGTGATGCGACACCTAGTGATGATATCTGCATTTTCACTGATAACCAGGTGGCGATAAAATCCCTCGCAACGCAATCGACAAGCTTCAAGGCTGAGCCATTTTAACTAGGCTCCTGACCACTGTGGCACTGAGGGTAACTGCAGGGCCGATAAACTTCAGATATTTGACTCCAAGTTAACTGATGAGTACGCAGGCAAAGGCATAGGCATACCCTTATAGAGCGGTGAACGAAATATGGCTTGATGTAACCACCTACAGAATCTTCCGACAATTGTTGCCGACCATCAACGCTAAACGCACAAAATGTCTGCAAAGCCCAAATAAGAACAGTCTTAGCACAGTGATTTCAGTTAAAATGGGGCACTGGCTAATGGGCAGACACGCCCAGAGAATGAGCGTGCAAGCACATGACTTCTGCAGAAGCTGCTTAGATTGCAGTGCTATTTTTCTGCTCTATCCAGACGTAGATTACCATTTTAGGTAGACAATTTTCTTAATGAATTGGAAGATCTCAGTACTGTGGAAATCAGGGATCTTCTAAAAATTTTGAAAAACTGCGCACTCGTTTTAAGAGAGATAAGAACAAGTTTCCCAAGCGCCATCGTAATGGGATATGAGCCTGAATTTGTCACACAGTCCACTGTCCGTTTCAACATAACCTAACCTAAGTCGTTTCATCCTTGAAAGGGGTAAATTTTGTGCACCTATGAAAAGATCAATCAAATTTAAACTTTAATTCTTTTGGCCACAAGAATTTTCAAAATTTTGCCAGCAGTGAGTTAATTTAGTATTGCTATGGTCATTGTTTCTTTTCATAATCGCACTAAGCAGCAAAGCGTGGATTTAACAAGAAAAAAAAAAGAAACTCACTGAACCATGTTTCCCAAGCAATTAAGGGAACGTTTTACTATTACATACAAATATTTTCCTGCGTGCATTGGCACCACCTAGACGCATATAATTCTTGTTTTTTACGATTTCACTCAATTTAACACTGCTGTCTAATAGATCCCTAAAAGCAATAATTCTTCTGAGCCTATCTATGATCCTGTCTAACAGCATGAAGACAAGAAATTAGGGTCAACTTAGGTGTGCGTGTACGCGAATAGAGAGGTGCTGAACCCAAACCCGAACAAACGCCTAATCAGCAACAACACAACCGCCACCACCAGCACCATCACCATCACCAGCACCAGCATTTCCTCCAACAACACGATGACAGCGATGACAGACAACATTCAGAGGCCAGACGTGTAAAACAGTACAATTGGAAGAAGAAGAATAATCAGCGCCAGCAGCAGAAGGCGAAAGAAATGGCGAAATGTTCATAAATTATTTCTAGTGCATTCATAACATTTAGGTACGACAAATGTATGCAGAAAATAATGGTGTTAAGCAGCCTTCAACACCTCATTGGGAGCGCATGTCCCATTCGGCATGTAGCCGTGCAGACTTCCCATGAGTGGTCGCTCATATGTGGGAGCCCCATTAACCGCGGGGGCAGCGGCAATTTCGTTTGCTGGCGCTGGTTACAGTGCAGCGATTTTCATCGAACATTTAGGCAAAAAACAAGCAAAGTGAAGTTTGAGGTTTGCTTGAACGGCTGCAGCAACCACAAGCGAACAACACAAGATCAGATCGAACATCAAAATAAATCAACGCAAAATTAACTTGACTTATGCGCAGTCATATTCTTAGCGGGATATCGAATTGCCAACTGAACCAGCTACACACTTTCAACGAGTTGCAGTGGAAGTTGGTGTTAGCCAACTGAGGTCTCCTTCTGGTGAACGTCATTCGGTAACGAGCCGGCTGATAATACTTTGTACCAGCGGTGGTTGGACACAGCTTGATAGGAGGCAGAAAGAGTTGGCAGGCAGCGGAGATTGCAGCATGCACAGGAGGGCAAGAAAACCTACAAACAGATCAGCACCACGTCAGGCGAATGTTTAGGCAGTAGGAAGTCTTATGTGATGGCCTTATGCTAAGCAGCGGAGCAAACGAGCACTGGAGCAGCTAACGCACAGCAAAAGCTCATCAAGTGCATGCAAATCGCAAGCTGTGATCACCAGCCAACGTCCAACAACCAACAGCCAGTTGACTGGGTTGTCACAGCGGCACACAGATTTATATGTACCTGGTGAACGGACAGCACCCAACGGAAGGGGTTACAAGCGAAAATCTGAATTTGGATCTTCAACTCCTAAATTCAACAAACACCGACACAAATGCTGCCTACAGAACAACAACACCAATTGATTAAAAATTTTAATTATGCTGCAAGGCTTCATTGGACAAAAGCGCCAACTGTGCCAGTAGATTGTGCAGGTAGGGACAATACAGCGGCGAAAGAAGGAAGAAAAACGGTTTCATGTTTGTTGACGTTTGTGTTTTGAATTCATATTTATTTGATTGAATTTATATGCACATACATATGTGCGTTTGTATGTATGGATGTATTTTTGTATTTTTACTTTTTTCTTAGTGTGCGCACGCCCACCTGAACAAAAGTCTAAGAAAATGAAGACAGCGAACATGATTTATGAATCTGAAGAATCATGTTTGGCATATGTGTGTTCGAGTCATCCGAGAATGATACCCATAAATACTCATTGCTGGCAGAAGGGACCAGAAGTTGTTGGAAGCTATTGGGCGCTATCTAAATTTTATTAGAAGAAAAAGCGCTGCAGGGAGACAAACGCACACACACACATACCTACATATCTTGCCTGAGTAAGCTTTGAGTAGACATCAATCAAAGCACTTCTGTAGTAACAAAAATTTGATGTTTCTTCCCCCTTTGTTAAAAATTATAAACCGTTAGGCATGTGGCATAATTTTTTGTTTTTTTTTTGGTTTTTCTTTCTGTAATTCACCTAAAAATTCCACAAACCCTTATACTAATATTTCACGCGTACACCTAATTTTAAAACACAGACACAATAAGCTGTCAACCGCAATTATCTCACCCAAATACTTTTCTGAATTTTATGTCATAATTTAATTTACATTAGGCTGCGAGGGGAGTTTATAAATAAATGCACGTGAAATGTGAAAAATGTGAATTGAGAAGTTGTAATAGGTGCAAGATTATAAAAACATTTTTCTTAATATAAAAAAAAACCACACAACACGATCAATTTCGTTTTCCTCTCACAGCTGCTCAAAGTTTTCCAAATCCGATTTCTCATTTTCCACTAAACCAAAAGTCAAGTAGGCAGTACTTGCACTGTTGCACCATTCACTCTTTGCTGTTACACTTTACTTTCGATGTATCGCCAGTGATCCGTTGACTTTGCTCATCGCTGGCGCTCTCCTATAAAATTGACACTCAATTGTCAACGCATCACTGCCAAACACAATGCGATAATTAAATGTACATAGCCGGCTGTGGCGCCTCCATCACTAAAATACTTGCATACAAATGCATTGGGAATACTTCATACATAGGTATGTACATATGTATGTATGTATGTATGCATAAGGCTTAGATAAAATTGTAAAAACGCAATAAAAATCATTGACACCACTAGTTTACTCATAAGCAATCACACACGCATGCATACATGGATCTTCATTGATAATATCTCTCTTTACTGGCCAAGTGTGTGACTTACATACGGCTGGCTAAGGGTTGATGCAATTTGACGCGTTTTGGGGCTTATAAGAGAAAGTGAAATGCTCACATATATGCATATGTATGTGTTTCTATTCAGGGTTTATATGCATATTTTTTCATCTGCTCATTCCATCGATTGATAATCAAGTTGTTCTTACAGTAATGTCTTCAATATGTCACATCAAATGTCAAATAGTTTGAAATAAATGAGGCTTTTAGGCGATAAGCAACTGCGAGCGACGAGTTTGATGGAATAAGTTGACAGACGCATATGTAGACGTGCCTCTTATTCAATGCTGGAGACAACAATTTTGATAGTACAGCTACTACGTATGTAAGTATGTGTATGGGAAAAGAAATTAAGCTGAAGTTATTATAATTTTTAATACATTTAAGTATTAAAAGAAGAATATCTGAATTGGTATTATTGTCCAATATGTGAACAGTGTTTGTCAATAGACTTGAAATCTCTCATACCGAAAAACACAGTCTTTGTTGAAGAATTAAGGCAAAATTGTAGTTACTTAGTTATATGCGTAAATACGAGGTGTGTTCAAAAAGTATCGCCAATTTTGAATTTTTTTTGTGGCGATCTGTTGGCACTCATGCCGACGAGTTCGGCCATTTTGAATGTTCAGTTAATTGTTGACAGCTGCTTTGCTTTCCTTTTTTACCTATTCAAAAAGATGGATCAAAAAACCTGTATAAAATTTTGTGTGAAAAACGAATTTAAAAGTGCGCGGATGCATTCCGAATGTTGACTGTGTCATACGGAGAAGCTGCTTTGGACCAAAGCAACGTTTATGGGTGGTACAAAATGTTCTCAGAAGGCCGAGAAGATGTGAACGACGAAAAGCGTGCCGGGCGCTCGAGCACTTCAACAACAGACGAAAAAATGTATGAAGTGAAGAAAATGGTATTGGCCAATCGTCGAATCACCATTAGAAAAGTTGCTGAGAACCTAGACATACCGATTGGCTCGTGCCATTCGATTCGATTTTTTTTTCAATGATTTGGGTATGAGACGGGTAGCCGCAAAATTCGTATCAAAACTGCTCAATTTCGCTCAAAAGTAGCATCGCATGAACATTGCTAATGAAATGTTGGACTCTGTCCGCGACGACCCAAATTTGCTCCAGAGGGTCATAACTAGTGACGAAACGTGGGTTTATGGTTATGACGTGGAAACCAAAGCTCAATCATCTCAATGGAAGCTGTCGCACGAACCAAGACCGAAAAAAGCGCGCCAAGTTCGGTCAAATGTAAAAGTTTTGCTTATCGTTTTCTTCGATTGCAGGGGCATTGTGCATCATGAGTTCCTGCCAAAGGGTAAAACGGTCAATAAGGAATATTACCTGCAAGTTACGCGACTTAAATTTTCTTTTATTTTTCAAAGAAAATTTTATTTTTCAAAGAAATAAAATATTTTCAAGAAATTTTATTTTTTGATGACTTTATTCATTCAACTCAATTTTATAACTTTCAGAAAATTTTCTTTTTTCAACTCAACTTAAAAAACAAAACTACATCGACTCATATTTTATATCATTAACTCGCATAGTACATGAATCCGGTGAATAATATAATACATACATACATTAGTAAATACCTTAATAAATACAGGGTACATAGTAACATAATTAATACAATAACATAACTCATAACTCCTCCACGGATTAGATAAGAGTTCTCCTGGACTCTATTTCTAGATTTTTATTAATACAATATATTCTGAAGAAATTCATTTAATTAGTTGGGGGCATACACAAATATGTGTTTACAATTAATCCAAATTTGAAAATAACAATAATAACTTTTTTTTTTTTTTTTTTTTTATTTTTTTTATGGATTTCCTAGACGGTTAGATGAATATTTAAATGGTCGTTTAATATTAGATACATGAATATTTCTTAATGGCAGTATTCTATAATAGGGTTGGTCTTTATGCCTAACTCTTTTATAATTTTTAACTGGGCCTGTTATTCGTTTTTCTACATAAGTTTCTCTGCTCATATTTCTTTTATTTATTAAATTTTCTTTAATTTTTCTTGTTCTTTCACACAAAACAGCTGCATCTACTACATCTCTGGCTTCTTTAGGGGTACATTTTAAAGTTGTATGGTATCGGTTATTATAAGTATTTATAGCAACCTGCATCTTCATATTTATAGTAAGATCTTTATCCTCGATACCTGTTATTAATTCAATAAGAGTTGAGTGTAATCTTTCTATGTCGCCATTGCCAGTGTGTGAGTTGGGTTTTGTCAAATGGACAACTACATTTTCCTCTTTTAAATATTCAAGCAACTGTTCTGCCCTGAACTCGTTATCCATTATAATTTTTTTCGGTTTACCAAGTTTAGCAAAGTGTTCTAAAATCAAAGTTTTCTTCGTTTGCCAATTTCTATTTCCTATATCATAAGCTGCGGCAAACTTTGTTAATTTGTCTATAGTTGTTACGAATGAATGTTTTTTTATGTGGAATATATCTAAATGAATGACTTCGTTTTTTTCAGCTGGCGTTTCTGTGATACAAAACTTCTGCTTTACAGGATACCTGTCATATTTTATTTCCTGACATTTCTGACAATTATTAATTATTAAATGAATGTGTTCTCTTAATTTTGGAAAGTATATTTTATTTTTCAGACTATTGTAACACTCGTTAATACCGCTGTGTAGAGATTCTTGGGTATGGTATAATGATATTTGTTTATGTAAGTCGTCTTCGTTCAGTATCTCTTTTGCACGTAGTGTACATTTTACAAACTTGGTTGTGCTGGTGGAAAAAGTGGAAATCAAAAGAAGTTGGATTTTATGGTAATCCCTGTCCGATACGTCTGCAAAAATGCCAATTATTCCTGGTTTGATGTGGCACTTTAACAAGTCTTTTATATAGTCTTCATTTCCTAAAGGATTAATTTCAATGATTTTTCTATTATGAATTGTTTGAATTTCATTTACAATATTGTATGTCAAAATAAGCTGCAGTTTATATTTGTTCACAATTTCTTCTTTTATTCGTATCCACTGTCTTGATTCTTCCTCTTCAGTACTCGATATTTGCATATTAGACTCGGTTTCATTATTTTTTCGTATTTTTTCCGCATTAGTCAACCTGCTAAGATAATCAGCTACCTTATTTTCATGCCCTTTTAAATATTCTATCTCGAAGTTGTACTCCTGAAGTTTTAACAGCCACCTTTGATGTCTTTGGGAGAATTCCTTACCCTTGTATTTGTCGTTCATGTATTTTATCGGTAAATGATCTGTCCGAATTTTAAATTTATTTCCATGTAAATAAGGCCTAAAGTAATTCACTGAATAAACAATTGCCAAAAACTCTTTATCTGTTGTGCTATAACTCTTTTCGTGCTTGTTTAAAGTCCGCGATACATAGCATATTGGGTGACCCTGTTGCGATAACACTGCGCCAATAGCATAATCGCTGGCATCGGTTGTTACAACAAACTGCTTGTCAAACTCTGGATACTTCAATATTGGATGAGTTGTTATCAGATTTTTCAGCTTTTCAAACGCCGTTATATATTGAGGATCACTACTATTAATTTTATTATTTTTCTGAAGGTATTTGATCATTGGATAGGCCACACTAGCGTAGTTTCGAATAAATTTTCTATAGAAACCTGTCGTTCCTAAAAAGCCCCTTAATTGTTTCTCTGTTTTGGGTAATGGAATTTCCTGAATTGTTCTTACTTTATCCGGATTTGGCTTCATTCCTTCTTTTGTGAGAATATGCCCCAGAAATGATGTACTTTTTTTCATAAAACTACATTTATCGGACTGAATTTTCAGATTGTGCTGCTGCAGTTTATAAAATATTTTACTTAACGATATTTCATGTTCCTCTAAGGTGGTAGAAAAAATAAGTATATCGTCAAGATATACAACGCAAATCTTGTTAATATATTCTCTCAAAATATCGTTCATAAGCCTCTGAAAAGTTGCCGGCGCGTTCTTTAAGCCAAACGGCATTCGTACGTATTCATAGAGGCCTGCAGGGGTGACAAACGCAGTTTTTTCGATATCCTTTTTGGCTAACAAAATTTGATGATATCCCTTTGCCAAATCAATGGTGGTGAAATACTGCGCTTTTCCCAGCTTGTCTAAAATACTGTCTATATTTGGCAAGGGGTATTTATCATCGATAGTAACTTGATTAAGACGTCTATAGTCAACAACAATTCTATACTTTTGGACTCCTGAGCTATCTAATTTTTTTGGGACGACTATTATAGGAGAGCTATAGTGACTTTTGCTTTTTCTAATTATGCCTTGAGCTTCCATTTCTTCCATTTGACGTCTCACTTCTGCTTCGTGCTTGGGTGGATAGCGATATAATTTTGAATTTATTGGCTTATCTGTCGTAGTATTTATTTCATGTGTAATTGTTGTTGTACTCGTCAGTATGTCATTTTCTTTGTAAAGTAATTTGTTATATTTCTTCAATAACCTTTCAATAACTTCTTTCTCTTTTTTGTTTAAATCATCTAATTGTTCCTTTTGTATTTTGCATTCTTCTAAAACATTGGCTTCAAATTCTTTTGATATAAAATATAAAATAGCTCCATTATTTAAGAGTATTAGCTGATCTTTTAGAACGATTTTTGCTATATTATTTACAACAAAATCCATACCTAATAAAAGGCCATATGGCTTATCCATTGATATCGCAAGCCATTTCATTCTAGAATTGCAGGGGTATTGAAACTCTTTTGGGCATTTAGTAGACACTGTTTTGTTAAATTTCCGCACTCTACCCTCTATCGTATTTAATGGTGTTGTGGTTTCTGTTAATATTTTGTATTTATTTTCTCCTATTTTGTTGGTATTTAGTAAACTTACAGTGGACCCTGTATCTAATAACGCAAGATATTCTTGGTTTTCGATTGTTAGTTTAAGTAATATTTTATTACGGTCCGAGGCTAGTTGATAAAAAAAATGTCTTCAGTTGTATTTGTTTCAAATGGGGTTTGGCTGATAACATCTACCTCCATCGGTTCGCTTTGCCTATATTGTTGCCTACGAGTATTATCGCTGTCTTGTCTCAATGGTTCATTGCTGCTATTTGTTACATCGTGACGATTTCGGTTATAATTGTTATTGTGGTATGATCTAGTATTATATGAATTCTGTTGTGAACTATTAGTATGATGTCTAGTTTCTCGATCGTATTTGCTTATGTTTTGTTGTAACTGTTTTGGTTTTTCATTTTCGTAGCGACTATTACGATAATTTTGATTTTGGTAATATTTTGAATGACATTCAGTATTTTTTATTGTATGCTTTAGAAGTAGACTACTTTTTAAATTACCCTCGTCTTGACCTACAAAAGAAACCACAATTTCTCTAACTTCTTGAATTTTTAGTTTTTTCATAATTGCGAATGCAAGAGTACCTGAAACTAATTCTTTTGTTCTTTGTACAAGCATGCCACTAAATATATTAGTTACAGTTTCGGAATCATCTTCAAACAGTGCAAGTTCGCTTATATACTCTAATATTTTAGTAATTCTATAATCTAGATCTTTTATACTTCTTACTTTAAGATTATTGATGATACTCGTTATTTCCATTTGATTTTTGGACGCTCGATAATGCTTCTTTAGCCGCTGCCTGCATTCATCCCACGTCGAAGGGGGGCTCACGGATAGTACATTTTTGGCCATGCCCTGAATCTTGAGGTTGAAAATTATTTTATAAACGTCATCACAACTTGACGGGAAATCTGCAAGGGCTCTGTTAACAGCTTCTATAAAGGATGGCAGAGTACCTGCTTCTCCTCGGAACTCCGGCAAATACCGAATTTCCTTCTCTATTTTACTCCTCCATGATATGGGTTGATGATTCGCTACTACGAGCTGCGTCAAAGCCGCTAGACACTGTTCGATGGTACTTTGATTACCCTCCATCATTTTACGGTTTTTCTCAAAAATTTGTTGGCGTTTCTCCTGACTTTTCATACAATATTGTCACAGTGTTGTTTCTGCGTTAGTTACTAAATTTTTGTTTTAACTAACTTCGTTGCTCACTTGGAAAAAGTACGCCTTTTTTTTTATTAACCAGCAGTGTGTCCTTTTTCGGTATAAAATTATTTTAGAGTTTTCGTTTCGTTTCACTGGATTCCTTTTAAACAAAAATAGGAATCCTACCGACTGCGCCACTTAAATTTTCTTTTATTTTTCAAAGAAAATTTTATTTTTCAAAGAAATAAAATATTTTCAAGAAATTTTATTTTTTGATGACTTTATTCATTCAACTCAATTTTATAACTTTCAGAAAATTTTCTTTTTTCAACTCAACTTAAAAAACAAAACTACATCGACTCATATTTTATATCATTAACTCGCATAGTACATGAATCCGGTGAATAATATAATACATACATACATTAGTAAATACCTTAATAAATACAGGGTACATAGTAACATAATTAATACAATAACATAACTCATAACTCGCGCAATTTGCGAGAAGCAATCCACCAAAAACGCCCGCGTTTGTGGAAGAACAAAAATTGGCTCTTGCATCACGATAACGCCCCTGCTCACACATCGCTGCTTGTGCGCGACTTTTTGGCCAAAAACCACAACACGAATGATGCCACAGCCACCGTATTCTCCATATCTGACTTTCTGTGACTTTTTCTTGTTCCCGAAACTGAAGAGACCCATGAAAGGACGACGCTACGCTACGATTGACGAGCTAAAGAGCGATGCACTAACATTTTAACGATATTCGCGTTGTTTTTTTCCCTAACCACAACTATAACGATTCGGTAACCCATTTCTTTACGATTAACAAACACGCAAATATAATATTTGCTCATTTTGATATTTAATTTGACAATGATGCCACTCTCTATAACTTTGAATAAATAGAGAAAGAGAGATGTTCAATGTTAGTTAACACAAGCTTGTGAATATCAAAATCGTTAGTGCATACGGCAAATTCTGTAGACAAAAATACAATTTTTTGAATCGTTAAAAGTTAGTGAATCGCACTACTGGTCTTTCTCAGCGTTGTATGTGGTAAAAAGAAAGCCTGATGTTAGCCACGCTACTGCCGTTACAAATTTAAGACTGGCTATTCTAGCCAAATCTTTCCCTATGGAAGCACTCTCTAGGAGCAAGGAAACATTGAGGAACTCTTCGCAGAGGAGAAAAATAAGGTTTGCAAATCCGTACCTAAGTTCGAAGCTACACACCTTCAACCAAGTTTAATACTAGTAGATTGTGCAGCCAAATAATGACAAACAACAGAGCCCCTAGCCATACCAAAGGGATAATACATAGTAGGGTTGTCAGATCAGTTCTCGGCGCCGATCTTGGCTGATGCATTGAATATAAAGAGCTATGCAAGAAAACTAATAGCCGCCTATCGGGTAAGCACTTTGCGAACTACTTAGATATGCTGCTTCCTTTGGCAATGCAGGACTAATCACAGTAGACATTTTGGCAAAAGAAATTAAGTCAATATATATAAGGCTATCCAAATACGACGGTAGAGCAAGGGCGTAAAGAAATTGAAGCAGAGGGAAGGCCGGTCCAACTGGTCACCCAAAGGTAGATGGACGCATGAGCTGATAACTATCCTCAGATGAGAGAAGATGTTAATCACGTCTTATTCCAATGCTCATGAGGTGCTTCCGAATCCTTTAACATGTAAACGGAGAAAATATTGTAGACTGCTAATAACTGGAAGGAAATCTGCGTGCATGTACAACATATTCATAATGAATTAAGGTGCACGGAGCTTCGTAGACATCAACAACAGTTAGCAACCTATGAGCTAACCAGCCGAGAGGTAATACCTTTTCGACAGTTCCGCGGGGAGAGTGGTAGATAGTGGAGAGTTGTTTAATACGTACGTGTAGCTGTGAGGCTACGGCAGTACTCATGAGCGTTTCCTCTCCACGGGCGTCATTCCAGAAAAAAAAAACTGAATGACTGTGTACCTACCACGAGCAGTTGGCATTGCAAAAACGATGTACACACCTGTGAGGAGTATTCAGCAGGAAGCAACTAAGCACTGGGATACTACAGCAAATTGTTATCCATGCGTAGTCAATAAAAACAATCAAGGAGAAAAATTGTGTAATATCCTACAGTTTCAGCACGATTCTCGTCCACTTACAAGACATAAAGAACCCGGTAGTTGTGAAAATATGGCCGACGCGATATCGTGGGTAAAAACAACTGTAGAAGTTTCGGAAACCTCAGCTATAGAAGCAGGCAGCACTTAAGTGGATGTCAACATTGGGATTAAAATACCAGATGACGTAGCAGCAAAGATAAGCTGAAGAAGTTCCCAACAGCAAGATCACTGTAGATGTCTCACTGCTACCTTAAGGAAGTGAAGGAATCGGTGACGTTAAGAGTAAGTTCGAGGCATAAAGGCAGCTCAAGAGATGAAACCGCAAACATGTGAAAGGCATCGTGGCCAGCATTAAAGCTTAGGCGGCATAATAAACTGGGTGTGAATATTTTACTAGAGGAGAAAATAAAGCTCAATAAAAGAGGACAAATAATAGAATTTAATGAGGAAGTTGGGCTCAGAGAAATACTCTGAATCCAAAAGGCGGGCAATATATATCTTTCAGGACGCAATGCTTAGTCCACTCGTAATAATAACATAAATTAAAACAATGTAATGGCTGCATGTCGAATGTTCCAAAAAGGATGCGTGGCGTAAATCTGCAGCTTGCATTTAGTGGCTTTAGTGCATCTGAATTTTAAGAGGGCAAGTAAAAGTTAGGTTATTGCAGAGCCACATGCAAGAAATTACTATTTTGAGCGTGAAAAAAAATTACGCACGAAATATTTTTGGCGTTGTTATGAAATTATGAGCGAACTATACCTAATTTTAATGCTTCTTTCACAAAAAAACTTCCAAGATTTGCAAAGTGATCGTCATAAAATGAGGTTCCGCGGAAGTAACCGTCAGTACTGCCAGACACACAGTTTTAACTGCAAATTGGAGCTGTTTAGAGAGACTTACAGTTTTTTTCTTTTTGAAGTATGTGAAAATACTAATTTTAGCTTATCTGAAATTTAAAATTTATTTATGATTTTTTTTTCTGAACCAAAATAAAAAATCCAATATCAATTTGAAAGGAAAACAGTAGAAATCTCTATATTCTCCGGCATTTTAAGGGGGAACGCCACTGTGGGTGGTCAAAAAATAGTCGATTTTTGAGAATTTCTTTTTATAAGTAGGAATGATTATTCGAGGAGCGGACAAAAAGCCATTTATTACATATGTATTAAATTATGTTGATTTAAATTTTTATTGAAAAATATTGAAAATTGACAAATTTATGTAAATAAACGTAACGAGTTAAAAAAAAATGACGTCATCTGGTGGCAGCGATACAGCAATGAATAATCATCTGAAATTAAAAACCCAAAACTTTTATTAATCTACACAATAGTGGCTATCGTTGTACGTAGCCTTTTTTTGTTTTTTTTTTTTTACAAAATGGTGGTTATTTGAATTTTATGTGTGTTTTTCACCATTTTTTTGATTTTCAACAGGCCCAAAAAAATAGTTATTTTCAAAATTTTCAAAATCGGCTACGTACAACGACAGCCAATACGATAACAAAAATTTTGTAAAAAGAAAATTAAAATCGGTCTTCGAGAAATCGTTGCCACCGTATCAAAAGAAGTCGTTTAGAGCAAAACGGCTTTGAAATAACGCATCGTATCGTAAGCGCTACGGGGCCGAACCGACTGGCGCTCACTTAAGTGCACATAGAATCGGAAATAAATTTCGCTTTAAAATTTTTACAACATTTTCTTGAGTAGTTCTACTAACAATCTAGAAAAAAATCGATTTTTTTGAATTTTCACAGTGGCGTTTCCCCTTAAGAGTAAGTGAAAAAATCTGTTTTGCAAAAATTTTACAAACATATTTTCTTCTGGTTTTACAAATTTTGATTAAAAAAGCAATTTACGAAAAATTTAAACGCTGAATATAAATAAAATAAATTGTAATTTAATGAAAACTTTCCAATTTAATATATAAAGGTTTTTATTTTTGTAATTAAGTCTAATTGAAACTGTTTATTAAAAAATAGAAATTAAAAAAACCGCTATTTTATAAAACATCTTTTCGTTTTGGAGGTTACAGTTTTTTGGCCGAAAATGCAGTTTTGCAGTTTCGTATATTTAAATTTTTATCGAAAAAATCTGGCAACACTGTTAACAGTACCGTTGCCAACTCTATTCTCCATAATTTTTTCACAGAATAAAAGGCGCGGGACCTATCATTGTCATCTATATTTTTATTCCACTTATTTTTCGCAGAGCTTTCTTCAAGCGGCTCAGGTTGGACTGAAGCAATTAAAGAAATTACGGCCTTCGAACTCAAAACTTACCCATATATTTATATATCATTAGAATACGAGTATAAATAAGTATTAAACAACTACTGCAAATGAAGCTTCTTCTTTCATTTTATACCCGAGACAAATTTCCGGACGATGGAGTTTCTTAGTCTCATAGACCCTTCCACGGGGCACTGGACACGCTGCCAAACTCGGGACCGTCCCGATAGCTTAGACAGCTGATAACATACACACATATCTCAGCCATGCTATCCTTACCACAAGCAGTAATTGTGGTAGCTGTCTAACTATTTATGACACACAATTTGTCATGTCTTTGAAAAAATATTTTCTGGAAAAAACGTCAGAGCACTTCACACTAATTGTCTTGAAAGAGAAAAACGAAAAAGAATTTCCAATCCATTAACAATTCTTAAGTGGTTGTTGTGGTTCCTTAATCAATTGTGACAAATATCAGATGAATGACTGCTTCTAATCCTTTTCTTCTAATGTCACAAAATTTTTTAATATACCCGCTGACTAAGCTGGCAATGCACGTATGTATGTAGGTATGTATGTAAGTACAACTTTTATCGTCATATGTACATATGTATGTATGTAGCCGCACTCACTGCCATATAATTAATTGAAGCACATTAATAAAAAAAGAAATGAGGTAAAAAGCGAAAAAGTCAAACAGTGAAGCTCTGAGCTGAACATGAAAAACACTTCAGACGAAATGAGCGATAAAGCAAAAAAATCAACGAAAAAGGCTTGAATTCGACAATGAAAAACAAAAAATGAACAGTTGTGCGGCAGCGCAAATGTATCGCTTTCCTTTTTTTGTTTTTGTTATTAATGACGGTAATTTTTTCAATGATCATCAGGTGAAGTCATATTGATGCAAAAGAGCCACCGCTTGAGTTGATGAATGATAGCGATTGTGTGTTAGCGTGCTGCGGTCGGTCGGTGAAGAGCGAGCGAAGATTGTGAGCATATAAAAAACACTTAAAGGAATAGCGAAGATCTCGACAATCAACGAACAACTTGCCACAACTACCACCAACATCAGCGCCGCCGTCGCCGCAGTCCACGTTACACAATAGTCACCGAAATGTGTGATATGAGGTGAATACTTATGACCACTGTGTGACTCCTGTCGGTCCAGCCTACTGCTGACTGCCTGAGTACCAGTTCGGTTATGTGTGCATTGAAGCAACTGCTAACGATCGCTTCTATGCTCGTACCTTCTGCTCTGCCATACCATCCTGCTGCCTTTCTACCTGTCTGTTTGTCTGATTTTCTCGCGATGATGATTATGATTGCTTTGAGCCCATATAAGCCCATTGAGTTAAGATTCCGACAATGTGATAAGTTGTGTCGTCATTTTTTTCCACCAGCTTATCCGCACACACAGTTACTTACACTCACGTGACCAACCGTCCATCCTTGGCCACCTGAAGTGTCCGTTTGCTAACTCTACGGTACGTCCTTGTGCAACTCACTGGCTGTTGATGGAGTTTTCTCAGGAATACAAATTCGGTTTGTATTTTTTGTATGTTTTTTTCTTTTTTTGTTATTTTTAAATAGCAGACTATATACACACACAAATGCATATGTATGCTTATATATGAGTCAGGTTACCTACTATACATGATCTGCCAAGTAAAAAATACTTTTTTTACCTCCGCTCTCGAGGCACTCACAAAAAAGGCTAAAACTGATTAGTTGTCATTTTTCATCTGTCATAAGCAACGGCTACTGGTTTTCCAGAGAATCTCCCAACTTCTTATACCATGCGTAAATGCCTTGATGGATTCTGTGGCTCTGCTTTGGTCTGTCCCAGTGGCTTTCGGTGGTCATTTGCCACTTAAATGAATGCGTTTTTAATTTTTATTGTTTGCTTTTGTGGCGTTTAATGGGTTATTTGCGCTGTTGGACGCTTCCCTTTCAAACAACGCTTTGGCTGCCCATCTGCCTGTACGTTCGTCTGTCCATCGGCAATGATTAACCGCAATGGCTACTATTAATATCGCACACATTCATAGCACAAAGATCCAGTCCATTTCGTCTTCTCTCTATTACTTCGTCAATGACTTTGGTCACATCCATTAATGGTATTTAGTTCGGAGATGCGTAGATTCCCAGCAAACGTGCGTACTCGTATCGCTATCTGTGTGCTCAACTTGCACGTACATACATCATTTTAAGCATCTATCTTCAGCTATTTAACTCAACTTCTCGGCGTTGTTAAAATTTGATCTGCGTGGAACTCCCATGAATCTCTCACACGCCTGCTGTGCTGATGGTGTTAACCCTACTGCCGTTCGCCCACCAATACCAATGAAATGAGCAGAAAAATCGAAGTGATTAATTTTTCAGTTTTACATTTTTTCTTTGAGTGTTTATATAATAGCATAATAATTTGATATAAAACTCTCTAATCTGACTACTGACTGCTGTGCTACAAAACCGTATTTAAATTGCGCTTAAACTTTTAGTATGCGCCAACAAATGATCTTTAGCCTTCCTGGTATTTTTGTGAGGTTTTTAATTTTAGGAATTCTTTGTGCTGTTTTTCTTTGAATCTGTACGTTTTTTATTTTTATTTTTGATAATAAATAGCCGTGAGTTTTGTTAACTCTATGGTAATTATCATAATTCAAATATGTAGTCACTTAATAATGCTGGAAAGTGTGGTTGTAGTGGCTATTTATTACATGAAAAAAAAGTATTTTCGATTCCAAATGAAAGTCGAGGATGGAGGCTTTAAATTCAGAAACACTTTTAACTGCACAAAATGAAGCTGTTCGTTGATTTGAAAGTTATTCTCTAAATTATGTTGTGCCTATTGGAATTGGAAGCTAATCGCTAAGCCGGAATGCCAAATGCTAGTTTAATTTTTTGATCATTTAATATATATATATTTAAGAACACACACAGAAAATTAAATATCATTCCGGTAAATATTTTCCAAGTTACACGCAAATTTGGAAAGGCATTTCAGACTTAGACTCAGTGCTTTTCAAACTTTGAACACTGTTTCCTCAAAATGGTTTGACCAACATTACTCGAAAAGGGCTAAACCGATTAGTCTCAAATTTTAACACAAGCTTCTTAAATATATTTTGTAGTATATTAACTAACCGAAGCTTTTTTCTCACCGATAAACATTTTTTATAAAGAAGGCTGAAATTTTGGTAAAAGATCGATTTTTCTTTTTTTTTTAGAAACCGTCATTTTGTCAAAAATTGTTTTTGCTTATTCCTTCGATTAATTACTAGCTTTAACATTACTTTAACGAAATTTGTTTAGTTTTTTAATTTCAGAGGATCCAGTTCAGAGATATAGGGTCACCGCAAAACATCTTTTTTGAGCTGAGCTCCCGGAGATCAGCTGTAACTCCTTTCCAAATAAATATTTTACTAATACTAAATCTGAAAATACAGTTAAAAGATAACATAATATGTGTACAAATTTTTAGATCAATAAATTTAAAAGTTTTCTCAGAAAAAATTATGGAAAATTCGCTTTTTTTCGGCCGTGAATATTTCGGCTGTGAATATTTGCGAGGTCAGAGCCGCAGAAATAAATTATCTTCATTCAGTAAATGATTTTTTTAATCTTTGAGTTGTCTTCGATAATCGTTTTACATTCAAAAACCACAAGGTCCCTTTACAAGGTTCACCGTAATCTAGCGTTTATTCACCAGTACTCAATGGATTTTAAAGATCTGTATGTCTATTTATGACGAACGTTGGTCCGAATCTCGGTGAAACACCAAAATTAAGAAAAACATTTTTCTAATAGCGGTCGCCCCTCGGCAGGCAATGGCAAACCTCCGAGTGTATTTCTGCCATGGAAAAGCTCCTCATAAAAATATCTGCCGTTCGGAGTCGGCTTGAAATTGCAGGTCCCTCCGTTTGTGGAACAACATCAAGACGCACATCACAAATAGGAGGAGGAGCTCGGCCAAACACCCAAAAAAGGTGTACGTGCCAATTATATTATATATATATATAAGGATTCACTCAATAAATTTGTGTTGAGCGTTTTACTGTTTCACATTAATTCTGTTGAAACTAAATGTCTCTAAATTTTAGATGTAGATCCTAAAATGTGTTATAACTAGGCAAATGACAAGAAGCAGAAAAAAATTATGATCACTCAACTCACAGCGGCATAGATATTAAAACTATTAAGGAGAGTTCGGTCCTAAGTGAGTGCTGTGTCATTAAAACTGCCGGGGATAAACGGAAATTCAAAAAATATATTATTATTATTATTCTTTTTTAGAGAAATATTAAATATTCCACTAATAATTTTAACACACTGGCTGCATTGGCCTTTGGTGATATGTATATTTATTCCGTCCGTTCCACAGTGAAGCTTAGTGCCACATACCATTCGTATACCAGGAAGATTCTCCAAAACTCTTTAGTTCGTACAAAATTCGAATATGTCATGTTCTTTTTCCATTTCAGCATGCTTAGCAAAGTGATAGTCCTGCGAGTAGGCACTGCAAAACCTTGTTGATACAATAGAATAGACCTAGCCATCGGCAAGAGGACTACGCTATGGGCATCTTTTTGGACATAAAAGGGGCATTTGATACTTAGACCGGGTGCTAGTGAATTGGATTCATTCGATGTTGACCCAAAGAATCGTCACGGTGCGAGCAGAGGAATATCTGCTGGTGTCACCCGGGGTTAATATAGGCTGCTCCCAAGGCGGGGTGCTGTCCCCATTGCTCTGGTGCATGCTGATCAGTCCTCTACTCACCACCTTAATGGAGTCTACGCACTAGCATATGCGGACGACGTTGCCTGTTTCGTATCTGAGCGAACGTCTTATCTGAGCGAACGCAACTTTCTCGCAAAACAAGGAAACGATTACTCTAACCTTGACGAAATAATTGCTGGTGTGCCGCAAGGAAGCATTCTTGATCTGCTCCTATACCTTCTATATACCAGAGACTTGCCAATACCCCCGAATAGCTAGCTTGCTCGCCCCTTTGGCCGGCGACACTGTCTTCCTAGCAATTGGAAAAGCGCTGAAAAAGCTGCAGCCAAACTTCAAATTGCAACAAACGAAGACTTGGCGCATAAAATTGAATACTACCAAGTCAGTATAAACTTCACCAACAAAAAAGTGAATCAGTGCCAAATAATACTGCTCGTTGCTGCAGTACCACATGCAAACACTGCGAAAGACCTTGGCATAACGCTCGATGCTACTATTCGATGGAAGGAGCATATAACAAATTATAAAGCCTGTGTGGTCCTATGGCGCGCAACTATGGGATTGCGCCAGTCAGAGTAATATAAATATACTTCAACGGCTGCAGAATAGAATCTTTTGAGATATTCTCAACTCACCTTTTTTCGTTCGGTCGCTGAAGAAATTAAAAAACAAGCAGGAGCCTGCTACATTAGGCTTCAAAGGTACGTGAATGAGGAAGCAAGCAAACTCATCAACACCTCAGGCCTAAACCGACGGCTCCATCGAATCAAACCACGTGATCTGGCATGATAGCTGTTAACTTAGGGAAGATACTATGAAAATCTCTTCACGAAATTCTCTTCATGTTACCTAAATTGTACTTCTCGTTAGTTTATGTGTAACTAGTTGCTAAGCAATGAAAATAAATGGTTTTCCAATACCGGGTGTTATCTTGAATAGCCCACTATTTCGGCAGATGCCACTATTGAAGCTGTTATTTTTTGATATTTGATAAGTAGAAACTACGCCATTAATAAAAATGGAACGATGCACGCTTAAATAACGCATTGAAATTATTAAAATTCACTATAAAAATGGTGAAAATTTTTCAGAGACGGTTCATAAAATTCGAACATTTTTGGATCATCGTAAAGCACCTTGTCGGACCACAATACAGAAATTGGTGAAAAAATTCGAGCTGTTGGGTCAAGTTAGTGATGTGAAGAATAAACCCGTGCACGTCGCTCAAGGACAGCCAAAAATCGAAAATATTGCTGTTGTAGCCGAAAGTGTTGAAGAAAACCCAGCTTTGTCCATTCCTCGCCATTCTCTGGAATTAAGCATTCCCCAAACGTCATTACACCGTATTTGCATAAAGATTAGGGTGTTAAGGCTTATAAAGTCCAGTTAACACAAGAACTCAAGCCGGGCGATCATCAACAACGTCGTGTCTTTGCCGATTGGGTCGATGAAATGCATAAAAATGATACGGAATTCCAACGAAAAATCATCTTGAGTGATGAGGCCCATTTCCACCGGAATTGGATGGTATTGATCTAGACAACGTTTATTTTCAACAAGACGGTGCTACGTGCCACACAACGAAACCATTGATCTTTTATAGGAATAACACCTCTTATTGGAAAACGCTTTATATACCAATATATCCTCAAATTTTATTATTGAAGGAGAACAAATTGAACTTGCCGACTCCTTTCAATACCTTGGAAGTGAGATTACAATGGATGGGTGTGCAAAGAAAGACATGGAATCCCGATTTAATAAGCGCTGGAGTTTTTGCCAGCTTACGAAAAATCTAGAACTCAGCCAGTTTATCTGTGAAGACAAAATTGAACTTGCACAAATCCAACGTCCTCGCAGTTCTTTTATATGGTTGTGAGATATGGCTAGTGAGCGACAGCCTTACAATCAAGTGACAAGCCTTCATAAATAGAGAACTGCGTCGCATTCTCCACATTTGGTGGTCCAGCATTACTTATAAGCAACTCGTCATTATACCAACGCTGTGACATCGAGCCAGTCGCTATAATAATAAAAAGGCGTAAATAGTGTTGGATTGGGCACACTTTACGGAAAGCTCCCGGTATAATCTGTCGCTACGCACTTGACTGGAAGCCCCAGCGTAGCCGGAAAAGGGGAAAGCCTAAAACGTCATGGCGTCGCACTGTTGAAGGAGACACTTGAAGGAGACAGAGAATGCTGGAAAATCATGGCTGGAGATAAAGGAGTTAGCAAGAAATCCAACTCAGTTCAGATGTTTGACCTCGGCCCTGTGACCCATCAGGAGTTAGAGGAAAAATGATGCTGATGATGAGTTACAGTATCAACAAACCTTGTTAAGTATTTTATGTTGTATCTATGTTTGTATATATTAAAAAAAAAAAACAAATTGGACTGGTTGTCTACAGTAGGTGTCTAGCTGGTGGCAAACAGAAGGGTAGTCCAAATAAACACAAGCCAAATACCAACTGCATATCGCTTAACACAAAACACCAACTCATCTTAATAAAGTAAAATAAAATACGCATTGCTTTTTTTCTTTAATGTGGTATATGATTTCTTTATTGAAATTTGAATTGTAAGTGTTCTTAGAAACTAATTAGTTTTAATCAATTATGCGAATCAACAAGATTTATATTTACCCTTTTATTTTACCATATACATACTTGGTTTTCTGTTTCTTATTTTTATATTTTTATTTACATTCGCTTGCAACCTCAGTGCGTAGGAGTTTCCTTTGTTTTACATTTCAATAGTTATTTTTATCACAGATTACAATTTTTGCTTAGTAAGTATGGCATTTAATATGCATGTTTTTACTAAATTATGAAATCGTACAATGTATTTTTTATATTTCTTACGTGTAAATGTATGTATGTATGTGTTTGTCTTTTAATCCAAAATGACGAACAACTACAAGTGCATTATTCATGTACATGTGTGCGTGTGTGTATTGTTTCGCCTTAGTCTTTAAATAATTGAATTAATTAATTTGTTGAATACTAAAGTGAAATACATATATACATACGCGTGCAATAATAATGTTTATTATAATTATAATATTACTTGTTATTTGTTGTTGCTGTGCTGTGCTGTTACATGTTACTACTACACAGGTTACATACCAAATTAATTGGAAAATGTCTTAATTAATAACTTCATTTTTGCTGACTTGTAAATAAGTGCATCTATGAATGTATGTATGTATGTATGCATGTATGAAGCGGTGCGTGTTATGCTCGACATTGCAATTAGAGTTGCGAAAAAAAATTGTAACTATGCACATACACATGCACGTTCGTACACAAAGTTACTCGCTATAAACTCAACGTTGAATTGGCATATGAAATTTCAAAGTAACTAACGCTCATTCACTTCAATAGTGTCATACACCGAAAGCCAAAATATTGAGCAAAACGGCTTTGAAGTTTTCAATTTCCTATGACTCCCTAAGCAAGTGGTAAAATTTACTTTCATCTAAGCCAAAGTACTGAGCTCGCGTTTCACGTAAATGGGCGCGTTTTCACGTAAATGGGCTCGCGTTTCACGTAAATGGGCTGTCAGCAACATTTTTCAACAACTATTTAGAATTGAGCGCAAACTGACATTTCATTTGAGAGTGAAGTGTCTGAGTTCGAATACTCCGACACGTAAGCCAATCTTCTTTATATTTTTTTGTGTCAATATACTAGGTTCTTCAATAAGTTTTGTGGTTTGATAAGAGAGTGCGTTGCTATCAGCCTAAATCTTTTTCTTATGTTGTTACACTCTTCATATGAATGTTGTGAAGTTTCATTTCGATCTGCCAATTCATTCTTTGCTTACGAGCCATTCAGTATCGGCATTATTTTCTACAATGTGGAAAAAATCAAGTATCGTGCAATGATTGAAATTTTTATTTTCGGAAGGTCTAAAAGCCGAGGAAATTTATGAACGAATGTTGAAAATGTATAAGGATTTTTCGTTATCAATTAGTACAGTAGAAAGATGGATTGCTGAATTCAAAAGTGGTCGTACAAGCCTCTAAAACGATCCACGTTAAGGGCGTCCAAAAATAGCAGCAACATCAGAAAATGTTCAAAAAATACAAGATATCGTATTGGAAAATCATCGAGTGACTAAAAGAGATTCAGTACAAATCCTAGGTATCTCATTGAGCAGTGTAAGCAATATTTTGACTGAAGTATTGGGTGGCAGAAAGCTGTGAGCGCAATGGGTGCCGCAATCACGAACAATGGAACAAAAACGCAATCGAATGCGACTTTATCAGCAACATTTAGAACATTTTCGAAAGGATAAAGTGAATTTTGTGCACCGATTCATCAGTATGAATGAGACTAGAGTCTATCACCATAATCCTAAATCAAAACAGTAGGCTAAAGAGTGGTGCACATCTGGTTCTTCGACTCCGGAAAGAGTTCGTGTCCATCAATCGGCCAAGAAGCTGTTAATATCAGTTTATTGGGATGCGCGACGAATTTTTTTGTGTGGATTTTTTGCAAACTGGGAAAACCATAAATTCTGAATTACAATATTATTATTATATTATTAGAAAAATTCGTAAAAAATACCCAGTTTGCAGAAGAAGAAAAAGAGCATTTTGACAATGACTAAAATCCATGAATTAAATTTCGAATTGTTGTAGCAGCCACGGATTACACCAGATTTGTCCCCTAGCGACTTCCATTTGTCTCCAGCTCTAAAAAAATGTATACACGAAAAGAGTTTTTCCTCAAATGATGAGATCATAACAGCTATGGAAAGGTATTTTGCAGCCCTTCCAAATTCTCACATCAGGGATGTAATTCATCAATTGGGAACTGGTGGGAACAAGTGTATTGATGCTCAGTGAGACTATACTGAATATTGTATTTATGTATTTCGAAGTTTAAAATGCTTTTCGTAACGAAATTTGCCAATGGCTTCTGGGGCTATGCTCATAAATTTACCCTTTCTTTTCATTTGTCAATCAATGTTGCTAGAAACACTTCATAACAAGCCAAATCCATGTTTCTGGCGCAATTTCAAGTTATTACTAGTCGAGGCACCTTCGATTCACCACTTTTCTGCTCACTTCATGAAAACATTGCATGTGAAAGCAACAACAAAGTTATCGATCCAGATTCGCCACTAGCGAGTATAGTTACAACTCATAAAACTGATACAACTCACTATTTTCAATGCTGTCAAATCTCTTTTCTGATATGAAGCAAGTTACATTAGACCACGTTCATACAGAGCAAATGCTGATTTAATTTTGCGAATTCTATTTTGGCGTGGCCCGTCACGTTCACACGCGTCAGCTCCGTTGAATGCAATTGTTTAGTATTTAGTATAAAATCAACAACAACACTGAAAACAACGAGTACGCAAAGGGTCTTGGCAGTGAGCGAACATCACAAGCAACCAGTGGGAGCAACAGATGTTTCCCTATGTGAACACGGTTTTACCAACTCGCATTAAGTGCTTCCTAATAAATGAAATTTTCGGCAGCTCTTTTGCAGTGACACTCGCTAACATATGGCAAATCGAACACGGCTATTGTTAATTTGATATCGCCACAAATTTTTTACACAGCAGAAAAGAAGTGCATCTGGTAATTTCTGTATACCTATCTATAAAAAAAATGTTTCTTATATTTTGACACTACTGAAGTAAGTGAGTGTATTAATTAGTATTTAGTAATATTACCTACAAGTTGGTTGTGGCTCTACAGTTTTTATTATATTTTATCTGCAATATTTCCATTGCCGTTATTTTTATGTTATGAGCAATAAATATTTAATTTGTTTTAATTTAATTTATTTTTGTTTGTTGGTGCGAATATTCATGGCTGTAATTTTGCTACTAATTTAGTTGTTTAATGTTTTATTTACACGTACATAAGTTAACATTGTCAATATACTGTCAAAAAAGTACCCAGGAATGATAATTTGAAAAGCCCACCTGAATTCGAACAAAAAATGTCAGGGAAATAAAGAATATTATTCAAGAATTATCCGGCATTTGAGAGCGCAGATTCCTCAGATTTGTAGAAAAAAATTATGAACTTTTCACCGCTATAATGCATCTTCTCAGACGCTATAATATTCAACGAATTTCTGACCAAACCCCTAACAAATATCATCGAAATTATGTAAAATTAAGTTATTTAAACAAATGAAATGAGGATAGAAAAATTGAACCATCTTTTCACATAGAGATGTATGAATCAATTTTTATGGAAGCTTCAAATATTTAAAAACCTGCAGACAAGCTTTCTGGCTTAGCGGGTAGAGTTCGAAATTTCACTCTAAACGAATTATTTAATTAAATTGAAATTCAATTCACCAATTACTATTTCCACGTGAAATGGTTTAGTTGACGTTTTCGCTTTTCGAAACTTAAATAATCATATCGGCGCACTCGTTTTTGATCTGGCAAAATCGTGCAAATCAACAGGAAGAGGAAAAGGGTAGTATTATGAGTTGCAAAATGAATAAATCTCTACATGAATTTATCTGTTTTATTTTATGAGCAGCGCAGCGAACATTAGCATCATCCGAGCTTTTGCGTCGTCGGTTGAACTCAGGCCTTCTTTATTGAATTCCAATTGTCTGTATTTTGTGCTGTTTTTACCTTTGTTTTCCTAATTCACGGCCTCAACAAGACTCAGTCTTGCGTGTGTTTCGTTAATCTGTTTTGATTGTTGACAGGGTAGGTGATTAGCCTACCGCTATCAGCCGTAAGTCGTGGGAATGCCGACCTGCCGTTGCTTAGAAACAGCGCCTTCTTACTGTTTGGAGCGCCATCTGTGTGTTACATTTTTCTGGCAGAAGGATCAAACAGATGGTTGAGGACTTCGCTAAATTTGGTGTGTCTGCGCTATTACCGCGATTGCCCGCTTCCTCTTGCTGGCGCCACTGTTGCAATATGTAACTGTGTCTTTTTTTCTTATTTTAGCTGCCACAATAAAAGTAATGCGCTGACTATTGTGCGGGAGTAAGGATGGGAAGAATACGATTTTTGGGTTTGAGGAATGGAATTGGAGGATTTTTTTGTTTTGTTTTTAGAAACAGGGAAAGTAGGTAATTTTGGAAAAGTGCGAGGTCCGTGCTCTACGTGGGAAATCCACAAATCCACAACCTCTGGGATGGCAGATTAGTGTACTTACGCTAGACTACCGAGGCCGCTGTTTTTACCTAATTTGTCGTTATTTGTTTGATATCATCGCCCCATTTTTCGTTCGAATTCTTTTATTGTCTTCTGGCTGCTCGTGATCTGCGTTCCTTGATTCTCTTTGTCCATCTGTTAACCATTACTCGCGCCACATAGGCCGGCCCCTCTCGATTTTGCCTCGGTAACTCTTTCGATTGCATCGGAAACTTTTCTTTTCCGTCCCAGAGCTGCACTTGAAATTTTGCATTCGTCAAAATGTGGCGAAGGAACGACGATAAATTTTAGGTATCCTCACTATTTGCAATTTTTTAATACTGGCACTTCACATTTATAAGAATTTTGCTCTGAATTGTCAAAGTTGCCGAACTTGGATGATCGCATTTGTTATGTGCACTTTTTCTTGCTTCTTTCGTTTGCCCCTCATAATACCAATGCCCACAATTTTCACGTAAATTCGCTTCAAAACTCATTAATCCGTTAGAAAAAAAATGTTGTATTTTTTTGACCTATTCCCTGTACTTTTTCGACAGCATGTAGATACGCAGCAGAGTACGTGAGCCCCTGCACTTCGCACTCGAAATGTTCAAATATTTATTATTAGCTCTTTTTAATTGCTATTTCTATAACATGCTTTTAATTTTAATTAATAATTTTTACAAGCAATTTTATCAAGGTATATTAGTTCTTTTTACAACGCCTTCGCAGTTGTTACTGACAGAGTATCGTTTTGGTCGGCGTAGTTTTTTCTGCCGCTGTTGTGTATAAAGTCATTAAACCCGTAGCATGACTGATGGCGTATGCGTACGCTTTAGCTAGCCGTTTTTATTAAACACTTTAATAATTACACAACAACAACACCAATAATAGCACCAGGTATAGTAATTCGCGATGACTATCCTCTTAGCATTTGCAACGCGTTCGTGCCTTTAGTCTTTAGTGTTTGGTTTAAAAGTTTTTTTTTTTATTACGCGCGTGCGACCTTTTTCCACACTTACAAAATGCAATAAAACTTTTACTGCCGCTAACTCAAATTACGTTTTTATTGCCAAATAATTAGCGCGATTAAATTGCGACGGCAGCCGCTTGCGATTTAGCGGAATATTTTGGTGTGTATGGGTATAAAAATTTAATTGAAAACTAGCGCAATTTACTTCCTTGAAATTACCTATGAGCATATGTTTTCAATATTTTTGTTTTTTTTTTTTTGCTACGATTTATTGCCTGCTTTGCCGTTGCACATGTCCCGTTGAATAGATGAAGCGAAAACTTGGTATTAAATATTCAGTTCTCGAATCGATCGAATTTCTTCATTTACCACAACTCAGCCTTCCGCGCGCGCCGCTGCCAAGGCATAGTTAACGCCCACGCTCGTTCCATTGCCCCCATATGCCGCTTGACTGTCACCGACCGCATTACCGCCGCCACTGCTATAACACATACTTGCCCCGCTGCTCACAGACGTTCCCATTAGTCCGCTACGCGCCAGCTGATTCAGTGCAACACTGCCAACGCCCCCACCGCTGCTATTGTGCGCCAACTTCATATTCGGTGGCGTCTGTGGCGGCGTATCGGGCTGTATTTCGGCGAAACCCAGTCGTTGTTGCTGCTGCTGTTGCTGTTGCAGCTGGTGATATTGCTGCGCTGTCAAAAGTGGTGGTCCCTGCGCCATGGAGGGTGGGCTGGAGGCACTACTGTTGCTGCTGCCACTGCCAATACTGCCGTTGTGATTGCTGATGCTGCCACTGCTGTTGGAACTGAGATTGAGAAAATTGCCGCTGCTGTTGTTGTTGATGTTGCTGCTGCTGCTGCTGCCAACCGCCGCGTACGCCGTAGGTATGCGCGAATAGGGCAATGCGCCGACGCAACCGCTCATCATACTCAGCGATGTCGAATTGTTGTTGCTGTTGTGCGCTGGTTGCATGTTGTTGCTGTTGCTGTGATTGTTGTGAGGATTGAGTTGAGCTACTTGTTGCAAGTGCGGCGGCATTTGTTGATAATACTGTTGCCGACTCTGCAGCAGTGATTGGTGTTGCTGCTGTTGATGCTGTTGTTGTTGCTGCTGTTGATATGTATTCATTTGTATTGGCGGCGGTAGTGTGGGTGGCGGCGGTGGTGGTGGTGGTGGTGTCTTGCAACCGACCGTGTCTGCCAAACTCCAGATCTTGGGCTTGCTCGCTGGGAGCGGTATACCACAGTCCGCCGCACGCAACAGGTTTTTTGATGCGCTATAATCGTCGGCAACATTGATGTGGCTAGGCGGACCATATGTCATGCTAGCTGCGTGATGTTGTTGTTGATGTTGCTGGTAGTAGGCCGAAGTATGTTGCTGCTGGTAAGGATGGTAGCTGGGATGCGGCCCGTAAGGTGAGTTGTAAACACCACCCATACTCCGGAGAGTGGGCATATCGCCGAATTTTGGCTCCTCCAAGGAACAGCCGTCCACCTTATCCTCTTTCTGAAGCATTTCAGATTTTATAATAGGATCTTCTGCAAAAAAGAGATAAACATAGAAAAATCGAATTAAATTAATTTTGATTTATTTGCAGAATCAGTACAGGAGTTTGGCCTCCACAATTTGGCCTCTCTACAAATTATTTACAATACAGTTTTATCATACTCTAGTGCTAAAGCAGCCCTCTATATTTGAATGAGATGCAGCTAACCCATGCCCAACCCGAATATCATTTTAGTAGGCGTTGAAGCGTGCAACCCCGTTTTGTGGTAGCTTTCCATAACAAAATGTTTCAGCTTCCGCCACCTCCAACCAATCTCTCACAGCCTCCCCTTATTGTGACTGTGAATCGACAAGTATTCTCGTATTCAATATATTCACAGCTGTCTTGTCTTGAAGTTAACTTAATTTGGTAAAGTCACAAACTTCATCAAGGCCACTTAAAGGCGTTGTCGTACAGCCCTTAAGTCAACGGCAGCCAGATGCCAGCAACTTCCGGCTACCAACTAGTCGAGTAGCAGACCGGATAGCTTAGACAAATCGTCAGCGGCATAGATAAAACACAACAATAACAATAAACAAGTAACAGAAATATGTAGCAACAAAAATTATAAAAGCGAATGACAATTGGGGAGCTGGAGTAAAGTAAGCGGAAAGAGCAAAACGGCTACTTGAAACGTCGCGCCACATAAATATCACTTAGAGGGAACGAGCCGCCACAACCGCCAACCGCAGTGCTGGCAATGCTGATTTTTCAAACGTTTTGTTGTGCGACAGTGATTTTGGCAAGTTCGTACTATTGAGGGTTGTGAACGGTACTTTAAGGGTGAATCAACGAAGAGAATCATAAGCTGACAAAATTTCTAATTGATTTCTAAAGAAATGGCATTCAATTTACGCTTTGCTCAGGCTCAACTAGTCGAGGAGCTTGACTGGTGGAAATACGTGGTTCCAGTGAAGGGGTTCCAACAAATTTTGCAGGACAACTAATTCCAAAAAGGCTTTAGGAATCAGTGATAGAAAAAGAATTCTTCACTTTTCCGAGCACTAATTGACGTATACCTGAAGATAAAATATGTGCTTAGCGACTTATAATATTTTGATTAAATAATAAATTCTAAAAATTACAAAAAGCACAGAAGTTTTTAAGTTAGTATAAGTCGCAACTTTTATTTACATAGTTTTTTGCAAAAGCATAAGTTTGCTTGAACGATTATCACTCTGCTTGAACTGGCGCTATTTTTTCGATTCACCCTGCCAAGGGAAGCAACGAACTCATTATATAGTTCGCTCACCACTTTGAGCTGCCTTTACACTAAAGCCCCGTGCACACAGCGAGTTTATAGCGGAGCTTATATATTTTAACTGATACACGAACTTTTCAACGTTGGGAAAGCAAACACAGTGCACGGCAATCATAGAAGAGAGTGTTAGATCAGCACCTACTTTCAGGCATAAACCCATTTGGGTTCGTTTAACGAAGGATGCTTGATTTTTTAACGCCCTAAAGTGCGTATTATTGAGAGTAGGTCACCGTAGTCAAATGTGTTTGTATGTCCACCTTAAGAGAGATTGTTTTAAGCGAGGAAAAGTACGTGTATTTTCTTGAAATTCGGCCGGTACTTAGACGGAAGTTCGTCTTAACCCGTGTTTAACTGGAAAATGCTGTATACACATACATATTCACATATAGTCTGTTTAATGGAAGTGTGACCTTCAAAATTCATACTTAGCGTTCCGTTATAAAAAACATAAGTGCTGACTGCAAATGAGAAGTCGAAGTCGTTATAAGTTAAAAACGTTGACGACTTCGTCGGACGGGATGCAAGAAATATATCTCTCGAAAGCGGTATAGAACATCATTAAATTTGTTCGTGACAAGGCCGAACTTATCGTTGGATGAAGCTGAAGTAGTTTTATGGAAAAGGGGTGTTAATGCATCCAAAGACACGATTCGAGGATGCGTACGGGCAGCAGATCTGAAATTTCGGAGCATATTGAAAAAGCCTCAGCTCTCATTATCACATATTGAAAAAATACCCACGCAAGTATTCAGAACGGAATTGGGTGAACATAATACTCGCAGGTGAGTTTTATACTTGGGCGAATTGTCGCAGCCTTGGTGTTCTGCTGATAATCGACAACTTCAACGAGACGTTAAGCATCCAGTTAAAGTTCTTGTTGTTGTTGTTGTAGCAGCATAAACATTATCCATACATATATGGACAAGCTGCTGAAGGGACAGTCCTTTGCCGGATATAAAGCCGGGTCGTTCCGGTAACGTAGAACCGACTGTCGTGGGAACGAGTTAAAGTTCTTGTTTGCGGCTGCTTCTCCAAAAAAGGATTTGGTCATTTATTTTTGTTTACCGCCAATTTGAGTGCAGTTTTGATGAATAAAATATATCAAGAGTATTATTACCGTCAGCTGCGAAGATGTATGGAAGAACCAGCCAACCATTACAGGATTTACAGGAAAGCAACAATCCCCAGAGCCGAAACCGAAGGAGAATAGAGTTAAAATAGCAAAATAAGATAGAAATATTGGATTGACTTGCAAAGTCACTTCTTTGGTGTTTGGGCCACAGTTAAGCAAAAACTCAAAGGAAAACAAATATGGACGCTAAACAGTTATCAAGTCAAATTTAATTGATTTGGAACCGATTACTTCAACACCGTGCGCAGAAATTTACACAAAGTTTGACTCGTAAATTGGAAGCCATTATAGCCAATGTTTGCGACTACACATTTTATTGAATACATTGCGAATAATAAAAGTTATAAGTTCCTATAACGCAGCAAGGAATCCAAATGGGGCCTTAGGGTGGCCGAGTGTCTTGTGTTAAACAAGCAACCTGACTAACCTAACCTAACCAACCACGCAGTTTGTTGCAATCGATTTGGTCAAATAGTTTCCAAGTTATGGCGGTCACGCCTCCATTACACATACTGTAGTTAGTTAAACAAAATGGATGTGCAACAATTGATTAGTGAAATTGCGCTTATTTGACCTTGGGGGATAAAAAAGTTGAAAATTATTCAAACCGGATTATTATGGACCAAATTTTGGCATACAATTACAATCTGCCCTCAGGTGCCTTTTTTGAAAAAATCTTTGCTCAGCCATGAGTTCAAAGAACAGATAAGCTGTAAGTTCCGTTATAAGCTCTACGTGTGCGCGTGGCCTTATTGCAAGAAAACAAGCGCAAGTGCCAATGGCCATGAGCACAACGTCAAAGTGCAAAGGCAATGGGTGAATGCTTTGCCAAAAAACAAAAGCGTGTCTGAAGTGTACGCAAGGCAATAAGCCACTTAAATGGAAACTAGAAATGGCACAGACAATTTGCTTAAGAAGCACAATGGCATGACTTAAGTTTACAGTGGCGCTAAGATATGAGTTGTAAGAGAAATGAGTAGTTAATATCACCATAACCATTTCTGAGAATCATTTGCCAAAAGGACTAAAATTGACTTATGGTGCAATGTAAATGTCGAATGTTTTTTTAAGAGCTAAGAACTTAAAATTATGAAACAAAATAGAAATTTTGTTGAAATGAATTTGTTTTTATTATAATCAGGTAGATAAAATAAAGAAAAATGTCAAAAAAGTTGGCCATTCTCAGCTGTCAAGCCATGGTCATCAACATCGATAATTTTCTTGCAGCTAAAAAAACACCTGAAGTGATGCGGTAGTTAAAGTGTTAAATTTTTAAAGTTGCTGTGAAAAGTCCACAGCCTTAATAACAGTAATTTTTTTAATATAAAAAAGTATTTCGTTTTTTTACTAAAATATAACCATTGATAAACAGCCTATTTTCTCCGATAATTTTTTCTGAATTTTTTCGCTAAAGTTTTCTCAAACTCACCTTTTCGCAATTCACCGCCCATAGCTGCACCACCACCATAAACTCCATTAACACCATCAACAACTCCACTTCCACCATTCAATTTCTCAACCTCATCAGCATCTTTCTCCTTCTCATCGTCGGACATGATTGCTTCATCATCATCGTCGGTTTTGTTCTTTGGCTCCCATGTCATTTTATTCTCCTTCTTCAGCCGTCGGCGTGCATTTGCAAACCATGTTGAGACCTGCGTCAGCGTCATTTTCGTAATGATGGCCAACATTATTTTCTCACCTTTGGTGGGGTAGGGATTCTTTTTATGCTCACTGAGCCACGCTTTGAGGGTGGCTGTGGATTCTCGTGTGGCATTCTTGCGGCGCGCAGCCAAATCATAACTTGAACCGTAACTGTAAAGAAAATAAAAATGCATCGTTACTTTTTTAATTATTTTGCAAATATTTGTACACAAGTGTTTACTAATTGACAGATACTTAGCGGCATTCCCACCCACTTGTCGCCGCCTGCATTGCAATTTTCTAACCAATTTCACAAACATCAGCCAATGTTGACAATGCTGGATCGGGCCTTATTTATAGGTATCTAACTGTGTATGAATGCGGGATTGTGTGTACGTGCGCTCGGTTTACTTAAGTCGAGTTGCGGCAATTAAGTGGCGGCTGCACCTCAAAGCTCACAGTTACCATCGAATATGCAATTTGTAAATATTGCCAAAGCGTCAACCGCACAATCAAACAACAGCAATCAACTAACAAACCAACAACAAGCCGCGTCAATGTCAACAGCGTAATAAACGCTCCGATATACAAGCGTGCAATATTCAGTTAGAAATTAAGAAGAAAAGCAAAAACAAAAAACAACTAATTGTCAGTTGGAATGTTGATTGAGGTAGCAGTGCTATCGCCGACGCACAGTGAGCAAAAGTGGTAAACGTTTTTCGATTTTATTTAAAATTTATTAAGGCTCTCGCCTCTTTTTTTTTGTGTTTCTTTAAAAGCATGTAAAACGGAAACGAAAAATGTTTTTTATTTTTCTTTTCAGTATTTTATTTTTTGATTCATTATTAAGAAATAAAAACTTTTTTTGGCCATATGAGGATCGTTCTAAAAGTTGTCAGCCTTACAAAAATGGTCTTCACACAATGGACAATGGACAATGGACACTGATATAGCAAGTTCTACGAACCGATTTTGAGGAAATAAATTTTAAAAGACGTAGAATTTAGTCGTTATCGTGTAAACTACGATCATTCGAAAAAAAATGGTCAAAAAACGGTTTGTCATCTTTGAACATCCCCCATTTTGTCAATTTTTATTTGGTTTCAACAAGACGATCATAACATTCATACTGAACCTTTTTGTTTTTTTGATTTCAGGCACCTGGAGTACCGAAACCCGTGTAGCCAGCGACATACCTTTTTTGACCATTTTTGAACGTTGACAACTATTTCAACGAACCTCGTATGGCCAAAAACAAATTTTTATGTTTTTTAGCAATAGATCAAAAAATAAAATACTTTAAACAAAGATAAAAAATCTTTTTCTATTTCCGTTTTACGCGCTTTTAAAGAAGCACCCAAAACACACGCTTTCAAATGAGGCGATGGCCTTAAGAAGAGTACGCATACACACATAGATAGCCCATCTTTCGAAAAGTATTCATTAAATGATCTTTGAAAGGCACACACAAGTAACATTTCTTTTACTCTTAACGTACCTCATCAAGTGACAAAGGTATCTTATTAGTTTATTCAATGTCCAATGCTAACCCACGCTGCTCTTCGAAATTAGTCGGTGAATGTAAGACAAAACTGAGCAGTGTTGCAAAACACAACAAAGTTTGTTTTATTGGGGTACCTGGGCATTGTGGCATTACAGGGAACGAGTTGGCTGATAAACTTGCTAATGAGGGCTCTGCAAGCATACCACTAGGCCCTGCACCCTTTCTAGGTGACAATTCTGCATCGATTCAATGCGGCCTACCCATGGAAGATGTTTTTCTCTGAATTGGGCTCCTGCAGAGTAGGTAAGTGCTTTATGAAAGAAGCAAACTCGCGACCTTTTTCCTAAAGCTTAGTAAGAAGCATCTGAGAGTGCTGGTGGGTGTACTCACAGGGCACAACGCCTGTGGTCAGCATTTGACTACCATGTGAACTATTGTAGACCCAATATGCCCATTCTGTCAGGAAAACGAGGACCTGCAGATCATTTTCTTTGTAGCTGTCAGGCGCTTTCCATAATATAATCAGACTTAGGCTATTGAGGTGCAACGTACTGAGTTTGTATTCCTCTTCCGGATCTCTTAAGATTCATCAATTAGTCCAAAAGATTTGCGGAAGAGTGACCTCAAACCAAATTTTGCAGGCTTACAGTCCATACTATATCTATCTTTTCACTGTAATCCATCCGGGTGTAGTACAGTGGTCGCCTAAATGTACTATTTACAATCTATTGGGTTGGGAACTAAGTATTTGCGGATTTTACTCATAGATGACTTCAGTTGAATTTTTAGGTTTGCAGATGTAGTACAAATCTAACACACGTTCTGTTATTTGATAGTTAGCAATTCAGCTGTAAATCAGTAAAAAAGGTTTTTTGATCGCCTGCGGAACACCGCATCTCAAGCTCATAAAAAGTGATGTGCTATTTATGGTGACGAAGCCTTTAAAGAACAGCAGTGTCTAAATTGGTTTGCCAAATTTCGCGCTGGTGATTTTTCACTCATAGATGAAAAACGCTCTGATCATCCAGTTGAAGTTGATGGCGCCCTAATCAAAGCAATAATCGATTCGGATCGACACAGTACAATACGTGGGATTGCAGAGAAACTTCATGCATCACATGCATGCATTGAAAATCACTTTAAACAACTTGGCTATGTTCAAAAACTCGATACATGGGTTCCTCACGAACTGAAAGAAACGCATTTAAGGCAACACAACGAAACGTAATGAAAATGATCCATTTTCAACTGATAACTGGAGATGAAAAATGGGTTGTTTACAAAAATATCAAGCGGAAAAGATCGTGAAGCAGGCCAGGTGAACCAACTCAAACAACATCAAAAGCTGATACTCATCAAAAGAAGGTTTCGTTATCAGTTTGGTTGGATTAGAAAGGAATTGTCTACTTTGAACTCTTACCATCCAAACGGACGATCAATTCTGATGTCTACATTGAACAACTACGAAATTAAACAATGCAATTGAAGAAAATCGGCCCGAAATCGAAAAAGTATTGTATTCCTTCATGACAATGCAAGGCCACACACATCTTTCGCCACGCAGCAAAAATTATTGGAGCTTGGTTGGGATGTTTTGCCACATCCACCATATAGTCCTGACCTTGCACCATCTGATTACTTTTTGTTTCGATCTTTACAAAACTCCTTGAATGGTAAAAATTTCGAGAATTATGATGATGTCAAATCGTGCCTGATTCAGTTTTTTGCTAATAAAAATCAGAAGCCATTGATCAAAATGGGTAATACATTACAGTACAATGTTATTTAGTTCCATGATTTAGTTTCCTTTGATTTTCTAAAAAAAATTCCGCAATTACTTAGTGTTCATTCATAGTCATGTTCAGTCACTCATATCCATTCATCAACATGGTTTGGTTCCCCTAAGATCAACTTGCACAAATTTGGATTTAATCGCCAATAAAATAATAAGCGCGTTTGAAAATCAAGCGCAATTGGCTGTCATCTATACTAATTTCTCCAAAGCACGTGATAAAGCGGATCATGTTATCCTTCTGAAAAAACTTCGTTCCTTTGGTATAACAAGTAACCTGCTCGGATTTTTTCCAAGCTTGCACTGACATCACAAACATCAATAAATGCTTAGTCGGGGTACCACAAGTAATTAAATATTTATTATTTTATAACAGAATAGCAGATTGCTTTATGTATGCAGATGAAGGGAAGCTATTTTTTGAGATTCACAATACCACCGATTGCATTGATGTCCCATCTGATCTGAACAATTACATTGATTAGTGTTCCTCAAAGAGGTTGGGGCATTTTGCACTAGCACTAAGTTACACTATAATTAATATTTTAGTGATACTAAAAATAAGGGTTTAATTATCACTAAATATTCAAATCTCTAAATCCGCTTATTGGACTAATTATTTAGTGTACTATGCCCAATTTGTTATTTAAATAATGTGCACTTGAATGTTAATAAGTACTGTGCCGTGACTTTTGCTAAAGAATCTAAAACAATAATTTTGGATTATGCACTAAATACTCCTTAGTTTGGTCGTAATAACACATTCAAGAACCTGGACTTAATTTTTGATTGAAAAATTTCATCTTTCACTCACGTGGACTGTATTGTGTCGAAAGCCTTCATTATGATCGGTCTCGTACGTAGGAATACTGTGGACTTCAGTGACCTCTCATGCTGTATCTATGCTTAGTGCGTAGTAATTTGGACCACAGTTGCATTATCTGGAATCCATACTCTCTACTAGTAAAATTGCAAAAGTTCAAAGAAGAAAGAAATGATTTGCGTACTTTATAATGACTGAATGGTCTTCCAAACTATCATATGTTGACAGGTGTAAATGACTTGGCTTGCTGAGTTATAGCCTTTTTGGTGGCATGTCATCGGCATGAAATCTTGCAACGCGTTTTTCTCGAAACTACCTTTTTCAAAACGTTTGATATGATATTTCAAGTTCTACTGAACCGATTTACCTAAAATTTGGTGTGAGTTTTCTCAATATATATCTCTATCGTACAAATAAAATACATTTTTTTTACTATTTTTTTTTTTAATTAAGAAATGTCAAAATAAGTAGGAAAAAAATGTACTATTTTTACGGAGAGCCGTAATTTAGCAAAAAAAAAACATTTTTACACTTTTTCTTTGCTAAAGCGATAGTGGCATTGATCTAAATGAATAATCTTCTTCAGTTTTTTGTTTCAGATCATTAGCAAGCTTGCAATCATGACAAGTTTAGCACGCCTTTTTTTTGGGCTCACACTTCAACAGCTTATAAAATTTTGAGTTTTTTGATTTTTGACTTTTTTTATGTTTTATTGAAAGATTAATAAATGTCTGGTAAAAAGGTAAATAATAAAATATTTTTCTTGTTTTATTAGCACCCCTCAAATTCATGCCTCTACACTAGAAGTTAAATTTTTTAACTAACATTCAGTCTATACGAGTAATTGGTAAACAATAAATAAGTAAATAATCATCTTGTGATAAGTGCAAAAATTAATTCACAAGAAAAACTTTTATTACCTTTTTATTTATTACTTTAAGATATTAACCTTTGTAATATAAACAAATTTGAAAAATTTTTGAACTTTGATTTTTGTTACTACTCGCGACACTGTGCACCGCCACCACCACCGATGCCGCTAATAAACTCTTTTAGTGGGTTTCTTACATTTAGTTAAGTAATTTTGTTATCTGCGCCTGAGACACCTTCGTACAGTAATTGGTTTGACTTGAATGGCTCTGGAATGGAGTTTTACTTTAGCTAACCAAATCAGCACTAATTATTAGAGTTGTTGGCGGTATTATCTAAGCGCTTTGATGCCATATCTGTTGAGTGTTTTAAGTAAGTGCTTCAAGTCGATACGCAATCATTTTTGCTCAATAGATTATTATCTATGTAATAGAGTAAAAAATGTTGGTCTTTGTACTCATTAGTCGAAATCTATATTGAATATACAGGTAACCCTCTTATAACACGGTAGATAGGTTCCTAGAAAATGCCGATTTGTGTGATACCGTGTTGTACGAGGCCCAGAGCCAGTACAAAAACGGGGATATGTTCAGAAAACTTATTAAATTTTTTATTATTATTACTTTTTTTTATTCTACATAAACAACTTAATTTGTATTAAAATATTTTTTAATAAAATGAAAAAATATATTAAAATAAAATATTTATTAAACAAAAGGGTAAAAAAAAAAACATTACAGCAAAAAAGGAGCATTAGACGTTATTTAGACACCTTAAATTCGGGTTTTGTTTTTTCTCTTTTCAATACAAAGGTTCTACTGGGCATTTTTCTCCACCAAAACCGAGTTTCATCGGGATTGAAAACTTGATCTGCTGTGTATCTTTGCTCTTTTATAATGTTTTTAATTTTTTTTTTTTGGATACCTCTTAACGGCTTCATGATTAGCAGACACCGATTATTTTTGAATTCTTATGCTATGAATTGCAAAACGCTTTTTGAATTTTTCAAACCAAACTTTACTTGCCACAAATTGAAGGAGGATTCTCCTTGTTCTTTGATTTGTTTGTAAATTTTTAGTACCTTTGTTTGATGATATTGACATCTAATGAAATTTTTTTTTTTTTGGCAGCAATCATCAATCCAAATGCTGAGTGCCTTTTCTATTTTTTCAATTATTGATGCCCGGAGGCGAGCTGCACGTTTTGCGGATGTTAATGATTCTGCGGCAACTGCACTTCTTCTTTCTTTTTCATTTTTCTTGATATTCCGAACTGTTGCTCCATTCAAATTATGACTTTTTCCAATGTGAGATGCTTTTTCTCCTTTCAAAAGACGATTCAAAATTTGTTTCTTTACTTCTAGAGAAATAAATTCCCTCTTGAACGTTGTTTTTTTATCTTTTTTGGACATGGCTTGGGACTGAAATTTAATGTTAAAAAGTTATTCTTTAAACCATCGCTGCTTGACGGAGACTGCCGACCAGCAGCGTGAGACACTTTTGCTTTCAGGCAACGGAGATGAAAAGAAATAACACTCACTGAAATAGAAATGTGGCAGAAATGTGAGACAGAAATGTCCCAGTGGCAGCACTGTTTCCTTAAGATGGCAGGCCTCACCGCGGCTGTTGAAGTACAGTACTTTACAAAGTTTTTTGCAATTTCCTTATCATGTTAGAGCGAAACTGTGTTATAAGATGCCGTGTTGAAGGAGGGCTACCTGTATTACAATGCCCCTATGTGCACTTCCAATTCAAATGGACTTTCTGATTTATTTAAAATTCTGAATTAATTTAAATCGTTCATATATATCGTAAACTCTATAGCCTAAAAATATACAGAAATTCCCGTCCGGTGTATAACTTTGATAATTCCAGACTTTCTAGACTATGTCTTGGTCCGTCAGTAAATCAGTTAATGGTCACATATGTCAAATATAACCAAAACTATACTTATACTCGTAGTTAACTCCACGAGTTCATACAAAATTGTGTACCGCAGCCAAAGCCACTTATGTCAGCAATTCATTGTCGAATCCATTATATTTATTCGGATAACTAAATAATTCACCACACATAATTTTATTTAATTTTTTTTTTCTTTCATTTGTGGAAATAGCTTAAAAAGGCAAAATATTTGAGTGACAAAATAATTAAAATTTCTGAAGTGGACTCTAGAAAAGTTGTTATCCAATTAAAATCCGTCTTAAAAGCCTTACTTTTGAGATGTTCGCTACTCTGCCTCCATTGCTAAGTAAAAATCTAAATTTACACTCCTCTTGGCTTTCCATATATACGAGTTTATAATCCCAATCAAAGTGTTTTTACACTTTTTATATTTAGAATTTCACTTAATAAAATTTCATTGCCAATGTAATCTGCAACATATTTTTGGGGATTTCTAAAACATATCCTTTAAATCTTTAAACCCCCAAGTTTTATTCTACACAAACTACAACACAAAAAAGTTTCCCAATCGTTTCTGCTTTAGTTATGTTGCTTTTCCAGCTTGGAAATTCATAGCGAAAAACCTTGAAAATGACAGCTGGCCATCTCGTAGATACTTATTTAAAAGCTTTTCCACTACGGCTGAACGCACATCGAATTTAAATCTTTCAATAATTTTAAGTGCCGCATTCGACAACAATAAAAACAAAAAGGAAAATCTCATTGAAAAACATTGAGTAGAAAAGGCAGTTACGGTCACCAGTACGGAAAATGAAAGCGTATTGCCCGTGCCAATCAGAGAAGGCAAAAGAAGTGGGCGATAGACTTACGCTGTTTTCCACTTGTTGAACTGCTGCCACAGACAATAAGTATACAGTAGGGATTTAGCTGGGTTTATAGTATGTTGTTAAAATTGTTGTTTTTTTCACGCTGTCATGTTTTTGTTGTTTGCTGCCTGCAACCGCAGACTATGTGGATGTGTGGACGAACTCGACGATTGCGGCTGGCGGGCAAATAGAAAATCTCTGGCGGAGTGTTGGGCTGAGTTATATCCCTGCAGGGAAAACCCAAGCTCGTGTGGAAGCACAGGAAACATAGAAATGGTTCAGATACAGGTAGTTAATAGAAGAAATCACACTAGTTCGTCATTGACTAGAATAATACCGAAATAAAAATAAAATAATCAATGATCAATTTGCAGACATTTGTTGACTTTTTCATATAAAAAAGTTTATGACTCATCTATGAAGGCGAAGAAACGCCATAACATTGGGGCTATGAGTGCATGATGCAGAATTTTTCTGGATTAAGCGACAGATTACGCCTAGTCACTGCCTTAAAGGCGTTCATTTTAACGTGGAGGTGAAGGCCTTCAGAATACGATGAAGAATGTCTCAAATCACATTTGAAGGAGAACGATCACCACACCAGTCGGAAATTGGCGGAAAGAATGAATTACTATCATAAAACGATTCTCAATCACTTTAATTCAATGAAAAAAACTAAGAAAGCCGCCTTCAAATTGCTTCTCAGCATCTCGCCCAACATCGAGCAACACGGGGTCATAAACAGCGCTTTTTGTGCCGAACCACCATGGGAGATGAGAAATGGTGTCTATACATCAATATGAAGCAAAGAAAGGAATGGGTAGCTCAAGGAGATATGCCAAAGCCGAGAGTCATACTGATCTACATTCAAATAAGATCACGATAAGTGTTTGGTGGGATTGGGAGAGCAGGGTGCACTGAAAAATGCTCGAAAAGAATGCCATGGCCAACAAGGAGCTCGACATTACCCAGTTACGCCGCGTAAATTACACTATTCGACTGAAAATACCTGATTGACATGATCGAACGATACTCTTTCACGACAACGCCACGTCTCATGTTGCACAAGTCAGCAAAACTGCACTCCAAGTGTTCGAATAGGAGGTCCTTCAGCATCCAGCGCATTCTCCGAACTTTCCACCGACTGATTACCATCTTTTTCGCTCCCTGTCAAACCTTATCAACCGAATTACCTTCGATAACAAAGAAGTCCTTAAAAACTGGCTCAACAACTTCTTTGACACCAAACCAGACGATTTTTGGCGGAACGGCATCAACAAATTGGTCGAGGTGAGGGAAGAGGTTGTAAACAGCAAAGGCGAATATTTAATTGATTAACTTTCTGATATAATTGTTATTTTCTGTTTAAATAAAAATCTTCAGGAAAAACTCTACGAATTTATTCCCCAACCCAATACTTTAACTAGTCTGAAACTGTTTATTTTAGAAACATTTTGTACTAGAACTTCCTTGGCTATTACAAACTCATATTTCAACTGGTATTTTGGTGATGCATGACAGGAAAGTTATTAACCGTTTGCACTCGTGGCCGTTTCCGCACAGACTAACCAGCAACTCGGAGCGTTTCGTACCAGTTTTAGTGAGTTTCTTAACACATAAAACTTTAAAATTTTAATATTTAATGTATTTTTAAATCTTTACGAAGAGGATTTCTTAAACTTTAGCCTTTGTAATTTTCCTTTGTTTGGTAGTGGCACAGCATATCGAATTTCCACAGCAAACAAAATGGTGAGCGAGACTCACCGATCGAGTGCAAAGTGTCGAAAAAAAAAATATATATATAATTGGCGCGTACACCCTTTTTGGGTGTTTGGCCGAGCTCGTCCTCCTATTTGTGGTGTGCGTCTTGATGTTGTTCCACAAATGGGGGGACCTACAGTTTCAAGCCGCCTCCGAACGGCAGATATTTTTATGAGTAGCTCTTTCATAGCAGAAATACGCTCGGAGGTTTGCCATTGCCCGCCGAGGGGCGACCGCTATTAGAAAAATATGTTTATTAATTTTGCTTTCACCGAGATTCGAACCAACGTTCTCTCTGTGAATTCCGAATGGTAATCACGCACCAACCCATTCGGCTACGACGGCCGCTCTGTCGAAATACTGCTTACTAATATGGAAAAAAGTAAGAACACGAACTGGTTGAGCTGAAAAGTGAACTGGTACTAGTCTAGTTCACACTTCATATTTTTCCCTGCAGGAATGCTTTTACTTATTTTGCTCGTTACTAGCATTAATATTTGAGAAATTCTCACGCAGTAGCTAAAATGACTTTAAAGGCAAGTAGAAGAAGTCTTTAAACGAAAATCTTTGCGGCAGTCAGTGAAGTTCATTTTGTAGGGCTAAAGTGCCAAATCTTGCATTGAACGGAATCTATTTAAAATGTTAACCATAAAAGAAAAGAAAAACTTTCGATTTTGGAGAAAGTAATAAATCACGTACAATGCAATGTACAGTGCAATGTACTTACGCCAGCGGCTAGTTGGCACGCCAGGCCATTGAGATCATGAGATGAAACAAAGAGCGTCGTATATTCACTGATAAGCTGCTCAAACTCATATCAACCAACATATTGTCAACACCTCTTAACTCATCGCTTTCAGTTTCGAGTGCTCGAGATTTACTTCTTTTATCAATAAATCACTGTAACTGTGGGAAATGAATGTCTATGTTGAAGTACTTACCCATATGCAGCAATCGGATCGTAAGAATAGTAACCAGTGGTGGGCTGCAGACTTGCCGATGTCCAAGCAGACATATCAGAGCCGGCATTGCCTTCTTTCAGCGTATAGGGATTACTCTACAAGAACAAGCAATGTGAAATGCATAGATTAGAAAAAGTTTCAAAACTTAAAAGATACTCTAATTAAATTTTAATTAAATCAGCTTTAGCTGGAAGCGCATTTTGTTCACTAAAATACTTTTATTCAATGCATTTCCATTTGTTTCTTTGATTTTCCTATTTCATACACTTTTTCGATTAATTTCTCAAAAGCAATCAGCAAACTCAAAAGCTCTATGGATTGAGGCAACACAGCCAGCAACTAAAAATCAATGCTAAGAATAAAAGAGAATCGCAATTGGATAATAACAATTTGAAAACTACACAACAATAGTAATTTCTATAAAGAATAAAAGCAACAAAAGCTTAAATTGTATAAACAAAAAATCAAAAAAATCCAAAGCAAAAGTTAACTGACAATGGCAGTGCTGACAAGAGAGGCAACCACAAACAGGCAGGCAGACAAACAAGCAGACGTCAGAGCGATACCGCGCTATGATGGCGGCAACACTACTCAATGAATGAATGCATTTATTTATATTGTGGTCAACAACAACAACAACAAAAACAAAAAAGAAACAAAATTAAACTTAGTCCAAATCGTTCGAAAGAGAATGGCGGCACAGCGGAGATAATACATAGAAATAATATTTGTAAGTATATATTTTTACTCAAAATAAAGGTGTCTCGCCGCCAAAATAATACATTGCAATTCCTGTTGTTGTCATGTTTTAGTTTAGTTAACATAAATGCAAGTGTAAAACACGAGCAACAAGCACTGCAAAAGCAGCGACAACAATGAAAACGACATAAATACGAGTACTAACAGGAACATTTGTAATGGCAACTAAATATACCTATGAGTGTAAGAGTGTGTGTGTGTGTGTATGTGTGTGCTCACATACATATTTATATTGTACAAAAATCAGCAAGCGAATGTCAGGTCAGAACGGAAGTGACTAAAATACATATTTGTATACTCCTTCACAGCCACATGTGCATATGTATGTATGTGTAACTAAATATATTTGCAAAAACGTGGGATATTTTTGCATTTATGAAATATTAAATTCTGCAGCAACCATCTCTAAATTTGATTCCTTTTTGACAAAATTTTAAATTTTCTTGGAACTAAAATTTAGTAAATTTCAAACGTACTAGGTGTGTTCAAAAAGTATCGCGAATTTTGAATTTTCGCAGGTTACGTATATTCGAATGTCTCTCATTCATGCCGACGAGCTCAGCCATCTTGAATGTTCAGTTAATTGTTGACAGCTGCTTTGCTTGCACGTGTTTCGGCTCGTCTTCGATTTTTACCTATTCAAAAAGATGGATCAAAGAACCTGTATCAAATTTTGTGTGAAAAACGAATTTAAAAGTGCGCGGATGCATTCCGAATGTTGACTGTGTCATACGGAGAAGCTACTTTGGACCAAAGCAACGTTTATCGGTGGTACGAAATGTTCTCAAAAGGCCGAGAACGACAAAAAGAGTACCGGACGCCCGAGCACTTCAACAACGGACGAAAAAATTGATGAAGTGAAGAAAATGGTATTGGCCAATCGTCGAATCATCGTTACAGAAGTTGCTGAGGACATAGACATATCGATTGGCTCGTGCCGTTCGATTTTTTTTCAATAATTTGGGCATGAGATGGGTCGCCGCAAAATTCGTATCAAAACTGATCAATTTCGATCAAAAGCAGCATCGCGTGAACATTGCTAATGAGATGTTGGACTCTGTCCGCGCCGACCCAAATTTGCTCCAGAGGGTCATAACTGATGACGAATCGTGGGTTTATGGTTATGACGTGGAAACCAAAGCTCAATCATCTCAATGGAAGCTGGCGCACGAACCAAGACCGAAAAAAGTGCGCCAAGGTCGGTCGAATGTAAAAGTTTTGCTTACCGTTTTCTTCGATTGCAGGGGCGTTGTGCATCATGAGTTCTTGCCACAGGGTAAAACGGTCAATAAGGAATATTACCTAAAAGTTATGCGCAATTTGCGCAAAGCAATCCGCCAGAAACGCCCGGATTTGTGGAAGAACAAAAATTGGCTCTTGCATCACGATAACGCCCCTACTCACACACCGTTGCTTGTGCGCGACTTTTTGGCTAAAATAACACACTAATGATGCCACAGCCACCGTATTCCCCAGATCTGAGCCCCTGCGACTTTTTCTTGTTCCCGAAACTGAAGAGACCCATGAAAGGACGCCGCTACGCTAAGATTGACGAGCTAAATATGGTATCAAAGGAGGAGCTGAACGAAATAAGAAAAAATGATTTTTTGAAGTGCTTCGAAGATTAGAAAAAACGTTGGCACAAGTGCATAATATCTCATGGGGATTACTTTGAAGGGCGCAAAATCGATATTAATAAAGAAATAAATAATTTTTGAAAAAAACATAAAATTCGCGATACTTTTTGAACACACCTCGTATTCACAGGAACAGAATACTCGAATTATATACAGATTCTGTCAAGTGTATGCAGCATTCGACTATTACACTATAAAGGATAAAACACAAAGGATGTATACCCACCCAGGAATCTCCGTGCACGCCACACCAAAATCATAGAAAACGGTTAAAGCGGTCGCCCCTCTGCAGGCAATGGCAAACCTTCGAGTGTATTTCTGCCATAAAAAAGCTCCCATCTACCGTTGAAAGTCGGCTTAAAACTGTAGATCCCCCCATTTGTCGGAAATCAAGAAGAAGTGCAGCATAAATTGCAAGAGAAGTGCGTCCAAACACCCAAAGAGGGTGTAAGCGGCATTTAATACATGGGCTGAAAAGTCGCGGGTCTAACAAATAGATGGCACTAGTTTTATTGCTTGAAAAGTGTTTGTGGACTCCGCTCCATCAGAAACAATAATAAAATGATGGTTTGCTAACTTTGAACGTGGTCGTAGAGGCACCAATGATGCACAAGGCAGTGGACCTCCAAATGAGGCGGTAACACCAGAAAACATAAAAAAATCAAAATACAAAAAAACGTTTTGAAAGATCGAAAAGTGAAGTGTCGTGAGTTAACCGGCATCGCAAAGATATCAAAAGAGCGTGTAGACTTTATATTGCATGTGCATTTAAATATGAAAAAGCTCTGCTCAAAGTTGGTGCGGCGTTTGCTCACTGTTTTGTTTCATCACAACAACGCAACGTGTCACAGTCAATCACAGCAATGGCAAAACTACATGAATTGAACTTCGAATTGCTCCCACATCCACCGTATTTGCCAAATCTGCCTCCCAGTGACTACTGGCTGTTCGCTGATCTAGAAAAAATACTCGCCGATAAGAAATCTGGCCCTAATGAACCTCTTCATCGCTGAAACTGAGGCTTATTTTGAAGCAAAAGATAAATCGTTCTACAAAAGTGATATTGAAATCTTAGAGTGACGCTGGAATTATTGCACTCTTCTTGGTGGAAATTAAATTCATGAACAAAACGAATTTTGAACTAAAAAAAAAACGAGTTATCTCTGTAAGGCCAGGGACTTTTCAGACCATGTGTTATCTCGTTTTGCCCTCGTTTCTGCTCATTTCAATGCCCAAACGCTTAGATGCATTTAAGAAAAGACGAAACTTGAAACCCCAAATACCGTCAGCATACGCCATACGCTCTTATTGAAAATTGCACCTTAGCGATTTGATTACAGGAAATCGCTCCAGCCTTGCAACTTCAAACCGAATTTTTTGGCAGAAATTTCGGGCGTTTTTTCTATCGGCTAGCATCTCAGGCTATTCGATTTTGTTATCTCCATTCCGTACTAATACTAGTTTCAGGAATATGCTAATAATTGTGTTTTTGTGGAACACAAAATAAGATAACGAATGGTTTTATTCAACTATCCATCATCCCGTGATTAAAGGACTAAGGGGGAGGCATAGTCCCCTCTAATGTGAACTAAATTGGACGAGAGGGCATCTTCTAACAAAACATAAGGGGCGGTGGCTCATATATTAATTTAAAAATTGTAAAAATTTCTTTTATTACTTTTTTTTTTAATTTGAAAATTATTTTAATTTTTAATAGAAATGAAATCGTCTTTAGAAATTATACAAAACGAAAATTATAAAACTTTACAAATTATAATTTTTTTTTTATTTAAAATTTAAAAATTATAATTTTTTTTAATTTAAAGCTTAAAAATTATAATTTTTTTTTAGTTAAAATTTAGAAATTATAATTTTTTTTTTAATTTAAAACTTCAAAATTATAATTTTTTTTAATTAAAATTTAGAAATTATAATTTTTTTTTTAATTTAAAACTTAAAAATTATAATTTTTTTCATAATTTGTGAGGACGACTTTATTTATATTAAAAAAAAAATTCTAAAAAAAAATTCTTTAATAATTTTTTTTTATTAATTTTTTTAGTTTGTTACAAAAACCTTTTTTCAGAAATGAAATCGTCTTCAGAAATAAAAAAAAATCGTTTATAAAAATTTTCTAATAGCATAATTCCCATTTCCAAAAACAATTTTATAAATTTTAGAATTTAATTAATTTATTAAGTTTAATTAATTTATTTGTTTTTGTTTGTTACAAACACATTTTTTTAGAAGGGAAATCGGCTTCGAAATTATGAAAAAAAAAATTATAAGAGATGTTTTTTTATTAGAATTTTGTTTGTTTGTTACAAAAATTTTTTTAGCAATGAAATCGCCTTCAGAAATTAAAAAAAATCGTTTATAAAAATTTTCTATTGTACTTTTTGTTTAAATTAATTTATTTGTTTTTGTTTGTTGCAAACACATTTTCTAGTGACATGTGAAATCGTCTTCAGAAATTATGAATTTTTTTTTTTGCTTGTTACAAAAACTTTTTTTAGAAATGAAGTCGCCTTCAGAAATTAAATAAAATATTTTATGGAATTTTTTTAATATCAGAATTTCTATTACCGAAAAAATCCTTTAATAAAATTGTATAGTCTTTTATCAAAATGTTCTAACATCATAATATTTATTTCCAAAAAATATCTTTTATACAAGTTTTGTTTTAATTAATTAATTTGTTTTTGATAGTTACAAACACTTCTTTTTAGAAGTGAAATCGTCTTCAAAAATTATGAAAAAAAGGTATAAAAGAATTTTTTTTTTTTATTAGAATTTTGTTAATTTGTTACAAAAAATTTTTTTTAGAAATGAAATCGTCTTCAGAAATTAAATAAGAGTATTACTGGCTGCGACAAACAAGTAGTAGAAAGGCGTACTACGATAAATTCGCTCAATAGTCACAATGAACATTAAAAACAATAAAATAATAACAAGAAAACAAATACTCAATTATTATGTGAGAAAACAGCTGATTCTGTCAAATTCACTGAGAACGGTTCGCGGGTGTCACCGATTTCTGCATTTTTCCCTCCGTGCTGTAATCTCATTTCTCTAGGAAAATAGTTTATTAAGTTTGGTTTTCAGTTATGGTGGAAAATGGAATCGAGCGAGTAACTTTGGCTGTCACGTCACCGGGTACTTGGCTGCAGAATTATGCCCAGTCTTTTCACACGTACGAGTATTCTCACACTCATTCAATCTGTGGTTGTTCAAATAGTATTAATTTTTTTTTATCTCCAATCTAATCTCAGTTTTTTTCGTAAACAAACCACTGTCGTGGTCCCGGTGACGTCAGCCAATCAGCTGATTCTTTCAAATTGGCGGAGAGCCGGTTAACGGTCTGATGTTGGACACACCTTCTGAACTTCGTTCACCATGTAAAGGGTTTTTTGCTTGAGGGGAAAGTTGCACTACGTGCAATGAGTACGTAATATCAGGCCACCTGACTGGAATTTGGATAGGTGAAATACGATTTTATCAATGTTAAAAAGCATGTGATATTATTTTCAGTGATACCATCAGAAATAAGGTATTTCTCTATAAATGTGATTTTGGCAAACAATAAGTGAATTTGGGGCGCACATTTCTTAAAATCCGCTAACTTTTATAATCCATTCTTCAATGCCATCGCACTCAATCCAATTATCTCGTCAATACAGCCAAAGCTGCAACTTAAACAACACAAGCGCACGCGCACTAACTGCTGGCCGATGTCGATTTGCATAACGAGAGGATCGAGCTTTTGACGTCCATGCGGCGTGCCACAAACCACAAAAGCAAACAAACGATAATCCAATTAAACGCCAGCGATTTGAATATCACTCACGCATGCAGATAAAAACTTTCATACATACACATGCGCGCTCGTATATACAATAAACTATAGCAGTAAAGTACTAGCGGCTACATACTTACCAACGGTGAATAGAACGCCGAACTGTCCACGCCAATGCTGGGATAGGGATTTTGTTCGGTTGATGGATAGGGCGTGCCATAAACACCAACGCCAGCCGTCGCGCCAGCGCCGGGCATGCGTGAGTAGCTAGAGAGTGCCAAGCGCGCCGAATCGTATTGGCACGAGCATACTGTCTGTCCGGAAACGGGATCTGTCATGATGGGGCGACCATTTTCACAGCAGGGCGTAGTGCCGTCCATGACAGCGGTGGTGGCAGCAGCGGCGCCGGCAGCATCAATACCCATACCAACATCACCCTCGCTTCCACTGCCGCCTATGCCGCTGACATCTGCATTTAGGCTGAGACTCAAGCCAATTGCGTTTGCGGTGGTGCTATGCAGTATGCTTAAGCCGGCTGAGTTGGGAATGTTGTTGTTGTTTGCATTGTTGGACGTTTGCGAAATTGCACCTGGACTGAGCGGACCCGCGGCTGTGCCACCACCCGTTGTAGTCGCCGTCGAACCGCCAGATGGGCTGAGCGACGCATCGTTACCGCCAGATAGTGGCGAGGGCGAGTTGCCGCCAATAATGCCAATACTATTCGCTGTCATGCCGCCGGAGATGGCGACGGCTGCGGCAGCTGCAGCAACGGAGGAGGGCTGAGCAACGCCGTTGAGTAGCTGCAAGTAGGAAAAAGGTAATAAAATTAAATTATTGGTTTTGTTAGGTAAAAGTAAATGAGGCAAAGAGTAATAAGAATATATGAACGTTTGGCAAAAATGTTGCAAACAGGTGATTTGTTTGCTGAAACCTGACACCTATCTAAACAATAGCCCAGCAGAAATAACTGTTGTGGCAAGTGGCCAACAAATTGCCAAAGGCAAATTCACGCTTCACGAATAGCTGCGAAACGCATGCGCCGCAAGGCACAGGTAAAATGCGGCATACCATACTCATCATACCACGTCACTACCGCCGCGCGGTCAACTCAAGTCAGCCAAGCAGATTAAGACGATAACTCCAAATGTCAAAATATTTTATTGGCTCGGCGCAATTTGCGATCCGTTCCATCTATTTTCACTTCATTAATTTTCAATTTATCGCAGTCAGATTTCAGATACGGCAGCGCGCAGCCAACAGTGATCATGGGAGCAGCATGGCGACGCAGACACTTGGCTAAAAACCCTCGATCTACTTGGTGTGTCGTGTAAGATCGTGAGTTGGTTAAGTGAAGGAGGCGCAGTCATAACAACAACGCCCGAAGCGAAGAACGGCGTCTGCCTAAGAAACACTCTTCGCTTTAGCAATGTGCGCGGAGTGCGGAGCAGCAGTCAATAAAGCAATGAAATAAAGAACGCTAATATGGAATGAGCAAAGCAACAAAACAAAGCAAGGCAGCGCCAGAAAACGTTTGGGGAACAATCATATACACAAACAGGCGCACATGCAAATAACAAATATGACCGTTGAAGTGGCTGGGGGCGCATGCGCGCAGGTATGTCGCGGCTGCCCGCACTCGATAACCGCAACGAATCGCAATGAGCGCAGGCGAAGTGAAACATTGAGGCTACAAAGAAGTTCAAGCCAAAAAAAAACGACCTAAAACAAAGAAACAATTTTAAATTACGCCAAGCAAAACAAAAGCGAAAGAAGAAGGAAAATTATAAACAAAAAAGCGAAATTCAAATATCGATGCCTTCCGAGCGGCTGCTCCAATACACCACCGTTCGCCCTGCTTCACGCCGCACTGTCACTTCGCCGATTCATTAGCTGTGGCTGTCACATTTTATTAGCCAGCATTTTGAAGGCCTCTACATACACACGAGGAAAAAGAAGCAAACACCAGGTACGAGTATAAAAACAAAAGTGCTCCGAAAACATACCACAAGAAAAGGGAATTAGGCAACAAAGCAAGCGGCGTACAAATTTGGTTGCAAGCAAGAAGGTATCTTAAAAGCAGAGAAAAAAAAACATCAAACTTGCTGGCAATAAAAAGAATCGGACGCAAGCTAGTAGAGCCATGAGTCTATAAAAAATATGTAGTTTGTTTAGTAAAAAATCGAGAAAGTAAGGAGGCGAACGTCTGACACGAAAACCGTGGACATGTCACTGGCGGCAGCAAGAAGTGAATTCGATTTTAAGTATTTTATTTTGAACCATTTTTAGAAGAAAACTACCTCGGATCATTGTTTATTTATTTATTTGTTTTGTGGTTGCTGGCTTTTACAGGCGACACACCAACGATCCCAAACATCCAGTGCCTTTTTATCAGATGCTAAAGAGCTGCTGCAAAGTAGAGACATCTAAAGTGGAGATGGCAAGGAATGGCTAAATGGCAGCTGATAGTTGATGACAAATTTCGTACGCCATTTGGTACGCTGCTGCCGCCGCTTTGACTGGTCGGAGCCATTAAACGGCGGCGTTAGCCGTCAAGAGCGCCGGCCATGCAAATGAATAGCAGCAGATGGTACCAAGGTTCACTTCCACAGTTACTATGTTGCCTCAGTCTCTGTATAGCAAAAAGTAAATCACAAGGCAAGGCTTGCCAAAGCAAAGTTTTATTGCGTTAAGCACCAAGCTTTAGATTCATGCAACTTCCATATCCCTGGTCTTAACCTCTTCAACTAACTAAAAGACTCAGTAAATGTTCTCGATGCGTGATCGTTACCAACTGATTGCAAATTATTGTCGAATATGGAAAATGTGGCAAAATATGCAAATTGTCCAATGACAAGTGTTGCCGTTCTTTAGTCACTTGCACTGTCCGTCCAGCATCCCTTTGTTTCATGCATCTGATAGCCTGTTGTTTATTTGTTATTGTAATTTAACTGTATGTTTTTCACGCATTTAAGTAGTAGGCATATCAAATTTCTTTATGGATTGCTGCTGTAGATTATGAATTCACACTCGCTCGGTTCGTAAACAACGGAGCTGCTGACCACAGAATATTTACTGAGTATTCCTGCAACGAATGTTAAATACCAGTAGGGTGTTAACGGTGTTTAGCATGCAATGTAATGTAATAAATAAAATGACTATTTGTAAGATGAAGTGAGCAATAAACGAAAACTAAATGCTCAAATCGAGAGCGGATCAATAATTCTCTGAAAAGTCAACGCAGGCAACATTTTGTTGGTGAAAAATAATAGGTCCAGGAGACGTCAGATGAATGAGCAAAGATCAGATGGAGTAGCAAAGTCAGAGGTCTAGTGATGAACTGAACTAGCCAGAGGGCCACAATTGATAACGGCTATGCAGTCTCACAAAATTTTAATAAGAATTATTTAACTGAGTCCATCGCAAGAGAATTATTACGCGAATTTTTTCCTTTAGGACCAGGCTGCAGAGGCAGAGGGATTTCTCTACAGACGATTACTCCTAGGAGACTTTCCAATCTTGACCTTTTGATGCATGTTCTAATTAACTCTTACCCAAATTGATAGGATTTTTCCCAATAGTTTTAAGCAGAAAGCGGGGGCTTAGTAAGAACCATCGTCTTTTAATGCCTAAACATTTAGTAATAAAGTTCCAGAAAGTCTTTGACTGACTAGTAGCTCCTCCGTTACCGAGCCTACGACAGAAGCCTATCCACTCATGTAGAGCCTCGCTGTGCATCAAAACATAGATTATTAGCATGAGTGGTTTTTGAATGGCGCCCAAACGCACATCACGACGCTAAAAGAATCATCCACACTAGGGATTTATAAGGAGTTCGATGCAATCCAAAAATTCCTCGTTAGGACTCTATCCTTCTAGCCATTGAACGCTGTCCGGGACTTCTTCTTCTTAATTGGCGTGATAACCGCTAACCCGATTTTGGGCCAGTTTAACAAAGCGCGCCAGTAGGGCACATCAAGGGAAATCAAGCCCTTCTGCACTTGATCTTTCCAACGCAGAGCAGACCTTCTCTTCCTCTGCTATCACCAGCTGGTACCGCATCGAATACTTTCAGAGCTGGAGCGGTTGTATCCACTCGGTCGACTGGATCCAGCCAACTAGCCGCTGGATCTTTATTCGCTACGCTATGTCTATGTCATCGTAAAGCTCATCGTTCCATTGCCTGCGATACTCGCCGTCGCCAACGTTCAAAGGTTCAAAAATCTTCCACAGAATCTTTCTCTCAAGCACTCCAAGTGACGCCTCATCGGATAGTGTCATCGTCCACTCTGGTTCCTAAATACACGAAGCCTTTTACGACCTGGAAATCATAACTGGCAACAGGCTGTCTGGAATTGCTTATTGGTTATTCGCAGCAAACTTTCAAATCTAAAGGTCTTTCACCATTCGAAACCTGTGACTCGGCCGGTTGCCTACAGCTCGGCATTCGCAAGATATCCCTAATTCCCATAATTGTGCTCTAATGGGTGACAAATGAAACGATGATGATGATGAAGATCGAACAAAAGTTTCGAGGCTTAACACTAAATCTAACTAATCTTAGTTGTGTTAGCGAAATCTTCCTTTTTTAGAAAATAAAATCGGTACAGTTTTAGAGTCTAACCGAGCCATGGAAAAAACAGCGGCAATGAAAGAATTGACTTAAGATTTAAAGTGAATTCAAAAATATTTACCAAAGGTAATGTGATAGAGGCCGTCATAGCCGAATGCGTTCGTGCTTGACTACCACTCGGAATTCGGAGAGAACGCAGGTTCGAATCTCTGTGAAACACCAAAATGAGGAAAAAGTTTTTTCTAAGAGCGGTCACCTCTCGGCAGGCAATGGCAAACCTCCCATGGTATTTCTGCCATGAAAACGCTTCTTATAAAAAACATTGCCGTTCGGAGTCGGCTTAAAACTATAGGTCCCTCCATTTGTGGAACAACATAAAGACTCATACCACAAATAGGAGGAGTAGCTCGGCCAAACACCCAAAAAGGGTGTAATATAATGGGAAACAGGATGAAAACAATCTTCCATTTCCTCTGTGAATACTCTGTCCTACGGAAGGATAGATTGTCAACTCTCGGCAAGCCGCTGTTCGAGAGTCTCGAGCAACCGACTGGCATAGATGTCAACAACCCAATAAGGCTCTTGAACTGCACAGACGGGATATAGTCATGCTGTAAATAACCATTAAACGAGGATGTGGCAACAAATTCGGGCAGAAGCGCTAGTTGGATTCTGGATGAATCACTACTTCCACCAACCAAACAATATGATGTTTACATCAGACACCAAACATTCCCTAGGTAGACCGCTTGGCCTTTACTTTTTTTCTGAGGGACACTTCCAAGGATTTCGAAAGGCATTTACTTAATAGCCGCCAGCATGAGCACTTTTGTTCATTCAGCCACATCATTTCACTGACCGGACGTACCTATTTAAGCACATTATTTCTGGCGGGATTGTTTCCTATATATCTTCCGAGACACTTTTATCCAGATACCGAAACCAATTTATTGGAAAACTTTTTTTTACCAGCCTACGAAATTTAGTTTATCTCGCATAATACACCGAATTTCTTTGCTTTCCTAAACACCTGAAAATAATCATTACTTGGCCTTCTCTGGACGTCAATGAAAGTAAAACAGCCTTTTTGCGTAATACAAGGGTCGTTTGAAAAGTCCGCGCAAAAATTAAAACTACTTAATTATCTGGGGAAATCTTCTTTATTTTTCGACATAGCCTCCTTTTAGGCTTACACACTTCGACCAAAGCTATTAGAGTTTGTTGATCCCTTCCGAATAATAGTATTTTACCAAATCTAAAAAATAGCCATTCGTTGCCACAATCACCTACACGTTTGAATAAAATCTTCTCTTGCCAGCCATTCTTTCCAAGTAGGGAACAAATAGTAGTCCGAGAAAGCCAAGTCTGGAGCATGCGAAACGAGTTGGAACTCTATTTCCAATCAAACTGCTGGATCGTGGGCTGGTGCGTTGTCGTGGTGGAAAAGGAAAATCACTTGACGTCCTCCATTCAAACGAATGTCAAACACACAGAATTAAACCGTGTTTTTCGAAGGGATGCTACTAACTAAACATAACTTCGATACGCGCCAGTACTGCCAACTCTCTGACTTTGCACGGACTTTTCAAACGACCCACGTATAAGCACATTGTCGCGCCTTTTAAGTTGAACATTTACTATTTTGTGTTAATTTGAATGCTTAAACAATGTGAAAAATGATTTTATAAAGTGATTACTTGCTAGTAAAGGATGTATTATGCCGCCTTATACTTAAACCTTACCTTCTCAAAACACATCTCATTCCCACATTTGACTGAAATCGCCAAAATGTTGTTCTTTCTTGGAAGTTTATAAGAGCACAAGTGAAAACAAGAACCCCGTGAGCACAAACGACTTTTACTATTTTAAGCCGACTCCGAAAGGCAAATGGCTTTATAAGGAACTTTTCCATGGCAGACTACACTTGGAGGTTTGCCAATGTCTGCCGAGGGGTGACGGCTAATAGAAACAACTTTTAGCTATCATTTTGCTGTTTCATGCGCAGATACTTGAATTTACGCACTCCCGAATGGTAGTCAAGCACCAATCCATTCGGCTACGGCGGCCGGAATAGATATTCGGAATATGCATCAAATCGAACAATACATATGAAGTTGTGGATCCCAGAGACACCTAAAAAAATTCGTCCACTTTTCAAGACATAATCGCAATAGCTTATCGTAATTTCATGACAACTTTTCTAATCTCCATTCTGGCAGCTTTAAAACCCTACAGACAACAGAGTAGTTCTTTTTCTTTTTTTTTGGTTACCTAATGCTTCCTTAAAGTTGCCATCGCAGCAATGGTATGTTCAGAAACTAAAAAACTCCCCTTCGTTTAGAACCGTCGTCCACCTAAGCACCGCTTTCGCATTCCTTCAGACTGGCGTTCCATCTTCCCCATTACAAGTGCTGTGCTTGTGCCCTGAAAAGCATTTGGGCTGTGTCTTCACTGAACTTCCTGCTGTACCATGCAGTGACGTCTGTTATTAGCCTGGCCGTCCTGACAGAGTATTTTTAAAACCCCTTTAAATACCTCTATTAGAACCTCTCGATAACCTCTACATGTCATGTTACATGCCACTGCTGTATTTTAATAATTTCCGTGTGTCACATACAAAAATTATGCTTCGAAGAATCGCAAATTTGCAATACGATAAGTAAACGTTGCACTAAACAAACATTAAGTACAATAACCATAATCATCTAGTAGCAAATCTGCATGCAATTCCAGTCAGTGCAAACGCCCCACAAGCCGTGCCACATAATCTGCATATGCAAACGCGCCACCGGACATTGCCAGCACAAGAAATTGAGCGACGAAATTGCCTGGAGGCGCATTGCTACCTCACAACACAACGCCCAATGCAGTAAAATTAACTCGACTTTGCCATGAGTACTCACTTCAACTCCAAATGCACACACACACGTACACACGTATAAGGTGTCTGTATGTGCTTAACTGCATACGAACATAATGCGTTATTTACGTTTATGTTCGAAACTCAATTTGAGATTGAAAAAAGTCAAGTGAAAGAACTCTATGGTGCGTGGAGCGGGTGGCAATAATGATGGCGCATTCCGGTAACAGGGAGAAGATAGAAGAGAGAAGGGGATAACATGCAAAATCTATAATAATGGTAATTTGGCGCTGTGTCGAAACTGCACTCAACACCTCCAGATGACTCCATCGCATCGAACGAAACGGACACTCAATTGGACGGCCACTATCTAATCACTTTCATAATTCGCAGTTAGTGGAGGCCATTAAGCACAAATGCATACACACCCGCACGCATGCAGATTGCGGCATAGCAGCGTAAATTTCAGTCAAAAACGTTCGCATAATAAAAACATTTTCATGAATGAAATCTAATGAATTCTGAATGAATGTCCACTGCTGCCAAACATACTCGTATGTATGTATGTATGGATGTATGTGTGAGTGGGTTTGCGCTTGCCTCGCCATATCAAGTGTTATAGTACTTTTGTTGTTCGCTGCTGGACAGATAAAAAATGCATAAAAGCTGCTCGTCGAAAGGTCCACAGCTGCAAATGTATGAGTTGGAGGTCTGACTTTGGACACCCGGCATTCAGCACACAGCTCCTCTTCTTCGCATTGCCTTGTCTTCATTGCGGTCTGTCCGCTTGAGCGGCTGTCTTTACTTGGCTTGACTGGGTTGTTGCACGCTTATTATCAACACGCAAGACAGTTTATTTTTAATGATCCTCCACAGTTTGTTCGCAATGAACGCTCGAATTTTAACGACGTTGCAACCAACTCAACACAAAGACCCTATTCGGCCTCCGCACATTTCCAACCTTGCACCAAAAATGCTACCAAATGCTCCACATATCGCATTGCTGTACGCGCTGCACATCCACAAAATACTAACAGAGCTGTGCTGCAAGGTGTGGTGTTATTGCTGTTGCCTTTATTCCGGTTTCAAATTTTTCCGGAATTTATCGAAAAAATTACAGTAGATAGGATATGAGCAGACACTTAGAGATAGTTATGCGCGTAGAGTATAGAGCAGGTAGTACCTACTCGTATACGAGAATTTTGCGGTGTAAAGGTCTGCTATGTTTGGATGTGCAGTTGGTTAAAGGCTGGCTATCTTTTGTCTACTGCCAGCTCTGCGTTTCTTATGGCATGGCCACTCCACAATCATTGCATTGATTTATAAATTATTGTCAGAATGCTCATCTCGAGGTGTTGGCAGTGTTTTGCAGATTTTAGGAGCATTTAATTTTTATTGCAATGATTTTGATTGCAGCGCAAGCAACCAACAACAAAAGCACATTGAATAAGTAGGTGGGTTGTGTGTGAAGAATAGCCAAGCTGGCATTGATTGCATCGCTTACAGGCGCAAGGGAAATCCCTTGGCGACTTGGTAAAACTTTATGTATATAATTAAAACGATTAAAGAGATTTAGTATGTGGCAATAATTGTGGCAACAACACGTAAGAAAGTGCTTAATTTGTTGCTGATCAAACTTTATGCACCCACGCATATTTCATTAAAATCTAATTTTGACTGCCTGCTGCTAATTTATGGAACCAAACAAACTGATAGACAATGAGAGTTATTGCGTGGAACATCACACGGGCGCACGTGCGGAAATTTAGTTTTAATAAAGATTTCATTCATGGCGGAATTGACTGCCCGGCACTGCTAGACGAAACACAGTTTAATGTCACTTGCAGAAACTTTTGTCGTTTTAAGATTCTTCGCGTTAACTTTGATAGGACATTTATACGCCGTTTTCTTTCAAAGTGCTGTAAGTGTATTTTATTTTATACTAAAGAAAAATCAGTACACAAATATTCAATTCATTCTAAACCATTTTATTGATTTGGTTTATTTCGAAAGAAATGTGACATCACAAACTTAAGTTTCAATTCGATGTTTATTCAAGTGCTGTGGGATACACAATATTTCTTGTTTTTCCAGCTGGTACATAGAGGAATAAATCAGAAGGTTTCCCGACACGTGAGCAAGCCACATAGAGCTGTCCATGTGAGAAGCATGGATTCTCCAAATTTAGTCCCCACACTTATAACGATTGTCCTTGTGCTTTGTTAATAGTCATTGCAAAAGCGGTCGCACCGGGAACTGTAAACGTTTGAATTCGAATGGCATATCTGTCGGGATCATTGGGATACGTGGCAACAGTACGTCTTCACCTTTGGAATTTCCAGTCAAAATTGTTGCCTCAATAACATTATTCATCATTTTCTTGACTGAGAGTCTGGTTCCGTTGCAAAGTCGTGGTGGATTTATGTTTCGAAGAAGAATGATGGGTACGCCAATTTTCAATGTAAGAACGTGCGGCGGCATGCCTGGCAAACCAAGCGAATTCAAGAATTCAGTTGGATAGTTGGCAACCTCGTTTTGATTCTCCACAGTATCGAAAGACTTATATGTTGTCGTTTCACTGGGTATTCCATGCTAAATGGTTAAGTTGATGGTATTGATATCGATGTTTTTGGCTGCTAATATAGCACGCATACTGAGCCACTGATGGTTTTTGTAGTTTTGTGCAATGTTGGGGAAAACTTTTTGCACTTTTTCGTCGATGCTTTCTATGATCATACAGAAGTTTGCTAGCAGGTGATACATTGTGTAGATCCATCAATTTCCATTCGCCCATTTCCAATATCCAGCAATTGTTTTTCAAAATTTCCAGCCGATGCATCCCGTTGTAGTTGTACACGCATGCTAGTTTTCAAAGTCAATTTCTGTAATTGACGCCATAGAACTGACGATTTAAGACATGCATTAAGTTCATCAGCGGGTGCTGAACGTGATATAATGGGCAGTGTTTGTCGAAAATCACCAGACAATAAAATGAGTACGCCACCGAAGATCGGTCTGTTTCCTCTCAGATCCCGCAGTGTATGATCAAGCGCTTCCGATGCTTTCTTGTGAAATATTGTACATTCATCCCATATGATAATTTGACACGTTTGAAGTACTTTTCCCATTCCAGAGTTTTTGCTGATGTTTCATGTTGGTGCCTCAGTGTTTTGCAAATTCAACGGCAGTTTCAATGCTGGATGCGCTGTTCGGCCACCATCCGAAAGAGTTGCCGCAATTCCAGATGATGCAATAGCCAGTGCAATATTATTTTGTGATCGTATGGTGGCCAAAATTAGTGAAAGAAAAAAGTCTTGCCTGTACTACCGGGCGCATCTATGAAAAACAGTCCACCGCTTTGTTCTGTGATTGCACGCATAATTCTGTCAAACACAATGCGTTGTTCTGGAATCAACTGCGGAAGATTAACAAATGTCCCAGTTAGTCAGAATCATAGTGTGTTTCTCGTTGCAAATCCCGATCGAAAAGATTGTTTGCAGATCAGTTTGAAGTAGGCATTCCCAGTTGCACCAGTGCCTTAGCAATTGTCAAACATATGTCTTCAATCAAAAGTTACATCTATGAACATGTCATATTCGTTTCCTCTGTGTAAAAATACATAGTCATACTGATTTTCATGACAATCGGTTGAACGGGGTGGAAGTTGCTACTCTGCAGCTCCACCTGGTGGCGAGTGGCATCAATGAGCATATTCTACAAACCTTCTCCGTGGAAAAATACATATTATATAACAATTTTTATAATAATCGGTCCAGTAGTTTTTGAGTTCATCGATGACATGCAGTCAAACATTCATTTTTATATATAAGAAGATGAAGATGTTTAAGATTTTGCATTTGAATAATTATTTGAATAATACTTTGAATGTTATAGTGTTAATGCTTCACTAGTTAGAATGTTGCCTGACTTTAATCATCTCTCAACCTTTTTGGATTGGGGCCTTCCTGAGGCCAAACAGGTATTTCAAATGCAAGTACAAAATTATTTTTTATGTAACAAATTAAAATAATATTTCGATAGCCCTGGCAGCTAGTGCTTAATTAATTATAATTTTAATTGTAATTAATTTAAATAATAAATGGATAAATAAATAAAATGTTTCGTAAATATTTGTTATTTTAGTTTTATGGTATAATTATTAATTTTGCTAAAATTTAATTTTAACTCGCATGTATTTTTAATAATTTTATGTGGATTTCTAATGTTGATAATTTAATTGTACTACACTTTGTGATCTTAAATATTGTAAAATACTTTTACATTTATTTTATTTTTACATGATTTTGCGAATGATACGAATTGTTTTATTTTAACAGGATTTTCAATATTTTAAATTTTTTTCTTGAATCTAATAGAGCAAATAGAGTGAGATTTTTCGACGCATATACAAAACGTTTCATTCAGTTTCAGGAAAAGTCTCGAAGACTCCTTAGATTTTGCTCTCGCCATTTAATAATTTATTTCTTAAAATACCAGAATATTTAATATACTAAAATGTGTAACCATGAAATGAACTCTTAAGTGAACTCTAAAAAAAACATTGTAACATTATTTTCACCTAATTCTCTTTTTACACGAATTTTTCGGGAACGTATCTATCGTAAATTAAAAAAAAGGTGAATGGCTTAAAAGGAGAATTAGGTGTATTATAGTTTTGAATTAATCTCCGTATTGTCTTGTCTGAACTTTGTTAGACTTTAATGGGTTAATTAATAAAAAAAAATTAAAAAAGTGAGTGCATAAATCAATAAAAAAATGAGTGCGGATTTTATCTGATCGCAGTATTATTTATGTCGGATCTGAATGAGTTGGACCAAGTTTGGGAGAGTTTTTTTATGTCGTTGTCGAAATGCACGAAATTTTTAAGAATTTTATTTGCTTCGTTTTGTTTATTTTTGTTGTAAATTAATGAAGGTCGAAGTGGTTTGCTGATTTGCCCCCGTTTTAAGTCCTTTGGGCAAGTAATAATGTGTGCATACATTTTCTATGAAATATATTAATTTTTGCTGTAGTTATCGTGCGCACGGACAGACGAGCAGGCATGGCTAAATTGACCCCTTTCATCATTCTGAGCCTTGTGGTACATATGTATATACCAATATACCCACATCTATCTCGATCCCTTTATGGTGTTACAACTGCTTTGTATCCGGGTACAAGAGGGTTGGCAAAATTACAAATTCGCGCCCCAAAACAACTCAGAGGATAGTATCATGGTACCTATCCTAATCTTCACTTCTTTCTCTTCCTCCCAAGCTCGCATGTGGGTTGAAGTAACCCATTTGCTAACCGTGGCTTTGATGGCTGCAATAGAGAGTGGCAAAACAGGCTCCGTGCCAAAGAAGTTGTCCTCAGAGCCCAAGAGTCAGAGGTATCGTTACGGGGACCATGTCAACATCAGGATATTATGTCTACCCACATAGTTCAGCCTAGATTTACAGGACTCAACCACCCTTGAAGTGGATGGAGGGCTGTCTAAGGCCATGAGGATAGCTTTGATGTCGCTGCAGACACATACAGATCTGCCTCTTCACCTATTTTCCATTGCTTCTTGAACAGCTTACTGCATAATTATAGGTGGAAATCGCTTAAACAATATGGAGCATCAAGTGATAGAAAAACTTTATTTCTAGTAGTGACCCCCTTTAGACAGGCTGTGATAAGCCATCGAGTGCATTTCTGTTATGAAAGAGGCTACCTAGGTGGCAAAAACTATAGATCTCTCTTATTGTAGAATAAAATCCAGATGCACCCCACAAATTGGAGAAGAGTTCGGGGAAGATACATATTTGGAAAATATTGGAATAGCTAAAATCAGACAAATACGCGCGGCGGAAGTAAAACGGAAAATGTAACATCATGCCATGCAAACACAAAGCAATACAAACATTCAAAGCCTTTCCGCGTTTATATGCTCACATATGTACGTACGTACGTATGTAGACACATTCATAGTGCTCGCTTTTGCCCATATGTACATACATCTATAAATATGCACCTCCGGTCACTCCCTCAAATTCATTCCGCATTTATTTGCTAATCAAGCGGATATGCGCACGCGAACTCGGAACGTTTGTACTCGTACTCGAATGACTGGCTGTGTCGAACTTTCGGGCGAAAAATCATGGAGCAGCTGGTTGAAGATGTGAAGCGAAAAAAGATCAAAGCAGCGGCCGTAAAAGGAAATAACGTGCAAATATTAAACAGTAAATTATTACAATTGAAACGAAGATGCCCGCTAAACAAGGCGAGGCATGGAGGGAAAAAAATTACGAAAAAATTAAATGAAATGTGGAAAGGAAACCAAAGCGCCAAATGGAGTCAATCGTAAAACATGCCAAAACAAAATGGGGGGACACGCCAATTGCAAATGCGAGAATAATAAAGTGAACATCTATAGGATCTGGTTAAGTTTATGACAACAACAACTACAACAAATGCAGCAAAATACACACGACTATCTTAAGAGAATATTAAGAAACAACAACTAAAAGTACAAGGTGACTTTGTTGTAGAAAGCGCATTGGCGTTACGTTCCGTTGATTTGCAAAAAAAAAACACAAAAACAAAAAACAACAAAGTTGCAAACTTCCTTAAAGCAAAGATAAAAACAAAGAAACGCAGCTCTCCGTTAACAGTTAAGCTTGAAACTATACTTTTGGTATAACACAGGGGCTGAAAAGGCCCGGGCCTATCAAAGAAAACACGTTTTTTTCTTTTGTTCAAAATCAGCTTTATGCAACAACGTGATTTCCATAAAGAACACGCAATCATTCGAGCGCCGCTCTAACATTTCAATACAACTTTTGTAGAACAATTTATTTTTTGCCTCAAAATAGGCCGCAGTTTCAGCGCTAACCGATAAACTCCTCATTCGAGCGAAATTTTTCAACGGCCACTAATCTGGCAAATAGGTTAGATGTGGAAGTAACTCCAAGTTCAATTCCAGTAGTTTTGCCACAGTTTTGATTGACTTGCGACACGGTGCGCTGTTTGTCTTAAGGGGTAACACCACTGTACACGCGTAAAATAAACACGATTTTTAAAGAATTTTTTTGTATAGAAGGAAAGGGAAAACAATCACTCTGATTTGGGAAGTTATTACTTATATACTAAAATACAAAACTACAAAGTTTGACCGAAAAATTTTACAAAATGGCGGCATTGGAGACATTTTTGTAATGTGGTTTCTCTTGAAAGAGCTCCGCGGCACCCAGCACAGAGGGTGCAAATTTTGATCTGGAACAAAGAAACATTTTTTTTCTTAATCTAGATAAGAATAGCTAGAGAAACACGTAGGGGATTTAAAAAATATTTATTTTTGTGGAATTAGCAAGCATTTGAAGGAAAAAACTCTATTTTGGACTAAAAAAACGGCACTTAAATAATTATAACAATCGTTTAAATTAATCTATCGAAAATCCCCTACGCTCTTCTCTTAAGAAGGTTATTATACAGATGTAGTGAAAAACCTGATTAAAAATATTTAAAATTGTTTGAGTTATGCTGCGTGCCAATTTCAGAAAACGTGTTTTGAGAAAAACGCGTTTAAAGTTTGGAAATTTGGAGAAGTCGTTAGGTAGCAGTCACTAACGCTTGGTTAAAAGCTTAAAATATTTATGAAATAAACTTCGGTAACGTATAAAACTTTTTGTTCTGTATTTTAAAAGGTTCAAAGAATTTTTTAAGCTTATAAAAAGAAAATCTATTTTTTGAAATTCCTACAGTGGTGTTACCCCTTAATGAAACAAAATTTGTTTCTTTGCCATATGAAGACATTTCTTTGCAATTTCTTCGCCTTCAACCGATCCAATAACGCCATATAATTTTCACTGGTGATGGTATTTCCCTTCTCAAGAGAGTCAATGAATATCACACCACACACATCCCAAAATACTGAGGTCATAACCTTCCCAGCTGTGATTTTGGGCGCTGTGGACGAGGTTCACCAGTTGCTATCGACTCAGATGGCGATCGTTTTGTTTCCAGAATGAAGTGATGGATCCATTTTTCATCTATAGTCACATATCGTTGCAAAAATTTCGGTTTACTACGTTGTTTTTAGTCAACAGTGAGCAAACGCGGCACCCAGCACCCTTTGAACAGAGCTTTCTCATAGTCAAATGCACGTGCAACATAAAGCCAATACTTTTTTTTTTTTTTTTTGATATCTTTGCGATGTCGGCTAACTCATGCAACTTCACTTTTCGATCATTCAAAACGATTTTGTGGATTTTTTGGATGTTTTGTGGTGTAACCGCCTCATTTGGAGGTGCAGTGCGTTGTGCAATATCGGTGTCTGTACGACTAGGTTTGAAGTCAGCAATCATCGTTTAATTGTTGTTTCTGATGGAGGGGAGTAACACTTTTCAAGTCATTGCTTTGCTTAAATGGTATTTTTCCCATCAAGAAGCAGTGTAAAATTTAAATACGAAATTTTTTTTGCTCCATTGTTTTGAAAATAACAAAAGTAGCGTCACTCTTCCGTCAATAACTCACGAACTAATGAATACAATATCATGAAATTTTAACAGATGTCTTTTTAAGGTTGAAAATTGAAATTGAAATTTGAAAAGGTCGAGCCAAGTAGCACCAGGAGATTTGGTGGCTCCTAAAACACTCAGGCTGAAAAGCCCATTGTATTTAAAGCTTTGGAAAGAGGGTAGATAGTCAAGGAGGGAAGGAGAAAAGTGTCAGAGAAAGAGATAGGAAAGAATAGAGACAGAGATAGAAGTAGTTAGTCCTGTGAAAATTTTTCAGATTCTTTGGCAAATCTGTAAGTATCGTCCAGTTTTAGAGAACGAATATTGCTCATTCTCACGACATCGGAGGTTTTAAGGTTAGTACTAACTGAAAGAGAGATGAATGCAATGAAACTAGTGCCATCTACATACACAGTCTGTGTCAGAGGAAAATAACCGGTTTTTTTTCTTGTCACTTCAATATATCTTTGATATATCGCTCCCATTCAAGGGCTACGATGTCAGTACTAAATCAAGTTAGTGGCGTTCGAAACTTTCCCGTAAACGTAACTAAACAAAAATGAGTGGTGAAGTACGAGAAACTTTTCGATGCGGTATTTTTTCTGCACGCATTCGAAAGGGCCGAAATTATCCTGCGCCGCGGCTGAAAAAGTGATTAAAAAATCAAAAAAGTTTGCTGTGATGTGGAATCAGCGGTATAAGGTTTACAAAAATGTTTATGACTTTTGCGAGCGCGGCTTGAAACGAGTGACGACAAACAAGCAAGATAAACTGATCGTCCAACTTTTTAAGCGGGACCCTTCTTTGTGACTATGCCAAACACAATCAATTCAATCTTGCTAAAAAGGGAATAGATGTGAGTATCAACATCATCGAACGTCGACTGAAGGAGGCGAACATATTCTACCGTCCCACATCTTCAAAACGCTTACTCTCAGAAACACACATTGAGAAACAACAAAGCAAGAAAATGGTGTCACAGTATTGGACGGGCCTTCCAGCCCCCAGACGACAACCCCATTGAAAATGTGTGGGGAATTATGAAAACGCATCTTGCCGGTAGGCCAGTCCATGATTTAAAGCAACTCGTACGTCAAGTGTGCAAAATCTAGTCCTGTTTGTCGAAGAGCGACGCAGAAGAGCTGGTTCGAAGCACGCCGAGAAGATGCCAGGCTATATTCGACAACTTTGGAGACTCTACTGATTATTGAGTAATTGCGACTCGTAGTTTTGTACATACTTTCACGTATACTTCATGAATAATCGCTGTTCCTTTTTTCTGGCACAGACTGTATGTTAGGCCCGAGACTTTTCAGCCCATGTGTTGCTTGGGCTCATTAAATATTTGTTGTTTTGGTTTTTTTGTTATCATAGAGCAACTCACAATTAAGTCCAAATAACCTGGTATCATGGAATCTTAAGAGTTACCATGGCAAAACCACAACTAAATGTATACATTTGCCATAATAATTTACAACAGCCATGCTGCCAGATCATTTTCACTTGATTGTGAACTGCCCTTACATATTATTTTCTTCAATTTATTTTCATAATTTTCATTTTTTTGTATAGTTTGCCCCCATTCTTAGGCATGGTTTGAGCACCTTTAAGCACCAAATGTTGCTAAAAAAAAACTTGTGCTCTCCACTTTTGCAGTAGCGGCTGTCAATTTACGGTTTATAATTTTATGATTTATGTGCTTATATACCGATGCGCTTGCGAAATCGCTGAGCGAATTTTTATTGCATATAAATTTATTGGTCAACGCCAACGCCACAACTACAGAGAGTGGCCAAGCGCTAAAGCCTCAAATACTGGCAGTAAATTAAAAAGAAGGAGAAGAAAAAATAAGCAAACGCTGCCTCAAAAATATGATAAAGTTTAAGGCAATGCTAGCAGTAGTTTTGTTGTAGTTGTTGCTTTCTCTAAGTTTCATGAATTTATTATTGTGGTTGTTTTTTAAGCCAAACAAAAGCAAAAATATTTATAAGGCACAAGAACAAAACGCACAACAGTAGCTGCGGTCAAAATACGAAGGTAATCCGATTTTTTCTTAGTGCACTACGGAAAACCTCATTTCAGCAGCGTGCAGCAACAAAAACTGCTACTCGCATGCGTACATACTTGAATGTATGTTGGGTGCATGGAAAAAATACTTAGTGGCGCTGTTTTGGCTACTACTGTTGCTGCTCGTACTACGGGGCGAGTAGTCCTGCAACTGGAAGTTCGCCAACACACAGCTTCTCCCACTTAAATATTCACACAATTTGGTGAACTGGCTAGGAAGCAAAAACCTCACAAAAGTGGTAGCAATAATGATTTCGCTCACTGGCGACTGCTGCTGAATGACAATAATTGTTTTTATTGTTTGCTGCTGTTGCTGTTGTCGATCTCTTCTTAACAAAAGTTTTTGCATTGTTCCAAACGCAACTCAGCATCTTTGAGTGAATGTGTGTGTGCGCGGTTTTTGTGGCTGTTGTTGTTGTTTTTGTTGTTGCTATTGTGTTTTCAACGCGCATACGCACATTAAAAATTCATAAATCAATTATGGAATGTGGAACTGAAAAATTTCTGCCATACTTTCTGCTGCCTGCCAGGCCTCTATATACTAAAAATACATACATAGACTGTCCTTTTTGCTGCCATGTAGCCTCTCTGCTACTGTTTTTTTTTTTTTTTGTTCATTTTATTTCTGTTCATGTCTGCTTTGTTTTTTGCTCGCCACACTCCAATTCGCTCATTCATTCATGCAATCAATGTGCATTTTTGCAACGCATTGTCTTCGGCATCGTTGCGAATAATAGGGACACCTCATAAAAATTCATATGCAATGATACACGGGCACGTACGAATGCCTATTAATACGAGTATGTGAGTTCATATTTGAGAAAATATACTTTACAAATACAAACACTTATATAAATATCCAGTAGAAAATCGGATTGTCTGAAGCCTAGCAGGGACTAGCCCATTTTCAGACATCATTTCTATTTAACACCAACAAATGCTGTCTACTATACTCATGTCAAATCCACACTTTTCATTTAATTTTTATTAATTTAGGTAGATCTAATAGAACATTTGTGCACTCAAACTTTCATCGAAGCGAATTATTATTTGCCCAGAATGAACTCCTCAGTATTAATCAATCTGTGGTTTTTTCTGATTTTTATGAGCCAGCCCTAAATAAATTTTACTTAAATATGCGCGAGTATATAAAATTCGGACCGAACCGAATTCAGTCTTCTTTACTTTTTAAATTTGTTTCACAATTTTCTTGTTTTTTATTGAAACAAATAAATGTGTGTTATGCCCTTATAGAAATAAAAAAATTAAAAACATGACTCACAACATTTCGTCTAATTCTTATTATAAAGTTAATATATATATATTTTTTTTTGCAAAATTTATTGAGATTGTGGCAAGGCTTTATAAATAATTATTCCAATTATAAGAGAAAAGGCCGTAAGAAGAAGAAGAAGAAATAATAATTAATCAACAAACAAACAATAATTCGAGATTCAATTCATGTTTATTTAACTTCGCTAGGAAAGCACTCGAGAAGAAGGAATATTTTGTTGCAGTTAGATATCTTTTGATAAAGTCTGGCATAAAAGCCTATTTTATAGGATCCGGCACTCGAAGTGTAACCAACTTCAGACCGCTCGCACAGCTGATGCACGGACATCAGATGTCTGTTAGTTGGCTAAATGACAGTTCAGAGTATTATTTACACGCGTGCGGAAGCATTTTGCCGAGTGTAAAAGCGAAAAAAGAAAAACAGTAATGGATTTGAAACGTAATAGTGTGTTTGCATTATATTTGGCTGGAAAATCACAACCAGCGATTGTTCGTGAGCTCGAGCACATTAAAGTAAATAAAGTTTTTGTTTATCGCACCTCGTTACTGATACTGGTAGCATCGCGAAACGTCATGGAGGTGGTCATCAAAACAGCGCAACGTCACGTGAAATGCTTCAAAAAGTGAAGAAGTGACTCCAGCGAAATCCCCAATGAAGTGCCAATCAAATTGCGAAAGAACTGAAAATATCTGATCGTATTATCCGCCGCATCCGCCGCATGCTGAAAAATTATCTTAAAGTCAAGCCTTACAAAGACCCAAAAGAAGCACGACCTCACACCAAAGCAGCAACAAGTCGGACTTGAGAGAGCGAAGGGGTTGCTTCGCTTGGTCGAAAACGGTCAATTTCCGAACATTGAGTTCTTTGTAGAGAAAATTTTTCAAATTGAACAATTCGTAAACCCCAAAACGATAGGGTTTATTTGACCGAACATTCATACGAAAATTTGAGTCATCGATTGGCCACCAGGAGGCAGCACCCGCCACAGGTAATAATTTGGGCCGCTGTAACCTCAGATGGGCGCTCTACAATGGTTTTCATCGGGCCTGGTGGTGGTTACTTTGAAGTCATGGACAGACAAACATTTCGGTGGCAGACCACAGGACTCCGCACCGGCTCGCAAAACTCGAATGAACCAAGAATGGCTAAGAAACAATGTTCCGAACTTCATAAGGGCCACACAATGGCTCTCAAATTCACCAGACGCGAGTCCGATGGATTATTCTCTTTGGCCCATTTTGGTCCCAACTAAAAGATTCACCAGTCTCAAGACATTGAAAAAAGTCATTGCCTGCGAATGGGCCAAAATACCTGCAAGTCACACTCGGGCCGCGTGCCATTCGTTTCTGGACCGTCTCAAAGACATAATCAAGGCAAAAGGTGGTCATATCGAGAGAAAGTAAATTGATTCTTAATTTTGTATTATTTTCACACATTTTTTACTTTGAATTGAATAAAAGTAATTTTCCGAAGCCATAAATTTAGCTTTTTTAATTGTTTACACTTTAAGTGACGGACCCTGTATAAGCTTAAACGAGCCTGCCACATAATTACTACATGCTCTTAAAATCTTATCTCCAGAACTGGGGTTTTCTTATCAAAGTAAACAACAACAATAAAGGCAGGTGTACCACAGGGAAGCGTCATAGAGCCTGTATTATACATCCTGTTTATCGACGAACACATACACACGCTACATATGCAGATGACACTGTTGTAATGGCTAAGAGTAGCAGTGCCTCAGCTGCTTCTTTTAAACTTAAGGATTCTCCAATAACAGGTGTTATTTTGAATACCCCACTATTTCGGTAGATGTCACTTTTAAAGCTGTCGTTTTTTGATAATTGAGAAGTAAAAACTACGCCATTAATAAAAATGGAACGATGCACGCTTAAACAACGCATAGAAATTATTAAAATTCACTATAAAAATGGTGAAAATTTGCAAAGACGGTTGGTAAAACTCGAACATTTTTGAGTCATCGTGGAGCGCCTTGTCGGACCGCAATACAGAAATTGGTGAAAAAATTCGAGCTGTTGGGACAAGTTAGTGATGTGAAGAATAAAACCCGTGCACGTCGCTCAAGAACAGCCGAAAATCGAGAATATTGCTGTTGTAGCCGAAAGTGTTGAGGTTTGTCCATTCTTCGGCGTTCTTTGGAATTAGACATTCCACGAACGTCATTACACCGTATTTTGCATAAAGATTTGGGTCTTAAGGCTTATAAAGTCCAGTTAACATAAGAACTCAAGCCGGCCGACCATCAACAACGTCGTGTCTTTGCTGATTGGGTCGGCGAAATGCATGAAAATGATACGGAATTCCATCGAAAAATCATCTTGAGTGATGAGGCCCATTCGTACCTCGGTGGTTTCGTGAACAAGCAAAATTGTCGGATCTGGGGCTCAGAAAATTCAAGAGTTATTGTTGAAAATCCTCTCTATCCTCAACGTGTGACTGTTTGGTGCGGTTTATCGACCGTCGGAGACATTGGACCTTAATTTTTCGAAAGCAACAGTTACGGTGAATGGATTGCGCTATAGAGAGATGATTAACGATTTTTTATGACCGGAATTGGATGGTATTGATCTGGACAAGGTTTATTTTCAACAAGACGGCGCTACGTGCCACACAAGCAACGAAACCATTGATGTTTTACGGGAAAAGACCTCCTATTGGAAAATCCTTTACAACGGAGCCTCGATAATGTCTGTCTGGTTGAAAAAATGGCGTATAAAAACAAATAAAATTAGTTTATAATTATTCATATATATCGCACTTCTAAGGCTTTTAGCGCTATCAAACTCTCTTCCATTATTGAAAACGGACTGAGAAACTATTGCCCATACATTCCATATTGGGTAGAGGTCAAGGCTGCAATCGAGCTATTTTAAAATAAATATTTTACACTTTTTTTTACTTTATAATCATGTGCAGGCGCTTTGCGAGGCTGGAAAATCCGCTCCTCATCGAAATTAGCATCAAAAAGGCAATGAGTTTTTTGTCTAGAAGTTCTAGATAGTCGACATTATTCATTTTTGTGACTGCTACTGCTTCAATAAAGCATGCATGTGCATACCAAGTGGCGCAAAATTAATCATCTAATTTTGTTTTTAAATACACTTTTTACTAAATAAAAAATAGACTTTATTGTGGCCTTTAAGGAGGCCTTCTTATCAGTGATTTAAAAAAAAGGGGTTTTCTCATTTTTTTTTTTCGAGGCGAAAAAAGCGACACACAGAAATAATCTTTTGCATTGATTTGAAGGCACGATTGAAGAGTAATAAACAATTTTTTAACATAAATAAAAAAACAAAATGGCGGACATATGAGAGATTTCGCACAGCTTCTCGTTGCGCGCTTGTAAGATTACGGTCGTAGTTTTCACCTGAAACACAAAAGAAAAATATTGTCCTATTCAGAAGGCTTTCCCGCATATAATAGACTACTCTTACATATATAAAAATATGAAAAAATGAACACACAATTAATTACTGAAAAAACTGCTTTTTTTTTCAAAAAAGGTGTTAAATAACAATAAAAAATGATTTTTTGTTTTGTATTTTGTTAGTTAATTAGTTGCGCATTTTAATTATCTTTATATAGATTATCGGTTTGAAACGATAACTATCGTTGTTTTTTAATCTTACACGCCATTTTCAAAAACATGGTTTTAAGAAAACGTGTTTCAAAATTTTCAGAAGGTAGACAGTATACTCACACGTGGGACGGTACACAGGCCTGTAACTCCGAAATCACTTTGAACTCCTCTATAAAATTTTGAGGGCATATTCTCCTATAATATATCTATCGATTGCAGTAAAAAAATCGATTTTTTGAAGCCGACTGATAAGAGGCCCCCCTTACACGCTCACAAACGTCAAATATAGCGTTTTTCAATAGGTGCGCTTCAACTTTTTTCCGATAGGGAGGGCGAACGACGCAATATTTTTTATTTTTCGCTTGTCATTTGTAAACTTCATTAGTATACATTTCATCATGGAACGCTACACACTTGAGCAACGATTGCAAATCGTGCAAATTTTTTATGAAAATAATCGTGCAAATTTTTTATGAAAATTTATAAATTTTCCAAAAAATCATCTTCAGTGATGAAGCTCACTTTTGGCTCAATGGCTTTGTCAACAAGCAAAATATGCGTTACTGGGCAGAAAGCAATTAACACGTGATTCATGAGGCACCGTTGCATCCCGAAAAAATCACTGTTTGGTGCGGTTTACATGCCGGCGGCGTAATTGGCCCATATTTTTTCGTTGACGAGAACGATCGCCACGTTACTGTGAATGGAAATCGATACCGCGACATGATAAACGATTATTTTTGGCCGCAATTGAATGGTATGGACTTAGACGACATGTGGTTTCAACAGGACGGGGCCACAAGCCACACAGCACACGCTACAATTGATTTGTTGAAGAGTAAGTTCGATGAGCGCATTATTTCCAGAAATGGACCGGTCGAATGGCCGCCGTGCTCGTGTGATTTGACGCCTCTAGGCTATTTTCTTTGAGGTTATGTGAAGTCATTGGTCTACAGTAACAAGCCGGCGACGATTTGTGAGCTCAGAGCCAATATTGAACGCGAAATTGCTGGAATTTCGGCCGATTTATGCAAAAGAGTGGTCGAAAATTGGGTTCAACGATTGGACTTCGTAAAACGTGCACGCGGTGGTCATGCAAAAGAAATCGAATTTCATACTCGATAATAAAAAAAAAGTATAATAGTTAAAAAAGTCAAACCGTTTGTGTTTTATTCAAAAAAAAAAGTTGAAGCGCTTTTACTGAAAAACGCTTTATGACTGCCGTACGACGTCATTTGCAAAAATTATAAATCTTCCGGAAGGGTGATTAATTTTGCGCCACTTTGTATGTACACACAAAAGCTCAATATGTTAAGTTTAAATTTGCTTTATTAGCTTCAACGTTCAGTAATTATAATTGTCGATAATCTTCAACATTCATTACTTAAATTATAATAATTACAAGTTTTCGTATTATAATAAATGGGAAGCCATTCCGTTTAATTTATTATGAATATACATAGCGGAACACGTGAGGAAATAAAGTGCACAAATCGCTGAGGCCCAGCCACGGCAGAATATTTGCAAACAAACTCGCATACGCCTAAGCAAACACGTGTACGCACACACACACGCACAAACATGCGGTCGCACTTTGAGTGCAGTGTAAATTATCTCCAAGAAAGCAACAGCGATTCAAGGAGTGAGAGCAATAAACTAGCGTTCCACTAATTTGATATACCTGCTACATAGACATTAGTGAGTCTGTCGTGCCCCCGTAAAAGAGCTTTACCGTGCAACTGGTAAGGTGCCTAAATATTTATGGTTGCTTCAACGTACATCCATGCCTACATATACAACATGGACAATATATAAGTATATATTTATCGATATATATGTACATATGTCCAACGATACATACATACAAACATTTGCGTCACATACTCGTACATTTTTGCAGCCATGGCATAACTACCGATGTGGAAGTTACTAGCGTAAGTATGCGCCCCCTTTTCCTTGCGCCCCTTTCACACTCGTTATGAGAGCTGGTGGGGGTCTTGTTGTTATTGTTGTGGCGATGTCCTAAATTGTTGAAAACATTTCCTTGCATAATTTGCTGCATTAACGCGCGACCAGTGCCTGACAACCGGCAGCCCAGTCAGCTCAACCAGACTGCGACTACGAATAGTTCCAACGCCACCACTTGCAGCTGACTGCTCCGTCTGCTCGACTACACTACCCTTCTACTTCTACTGCCAGTTTTCTTCATCTGAATATTCATGCCCGTGGCAATTTTGTGATTTCCACTTCCACTTTTTCTACAAAATGCCCTACCTTTTGCATAAAATATTCGGGATTTTCTTATGCCATCCATTTCATAAGCTTTTGCTCTAATTATCGAGCCATTTTAAAATTACAATAAAATAACTTTTAATGTTTGCGGCAACTAAAATTAGCGTTGATTTAAAATTTAATCACGTTTCATGAATGCTGTTAGGTTGAAGCGTTTAATCTGTGCGCACATACACATACACATGCACATATAAATGAGTCGAGCAAAACAGAGTAGAGAAAGGGGAGTTGAATATGCACGAAGAAGTTAAGTTGTGGGCTTGTCAGCTTAGAACATTAAGCTAATTATGGGTTTCAACATGTTTTTAGTATGAAATAATTTTATTGGGAACCTTTGAAAGAGTATGAAATGGGATGAGTGTGATGCGATATGATGAAAATGGAAGCAGATTGGAATGTGCCATGTGACGGAGGCTGACTTTCTTTACTGGCAAATTACGCACAAATTTCTGCTCTCAAAGGCATGCACACACATATTTTTTTAATTATTTATTTCCAGAAGTCAAGAAAATATAATTTCGGACTGACTACTAAAACTAAAGAGTAATGATAAAACTAGAGAATAATAATAAATTTCAATCTTACATCTACCTAACTAAAAGATAGAGTTCAATAGTACACAAAATGCTTTCTTGGAAACTGAGAAATCTAGGCCGGGGTATTGTTGACGTAACTCTGAAGATGTCTGTTCTTGGCTAGAGAGCTCTTAAGAGTAAGAGCTCATCAGTTCTGGAGTTGTAGTAATCTAGCCACGTTTCCTTCGCTATTTTGCAGGTATCGGTGTTAGCCCATCTGTCAATAGCCTGCTTCTGGAATTGCAAGAAAATCTCCCTTTTGTACACACTACCGGGGCAGCTCACTGCTACGAGTTTGGAAACTTTAGAAGAAGTCCCTGTCTTGCTAGCTCATCAGCTTTCTCATTTCCTTTTATGTTCCTATGACCAGGTACCCAGATCAGAATGATGCCTGTCATGCGTGCTAAATCATTTAATTCTTCTTTTCACTGTCTGACAATTTTTGAATTGGTTGTTAGTGGCTTTATATAGGGTGGGCCATGTAAAATTTGCTTTTTGAATCAGCTATAAAAAAACTAATCAATATTTTTTCAAACTTTTTTTTTTATTTTGAAGATTGAACATTGTCATTTATGAATGAAAAATAATATCGTTCAAATGACTGCCACGACTGGCTTTACAGTAGGCCATTCGATCAACCCAATTTTTAAGCACATTTTCGATTGTTTGGGCTCCAATTTCATGAATGGCAACTTCGATTTCGTGTTTTAAATCATCAAACCTCTCTGGATGGTTCGCATAGCATTTGTCCTTAATGGCTTCCCACAAAAAATAGTCCAACGGGCTTAAATCACAGCTCCGAGGCGGCCAATTGATATCGGAATTCAAAAACGGTAGCCAAAAGTTCGAGTGTAACTTTGGCAGTGTGACAAGTTGCACCGTCCTGTTGAAACCAAATGTCGTCCATGTCATTCTCTTCAATTTTTGGAAACAACTCGTTGAGCATGTCAAGGTAACGCTCGCCATTTACTGTAACCGCAGCTCCTCGCTCATTTTCGAAAAAAAATGGCCCGATGATGCCGCCAGACCAAAAACCGCACCAAACAGTGACTCGTTGTGGATACGTTTGCTTTTCTACAGTAATGTGTGGATTTTCTGAGCCCCAAATCCGACAATTTTGCTTATTGACGTAGCCACCGATGTGAAAATCAGAAAAGAAGAAGAAGACTCACCACTTTGGAAATAGGTTTTCAATATTTCCCAATTTTGCTCAAGCGTATAGCGTCCCATTTCGTAAATGTCAAACCTTTAAGTAAATTATGAACACATTTGACATGTCATTTGTGTTACCATTCTCAAAAAATAGGTGGTTCAAAAAGCAAACGCTATATGGCTCACCCTGTAGCTGGGATGGCCGCTTGAGGGATTGCCGTTTAGCCTTCAGCTATCAAAAATTGTGCTATGACCAAACATCCTAGTATTCCAACAACGACCTTCTTTTATTCTTATGGCGGTATTTGCTGCTGTTAGTCAAAGTTTCAAATCTATTGTTAACAGGTTTCGTGCCTTTATTCCTTGTTCACACCATAGAGCCTTGACAAGACTCAGTCTTGCGTTGGTTTCGTTAATCAATTTTGCCTTCTGGCAGGTGATTAGTCTGCCACTACCTTAGTGCTCGCTCCTAGTGTAAGTTTAAACTTAATTTTTTTATCTAAATTTTTAAAAAGAGTTTTAAAATCTATCCTCTAGAAGAAGTAGTCAGCTTTAATACGAACTCCATGAGTTCAAAATATTCCCATTAAATAGTTACAATGCAATACAAATAGGAATTCGATTTTTTGTTCCTGAATTATACTCATATGTATGTACAGTACGTATTGCATATAAGAAGCCGAGAATGCAAAACTTTTCCTACCCATTCTTTCTTTTATACCCCTCCATATCTCAATAAAATGTACCTGCAACAAAATATGCAACTCTTTTCCATGTTCATTGTAGTGAGTGAATCAAATTTTAAAAGTCCACCACAGCCACCTTTTACATCATTTGAAGAAACCATTTCGCCATTGATCGGCTTATATTTTAGAATATTCTTAAACGCATTTTACAATTCATTTGAATCAGATTAAGATTCACTCAGTAAAATTACGTCCGCTTCTCATTTACGGAAGAATAATTTTAGCGTTACATTAATTCTCATAGTTTAAGCACAGAATTTTCAATAGTCTGCAAGTGAACTATGTACTGTTACATATATAAATATTAGGCCGGGTCGATTTGTGGGGAGGCAAAAAAATCGCCCATTGCTCTGTAAAAATCATATTCTCGGGATCAAAATAAGAAACTTTGCCGAAGGAACCATACCTCTAAAACGAATTCTGATGTCCCCCAATTTGGGTCGAACTTTTTAGTTTCTTTTCTCATGTAAAGGCCAAAAATGGTGATATTTTGAAATGATTGTATGTCATGATTGGGTCGGTCATACATTTGGACTCGATTGGAGCGCTCTAAATGGGATTTTTCGTTCGACCCAAATTGGGGGACAACAGAATTCGTTTTAGAGGTATGGTTCCTTCGGCAAAGTTTCTTATTTTTATCACTAAAATACGATTTTCACAGAGCAATGAGCGATTTTTAAATCGACCCGCCCTAGTAAATATATATATATTCCCGTAATTCCTAGGTGGAACAAAAGGCCTCCATTCGATTTATTTAAAGCTAAGAATTTGATTTGTTGCCAAGTGCAACCAGCTTGTAGCGCTTCTGCTTCGACTAGTCGAATACGAGTATTTCTGCTCTAGTAATTCATTCGAGCTCTTTATAATATTTGAAAGGGCGGTTTCCGCGATATTACAGGTACAAAGCAAGTCTTTCCTTTTCGCGCCAGACTTAAATTTTCAATAATTTGAATTTTTTTCTTCAATGAGGCAGTGACTTCCTTTCGCTCGGCCATTGCTTACCATAGCGAACTACCAACACAGCTTTGTCAGAAAAAAAACTTTTCCGAGACAAATAAAAAAATTATACCCAAGTCACTTACGCAATCAAAACTTTCTTACACACAGTTAAATTGTTGTAGAATCGATTATATTAATATAGTATAAGAAAATCCTTTACTATAAATATTGTTTTCTTAAAACCGTTTTTCATACACAAATTGGCTTTTAAGTAGTTATTATACTGCATTCTGCTTGTGACACGAAAAATCTTTCTTACATACTTTTCTGTATTGTCATTTATGGGATTGATTTCCCTAAATTAGAGACAGCAGGATAAATATTTAAAAAGTGCTCTAACCGAAAATTTTTATAAATTAGGCAGGTCGCATATGATGTCTTGGATGTTTTCTGCGTCAGACTTCCTCTTGTGCGAAAAATTAAACTAATAGCGTAGGCAGAAAAATCATCACTGAAATATTCAATTTCTCTAAGTGGTAAGTTAGCATTCAAATCGTGTGATTGTGATTTAACAGCAGCGTCCAGAAAAGTCGTAAGTATGAACGTAGACAAGGATTCAGAAGTAAGATCATTAAGCGCCTACATATTTAACATTAGCGAGATATTCTTCCAATGAGCGCCGAGGCGTACAGTATCCTCAGCAGAGATGCGCGGAAGCCTGTGACTTTGCAGAGTAAAAAACCTCAAGCTGTGCTCAGAGTGTATGAAGATATGGCGAAAGGAAATTTGTTTCGGAGTAATTGACGACAAAAAAATTACTACGTTAATAAGGAAACGCAGAAGTCTCTCAACTGAATCGTATTCGTCGAGACACCAAACTATTTTTAATAAGACAAATTTTGGTACAGAAAGTTATAAACAAACAAACATTTCATATGGAAAATATTCCCGTGAATCCAAATGTTTTAAAAGGGTAGTAAAAAAGGTAGTTTTCAATGGATTACGCATAGAAATCGACCCAGAGGTCGTCCATGTCTAACTTGGATGCGCACAATCTCCTGCGAGAGTCCTTCAACTGTCACTTGGAAGCAAATCAGACACATAACGGTTGACAAAAATCATTGGAGTAAATTTGTTTCCGCCATATGTTCCGACTAGGAACGATATAATATGCATTATGAAGTTTTTCTTACATAGTTTGTTTATTTTCAATTGAGAATGCCGACTTAATTTATAATTTATCAAGGAATAAAAAAAGTAGAACAATTTTTGAGACATAAATAGACTTAATTTTTTTCTGTTCTGAGAAAAGTAAGTTATCACATTTGCTGCAGTTCTACTTGATACGAAGCAGCTATGTGCTTAGGAAATCAAATCGGGGTCCCTTTTTATGTTGAAATCTTAATTTTACCGCATAATAAAAGGTTTTCCAATAAGAGGTGTTATCTATCGCTATCAAGAGATGATTAACGATTTTTTATGGCCGGAATTAGATGGTATTGATCTGTACAACGTTTATTTTCAACAAAACGGCGGTACGTGCCACACAAGCAACGAAACCATTGATCTTTTACGGGAAAAGCCTCCGGACCGTGTTATCTCTCGAAGAGGTGATCACAATTGGCCACCGAGATCTGGTGATTTAACACCTTGTGACTTTTTTCTTCGGGGCCATGTGAAAGAGAAGGTCTACGCCAACAGCCCAGGATCGACTCAAGACCTCAAAGAAGGAATTCGTGAGGTTACCGAGGACATAGGGCAGCCACTTCGCAATTCGGCTATGGAAAATTTCATGAAAAGGACAACGCTTACATGTCGTGGTGGTCATTTGCCTGATGTTATTTTCCACTTTTAACGGTTTCCTTCCTTTTTATAATAAAATAAACATCCGATCATTTATATTAAAAAAAAAACATTTTTCTTTGAATATCAAAATAACACCTCTTATTAGAAAACCCTTTATCAGAAATGCTATAAAAAGAGCTTCATAAAGTTTTTTCTTCGTGTACAATTAATGAACTGATTTTAAATACAATATTTCGAAATATTAATATACCACATTACTTTCGACATGAGTTTTTTCCCCCCTTTTTATTTTACTTAATCTCTCATTGTCGTCTGAAATTGAGCAGTGAAATTTTGGACTAAAAAGTTATTTTTCACTTAAAGGTTAATTTTACTAGTCATATTAATTATATAGCTTCGAAATCTCATGCTGCAAAGTGGTGCAAAATTAATCATCCAATGTCGCTTTTTAAAAAACTTTTTTACTAAAAACAAAAATAGTAATCTTTAATTCGACCTTAAAAAAATAATTTTAATCTTTATTTTGACCTTAAAAACAAATAATTTTAATCTTTATTTTGGCCTTTAAAAAAATTATTTTAATCTTTACTTTGACCTTTAACGATTTTATTGCTTGTCCATTTGTATATTGCAGCTGTCTAGTTCGCAAGTGTCAAATGTGATTGACGTATGAGGCCATTTGCAAAAATTAGAAATCTTCCGATAGGGTGATTAATTTTGTGCCACCTTGTGCATGTACAAGGCACAGTATATATGTGCATATAAGTCCATACATACATACACATAAATGTATTTGCAGCTGTATATAAATCTATAAGCCTATACGAACAATTAGTAAAAGCATCTACTTTTTCATCAAAATTACAAGGACTAAGCTCAAGACTGCAATTTTCTGTGCTTACTCGCGTAATACGACAGCTCAAAGCGCTTAGAAATATACGCCTTATTTATCTAAATGAATTCTCGTTCAATTACAAGTTTCGCTCACCTGATTTGCCGACGGATAATTGTAACCAAACTGCGCGTAGGCTGCCATTTCTTACTTCTACACGCAGCTACGCGGTTATTGTGGTTTTCACTGCTAATATAAACGATACGTTCCTTATTTCGCACACTGTTAACTGGGGCGATGTGAGAGTTATTGGGCACTTTTTCCGACTGTTATTAACAGCAGTGACAATTGGCTGAGTTAACAGTGAGTGCGAATGTGCGCACGCCAAGTACAAAATATCAACTGGCCACAGGACATTCACGGTGAACACACACATACACACAAAAGCGCTCGAACAGATGAATAGACGCGGTTGCAAACGACAGGATGGGCTGTAGCAAGAGCAGAGACGCTTCTATGGGATGCTGCTGCCTAGAGAAGCACACCACGGCCACCCACTCACTTGCCCGCCCGTGCGTTCGCACGTATGTAACGTCGGCGTCTCTGCTTTGCTGTGGCACTATGCACTTTTTTGTGCGACGCAGGATTTTGCTTTCAACTCGTATTGCTGATTGTTTTTGTTGTTGTTGTTGCCTTACAAGTATGGATCTGCTGTATTGTTGCTGCGGTTGGAAATTGGTAAAACAAATTGTCAAGCGTTTGTGTTAATGTCAGCGGGAAGTGTTTTAAGCTCCACTCTTTGGCATTTTTTTCGTTGGGAGTTTTTTTTTTTTTATTTGCTTTTCTTATATTTTTTGTGTTTGTTCTGCTTTGCTTGTTTCCTTTACCGCTGTAGTCGCTTTTTTCATGTTGTTGTTCCACATATTTTATTTTTTGTTCACACGCATTGTGGGTGTGCGATGTGGCTCGAAGTTAGCGTGGGGTGACGGGAGATTTTAAGGGATTTGTTTGCAGTGCCGTTGTCTTTATTGCCATAAGCGCACCGCTCTTGCTTTTGTTATTGTTATATTCGTTTGTTTTCAGTGTTGTTGTTGCACATCCTTTTTGTCATTTTTATGATTATTTGTTTACCGGTTTTGTTTTGCTTTCTGCGTTATTTACTTGGCGTTTGTTCGTTGTTGGCTGCACTCGCGCATTCCAAGCCCTCCTTTGTTGTTTGTAGTGTAGTTTGTTTTAGCTGTCGCATAAATGTAGAACAAGCGGTAATAAACGTTTTATGCGCGTAACAAATGCTTAGCTGCGATTTATGTAAATTTACCTTCGACTTGTTTTACACTGACTACAATTTTTCCCGTTATTGTTGTTGTTGTAATGTTATCAAAATTTTACAATGTACAAGGATTCTCTGTCAGACGAAAACGAGCATAAGTATGTAAATTTTTTTGTTGAACTTAATTAATAACCAAAAATTATGAATGTTTGCTCACATTTCATGGGACACATTTGTTGTGCATTGGTTTTTTATTTTGATTTTATTTACTATTTATTTGTACGTGTTGTACGTAACGCATATGTAAGATGTGTTTTTATACATACATATGTACACATATATTTCTCAAGTCCTTTTACTCTAAAAACTCCCTTAGAATGACCCAAAGTGTTTTGCTTATTTTACAAAGTCAATAGCTGTGCTCCGTTATTTTTTGCATGCGACAAATTCAGTTTTTCCATGGGCCACTGCAGTATTTTTCTATAAAAACTCGAATTAATTTTTTTTAAATAATTTTTTTTAAAGAATTTGGATTTTATTGGGATTTAAACATTTTTGACGCCGGTTGATTAACCGATGTTTTCGCATATTCGGCCATTTTCAAGCAAATTTGCGTAGTTGATTTAGTTTTTTGTTTTCTTTTTAAGTACTACGCCTCTTATCTAAGATCAACGTTTATTTTTGCGCGTTTATTTTTTTTTAATTTTTCTAATAATTATGTTGTGTAGTATTAAGCCACCTTTTCTTTTTAACAAAAAACTTTATTAAAACCAGTTTCACAACTTGTTCTTGATTGTCAAGTTTTCCTCTTATCTCGCCTTATTATTTTTACCACCCTTTTACTACTTTAGTTTGTTACCCACTAGTTTTTGGCACTTTTCGTGCGTAATCAATTCAATTTTTTTTATACGCATTTCTCAGTTTTTTATCACTCCCCTTCATTTCGAAATTTTTCACTACAAATTCCGAATTCAACCAAGCGAAATTTTTCGACGCGCACCAATTCGCGTTCGAACACAAACTAGTCGCACGCATTCAACGGTTCATACCGCATTTTCACAAGCCCAACTGTCACACACAGTCGCATAAACGGCAACAACTACGTATGCGACATGAGTTTTTTTTTTCTTATTTTTATCACAACCGAATGCCAACACAACATGTAAGCTGCGCCAGCTAGAGAGCGAAAGAAATATCTATATTTTCCTTCTCCATATAGCCTACCTTCACACACGCATTTCAATCAGTACAGCAGTCAAAGTGTGTGTGCAATAACAACAGCAGCCGCTTGTATTTTCCGGTGGTGGTGAGGTTGATATGGCCACCCGAGTGTGGCAGCAAGAGCACAATAACTTCACCGCGCTCTCTATTGCAGAGCAAAGAACGTACGAATGGTAACGCCCACCAGATCGAGCGCACAACACTAACGAGTAGCTGGCTTACAGCGAGTACTGCTAACGTTGAGTGTGTTGTATGTGTATGTGTGTGTGGAAGCGCTTGAAATGCAGCATTGCATTCCGTCATTGCCTCAGCCTAGGCTCACAATGTTGCTGCTGCTGGTCAACTGCTTATGGCCGTCCAGCGTCTGACCAAAACTGCAACCACATCCCTCCGCACCTTATCCACGCAAGCGCCCATTTCGTATGGTGTTCGTTTGCTGATTTATGCCGCAGCGTTGCCACTGGAAATTGCATTTTATGGCGAGCGCAGTGTCAACCATACACCAAAGCCCCGCCATTGCTCACTCCATAAGCTGGGGGCAGCCACCGAAATTGAGGGGCACGAAGCCATAAAAATCTGCAACTCAGCAGCAAAGGTGGCTATGGTGTACGAGTAAATAGCAGAATAGTAAATGTTGGTCACAGGGGATTGGACGAGGGGGATTGCCGCTTATGTATGGGCCTTTGGCCACCTTTGCATGTTTAAATAAACTTTTATTTTGTTTTTTGCCTCTTGTGCCATTTTGTATTACCTATGTTTTTTTTTGTTTTTATTATATTATTTTTAAAGTTTCACTCATTCGATTTTCAATTTTGCTTAGATTTTTTTTGTGTGTTTTCAAAATGTTTTTAATTGTTGCATGTTTTGTGTGCTCGCTGATTTCTATTTCTGCTTTGCGTATTTGTTGGCCGCCTTTGTTTTATGCTAGGAGTGGTTTCATTTTGTTGATTTTAACAGCGAACATCTTCACGTAAAGATACATACACACATAAATAAAATGAACACAACTACATAACAAAAAATAATAAAAACAGCAACTGAAAACATATATTGAGAAATTAAAGAAGATAACATGACACATAAAATCAATAAATAAATTGCACATTTTTGATTGATTTGCAGTTGTATTGAGTTTGTAATTTAACTTACCTTTTTAATTGCAATTTATTTGTTTTCAATTAATTTTATAATTAATTTTCTATGCATGTAGGGGCATATTTTACTAATTTGCTGGCCGCCACTCATTACATAGAGGCGCCACTATTTGCATAGGCACTCTCTGCTGATGTCGCATTCCGCAGTAGTAGGCGCATACTTGATAATTTTTTTTAATTTTTATTGGTTTGAATACAACTGAATTTTATTGAAATTTTTTAAATTTTTATTCGTTTGAATACAACTGAATTTTATTGAAATTTTTTGATTTTTATTCGTTTGAATACAACTGAATTTTATTGAAATTGAAAAAATCATTTTAGCGGGGAAAGAGTTTTCACCTGAATTAGTGTATTTTAGACTCCCGGGTCTGGATAAACTGGCTTTTTCGACTTTCGGCGTAAATTTAATATATTTCTGTTATAGTTAACGACTTGAGCTTAACGGTAGATTCCGAAATTTTTAAAAAGAGGTTTTAAAAAAGATGGAGGATCAACTATCGGTTAGCAAGGCTTTGATCATTTTGTCTTTCATTTCCAGTATTTTTGATAGAATCTTAACAAGCAAAATGCTTTTAAAAACTTGGCACGGTATGCAGTTCTTGCTACTTGTTTAAATACATGCACACATATGTACCTTTTAACTTAACTTAAGTTCATGGACGATTTAGTCCATAAAAACTCTTAGTAATGCGGAAACTTCGTTGGTGGTACAAAAACTTCGCAAAAAAAAACAATGACATTATGAGTGCCAATGGACTGCGAAATAAACTGCGAAAATAAACTTAAAATAAAATAATTTTTCTTAAAATAGCTTAAATGAAAAAAAATCAAAATAAAACTTCAAAAAGTTTGTGGCATAAAAAATGTACAATCGTGCTACCAAGACTTCGGTGAGAAGCCCTTTGTGTCCAAAATCTTCATTGCTAGTCAATGTCATACTTACGCGAAAGCAAATCATCTAACGCTTGCACGACGTAGAGAAATATTGCAACCATAGTTCTCATATTTTGCGAAGTGCTCTGCAGGGCTGACCTTATATAGAAATCTAAGATACAGAAACGATTAAAGGCCTTAAAATGGATATCTTCGGAAGCAGTCCTATTGCAGAGCCATGAACTGGTAAACGGTTATTTGAAATTTGGCTGGGCAGGGTAATCCACTATAAGGGGTTAGGAGTAGTCAGAATTTTAAAAAAACTGGATTTTTTTTTCATTTTCTTAAAGTAAAATATTTTAAAAACGTTGTGTGCGAATTTGAAGTGAATCCGACAAACAGTTTTCGAGTTATTCAACAATTAACAAAGGGCGCTCGGGTGCTCGGGCGCTCTGAAGCGTTCGCAAAACTTTAAATGCGTTTTTCCCAAACTATGTTTTTTGAACTGGTGATCTCTGTAACTTGAAAGCCGCTTGGTGGATTTCAATAAAATGTATACTGCTTTTGAAATACATAAAAAAAGTCGTGCCTGATCGAAGGATTTTTTTTTTCAAAATTTCGATTCTTTTAAACAATTAATTGTCGAAAATCTGAAAAATATTTCCTGAGGCCGCCATATTGTTAATTTTGAAAGAAAATCTTCGATCAGGCACAAGATTATCTATTAATAAAACTAATTTCGCTTGTTCGATTGATTTTAGATGAATCTCCAAGGACTTGTGATGATCACCGCAAGGGACTTCTGGAGAAACGGGCTCCCTACAAACAGCGATAACTTTTACAGTTATTAATTTATTTTATTTTTTTTGACATTTTTCTAAAGTCAAGTCGAAATATGATGTATTAAAACTATGTTTTTAGTTTTGTAAAATAAAGCAAATGACTAGCAAAAAAATTATTGAAAATCACAATCTTTTTGAGTCTCTGGCTACCTCTAACCGCAAAAAGCCAGCCGAGGTAGCCACATGCATGAAAATGTGATCTCTAAATATACATATCAAATCAAAATGGAGCTGTTCTAAGCGATATGCAGAGCGATACAAACCTACGCAGCGCAAGTTTGGGGATATGCCTTATTCGATGAGGTAAATAAACTTCAACGTTACTTCATTAAAAGGATCCTCAAACTACCCGAGTTCACTCCGAATTATGCAATAACACTAGAAACTAATTTGGAAGACAGCCACATTTATCCTTTAGAGCTACACATGAAGTATATCTGGAAAACCATTTATAAATACAATTGCAACAGGCTCCCACAAAAACTCACACAAGGCATCTTAATTAAAAATGTGTTTTGGCTTAAGCATCTGACCGACATGGAAATGGAGTTCGGTCTGAAGTTTGAATAAAACATCACCGCTATTGACTGACAAGATCGCTGTGTGCAACTTCTTACCAAAATGAAAATAAAAGATATCAACATGGCTAGGCAAAAAGCACAGTCAAGCGCGACGCGAATTTATAAACATTTAGACTACTGAAAAGGGGAATCATCTGGTAAAGTAAAGAAGATATGCGGCTAGCTGATATTACGACAAGTTTCAAAGCAAGATGTGGTTTACTGAAGCTAAATGCAACTACGTATGGAAATGCTCAGAAAATATGCACCCTCTACAATTTAAAGGAGGAAGAAAATATGCAGCACTTCTTAGGAGATGTCCGGTACTGAAGGAGATCAGAACAAGATACCTAAAAGAGGGACTTACGGTAATAAAAACGAGAGTATTGTGCACAAATGAGGCCTTCATATGCTCGGATAATCAAACAGCTATAAAAGCGCTAGGATCTAAAACGCACTCTCAAAAAGAGTCATAGAATGTTTCAAACTTCTAAATGACGTATCCAAATACTACAAAGTACACTTTATTTGGGTGCCAGGCCTCTTGAATATAGCAGAGAACTGCAAGTCAGATGAACTTGCTCGAATCCGTACAACTCTTGATGTCCAAGTGGATAAGACGCTGATACCTATGCCTATAACCACTTGTAAAACTACTTAGAGATAGGGAAACCATCAACAAGGTTTATCATTGTTTAATAGGCAACCACGCCAGAAGGCGTATGATTTCTGTAGAAGCTGTCTTAACACAGACGAAGAAGAAGAAACAGTCAGACACCGCTTACGGGAGTGTGAAAGCTTAGCCATAAGGGGGATTTGCACTCTTCGTATGACATTTTTAACTGATGTAACGGACATAGCACATCTAAAACTAACAAGGCTTTGCTCGTTTATTAAAGCTACCGGATGGTTTAAAAAGGAGCCCATAGTGCAAGGATAAGTTCCAGTGGTGTCACAATGGATCTACGACAGGTCTAAGTTTGTCATTGCGACAGCCACCTTACCTACCCAGCTACCTAAGTATATATATAAAAAAAATTTTACCAGATTGGAGGTACTTGTTCCCAATAGGGTTTTTTTTGGCAAATCACGCGAGATTACTGTCAAACTTAATACTTAATTTTTTCAGTATTAATTGACTTTTCATCATGGGGAGACTTCCGCCTCAACATTCTTTACAAATCGTATTTCGAAAATCGTATATTACGTAAATCGATGCTCTGTCAAAAGTATCTCTCCCGCGTTCAGGTCACCCTATGGTGTTCTACGATGTGGCCCATTTTTGGTTTAATGGCTATGTCAATAAGCTAAATTGCCATATTTGGGCTGAAGAGCGAGCCGAAGCCATTCAAGAACAGCTTACATACATTGAAAGCAACCGTTTGGTGCGGCCTATGGGAAGGAGGAATTATTGACCCATATTTCTTCACAGACGAAACCATCGTGATCTCCACAACATTTGTTTCCAACAAGACGATGCCACTTGCCGTACAGCCCGAAACAATGGATTTACTGCGTTGTCGTTTCGGTTAGCAATTTATGTCTCGCCTCGGACCAGTGGATTGGCCTTTGAACTTTTATTTGTGGGAGTATGTAAAGTCTAAACGCTTTATAGATAAATCAGCTTCGATTACTAAAGTTATTTACGAGATGCCGACTGAAGTACTTCAGCGAGTCATTCGAAATTGGTGTTTATGTATGGCCAAATTACGGCGCAGTTGCGGCCAACATTTGAAAGGGATTATCTTTAAAAAATAAGTGCCTGATTGGATTTGCACAAAAATAATAAAGATTGATTGGATAATTCGAATTTTCGTTCTTCTAAATATTTCAATTAAAAGTCCGATATATGTGCTTGGATATACGAAGCTTGGATTTGAAAACGAATTTGAAAATTTCTGGTATATTAGCCAATTACATACTTAGAAGAATTGGCTTAAGCATGTTTTTTGCGAGCTGAGCAGTGAAGCTAGAACTCCAAACTAGTCGTTGTGGCTTTCTGCGCTTTACTCAGCCTTAGGATTTACTCATTGAATGAGGAGCTGAAAATCACAACGCCTATGGCGTACGGGATGAAATTCTAGCTTTATAAACAAAATCACTTAAGGTCACTTCTGCTCGCTTAATTTGTTGTTGTTTTCCAATTGAAATTTCCCATCAGAGTGTGCACAGAAGTGACGCTTTGCTATTGTGAAGTGTTTGTAACAAAAGAAATGCATTTCGCCTAAGTAGGCAGTCATTAATCAGAGTTTGAATTTCCTAAAAAGTACTCATTCGAAGCTGTACTAAAAATAAAACATTTGCAATTCCAGTTTGTGCTCAATATGAAATGTGTTGGAATTTAAAATTTATTAATTTTTAAATAAATTTAACTCAATAACAAAAATCTATAAAAACTTAAAAGACTTATTTAATTATTTCACATAACAAGTTGGCATTGACTAAAAATCTTCATGCTATTCAACCACTAATACAACAACTTCGAACAGAACTGTAAACACGTGTGCAACAACATAAATGGAAGGCATAGAAAACTAACTAATTTCCAATTTCATACACAAACCTAAAAGTGCTTCAAATGTGCATGCATTTCGTGACCTCAGTATGTGCAAGTACCACTAAAAATTCACATAAGTACCCTGCAGGGAAAGTAGTTACTAGTTGTGAACTGAAAACTAACTAAAATACTACCGGTGCTCGATCAGTTCGAGTTCTATCTCTATTTTTATATTAGCAAGTGGTATTTTGAACACGGCTATGTGCAACAAAATGTCAATTGAGTGGATGTGTATCAGCAAAATACCAGTTCGCCATAGCCAAAAAAAAATTATAATCGAATTTGTTTCTAAAATGTTCAGTTCTAGACGAGTTAAAAAAAAACTAAGCAAAAAATATCTATTGCATTCGATTCCAATATTTCAAAATATTTAATTTCATATTAAACGGTATACAGTTTACTCTCTCTTAACCGGATACCTAAGGGACTGAAAACTTTTTCCTCTTATGGGAGGCGTCCGCTTATGAGAAAAGTTTAAAACAAGTTAAAATAATGTTCGACTGATTTTTAATATTTAATCACTTTCATTTCCAAAACCAGAACAAATCGCATTCTTAATTGGCGCGATAACCGCTTACGCGATTTCGGCCGAGTTTAACAAAGCGCACCAGTCGTTTTTTTCGCGTGCTAACCGGCGCCAATTGGACACACCAAGTGAAGCCAAGTCCTTCTCCACCTGATCTTTGCAACGCAGAGGAGGCCTTCCTCTTCCTCTACTACCACCAGCTGGTACCGCATCGAATACTTTCAGAGCCGGAGCGTTTCGGACGACATGACCCAGCCAACATAGCCGCTGGACATAATCAACATCAGGTTAAAGAAGTCACACGACAGCGAATCACCCTATCTGAAACCTCGTTTGGTATCAAACGGCTCGGAGAGGTCCTTCCCAATTCTGACGGCGCTGCTGGTGTTGAGCAACGTCATCTTGCACAGCCGTATTAGAGCCCGAACTAATAAACACATAAATATTTGAAAAATTATAAACAAACGACAAATGTAAAAACAAATTTTATTATGCAACGTGTTCAAATTCATTTCAAAAAATCAGAAATTTTTGTTTCACGATTTTGCTTGCCTTTAATATCAATACCTTGGTGGTACATATATATATATATTATGAAGATCTGTACGCAATTTAACGCCTTTGAGGTCGTTCTGATATAAAAAAGAGCGTTTCGTTTTCTCGTTGCTAAATACGCCTTTTTATAAGCAGAATTCAGAAGAGTTGACCAGCGAGAGTTGCCACATTAGTATTAATATTTTTTGTTTCTTCATCATTTATGAAGACTTGATTACCTAAATTAATATAGTTTTGACGTAAACTTGAATATTTTTCTGAGCTATTGTAGATTAATAATGTTGGTGAACTGAGCAACTACCGATAGAGGAAGCTCATCCTGTGCGGTATAACCGTCCTATCGCCATTAGGAAAGTTTGTTTTCTCAAAGTCAGCTTCTCCTTAACAATTGTTCTTTGACTATGGACTCAATTGCTCTCACGTTTTTTAAAGTAAATAAACAACATAAAACAAATTTATTAATTTTGATAACTCCAGGGCAGAGTTTTTAAGCTGCCTGCTTCTGAGAGAACTAAAATATCTCTGGTGAGGGGAAAAGTGTCGTCGTCCTTTATGGGAGGGTTGTCCGCTCAAAAGAGAAAACTTTAAAAAACTTTGCGATACTGAAAAAAATATCCACTTAAGGAGCTGTCCGTTAGGAGAGAGTACACTGTACGAAACATTGATTTTTTTTTAATTAAGGGGACAGATACCTGTAAACGGCCCTATTTTCCCTGATTTTCATTAAAATTATTTAAAATGAAGAAGTCAATATATTTTTTTTTAAATAGCATACAGTTTATTTATAATTAAAATAATATAATATATATATTTATAATTAAAATAATATAATAATAATAATAAAAAATAAAAATGGCGGATGTACACTCAATTCTTCCAGGAAGGTCGCAGCGCGGCTTCTCAATCGGCGGGCATTATAGCATCGGCGTCAATGATCTGAATACAAAAACCCAAAAAATTTTTAGTTTATTAATGTCAGAATTTCTATATGAATTAGAAACAAATGAAAAAAAAAATCGCGGAATGAATGCTTAAAAAAAATGAAAATTGGGGCGAATTTTCTTACTATTTTTGCTTGAAAAAAATTTCATTTTCAAAAAATTTTCAACAACTTGTATAGAAAGTAATATCATAAAAAAGGTGTGTGCAAAATTTCAGGGAGATCGGTCAATAACTTTTCAAGTTATCGTGTAAGTCAATTCGAAAAATATGGTTTTGAGAGAAACGCGTCTAAAGTTGAAGTTACGTGAATACAACGTAACTACATCTCTCCCAGCGCTCGAACACAAAGAATAGAGTCGTCACGGTTGACGATCTATAATATAAGAAATACTTAAATTTACGTTCTAAAAATATTTTGAGATATTCTTAAAGGATTATATTAACATTTTAAGTAAAAAAATCCTTTTTTTTCGAAATGAAACTTCGAAGTGAAACTTCTTTCAGGTTAAACATTCAAACATTCGTTCGAACTTGCACCACTAGTCAATCCTAAAACATTGAAACAAATTCTATAAAAACCTAATAAAAAATAAAATTAATGCCATTGAAGTTTCAGTTTCATCTTTCAGTTATTCGAAGGTTGCAGTTGTCTGTTAGCCCTTTTTTGGAAAGACAGTTTTTTATTCCATTGAATTGCTTTTCTTAATTGCATTTCTGGTTAATCGGTTATTTTTCGAACACACCTCGTATAACCAAAATATATAGCCGTTTACTTATATTATTTGAATATTAATGGAAACAACACGAATTTTATTATTTCAGTAACTTGCAGAATTCAACGTTGAGCAAAAAAATTCCAGCTGTTTTCTATCACAAAAGTCATTCACAAGACAACGTGTTTCTCAATGTTTTTGTTTTTTTTTTTTGCTATAAAAAGCGCATTATTCACTCCTCACTTCAAGTGGTTCGTAAAAATTTACAAATCCCGAAAATCCCGGTATTGTTGGCAAGTAGTCCCGGTATTTTCGAAACCTTAAACACATCCCTAATATGCATATCTAATGCAAGTGCTAATTGTGCGTGATGTCAAACTCTCCTTAAGGCGGATCACAGACCCAAATACATTCTAGATTCGGCTTATAAGTAGCTCAGATTTCCAATTGATGGTGCAACATCTGGATTTCGCGCGATGATTTATTGGAATTTGAGCTGCACTAAAGCAACAAAAAAACAAACCGATTTTTTTAGTAAGAATTTTGGTGTAAAGTGAGATTTTATAAAACACAAAATATTTAAAGACTTCATTGGTGTCGTTGTTTTTGTTTTTGCTGAGCATTTCAAAAGTGGGTGTTAACTTGTAGTAATTTATTATGTTTCGTCTAAGCTGGTGCGTAATTTTTAGAGAGCACTTCTATTTCGTTTTCACTCCAGCAGTTGAAATAAGGGTAATAATGAAGTGAGCCACTTGATGGCGCCTATACTCTTAGGCGTAAGCGTTTTACATATGTATATCCTTATACACATTTACATACCTATATATATAGGTATACCTCTATATTATATATGTATGTGAGTGCAGGGCAGGGTAGGATATTTAAATATTTATTGATATTTGTCGTAAGCCATGTTAGATCCAGTGAAGACTCATGTTTGGAATTAATTTATAAATTATTTTCATTTGCACAGGTGATGTGTTCCCAAATGTATTTATGTTATTTGTCGATGTATAAACGCATGAAATCTATGTATATATATACAAACGCATACACTCTGCAAAAAAAGGACCGTTCAAATGGATTGTGAAGACGATTGCTGTCGCTTGACAAAATTGTCATTTTTACAGACGCGAAGTTTTTTTAAATAAAGGCACCTTTCTGGTCTAAAATTTCGAGAAAATCGATTTTTTTCATGTTATGACAGTTTTACTTTCACATATATACTTTCAAATTTTTATATTGAAATTCGTTGTAGTTTAGACGTTACAGTCCTTTAAATCGAGACCAGTTTAGAGTACGACGCCCAGGTATAAACGCGTTAACCATGTTTTTTCTGGAAACTATTTTTTCCGAGTTGGCATTGGCAATTTCTCAAAAAGTACTGAACCGATTGATTTGAATTTTTAATATGTTATTGAGTAGACTTGAAAATACTTCATCATCAGGCTCATTTGGTTCCCGGGCACAGCGGTATAGAGCGAAACTGCTGGGCTGATGAGCTGGCTAGACAGGGAACTTTGGAGACGGTTTCGTCGCGAAATGAGAGAACTGGGGTTCCCCTGAGAACCTGTGGTCTGCTCCTGGAAAGATGGGCCTCGAGTCAACTCAGCGAGCGCTAGGCTAGTGCGCAAACATGCAAGGTCGCGAGATCCTTCTGGCCACGGGTAGATCGGGGACGCTCAAGGGAACTCCTAAGGCTAACAAAGCCCCAGCTCTCAAATTTAGTGGGCATCCTTACCGGACATTGTCCGTTATGTGTTCACGCCGTAAGACTTGGGATTGCCTCAAGTCCGCTCTGCAGAAACTGTCTGAAGGACGAGGTGGAATCATCTCAACACCTTCTTCTCAGCTGCCCTGCTCTCGTCTGGCAAAGACATCGACATCTGGGCTCTCACTTTTTCGCTACGCCTGCGGATATAGCCGGTGTAAATATCATAAATTTGGTGAAGCTCATTAGTAGCTTGTTACGGCTAACTGCGAACGCAAATCAGCTCCCGTCGGCGCCGTCGTAAAATGTATGGTCATCATCGTATCTAATCCCAAGGCTCCTTCTTCCTTCCCATCTCCTTTCTCCTCTCCCATGTATGGTACCACAACGAACGAATTTCTTAACATTTGTCCAAGTGAGCCCTTTAGCTAGGGCAGCCATTTAACCTAACCTAACCTATTGAGTAGACTTGTGGCTCTCGCAGGTTGCAGAAGAATAATTTTATAGGTAATCAATTTTTCTATTTTTTTTTTATGAGCGAGAACGTGAAAAAAATCCTTTTTTTTTGTTTTTCCAATAAAAAGTAAAAATATATCTATGTACATAAAATTTTGTATTTTTAGAAATCTGCTCCCCACCATAGCGACATATCTCCTGATGAATAATCGACCGATTGCTTTTTTTTCAGACGTACCTGAGCAGCCCAATCAGTTACGCCAGTAGCATGTGCTACGTCAGCGGAAGCAATTTTTTAAATTATTGTCATTGAAATAAAAACATTTTTTTTTGTAAATAAAGAATATCTAAACATCTAAATCTAATGAATAAAAACGGTTTTCATTTGATACCGATTGTTTTTCTTTAATTTTCAACGCCTTTAATTTTCACGTATCTAGACCAATAAGGTGCCTTAATTTATTTACAGTGCTGAATTTTTGCAGTACAAAAATATCGAATAATGAATTTGTCTCGGATTTTTGATTGCCCAACGCTGTAATTACTACAAAAATTTTTGATGATGTATGGTATTATTACCCACAAAAAAAAAAGCGATCGAAGTAAGCGCTCTTCGCTTCGTCAATCATCAATGTCTTCAAGTGAACTCGGACCTGCACTTTGGAATATAAACGACGATGAAATTCTTCGAATAGAGATGCCTGAGGATGTGCATTTAGTGGGATACGCATATGAGATTGGAGCTGTAATACTCGCTTGAAACACTGACGATGCCAAAGGAAGGTAAATCAGGTGAAGATCTAAGTACAGGCTAGAGGACAACGAATCAAAACTGACGACAGAGAAATCAGAGCTTTTAACCAATCGATGTATCCCATTAGAAGTAGATATAGAAGTACACACAAAGTGGTATCGACTTTATCGAGAAAAAAAGTGGTCAAATACCTAAGAGTGCAATTAGACACAAGACTAACTTACAGGGCGCACCCAAATCATGCTGCCACAAGAGCTGCTAAGATAAGCGGCATGTTAAGTAAACTCAGGGCAACTTAGTAAACTCAGCTAACTTTACAGGTAGGTACAACTCAGAGCAAGCGAAAACTTGTAATGGACACGACTGACTCGATTCTTCTATACGGATGCGAAATATGGGCAAATTCGCTAAGGGTGCGATGCCGGCGAAAAACTTTACAATCGGTGCAACGTACCTGCGCTCTCAAAGTGGCTTCTTCATACAGATCAGTAGCAGAAGCTGCGGTTTTAGTTATCAGCGGTACTATCCCTACATTTATCTAGCACAAGAGCGCAAACGGAGATGGGAGGTAAAAATCTCAAGAATCCCAGGACCATGCTTCTCTGATATTAGAATTCAAACGCTCAGTGTGAGCAAGCAAGATGGAACTTTCTAATAATCAAAAACAACATTATCCAAGAGGAAGATACAGATACATGTGAGACAGCTAGGTTACTATGGCCGCAAATAAACAAGAAAAAGACAAAAGGAATTGCTGAACCTCTCAAAAGATGAGATCTCAAAGGTCGTGACTTGTATAACCGGTCATTGGCTATTTGGTAGGCATTCCTCGAGACTAGGAGTTTTCTCCCATGAATATTGCAGAAGTTGTAGAGATGAGGAAGAGAAAGAAACCACGGTGAGATTAACTATTACCTCACACAGTTTTTGTCCAGACATGGGTCTTTTCGCAAGTATTTGTGGCGACTGGGAAAGATCAACCTATCAAACTGCATTTATGGAGATACTCAGCATGATGATGCGGAGGACACCTTCTTTAAATGCGAGAAGTGGAACACATAGAGCACAGCTCTGCAACGAGCTATTGGTGTATTAATACCTAAAGAAATAATCTAGAAAATCATGATACACGAAGAAAAGTGGAGGACATTATCCGAAAAAAGAGGCGGGATATGGAAACTTATTGTGAGGATCATTGAGCATAGGTGTTTTCAAAACAGGTGACCTTGGACGCAGGGTAAGCAAGTAAGGGTCCTTCTTAAGACGCCGTCTTGTCCAACGACCCTTTGTGGAACTGTCCCATCTTTGTTGGCAGACCTGTATGCTGGTTTGTCTTGTCGCAGCGCGTTCGCCTTTGCTTTCGAAAAACATTGCCGGCTCTTCTGCCAATATATCGATTAGATGCGTTCTGACGGCTAACAATTCTCCATCTTCCGATACTGTTTTCAATGCGCTGCATACCCTAAGCGCACATAGTCGCTGTCGTGTAAAATTGTGCATCTGTGTACTTAACAAATAGCATCTATGACATAAAAAAGATACCAACCATCTAGAAATTATTCACTACTGAGATACCCACGTCTCTATTGGTAAATCCAACCGGTGTAAAATATGTGTTAAATTCAACCCTAAAAACTACTTTGGAGCTCAAACTTGTGTATCAGAGTGGACATTTGTTCAGCACAGCACTCATGCAATATTGGGTAGTGGATTCATTACTCCTTTGCAATTTTCCCGAAAGTGTTCATGAATCTTTATCGAGGGAAAAGACTAAGATTATAAGACTGACAAAATCTGGTTTGATCTCTACTATTCTCATTTTCAATCAACTTGTACAAAGGAGTTCGCCGATGATGCCTATGGCGACCATGGATTGTGTTCCGTAATTAGTCCTATCAGGGTTCGTAGCTCACTCCTACTCTGTCTGAGAATGCATTTTACAACCACTCTTTGAAGACTCTTCAGGTAACACTTAAGAAACCTCCAAGTTTTACAGACATCCATGCTGTACCGATGATTCTCATGAAATTTGTTACCGAGAGCCATGACAGAACTGATTGTTCCCTCTATGGTTGATCTTAAAATATGGTTGATCTTACACTCCAGAGAATCGCAATTCGCCAATTCATTAGCTGATTCGTTATCTGGAATGGCACAGCTTCCCAGCACCCACAACAGCTCAAGCTCGTTCGACCTTGCAACGAAGTTGGGCTCGACTTATAATCCTGAACCATTTTTGATGAGTTGCGATAAGCCCTCATTTAATTCATCCCCACTTTCGCTAATTATCAGGTCTGCTACTTTAAGTTTACCGATTGTAAGGCCGCTACTATCACAAAAAGCAATGAATCATCTGAAAGTACTGGCCAAAAGCCATCCCACTCCAGGCATTTTTCAGACCCTGAGCCATCGATGTCGTAAATTCTTACTGAGCTTTCGAAGAGAGTATATTGATCTCTCCATTGCTCCCTTGTGGGAAGGCTAAATATATACATTCTTTCAAAAGAGCTTCCAAGTATCAGTTACTTAGGGTGTGTTAGGTGCCAAAAAACAAAGGGTAATGCTTTGACAAACTTTAGAACAATTTCCTATGTCCGGCACTCCGATCGTTGTGCCACCAGCCATAAGAACGCAGTCGACACTTCGCTTTCACTGGCTCATTTAGAATGGCTAAAGCCGAAGATAGCAAAACCAACTAAGCATTTAGGACTGATCCGACTTTGAAGTCATGACGCTCAAATTCCTTTGTAGCTCGTCTTCCTTTGCAGACCGTTGTTTTGACCAAGATTCCGAACCACCCTACAACAGCAGCATACGTGATAATCGATCTGACGAAAGTTATATATACCCAGAATACTATAGTCGCTAGACCCCGTGCCGGCCCGACTGTGTCCGAAAACTTCCAACGCTGTATTTACCATCAGCTCAATGCGAATTTTCCAAAGGAAAGAAAGACAAATAATAAGTAAATGCCCGCCTTACCATTTGCTAGATACATCTCCATTGCCGCGAAGGACTTCGTTTACTTAGCTACCAGCAGGAAAATTTAATCATAGCGCTAACTTAAATTTCAAACAGCTAATAACAGTTACCAGCAGGTGTTATCAATAGCTTCGTACACAAATGAAAAAACTCCACTCTTGAAAAACGGAAACCTGATTTGTCCGATATCTTACTTTTTACGTCCTTGCTGATGATAATATAAATTATCCTCTATAAAATAGATCAATCTATCCATGAGAGCTAATATTATCTGAGCATACGAATTCACGAAATGTAAGACCCTTTCTAATAGCAGTCACCCCTCGGCAGGCAATGACAAGCTTCCAGGTGCATTTCCGCCATGAAAAATCTCTTGATAGAAACCATTTGCCGTTTAGAGTAGGCTTAAAACTGTAGGTACCTCCATTTGTAGAACAACATCAAGACGCACACCACAAATATTTGAAGGAGCTAACAGAAGTGTACACCTAACAGAAATGCACGCGGCAATTATTTATTTATATTTTTGGTTAAGACCTTTACCAAGATCTGCGAGAGGGAGGAGTCTTCCGACAATTTTTTCCTCCCTATATTATAATCGAACTGCATTATTACTAAAATGCATGAAAAGTTCTATAAATTTGGCGATCTTGGGCTTGCACTATTTCTAAACTTTCTAGATCTGTGTATAACTTAAACGATGTAAAAGGGTGAGATAAGAAAATGAACCAAAATATGGGCTTATCCTGTTTAAAATGTGTTCAAATTATATTAAAAAAATAAATAAAATCACACTAATTTTTAATATTTTAGCTCACAACAGGCCCACTTCGTGGTCTAAGTGGCATCGCTGACTCTATGTGCGATGCGGCTGCCAAAGCTAGTCCAAACTGTTATCAATATTGAATAGCAATTCCTAAACTGCTTCTGGGTTTGGCATGATTTCTCATTACTTTTTAGAAAAGAGAAATCTTGTTAGTACGAAGATAACACTTTTATATGGACTATGGGAATTTCCTTTCCGAAAAACTGAAAATAATTTTATCAAACTGCTGCATGGGAAAGTCAACATTTCGGACAGCAAAATAGTATAGTTGAAAAGTTATTCTATTTCTGTTATACGAAGAAAACATAAAACACTGAAAGCTTCAAACCGCGAAAAATTAGAATATACTAACGGAATTTACCAAAATAGCAAACATTTACTACACCTTTTTATCTTTAAATATTTTAGAAGTGGAAAAATATTATATTTCATATTCGATTGTAAGCCAAACTGCTGAAAGTCTAGTTATTACCAAACTAGTCATCAAATTAGTACTAGATAAGGAATACAATTTTTCTTTGAAGTTCAGTTACTCCCTGCGGGGCATATATGCAAACATGCGCACATTTGAATAAACCTACGTATGCATGAGTGCGTGTGCCACATCGGAAACTGTATCCAGTGGTAGCACTTACGCCGCACTGCCTAAGTGTTGTTTCATGTCACCTGGAAAGCATTTGGACATGAAATTGTCTATTTTTAAACGTTCACACACACACACAACCATACAAATGTACAGATACAGTAACACTTGCAGCACACACATGGAAATATACAGGTGTTTGTGGGTTTGTATGTTATGCCCCTCCAGGAAAATCCACTTGTATTGAAGTGGTTCGCTGCATGTGAATTTGAAACGGTAACGAGTTCGAGTTCCAGATCTTGGCCAATTTTTCAAGACTATTATGCATAGAAGTGTCAATTGCTCACAGTTGGATCCGTTTTTCGTTGGTTCCGAACTACGAGTAGTACTGAATTTTACTAAATAAAACAAAGTTGTGCAGTCTGTCTTCCTTTTTCTGTAAATTCTGGACAACGGAGGAATGGAATATATCTATGAAATGATCTATGAAATAAGACTGTGGTTTATAGGTAGCACTGCTATGGCTGCTGCAATAATCGATATTCGTATAGCACAGCATAGGCGTACCACTCAGTGTGCCCCATGTTCTATACTTGGGAGCAGCAAGAAGCTTAGGTTGCAGACAGAGTGGAAGCAAACCCGAAGACGATTTGCTTTGCGATTTGACGCTGCCACGGCAATTGGTGCTACGTAACCGGAACGACCCATATTTATATCCGGTCAGGGACTACAACTTCAGAAGCATTCCCCGTATATGTATGGGGAATGCTTATGCTGCTACAACAACAAAAACGATTTACTTGAGTTGCGGGCAAGCTAGCGAGTTTTCATAGAGGAAGGCGAACTATTTTAATAGCAGTTAAAATAGATTCGTCTTGAAATGAGCAATTGTTTCTAAATTAAAACCTTTTTTAAAGCTAAAACTCAAAGAAAAGAAGTCAATGCACAAAATAAATTTGTCTGGAGAATTTCACCACTTGTTTGAGGAGTTACGGCAAGTATTATATATAAATTAATACGTTTGATTACATTTTTCCACAAATTGAGGCATTTATTGAAAAACAAGTGATAAATTTCAAAAAACCCCGATCATAGCCACTGAAGGATTCTTTGTGACTTTAAGGCAGATCTTCAAATGGAAATATGCTTACTTATTTACCCACTACTTTTGGAGTAGTTGGCAGAGGGAGGAAGAGGTATAACATCTTAAACCAGATAAAAAACAAACTTTGAGAAAAGTAACCCTTCCGCTATGCGACTACTGGCGACTCATTTGAAAATAAGACAGAAACCCAAGATAGTTTATTTTAATTAGCAGAAAGCGTTACTCCTTAACTATCATTCGGAGTACGTAGATTCGAATCTCCGTGCGTGAAACATCAAAACGAAGAAAAAGTTGTTTCTTATTGCAGTCACTCTTCGGCAGTCAATACCAAAAAAGCTCCAAACGGCCATGACAAATTTCTTCATAAAAAAATGTCTTCCATTCGGAGTCAGCTTAAAACTGTAAGTTCCTTCATTTGTGGAACAACAACAAGACACATATCACAAATAAGAAGAGGGGATCGGTAAAACACCTAAAAAGGGTGTAAGCGCCAATTAGAATACCGCACAGTTTCAAGCTGACCGCTTGTGTCATATCCTTCATATGAGGATCAAGGATGATAGATTTACCCATGCACTGTGATCACTTTCACACGTTTTCGGCTTCGCTTAAACTCTGTCTGCAACCTTAGGGTTTCTTTTTTATATTTTTGAATAGAATTTATTGTATTGAATTGGTTTTGAATGAATTCTCTTTATATGAAATAGACATTGGGCCGTTAAAATAAAAAGGTACTTCAAGCAAATACTAGCAAACTGGAAGTTTAAACTAGCGATGAGGTGAATAAGTTTATTTCAGTTTAAGCTGACTAGTAGAAACTAGTTTTTAAAGCAGGTGTGAACAAAAACTATATGTATATAATTGGGGCGTACACCCTTTCTGGGTGTTTGACCGAGCTCCTCATCCTATTTGCAGTGTGCGTCTTGACGCTGGAGGGACCTACTAAAGCCGACTCGGAACGGCAGATATTTTTATGAGGAGCTTTTTCATGACAGAAATACACTCGGAGGTTTGCCATTGCTTGCCGAGGTTCGATCGCTATTAGAAAAATGTTTTTCTTAATTTTGGTGTTTCACCGAGATTCAAACCTACGTTCTCTCTGTGAATTCCGAATGGTAGTCACGTACCAACCCATTTGGCTACGGCGGCCGGAACAAAAAATTACTAACTTATACTTTGCTTTTTACAAGCATGCGTTTGAGATGCTTGAGGTTTTCGCTTTGCTGTTTTATTAGTAAAAAAAGGGTGGTATTCTTTGTTTTTATTTAAATATTAATATGCCTGCATTTATCAATTTTAGCCAAGGGAAAGAAAATAATTATTTCACTTTACAAATAAATATAAACATAGATTTCGAAAAGAAAACAAAAATGTTTAGCGGCGGAGCATCGCTGAGAAACAGAGGAGCATCGATTTCAAAATTATGCGCTTTTCCCCCAGTTGCCTGCCCACCCATTTTCTCACATTTTCTCACATTGTTCTTCATTTTTCAGATTTTTTTCTAAATTGACTTTTAGTATTTCCTTGGACGAACTTTGTCATCGAAACTTCGTTTAAAAAGCCAAACGCCAAACTTCATTTGAAGTAATTCACCAAAAACCGATGCTTGCTGATCTTATTGAAGGCAGCTTCTATGTGGTTTTATGATTTACCCAATAAAAAATTACAAAAAAAAAACATCCATATTTTTAAACAGTAACACTCATAAACGGTTTCTAACAGCTGGTTTGAGGGTCACTTTTGTAGGTTTTGATTTCCCAGCTTCCGCTAGCACTTTTCAGCACTTGCTATGCAGTATTAGCAAATAAAGGGTTTTTAATAAGAGGTGTTATTTTGATATTCAAAGAAAAAAGCTATTTTTTAATATAAATGATCGAATGTTTATTTCATTACAAAGAGGAAGGTATGCCGTTGAAATATAGCATCAGGCAAATAACCACCACGACCACGCTTACAGGACAATACCCTTTTCAAGAAATTTTTCATAACCGAATAGCAAAGTGACTGCCCTATGTCCTCGATAGCCTCACGAATTCTATCTTTGAGGTCCTGAATCGACCCTGGGCTGTTGGCGTATGCCTTCTCTGTCACGTGGCCCCAAAGAATAAAGTCACAAGTTGTTAAATCTCGGTGGCCAATTGTGATCACCTTTTCGAGAAATAACACGATCCGGAAACTTTTCCCGTAAAAGATAAATGGTTTCGTTGCTTGTGTGGCACGTAGCGCCGTCTTGTTGAAAATAAACGTTGTCTAGATCAATACCATCCAATTCCGGCCATGGAAAATCGTTCATCATCTCTCGATAGCGCAATCCATTCACCTGTAACGCCTGTTATTGGAAAACCCTTAGCTATGTACACTTTTTGTAGAGAAACCTTTTCAGCATAGCTAGGACCGAAAAATTAAAGCTTAAATGATTTAGAGGCGGAAAAATATTTCATAATCAAGCTAGACTTACTAGAACTCTTACTTTATAGTACAAGTAGAAGCTATCTTTCATTTGGGTAAGACTCCGTCAGAAAATATGAGATTTGCAAGTGGTTTTTCGATTTCTTTGAAACTTTGGGAAATATTAGTTCTAGGTAAGATACATTCGAGCCTAAAAGGATTTTGAAAAATTTTCAAAATTGAGTCATCTACGCCATGTTGAAAATCGGGACCGTGTTTTTTTCAAAAATCAATATTTCTTGAACCGTTGGATGGATTTCAATGCAATTTACAGACAATATAGAAACAAATAAGTAGTTTAAATTAGTATTATGTTAAAAAAAAAATTTCGAAATTTTGACCAAAAAAAAGTCAAAAAAATTTTTTTAATCAATTTTTAGTTGATTTGGCCAGTTTTTTAGATTTTCTGTTATATACGTAACGATTCCTTATGATTTAACCTTTATTTTGAAAAAAAAAATTTATGGTGTCTATAATAGTTCTCGAGATATTGCGATTTTAGTGGAAGCGCGCACCGTGAAGTTCGCGGTTAGGCAGCGCGGGAGTAGAAAAACGCGCACAGACCTGCAGCAGTCTGCTCCAGTCACTTCATACAGGAACACATAACGCAGCGCGAACCGTGCGTGCGCGCTTCCACTAAAATCGCAATATCTCGAGAACTATTATAGACACCATAAAATTTTTTTTTTCAAAATAAAGGTTAAATCATAAGGAATCGTTACGTATATAACAGAAAATCTAAAAAACTGGCCAAATCAACCAAAAATTGATTCAAAAAATTTTTTTGACTTTTTTTTGGTCAAAATTTCGAAATTTTTTTTTTAACATAATACTAATTTAAACTACTTATTTGTTTCTATATTGTCTGTAAATTGCATTGAAATCCATCCAACGGTTCAAGAAATATTGATTTTTGAAAAAAACACGGTCCCGATTTTCAACATGGCGTAGATGACTCAATTTTGAAAATTTTTCAAAATCCTTTTAGGCTCGAATGTATCTTACCTAGAACTAATATTTCCCAAAGTTTCAAAGAAATCGAAAGACCACTTGCAAATCTCATATTTTCTGACGGAGTCTTACCCATTTCTCAATCTATTTTATTAACAACACGCGGCGTCTTCTTATTACTTATGGGAGGTGCTTCACTGAGCAATATTTTTGTACAGAGTTTCTCAAAAAGACCACAAAAATTTTATTTCCATACATATTACTTGTATTATTTGATATAAAATTTCGGAAGTGAACACTGGAAGTAAATGACTGCAGTTGTGAGAAAAATATTGGAAAATGTATTCGAAAGACCAGTAAAGAATACCTATGATCAAAAGTACCGCGCACTTGGGAACCGGTCCATATTTTTTTCTTAAGTTGGTAGGACTGTAAGACACACATTTGTCACTATTTATCCATTGTGAAGCGTTTGAAAGATGCTGTACGTCGCAAATGGGCGGAAATGTGGCAAACAATTCTTGGATTTCGCATGATGATAACGGGCCATCGCACCGAGCCCAAATTCTGCTGGATTATTTGACCAAACACCAAGTAAATACCACCGTGCAAACACCGTGCAAACACCGTATTCACCTGATATGATCCCATGCGACTTCTTTCTGTTTCCCAAGTTGAAGTTACCACTGAAAGTTACCAGTGAAAGGAGATTTCAATCGATAGAGGAGGTCAAAGAGAATGCGACGAAAGAGCTGATGACCATCCCTTCGTCGGCCTACCAGGGGTGCATGGAGGACTGGGTTAAACATTGGCACAGGTGTGTTGCTTCAGACCGGTCATATTTTGAAGGAGATGAAATAAATTTGCCTGATATTTCACTCTGTTTTTTTTTATTTAAACGTTCCCGGTACTTTCTGACCATAAGGTATGTTCACTCAAGTGTCCTAAAAGGAATGCAAAGACTTTGAGGCTGTCAATGCTTCTTCTTTGACAAGCATATTGAAGCAGTTCTCAATTGGCGAAATCGTCTCATTTCTGGTTGCGAAATTCGTTTCACTAGCTCTGGTTTCCCTGCAGGGTGGCATCTAACAGCTTAACCTTAGCATAGTGCGAAGAAAGAAGCTGAAGAAGCGACAACTGCCAGCTTCAAATTGAAGTCTTGTGAATTTCGTGCATCGATTCACTCGAATGTAATAAAACCCATGAACCGAGTAAAAGGTAAAATTGGCAAGTGCACTAACACACCTTCTATTTGTACACGTATGTGTGATTTTACGTACCCAGCGAACACAAGACAAAATATTTTCCAGCGTTTGAAAGACATTTCGATCTCAAGTTAGGTTTTAGTCGCAGTGCTAAAACAACTCATAACATAAAAATATACCCAATTATTTTTTTGCACTGCAAATACGTTCCTTATAAAGGCGTGCAAAAAAAAAACAATCGTGCAAAAAAAAAAAAAAAAAAAAATTATGCAAAAAAATTCAAACGACATTAGATAAGTTTAGGGAAATGTTTCAGAAGCTTAAAAATCGGTGTAAGATAAAAAACTTTACATATTTTTCCCAAAAACAAAAAAAATCAAAAAGTAATAATGAAATATATATTATACATGTATTTGTAAAACAAAAAAAATATGAAAGGTGGTTAAATTTTAAGGACCTATGTTGAATTTAAACCACTCTTAAGCGTCAAGCTTTTTCTGCATTTCATTTGACATTTATCAATTTCAGACTAACTCAATTTGAACCATCGAAAGATACACAATCGAGCAATGCGTTAAAGTTATTCAGGCTTATTATGAAAACGGGCGTTCAAATCAAAATGCATATCGCAGACTTCGTGATTTTTTCGGTCAATTTAATCGTCCAAATATGTGTAAAATCGGAAAAATTGTGCACAAGTTTGAGCAAACCGGGTCTGTAGGAGATGTGAAAGTACCAGTGCATACTCGTACAGCTCGTACTGCAGAAAATATTGCTGCTGTTCGCGTTAATGTGGTTGAAGAGCCGTCCACCTCAACTCGTCGTCGTGCCCAACAATTGCACCTCTCACGCTCGTCGTTGATGAACATTATGCATAAAAACTTGCACTTACACGCTTTCAAGGTGCACTTGACTCAAGAACTAAAGCCTCTTGACCATTTCAAGCGTCGTCAATGGCCAGAATGGTGGCAGGAAATGGCAACAGTGAATGACCAATTTTCGAAGAAAATCATCTTCACATTTTCACCTCAATAAATTCGTCAATAAGCAGAATTGCCGCATTTGGGCGAATGATAATCCAAGACTGATTGCCGAAAAACCAATGCACCCACAAAGACTGACTGCTTGGTGCGGTTTATGGGCCGGCGGCATCATTGTGCCGTATTTTTCCCAAAAAGAGGCCAGTCCCTTTCTTTGGGGTTATTTGAAAGAAAAGGTGTACGTCGATAAGCCAGCAACAATTCAAGAGCTAAAGGATGAGATAATTCGGCACATTACCGGCATAGAACCTCAATTATGCCTCAGCGTCATCGAAAGTTTGGACCATTGGATGGAGGTGTGCCGCCGAGGCCGCGGTAGCCATTTGGCCGATATTTTGATCTGTGCGTAATTGAGTCATACCAATATTATCATAATAAAAAGAAATGATAATAACTTTTTAAAAAAATTGTATTTTATTCAAAATCAACACCGGCCCTTAAAACTTAACCACCTGTTATTTTTATTACAAAAAATGTCAAATTAAATTTAGTGTTCACTGAAAATTCAATCCGTACGTACAAAATATATAAATATTCGAATTGAAATTGAATGAATAGAAACCAGTTTCGCAGCTAGTCATCGCTACTTGATAACAAGCGAGCACGTTTATTACCGAATGGACCAGTAGATATAGATATGTGAGATATTTCTAGATATTATTCAAATTTTGAAGGGCTTTTTTTGTTGTAGCGAGATCTGTTATTAGCAACTGTTTTTTTCTATCTCGAGTTGCTTGTAAAAGGCGGCGCAAAATTAATCACCCTATCGGAAAACTTGTAATTTTTGAAAATGAACAGCTGCAGTATACAAACAGACAAGAAATGTGTCTCAAATTAAGATTTCCGTCACTAAACATTTTTTTTATTCAAACACAAAATTTGATGATTAATTTTGCGCCACCTGATACAATACTTATTATCCAGCTGCACGCCATCTAAGTATTACATTGAAATTTTAATGCACAGTTGGCCTTGCTTAGTTTCTCTTAACTTATACGAAATTTTTTTTATTATTTTATGAACCATGTTTTGTTTAGGAAAATATATTTCGTTTTAAGTTTCGTCCAAGTACCAAAATTTTGTGTAAAAAATCGTATGAAGAAGAGTAAAGGCCACGTAAAAATAGAGTTGGGTGTAATAATAATAAGTTTTATCATTCCTTATCATTTGATAATAACCACTTTTTCAAACCTTAGTCCTCTACCTGTACTGGAGTTGAGATATTTGAGAAACGAAAAAAATTCTTTCAGCATTTATATTTTCTTTGCAACTTTATTTTATTTAAGAAACTTTTATTTAAAAAAGTTTTAAGTATAATTATAATAAGCATACTTCGAAGCAGACCAAACTTCGTATTTCCATTTTAAATGTAAACCCGGTTTTGCTTTATGGGAGCGAAATATGGCGCATATCAGCGGAAAGCACCAAAAAACTTTAAACTTTCGCAATCGATGTCTCAGAGTCATTCTTCGTGTGTGATGGCCATGTACTTGGGTGTCGAATCAATAATTCCACAGGCGCAGTAAACAATAACGGATTCATTTGGAAATCCGAGAGCTTAAATGGCCCTACACGACATCAGAAAAATGGTCTTTAATAAGAATCCAAGCGAATCGCGCAGAAGTAGACGACCTCCAGGCTCATGGAGACACAGTCTTAATGGAGAAATCAGATTTAATACGACACGATCTCAAATCAAGGCAAGTGCTGAAATCCAAAGCGATTTTAAAACATTTTATAAAGGCACATTGCGCCCACCAGACGGCGCTATAGAAACTACAGGGTCCGCCACTCGAAGTGTAACCAACTTCAGACCGCTCACGCAGCGAATGCACGGGTATCAGCTGTCTGTTAGGGGGCTAAATGACAGCCCAGAGTATTGTTTACAAGCGCGCGGAAGCATTTTGCCGAGAGTAAACTCGAAAAAAAAAAATCAGTAATGGATTTCAAACGTAATAGTGTGATTGCATTATATTTGGCTGGAAAATCACAACCAGCGATTGTTCGTGAGCCCGAAGACCTTAAAGTAAATAAAGTTTTTGTTTATCGCACCACTACTCGTTACAATGATACTAATAGTAACGTCACGTGAAATGGTTCAAAAAGTGACTTGAGAGAAATCTCCGACGAAGTGTCAATCAAATGGCGAAAGAACTGAAAATACCTGACCGTAGCATCCGCCGCATACTGAAAAATGATATCAAAGTGAAGCCTTACAAGATCCAAAAGGCGCATGATCTCACACCAAAGCAGTAACAAGTCAGACTTGAGAGAGCGAAGGAGTTACTTCGCTTGGCCGAAAGCGGTCAATTTCCGTACATTGTGTTTTCTGACTAGAAAATTATTGAAATTGAGCAATTCGTAAACTCCCAAAACGATGGGGTTCATTTAACCGACAGTTTATACGAAAATTTGAGTAATCGGGTGGCCACTAGAAGGCAGCACCCGCCACAGGTAATGGTTTGGGCCGCTGTAACCGCAGATGGGCGCTCTCCTATCGTTTTCATCAAGCCTGAGGTCAAGATAAATGCGAAATATTATCCGGAAAGTATTCTGGAGGTTGCTTTGAAGCCGTAGACAAACAAACATTTCGGTGGCAAATCATGGACTTTAAATAGGTCTTGGCACAGTCTCACAAAGCTCGAGTGAACCAAGAATTGCTAAAAAACAAGGTTCCAAACTTCACAACGTCCGCACAATGGCTCTCAAATTTACCAGACGCGAATTCGATGGATTATTCTCTTTGAGCTATTTTGGAGGGCAAGGTCCGAACTAAAAGATTCAGCAGTCTGGAAGCGCTGAAAAAAACCCATTGTCCACGAGTGGGTCAAAATACCTGAAAGTCACAGTCGGGCAGCTTGCGATTCGTTTTTGGAGCGTCTCAAGGTCATAGTCAAGGCAAAAGGTGGTCATATCGAGCAAAAGTAAATTGATTCTTAATTTTGTATTATTTTCACACATTTTTTGCTTTGAATTGAATAAAAGTAATTTTTCAAACTAACTTTATAGTTTTTTTTAATTGGTTACACTTTGAGCGCCGGACCCTGTATTATTATGATTATTATTGTAGAATTTTGTAATATTAGTGCAATTAAAATTTTGTAGTACCGCTGAGAATTAAAGTTGGAGATTTGGGAAAGCTATTTTACATCAAATGTATATCGATTTGATATCAGACAAAATGGTTTGTTGGGCACTTGCGAGAAAAGCGAAAATACAAAGGCACACAGAGACGCAGTTGAAAGTAAGACGGAAGGAAGGATTTAATGCAAATTGTTTTAAATAAATTTGTAAATATGCTATTAATCCCCGGTGTGCTGCACAAGTGCTGCTAGCCGTTAGCAAAGTATGTAACTGGTGCAAGCATTTAAGAGATTGCAATTAAGACTTTTGTGAACCTTGGCAGTAATTCGGGATCGTTTTAAAATAAAGGAAATTTAGCTGTAATATCTACTAAACGTAATTTGTTTATATGTGATAAAAATTTATTTAAGAGCTTGATTTCACTATAGCGCGCAATTTAAAAATTAACTACCAAATTTTTATTTAGGTTCGAGGCTCTGAAACCTTATTTGAGTTTTTTTTTTTTTTTCTAAAAATATGTAATACTACCTTATACCCGTGGGTTTCAGCCCACATTTCTATCAAAAAGTATGCAATGTAAATAAAACAACTTTAACTTTTTTAAGTCAGTTTAGGTATTATTTAAAACGATCGGATATACGACATTTTTTTTATATTATTTTGAGTATAAATAAAAAGGTTTTTCGGTGCGCCAACTCTGGAGCGGGCTACATATAATTGGCCATGGGTAAAACATGAGTTGGTTAGATTGACTCCTGCTACAGCTAATGATTGTCCCTGAGCTTTATTTATGGACATTGCGAAAGCCAGTCTAATAGGAAATTGGAGGCGTTTAAAATTGAAAGGTATATCCGTCGGTATCATTGGAATTCTTGGTATGAAAACTTAGTGGTTTTCAAAATTTCCTGATAAAACCATAGCTTCTATAACATTCGGTAAAAGTTTCGTGATGATTAGCCTTGTGCCATTGCATACACGTGGAGGATCCAAATTACGCAGCATAATTATCATGCCCCCCTTTCTAAAAGCTTTTTGCGAATATAGATATTACAATGGTATGCATCAGCTGATTTTTGTTTACATATTTACAGTGATGGCGCTTAAACGATGATTTTATAACTTGTGGTGTACACTGTCAATATTTTCCGCTAGTTAAACTTGCACTTCAATTTGATGTGTGTGGTTTGCTATTTTATTAATTTGGATTATTTCATATTTAATTTCAAAATAAAACTATTTTAGCTTACATACGTAATCATATAGCTTTGAGTGTAATATTTATGTAGCTAAACCGGCATTATTATCTAGGCATGGCGTAGTTTTTAAAGCATTTTTTTTAAATAAAATTGATATTTCGCTTAGATTGCTGGACTGTTTACTTACCGATAAAGCTTTACCAATAAGAGAATGCATTCAATTCAGCAATACCTCTATCGTTGATAATATAAATTCGTTTCAATATCAAATGGTCTAACCCCCATTTTTCTCTCAGCTCATATTTTTTCTAGGAGTACTAAATACTAACTTCATTAAACTTTTTTCCAATTTTTGGTATTCTACCATAAATGCGTCCAGTGATATGCCGTATGAAAAATCCCATTTGTATAGGAGGTGTCACGCCCCATTTCTAGCTATCACCAGTTTTCATGCAGGTGTTAGGTATTAACCTTTTATAATCTCTTACCAAATTTCAGTTGTCTAGCCCAAATACTTCCGGAGATATGGATAATGAAAAATTGCATTTATATGGGAGGTGCCAAGCCCCCTTTTTCATATTTCTCAGTTTTCTTGGAGGTGTTAGGGATTAACCTCATATACCCACTTCCCAAATTTCATTGGTCTAGCCTAAATACTTCCAAAGATATGGACTATACAAAATTCTAGTTGTATGGGAAGTGCCACGCCCCCTTTTTTGTTATACGCAGTTTTTCTGGATGTGGTAAGGATTAATGTCATATAACCCTTTACCAAATTTCAGTAGTCTAACGTAAATACTTCCAGAAATACGGACTGTTAAAAATTCCATTTGTATGGGAGGTGCCACGCCCCCTATATATAACAAAATATTTTTTAGCCCATGACCATCCCGGTAAGGTATCCAGTTCGTTTTTCAAATTTGGTTACGATCGGTTTATGCGTTTAGGACGCAAGTCGATCTATAGATACATACATAATTTGAATTTTATATATATAGATGTAATATGTAATAATAAATAGTACATATCTATGTGCACTTCGAGTGAATGGAAGTTAGTAATCGTCAGTCATTCGTTTGATGACAAAGAATCTTATCTGTCACCACTTGAAAATTGGTATTTCTGTTCAAACAAAAGCGCAACATTTTCCAAACATCACTAAATGGAAACCTATTTGCTGACACTTTTCCACAAACGTGCATACGTAAATATTTATTGGTGTTGGTATTGTTATTGTTTTTGTTTATGTACGAAAATCAACAAATCGGCTCACTTTGTATTTTCAAGTGGCTGACCCATCGCCCACCCGGTTACTGATAGTCGCTCGATACCTTCTCATGTAGGCGGCATGTGTTGTGTTTACTGTTGCTGTTGTTGTTGTTTTTATCGAAATTACTTTTATTGTTTGTGTGGTTTTATTTTTATTATTGCAGTAATACAATATCTTGTTCTTAGCACAAAAATTAATTTTCATATGTTAAGCTGGCTTTTGTCGGCCTCTTTGCACTTGCACAGTCGCTTACATTTTAATTTCAGTAATCGTTTGGTAAATGTGTGACTCTGAACAATTTTTACTTTTCTGTTAGATGAAAACTCTATTTTTGCTTATGGTTTCTGTAATAAGTCAAATTGGGAGACAGTAGCTTCTTGACCTAAAGTTCCTATCCTCGTGATGGGATTGCCATCTCAAAGCTGGCGGAAAGACCTACTTGTAGGCAACCGTTCGTTATAGGACAGACGTTGCTTGGTTTTCTAGGTTTGGTTCGCGAGTGGTATTGTATTATCCACCTAACATGCATATTTTGCATATTTTAGGCAGAGGTCCTCGGGATAAGGGAACATCAGGAATCACCCACAACAACTATCAGAAGCATGTATTTTTATGAATAGTCAAGCAGTTCAAAAATTGTCAGACAATGCAAAGAAGAAATGCCTTAGCACGCGTGACAAACATCACTCTTAACTGGGTACCTGGCCACCTGGCCATAGGAACATATGAGCTGGCAAAAAAGAGGGCTTCCTTTAGAGTATCCGAAGTGGTAACAGTGGGCTGCCCCGGAATTGTCTACAAAAGGGAGATTTTCTTGCAATTCCAGAATCAGAATATTGACAAATGGACCAACATCTATACCGGCAAAATAGCGAAAGAAGCGTGGCCAGAGTACCACAAGTTGAGAACTGACGAGCTGTTACGAAAGCCAAGAACAGACATTCTTAGAATTACGTCAACCATAACCGATCATTGGCCTATCAGAGACCATGCTAAGCTAGATGGGGTGGCTGTATAGCGATAGATGTAGAAGCTACAAGCAAGAAGATTCTAGTGAGACAGCCGTCTACTATCTGTGTGCGTGCTCAAGGCTGGGTGTTCTACGACATAGAATGCTGAGGAAATTCTCAATGAACAACTTGGTAGAAATTTCAGGAAAGAAAATAGATGACATAGGCAGATTTATAGTTAAATCAAGATGGTTTGTCTAAATAACGGCAGTGGTTCTACAAGTGGTGTACCAAAATTACATCTCTTGTGGTACTTGAGTATGGGGCATGTCATCCAGACAACACCTCAACCAACCAGCTCTGCATACTTGCTGAGTTTTCCCCTTTCCGGCAACTGGGAACGCGTCTGATGGAAAACCAGAAACTGCACATGGCAGCAAGCACTTCTGACGGGAAGTAAAAGCACAAGCTTTTGGAACGGAGTGGACAAAATCTTACTTTGATCTTATGCTCCGCGACGTAGCTCGAAAAACTTCGATGACGTTAGATCAAAACTGAGCCATATATAATTATGTATAGATACCCAAATGTGAAGCGTCGGAAGACGGGCTCTAAGAATCTCTTGAATCAAGAACTAGATGGCTGTCTCATTTTGCAAATGTAAATTAATTCTAAAAATAGAGTAAGCATCATTGACAGACCAAAAACCCGCCAAGAAGTTCCGTTTCCATAGCGTCACGTAAGTCTAATTTTCATTTCAGAAACCTTACCTTTAATAGAGTTTCTTTTTAGAAACAAAATTTTTAAAAAATTTAATTTTTGGCAAAATTCAAACTTAAAGTACCGTTACAAAAAATAAATGTATTATAAATGCTGCCAAAGTGGCCTATCCTTTGCATCTGCAGCAAAAGATTTGAAGAAGTCAAACACGTTCATACATGAAGGGGTGCAACGGTATACCGAACTTAAAAACGTTGACGATTTCTTCGGACGAGGCCCAAAAGAAATACCTATCCAAAGCAAGATCAGAAGACGATTGATTGTGACAAAGCCAAACTTATCGTTTCGTGTAGTGAAAGCAGTTTTTATGAAAAGTGATGTTATTGTAACCAAACACGATTCGAGGACGTTTACGGCAGGAGACTTCAAACATTTATCTGGAGGCCTTGCCACCAATTTACAATTGAAAGAATTGAACGTGTATAGAAAGTGTTCTCTAAATATTCTCTCTGAATTATTGATTTAAACTAATTTAAAGTCTCTGGATAGTAGAAGGTCTATACTCTCACTGACTTTAGTTTTTAATGTAATGAAAGGAGAAATTGATTATTCGCTTCCGATACGGAGCTTTCACTTTCAAAGCCCTTCTAAAACTATAATCTTCACTTACCCATTTTATCTTAAATTTCTTACCCGGGAATCTGAGCTACGACTAGATCCTGATAAATCCTAGATAAAAATACCAGAAGACACATACCACGTGGGATGCGTTGACTATATAGCGGCGATCATCTCAGCCCTAGGTATCGAGGATGCCAGGAGGAAACTGAACCAAGGCGCACATCCCTAGTGATTCAAAAAGCGGTGAAATACCTTGTCATTCAATTAGATTGCAGGCTTACGTTCTGGACCCCAGACACAGGAATGCTGAGCAGACTAATGACGAACATCGGTGAACCAACCCAGAGTAAAAGAAGCTTGATCATGGCCATCACAAACGCAATACTTCGGTACGGCAGCGAAATATGGGAAGATGCGTTAAACTTAAAAATCAAGCGCAAAACACTGGAAGCTGGAAGGAACAGCGGCTCTCAGAATTGCTTCAGCATACCGCACTGTCTCAGGCGCAGTGATCAGCGGGAAGATACCTATCGATCTTATGGCCCGAGAATGAGTGGATGCGTGGCACTCTATGAAAAAACGCGCCACCAGTAATGCCGCGGAACGGAGCAGCGGCCAAACCATGCAGCGGTGGCAAAGCCGATGGGACACTGAATCCAGTGGCAGATGAATGGCGAAGCTTATTCCTACAATAGGTAAATGGGTTCAAAGGAACTTCGTGGCAGTGTGCTATTTCATGACTTAGTTTCTCTCGTGCCACGGACACTTACGGAAATACCTATACCGCATGGGTAAGGTAAGTGATCCTAGGTGCACACACTGCGAAGCACCGAGCAATAACGCCGAACACACGTTCTTTAATTGCGACAAATGGCTCGTGGAAAGAAATGCCTAAAGCGAGCAGATTGGCGACATCGCGCCGACCAATGTAATCGGCAAGATGATAGAACGCGAGAATAACTGGAATGAGGTTAAAAGATACGTTGACATCATATTACGGAGAATAAAGATAGACCTCGACGCAGTACAACAAAGCGAAGCCTCACAGACAGAGACATAAGAAGACGAGCCTATAGCATGAAACTAGCTACAAGCACGGTACACAGTGTGGGTGAATAGAATTGGTCCATTTTATGGACGTTCCCTCCCGAAGTAATGCAGAAAGTAGTCCCGGTTAGGGGGTTTCTAAAAAAGGGGAGCAAGGCTTGTTTTAGTGGCCACACCACGCGACGCAGTAGACGACGGTCGCTGTAAGTGCGAAGTCATTTTTTACCCTTCCTCCCCCACCAAAAAAAAAGAGAGAGGGAGCTCTATTCCACTTGACTTTTTGGCATAAAAGCAGGAGTTTTATGAATTTTTAAACTGTTTTTTTTTTAATTGATTTAATTTATTAATTTCACTATCTTTTGTTCTTTAAGCTCATACTAAAAACTAGGTTTCAGACATGAAAGAAACGAAATGAAACGAAAAATTACGATAAATAAATCAATAAACAAATTAACCGTACATTTCAGCAAAAGACCACCCATCCAACATGAATGTGTAGACACTTGCACATTTCAATTTTCGAGTGAAAATGAGAAAGGAAAATAAGTATTCATGACATTTTCATACACAGCAATACATTTAAACGACATATTAATGAATTGAAGTTAATTTTTTTTTTACACATTTATTTTATTTATGCACAGATAAGCACTTCTTTAGACTGACATGCAGACGCAAACACATACATATGCACATATAAGAGTAAATGCGAGTATTCATATATAAATGCCTCTTGTCACATGTAAATTTTTAATGAAACTCATTTGGCGCACCGTCACAACATTACGCCGTAAACGGTCGGGCATTTTCACGCCATTGCCCAGTTCCCGTGTCGAGGAGCTCATTTTCTGCACACCAGTTGTGTGAGGTGTCAAAATTGAATTATCGCCGCGGCGTTAATGCTGCTGCCGCTGCCGCTGCCACTGCCACTGCCGCTATCACTGTGGTGTTGATGCCATTTGCAGCTTCATTTACGCACTCACTCACTCAGAGCGCACATAGGAGCTCATATGCAGGCGCTGTAGTTTGCATACTCATATGTACGAATATGTGTGTGCGTACTTATGTTCGAATGTATGTATGTCTCTGCTTGCATTCACTTGGACACTCATTCATTCATTGCGCGAGACACTTCAGTTGGTTGTATTGAATTGCACATTACTTTTGCAATTGCAACATCTGCTATGCGGTTTTCATATAATTTTCCAGCATTTACGGCAGCGGCTGAGCAACAAAGCGGAGGGTTGAATGGGCTGCAGTCGTTTGCCGATTGCCTCTTTAAATTGAAAACCAAAAACAAAAAGGAAAAACAAAAACGGCATATAGCGAGATAAACTCATTCATCCATCCATCCGTCTATCCAACCGATTCGTTGGTCCTTATACGGTGGTGTAATTACTGTGACACTTTTACGGTTGGCAACCCCTCGAAGAAACGCATAATTTATCGCTGTTGAATGGTGCGGTAGATCTGCTTTTTTCCATGCCTTTGCTACCTTTTAACTCATTTCGAAATTGAAATGTCAAAATAGTAATAAAAAAAAGTCCATATAAGAAAAATTGGCAATGATAATGAGTACAAGCCAAAATATAATATTAGACCGTACCTACTCTACTGCTGGTTTGAATGGAACAATAGCGGCGGTAATTGTAACTCTAATTTATTAAAATCACAACAGCTTTGCGTTGTGACTGCATTTAACGAAAGTTTATGGCAAAAAGTTGAAGTCATTAATTAAAGGAATAAAAATATTTTCAAAGGTAAAAAAGAAAATTCAGCAATCATTTGAGTTCAAAGTTTGAATGTAGCTGCACAGTCTCCAGAGAACATAGTGCGTACAAGCATGTTTATTAACTTTAATTGGGTCCAAGTACATGCGCACATAAGAGCACGCATGGGGATAACAAGTCGTCAGCCTGGCATGCACCCAGCAGACAGCGCCATTCAACAGCCAGTTGAAGTAATGAAGCCACCTGCCAACCCCAAGCGCCCACTCCATGGGCGCATAGTAAACTTTATCCAACACATACTCGCACATTTACCTGTGTGCCATTGAGTGAGGTGAGTGAGGGTGGTTGGAGTTGGTAAAGTTACACGTACTGCTTCTAATGAAGTCATGTCCATTGCCAAATTTGCTGTTGGCACTTTTACGGCGAAAACAAGTGAATATCAGTCAGGTATCCCCCTTAACCATATGCGTTATGCGCGCATACTTTCAGCTGTACAAACATCCATATATATTTCATACTTACTTACAAAAAGTATTCTTTATTCGAATGTTTAAAAAAAACACCGCCGCACAAAAGCAAAACCACATTTTACCTTTCCTTTGTTTCTCCATCTCTTTCAGACACATTTAATATGGGCCTCCTTTATTTTTTTACTGCTGCGAAAAGGTCCTTGTAGATATTCAATTGACTTTGCCGCCAACTACTTGCCAACAATTTCCCCTTTCATTTATTCACACAGCGCTTACTCCTTAATCATTCAATCAAACATTTTTTTCCACCATAATAAGTATCCATTTTATTTTATTTTTAATATGAAAAGCTCCATTTGCAGGACGCCAGAAAGGACTGCTTGTTCAAGCCAGTCATACTCTGCGCCATGCACGTTTAACCCCGCTGGTTATTTTGTATCAAAAGGTTTATGTATGTACAACGTCGTGTTCTACAAGATTCCGAGTTAATGGCGGTTCATGTAAACAAAATACATGGCCGTGCGTCTTTTAACCGGGCATGGAGGTGGAAAAGAAAGGCTTTCATGCAGCAGACGAGAAAGGTGAAGTGAAATGTTTTCAGTTATTTTTCAGTCAGTAAAAACAGACAATTAGCGTAGGTTTTAATCCATTACGCGCTTGGTTATTTTGAGCGTTTAAGTGACAATTTCCAAACAAACAATTTCTTTAATACGAAATTTTATATAAGAACTTGAATTTTACAACTCCTTTCTAGGTTGGGTTATAATCGCGGTGAATGCTTTAGGGCTCGGATATCGGCGGTAGACGCCGGATTCAATGCCTCTGCGAACATAAAACACCAACAAGTTTTTTCTGGGTGATGGTATAAGATACGTACGAGGGGGTTCAACAAGTATCCTTGTTAGAAATGGAGGCACCACTTTTTTTTATTTATTTTTTATAGATATGGTTTAGAACAGAAAATATATGGTTTTCATATTATTTATTTCTTTATTCTTTATTCAAGCGCTTTGGCATAAACAATATTTTTTGTTTTCCTTTTTGTTTTTGAGTAAATATAAAATATATTGTATATAAAATATAAATTGAAAATCAGGAAAAAAGAAGATGGTTTTTAAATTTTAAATCAACGCATATGAATAACTAAGAAACAATCGTCGTTTTTCCTGATCATCCATGAATTTCTCGTTTCAATTTATATGTTCTATTAAGCATTGGAGCTTTTTTAACCATTATCCATTTATATTTTTCAAAAAAATTTCATTCACACATAATTTCATTCGAATTTCATTCAGAAAGAAATATTGACACATTGTAACTCACACTGTCAATTTGACAGTTCAGTTCCGCCCTAAGCGTTAAAAAAGTAAGCGACATTATGGCTGGATCAAAAGAACGCTGTACCCGTTGCCACGGCGGGTCCACATTTTGGCATATATTTCGAGACCCTAGTCATCAATAGGTATGAAAATTAACCCGTATTAAAGCACTTATCCACAGCTTTCATTTGATATCCATATTGTACAAACACATTCTAGGGTCCACGTTTTGGTCTCTACCTCGAGACCCTAGTCACGGAGCGGCATGAAAAATACTCTGAACTAAAGCATTCACCAACAGCTTCCATTTGATACCCATATTGTACATACACATCCGAAGGTTATCCGGGTCCACGTTTTGACCTATATCTCGAGACCCTATCTACCAATAGGTATCCAAACTATACGGAAACCATCTTCAATACCTCCTTAACAATGTGTGTAAGTTTGGTTTAATTCGGTTTAAAGACACGGCGGGTCCACGTTTTGGCATATATTTCGAGGCCCTAGTCATCAATAGGTATGAAAATTACCCCGTATTAAAGCACTTATCAACAGCTTTCATTTGATACTCATATTGTACATACACAACCAAAGGTTACCCGGGTCCACGTTTTGACCTATATCTCGAGACCCCAGTCACGGAGTGGCATGAAAAATACTCTGTATTAAAGCATTTACCAACAGCTTCAATTTGATATCCATATTGTACAAACACATTCTAGGGTCCACGTTTTGGTCTCTACCTCGAGACCCTAGTCACGTAGCGGCATGAAAAATACTCTGAACTAAAGCATTCACCAACAGCTTCCATTTGATACCTATATTGTACATACACGTCCGAAGGTTACCCGGGTCCACGTTTTGACCTATATCTTTATTCGAATTTTTCTCACCTTTTAAACCTTCCCTAGACCTCCACGAATAATTCAAGACCAAGATAAGAGAAATCGGTTCAGCCGTTCTCGAGTTTTAGCGAGACTAACGAACAGCAATTCATTTTTATATATATAGATATAATCCTATTTTCGACAGATACACTTCTCCCAACGCTCCGACCACATTTTAACCCCTCCAAAAAATAGGATTTCTCGAACTCTCCAAAATACACATCTGTCTCGGCGATGACTTCCTCGTTTGAACTAATTTTTTTCCCACGAGCCATTTCTTCATGCTAGACAACAAAAATAAGTCGCAGGGAGCCAGATCGGGTGAATACGGGGGGTGCGGCAGCAATTCACAACGCAGTCTGGCCGCGACACCTCCTGATGAATGCGCTGGTGCGTTATCGTGCTGAAGCAGCACCTTCTTTTTGCCAAATGCGGCCGTGTCTCCCTCAATGTTTTGTGAAAGCGGTCCAATAACTCACTGTAATATTGTCCAGTGATCGTTCTTCCTTTTTCTAAAAAATCCATGAAGGTGACGCCGTTTGTATTCCAAAAAGCCGTCGCCATGAGCTTTCCGACCGAAGGGTCTATCTTTGCCTTCTTTGAACCGGGAAAAATCCATTGTTTTGATTTTTGTTTAGTTTCTGGTGTGTAATGATGAATCCAGGTTCACAAAATAACTAAGAAAACAATGACGAAATCATATTGAAAGGATGCACTCTGACAGAATAGAAAAGTTAGTGATGAAGCCTAGCCAAACGTCATACGATTGTAAGGACGACCGCCCAGGACATGGATTGAATTCTGGACATCCAGCTCACAAGATAATTTCACTTAACACATACAAAAAAAAAACATTTTACTGATTTTTAATTAATTTTCCTCAATTTCATAGTTCAAATATTAACACATATTTAGTATAAAATATTCAGGTGTATTGCATAATATTTTTGTATATTATTATAAATAACATTCAAAAAAATCTCTAATAAAAGCTCGAGAAAAAGAACTTGATGGAGTAGAAAAATAATTTTTCATTATGTGTATGTATATGGGGCATTCTTCGCCAACCGGACACCCCCATCTGCCCAGAACAGTTTTTATAAAACAAATTTTTCCCTATGCCGAAATAAAAGCTTATGTCATGTACTTTAATTTGTCATGTGGCACTTTTTAAATACTAAAAAGCCATTCCTTCCAAATCTCAAACAAAAAGGAAGTGATTATTAAAAGATTTTCCAATTCTCCAGAAGAAAAAAAAGTTTTACTGTGAAAAAAAACCTGTATTATGAAAAAAAATTCCAATTTCAGCAATTTCCTTCAATATTTATATTCAGCAGCGAACCCAGAAACCCCCGAGCATCATGTTTGAGGAGAATTCACAGTAAAACTTTTTTTCTTCTGGAGAATTGGAAAATCTTTTAATAATCACTTCCTTTTTGTTTGAGATTTGGAAGGAATGGCTTTTTAGTATTTAAAAAGTGCCACATGACAAATTAAAGTACATGACATAAGCTTTTATTTCGGCATAGGGAAAAATTTTGTTTATAAAACTGTTCTGGGCAGATGGGGGTGTCCGGTTGGCGAAGAATGCCCCATATATATAATTGGCGCGTACACCCTTTTTGGGTTTTTGGCCGAGCTCCTCCTCCTATTTGTGGTGTGCGTCTTGATGTTGTTCCACAAATGGAGTGGCCTACATTTCATTATACCTATATCAATAAATATTTTAATATATCTTTTTCTAAAACTTCCTATCTCATTCCTATATTTTAAGGGGTTACATGGGTTTCATGGCTTCAAAAAATCGATTCTTTTTTTTTTTTTGCTTATTAATTCCTACAACATCTCAAGAATATTATCCTAAATTTTCAAGTCGATCCGAATAATAATTTCGGAGATACAGCCTTTGGAAGGTATGCGTTCCAAGCCACTTTTATTGTTACTCAAAACTTTAAACGCGTTTTTCTCAGAACCGTGTTTTCAAAGTCGGTTGTCAAATGTTCTCGAAAACTACTCAACCGATCTTGATGAAATTTTACCCAGGTGCTCGAGATACAGTTTACTCGTGCCTGAATGAAAGATTTTGTTTTTTTTTTCAATTACAACTCTTTAAAGAAAAAACTAAATTTCAAGTATTTCAATTTGACCGAAATTTTCAGTTTTTTGGAAAAATGTCTGCCAAAATTCGAATTTTTACTTTTTTTTATTTCCTTCGTTCAAGCACGAGCTTATGGACTTAACTAAAACACTTATTTTTGTTTTTTCATTTTCGATGATCCTATCAGGAGTCATGCTGACAACGCGGACGCACCTGTTTTTCGAGGGGTCACCGGAAATGACGTCACAATGGAGGAGTTTTAATTTTTTTTTTTTTAGATTTCAAAAATTATTCTTTAAATATGTATCTATAAGACAGAAAAAGTTTGAATTAAAGATAATAAGATTTTTAAACAGAAAAAAATATTGAAAACAGGCCTTTTTTTACCCGACGAAACCCATGTAACTCCTTAAACCACCAGTTCATCTCAGTTCACGCTTTAGTCAATCTGCGCGTTGTGTTTGCCTTTGGATTAACTTTTGTTCACGGAATTTGTGACCGAATTCCGAAAAGGCTTGCAGCAACTTAGCCTTTGTGCGCAGCTATGCGAAAGATTTAAGAGCCCCTTTAATGGGAAAATACTCTACAAAGCCCTGATTCGTTGAAAACTTGAGATGCTTCGAAAGTTTGGAATTATATTTACGAGGTGTGTTCAAGAAGTGAGGTGAGTTTTCATTTTTCTCACAAAATATCTATTTATTCATCAATTTCTATTTTATCTCCTTGAAAGTAGTCCCCTCAGATATAATACACTTTTGCCAGCGTTTTTTCCAATCCACGAGGCAGCTCTGATTTGGAAGCGGCCACTTTTTTGTATGTCCTTGAGCTCCCTCAGCGATTCGGTTTTATCTCCTCAATCATTGCAAAACGCCGTCCTTTCACGGGTCTCTTTAATCTTGGGAACAGGAAAAAATAGCAGTGGGCCAAATCTGATGGCTGAGGCATGATAACAATGTGGTTTTTGGTCAAATAATCTCTCACAAACAAAGATAAGTGGGCAGATGCTTCATCATGATGCAAAAGCCATACATTTTTTCCCACAATTCTGGGCGTGTTTTTCGTATTCCTTCACGCAAATGGCACATACCTTCAAGATAACACCCCTTATTTAGCGTAGGATCTTGTGATAAGAACTCCTGATGCACTACGCCATGGTAATCGAAGACAACAGTGAGCTAAACCTTGACATTTAATCGAATTTGGCGTGCTTTTTTTGGTCTTGGCTCTCCAGGACTCTTCCATTAGGACGATTGGGCTTTAGTTTCGATATCATAACCATACGAGTATACCCAGGATTTGTCACCAGTTATGACCCTTTTCAGCAAATCTGAATCACCGTTGACGTCATTCAACCAATCCTGAGCGATGCTTATGCGCCGTTGTTTTTAGTCAAAATTCGGCAGTTTTGCAAAATTCAGCAATTTGGGCATCATGCCCAAAATTTCCGAAAAAATTGCATGGCATGAACCAACCGATATGCATTTTCTCTAATTGTGAATCGACGATTCTCCATAACAATTTTCTTCACTTTCTCAACATTTTCATCGGTAGTTGATGTGCTGGAGCGCCCAGAGCGAGCGTCGTCATTCACATCTTCTCGACCTGCTGTGAAAAGCCTGTACCACTTGTAAACATTTTTTTGACTCAGAGTACGCTCACTGTATGCCACTGTCAAAATTTCAAGTATTTTTGAGCACTTAGTTCCATGGTTTACACAAAATTTGATGCAACTCCTTTGATGCATTTTTTTCGATAGCAGAAAATCGCCGAACATGCAAAACACTTCTATTATTTTTGCCTCTTACAAACAAGCTAAGCATGGTAAGTTGCTAAAACCGTGAACATATCTTCGAGATGAGTGTACCAACATAAAAAATAATCATCGAGAGTCGAATTTATGTAGACCGCGAAACTTGAAAATTCACCTTATTTTTGAACACACCTCGTATTGGTCTCACGCTAATGGGATCGAAATAGCGAACGTAAGTTTGTTCGTTTTACTCTTCAGTCACGTAATTTTGCAGACACTTAAATGTTTTTATATTTATTTATCTTCCTCGTTGTAAGTTTTTAGATATGAAGTCGCTTGATTTAGAATCGCTAGAAGGACTATTGAATCACTTATATTATATTTGTTCATGATTTGTTTTCTTGTGTTTTCAAACTCCTTTTTACCCGGATGGAATTAAATCAAATTATTTTGCTTTTGCGTAAATCTTTAGACCTCTTACTGGGTTCGAAAAAATTTCAACATATCGATCGCTACACAAGAAAAATGAATAATGAATAAAAATTTATAAATTATTTGAATTAACTTTTGAGCAGCTAGGCTAACAAAAGCGACAAAAGGACACTTGCTACAAAAAGTACTGAAAATAATTTGATTCTTCTTCTTCTTAATTGGCGCTATAACCGCTTACGCGATTTTGGCCGAGTTTAACAAAGCGCGCCAGTCGTTTCTTTCTCGTGCTAACCGGCGCCAATTGGACACACCAAGTGAAGCCAAGTCCTTCTCCACCTGATCTTTCCAACGCAGAGGAGGCCTTCCTCTTCCTCTACTACCACCAGCTGGTACCGCATCGAATACTTTCAGTGCCGGAGCGTTTGTATCCATTCGGACGACATGACCCAGCCAACGTAGCCGCTGGATCTTTATTCGCTGTGCTATGTCTATGTCGTCGTAAAGCTCATACAGCTCATCGTTCCATCGTCTGCGATATTCGCCGTTGCCAACGTGCAAAGGTCCAAAAATCTTGCGCAGAATCTTTCTCTCAAACACTCCAAGCGTCGCTTCATCGGATGTTGTCATCGTCCAAGCTTCTGCGCCATACGTAAGGACGGGCATGATGAGAGTCTTGTAGAGTGTTAGTTTTGTTCGACGAGAGAGGACTTTACTGCTCAGTTGCCTACTTAGTCCAAAGTAGCACTTGTTGGCAAGAGAGATTCTACGTTGGATTTCAAGGCTGACATTGTTATCGGTGTTAATGCTGGTTCCTAAATAGACGAAGTCTTTTACAACCTCGAAATTATAACTGTCTACAGTGACGTGGGTGCCGATACGCGAGTGCGCCGACTGTTTGTTTGAAGACAGGAGGTACTTCGTTTTGTCCTCGTTCACCACCAAACCCATTCGCTTTGCCTCTTTATCCAGTTTGGAGAAGGCAGAACTAACAGCGCGGTTGTTAAGGCCGATGATGTCAATATCATCGGCATACGCCAACAATTGTACGCTCTTATAAAAAATTGTGCCTGAGCGATTAAGTTCTGCGGCTCGTACGATGCTCTCCAACATCAGGTTAAAGAAGTCACACGACAGCGAGTCACCCTGTCTGAAACCTCGTTTGGTATCAAACGGCTCGGAGAGGTCCTTCCCAATTCTGACGGCGCTGCTGGTGTTGAGCAACGTCATCCTACATAGCCGTATTAGTTTTGCGGGGATACCAAATTCAGACACATTTGAAGCGGTATAAAACATATTAAATCTTTTTCTAGCACAGATCGCCAAAATTGAATTGCCCTTCAGAACCAAGAACTGTACTGCCAAGCTATTGACGTATTGAATCTGAGTCTTATATGCCTGTAGACTTATAGGCAAGTTTTGAGAATTTATTTACTTATTTAGTTTTAATAATTTCTGTACAAAAATACAGTTCATTCTTCTACAAAAATTATCCAGGTTTTAAACTTTGTGCAAATTAAATAAAAATTCAAAAAATTTTCATTAAAGTTTCACACTTTTAATCAGAATTTCTTGAAAAATTTCAGGTATGCAGTTTTATAACCTATTCAATTTGGTTAATGAAATTCAATTTTCAAGTGGTTAGAAATTCACGTTGCTTTTTGATAAATTTTGTTTTTTTTGCTGACGCTGTTGGGTATTTTCTTTAATTTCAAAGAAATGTCCAGTATTCGCTATTCGCGTGCGTTTTAATGTTTTTCTCAAATGGCAGGTACCCACAGTTTCATGGCGTTTCCAAACGCCGGATGCTTTTTTAAGGATGTTTTTCAGAGCAGACATACTCGTACATTCTAATATTTGCCATTACCTGCGGAGGGACAGCAACTATTAGAAACAATTTTTTCATTCATTTGTTTTTTATACCCGAAGTTTTTAATCTGGGCACTATCAAATGGTAGTCACGCCCCACGCACTCGGTTACGGTGGTCGCCAAGTCTTTTATTGGTTTTAAATAATTAAAATACTATTGCAACCTTTTAAAGAAATATCTGATAATCTCACATTACCTCCTTCGAGTATAAAAATAAAAGTAAGGAATAAACAGCTATCCCGTACACTTCTGTTCGGTGTTTGGCTGAGCTCCTCCTCCTATTTGTGCTGTGCGCCTTGCTGTTGTTCCACAAATGAAGGGACCCGCAGTTTCAAGCCGACCTCGAACGGCAAGTGAAGAGCTTTTTTATGGCATAAATGCACGCGGAGGTTTGTCATTGCTTTCCGACGGACTACTGCTCTTAGAAAAAAACTTTTTCTATCCTACGAGAACAAAAAAATCCTGATAATCGGCTAATAAAATGCAAACTTCTGGTTGACTTAATTTAGCACAAAATAACTGCCTGTGGTGTCATAGATCATAAAAATACAGGATATTTCACACCAGGTGGAGTGAAAAAAAAGTATTTGCACTCAAAAATATTCTATATATTCTAGATCTTTTCTACTTCTATTCAACTCACCTCTCTGCTGGTAAAAAATGTTTCATCGTCCTCGTAGCTGCTCATTTCAGGTAAAAATATTGATACTGGCTGATGCCAATCTTCATTGTGTGAATCCATTTTCGAATATATCTTAAAAACCAGTTGATAATTTTTTATCTCTAACACCAATCACATTTATCGGTTATCATTGCCACATATCAGGATTTTCCGACAATTTTTTTTACTATACCTAAGATTAGAATCCAATCCTATTACTTTGGCTATTAAGTTGTCAAAAATATTTTAATCACTACACAATTTTAACAAAATTTCTTTCTAAATTCCCACTTTTCGCACGCACGTAGTTCACGTCTACGGCTATTTGAGCTAAGAGCAATTATTATTACTTTTTTTCAGTTATGCACTTCTGTCGCTTTTAATGAACCGAACACGAATGACAATTGTCCTGCTGTCATGTGTTGCCAGGAGTGAGTTGATGTCGGTTAGTGTTTTATTGGCACATCAACGGCACCAACAAAGGCAATGAAAAAGCTTTGCACATAAAATGGCATTTATGAATGAACGAAATAAATTTGCAATTCTCTTCTAATTTCAAAATTTTTAGTTTTTATTATAAGACTCTATAGTAAAATTTTTTGATATTAAGCATTTTCAGCCAACGTTCAATCCATCATGCATCCGCTTCCTTTTGAATAAAGTGTGAAATAACCGAAAAGCTTTTACGCTCTTTATACGCTTTTCACATCCATTTAAGGGAGCATTTTGAGTATTGTAAGAGCGCAAAAATGTGGTGAATTTCTGAACGAAACTTGAAGAGTTGGTAATTGAATTTGTTGTATTACCCTCGAGCAGGATAACCACGAGAATATTTATGCGGTTGTGTAGAATTAATTTATGTGGGTTTGGTTGTTAGAGGAATTCGTAAGTTAATGCAACTAGCTAAATATGGCTACACATACGAGTACATGCATGTAGGTGTAAGAAAGTCCAGAAAGCCTGCAAGCCAGTTCGTAAATTTTCCGAAAACTTTCAGCCATTTCCGTCTTGATATATTTACTTCAAATAATCCTTTGAGTTAATGATTTTAACGCAACACTTAATATTTCGTCATGGTTTCCATCGATTTACACATTTCGCAGTCTACTTTGGTGGTGCTAATGTATAGCATGCGAGGGTTTAATTTTCACATTTATGAGCGGAAGGAAGCTGAGAAGGAGTAGACATTCCTATACTAAAACTTTGTTAAATATTTGGCCGAGTTTTGTCTTCGATTTAGTGGTGTGTGTCAAAGTGTTGTCCCACAAATAGGGGGAATCTGTTTTTAGCGGCCTTCGAGAAATTGCGTAAATAAAAAAAAATTATATTCAGTTTCATTGTTTAATACGTTAAAAATAACAGCAATTATCTATTAAAAAAAATGTTTTTCCAAAATATGCGATTTGAATTCTTCAGACCTGGAAAAATGTTTGTCTTGATTCTTGATGAATTCTACATCAGTACTGCGAATGTTTAAACATTTAAAAGGCACATCTGGAATGTCGATGTGTGAGAACGAATAAAAATATATAATTGGCGCTTACACCCCTTTTGGATGTTTGGCTGAGCTCCTCCTCTCATTTGTAGTGTCGTTTTTCCAAAAAATAGAAGGACCTACAGTTTTAAACCGATTCCAATCGACAGATGATTTTTTATGAGGAACTTTTTCATAGCAGATATACACTCGGAGGTTTGCTATTTCCAGCCGACGGTTGCCTAGAAGAATGTGGTGTTTCATGCACGGAGACTCAAATCTACGCACTTCCGAATGATGGTCACGCACAAACATATTCGGTTACTGCGGCGCCCGTACTCTGCGATTAGTTGCCCTTATTTTTCGAACTCCTCTCACTGTCCTGTGTTGATCTAATGGTACGAGGGCGATTTATCAAATTATTCCTGAAAACAAGCCACAATTTACTTCATGCACGAAGCAAACTTTTCGCATTTAGCTCGAATTTTGTCAACATTACTTTACAATAACCACGAACCTTACCAGGGGCGATTGACGCGAAAAAATGTTTTTTAAGGCCAAATCTTCATGAATTATTGAATGTAATGAAGAAAAACCAGCCTTAACACCGATAACAATGTCAGCCTTGAAATCCAACGTAGAATCTCTCTTGCCAACAAGTGCTACTTTGGACTAAGTAGGCAATTGAGTAGTAAAGTCCTCTCTCGACGAACAAAACTAACACTCTACAAGACTCTCATCATACCCGTCCTAACGTAAGGCGCTGAAGCGTGGACGATGACAACATCCGATGCGGCGACGCTTGGAGTGTTTGAGAGAAAGATTCTGCTCAAGATTTTTGGACCTTTGCACGTTGGCAACGGCGAATATCGCAGGCGATGGAACGATGAGCTGTATGAGCTTTACGACGACATAGACATAGCGCAGCGAATAAAGATTCAGCGGCTACATTAGCTGCATCATGTCGTCCGAATGGATACAAACTCTCCGGCTCTGAAAGTATTCGATGCGATACCAGCTGGTGGTAGTAGAGGTTATCGTGCCAATTAAGAAGAAGAAGAAGAATGAAGAAAAACTATTGTCGAAGCATTCCTCAACCTCAAGGTATGCCACATAATAATTCTTCAATATCAGTTCACGCACATCATCGCTTTTTTCTGCCACACCAAGAGTTTTGGACGACGTTTACGGAACTCTAACGAATTGCGATCTCGGTTGGCTTCGAAAAACCAGCAAAACACCGTTGCATTAGATAGTGCTTTCTCATAAATTATTATTATTTATTTTTTGTTTTATTTATTATGATCCCATCACGGACTCAGATTATTTTTCTGAGCTTCCTCAACTTCCTAATCAATTTTAGTATTTGTCCTATTTTATTGAGTTTTATTCCTTCGTGTTATTTTACCACAGTTTAGTACTCGATGCCAACACTTGTTTGGCGGATGCATCTGCCATGTTATACCAGCACATCGAGTTCGTTGCCAACGACTTCCCTCACTTTCGTAAAATACCTACGCGAGATATCTACAGCGACCTCGCTTTCGACCATTTCTTTTGATTCCAGTATTAACGTCGACTTAATTGTTGCCTGGTTCTTTAGCTGAGTTCTTCGCAACTTCTGCTTGTGTTTTTATCCTCGATGTCGCTTTAGTCACAGCTTCTATATGAACGCCTCCTGTGTGCCAAGTCAGTGGGATAACCATCAGTTGCGCTCCTTGATTGCTTTTATTGATTTTCTGTTAATAGTTGTCCAGCTTTCATCTTCTTGTGCCCTTAGGTGTGTACACAGACGCCTGTTGTGAGCGATGGTGAGATCCCAAAACTTCTTTGTTTCAACGTCAACTGCTCGTGGTAGGTGCACAGTCATGAGGTAACCACCCGGTATATTATCCCCATCACACATGTCTAACAATGGACCTTCTCAGTCGGATATTTTTGTCACCGCTTCACACAATCATTTGGCAGCCTGGTCGAAAGTGCATATCTTTGAATTTAGGTACGAATTTGGAGGATTTCTTCAACTCTTTCCCTATTTCTTCCGCGAGAGTAATCATGTAGGGAAAGATTTAGGTATTCTTTAACCCTTAACAGTAGCGGCATAGGTAACAGCAGTTTGGAGCTTAAACTGGTTGTCAGCGCAGCTTTTGGTGCTGAATTTATTGCTGTCGGAGCTTAGGTGCTTTCCCTTGCTTGCAGATTGTGTCCTGCTTTTTTTTTTGGCATAGCTACTTTCAGTTGTGCTGAGATGTGCAGCGCCTTCGCAGTACATTTGGCGAGGCCCAGCATCTTCTGTTTTGCGCCCTTTGCCGTTAAGCCTTCTTTGAGCTAGCGTAGATATCATTTGGTGCCTGCGCCACTCAGGCCAGTCAATTTTCTGCCCTCATTGGGAGGTTGCACAGATACTTGTCCAGTACTCATGCTTGGCTTTGCGATAGCCACCTTGGATATTGAAGGATCCTTGGATCCCAGTTGCCACTTACTTACTTCCGTTAGTCTCTCACTTTATCGGTTCGGGAAATTTTTGCTAATTACAGATCCGAGATAAGTTTTCTCCAGTTGATTAAAATAATAAAAGTATATAATTGGCGCGTACATTTCTGTTAGGTGTTCCTACTTGTGGCGTGCGTCTTGATGTCGTTCTACAAAGGGAGTGACTTACAGTTTTCAAGCCGTCTCCGAATGGCAAATGGGTTTTATGAGGAGCTTTTTCATGGCAGAAATACCCTCGGAGGTTTATTATTTCAAATTTCAACAAGCAAGCATTAAGTAACTAAGTGCACAAGTTTAATATAAGAATATTACGTGTCATAGCCTGAGGCCCTAAATACTCACTCAATTACTCGTAAAAAAATTCAACTTAATTTAAATTTTTAGAAAATGCAAAACCATCATTCATGGCCATGTATTTTCTAATCATACGCATAAATTCGTACACAAACACAAGCAAATGAACATCTCCACGTACAGTTATTTGGTGCATTATAGACTTGTTGTGGGCTGCGCACTTTTGTGCAGCTGTACGAATAAAGTAGAAGTCCATGAATCATAATCTGAGACTGAAATTACGACGCCCAGTGGTAAGGCGCGAAATTATGTGGTGGCTATTAATTGCAATGGAATTAGCGGTGTTTAACAGTAGATGATTTGGTGATGCACGTGCAACATCTCCAGCAGTAGCAGCGCCAATAATAACAGCAGCAATGGCATTAGTGGCAACAAAAACACGAGGAACGGCAATCAGTTAACATCAACGCCACTGGCTCCGAAAGCATTGGGCGCACATTTTTCCGGCTACTAACGCGAAATGTGCACTAATCACCATGTTGTACAAGCACACACACACACTTGCATAAGCACACACACTCGCATATTTATACGAATATGCAGGCAAGAATGGTGGCAGTGTGGCATACAAACTAATCTGCAATTTATCATCGGCAAAGCTAGCGCGGCGACAGGTAACGCTGGTGATGCTGCAATCATTGCCGCTGCTGTCGCTATCGCACCATTTTAGGCTACGCGTACACATTGAATTCATTTCATTGCCTGGCCAACCCGAAAACGTGGAATGCAACTTGCTACTTGCAACTCGTCAAAATGATTTATTTTTGATAAATCGCTAAGTGCGGACCCCAGTTGATGATGTTGTTGCAGTTAGTGCGCTGTTGCTCTTATTATTCTTGTTGCAACATGGCAATGATTTACGCGCGACGCAATGACACAAAATTTAATTTCAAAATTCGAAAATGTTGTTCAATTTGGGTGGTAAATGTGCTGGCAATACGATTGCTGCAACACCAGCGAACAAAATAAAAACTAACAGCAATAAAAGTAGGCACCAACATGCCAGCAATTGCATTTGCCGGCCGAAGAAGCGCACGCGGAGATCTCTTGCCTCTTGCGCCAGCGCTGGGGTGGAATGTTATTGAGCTCCGGTGTGGCATGCCATGTCAACTGTCCCAAACGCGTGTGCGCGCATGCCACAAGCAAAAAAAATACGTACTACCAAGCACACACATACATGCACGCTGAAATATTGCACATTCGTGAAGTGAAAATAGTCAGTACAGGGGTGTAGCAGAAGCAGCAGCAGAAAGGCTGCCACTTGTGGCCAGGCAGGCTACAGCAAACCAAACGGTTGCTGATACAAGCAATTGCAAGTACAATATTCCTTGTCTACAGCATATTGCTCGTCGTTTGCTGTCTTGCCACTGACTTGTTGTTGTTGCTTTTACTGTTAGTGCTGCAACTTGCTACTGCTCACCCGTACCGATGTGGCAAGTGTCACCCAGGAGTGCCAGCAGCAGCAACGCCACCAAGGCTAGCCGACTTTCCATCCACACGTGTATGTGTGTGTATATTTGTGTATATGTATGCATGTGTGTATGTCTCTATAAAAGCTTCTACATATCCATAAACGTTCTGCTTTCGTAGGGAAATTATTAATTAAACTCGAGCATTCGTGGCCAAAGTGACACGGCGGAAAACGCTTGTAAAGTAGTAAATGGAAATGTTCAAGTTCTCTTAAAAGTTGTCACATTAATTTGATTCTTAAATTATCGCCAAAAACGGCTTTACAGAGGAAGGATTTTGTATTAAGTGTTCTTTTGCGTGATAAGTGAGTCACTTGAAAGTATTTAGGGGGAAATTTGTAAGGGTAATTGGGGGAATAGGTCCGAACAAAAGATTGAGGCTTGCATTTATGATTAGGAGAAAGAAAATTTTTGGGATAAGGGCTCCTATAATTTATTTATACGGGATGTCTACCCTGAACTAATTTCACAAGGGAGGCCTCTGACAGTCTCTCTTGTGGTTAGATCTCTCTAATGGCTTCATAAATCGGACCTCTTTCCAACATTGTTGTTGTCTTTCATATTCACCATACAGGGGGAGGTGAGGGGAAAATGAGAGAGGAAGGAACCAGACCGGTGGAAAAGTGGAGGAAGAGGCTTGGATTAAAGGATGACGACCAACGAGTGGTGATTTGCGTTTTTATTAACCGCTTCAAGCTACTGATGAATTTCTATATCACACAACGGGCGACATCCGCCAGTGTAGCGAAAGCATGAAAGCCCAGATTAAACCTTTGCCCGACGAGAGCAGGGCAGCTGAAAATATGGTGTTGAGATGATTTCAGCTCATTCTCCAGACAGTTTCTAGAGAAAGGGCTTGAAGAAATCACAAGCCTCACCGCATAGACACCAAACGGGCAGTGTCCGGTAAGGATACCTACCAAATTCGATAGATGTGGCTTTGTTAGCTTTAGAAGTTCTCTCGGCCAAAAGGATGCCGCGACTTCGAACAATTGCGCACTAAGCCAGCACTCGCTGAGTTGGATCGAGGCCCATCTTTCCAGTAGCTGATCACAGGTTCTCAGGGAACTCCAATCCTCTTATATTGCAATGAACCCACCTGAAGGGTCCCCTGTCTAACCAACTCATCGGCTCAATAGTTTCCCCTCTATGCCGTTTTGACCGGGAACCCAAATGAGCCTAATAACGAAGTATTTCGATTGAAATGGGAAGGAAGTCAGGCATTCCCCGTCTAATTTCGAACGCACAAACAACGAGTTCAAGACCCTAATTACCGCCTGGCTGTCGGAGTAGATATTTACCTCCTTTACAGTAATTACAGAAGCGAGCAACCAATCCACTGCTACCATAATTGCAGGTACTGCCGCTTGGAAAAGACTACAGTGGTCCGGAAGCCTACATTTAAGCTTCATGGGGAGCTCCTTGCAGAATACTGCCCCAACAACTTTGCCATCCAACTTCGAGTCATCCGTAAACATGGTTTCCATGCCCTTCCTCCAAATGTTCCGTTGAATTAATATGAATTGGAAAAGTTCCGCGCGGACCTAACGAGGGTGTCAAAGGATGTTATCGCGCCCGCTATCAAGCAACACGCGGCACTTTTTTCACCGCATCATCACGGGAGATAAGAAATGGAAATGAGAGGATAAGAAGATGAGAAATACATCAATATGAATCAAAGAAAGGAGTGGGTGGCTCCAGGATATGCGTTAAAGGCGAGATTCATGACAAGTGTTGGTAGGACTGGGAGGGCATGGCGCACTGGGAAATTCTCAAAAGGAATACCACTAAAAGAATACACCGCTTGGCTGAGGCTATTCGACTGAAAATACCTGATTGACATGATCAAACCATAACCATACCATCCTTTACGACAACGACAGGTCCCATGTTCCGCAAGTCGTCAAAACCGCACCACAAGAGTTCGAATGGGAGGCTTTTCAGCATCAACCGATTATCAGCTTTTCCGCAACCTGTCAAACCATATGAAGGGCGTTGCAGAGTGATCGATAACAAAAGAGGTCCTTAAAAACTGGCTCAACAACTTCTTTGACACCAAACCAGGCGATTTGTGGCGGAACGCCATCAACAAAATGGTTGAGAGGTGGGAAGAGGTTGCAAACAGCAACGGCGGATATATAATCTTAACTTTTTTATATAATTATTCTGTTTTGTTTAAATAAAAGTCTTCGGTAAAAACGCTATGAACTTATTCCCAAAGCCAATAGAAAAAAAATTAGAATATATAGGTTAACTGAAATTTTTCAAAACTTAACTAAATTTGAGCCTCGAAAATAAATTATGTGCATTGACGTAAAATAGTTTTTCATCTTTTCCCTTTTTTCACTCCCTGACCTTATTTTGTTTATTTTTAGTATCTACTTCTACAAAAACATTTGAATTGATCACATCCTACTAATAGTCGCATCTAATAAGACAAGAGGAAACATTCGAAAATTAATTCAAGTGAAGTTTAACAAATTGAAACACTTTTCATACAAAAACAATTGTCTTACATCTAAAAGTATCAGACTACAAGTGTTACTAAATATCTGTTCACATTTGTTTTACGTACGCAAAAATCGACAACAAATTGTTAGCAACTGTTGTTAACATGCCTGAGAAATGATCTCTCGTTCGCCGTATGTATGTATGCTGTCGCGAGGCACGCTCACTCGCTCATTTGTGCTCACAAGCTGTTGACAAGCATCAACATCTGTCAACGCTATTTAAAAGCGATCATTAATAATGCCGACACCGCTATATTAAATGGAAATCGAAGTGAGAGAATAAGTATGCCCGGATATATGTGTGTATGTATGTATGTATAAATAATACACAAGTAATGCATTGTACATTCGTATGTATAATTCCTCCTTTTTATAAAATAAATGGAAAAATAATTAGCTTGGTGAGTTGCTGAAATGATGAATAACAAATAAGCATTCGTATAAAGAAAAATTAGTGGTTGATTAGTGTAAATCTGTTGCAGAAATTGTCTAACAATTTTTGCTAAGGACTGTATCGATATCTTTTAGGCTAGCTTTCAAGTGGCTGCTATCTACACGGAGTTTTCGAAGGCTCCTGATGGAGTCTCTCATAAAATATTGTTTAGTAAATTAGCTTATAAGCTTTAATGGTATGTTCCCGCGGCTTTTAATTTGCTCTTTCATTCGTACTTCGCTCTCCCATTCGTAATTCACTCCCCAAGCCTAGCGAATTGCTTTATTTTACAAAAATAAAAACATAGCATTAATACATCATATTTCGACTTGGCTTTAGCAAAATTAAAAAAAAAATAATAATTGTAGTCCCTTGCGGTGATTATCACAACTCCTTGGAGATTCATCTGAAATCAATCGGCCAAGCGAAATTAGTTTTATTAATAGATAATCTTGTGTCTGATCGAAGCTTTTTTTCAAAATTAACAATATGGCGGCCTCAGGAAATATATTTTAGGTTTTCAAGAAAAAAACCGACAATTAATTGTTAAAAAAATCGAAATTTTTGAAAAAAAAATTCTTCGATCAGGCACGAGTTTCTTATTTATTCAAAAGCAGTATACATTTTATTGAAATCTACCAAGCGGTTTTCTAGTTACAGTGATCACTAGTTCAAAAAACATAGTTTTGAGAAAAACGCATTTACTACTCCTAACCCCATAAGGATTTTGTCCTCTGGAGACAATCTCTTAAGGCATATGGTATCATTTTTGCACACTTAACACCATATTTCTCTGAACTTCGGGCAGATATCTCTATCCGCAAACTGGAGTTTGAGGCTCATGCCAGGTCAACCTTTCCAATTAGGCAGGATTGGAACGAGGAAAAACCGTGCACCAAAGCTCAGAGATACCAGCTTGCTCTGCACTGAAGACGTCAAGATGGAATCGGACAAGACAAAGTCTCTCCTGTCATCAAACAAACATTCGGCGCACTCGCGTATCGGCACGCAAGTCACTGTTGACTGTTATAATTTTGAAGTGATAATAGACATTCGTTCATTTAGGAACAAACATTAACATTCAATAACAACATCCCTGGGAGTGCTTGAAAGAAAGATTCTTCGAAAGGCTTTTGGACCTGTGCACGTTGAAGACGGCCAGTATCGTAGGCGTTGGAACAATGAGCTGTATGAGCTTTACGGCGACATATATGTATATAGTGCCTAGGCCTTGTCGTCCGTATAAATATAAACGCTGCACCTCTAAAGGTATTCGATGCGGTACCAGTTGGTGGTAACAAGAGAAAGATGAGCTAGAGAACAACTTCGCTTAACTTAATATGACTATATGTCTTAGCATATACAAACTATGCGGAATTTTTATCTAATCTCAATAGTATTTATTATATTTCCTTTTAAAAATTTTGCAAAAATGAATTTTTTCAGTATATTATCGGTTTATTCCATAATTTATGGAACACGATTTAATTTTTGTCGCCTGCCTTGGCTGGGGTCGCAGGACCACATATCGGTAACTAAGTTTTCCAAAGCCTCGGTGACGGCTTCGGGGTATATTTCATGGTTTGTTTGGATTGTCCGCACATCATCTGACCTTCGCGGGCCCCAAAAAAGAAATGTAAAGACTTCAAGTTATAGCTTCGAAGTGGCTAACATAACCGCCACACAGTGTTCCGAACATGGACAAAAACGCAAACATTGAAAGTATCGGACCTTGGACTTTTTGGTTCATTTGAAAGCTTTAAATTCAAGAAAAGTTAGCAACTTATTTTGTGATAAAACAGATATTAAGCCTTATGCATCCCCTCAAATCTCAAGTAATGCGTACAAACAATTTCGCTTTCACGCATGGTATATAAAGGGTGATCAGGTTGGAGGTACTTTTTCCAATAGAGTTTTTTCGACAGATCAATTTTACAGTTTGCATTGAAATTTCATCATGGAAAAACTTACGCATCAACAACGTTTACAAATCATATTTCGAAAATCGACGCTCTGTGAAAAGTGGTCATTGCGCGCTCAGGCCAACTTATGATGTTCAGCGATGGGGCTCATTTTTGGCTTAATAGCTACATCGTATTTGGGCTGAAGAGCAACCCAAAGCCATTCAACAACAGCCCTTAGATACATTGAAAACTACCGTCTGTTGCGGTCTATGAGCTTGAGAAATCATCGGCCAATATTTCTTTAAAGACGAGGTTGGCGCCAATGTAACAGTGAATGGCGAACGCAATCACGCTTGATAAAGGACTTTTTAATACCGAAAATTGTACCCCATGAGCTTCACCACATTTGGTTCCAACAAGACGCCTCTACTTGCCATACAGCATGTGAAACAATTGCATCGTTGTTTCGGTGAGCAATTTATCTCTCATCTGGATTGGCCACCAAGATCGTGTGAACTTTTATTTGTGCGGGTATGTAAAGTCTAAATGCCGTATGGACAAACCAGCTTCGATTGAGTTCCAATGCTTACTAAAGTTATTCAGGAGATACCGACCGAAGTCTTCCAGCGAGTCATTCAAAATTGGCGGGATTATCTTTAAAAAACTAAATGCCATGAATGCTTCTACGCAAAAAAAAAGTTTGCCCAATCAAATTGAATTTTCATTGTTTTATTTCAATTTGAATTCCGATACCTCTAAACTGATCACCCTTTACAATTAACAATGAAAAATACGATTCTCCCTATTTAAGTATTTCTCTTTACTTTTACAGAAAATAGCTAATTTTTCAACATTTAATATTATTCTTCTATAAATTTCAACACTTACCAAACCAGTTTACTTAAGCAATAACAACTGCATCATAGAGAAACACCTTTCCTTGCCGTCGACTAGACTTCCAATAGTAATACCATAAATTTTACTCGTACTAATTTGCCATTTCAATTGTCAGATAAATGACAATAAAAACAAACAAACAAAATAAATGCAAACGAATTTCCTGTCCTTGTGCACCCTACAAATCTACAGCAACAACAACAGTAGCGATCATGCAAACTGCATAAACCGGACCCATTGCATTATCTGTTGTCGGGCAACGTTTAAGTACGCAACAGCGCGTAGCCAACCGCGGCAAGCAACTGTCCAGCGCGAGTGTACCTACCTATGCACAAATAGGCGAGTATCGAGCGAAATAAAGATAAATTCAATAAATAATTATTTGCATTTCGCTGAATGGACACAGAGTGTTGGTGTTGTTGCTGCTGAAAATAGCTTCGCAATGCTAGGAAAGCATCGTTCACACGAATAAAACGCAGTAAACAAAAATTAATATCTTTTTAGAACATGACGATTTAAATTAAAAGAAACCTATTGAGTTTATAGGGGGCACCTTTTGAAAAGTCCAAAAAGTGATACAGATGGAAGTATTCGGATCCAAGTAAAGTTCAAGGGGTCGATTCTCGCTCTGCGTAAACATAAAGAAAAAGTTTGTTTCCGGTTTTCATTACACTTTCGATTCTTCTTACGTGAAGAAATGAAAAAAAAACAATAAAATATTTGCATATGAAAATTTACTTTTCACTGACAATTTGCGAGTCAAAAAATGGAGAAGGTCCGTGGTAAAAGTGCGAGTGTAGTTACGTGGCTACAAAACTGCATATACCCGAAAATGTTTAAAAATGTTGTTTACAAAATTGAAGAATTTGATGAAAATGTGAGATTTTTTTCACGTGCACAAATTTATAAACTAAGATTTACATGGTTACTGTAGTAGTATGAATTCTACTTTTATAAAAGTCTTTTGCTTTCTTTGTTTTTTTGGCACAACTAGCAAGTACAACACTCAATTAAGTCCATTGTACTGCACTCGGAATCCCTTTTAGTTTCCCTTAAATCTACCTGACCTTCGAAGAATTCTAAGATTGGATTAGATTTGGTGGTACCAAGGAGCCAAGGTGGTCGCTTCTTAACACATCAGTGTCAAAGATCTCAAGCCTGATTCGAGCGAAGGCGGGGCAGACGCACAGAAAGTCGTCCGCCGTCTCATCCTCCTCTTCACAAGCTGGGCGGAGTACACTGTCTGAGATGCATACCCTTTCCTTGAGCTTCGCCCACAGAAAGTGGCTCGTCATCAGTCCAACCAGCTGTCTACAGACCCTTTTGCTTAATGACAGGAGGATCTACGACAGTTGATCGGGCATGATGGGTAACATCAGTTTAGTACATCTGCGGCCTCTCTCAGCCTGCCAAGCTCGCTTGTGGGTTGTAGTAACCCATTCGCTGGCTGCTAAACCTGTGGCTGCAGAAGGGTGTGGCAGAATGGGATCCGGGCAAAGAAGTTGGCCTCAGAGCCATTTGTCTTAAAAATCCGTAATTTTGTATGTACGCTGAATGTACTCGAAACCAGATAGCTCGGATCTGTGCATACGCGCCATTCGCCTTATATATTCTGGCGATATCGTCTAGTTTCGCACTGTCTTCAGCGGCAATGATACTCGTCAAGTAGGTAAAGGTGTCAACGTTCTCAATTTGATTACCATTTAAAAGGAACGGGCGACTGTTAATGGGTCGAATTTTCGTAGCTTTCGTTTTCTTGTAATTTATTTTTAGCCTTGCATTCAACGAGGTTGAGGACAGATCATCAATTTCGTTCTGCATGGCGGTGTGGTTGACGGAGAGAAGGCATATATCATCAGCGTAGGCAAGGCCTTCGAGATGTGCATAGAAGTTCCAATAGATACCTCTTCTTTCCCCCTTCAATACAACTTTTTAGTATATCGTCAATAACAAATAAAAATAACAATAAATGGTGGGAATGATTTCCGACAGATTACCATTGTGCAAAATCCCGAATTTAAAGTTATTATAGTGTGCGCGTACGAGAGATATTAGTTTCGCCGGGATCCTTCGAGCGTGTAACGCGTCCCATATGTTGTTACGAGAAACGCAATCAAAAGCTGTACTGTAATCTATCATAAAACATAAGGTCCTGAAATATTTGTAGTGGAACTAACATATACTTCAGGTCTCCCGAACTCCTCTAAAGAAACCTTATCGTTGGTAGATTTTATCCAACGCAAAGTGACGTCTCCGCACAATCAACAAATTCCTATAAATATAAATTATTTTCGAAGTTGTATTAAATTTACTAAAAATCGTTAACTTACCTTTCCTCACCACGAACTCTTTTGCTTAGCTTAACATCTGTTTTGAAATTTGAAACCCACACTTTCAAAAATTTCAGGGCTACAGTGGAAACGGAATACTTTTATCATGCCGCAAATGAGAATCGCAAAATAATCGTTTGTGAAAAGCGTCTGTGAAAAGGCAAGTAAAAATTTGTTTCACTTCATATTTACACAGTACCTACGAGTATCGACCTCCACGAGTAGTTTATGCTGGTTTATTTCTTCTACTAAAAATTACTCTGATAAAAATTACGAATATTAGAAATAGATTTTGCCGACTTTTTAATATGCCTTTCCATCCTACGTATCTCCTTTCCTATGCCGAAAAATGTGAAGAGTTATAAATATTTTTTTCGAAAAATCAACTTCCGATTCAATCTTTTATTTATATCGATTCTTCTTCATTTATTTATATCAATTCTTCTATTTAAATAAAAATATCACATAAAAATATTGAAGGTAACGACCGACTTGTAACGTGAATTTTGTTCACCCGAATTCAAAATTTGCAATTCAAAAATTTTGTGATAATTTTTCATTTTGGTTTTGTATTATTTCCGATTTCGGAAAGTTTTGTTTAGTGGGTATGAATGCACGCACACACACACACAGATGTAACACAATTTTTGTTGGTTTGGCAGAGTTATCGCACGAGTTGTATTTATTAAAGCAAACAACGTCAAAAGCGCCGGAAGAGGAAGAGCAAGCAATGCGCTTTTTGGCGAATATTCGAAAGTGCAACACGGAATGCAATTTCTGCATATCACAGACCAATTGCGCTGTGCAATTCCTCCAAGTACTTGTCACATGGCTGGCAATGTATGTGAGGCCAGTGCGGACAATGAATTTTAGCATGACGATTGCATCCAATGAAATTGAACAGGTCGTATTGGCTGCAACTCCATTGAAATATTACATGCAACGCAATTGCCAATGTTCCGCCAAATTTTCAGCTGTGCGACAAGCCGATCCATTGTTGCAAGTATTTATGTGCACGCACGTACAATTGAAAATGAGTTTTGTTGTTGATTACTGCGAAACCCAACAAGAATTCGAGTGAGATTTTAGTTGTATTTATTGACTTCTGGATGTCCCTTAAAATTGCATCCTTGACAATTGCATCCTTGACAAGTTTAGTCCTATGACAGTGTTTTTCAGAGGAGATCAGATCCTTCTAAAAGAATATTGATGACACGCATTTTTAAGGGCTCCTCATATTAAAAGTATGGTACTAAAGTAGCATGAAATCTAAAAGGAAAACCCGAAACAGAAGCTTACCTTCGGATGCCGCGAAATCTGTCTTGAAGTCAAGATATGTGGATGTTGTGCACAAATAAAATAAAAAGATCTGTACCATCATATTAAATAATAATAATAATTAGGACGCTTTACACTTTTAGGACGCTTCTTAAGGGTGGATAGTTTTTATGAGGAGCTTTTTCATGGCAGAAATATACTCGGCGGTTTGCCATTACCTGCCGAGGGGAGACAGCTATTAGAAAAACTTTTTTTTAATATGGTGTTTAATGCACGGAGATTCGAACCTGTGTATGTGTATGTCCCTTCGGCTACGGCATCAAAAAAACTACTCGATAGCCAAAGTAGCGCTAGTGGATTTTCATTCAGGATTGGTTTTTAATTCTTATGCTTTTTAGTCTGCATGGCTTTATAACCATGGTCTTTATAATATCATAAATTATAAATGAAAATATTAGCTAGTCAAGAGAACTGACTGAGTGATTAGCAAGCACATGGCGCCCACTCGTTCATATACAAATATCAAAGTACTGTAAGATCTCGTTTTATGCGGTGGAAGCGTATTTAAAAGCCTTACTGCCTTGGAAAGGTAAGGATACGTTCCGTGATTTTCTAAAATCGTATAAAACCAAAACAACAAGTTAAAATTAACTTAAAACGGCATAAAAAACTTTACAGAAATTAAAAGAAACAGGCTGCTTAATAAATTACTTCGAATGTTTGAAAGAAATCTATATGAAAGTTTAAAATAAACTTGTATTCAAACTAAATTTAACTATTTTTAAATAATTATCGCTAACTAATAATGGTTTGCGCCGCCGAAGTGGTTCCAAATCACCTTCATCATCAAGGGAGACTGTCTCTGCAATAGATATTTGCGGTAAAGGCGATGGATTTGCACGAACTTCATTCTCGTTCTATGTGACTCTTTCTTCTCTGATAATGTAATCGGTAATTCAACTCTGCGATGATGATTCTACTAATTTTTCATGTAGCTCACTATATCCAGGCATGCAGTTCTGCAGCTCACGTTATAGTTTAAAGACTCATTCAGAATTGGGGTCATTAATATGAAAATAAATTTCTAATTCACTGCAAAGTTGAAGACCTTCTCCAATTAATTTTGCAACTAGGGGGGTTGCCTTTCTTCCTCATCATTATTACCTTCTAAACCAACGACGACATCTACAGTTAGATCAATAATATCATTCTCAAGTAAGGCATCATCCACAAGCACTTCATCTACTTGTATATCATCATGGCTGAAGGTATTTAAACCACGTCCGCCAATTTCATGTGCCAAAGTAGATATTTCATCTGATATTATGAAGTGAATTTCTTTTTAAAAACCCGGTTAGCCAACCTTTGCTAGCTGAAAATGGGAAGTGAAAGTTGCTGGCTCTGACTGTTTCACTGACTCATGCAACAGAAGAGCTTTTTCCTGGATTAAATAATCACTTAGAGAAATTCTTCTTCAAATAAAGTCCTCAATCCAAACTGCGAGGTCTCTGTCTATTCTTTCTAATTATATTTACATCCCTTGAGTAAGATGATAATTTGGCTCAGAATTGTGTACCAGAAACGACAGATTTTCTTGTTGCGACTTCATTATTTTTAATTACTCCTACTGTTTGCCTTAATTGAAATATTTTTCAATCGCCGTAGACCCTTTTCCTTTAGCTTAGCGAACTAAAATTACAATTTTCGTTTCCAATGGAATTGATTTTCTTTAATGTTTTTTTTTTTCTCCATCTTAGAAAATAAATTAGACATATTTATACTTAAGATATTGAGAAGGCAAAAATCTCTTCTAATGAAAAATAAAACTTTACGACTCCCACTTTAAACGTTTTAATCCAGTAACCAAAATGTACCGCTTGTTACTGGAACTTAAAATCAGCAAAATTTAAACTCGCTACTTATTATAAAAATGAAATTTAATTTCAAAACAATTACAGTTTATATCTTGCAATTTAAAACTCATAATGATGTAATAGTGACTTGTCGATGATGAGTATCATGTACAAGTGTAATCCGCGATCATTCTAAAAACAAGTTACTGTAATCTGGATGTGAAGAGTTCAGGTAGATCTAGCTGTCCTTTACATCCATAAAGCAGTGAAAGTCTTTGTCTTGTAGTAAAAGTATTTTTCTCATAGCGACCACAGTGGTAACTCTCTGTGCGTTCCTGTCATGAAAAAGCTTCTCAGAAACTCCTACTGCCGTTCAAGAGCGACATACAAAGGCAAGGATTTTTTACTTTTAGGGAAATGCCAAGATGTTAGTACATACCACAAATTAAACAAGAAGTTGAGTCCAAATACCTGTCAAAAAATAATCTTCAGAGACCTATTATCACCTATGCATCAGTGATCTGGATGAGTAGACTCTCTCGAGTAGGAGTCGGGAGGACTTTATCGAGTTTACAACACACTGTGGTCATCTGTTGCACCGGAGCTTTTCCGACTACTTCAGGCCCGGCATTAGATGCTCTAATTGGTCCACCACCACTTGAAGGCCATCCGCGGGCTGAAATACAATGGGAACTGGTATGGCACGTGTCCGGCATTGGAAAACAGAAAACGCATAGACTTCGATCCAACGATTCTCTCCATGCTCCTTGACTCCATGACATCAAGAATCGTACTGGAAAAGGGATACAGTGTGGTGCTGCCAGAGACTCAGTTGTGGTCAAACTCTGGAAATGAGCCCGGCAAAAACTATTTTTGCATTTTCACGGATGGATCCAGGACCGAGAATGGCTCCGGCTCTGGGGTCTATGTGGAACCCAACTGCACTTTGCTCTTGGAATGCATACATATGTGTTTCAAGCGGAGGTGTATGCTGTTCAAGAAGCGATGAACTTTTTTGTGGAAAACAGATGCAGAGGCAGATCTATATGTGTCTGCAGCGATAGCCAAGCTACGCTCATGGTCTTAGACAGCCGCCCAAGCACATCAGAGGTAATGAGCCAACTTCTTTGGTCCGGAGCCCGTTCTATCACTCCCTGTTATAGCCTCTAACCAACAAGCGAGCTTGGCAGGCTGAGAGAAGCTGCGTTTGGACAAAACTGATGTTACCTGTCATGTCCGACCGACTGTCGCAGTTCCTCCTGTCACTTAGCAGAGGGAACTATAAGAGGCTGGTTGGACTGATGCCACTTTCTATGGGCAAAGCACATGGAAAAGGTGGGCATCTCAGACACTTTTCCCAGCGTATGGAGAGGAGGATGAGATGGCGGACAACTTTCAGTGCGTCTGCCCCGCCTTCGCTCGAACCAGGCTTGAGGTCTTTGGCACTGATGTGTTAAGAAGCGACCACCTTGGCTCCTTGGCACCACAAGATCTACTCAGACTTCGTCGGAGATCGGGTAGATTTTAAGAAAATTAAAAGAGAATCCGAGTGCAGTACAATGGACTTAATTGTGTCTATTTGCTGTACTTGCTAGTTGTCGAACAAAAAACAAACAAAAAGAAAAACTAAAAACAAAAAAGCTTCAAGTATAATTTACTTTTTCGATTTTTATAGTATATATACGAAAATTCTGGGAATATAATTTTTACGCATTTCATATGCTGGCCACCTATAGCCACCCTTCAGTAGCGCACATTTTCTATTGGCCCTTTTGTTTCACTTAATTGGTGTATTTTAATTCAATTCATTTCATTTCACTCGTTGCGAAGTGGGTGACAATTTTCTCAGCTTCATTATAGTTTATATAATATTTTGTAATTGAGGCTGGCCTATGCAAAATATGTATATTTAAACGTGCATACTTTATTAAATCCACTACAAGCATGCTTACATACATACACACGTGCGTATATATTTTGTGCATAAGTTGAAAACACGAATCGATATCGTTTATGCTTGATTTATGTGACATGAAAACCGTTCATAGTTGGAAGAGTTGAATTAAAATCAGCACAACACTGCATCGAGCATTTGGTATATTTGTTGATAAATTTAATAAATTTTAAATTAAATTAAACAAAAAGCTTAAATGGGAATATCCATCCGCACATACATACATGCCGAGAAGAAAGACTATTTACATGAACATTAAATGTTTTATGTTTGCTTTAAAAATAAATTCTGACTGATATTTACACGAAAATTCCATTAAAGGTGAGTTGATGAGCCGAGGCCCAATCGACGCACAAGAAAGCATATTACCAATGGGCACTTTCGAGCGCTGACAGACGTACTGTCTCCACTGAGATCGCAGAGCGTGCAAGGCAAAGAGGCAGCGTGTCTGCCACAAGCAGGCTGTTGCATTGCGGGCGGTACGATGGACGGTGACACAGTGACAATAACAATGCCATTGAGATAAAGCCGATTGTTTTACAAAATGCGTAATCTTGCAATGGCTTAAGAACGGTAACGAACCAGAGCATGTGAAGGAGAGAAGATTACGAAACCAACGTAATATAGTTTAAATAATAGTAAAACAACAAATTCGTGCGATAGCAAAGCAATAAAACAAATCAGGCACAAAAAAGAATGATATGAGGAAGAATTAAAATAAATGAGTAGAACAAAATCGGAACAAGATAAGATGCTCAAGAGTTGAAGGAATTTCAATGCATTCGACTACTTAACACACAAAAAAGAAAAGATCAAAACAAAACAGTTGAACGACCAACCAAATTTGATGAGAAATTAAATTGCTCATAAAACGAAGGCAATGGCGATTGCACGCCGATGTCAATGAGAACCATCGAATTAGCTTGAAAAACTATTTGGAAAAAAGGGTCCGGAGTAGACTTTTCTTTTTCGGAAAACACAAACCATAAATTTTAAAAACATTTTCACGCCAACCGCAGCAGAACAAGCAGGTAACTAAATTAATTTAAATAAATTCAAGAACACACATACCCATGCACCTATAGAAAATGTCAATATTTAACCTCCGCACTGGTACGGCACAATTTGAGTTTCTATCTTGAACTCTAATTTTATATATTAGACAAGATCAAATCAACTGATTGTCCCGGAATTCTGTGCGCTTTGTAATGTTAATCACACCGCTTCGTTATTGCACCGGCATTGCAGTTGTTATTGTTGTCCAACAAACTGGCGAGTTGATTGAAATTCGATCGCACATCTGAGGCATAGAACTCCGCCATTCAATAACTCTGCAGTAGATAGATTTCGAAATGCCCAATTAAACGTATTTCGTAATACGATACAAATGAGCATACAAAGGGGTTTTATAGGTATTACCTGTCCATAAGGAAGATATTTTTAAACAATTCTACTAAGCTAGACTATTTGGAGACAAGCCTCAGGTTGAGAACATTCGTGCGGAGAGTAAACGGAGTTATGTCAAGTTACGCTGGGTTAAATTGAATGAAAATTATATCATGCAGATGAAAATGCACATGAAAAATGGAATAAAAAAAAATATGTGCGGGTAATGCACTTTAAGGTCAGAAAACTCAATTTCTGTTAGGAATTTTTTTTAATCTTCTTCATTTTAATAACAATTTGCCACTAAAGTACAGGGTGGGCCATATAGCGTTTGCTTTTTGAACCACCTATTTTTTTGAGAATGGTAACACAAATGACATGTCAATTGTGTTCATAATTTACTTAAAGGGTTTACATTTACGAAATGGGACGCTATACGCTTGAACAAAATTGGGAAATATTGAAAACCTATTTCCAAAGTGGTGAGTCTTCTTCTTCTTCCGCGGTTACAGTAAATGGCGAGCGTTACCGTGACATGCTAAACGAGTTTTTGTTTCCAAAAATTGAAGAGGATGACATGGACGACATTTGGTTTCAACAGGACGGTGCAATTGTCACACTGCCAAAGTTACACTCGAACTTTTGGCTACCGTTTTTAAATTCCGATATCAATTGGCCGCCTCGGAGCTGTGATTTAAGCCCGTTGGACTATTTTTTGTGGGGAGCCGTTAAGGACAAATGCTATGCGAACCATCCAGAGACAATTGATGCTTTAAAACACGAAATCGAAGTTGCCATTCATGAAACTGGAGCCCAAATAATCGAAAATGTGCTTAAAAATTGGGTTGATCGAATGGCCTACTGTAAAGCCAGTCGTGGTAGTCATTTGACCGATATTATTTTTCATTCATAAATGACAATGTTCAATCTTCAAAATAAACAAAAGTTTGAAAAAATATTGATTAGTTTTTTTTTATAGCCGATTCAAAAAGTAAATTTTACATGCTCGGGTGGAGCTTTAGCTTCATTCACAATTTTCTTCCAGGCCTCACGATTTTTGGCTGTTTCCCCCACTAGTTTACGTGCATCTTTTTCTGGTCAATGAAGACTTGGCCTAGCCAGTGCTCTTTTGGGCGTCCTCGTGGTCAACGTTTTTTTCGGGCGGTCGTTGTTTATGCATTCAATATAACCCAACCAACTTATTATTTGTGATTTAATGTGTTTAATAACAAAGAACAAAAAAGCCACGAGCGCTGACGGACTGCCGGCTGAGCTATTCAAACATGGCGGCGGGGAGCTGGTAAGGTGCATGCATCAGCTCCTATGCAAAATATGGTCGGATGAAATCATGCCTGCCGATTGGAATTTAAGTGTGCTCTGCCCAATCCATAAGAAGGGCGATCCTGCAATTTGTGCCAATTACCGCGGGATTAGTCTTCTAAATATCGCCTATAAGGTTCTAGCGAGCGTATTGTGTGAAAGGCTGAAGCCCATCGTCAACCAACTGATTGGACCTTATCAGTGTGGCTTCAGAGCGGGAAAGTCTACCATCGACCAAATATTCACAATACGCCAAATCTTGGAAAAGACCCATGAAAGGAGAATCGACACACACCATCTTTTCGTCGACTTCAAAGCGGCATTCGACAGTGCGGAAAGGAGTTACCTGTATGCCGCGATGTCTGAATTTGGTATCCCCGCAAAACTAATACGGCTATGTAAGATGACGTTGCTCAACACCAGCAGCGCCATCAGAATTGGGAAGGACCTCTCCGAGCCGTTTGATACCAAACGAGGTTTCAGACAGGGTGACTCTCTGTCGTGTGACTTCTGTAACCTGATGTTGGAGAGGATCGTACGAGCCGCAGCACTTAATCGCTCAGGCACAATTTTTTAGAAGAGCGTACAATTGTTGGCGTATGCCGATGATATCGACATCATCGGCCTTAACAACCGCGCTGTTAGTTCTGCCTTCTCCAAACTGGATAAAGAGGCAAAGCGAATGGGTTTGGTGGTGAACGAGGACAAAACGAAGTACCTCCTGTCATCAAACAAACAGTCAGCGCACTTGCGTATCGGCACCCACGTCACAGTTGACAGTTATGATTTCGAGGTTGTAAAGGACTTCGTATACTTAGGAACCAGCATTAACACCGATAACAATGTCAGCCTTGAAATACAACGTAGAATCTCTCTTGCCAACAAGTGCTACTTTGGACTAAGTAGGCAATTGAGTAGTAAAGTCCTCTCTGGACGAACAAAACTAACACTCTACAAGACTCTCATCATGCCCGTCCTAACGTATGGCGCAGAAGCGTGGACGATGGCAACATCCGAAGATTTTTGGACTTTTGCACATTGCCAACGGCGAATATCGCAGACGATGGAACGATGAGCTGTATGAGCTTTACGACGACATAGACATAGCGCAGCGAATAAAGATCCAGCGGCTACGTTGGCTGGGTCATGTCGTCCGAATGGATACAAACGCTCCGGCTCTGAAAGTATTCGATGCGGTACCAGCTGGTGGTAGCAGAGGAAGAGGAAGGCCTCCTTTGCGTTGGAAAGATCAGGTGGAGAAGGCCTTGGCTTCACTTGGTGTGTCCAATTGGCGCCGGTGAGCACAAAAGAAACGACTGGCGCGCTTTGTTAAACTCGGCCAAAATCGCGTAAGCGGTTATCGCGCCAATTAAGAAGAGGAAGAATAACATATCCTCTTTTGCATAAGGACAACAGCTCATCGTTGTACTGTATTCTATACGTGCCATCATTTCCCGGAGTGGTCCAAAGATCTTTCGAAAATTTTTAGGCATTGTCCATCTGCGTGAGTAAGTGTCCATGATTCGCTTCCATGAGATTTTGGGGGTGTATTAGAAATTTCTCCTATACCATTTTTTTAGATTTTCTATGCCTACAAATTGCGCTAGGTCTCCAGAAAAGTATAGTTAGGTTTTTTTTTTTTGGTACAGTCCATAATAAACGTGCAAGCTTGTTATTAAGTAGCCATGAATAGTTGCAAAATTGAGTTTTTTTCCTAATTTAAATTTGAATTTGTATATGTTTTGTAGTTGTTTTACATGTTTTGAACTATGGATTGTATTTTCACTGTACACTAATTTTAATAATTTTTTTTTTGTTTTGTAATAAAAATGTATTGTTTATTGTTCTATATATAAATTTTTTTTTGCACGCTTTTCTAAGGAGCGTAGAAAAGAGTCGGCGGTATAAACAAGAGCGTACTCGTGCTTCAACAGAATACTACGTCAAATTCACGTATCCTATGATTAGCCCAGAACGAAAGCATTTTATGTTTCTAGAGTTTATTCTTAGTCCAAAGCTACTGATATTCTTCGAAAATTTTCGGAAAATCTTGTCTTCGGGAAGGATTAAAAAGCATATTAGGTGGGAAATATTTAAGACAGATTACGAAAGCTTCCTCAAAAGAGACACGAGCCGGTGTGCTTCAAATTATCACAAGAAAAAGAAAAATCGTACCTCGATTAAATATCAATACCAATACTGTGTGTCAAAGCTAGTACTAATTTCTTTGAACTATCGATCCTTGCAAATGAAAAGTGTTTATAGAAGTAATTCATATTAGTATTTATTCATTACGAAATTCCCTTGGAGGCACTGCAACAAGAGGTGTAGATGGAGTAACTTACATTATTTGGAAATGGAAAAGCCAACTAATTGGATGTTGTTCAAAATTGAATTATCTAGAAACTTGCTTCCGCACTTATTTGTAACTTTCCTCCACAGTTTTCTTTGAGAAAGTCTACATACATACATACATACTCGTATAAATGCAGAGACAAAGAAGCATTTTTGTATATTTGTATTCTATAATACAGCCTAACAGTGCAAGCCAGTGTGAAATTTGGTTTTCTTATTCGAAATTTGTAAAGAAATTCCGATTTGCATGTCTTTTATCCTCCGAGGCATACGAACATCTGGAAAGACACACACATACACAACACTCTGCATACACATATTACACAATCACACACATACATGCATGCCGGTATAATTGCTATTATAAAGTTGTTTGTGTCTAATTGCCTTTCTATCCGTCCGTTTCGGCTGTAACTGCAGCTTTGCAATTGCGAAAGCAAGCAAATGCAACAAACAAGCAACAGACATTAAAATGCCAGTGCAAAGATGTTTCGAAAGCAAAACAATTAGCAACAGGAAAAGTAGACGTAACAAAAAAGGACAAATGCAGCTCGTTTTCAAGCCATTTGAAATGGCAAGCCGGGGTGGCTTACTGTTTGACATGACAGTCTAAGACAGCCTACAGCAAAGTTTCTACAAACTTAATTAATCACCGGAAAAGTTTGCAGCTTTTCGGTAATTCATCTTCGATTTGCTTTTGTTGTAGAAGTTGTTCTTGTATTATATTGAGAAGGAAAGGCGAAAATTCGTTTTTTTTTTTTGTTTTTGTTAATTATGGAGATGGATGAAAACTTTAAAATACTAATTAATATATTTACATATGTACGCATTTAAAAACTCGAACTCCTGTGATTCCGCGAAAACCTCGAATGATTCCCATTTGTATGGTCGCATCGAAAATAAGCTAGCCTATGAACCGAAGCTGCTCATAGAAGTGCTCCTTCTTCGGTAAAAAAGTGGTCTCTCACTACTTCGATCTTCCTCACTCCTCCACTCTTCCTTCAATGTTAATAATACTTAATAACTAAAAAATGCTGCACCAAATGAATATTTAGTTAAACGATTATCTATTGAAGTAAAATTAAAATCACGCCCGATGGCATAAACACTAGCGCAGAAAGGAAGCTTTGGGCCAAACGCCAGCGAAAAATTCGCTAACGACTCGATTTTGGCCAGAGTCTTTGTGGCCTGATGCATTACTTGTCAGCTTGCTAACGGGTATTACTGTTAGGTAACGTGGTTGTCTTCGTATTGTGTTGTAATGTGGTTTGAGATGGAAGACTCGCTTCCAGTGCTTTGAATATGCATTCTACTCTAGAGCTTCACATCGACTAGAGAAAGACTTTGCAGAAATCCCCTTAAAAAACAGAAAATCATGTCCAGGTAAATTGAATGTATCGACCAGATCCATATCAAGACTAATTGGAGTTGATCTTCACATGAAAGCCTTACGTCGCTCAAACGGTCATCTTTTGACAACGCGCTTGAAGAAAATTAGACTCGACAGATGCAAAGAATTTATTCGGTGGCACGCAGTCAACGACCATGAAAATGTTCATTTCACAGATGAGAAAATTTTCACTGTTGAAGAAGTTTTTATTGAGCAAAATGACAAAATCTATGCTAAAACTTCTAAATACGCAAACAAATTTTCTTCCAAGGGTTCAGCTTAGTCGCCGTCCAGTCTTCGTAATAGTTTGGTGGGGAGTGTCTTGTAAAGGCGTTACATCTCTTCGTTTGGCATCTTCGAAAGAGCTGTTATGATCGGCGCAAAAGTACATCAGGAGGATGTATTAAAACGCGTGGTGAAGCAGTTGAGCCTTACTCTCTTCAACGGAGAGTGTTGGTTCTTCCAGCCAGACTCAGCTCCAACCCACAAGACAAAATGCACCATGCAGTGGCTAAAAAACAATATTCCTGGGTTCATGACCGCAAAAGATTGGTCGCCTGGGCGTAAAGTTCTAAATCCATTGAACTACAGTTTGTAGTCAGAATTGAAGAAGATGACTTGTCGAAAACTTCACAGAAATTTGGAGAGTCTCAAACAATCTTTGGCTCAAGCAGCGACGTCAATATCCCTGAAAACCGTGTATAATGCAATAGATGAATGGCCTAATCGTTTGAAGGCTTGTGGAAAAGTAAATGGTGACCATTTATTTATTTATTTATTTATTGATATCAGAGTACAGAGTAAAACTGAGGGCTTTTAATAGTACTTCAACATTAGTATATACTCGTACAACTAGAATTATTTTGACATGAAAGTTTCTTAATCTATCATATATTTTTACACCAGTTCATTAACAAATCAATCCAATATATGTAATATAACTCAACTATACTAATAAGAAGATAAGGCTTTTGTAGTAGGAAAAAAAGGAGACTTAGAGGGAGAAAAAAGTAGTAATTAGAGAATACAGAGAGAAATTGATGCCCAAATTAATGCAATTAAGCACTTTTAAAGTAATCATAGGCTTGTGCCCTGTAGTTAAATCTGTTTAGTTTAGATATCACAGTGTCGGGTAATGAGTTCCACACTCTAACAGCATTAATGAAAAATAGTCTAGATGATACTAGGTAATTAAATGTTAAAACGATGAACGACCTTAATGGTATCAACTTCTCTATCAGATAGGTAGGTAACTTGAATAATGAAAGTTTTCAGCTAAATATACAATTCCTAGCAGACAGATAACTGTCAAAGCTACAGCCTAATAACCTTGTTCGCCAGGCGGTGATATATTCATATCTACCAATCCCATATACAGGGTGGGCCATATGGCGTTTGCTTTTTGAACCACCTATTTTTTTGAGAATGGTAACACAAATGACATGTCAAATGTGTTCATAATTTGGCTGCCGTTTTTGAATTTCCATATCAATTGGCCGCCTCGGAGGTGTGACTTAAGCCCGTTGGACTATTTTTTGTGGTGAGCCGTTAAGGACAAATGTTATGCGAACCATCCAGAGACGATTGATGCTTTAAAACACGAAATCGAAGTTGCCATTCATGAAATTGGAGCCCAAATAATCGAAAATGTGCTTAAAAATTGGGTTGATGGCCTACTGTAAAGCCAGTCGTGGCAGTCATATGGACGATATTATTTTTTATTTATAAATGGCATTGTTCCATCTTCAAAATAAAAAAAAAAAAGTTTGAAAAAGTATTGATTAGTTTTTTTTTATAGCCAATTCAAAAAGCAAATTTTACATGGCCCACCCTTACATAACGCGTGGCGTTATTAAATGCCAACTCAGAGTAAGTAATGAGAGGCATAATTAGCTGGAGAACTTAGTTGCTCCTCGTTTTCTCTGGTGTGAATGTTGCAGAGATTCCCAGCTTACGCAATGTAGCATATATACTCCTCACAACCCTATTTATATAGTCAGCAGAATTTAGAGGCATTATCAATGTACACCACACTATTACATTTAGGTAAGACATATGGCTTTGATGCGTTCAAACATAGAGAATTATTATTAGCCCAAACAGAAATAGCAGAAAAATCTCTATTTATTTTGAAACATAAATCTTTAACGAGACCAATACGACTGGACAAGTACAATGGTATATATACGCATGGACATTAACATACTGACAAACGGTAAAAACATCATTGACAAAAAGACTAAACATGTAGAAGTGGACCAAGGATAGGCGCTTGCGGTACACCAGTGTGCGTATATCTAGGCTGAGATGCGTTCTGCCCACAAGGTAGCTGGTCATGACCTTCACCGCATTGTCTTTGAAGCCGAAATACTGGTCCAATGGTCCAATAAGTTCATAAGGTGAGAGGGTAAAAACAATTTTTTCAACCAAAATTCATTTTATTCTTCAACATAGGTCCCTTCTAGGGCGATACACTTTTCCCAACGGTCTTCCAACATTTTGATGCCTTTCGAAAAATGATCGATAAAAAGTCCTTCAAAATACGCGTCTGTTTCCCATTCAATGTCTTCATTTGATCGAAATCTCTTTCCCGGAAGCCATCTCTTCAAGTTTGAAAACAGCCAATAGTCGCTGGGGGCCAAATCTGGAGAATACGATGGATGGGGAAGCAATTCGTAGTGCAATTCGTGCAATTTTGCCATGACAGTCGTTGATTTGTGAGCCGGTGCATTGTCTTGGTGGAACAACACTTTTTTCTTTGCTAAATGAGGCCGCTTTTTCTTGGTTTCGTCGTTCAAACGGTCCAATAAGCCGGCATAATACTCGCCGGTGACTGTTTTACCCTTTTCAAGATAGTCGATGAAGATTACACCGCAAGAATCCCAAAAAATGCTGGCCAAGACCTTTCCAGCCAATTGTTGCGTATCTGCCGACTGTTTATTCGACTGTGGCGTGTAGTGGTGGATCCATGTTTCGTCCATTGTTATGAATCGACGCAAAAACTCGCTTGGATTGCGGCAAAACAGCTCCAAACAATGCTCAGAATCCATTATTCGTTGTTGTTTTTGGTTGATTGTGAGAAAACGCGGCACCCATCTTCCGACTAGCTTTTTCACACCCAAATGTTCATGCAAAATCGTTCCTACTGACCCTTTCGATATGCCTACGGCCTCTGCTAACTCGCGCACTTTCACTTCACGATCATTCAGAATGATACGATGGATTTTTTTGATGTTTTCTGGAACAACTGCTTCATTTGGACGTCCTGAACGCGCTGCGTTCTTAGTGCCCGTACGACCGCATCTAAATTTACGAAACTATCGTTCAACGGTTCCGATCGACGGAGCGGAGTCCGAATATACTTCCGTAGCCATTGATGTGTTTCCACAGTGATTTTTTTAATTAATCAATACACGAAATTCTTTTTTTTTCTCACTAAATACCATATGCTTTTGATATTGACGCCGCCATCTATGCCTCACCTTATGAACTTATTGGACCATTTAGTAGTGTTTAAACTTCAAACATAACAGTTTGTGATCCACTGAGTCAAATGCTTCAGAAAAATCAAGTAAACAAAGTAGAGTCAAATCTCCTCTAAACAAGACGAAACTCCACCACACATCTCATTTTTGAATACAGGGCCAAATTAAGGAACAAATGGCAAAACGTTTTAAGCCCAAACACATAAAGGGTCTTTTAGAAAACGCGCCTAGATATGGTTTTAAAGTGAGGCTTGCAAAAATCAAGATTCTTTCAAGAACCACTATTTTTATTCAAAAGACAGCTGTTGACAATTATATGTGAAAAATGATCATTCAAATGTGCACCAAGAGCACGTCTACAGGTAAAATTCGCCAAACAGTCAATTCATCATCATCTTGGCGTTACAGTCCGGAGTGGACCATTGCCTCCTCTACAATACGCCCCCATTCTTCTCGACAGTCCGCTTTCGCTCTATGTTGTGAGATTTTCATCTTTCGTATATCGTCTTCTACGTCTTGCAACCATCATCTTGCTCCTTCAGGGTTTGCTTCAAATACTTTTTCGGTCGTTCTTTCGAAGCTCATTCTTAAAATGTGTACATACCACCCTAATATTAGGTACTTTATAAATCGCGTTACACACTGAGCGATTAAAACACTGAGCTCGGGGTTATACCGTATACGGTATGTACCGTCTTCTAATCGTATAGGGCCGAATATTCCCCTAAGAATTTTTCTCTCAAATCGCATCGGTAAATTCACGCCATTAACTTTAAGGGGATATTCTAGTGTAGAGGCATGAATTTGAGGGGTTTTTTCGGGCGCTATAAATAAAAAATAAGAAATATTTTTAGCATCCATTTTTTAATAAGATATTTATTAATGTTTTAAAAATACATTAAAAAAAAAAAATCTCAAAAAACGAAAAACTCAAATAGTTATAAGTTGTTGAAATGAGGGGTTAACAAAAAATGGCGCGCCACACCTACCACGATTGCAAGCGTTCTGATAATCTGAAACAAAAAAATAAAAAATATTATTAAGCTTGATGAATGCTGCTATCGTACTTACTACATAAAAAGTCGCAAAAACATTTTTTTTTTTTGGCCAAATTACGGCTGCCCGAAAAAATGATAAATTTATTTACTACTTTTTGTTAATTTTCGAAATTTTTTTAAAATAGTAAAATTTTTTTTTTGTTTATAATAATAGGAAGTACGATAGATATATGGTAGGTATATGTATATTGAGAAGGCTCACACTAAATTTCAAGTAAATCGGTTAAAGAGAACCTGAGAAATCAAGGTAAACATTTTGAGATATATAATTTCGAGAAAAACGCGTTTAAAGTTTTGGGTGCAATTACGCCTGTGGCGTTAAAGCCGAGCCAGTTTAGAAGTCGTGACACTAAAATAGCTATATCTCTGGAAATAATTAAAATTTTAGCAAATCCTTTTAAGGACATATTCTTGAAAGGTTAAGCTTTGAGAATATAAAAAAAACGATTTTTTCGAATTTCTACACTAGAATGCCCCCTTAAGGACCCATGTTTCACAACCGTAGGTGAGAACCGGCCTTGTTATAGTTTTGTACATCTGCAGTTTTAGTTCCTTTGATATCAAAGAAGACTTCATAATTTTGATAGTCAATTCATGAATACCTAATTGTTGAGAACGTCGGCATTGGGCCAGCACCTTAAGCTTTCCTTAGCTCTGTGATAGTAATTGGCGCCAGCTAGCTTGAGAAAGGAAAAAGATAATTCCGGCTTTGCTGAACTGGCCCAAAATAGCTTAGGGGATTACAACGCTAAGCCAGACGAAAATTTTAAATAAACATTATTATTAAAACAGAATCGCATATTCGCTTATAGATAATCACTGTTTTGTTTTTTAAGACCAGCAGCGAGTGCCGGTTTCTCACATTTCTCACCGAAACTCATTTCATTAACGGCCGTCTAAAATATTAAAAATAACGATAGGTGCACATAGAAACATACTTAAATTAGTATGAGCATAAGTAATAAATTAACATTTCCTTCAAACGGGTGGACATAATTTTTTAAATTACGAAACAATACAAAGCAATAAAACTAAATGACCAACAACGAACAAACAAATCAAAACGAAAAGCATACTCGTAAATAAAGGAAAAACGAAAAGAGATGGGAACTCAAGAGTGTTTGAATATGGGGACAGTAATGAAAGGTACTGCATACATACTCGTATAAGGCAATAAATAAAAGCAGAAGAAGAAGAAAACCTAATCAAATTGATTAATTTCATTTGTGTTTTTTGACGTGCGAGCATTTTACAATTGAACTGATTTATGATTGCGGCGACGTTAAATAGACGTAAGATTAGTTAATGTCGTGTTGCAAGCAGCGTTGACGCTGTTGGTGGTGGGGCTGACGAGTGCATAGTAGTTGCGGTTAAGCGGTGGCGCACCGCTGGTGGCGCTTCATTTGTGTATGGGCCGAGAAGAACCAGATGAAGCGCAAAGATGGCTACACGTCCTATGCCCTTTTTTGGGCTTAGTTGGCCAACGTAGTCTTAATGTGGCAGTGAGACAATCAACCAGCCAGTTGGCAATTGCATTTATCGCATTTATGGGCCATAAATGTGCGCCAGTGATTGTGCCTGTCCCTGTGCAACAAACGAAAACTACCAACATTCACACACACACACACACACACGGTTATGCGCATTGATACACAAATTTATATTGAGCGATTAATGTTTGTGGTTTACGAGCGATATTCCCTGTGTAACTACACACATATACATTCATAAGTACTCGTACATATACATATATGTACATACTTTCCGTCTGCCACATACGCGTATTCCTACTACCGTAACGCTCTGCACAGTGCGCCCTCACATGGCGTTTAGCGTAATGAGCTTTCTTGTCCGATGCCGGACCTCAGTGTCTTGTAAATGAAATAAAAATAATCCGAAGCCGGCGTAGTCATTAAACGGATTTTAACGATGGGAACTTGAGTGGAGCCCAACTTCAATAGTTGTGTAAATTTATTTAGACAAATTTTAAAACCAATGAAAATGTAAAACAAAAATTTATAAAAATCAATTAGCAAAGCAGTGCCGTTCGCCGATCATCGGCGATAGCAAAATAAAAAACATAAATAAATAAAAATATATTGCATTGCATTCCACAGTCGCCTTCCCTGTCGCCCCGTTTGTCGCCCTCTTGCCACAGCAAAATCGAATTAATCAAATTGCAACTGTCAGCGACAATCGAAGCGGCAATTTGTTTCATAATCGCAAATCAAACGCTTGCAATACGCCACAAATCGACGCGCACAACAACAACGATGACGCCGACGTCGGTTGCTGTGCTGGCTGACAAGGTGGTGCCAGCTCTTGGCAGACAATATAAATATGCCGTATACGCCTATGTACGAACGTATGTATGGATGTAGCTTTGTAGGCTTTGCAGGCTGTAGTATGCATGCATAAGTGTTAGAAACGCGCGGCATATTAATTTATCAAGTGGCGATATTCGAACAAATTGTTGCGGATTTAGCTGTGGACACGGCAGCGATTTGTTCTAACACCTCACAATCGCATAACTACAATTTATCCGACACAGACAGCATATAAACAAACGCGTTTAGTTATGTGCTCTTACACACATACATACACACACATACGTGTGTGGGAATGTAAGTTCTCGTAAATAACTTAGCTTGGCCCAGGCAATTGGCCGACAATTGTCTGCTGTAACTGATTGCTTGTCTAATGGACTGTCAGTTGGAGTTTTGGCCCCTTTCAGCGGACCCACGCATTGACGATAAATTTTGAATGCTGTGCATTTGCTAGAAAGTGTGTTGGGGTAGGAAGGGCTTGTAGTTATATGAGGCTAAATGCTACTAATGGATTTGTAAGTTCCTTAACAGTTTCTGCAACAAACACTATATCGTTTTTAACAAAAATTCAATTTGAGTTAGAATCGATTAATAGTTGATGGCAACTAAAATTCTTTCTCGTGCTAACCGGCGCCAGTTGGACACATCAAATGAAGCGAAGTTCTGCTACACCTGGTATTTCCAACGCAGAGGAGGTCTTCATCTTCCTCTGCTACCACCAGTTGCTGTCGCATCAAATATTTTCATAGTCGGAGCATTTGTATCCCTTCGGACGATTTGACTCAGCCAACGAAGACTAAGTATCTTTATTCGCTGTTAAACTCATACAGCTCATTTTTCCATAGCCTACGATATTCGCCATCAGCAACGTGCGAAGGTCCAAAAATCATCTCTCTCTCCCCAAGGGACGCTTCATCGAATATTGTCATCGTCCAAGTTTCTGCGCCATTCTTTAGGTGTTGGTTTTGTTCGTAGAGAGAGGACTTTACTACTCGATATTGCCTCTTACTCCGAAGTAGCACTTATTAGCAAGAGAAATTCTCCGTTAGATTTCAAAGCTTACAATATTATCGGTATTAATGTTGGTTCCTAAATAAACAAGTCTCTTTCCACCTAGAAGTCACAACTGTCACTTGTGACATGGGTGCCGATACGCAAGTGCGCCGACTGTTTATTTGATGACAGAAGGTACTTCGTTTTGTCCTCATTCACCACCAGACCCATTCGTTTTGCATCTTTATCCAATTTGAAAAAAGGAGAATTAACAGTGCGGTTGTTAAGGCCGATGATGTCAATAAAGTTCTGCAACCCGCACGATCTTTTCCAGCATCAGGATAAAGAAATCACACGATGGAGAATCAGATTGTCTAAAACCTCGTTTGGTATCAAACGGCTCGGAGAAGTCCTTCCTAATTCTAACAACACTACTGGTATTGAACAACGTCATCTTGCACAGCCTGTTGCTGCATATAGGCAACTCTTTTTCGCACTGTCGAATGGAGCTTTAAACCAATAAAAAGATGGTGTGTGACTCCTGGGTATTTTGCAAGACTTGGCGTATTCTGATTCTTATTTATTTATTTATTTTTTTATTTTATATTAATTTACAGTATAAAATACCGAGTGGGTTGGGGCGTAACTACCATTCGGTCGCCCCTCTGCAGGCAACGGCAAACCTCCGAATGTATTTATACCATGAAAAAGCTCCTCATGAAAAATATCTGCTGATCGGAGTCGGCTTAAAACTGTGGGCCCCTCCATTTGTATCAAAAGCATGAAGACGCACACCACAAATAGGAGCTGCTCGACCAAACATCCAGCAGGGTATAAGCGCCAGTTGTATACCACCTTGATCAAGAAGTTCCCGGAACAACTGGCAGATAACGCTCTAATTCAACTGATTTGAGACAAAACAGATCTCTGAGATCCAAGACAAAACACACCGACAATTACTGGACCGGACAGTGTACAGACAGACTATAAACGACCCCCTTCTTAAGTTCCCAACCCCTGAATACCGTTATCGGAGTCCAACCACCACCCATAGCAGACGAAAAGCTCCAGCTAACCCGAGAGACCCGCGTAACCTTGGCCCAATTATGTTCTGGATACTGTAGCAGGTTAAACTTGTACTTAACCAGAATCGACTCCGACATGCCAAACATATGTCCAGGATGTGAAGACACCCCGCATGACACTTACCACCTCAGGACCCAACTCGTCGTAACAGCAGCTTCCTGGGCCTACCGTTAAATGAGCTAGATGAAGACGACCGGTGATCTATATAACACTGACAGGAATAAGTATACTGCTACAACATCAACAGCATAAGACTGATGGACTTACCTCCAGCCAGCTTTACCATTTTTGCTGATAGTCAGGCACTGGTCTAAACGCGCATCAATTCAAGATGTGTTAAAGTATGCAGGAGGTCGCTCTCGCTTATCCAATAACACAACGCCGCATTTTATTGGGTCCGCGGCCACTCTGGAGTGGAGGGAAATGAAAAAGCGGATGAGTGTGCAAGGAAAGACTCTGAGCTTGACCTACAGCGAGTATTAAAGGATATAAGCATTATTCGAAATGAATTGTACACTGCGATTCACTTCGTCGTAGCCGCGGAGACCAATAGAAGTGGTCTCTTACTACTAACTGTAGGGCTTCCAAAACCTTCTGGCCAAAACTTAAAAGGACAAAATGTCTACTTGGATCCAATAGATCCACTACCAGCGTCCTCACAGGTGTTATAACGGATCACTGCGCTATTGGCACCCTAGTCAATAGAATGGGTGTACCTCAAAACGACTTCTGCAGAAATTGTGGTGATGAAGAAGAAATCGAGTCGATACAACACCTCTTTTGTGAATGTACTGCTTTTCAACGAAGCCGTGCCAAATATCTTGACTCCTATTGCATTAGGAAATTTGTAAAATATCTCACTGGAGGGATTAGGTACCTTCTTAAAAAGATCTAAGCTAGGGTTAAATGGCTGCTCTTGCGAGGGGCCCACTTGGACAAACATTTAAAATTTGTCCGTTGTGACACTCTACAGGGTGAGAAGGGGGAAAACAGAAGAGGGGAGAAACAAGACAGGTAAAGGAAGAAGGGCCTTGGATTAGAGGATAACGACCAACAGTGGCTATTCACGTTTGTGAATCCCCAGCCTCACCACATGGACACCTAACGGACAGCGTGCCATGAGGATACCTACCAAATTCGATAGCTATGGCTTTGTTAGCCGTAGAAGTTCTCTCGATTTACCCGCGGCCAGAGGGATCTCGCGACTTTGCACGTTTGCGCACTAGCCCAGTGCTCGCTGAGTTGACGCGAGGCCCTTCTTTCCAGGAGCAGACCACAGGTTCTTAAGGGAATTCCAATCCTTTCATATTATGATAAAGCCATCTAAAGGGTCCTCTGTCTAGCCAACTCATCGGCCCAGCAGTTTCGCTCTATGTCGCTGTGAGCGGGAACCCAAATGAGCCTAATATCGAAGTATTCCGATGCAATCGAGAGACTATTCCCCGACTAATTTCGAATGCACAAACAACGAGCCCAAGGCCATAATTGCCACTTGGCTATCGGAGTAGATTACCTGCTTCACTGTAATTATAGAAGCGAGAAGCCAATGCACAGATTCCTTAATTGCGGCTATTTCTGCTTGTAAAACACTACAGTAGTCCGGAAGCTTAAATTTGAGCTTGATGGGGAGCTCCATGCATAATACTCCCCTACCAACTTTTCCATCCAACTTCGAGCCATCCGTAAACATGTTTGCCATGTCCTGCTTCCAAATGTTGCACCCCGGCCACTCTTCTCTTGAAAGAATATCAATGAAAAAAGTTGCGCTTGGACATAAAGAGGGTGTACAATGATCCAACACCATGGGGATGAACTCAAAGTTGTTAAGAATGCTAGAGTATCCGTAGCTTAAGTCTAGCTTATGTCCCTAACACCTCAATCTGATTGCGGTGCGTGCAGCAGCAGTTTTTCCTGCAGTGTCCACGGGTGCCAAACTCATCCTAGCGGTGAATGCTGAAGTAGGTGTGGTCCAAAGCGCCCCACGGATTCCAATGACGGCACACCTTCGAACACTCTCCAGCTTCTTAAGTGATGTCATCTTTTCTAGTGAGTTCCCCTAGACAAAGACTCCGCACAGCAAAATTGGCTTAATAATTGTGTCATAAAGCCAAAAAGTAACTTTAGGCGAAAGACCCAATTTTTTGCCGATAGCGCCCCTACAACCAAACAAGGCGACTGTTGCCTTCTTCGTTCTCACGACAGTCGGTTCTACGTTACCGGAACGACCCGGATTTATATCCGGCCAAGGACTGTCACTTCAGCAGCATTCCCAATATATGTATGGGTAATGATTATGCTGCTACAACAACAACAACAACTGTTGCCTTCCTAATTCTCCCTCAATGTTGGGCTTTCACGTTAACCCTCCGTCAAGGACAAGTCCCAAGTGCTTCACCCTGCCAGAGAGCACCAACGGGGTGCCTGCTACTGAGGAGAGAAAGACTCTAGGTATTTTATATTTCCTCGTAAATAAGACGAGACGTCTCACGATAAATCCTCTGAAGACCAAGAGAGGATTTATCGAGAGACCGCAATTTGCGGTCCATTTCACAACTAGACTTAGATAACCCTACATCAATTCAATCAGAGTATCTAAAATTTAAAAAAAATATCACTCTTAGAAAGTCTTAGGCAAGCAACCTGACTTATTCTACCTAACCTGATCTATAAAAGCTCGTATTAGGAAAATGGTAATAAAATTCGCTGTGATCCATTTAGTTTTCTTCAAAAGCAAAAAACGCCCATGAAGCCTTAATATATTGGCTTCACTTTTCTGCAAATTATTTTAAAAACTGATATGTGAGCTTAGGTAGCCAAACACGGTATAATACAGGGTGTGCGGTGCAATAATTATAAATTAAAAGCAAGATTAAAGCTGCAAGTTTCACATAACCAAATACATCAAAATTGACCTGAATACTAAGATCTTTGTCGGTAACCCTGTGTAATAAATAAAAAATTATCTTATAACCGCAATAAAAAGCAATCGATAAAGTTTAAATGGCAGCAAATAAGTGTACAAATTAAATGTGCTGTGGGAGATCGCGAGTCAGTTTGAGGAATATCAGACGTTCAAAAACAAAGAGCGTCGCACCGGGACATGAAAAACACTAAAATTTCTGCAAAATAAAAACCAAATTAGCTCGGAATATTTCCCCAGGTCTTGTGCTGAATTACACACACACACACTTACACACAGTAATACAAGAAGTGCTGTTAGTGGTGGGAGGGCCGAGTTTACATGCAATTTGTTAATGCCGCTTTAAAGAAAATTAATATAAACATAAAGAGCAAATTTAATATTCAACATTTTCAATTTAAGTCAGAAAATATACTCGTACAAGTAGAAGTGCCGAGAGCGCAATGAAAAAAAGGTACAGGGAATTGGAAGGGTTGTATATAGAACTCGGCCAGCCAGCAGACTTGATAAGCAAATAAGCAAAAAAAGCAAATACGATTTCCACACCGAAAAATTCAACAAAATATATGAGTAACTAGACAAATGCGAAGAAGCTGCAGCAAAGTGTTGCATGCACCACAAGTGCGGCTGCCGGCCAGTGGACTGCGGTGCTCATATCCCCACCGGCCACTGCTGTTCGACATGCTGCTTAGCATGTTTTAATTATTTTCCAGGCTTTGTTTATAGCAAACGTGGATATGTACGGGTACTTGCATTTATGTGAATAGTTGAACTGCTCCGTACGAGTATTGTTGTTCGCTGTGGTGGACGAAATTTTCTGAACTCTTTTTTCGCTCGCGAAAAAAACCGGCTACAGCGAGGCCAGTTCATCACCTTTGGCAGTTGTGGCAATTTTACATACATATAAACACACACACATATGCACATTTTTCGTGACCACTTGCTACTTGTCGTTTGTAGCACGGCTGTGGCAACGACGGCGCTTAAGTAAGTGACGACTAGGCGGTCAAACACGACGTTTTGACGGCTCAGCGCCCGCGGGCCACTAATGAGTGTTTTGTAAAAAATGCGCCGCAATGTAGTTTTTCATATTTCGTACAGATGTTCAACATGCCACAGCACTTGCTTGAGTTGCAGCTCCACTATGACATCCGCAGCAGTCGTAGCGCCACGCCATACATTTAATAACTTGCAACTAGCAACGCGCGTACTTGAGAGTTGCCGCGCTTAGCCAGGCCATGCATTGGGTCAAAAGGGTTGCGCCAAAGGTTGTTGACGTGCCGCAACGGCAACAACTCTGCTAGATTGTCAACACAATAAAAAGCAAACGGTAAAGCTTATTGCAAATATCTCCAGCTGCCAGACGTCTGCTTATCATGCATCAAGTTTATCAATAGACAAGTTTTTGCGAAAGCCGCCAACCGCTGCTGTTTATTGCACTTGTATGCAGTAGCGCAAAGACCTTGTAAAGTGCGTCACTTGCGACACAAAACCGGCACATTCTCAAATGCCAATAGATGGTTTGGTATAGTAGCGCCCAGCAGCAAGTGTCTGCTAGATCGCCGAAACAATTCATATGCTCTCACACACACATACATATATGTGTATTATACACAGCTTATATGCGTAGATTGGTGGTGTTTGTGTTAAAAGCAAAGCAGCAAACTTTTCGGCAGTCACTGAATGCATTCATTGTACAGAAAAATGGTGAACATGTAGTTTTATGGCACTGACCGGGTGGATGAGATTACAAATTCAAGCTTCAAGTTGCAGCCTGCGAACAATGAAATACTCGCAATTGAGCAAAAGTGGCTGTAGCGAACCCAGACACGGGAATTGATCGAAAGAAACTAAACTAAAAAACTCTTTGTTGTGCAAATAATAGAGAAAGAAATCCATCAGTAGGTATTTTAGCCGGTATAACTATGGTCACCCAAATCTAAACCGTAACAATCCATAGGCAATAAAGTCCATTGGGAAAATTCGTTTTACCATAAAGAGATGGCACTCAAAAATTGAGATCTTAAAAAAAATTTACTAAATCTTACGTACCTACCAGAGAACTGCAGTGAGTAGCTCACTTAAACGATCGATTCACTAGCTGCTTTCGGTTCAGAACTTCTCTAATGGATAGAGAAAAAATTTGCTCTCCAAGCGAAACATTTTTATTTGAAAGCAACGCCAGTTTAGCGATGTTCAAGCAATTTTGTTTTTGATAGGCGACATAGGTGCGCTTCAACTTTTTTCCGATAGGGAGGGCGAACGACGCAATATTTTTTATTTTTCGCTTGTCATTTGTAAACTTCATTAGTATACATTTCATCATGGAACGCTACACACTTGATCAACGATTGCAAATCGTGCAAATTTTTTATGAAAATAATCGTTCTGTTGCTGCTACTTTAAGAGCATTGCGGCCATTTTACGGTCCATTTAACAAGCCGTCCCGTTTTGGGGTTATGTGAAGTCATTGGTCTACAGTAACAAGCCGGCGACGATTTGTGAGCTTAGAGCCAATATTGAACGCGAAATTGCTGGAATTTCGGCCGATTTATGCAAAAGAGTGGTCGAAAATTGGGTTCAACGATTGGACTTCGTAAAACGTGCACGCGGTGGTCATGCAAAAGAAATCGAATTTCATACTTAAATGTATATGTTCAAACTCGATAATAAAAAAAAAAATTAGTTAAAAAAGTCAAACCGTTTGTGTTTTATTCAAAAAAGTTCAAAAGTTGAAGCGCTCTTACTGAAAAACCCTATATAAGTAGCGATATTTTACGGATTCTACTACGCTTACCAAATTTAATCGCTCGTTGTCCATTTGTATATTTTTAGATGTATTTCGTCTCGTTTACTCTCCTTTGATCAAAAAAAATCGGTTACAATTGTTTTTCTTCACGAACTCTTAACACAAAAATAATGCAGTGCTGCCAAATCGTTTGCAATATTGGATTCAACAAATTTTTTTTATTTATTCACTACTCGCCAGATGGTTGGTGAATCGCATTCAGCTACTGCTTCCTTGCACTTGCTTCGTATGGACTGTTTATTTTGATAGTGAAGACCCTGAGTCGTATTCCCTCTTCTAATAGTGTATATTGAAAGCAAGGGCTATTTGAATTCAAAGGCAGTAATGGCATTTCGAAGGCAATGGTGTTTATTGATGGTAGGCTGCTTTGTTTTTTATAAAGAAATTAAAATTGAATGAAAATTTTAACAGAAATTTTGAATAAAACGAAAAAAGTTTTCCTTTGCGCTAAATCTCTCTTTTCGCTGTATCTCTCTGATCATATAAATTTGGCTTACCTCTAATTAATCTTAAACAGTTAGAAAGTAGAAGATCGATTTTGTCGCTGCCTTTTTTGTTTGATATTATCAGGGTCGAGATTTACTGTTCCAATCTTTTATAAATTATTAACTTTTCGGTCACTACCAGGCCTTTACGTAATAAATATCCATTCCATTTGAGGAAGTGCAGAACAAACTATGCTTGCAATGCTCCTATTGCTCGCTCCTTCATGAACTCAATGAGCTCGCGAATTCTATTGAATTTTATTTTTTCTAAGCCATGCTTTCTGTAATTTAACTCAATTTTTTTTTATTATTAAATATACCTTTGTACTAAGTAGTAGGGGAAAACAGTTGTTTATTGATTTCAGAATAAGTAAATAAATCATTGGAATTTTCTTTTTTTGAGAGTGCCGGCCGTAGTCGAGTATGTAGGTTCGTGCCGGTCCCCTCTAGACAGTCATTGGCATATCTGTCTGTCTGTATTTCTGTCATGAAAAACTCTGCTCATAGAAACCTCTTTGCCGTTCGGTGGCGTCAGAAAGTGTAGATCCCTCCATTGGTGGAAAAATATCAAATCACACATCACAGATAAGAGCAGGAGCTCGGCCAAATACCCAATGAAGGGTGTAAGTGTCAGTTATGTATGATATATACATATGTTATATATTTGGAAAATTCGATAGAATTCACAAAAAGCTGCAAGGAAGCAATTATGTATGTCACATATAAATGGCATATATTCCCAAGCGGCATGATTTTTATATCCATCAATAGAAGCCATTTTAGGAAAGGATTCAATGAAAGAAGTAAAGAATGGAATATGTAATTTGCATCCAAAAAATCGTACCACAAAATAACTCCAACACACAAACTGTAGATTTCGACTTCTTTTTTTCAGCTTTTTATCTCACTTCAATGAATTTTTCGTCACATTTTATTTTCCTTAAGCAAGGGAAATCTATAAAAGGTGGTAGCAGTAGAGGCCAGCTGATTTTTTTTTTTTTTTTTTTTTTTTTTTGAAATTTGAATGAATGAGAAAAGTGTTTCAAATAAATAAATCACTCCTTTATTTTCTACTCACACGTGACATTCTAAGGTGCAAAATGTTGTTATCCGCTTAGTGACCACCTTTCATGAATTCGCCTTGTTCTTAAGTAATTTTTGTGCCATAATAAACTACTTAATTGAAAAAAAAAACTTTCCTGTCTTTCTATTCTTAAAATAATTTCATCAACATTGCGTTTTTATATTTCTTGTCTCCTCGCTGCATCGAATTTCGAAGAGTGCAATAGCCTTCGTAACTTCGCAGCTTTGCTTGCCTTTTGAAAATATTCCATAGTGCATGTATATGATTCCGTTTTACTGGATCATTTTGCCAAAATAAACAAGTCATGCAGATCTCCGGTAACTTGCCTGCATTAACTACTTGTTAATTTTCTTAGACAAGAATACCACAGCATATACAGCCCGTGAAATAAGACAACTTTTTCCATTACCAAATCATAAAAAGAATGTGCATCTGCTAAGGAAATATAGTACTTTTTGACCGTGGTAAAATGTTTGAGTTGCTTATTAAACAGCTTTTCAAATAACGGATATATGTATTATTAATTTTAGGAATGGGTCGTGGTAAAATATCATGATCTTCGTAATGAAGAGAAGGTTCTTTCCCGTCGACAGCCGGCTTATTGAATTAAGGGGTATGATTTGAGCTGGAATCGGGTACCACGAAAAAAACTCAAATAAAATTTGTTTCGATCTCAGACGATGGGGCGTAATTATCTTGAACTGATTAGTAATGAAATAATACATCACGTACGAATTAATATCGACCACCCAATATTTTTCAACAAGGCAAGGCTTCAGTACATACCGTCACGTTTAGTTACGGTGGTTGCCATTCTTCATGACAGTATAGGGGGGTTCACTTAGGCCTGGTGACTCATGATGATACCACTAGTTTGGCCTCAAGTTCTCCCTCTAATTCACAATGCGGTTAAGCCACTTCGTCTCTCTAATAAGCGATAAAATATTGTGGATGACGGCTGCCGTAGTTGGGGTGGTGTATTCCAGGGTTCGAAATTCCGGTAATGGAACACCAAATGAAAGAAATTTGTTTTTCCAATAGTTGTTGCCCTTCGACAAGCAACGCCAAACCTCGGAGTCTATTTCTGCCATGAAAAAGCTCCTCATAAAAAACGATATACCGTTCGGAGGCGCCATAAAACTGTAAGTGCCTCCAATTATGGAAAAATATGGTATGTTTCCATCTGTTCGCACAATGGGAAACGTAATGGGCACCCCAGACGGTGACTAATGGAAGGCCGGAATAGATTTAGGGATTAAGAACCAAGTTATATGCTCAGTACATCTAGGTCAAACCTATCTAGTTACCTCAAAAATGGGTTCCGTGATCAGCTCATGCAATTTCAGGGAATGTCCCGTTCGTGGTGCAGCGCTGAGCCAGCTCATTTCGAATAGCTCTACATTCAATTGCTACTTTGGACACATTATTATTTCACTCTAGAGGTAAAACCTCAGCTTGGCTCTCAGAGTAGATAGTTAATATAACATAACTGTTGCAACATACGACTCCCTAGCTTATAGCGGAGCCTCTTTTATTACTATTAACTCAGCTCTAAAGACACTGCAGTATTCAGGTAGCCTTAGACTTTGGTTCAGCTACAGCACTTTGAGTGGATGCCACTCCCGACTTATTATTTAGTCGGGTGAAGATAGCCACTGTCCCTGGATGAAGGTTCTTAACATCTTCCATTCGCAGTTTTCTGGGATTCGTATGAAAAAATTATTTTTAAGAATTTATTTTTAATTTTTTGTTTGTCTAGAACAGTAAAGTCTAGCCAGGAATATTCGAGAGTTCAAATGTGACATCTCTTCACGGCACGAATTCAATTTGATTGCATTGCCATTAGCCAGGAAATTGTTGTATCTGAGGAGGAAACTTCTAAAAGAGTCTCAACAGAGTTTAAGGCAGCGCATGTGTGTACATTCTCCAGTTTGTTTCTTTTTGTTTCTTTTTGTTTTTTTTTTTGTTTTTTTTTTTTTTGCATATTTAAAAGGGTTGACGCTTCCACAGATTTGCGTAATAATTTCAAACGAATCATACGAAATCTGAAGGAGTTACGTAACTTTGACTGAAAGGATTTAGCCAGGGCAACTTGGATACCATCTTTTCGAACGTTGTTTACCAAACAGCTACCACCTAATTTTTTAGTGGTAGTTAAAATAAAATTATTTAGTGCACTAAGCCCAAGCCGAGCCGAACGCTCCTTATGAGACGAGCAAACTGGTTTTCGCCCTCGCCGAAGATGTGTTGACCAAGCCAACAATCAGTTGAGTGGCGCTTCCCGCTCTAAATGCTGTTCGTAGACTTTAAGAAGGCGTTCGACACTATGTAGAAAGGAAGTTTCCGCCCAGATAATCCGCCTCATTAAAGCTCTCTACGAGAACTCGGAACTGGCAGTGCTTCACAAAGGCGATATCAGCGATCCATTCACTACCAACGTAGGCGTAAGGCAAGGTTTTCTCCTCCGCCATCGTCCTTGATGACGACATGAGCCAACTGACCCTGCACAAAAAAGGCATCGTATGGAGTTTCACCAGACATCTTGAGGACCTGGACTTCGCCGATTACATCTGCCTCCTCTCTCACAAACTCGCTGACATGCAAGCGAAGGCGAACAAACTAGTCGCGCTGGCACACACTATCGAACTGGAGGTCAACATCGCTAAGACCAAGGCCATGAGAAGTAACCACAATAACGCAAGGCAGATATTGGTTGACGAATGCCCGGTGGAATTCTTTGAAAGCTTCTTCTCCCGCGGCTGTATCATCACTGCAGATGGTGGAGCAGATGAAGATGTCAACTGCAGGCTAAACAAAGCAAGGGCGGCATTCGGGCGAATGCATACAGAATGGGTGAGCTCGCAAATCTCCAGGCGCACTAAACTACGAATATTCGGCTCATATGTAAAGGCAGTATTGTTATATGGAAGCGAAACATGGCTGGTCTCTAACACCAGCACAGAGAGCCTACAATCCTTCATCAACAAATGCCTCCGCATCATCTGCAGAATATTCTGGCCAAACACCTTCAGCAATGAGGTACTATGGAGATTAATTAACGAGAAACCCATTCTTAGGCAAATCAAACGCAGAAAGTGGCGATAGATAGGTCACACAGTGAGAAAACCACCAGATAGCATCACGAGGATGGCACTTGACTGGAACCCGCAAGGGAGCACAGGTCGCGGTCGACCAAAAAACACTTAGCGAGGGTCGATGCTACGCGAACTAGCAGATGCCGACATCTCATGGGGGCGGTGCAAAAACAGCAGCACAGAACCGTGTACGATGGAAGAATCCTGTTGAGGCCCTATGGTTACGAAAGTAGTGAACAAGGAAAAAAAATGCCCAACCCGGCTTAGCGCAAGCAGCTTATAAGAATAACTGTAGCTTGCTAATATTTGAGAAGAAATTTGATTCTCGAACATTTTCAACAACAAGAAAATTAATGCAGGATCAACCAAATATCAGTGGATACGCAAAGAAATAAATTTTACTGAGCGCTTTATTCTTCCTTCAACTTAATGAAGCGCTAAAATGCTCCAAGCTAGAAAGTATTCGAAGTGGTATCTCCTAGTGGTAGTAGAGGAAAAGAAGGACTTGTTAGAAAACGAGGAAAAAACGATTGGTGTCCCTTGTTGAACCTGACCAAAATGGCTTAACTTGAACTTGAATAAATATACTAGATTCTGCATTGAATTATTTTAATATCCTAAAATTCATATGGACATATTTATCAAGCAGTGAAATATGGAATTTCCATAAAATTGCAATCCATCAATTTCATCCAACTCGCCTACACCTCAGCACACCCAACAGAATTTTTATTCGAAAGTATTCAAAATTACTTAAATATCTCTAGCTATTAACGCCATTTAGTTGACAAACACTCAAGAAGCTGTGAACATTTTTAAGCCAGCTCACAAACACTCATGCATATGGATTTTAAGAAATTTTCACAAATTTTCAGCAACATTTTTAAGGACTTTCATTGAAAATATTCACACACAATTAGAAAATTCCTTTAGTGTTAACGAATTTATAGAAAAGGATGCGGTTTAAATTTTCAATGGACAAAGACAACTTGTGCGTATAATTAAAGTAAAATTCCATTCTTTCAAGACGCTTATATGAATGTGTACTTGTATATATGTATATGTATATAGATACACGCCAGTGTGTTGAATATGAGGATGGCTGGCATAGCCAGTAGATGGACCTAGGAAAGCGTTTTGCAAGGAACTTTGGTCAAATGTATGCAAATACATATGAATTTACGCACATAAGTTCGTGCGCATATGGATACATACATATATACTCGTATATATAGATATCATGGTTTTGCGGAGTTGAAGTTTATCGCATGTGCTGAGCACAGCTGAAGAGGAAAGTCAATTGTTATTTTTTTACTTAGAAGTGTTTTTGTTGTGCTCAAGAAGCTAAACTAGATGAAAACTGTCAACCGAATAGGACAACATGGATATACTTGTACATATACATTAGGCCGGGTCGATTTGTGGGGAGGCAAAAACATCACCCATTGCTCTGTGAAAATCATATTCTAGGGATCAAAATAAGAAACTTTGCCGAAGGAACCAAACCTCTAAAACGAATTCTGGTGTCCCCCAATTTGGGTCGAACTTTTAGTGTCTTTTGTGGGGAGGCAAAAAAATCACCCATTGCTCTGTGAAAATCATATTCTAGGGATCAAAATAAGAAACTTTCCCGAAGGAACCATACCTCTAAAACGAATTCTGATGTCCCCTAATTTGGGTCGAACTTTTTAGTTTCTTTTCTCATGTAAAGGCCAAAAATGGTGATTTTGAAATGATTGTATGGGGAACTCCCCCAAAAACCCCTTTAAATTAGAAAATGCAGAATTGTATATTACATTTATAGGCACATACTTTGATCTAACGTTAGGCATTTGTATAAATTAATAATAAAAATTAAATTTTTTATGTTCATCTATATATTTATCTATGAGTTGTACTTTTAACTCTCGGAGATGTCTAGATTGGAATTTTTAATTATCTAGATAAATAAAATATTATAATAATTAATTTACTAATATTAATTTACTAGGACTATGAATAAGTTCGTGCGGTTTTTTTCGAAATTTGAAACTTTATTGACGTAAAATGGTTACAAATTTAATATTCATAGTATTGTCCATCGCTTGCTACTACTTTTTCCCATCTTTCTGGCAATTCACGGATTCCCTTTGTAAAAAATTCGGTCGGTTTTGCCGCAATCCACGAATCGATCCATTTTTTGACTTCATCGTAATTACGGAAGTGCTGGTCAGCCAGGCCATGTTGCATCGATCGGAAGAGATAGTAATCGGATGGCGCAAGGTCTGGACTATACGGCGGGTGGGGTAGGACATCCCATTTGAGCGTTTCTAAGTATGTTTTGACCACTTGTGCAACATGTGGCCGAGCATTGTCATGTTGCAAAATAACTTTGTCGTGTCTATCGGCGTATTGCGGCCGTTTTTCTCGCAGTGCTCGGCTCAAACTCATCAATTGTCGTCGGTAGACATCCCCCGTAATCGTTTCATTCGGTTTCAGTAGCTCATAATACACAACACCCAGCTGGTCCCACCAGATACACAGCATAACCTTCAGGCCATGAATATTCTGCGCCGACGTCGATGTTGAAGCATGGCCAGGGTATCCATACGTTGCCCGACGTTTTGGATTGTCGTAATGGACCCACTTTTCATCGCCAGTCACAATTCGATGCAAAAAACCCTTTCTTTTGTGCCGTTGAAGCAGTTGTTCGCATGCCATAAAACGGCGTTCAACGTCTCTTGGCTTCAATTCATACGGCACCCAATGGCCTACCTTTCGGATCATTCCCATGGCTTTTAAACGTTTGGAAATGGTTGATTGATCAACTCCCAAAATTTTTGCAACCTCTTCTTGCGTTTGAGCCGGATCTTGATCGAGCAATTCCTCCAATTCGGTATCCATGAACTTTGGCGGCGCACCCTCGCGTTCTTCGTCTTCCAAGCCAAAATCACCACTTTTAAAGCGTGCAAACCACTTCTGGCACGTTCGCTCAGCTAGAGCATGCTCACCATAAACTTCCACCAACATACGATGACTTTCGGCTGCTTTTTTCTTCATATTAAAATAATGAAGAAGAATTCCCCGCAAAAACACATTATTTGGCACGAAATTCGACATTTTCAAGTGTGGTAAAAATATTGTTGTTTACGCTTCAAATAAAAAACTTATACTGACGTTTGTGCCTTACGACAGTAGCTCTCCAATGAATGTTTGGAAATGTGGATCGATGGAATAATAATCAAGTTACGCCATCTGTTGTAAAACCGCACGAACTTATTCATAGTCCTATTATATTTAATTATTATAATAAAATAAGTAAATTTGATTAAATTTATCCCCTTTCTAATAAATCAACTATTAAAAAAAAAAAAAAAATTCAATGAAAACAGCCTATTTCATTTCAAATAAGTTATTTTCCTTTAATGAATTGCCTGACAAAAAGGGTTACCTTGATAGGGTAAATTATGTAATAACTTTACATTGACCTTTGGACTCGATTGGAGCACTCTAAATGGGTCAAAGTGGGATTTTTCGTTCGAGCCAAATTGGGGGACATCAGAATTCGTTTTAGAGGTATGGTTCCTTCGGCAAAGTTACTTATTTTGATTCCTAGAATACGATTTTCACAGAGCAATGAGCGATTTTTAAATCGACCCGCCCTAATATACATATTTGTGATATGTGGGTACTACAACAATACCAACAACAACAGGTAATATGACACAAACATTTTTAAAATGATGCTCAAGAAATGTGGAGCTCATGCCAATGAACCACATCCAAGACTTACTAAAATTTGTATCCCACACTATTCAAAGCGGGTATCGAGTGCATTTGGTCCTGCTACAGTTTGTCCTTTCACTACAACTTATTGCTATCCATGCAAATCTTCACTGTCGCATCTGCTCCAGTTACTGCTGCTGTTATCCTACTTAGTGGCCATTGAAGTAGCGGTTATAGTTGTTATTGCTGCTTGTCATGTACGAGGATTCTTGTATTACTGTTGCCAAAATGCTTGACTTAACTTTGTGTCTTTGGCAGTTGAGATGTTTGCTTGAGACAATGACGGTAGCAATACATTTTCAACACTATTCCATACACCCAAATAGGCAGTTGACAACAATAACAATAAATGTAGCAGCAAATATAAATAGATAGGCATAAATACAGTTGTGTATCGCATACTTGACGATGCCATTTACGCAGATACATTTCGCCAACTTTAACAATTAGTACATTGGCCTAAACTACATACGAGTATTTACATACAAACGAATATATATGTGTGTGTGTGTGTGTGCGTAGAGTGAATGATAGCAGTTGCAGATACTCGGCAGACATGTTGGCACACACGAGCTTTAAATCAATTATATACCTTGCATTATTCATATGGGCACGTGTGTTTATATTTACGTAATATAGTATATGTGTATCTACAGTCTACACACACAAATGCAAATACAACCGCATGTGGACCATCTAACAACCCTGCCGGGAAAAGCCAAGCTGGGTGATCAGTTTAAAGGTATTGGATTTTAAATTGAAATAAAACAAGAAAAACTCAAATTTATTGGGAATCTTTATTATTTTTGGGTAGAACTATTCATGACAATTACTTTTTAAAGATACTCCCTTTCAAATATTGGCCGCAATTGCGTCGTAATGCGGCCATCCGTAAACTCTAATTTTGAATGACTTGCTGAAAGACTTCGGTCGGCATCCCGTGACTAGAGTTGGGTTTCGGGAATTTCCCGACGGGAATTCTCGAGAAATTCTCGATATTTTTCCATCCCGAATCTCGAGAATTGAAATTTTTAGCATTTCGGGAAATCCCGAATCTCGAGAATGTTTCAAGATTTCTCGAGAAATCCATTTTTTTTTTTTAATTTTCGTTGTCAAATATTAAGAGAAAAAACAATTCTTTCAAAAGTAAAAGAATACACATACATATGATTAATACCTGGAAACACCAAACTGTAACGGCCATTATGTTACAAAGAATCGCACACTACATACTGTTTCGCAGAATCACATACAATTCACACCATAGTTTCAATTGCTATGCGAAAAGCCACAACAGTATAACTGTTCTATTTGTTTGTTTGTTTTTTTTTTTTTTTTTTTTTTTTTTTAGGGTGACTACAGAGTAAATGCTAGATGCGTTGCTATGCTATGTCGAGGGAAAGCACTGTAACATCAAGCTAATGAAGTTTAGTTTTATGTGTTTCTTATATGTAGCAGCAGTTAAGCAATTAGAAATGCTTTGAAAATAGTCAAGCAATTTCAATTTGTTCCCAGACTGCACAGACGACGTTTGTAAATTTATTTTTTGTAGTGAGCGGGTGCATTTCATTTTGTGGTACCTGATTAAGTATAAATTATACACCGTATAATAAAATATTTTGTGGTCCAAATATTACTTATTTCTAAGTTTTGAATCGACGTATCGTTGACTGTGAGTACCGGTTAGTTACTTCCTTTAAAAAACAAAATTTAAAACAAATTTTGAATTTTTAGCATTAAAAATCATGAGTTCAGAATACGAATACGACCAAGTGTGGCAGCTTTTCAAGCGATTTGACGACGAAGCAACATGTTTGAAATGCAATAAAATCATTAAATGCAAGTCATCGTCAACATCTGGACTTCACCGTCACATGGAGAGGATACACAACATGAAGCGAAGGGAACATGAGGCTCCAAAAGAACAGCCACCAGCCAAGAAGACCCGAACTCTTCACAACTTTTTCAATACTTCTTCCTCGCCTGAATCGCTTGAACAAATTGTTGCAAAATTGGCTGCAAAAGATGGAATTCCAATAAACGCGATAACAAAAACTGAGTTCATTCGTAATAGTATCAGCCGCTTAGGATTTCATCTTCCAAAGTGTCACAAAGCTGTTCTGGGTTTGGTTATGAAGTACTGCACGAAAATAAAAAGCGATTTGAAGATCAAAATTGAAAATTTTAAATCTGCACAGCGTAAGTTCAGCTTGAGCATCGACGAGTGGACAAGCGTGCGAAACCGACGTTACATGAACATCCATATATATTATAACGATGGACAATCTGACAACCTTGGCCTGGTTCGCATTCAGGAATCATGTCCCGCTGAAAAAGTATATGAGCTCGTAAATGCAAAGCTTTCAGACTTCAATATAAAACTACAGTCCGACATCGTGGCTATTACAAGTGATGGTGCCAGTGTCATGATCAAATTTGGGAGACTATCACCAGCGCATCAACAGATTTGCTGCAATCACGGCATACATTTGGCGGTCATGGAGGTAATGTACCAGAAACGAAAAGTCGCAAACAGGATATACGATAGTGACGTAAGCGATGGAGACGATTCGGATGATAGAGGCTCCGATGAAAATGAAAACAATGCAGCCAGTACTTCATTTTCCGACATTAATGCGGAAAACGCTTCCGATGACGAGGACGACAATATCGTATTTGTTGCTGACAAGACGGTCACTATAAAGTCTGCATTTGAAATCGTAAAAAAGGTTCGCATGCCATCTTGCAGGATTATGTTAAAGAGGTCGAGAAGAAAGAGCTTCTCTTGCTGTTGGATTGCAAAACACGTTGGAATAGCCTGGAAACTATGCTGGCCAGATACATTTGCATCAGCAAGCATGTTCGTAAGGCGCTCGACACTCTTAATTTAAATTTTATGGCCACTACTGACGCAGAACAAAAGTATTGCGAGGATATCATAAATGCTCTTAAACCTATACGTGTTGCTGTAGAAGCACTTAGTCGCCAAAATGTGAACTTACTTGCTGCGGATTCTATTCTCAAATTTTTGTTCACAAAATTGGAGAATCAGCACACCGAATTGGGCAATGAATTCTTATCCAGCCTAAAAAAAAACTTAACAGCTCGTAGATCTAGCCGTTTGTTATCGGCCTTTAAATATTTACACGATCCAGTTAACAGCTCCAGTGACAAATCTGAATTTTTCCACACCTGTTCTAAAACAGAATTGATAAAAGAAGCCGAAAACTACTTGGTTCGTCTATTTTCTACGAGCATTCAAGAACACCAAGCAGTGTCTAGTTCTGACGATGATGACGTATTTGCAACCAACAACGTCGATGAAGAAGATATGGCGAAACAGCTTGAAAAATACGTTCAGCAATGCTCAAAACCGAAAGCAGACATTGCGCAACATGCGGCGAACCAGATGTTTTCGTCGCTTAGAAACGAGCTAAAACTATATGAAAAAACTGGAGAGAAAACGCAAAATGTTGAAAAACTGATCGGGGCTTTTAACACAGTTAAGCCAACATCGACTCAAAATGAGAGGAATTTTTTTACAGCGGGTAATTTTGTGTCCAAAAAGCGTACGCGATTGTCAGACGAAGCTATTGACAGTCTGTGTTTTTTAAAACACCATTTTGGGAAATAATGTTTACAATCACTTTTTCCCCCTATTTTAATAAGTATAATCTTGAATTATTTTTGTTTTGAATTTTTTTGTAATTATTTTTGTTTCACTTTTTTGTTTGCAATAATTGAAATAGTAATATTTTCAAATATTTTTTTATGTAATTTATACTTTAATAAAAATAAATAAAAATAATATTTTATGAAATTCATTGCTCTTACACTGGTTTTAGATTTTTTTTTTTAATTTTTTGGAATTTTTCCCGAATTTTCGAGAATTCTCGAGAAATCTCAAAAATTATTTTCGGGAAATCCCGCATCTCGAGAATTAAAATTTTCGTTATTTCGGGAAATCCCGATTCTCGAGATTGGAATTTTCTCGGGAAATACCCAACTCTACTCGTGACTAACTTTAGTAACGTTGTCTTCTTATGCCTCAATCGACTTGTTTATCCATAAAGCATTTAGACTTTATATACCCCCCCAAATAAATGTCCAAAGGTATCACACGATCTTGGGGGTCCGGAACGAGAGATAAATTGCTCACCGAAACGACGACGCAGTAAATCCAATGTTTCACGAGCTGTGTGACAAGTAGCGCCGTTTTATTGAAACCAAATACGAGGGGTGCCTTTTATTTGGCAGGATTTGGCAACCCTGGTGTAGCAATCTGGCAACTGACAGCTGTATCGCAAAGTTGAACAATTTTTGGCTTTTACGTACTCAGAACGTTTTGGAATACCAGCGCTATTTGTGTTGTTTACAGTAACTTAAAAGATTCATATCGTTCCAAAAATGGAATTAAATCGTGAACATTTTCGTGCATTTGTTTACCAGTTGTCTTCCAAGAAATTAGGAAAACCAATCGCCAAAGACGGATCACTCTTCACCAGGACAATGCGAGCTCTCACACATCGGCTCAAACAACTGCATTTTTGAGCATCCAAAACATCGAATTAATTATTGTGGAGGTGATGCTCATGTTGTGAAGGTCATGGGCTTCCATTTTGGGTCATCCGGCATCAAAAAGTCGTTTATCATCGCGCAATAGCGTTCGTCAGTCACTGTTAGATTGGTGCCAGCCTCATCTTTTAAAAATTTGTGCCGATGATTCCTCCAGCTTATAGGCCACATCAAACGGTTATTTTTAATGGATGCAATGACTGTTCTTGAAGGGCCTCAAGTTGTTCTTTGACCCATATACGGAAATTTCGGTCAATGACGTAACCTTTAAGCCAAAAATTGGCTTCTTCGCTGGCCCAACGACTGAAATTATGACGTTTTCGAAGATCAGCCGGTTTCACATCTTCGACTAGCTGTATTTTATTTACATTCAAACTAAGATCCTTGCGTAAAATCACCAAAGTAGTGCCATAAGTTAGGCCAAGTTGTTGAGATCGACGCCGAATCGATTTTTCCGGGTCATTGGCAGAACTCTCATTTACAACTGGAATATTCTCTAATGTAAAATTATTCTCAATTTTGCCGATGGTTTGTCGAATAGGGCGTTCAGTAGGACGGTTATGTACACCATAAGTTGGCCTGAGCGTGCGATGAATACTTTTCACAGAGTCTCGGTTTTCTTAATACAACTGTACGATTTATAAACGTTGTTGAGGCGTAGTAAGTCTTTCCATATCATGATATGGAAAATTATCTATTTAGTTCGACAATAGTCGCGCGTGATCTATCAAAAGCCTTTTTGGAGAAAGTACCTTCAATCTGATCACCCTTTTCCTTTTGTAGGACAATTGTCTGGTTGAGCTAAAAAGTGAACTGGAAGTTCTGTGTCTTGTATATCTTTTCTACAAGACTCTCTCTTTGCACGTTGGCAACGGCGAATATCGCAGGCGATGGAACGAGCCAATAAAGATCCAGCGGCTACGTTGGCTGGGTCATGTCATCCAAATGGATACAAACGCTCTGATGTGTTCGATGCGATACCAGCTGGTGGTAGCAGAGGAAGAGGAAGGCCTCCTCTGCGTTGGAAAGATCAGGTGGAGAAGGACTTGGCTTCACTTGGTGTGCCCAAATGGCGCCGGTTAGCACGCGAAAGAAACGACTGGTGCGCTTTGTTAAACTCGGCCAAAATAGCGTAAGCGGTTATCGCGCCAATTAAGAAGAAGAAGAAGAAATTCTGGGTCACAATTAGTAGATTCCCTACAGGCAACTCTCACAAATTTTGCGCCTTCAATTGCCCATTACTTATTCACTTGCTAAGACGACAAACTTGATTTCCTTCCACATACTCGCATATGCACGTCTACTAACACTATCGTCGCTGTCATTGCCGCCACCATTGTCAATGTCACTTCCTCTACATACCTATGCACCTTCAATACACCATCCCAACTGCTGATTGTGTGTAAAACACATACCTATGCAAGCATGTGTGTGTGTGTGTATATTATTTGATTTGAATGCATGAATTTTGAGCTTTAAAGTATTTTCGAGGTGATTTAATGCTTCTCAAGGCAATTCATTGTACGGAGGTTAAGCTGCTGGGATTATGTTGATTTCTGATATTTATCGGCTCGCAAGTATTCGTACATGAGTATTATTGCAAATATGTATACCTACATAAATACAAAAACACTCATAATCCTCTATGCAGTAAATATGTGGGGTATAATCGAAAAGCCTTCTGGATTGGTGACTTAGGTGTGGCACTTAAGAAATTCAAATGGTAATTTGTTTTGAACAAGTTTAGTTTCATGGAATAGTAATTATTGAATGCATAGTTACCAGTAGCTGAGTGAGCAGCTTAGTTAGGTCTGCATAAAGTTAATTTAATTTTAGTATTTAAGAATATTTATGTATATATTATTTGATGTATCGCTCAGTTAGCTTATCTATTTATTTGGTTTCATAAGGAGCCTTAATGGGGTTTAATGAAGTATGTAAATAAATTAGTTGAAATAACTACAACAACACGTGGTTTATGTTAGTTTTTGCTTTGTAAACGCAACTGTCAATATTAATAAATCAAAAATAATGACTTGCAAAATACTTGGCAACTTACTTCTGTGTAAGTTTATTTCAAGAAGGTTTTAATTTTAATTTTATAGAGCAACAGTCACAGCCGCCTTAACTGAGTGAGTTTGTACGAGGCTACAATTCGGTTGACGCAGGATTCGAAAAAATTATAATACCCTCGTGAATACTTGCTCGGGGGTTTAAAAAGAACCGAAGATATTTCATTCCAAGAACACTCTATACCATCATTTGCAGCATTGAATAAACTTCATAATTATTAAATTTTTTTCAAAACTTAAACGATAGTAGTAAGTATCACTATGATATGGGGGAAATGGCAACTGTTTTCCAAACGGAAGTTTTTGCCATCCTGAAAGTAGCCGAATGGAGTTGAGAGGAGATGGAGCAGGAAACATATTGGAGTTTTCAGTGACTGTCAGGCTGCACTGAATTCCCTGGAGAACGCGAGGCAGACCTGAAAGATTGCTCAAGAATGTAAGAAGAAGCTTATATAGGTTCCAGGACGCTCCAGTGTTCAAGGAAACGAAGTTGCCAATGAATTGGCCAACCGTGGATCAACGGTTCCCCCACAAGTCCAGAGCCAATAATCGGAATCAGTTCCGCAGGAATCATGAATTGGATCAGCGATTATGTATGCAATCTACATAAAGAGGAATGGTCTGGTCTAGAACGCTGCAGAACTGCAAAGTGTGTTGTGACAAGTCCGAACAGAAAACTGTCAAACTTTCTACTAAAACTTGGAAGGAAAGACTTTGGGTTGATGGTCGGTATCATTACAGGGCACAGCCCAGGTGGTCAGGATATCACCCCCATTGGAATCATTGAGGAACCAATGTGCCTGTCGTGCTTGGAGGAGGCGGATAGCACTGAGCACTTTCTCTGTGAGTGTCCTGCCTTTGCTAGAGCACGGCTACAAGTTTTGGGTTCCGATGTCGTGAGAATGAGTAATTTTCGTTCTCTAAAACTGGAGGATGTCTACAGATTTTCCAATGAATCTGGAAAATCCTTGTAGGTCTAAATACCTTTATCCCTGTCTCTATTCTTTCCTATCTCTTTCTCTGATACTTTTTTCCTTACCTCCTTGACTATCTACCCTCCTTCCAGAGCTCTAGATACAATGGGCTTTTTAACCTGAGTGTTGTAGGAGCCACCAAATCTCTTGCTGCGCCTTGGCTCGACCTATTCAAAATTCAATTTCAAGCATTCAACAAGAGCCATTACATCCACTGAAGCCAACCGTTTGGAGCGGCCTATGGGCAGGAGGAATCATCGGCCCAAATTTCTTAAAAGACGAGGCTGGCGCCAATGTAACGCTGTCGTGCTACGATACATTTTTACGTAGCCTGCGCACGGCAGATGTGTCTTTTATGAGATGTTTTTTAGGAGACGCTTTTTAATCTCAGAAAAACATACGCCTGTTGACGGGCGATCACTTTTAGAAAAAACCGTGTCTATGATTATTTGTTTCATATACGGGGTTTAAAACCCGCTCACTACCGGATAGTAGTCACACACCAACCCATTCGCTGACGGTAGCTAGGGTATGCCTGAAACTATATAAAGGGTGATTTTTTAGCTATTATCTTTTTTACCAGTTGGTTTAAACAGCTGACGCACGTTTCGTGTTTTGTTTCACTGTCGAACATCTTCAGTTTGGTCTATAATTTAACCATGAATCGTCTTACAAACGAACAACGCTTGCAAATCATTGAATTTTATTATAAAAATGCGTGTTCTGTTAAAAAAGTTTATCGCGCGCTTCTTTCATTCTATGGTCAGTTTAATCGACCCACTGAAGCGGCTATTCGAGCTATTGTGACTAAATTTAGAACCCAATTTACATTATTGGACATCAAACCACCAACACGCTTACGCAGAGTGCGAACTGAAGAAAATATCGCAGCAGTATCGGCCAGTGTTAATGATGACCTTCAATTATCGATTCGTCTCCGTTCGCAGCAATTGGGCCTCTGTTACTCAACAACGTGAAAAATTTTGCGAAAGGATTTAGGTGTGAAGCCTTTCAAAATACAGCTGGTGCAAGAATTGAAGCCGAACGACCTACCGCAACGCAGAATTTTTGGTGAATGGGCTCTTGGAAAGTTGGCCGAAGATCCACTTTTTTATAGAAAAATTGTGTTCAGCGATGAAGCTCATTTTTGGATCAATGGGTACGTAAATAAACAGAATTGTCGATTTTGGAGTGAAGATCTGCCAGAAGAATTGCAAGAGCTACCAATGTATTCAGAAAAGCAGAAAAGGTCACAGTTTGGTGCGGTTTATGGGCTGGAGGTATCATTGGACCGTACTTCTTCAAAGATGCTGCGAATCGTAACGTAACTGTGAATGGCGAGCGCTACCGTGAAATGATATCCAACTTTTTTTTGCCCAAAATGCAAGAGCTTGACTTGCATGACGTGTGGTTTCAGCAAGACGGTGCCACATGCCACACAGCACGCGTAACAATGAACTTGTTGAGAGGCGAGTTTGGTGAATATTTTATTTCACGTTCGGGACCTGTCAATTGGCCACCCAGATCGTGCGATATAACGCCTTTAGATTATTTTTTGTAAGACTATGTTAAAGCTCATGTCTATTCAGACAAGCCTGCTTCAATCAAGGCATTGGAAGACAACACTAGAGTATTTATATATGAGATACCGGCCGAAACATTGGAAAGAGTATGCCAAAATTAGACTGCGCGGATGGACCATTTGAAGTGCAGTCGCGGTCAACATTTGCATGAAATAATCTTCAAACATTAAATTATATGGACTGTACTATCGATTTAAATAAAATTTTCATGCATTTTTTTTAATTTTACGTGTGTTTTTTTGAAAAACTCTCCTATATCCCTTAAAAAATCACCCTTTATAAGTCAATGTCTTGAAGATTTTACGATAATGTTCAAAACGGGTAAATTACTTCACATCGAATGGCTCAGCTGTGTGGAACAATTTATTTTTTTTGTTACTTATTTACTTTTTTACTGAACTGTAAAAGTGTTACACAAAATATCCTATGGAAACACTATTAAAATATTTTTCTTTTCCGGGTAATAAAAATTTATTAAGTTATGTTGGCCTTAATACGGCTCTGTTAGATGGGTGAAAAGGTTTTTGGAGGAGTGCTACGTAGCTGACCGTTATTCGGCTTTGAGCGAATTTGGCAGAATCACCTGATGGGCTGACGTCATTTTTCTGTTTACGTTTGTGATATACGAAAAAGAAACAATCAAAAATACTTTGTTGCCGTCTGAACAGCGACTGATTCGACGACTGTGTGAATACATGTGAAACGATCATGCCTCTGTTGGGTGTTTAGTTGAGCATCTCTTCCAATTTGTTGTATGCTTCTCGTTGTTGTACCGCAAGTGGCGGGGCTTACAATTTTACGGCGCCTTTATGATTTTTTATGAAAATATTTTTTGATGGCAGAAATCGACTCGGCGGTTAGCCATTACCTGCCAGGGAGTGACCGCTATTAGATAAAGTCTTCTGTACAGTGAGTTTCGAACCCGAACTCTATTGAATAGTAGTCATACACAAAGCGTTTACGCTACGGCCCGCTACTTGTTTAATATCAATAATTATTATAAGATGTACGAGTCATTTATGTATGGTATATGTAGATGTGTCAGCATGGTGTTGAGAAAATCCACCATATCCGACGTTCAATACCTAAAGGGTCGTTTCCGACAGATTAGGCAGGAGTTGAGGGAAATTTTTATTGCCTAGCGATTCATATCTTTAATCTTGATTGACTTACATATTGTTGAATCTCGTAATTTTTGTTTTTTGATATTACTTGGGCGATTAATTGTAGATTCTGGATGTTGCTATAGGCATCTTTTGCGTATCATACAGGCCTTTTGGCAGCTAGTTTGAAGATAAGCGGCGCTGACAAAGTGTGCTGGGTATGATCGTGAAGACATTTGGTGCCGAAACAACAATCCAAGATGTCGTAAGAGATGCCAATGCCTGTCATTACAAATTTTTGAAAATAGTATTCATTCACAGTATTGCCATTTCGATTGTTAGCGAAAGAAGCCAAGCTGAAAACGATGTACGGCGGTGAGTCTGGAGTGTACCAGGTCGTCTGCAAGATTTAGAATGCGCAGACGATATCTGCTTACTAGTGCACATTCATACAGATATACAACCAAATTTGAACGCAGTTACAGAATATGCAAGCAAAGTGGGATTAAAACCAAATATCGCAAAAGTCAAGGCTGCAATAGTAATGGCGCATTACGCTGCCAAACTCACCGTAAACGGATCTCCGAACGAGGAAGTGAACCCTTACCTGTTACTTGCGATGACACTGGCGAATGGAGCAGCACTGGCGCTCAGCAAACTTAGGTTCATATGGCGCTCACAATAAATACATTCTGTGAAAAAAACATCAGGAATTGTGCATTTAAAATGTCTAAATTTTTTTGCTAGAATGTTGGTACAACTGTCCTCTATAGTGTCGCAGAGTTTGAGCGTGATCTGAAAATAAACTTGTTTTTGGCATTTAATTAAATCAGTCAACCGCAGGTGTGATCTGAGATTTTCACTATGGATAAAAATATCGAACAAGGAATTTGTCTTAAATTTGGTGTTTTGAACGGAATTTCGTCTGCCGAATCGTTGAAAATGTTGCAGAAATCCTATGGCGAGTGCGCTTAATAAAACGCACGGGTCTACGAGTGGTATAAGGCTTTTGCAGACGGCCGAGTAGTCGTGGAAGATTTTCCCCGATCTGGTCGCCCATTAACGTCTTCAACGGATGAAAACGTCGACAAAGTCAAGGAAATGGTGCTGGGAAACCATCATTTAAGTTTCAGGGAGGTAGCTCGAGACCTTAGCGTGTCTCACGAATCAATTCGCAATATTTTACACCATCAATTGAGCATGAAACGCGTGACGGTTTGTCTCGTTCCAAGAGAGGTGAATTTCTTTCAAAAAGCTTATAGAAGAAGGTGGCTGAGGACATACTTGAGCAAGTGAATTCGGTCCCATCGTTTATCCAGCGCACCATAGCTGGTGATGAGACGTGGGTGTATGAGTTTGGCATGCAAACCACTGAACAGGCGGCTAAATGGCGTTATCCACATGAGCCAAACCCCAAAAAACCTCGTCAAAGGCGGTCAAAAGTGAAAAACCTGCTACTTGTTTTCCTTGATTATCATGGTGTTGTGCACTCGGAGTTCGTTCCAAATGGTTCCGCGGTAAATAAAGAATATTATTTGGAAGTTATGCGACGTTTGAGAGAGAATGTGCGTAGGAAACGGCCTAATTTGTGGAAAGAAAACTCATGGATTTTGCAGCATTATAACGCACCGTCTCACAAGGCTTATATTGTGACCTTTTTTTTTACCAAAAACTCGACAAATATCATAGAACAACCACCGTATTCACCGGATTTAGCTCCACGTGACCATTTTCTTTTCCTAAAACTTACATTGCCACTACGTGGATGCCGCTTTGCGTCGATAGAGGTTATTAAGGAGAATTCACTGAAGGAGCTGAAGTAGATCTCTTCAGACGCGTTTAAAAGGTGCTTTGATGACTGGACCAATCTTTGGCATATGTGTACTGCTTTTAATAGCCTCCATAGATGTCGCTAAGAGTATTTTTAAACCTTCCCAAATGTCTTGTTATTTTCGTCTGTCAACAATATTCAGTGCATTGTTTGTTACGTTGTTTGTCGCTCGTAAAAATGTCGAATTTCGTGCCTTCAAAATACGATTTGCGGACGTCGTTGATTTTCTGTTATCGATTGCAGAAAAACGCTTCTCAAGCTCATCAAATGCTTATAGAAGCTTAAAGTGGACATTAGGCCGGGTCGATTTGTGGGGAAAATCATATTCTAGGGATCAAAATAAGAAACTTTGCCGAAGGAACCATTCCTCTAAAACGAATTCTGATGTCCCCCAATTTGGGTCAAACTTTTTAGTTTCTTTTCTCATGTAAAGGCCAAAAATGGTGATATTTTGAAATGATTGTATGGGGAACCCCCCAAGGGAGTTCCAGGGGGTGCCACTGGCTTGGGTGGATCGGCCGTCCAAAGTTAGTGGGGGTCGGTCATACCTTTGGACTCGATTGGAGCACTCCAAATGGGTCAAAGTGGGATTTTTCGTTCGACCCAAATTGGGGGACATCAGAATTCGTTTTAGAGGTATGTTTCCTTCGGCAAAGTTTCTTATTTTGATCCCTAGAATACGATTTTCACAAAGCAATGAGCGATTTTTAAATCGACCCGCCCTAGTGGACATGCTCTAAGTAGAGCACAGTGCTTCAGGTGGTTTGAAAAATTCCGAAGTGGTGATTTTAGCGTGGGGAACGAGGACCGTGGCCGGCCACCGAAAAAGTTTGAGGACGCCGAATTGCAAGCATTGTTAGATGAAGATGATGGTCAAATGCAACAAATGATGGCAGAGCAGTTGGGAGTAACACAAAAAAACCATTTCCAAACGTTTGAAAGACATGGGCATGATTTTAAGGGTCGGAAGATGGGTGCCGCATGAACTGACAATGTGACAATGCACCGCCACATCGAACAGGAGTGACCCGGGAATTGATGGAGACGTACGATTGTGAACCGCTGGTGCATGCGGCTTACTCACCAGACTTGGCGCCTTCCGATTATCATTTGTTTGCATCGATGGACCACGCACTTTCCGAGCAGCGCTTCAATTCACACGAAGAAGCCAAAAAATGGCTCAATGATTGGTTTGCGGCCAAAGACGGCCAATTTTTTTGGCGCGGCATCCACAAATTGGCTGAGAGATAGGAAAAATGTGTGGCTAGCGATGGCCATTATATTGAAGATTAAATTTGTAACCATTTTTTGTTAATAAACGTTTGAAATTGAAGAGAAAAGTCTCATTTCATAGGTACATACCTGGTATTTTGAAGGCGACAAAATAAATTTTCATGATTAAATAATTATTTTGCGTTTGCCAGAATGTATTTCGCTCGCTAGTCTTATCTCACCTTCGTAATGTCTCTACTGCGTCAGATTTCGGCATTTTTTCATTAAAAATCTGAGAGCAGTAGGTTAGATTGATTTTTTTTAGTTTGTCGACTTCGTTTAAGCCACGCGGAACTGGAATTAATTTCCAGTTAATGAATTGAGTTTATGATCAAATGATTACAAGGAGCAGCAGAAGAAGAAATAATGAATATAAAATTATATACTTACGCTTCAACTATTCCCTTAAAATAAAACCATAATTTGTACATTTTCTTACCATCAGTGGATTTTATTATTATATATTAAATATTAAATTAAGTTAAATTGGTAGGTATTAAATATTTTTATGTATTGTATGCATGTAGGTATTTGTATGTATATTTGCACATGTGTGTGTGTACTTGTGTGTACTAGTACGAGATTACACTCAAAAAGTAAGCTAACACGAAGTTAGTAGTTTATCACAGTCAAAAATTTTACTTAGTGCTTATGTACTTCAAAATTTATTAATATAAGGATTTTTTTTTTTTTCAAATAATTTTAAATGGTTAATGGGCCCGTGAGCTTAGCTAATTTCGCACTTATGACTAATTAAACGTAATGTCCAACAATCTGTTCGGTTTATTATTTGAAGATTACTATTACATTTTTGAATTCTTATTTCTTGCAATTTAAATTTAGAAATATTTGCACAAAGTCCCAGTTGTTTGAAGTAATGACGCCTGCAAAAAGTAATGAATAAGTTGGAATAATTAATAACTGCTGCGCAACAAGCAAATCTTCTATTGACATTGTAAATTTAAGTTTTTCAAAACCTAATTAGCAAATAAAAATTCTCACATACCTGCCTACTCAGCTCATTGACGATTGCTGAGATTAAATAAATTATGCCAAACAATTTAAACAGGCGACACATACCCAGCGATTTGTTGGCTAATAAAAAATGAAAAAATATAAAATGCAGCGTTATTTCACAGCTAAATCCTAAAGAAAAAACTATTTTAAATTGCTTCTCTAAAAATCCACTGACCTCTTAAACGACCCTTTGTAGGGCGAATCATTCGACTGTAGACGTGGAGAGTCCGTCGAGCTGCAACTACTGGAGCCACTCGAACTCTCATCGCGTGGTGAATACTCATCGTAACGCGTTGAATAGTTCATTGCGAAACTGTGCATGCCACTAGCCGCTCCATAGCCACCGCCGTTGCTATTACTGCGACAAGTAGCGATCGTAGGGATTTGGGAAGCGGTAAGCAATAGATTCGCCGCCACGCTCTGCAGCTTCATATTCGGCGGAGTTTGGGGTGGAGTATCGGGTTGGGCTTCTGGAAACCCCATCCCCCGCTGAGCCGCTCCGTACGGATGGTGTGGTGCGTTGGTGTTGCTGTTGCTGTTGTTCGGACGCATGTGCGAGGGCGGTGGGAGGGGTGGTGCTGTTGCCGAAGCCACTTGTTGAGCCGTAGTATTTACCGTAATACGCGTGCTGGTAGGGGTGGTACTGGTTATGGCCGAACCGCTGTTGTTGCTGTTGTTGTTGATGTTGATGTTGCTGTTGCGGTGCTGGGGGTGAGTGGAGTTGTTGCTGTTGTTGTATGGGATATTGTTCGTAGTATGCAGCTGCTGCATTGTAGCCCCTAGAAAACCCCCGTAAGCTGTGGTAGGCGGCGCCCGCGAGTAGGCTGTGGCGCCGCCGCTGTAGTTGCTCATCATCATATGTGCTGCTGATGGTGGGGCGTTCAGCGGTGATGGTTGCTGCATCTGCTGTTGTTGTGTTTGTTGTTGCTGCTGCTGCTGTTGAGGCAAACCCATATGACTGCCCATACCTCTGTTGTTCATGTTCGACTGCCCCTGTTGCAATGAATGTTGCTGGTGTTGTTGCGCCTGGCCCATGTATGCTGCTGTCTGTGCTGGCGGTGGGGTCTTGCAGGCGACTGTGTCGGCCAAACTCCAGATTTTGGGCTTGGTTGCTGGAATCGGCACGCCACAGTCCCGGCTCAGCTGGTTTTTTGAATCGCTTACGTCATGTTTGTTAATGTTGTTGATGTTGTTGTTATTATTATTGCTGATGTTACTGCTACTGTTATTGCCTGGCATGCCAGTAGTCGGATAGCCACTAGCAGCCAATAGCGCCTGCTGATGCTGGTAGTAAGCGGGATGTTGGTGATGATAGGGATGGTAGCTATGTGAATGATTTGAGGTGCCACTGGAGCCGTGGTAGCCGCCACCGGCAGCTCCGCTAACACCAGCACCAGGATAACCGAGAGCTGTGTTACGCAGATCGTTGGGATGTGAACCTAATGGCTTAGATTCATCGTCCTGCAGATCATCGTCATCCTTTTCAAGTTCTGAAGGGGTTATAGGTTAAGGAAAAGGGAAAAGGTAGAGTTAGCTTACTGAAAGCTTTGTATGAATAATAAAACTAGTTTTCAAACTACAACAAATCGAATATGACTCAACCGTTTCGAGTATAGTTTTTTTTGTTTTTTTTTTTTTTTTTTTTTTTTTTTGAAGTAAAGCTCTAAAATATTTACTATTACCCTGCATTAACCAAGTTTATGAAGGACTTCCTGTTACTCTTAAATTAAAAAAAAAATATGTTTTGAAAAAAATTTCGGTTTTCTGTAGGACACACTTCACCAAATGGATAAATAAGCAGGCAAAACAAAAATGTTAAATTTATGCCCTCTGATTTCCATATCCAGTTTTGTCATTGTGTTGCTGCTCCCTATGCTTTCGTATATGAATAGTCTTAACGACAGAACAACGTACACATGTGATTTACTAGTTAGTATATAAAGAGACTTTTCAATCTATAACTACTCTGTTTCTATTTCTATTTGTAAACCTAAAAAATTTCCATTTGTTGTGCGCTCATTTTTAATTCACAAATGTCATTCAGAAACAATTTGTTCTCACCTTTTCGCTGTCCTGCACCCATACCGCCACCGTGCAGGCTCTGTGCTGCCTTTTCACTCTCCATTTCATCCTTTTCCTTCTCTTCATCGGACACCATCGCATCGTCATCATCGTCCGTGCGATTCTTTGGTTCCCAAGTCATTTTATTCTCTTTCTTTAAACGTCGGCGTGCGTTCGCGAACCACGTGGAAACCTGTGTCAGCGTCATCTTCGTAATGATGGCCAGCATTATCTTCTCACCTTTGGTGGGGTATGGATTCTTTTTATGCTCGTTCAGCCAGGCTTTGAGAGTAGCTGTAGACTCGCGCGTAGCGTTCTTGCGTCTTGCAGCCAAATCGTAACTAGGACCATAACTAAAATGAAAGGAAGCGATAAAAAAATTAATTAGCTAATTTTTCTATAGGTAGTTAACATATATGTAGATATGCGTGTAATCCAAAATGGATTTTACTATAATACTCCTTAAAAGAGGTTCAGTTTCTATTTCTTAGAAATAGAAAATAAAAAATTCTCGAACATTCACTATATATATATATGTATATATATAATTGGCGCGTACACCCTTTTTGGGTGTTTGGCCGAGCTCCTCCTCCAATTTGTGGTGTGTGTCTTGATGTTGTTCCACAAATGGAGGGACCTACAGTTTCAAGCCGACTCCGAATTGCAGATATTTTTATGAGGAGCTTTTTCAAGGCAGAAATATACTCGGAGGTTTGCCATTGCCTGCCGAGGGGCGAACGCTATTAGAAAAATGTTTTTCTTAATTTTTGGTGTTTCACCGAGATTCGAACGAACGTTCTCTCTGTTAATTCCGAACCAACCCATTCGGCTACGGCGGCCGAACATTCATTACATAGAGCGCAAGACCGCCAGAAAAACAAAAAAAAAACAAAAAATTGTCAACAACAACGGCTATAAAACTGCTTACTCGAAACCAAGTCTATTGAAGGTGGCATCGGTAAATCAGCCGATTTGATTTTTTTTTTCTGTCGCCGTGTCCATATGGATGTCAGGACAGTATGAGCAGTAACACAATGAGGTGAATTCATTCACACGTACAAAACATTGTTGTTGGTCTAGTACCACCACCTTTAATGAATCGCCTTACTCGAAACCTTTCTAAAAATTCTGATTAAAATCTTTAAAATTTTGATGAAAAAATTATTGAAAAAAATTGCAGAAATTTCCACAAAGTTTGAATGTTGGATATTTATGGTTTTCGTTCGAATTTTTGTAAAAATTTATTAAAATAAATAAGAAAAAAATAAATGTTATTTAACGCACTGCAAAGATTTCCTACAGACAGCCAGAAGATTCGTCACTCGACTCTCACTCCTGCTCTCAGAGAGTACTGCCCAACAATCCGGCATGCAGGAGCAATAGAGCAACATTTCTCATTGCTTGCGTACTGTCGCAGAAGAAAAAAATGGATTTTGGCGAGCCTGAAAGAACAATAGATACGACGAGAAATGAAAAGAAAGGATGCTGCTTTAGGGAGACGCTGCGATCGTGTGCAACGAGAGTCATGTGGCATCGCTACCGGGAGCTGAGAAAATAAGAGAGATGTATTCTGATAATAATGAAGAAACGTGAGGCTGATATACGTAAGTGCGAGGAGCTCGAGACGCTGGGCAACAAGAAAAACGCCAGAAAATTCTACCAGAAAGTTTGGCGTCTTACAGAAGGTTTTAAGACCGGGGCGTTTTCCTGTAAAAACAAAGACGGCGATCTGGTTACTGACATCCCGAGCAATCTTAAATTATGGAGGGAACACTTCTCAAACCTGTTAAACAGTGATAGCTGCACATGTCACAGAGAATGTGAAGTACCCGATGCCCCAATCATTGACAACGGGGCTGCCGTTCCGCTACCCGACCATGACGAGATGAGAAAAGCCATATCGCCGACGGATTACTGGCTGAGCTATTCACACATGTTAATGAGGAGGAGCATGCATCAGCTCCTATTCAAAATATGGTCGTATAAAACCCTGCCTGCCGATTGGGGCTTAAGAGTGCTCTGTTCAATCCATAGGAAGGGTGATTTGGCAATCTGTGCCAATTACCGCGGGACTTTCGGTGAATCCTATAAAAAGTACCTAGGAAACGCAATACGGAAGGTTTGTTACTAACCACCTTGAAAGGAGTAACACTGCAACTGTCTTCTTAGGTGAAATACTTGTAAGATGACCTGGAAGATGCACGTCGAGCAGAAAGTCTCTCGAACACTAAAAGTCTTCTGGCAGTGTAAGAGAACCTTTGGCAAGACATGAGGTCAAAGACTGGTTGTACATCACCCTGATTAGACTATTATTACATACGCCTCCGTAGTCTGGTGGAAGGCTACTATGGGTAATTCTAAAGTAAAACCCCTAACCAGACTACGTATAGGTGTGTGCTTGGGTATTACAGGTATCACAGTGCCACATTAATGCTATCCTGAACTTGCAACCCCTAGATCTTCAAATTCGGAAGGAAGCAATGAACGCGACGTACAGATCTAAGTGAAACGGAGACAGAAAACGAAGAAACTACTGGCCACTGCCAGATTTGCCACCAGTTGTTGGAGCGGTGTACACTGTTCTCGATGTCAGCAGACAATCGAGTGCCTTACGTTGGCCTCGGTATGTAATAATGGCATTTTGATCCCGGATAGAAATGAATAGTTAAGTCCACAGAACCTATTAACGGGCTTTCAGCACACTTTTAACACCTACGGATCCAAAACCAGCAATGGTAGCGGATCTGGATGTCTATGCCATCTTAAATGTAGCATACTGGCTAAATGAGAAAAAGTGGCTTGGTAGTAGTATTGGAATTTGTAGTGACAGTCAAGTTGCACTGATGCCCTAGCTAACCCACGCTGCACTTCAAGATTTGTCGGTGAATGTAAGACAAAACTGAACAGGGTTGCAAAACAAAACAAAGTTTGACTTATTTGGGTGCCTAGACACTGCCGTATTACAGGAACGAGTTGGCTGATAAGCTGGCTAATGAGTGCTCTGCAGGAACACCACTGGATCCTGAACCATTGCTAGGGGTCAATTCTGCATCGGTTCAATTATGGTTTAGCGACTTCATGAGATCTACCCATTGAAGACATTTGTTTCTGAATTGGGCTCCTGCAAAGTAGTGCTTTTTGAAAGAATCATACTAGCGACCTTTCTCCTGAAACTAAGTAGGAAGGGCGTGAGAGTATTGGTGGGTGTAATCACAGGGCACAACGCCTGTGGTCAGCATATGGCTACCATGGAAATCATCGGCGTTCCAATATGCGTGTCTCGTCGTGAAAATGACGACACTGCAGAGCACTTTCTCTGTAGGTGTCCGGTGTTCTCTTGAATCAGACTTAGACTGTTGGGGTGCGATGTTCGGAGCATGAATAACGTTCATACTCTTCTTCTTCCGGATCTCTTAAGATGCATCAATGAATCCAAAAGATTTGCGGAAGAGTGACCTCAAATCAGATTTTTCAGTATTACCATCTATACTGTATCTATCCAGTCTCTCTATTCCTTCCACTGCAACCTATCCGGGTGTAGTACAATGGTCTTCTTAACTGAGTGCTTGTCCAACCCCCCACAAATCTAATCTACCTCGAAACAAATCTTCTAAATATCACGCATAAGGGAAAACGATAAATCATAGTGAATTTTGAAATGTTAAAAACAAATTTTTTTAATGGTATTCTTAACTGACCAAAAGCTGAACCTTGAGGAAGGAAATGTAAAATCCTTAAAAGAGAAAACAAAAAAACTCATGAAATATAGTAAACTTAAACCTTTGTTGCGATCAAATAAGCTTAAAAATGAGTTAAATTTGCATATTATAAGTCGTACAGTTCGGTATAGGTTGATAGAAACCGGTTTAATAATGCAGAGAATTTTTCGCTCGAAGGCTTTCAAAAATTTCTCTTCTGCTGTTGCTTCTGTGCCACATAGCAGCACGGAAATGATGAGCGCTTCGTAGACTGTCAGTTTGGTACTTCAAGAAAGAGCTTTATTTCCACTTGCTTACTGAGCCCGTTTGACCTCCAGGCTGACGTCATTTTTGTTGTTGATGGTGGTCCCTAAATAGACAAAGTATTTCATAGCTTCAAATTGTTGGTTGTCAACACTGACTTATTGTCAAAGACGCGAAGACTTCTTGTGTGTTGACAGCAGTTACTTTGTTTCACTCTCATTCGCCGCAAGAACCACATTGCTGGAATTTCTCTTTAAACTGGAGTTTACCGAGCATATAGCGCTGTTGTTTGTAGCTCAATTGCGCGCAAGATTTTTTCCAGTAAGCGGTTAAATACAATGGGCTTTTTAGCCTGAGTATTTCAGGAGTCACCAAATCTCCTGGTGCTCCTTGGCTCGACCTTTTCAAATTTCAATTTCAAGGGGTTGAAAAAGTCACAAGATGGAGAATCACCTCGTCTAAAATCTAGTTTAGTATCAAACGGCTTGGAGAGGTTTGTGGTAGCGCTCGACGTCATCTTACACAGCCGTACTAGTTTTGCTTTGATACGAAACTCAGGCATAGCGGGATAGAGGAGATTTCTATCTGTGAGAGGTGATGTGTGTCGAAGAGATGGTGTGTGTCGACTTGTTTTTGGTGGGTGTTCTCCACGACTTAGCGTATTGTTAAAATCTGGTCTATGGGAGGCTTACCAGTTCTGAAGCCGCACTGATTTGTCTACCGCCCAATCAGTTTGTTGATGATCGGCTCCATTATCTCACGGAATACGCTCGACAGGACTATATATGCGATGTTAAACAAGCTTATCCCGCGGTAGTTTGCGCAGATTGCAGAATCACGCTTCTTATGTATCGGACAAGGCGCACTCAGGTTTCAGTCGCTTGGCATGCTCTCATCCGGCCATATCTAGCAATAGAGCTGATGCATGCGATTTGTCCGCTCTTCACCGTCTCCTTTGAAAGCTCGGGGGGCAGCGGCTTTGATCTTCTTGAGTCGCCTAATTTAGTTACCTTCTGTTATTTATTTACATTCTATACAAAATTATTATAGGCTCTTCGAAATAAAGTACTGCGAAAGGAAGGGTCTGAAGATCAGTTAGACCATTTTCCTGCTCGTGTCGGCTAAGCCAGACACTCGAGATGTTAGGATTAATTGCTTGTTTATTTTCTCGCATTTCAGGAATACTCAGCGAATAAAGTAATACAAAACGAATCAGTTAATTTTTTTCTTCCACTAATATGGAAAATAAAAAAAACGCTCATAAGTCTTAGCAATGGGTATAAATATTTTCTTTCGTTAAATATTTACAATTTTTTTCCTAAAATATTATTCACTTCTAGTAAAATCTTCTCTTCCGTCATTTTCCTCTAATTAAATTCTCGCCCCAACGCGTGGCAAATTAATCTTTCTCGCTGCTTTAGAATCAAGAAAAACTCGCATGCACTCAGCCAAATTACAAACTAGTGTTCGCGAAGTGTGAGAAAATAGCCAAAGGCAACAAAAGGAAGAATATTAAGCAGCCAATGTAAAGGGAAAACGATTTAAAACCGAGAGCAACAACGTGACGTGTAGCTGCTGTAACGACCAAATAACGTGGCAACATATCCTTTAATCCACGCGCAGCAGCAACAGGAATACAAAGTGCAGCATAAATTCGCACACACACACACACACACAAGTGTATACATGCACATACAAGTGCAAATACATTAGCGGCAACAGGCACACACATTCACGTGTGAGGCATCCTTTTGCACTCAGCTCACGCACTTCATGCTCCTCCAACGGTGGCACCGCTATCGCCGCCAGTAGAAACTGCTACTCAGTAAAAACAAAAAATGTGTAAAAAAAAGTGGATGGTACAGTGCAGGGAGCTCTCCCCACCGAAAATCTCCGCATTTCATACTCGCTGTTGCAGTGTTGCATGTTGCCTGCACCACGTAGCCACTACTTCCCACAATGGATTATCGGCGCGTACCACGAGCTGCATATTTTGTATGCGTACGGCAGCGTGCGCTGCGCAGCGGCATGTGCGGCATGTACCAGCATAGACCAGCACTCCACATTCAGTAAGGTGATTTTTTCCCGCTTTATTTTCTGTAATTTTTTCTATCTTTGGTCGTGCTTTCACTGCCTTAGCATGCAATTTTTATTTCTTTATTTTTTGCGGGATTTTTATGGTTCCGCAAGAATCAACAGCTTGTGCGGTGAATTTTACAACCAACTACTCAAAAGTGCTCCCATCCCATGCAACCGTTCTATGTCCACTGGTTAGCCGGCCGAATCCACTGGCCGGCAATTGACGCTGCAAGCAACGTGCGTGGCCGGATACACCGCTTTTTGCTCCTTCTTTACTTTTGCTATGGTGCGAGTACTTTTTTTCTTCTTTGTATTGTAGAAAAAGCTTTGATTTCATATTTGCTGTTGGCATCTGTTGGTAAATCCAGTTCCGAGAGTGGCATCAGCAGCGCTTTTAGTTGCTACAGTAGTTGTTGTTCGCGGCATATGGATCCTTTTTTTGTTCTGCTACTGCGTGGCACTCAGGGTGGTATTATTGTGGAATCCTCTATTTTATTTTTCTGCATTATTGGTTTTGCTCTTTTGATTTTGCTGTAGTTTTAAATATTTTTTTTTTTTCACAAGGATATTAGTTAGAGGCGAGAGCTTTCGATATAATAGGTTTTTTTCTGTGCCGATTTTTCACTAACTTTACACTACTTTTTTCCTGTTGCCACACTTTTATCACGTTTTTTATTTTCCACTTTCCTATTTTCATTGCCATTTAGTAGCCTCCTATTTTCTCTTTCCTTTCGCCAGTATCAGCTACATCACACGTTTGTTGGTTCTCCTTATCAGCTTTAGTGCTTACTTGATTTCTGTTTACTGGCTTGTAAGCAGGAGAGAAATAAAACTGCGGACTGTGAAACATAGTGCAGTTTTTCATTTAAAATATTTGCGTGAAGGCTTGCATGTAATTTTTTACTGAGATTTAGTTAAGAGGCGAATATTATTGTGAAGAATTTAAGTTCGAGAAATATATGAGTATAGAGGAATAAAATACCATTCGGAATTCACAGAGAGAACGTCGGTTCGAATCTCGGTGAAACACCAAAATTAAGAAAAACATTTTTCTAATAGCGGTCGCCCCTCGGCAGGAAATGGCAAATCTCCGAGTGTATTTCTGCCATGAAAAAAGCTCCTCATAAAAATAGCTGCCGTTCGGAGTCGGCTTGAAACTGTAGGTCCTTCCATTTGTGGAACAACATCAAGACGCACACCACAAATATGAGGAGGAGCTCGGCCAAACACCCAAAAAGGGTGTACGCGCCAATTAAATATATATATAATGTATGGATGTAATGGAGAAGATTGATGGAATTTAGGCTGGTGCACTGCTCTAGGCTGTCGAAGAAAGGAGCTCTCAGTGACCTTAAACCCTAACGCGGACACAGTATCCTTTTTTGAAAAGTCCCTACTTCTGCAAAGGGGATTAAATGGTCAACAAACCTTTCTGTACGTCTGCCGATTGACCGGTAAACACAGCTCTGAGTTTGGAAATTGAATGGAGTAGAGTCCCCAGAATTTTCTGAAACGTTCGTCTATTGTACAGAAGCCAAAGGATTTTCGAAATAGCGCATGGAGCTCCATTTTTTCTGCGCTTTCGTGAGAAATAAGTTGTGTAATCCAACTTTAACAATAGTCAGCGGTAGGCTGATGACCGGCTAGGAGACCAATTCAGTCCCCTTCCTGGCAAGCTCATCAGCAATTTCATTTCCCTCTATGCTCCTATGTCCTGGAACCCCGATCAGAGAAATGTTACCTGCACACCCATGAGATTTGGTTTCCTCCTTACAGGAGTTGACTAATTTGGATCCGCTTCACTATCATAAAAAATGTTAGTATATCCCTCACACCCACGTTCCCTAAGCTTTCTCATGCCTGCGGGTTCGCGAAGAATTATGCCTGAAAAACACTAGCAGTATTTCGCAATTTTAATTGTGTTTTTGACTTAACGATTCCTTCGGATTTGTCACATATATATTGACAATGCATCTGATTGCCCTTCTATTTTAATAATTTCCTCAACTTTCGGCACGTTTCCTCAAAGCTTGGACGACCTGTATCTTAACAATTATAAGTTTCCCACAAAAAAGATATTTTTCCCATTCTCTCTATGTACGTACACATGACACAGGCAATATCCAAGTGCCATACCGTCCCGAGCCCAATGAATTGTTTTTTTTTTTTGAGTACGTAATCTAAATCAAAATTCGTTAAAAAAACTACACTTTTAAAATATAAAAATGATTTAATCTGTTTGCGTAGAAGCATCAAACGAAAGTTGTTCCATCTCGGGCACATTCCAGCATTGCAAAATTTCAAGAGGCATCGGAAGTGCATCACTAGGCAACTCCGCCCTCTTCCCATCTGGCGCCCGATCTCGAAATCTGTTGCCGAAAAGTAATGCCCGTAAATTTTTTAGCCTGGTTTCGATGAAGTGCCGCACGATTTTACCCAATATTTTGTTTTCATTTTGTCTTTTGCGACATGAACCAATTTAACACCCTCTTTTGCCCAAATTTTGTGGCACAACAAAAAAGTATCGGCTGCTAAGCTAAGCTAAAGCAAAAGTTTTAATTTCTATGCATCTGAGTACTTTTTTTTTAGAATTTGGTCTGAAATAAAAAGTAGCTTTTCCCAGTAGGACAAAACGGATTTATTAAGTAGCTCAAAATGGGCGACATGGGGTGAAAATTAGTCTTATTGCATTGCATTTAATTTTTGCTTCATGGGGTAGAGAAAACATACTAACGAATAGCTTAGGAATACAAGGTGGCGCAAAATTAATCACCGTATCGGAGGATTTATAATTTTTAGAAATGGTGCCAATCAAGTTTTGACACTTGTGAAGTAAACAGTAGAAAGTTATTCAAAAACAAAATTGGTTGATTAATTTTGTGGCACTTTGTTAAGTGTTAAATTCAGCTTTTGCTCGAGAAACTGGATCTGAAGGAAATTAATAGGATCTAGTAACAGGCATAGGAGAAGGTTGTACTATATTTTTTTCCAATATTTCTTGGTATTTCATCATGAAAAGACTTATGCCTCAACAACGTTTACAAATCGTGCAGCTATATTACGAAAATCGACGCTCTGTGAAAAGTATTCATCGCACGCTCAGCCGACCGAAGTCCTCCAGCGATTCATTCGAAATTGGTGTTTACAGATGGCCGAATTACGACGCAGTTGCGGTCAACATTTAAAAGGGATTATGAATTATCTTTATTATTATTACATATTATTATTGTTATTAGGCTACTGCGCTCTGCGACCAAAATACATCTATTGTGCAAAGCCTGCTGAGCTACCTTGTAGTATATCTTAAAGATTTTTAAAAATTTTCGCTCATTCTGTGGTTTCTTATTCCATTGTTTAAAAAGAGGCACGGCAGTACCACCAAGGTGCTGTAGCCGGTTTCTGCCTAGTGCAGGACATTTACATAGAATGTGTTCTGACTTTTCAGTGTCCATTTCATATGATAGAATCGGCAGATGATGGTCTCAAAGAGGCCAATTTTGTTTAAGTGTTATCTCATGCTACAGTGGCCTGTGAAGTAACAAGTTAAAAGCTTTAAATCTACTCTGCTCAGTGAAAGTAGCTTATCAGAAATTCTTCTGCCCCGACGTTAGGAATTGTTTCACTTGACCGATAGAGTTTCGCCAGTGTTAAGGTTGAGGACCAATTTGGGGCATGCTCGCCTTTTTTGCTAGATGGTCAGCTATTTCATTTCCATTCTGTCCTTCGTGTCCAGGACACCAACTAGGTAATAATGTGTTGAAGTTCCCTGGCATATTAAGAAGGTTCAGGCAGTCATGTACCATTTTTGAGCGGATTTTAGTAGATAGAAGGGCTTTTAAAGCCACCTGACTATCTGAAAGTATGTAAATGGAGGACATTTCCTCACAAATATATATCTCATGCATGTATTTTGATTGGAAAATAGTTGGATAGAGACCCATGGGAATCGATCTTCTAATTTCGATCCATCAGTATACCATAACTGGGATCCGGCTTGGAAGGTGATAAAATTATTTGTCCAGGCCGCGCCTTCATTTATGAGTTCTTGAGAGAGAATGGGTTTGGGAGATAATGTATCCACCCTGTGAAGAATAGGAGTGTGTCGGAAGTCTGCTAAAATCTTTAAATGTCCTCTCACATCTCCACTTTTTAGGTCGGAGTGGCCTTTTAGTCTGAAGGCGCGCAAACGTGGTTATTTTTCAATTAAGATGGAAGGCGGTGGTATGTATAGGTGCACACCTAATGCGTCAGTTGGGCATGTTTTCATTGCTATTGTTATACCGACGCATATACAATTTGTTGAGATCATTTGCCGCCTTTTGTTGCTTAACTTTGGGCGTAAAAAAAAAGGTAGTTTATTTCGATAGAAAAATAAGAGTGTATAAAATTTATTCTTGGTAGTTTATTTCGATAGAAAAATAAGAGTGTATAAAGTTGATTATTCTTCTTCTTCTTAGCATAACAGTCCTTGGTGAACCATTGCTTCATTCACAACCTTTCACCACCCGTCTCTATATAAGGCTACTTCTATCCACCGTCGCACGTTCAGTTTTGCAAGGTCATCTTCAACGTATTCGAACCATTCCTTTCTGGGGCGTCCTCTTCTTCGGCCTCCAACAGGGCGCAATTCAGCTACCTTTCGAGTTGTTCTCCCCTTGGGCATTCTAAACACGTGTCCAAGCCATCTTATCCTCTGAGATTTTATAAATCTTATCATAGTTTCGTTTTTTGCTTAAATTTCATGATTATATCTTATTCGATAAGTACCGTCCTGCAGTCTTCTTTTTTCTTGCTCACTACGAGCATAGGGCCTCGACAAGACTCAGTCTTGCGTTGGTTTTATTAATCTATTTGCTTTCTGACAGGGTAGGTGATTAGCCTACCGCTACCAGTCCTAAGTAGTGGGAATACCCACCTGCCGTTGCATAGAAACAACGCCTTCTTACTGCTTGAAGCGCCATCTGTGTGCCATATTTTTCTGGCAGAAGGATCACACAGGTGGTTGAGGACTTCGCTAAATTTAGTGTGCCTGTGATGCAATGTGTAACTGTGTCTTTTTTCTTTGTTTGCTTTAGTAGCCACAATGCAAGTAATGCGCTGACTTTTGTGCGGGAGTAAGGATTGGAAGGATAAGGTTGTCGGGGTTAAGGGATGAATTTTTTTTTAATAGAAACTAGTAAAGTTGGAAAGTGTGGAAAAGTGCGAGGACCGAGCTTTACGTGGCATTCGAACGCACAACCTCTGACATGGCAGGCTAGTGCACTTACGCCGAGGCTGCAGTCTTATTGGTCCACACATTTTTCGTAAAATTTTTCGTTCGAAGACCATTAGTTGATTAATGTCAGTAGTCCTTAGCGTCCATAGTTCGCAATCACAGGTAAGCTTAGGGCGGATCAAGGTTTTGTATACCCTTAACTTTTGGTCGCGAGATAATAATTTTGACTTAAGCAATTTCAAATTGGAGTAATAAGACTTAGGTAGGTTGGGTGGTTGTCGTAGCGACAAACTTAGACCTTTCGCAGGTCCATAATTAGACTTATTTGCTGCTAAAACTCTGTCACTAATTGTGAGTGTCATATCCTTATCGGTGGATATGTTGATACCCAAATAGGTAAATTCTTGCACACTCTCGAATAATCGGAGATTGCAGCAGGCCACCTTGTATAAAATTTTTTAGCACGTCGTAAGCTGACGGTTAAAACCGATGGCCTTTAAGTGAAAATAATTAACCATTATTCTCTAAACTCATTTTCTCATAATGAGGTGAAATGAGCAAAAAGGTTACGCCTAGCAAAATGACTGCTAATGCCTGCATAATTCTCCAAACTAACGTCCTTCAATTTAAACCACATTTTTCTTAACTGTTAAAAACTAAATACTCTAATTATAGCCAACCCGAAAATACTTTAAATTTCAGTTAATTCACAAAAGAGTTAAATATGCATAGCATTGACGCGCCTCAACGCCAACAGCTTTTTTCAACATCGGTCTGCATTACCACGAATTTACCGCCTACCCGCTTCAAATCAGCCGTATAAGCACACCCACACATGCCTAGCTACATGGTATCGAACCTCAAAGTGTGGTAATTTTGGAACATGAATTTTGCATTCACCACCACGGCCACACAAAACATACGCTTAAAGCGTGTAAAATTGGCCAAAATGTGTGGTTCCATTATTGGCTGAGGTTGAATGCATGCATACAAAAGTGCAAGTGTGTTAGTGTGCGTGGAAATCTGTGTACCAGAATAGAAACTGTTGTCGTTTCTATTAGTGTATGTTAGACTCATTTGTTTGCCTTTTAATTATGGCAACTAGAAAATCGCCTCGCTACACGAGGCTAAAAGCATGAAAAAACCAACAACAAACACTGTAATCATACGAAAAAGCGCAGTAGCCACCAGCGAACACCGGCAAAAATACAAATATCGAACAAAACTTGTAATCTTGTAAACAAATCAAATTCTTGTTCACACAACAGCCCCAACAAAAACAATAATTGCAAGGAAAATAACAACTGGTTAGTGCAAAAATCAAAAAAACACAAAAACAAACTGCAGTTAAAAGTGTTATAGTAAAACTGTGGCAACAACATCAACAACAGGAGCTGCAATTAAAGCAACTTCGAGGCGAGAAGAACTGGTGCACCAGAGATTCCACTAGCCATCCACTACTACGAAATACCGCCCGCACTTCGTACTTGCACTGCGACACGCACCTCGTTCAGCCAAGCGGTCTAATTATTAATTGAAGCTATAATTTTACGCTTTTTTACTCGATTGAAAATATGTTGCTTTTAGCCAAATTACATTTTCTATGACAAAGCGCATGAGCAGCGGCAGTAGGGGGAGCGCAATAATTATTATATTGTTTTTGTTTTTTCTTTCTGATTCGCTGTACTTTTTAGCTATCATTATCTGTACCCAACAATTTACATTGCATACGAAAATATTTCTAAACAAATAAAGCTCAACACGCTACACGGCAAAAAATGTTCGCTCCTCACGCTGCCAACGGCACGCAGCCTTTGCATTCTACCTCTGCAGTTTTGTCAACCAGTTTGGGGTTGTCAAAGCAGCCAACCAACCAACCAACCAAAAAACAAAGCATGCACGCCAGAGCCGTTGCGGGCTTATGGCCGTTAGAATTTTCTAATTTTTCTGCATTTTCTGCTCAATGCGCTTAATTGTTGTTTTAATGGTTTTTATGTGCCGCTTATTGTTATTATTTTTTTATTGTGATTTGGCGTTTGTCATCCATTCGTACAAAATATGGTGGCCAAACATGGCACACACGCGCTCACAAACACACACAGTCACTCACTTACACCTACATGCATGCGAATGCGCAAATGTCAGCTAAATTCCTGCTGCTGCACGCAAGCCCAACGAATCGGAACCTTTCCCTGCCGTACGCCAAACCCAAATGTGGCGCTCAAGGCAATCGGAGTGAACCGTGGCTGCTCGCTCTACTCGCTCTTCACTTTACTTACTAAAATTACAATACGTGTATTTTGCCAGTCATATATGTGTGTGTAAGCGATGGCTTACTTGTTTTTTTCTATGGGTTTTTATATACAATTAAGTGCGATTATTTCCACCGCAATCATAAATAAATAATTTCTCGCCGCACTCAAAGGTCCGGCTGGTGCGAAAGTCAAAAAGGAGTGAGCCAAACAATTGAAAATTTTATTTGTGAGTGAGGCGCATACATACAAGTATTCAATGTCGTCCATCTACATACTGTTGCCCGGCAATTGTGGCGCCGCGCTGCATTCAACAATTAAATTCAAATCAATTTTAAGTGCTACGCAAATCTTTTGCAATTAATTACGGGCAGGGCCAAAAACTCGTCGCATTCCAATTCCTTTTATATGCATATAATACATACATACATTCATACATTCATACATACGTACGTATATATATATATATATATAGATACGAGTATGCATATATATTGTCAGCGCCACTTGTTGCTCGCTAATGACCGCACAGGGCCATACTTTTCCGGTCATTTATTTTTGCTGATAATTTGGAGTTAATTGCGCTCAATTTATTATAATTTTCACATTCATTGTGCGAGTTTGCAAATGATTTATTTGCGTATTTAAATAAGTGTCCACTTACAACGCATATCTTGATTTTATTGGGCCAAATCTAAATTTATTTCGTGTTGAGTGATGGATTAATGGATTGACGTAATGTACCGTAATCTATATTAAATGCATCAAGAATTGCGATAAATCCGTCAAAGTAAAAATGGGGTATACAGTCTGTGTCAGAAAAAAGGAGCCACGATTATTCATGAAGTATAAAAGATATATATTTTTTTTTTTTTAATTTTTTTACGTGAAAGTATGTACACAACTACGAGTCGCAATTACTCAATAAGCCGTGTAGTCTTCATCGTTGTCGAGTATAGCCAGTCATCTTCTTCGTGCTTTGAACCAGCTTTTCTGCGTAGCCCGTCGACAAAGAGGACCAGATTTTGCAACCTTGAAGCACGAGTGACTTTAAACCATGGACTGGCCTTCCGTCACGATGCGTTTTCATAGTTCCCCACACATTTTCAATGGGGTTGGCGTCTGCGAACTGAAAAGGCCAGACCAATACTGTAACTCCATTTTCTTGTTTTGTTGTTTCTCAATGTGTTTTTCTCTGAGCAGTGGTCTTGATGATGTGGGACGGTAGAATATATTCGCCTCTTTCAATCGACGTTCGATGGTGTTGATGCCCACATTCCCTTTTTAGAAAGAATTGTGAAGGGTCCCGCTTAAAAAGTTGGGTGATCACTTTATCTTGCTTTTTTGTCGTCACTCGCTTCAAGCCGGGCTCAGTAAAGTCATCAAAATTTTTGTACACCTTATACCGCTGATTCCACAACACAACAAACTTTTTTGATTTTTTAATCACTTTTGCAGCCGCGCCGTAAGATACTTTCGGCCCTTTCGTGTAATTTTCACTCATTTTTGTTTGGTTGCGTTTACGGGAAAGTTTCGAACGACATTAACCTGAGTTAGCACTGAGTGGGACTATTATGCAACAAAAAGTAGAACGAAATATATCTTGAAGTTACAACAAAAAAAAAACGGTTATTTTCTTCTGACACAGACTGTAAATACTAAAACTTCCAAAAAAGTTCTCAAGTATTTGCTTAGAAAATTAGAGTTTTTTAAAATCGATTGCAGTAACCCTTGGCGATTGCACTAACATTGGCAAGCTATTCAACCAAAATTTACTTTGAAATGTTTTGCTAAGCTTTATTAGCGAATTTTTGGAACAGTTCTAGCAGCGTGAGGAATTTGCAAAAAACAAAAATTACTTTTGAGTAACAAAAATTTTATTAAAAATTCTCTGATCTAAATGTTTAAAGTGGCCTTCAAATATTTAGTTTCAGTATGTCAAAATTAAATGGAATTAGTGCTTTTACATATTTGTTACAGGAGATAATTTCTAATTGAGGTCATTTCGGCCTCAATCCGCAAATAAGTAAAGTTTGTTTTAAATGCAAATCCATTGATCTGGCTGGCACTTATATCCCCAAGGTTATCAGTATCTTAACGAAAGATAAGTCAAAGTATCTAAACCTAGTGGCATGCCACGCAGGACAGTGACAGTGAAGATGTCTGGCAGACTCTTCCTCCTCCGCATGCTCGCAGCTCTGCAATAGTCGAAATGCGGTAGTTTCAATCTTTGACCATTTCGACCTAAGAGGCTCTGGCCTGTGATCTAAGCAACTAACATACATAGAGAGGTTTTTGCTCTACCGCCATTGTAGGGTCTTTGAACGCCTGACGTTCCATTTTGGACAAATTCTTTTTGTAGCGTTACATGTCAGGTGGGCTCCGGGCCACAGAGATATACCAGGGAACTGTAGGGCAGACCAACTTGCAAGAGAAGGTACCTGTATGCAAGACATAAGTAATTTTATGGATATACCTCTCGCAACTTGTAAGCTTCTCATTAAGAACGCACTAATCAGTTCTGCAAATCAAAGATGGATTAGCGTTAACACCTGTGAAATTGCTAGGCAAACATGGCCAATGCTAAACTTACGTCTGTCCAAGAGTATTATAAAACTGAGTAGACTTCAAATCAGGACCTTAGTAGGGGCCCTTACAGGACATTAACAGGACAGGAAATCATGCAAGGAGATTAGGCGTTTACACGCATGATTTCTGTCGTAGCTGCAGAAATGAGGAGGAGTTGGAAACAATTCAACACCTTTTTTGCACATGCCCAGCTCTAGCCAGAAGCAGGAACCGATTTTCCTTCTACTTCCTAACGAATATAAATCATCTATACACTTTAGGTATCAACAACCTTTTACGCTTTGTCAAAAGCTCAGGATGGCTCAATATGGAGAGAGAAATGTAGCCCAGCCCCCGCGGCTCACAACGGACCCATTTCGTGGGCTAAGTGGCATCGTTGTCTCTATGTGTGATGCGGCTGCTAAACCTAACCTAACCTATATATCAGACCATCAAAGCTACTTGCACCACGCAGTTTTGAGATTGAGAGGGGCATATCTACGATCTCTATACCAAGAGGAAGGCTAACTTATATGCCTTACACTTCCCAACTCTGAACTTGAGCACCTCATCCAAGAGCAAAACATTATAAAATACATAAAAACCAAACGCATATGCTGGCTTGGACACGTAGAAAGAATGCCAGAACAAAAATCTCCAAAACGAGGCTTGAAGAAACAATCGTATGGAAAGTGAACTATGCAAGGGCAGACCAAAGAAAATATGGGTAGATGAAGGTATCAACGATATCGAAGAGATGAACGTGAAAAATTGGTGGCGCTTGGTAGCAGATAGAGAAATCTGGAAGAAGCTATTTGCGGAATGGTATGTAACAATGCTCTGGCACCCATATCAAATGGATGGACTGGGAACCATTTGTTTTCGCTGATACAGCTCATAGCCCTAAATATTAGAAACATTTTCGCTTGACAGACAGTAACGTTCCTCCCTTGATATCCTAAGCAACGAATATCTTACTTCATATTTAAGCGCTTATTTCCTCTTATTACATCTATCCGTAAAGATTTTAGACTAACCTAGATCTAATTTCATCAATCTTTCTATGTAACTGAACTTTCGGTAAACAAGAATCAGAATTCACATCCGGTACCCTGAGCGAAATATTTTTCTTCTATCCAAGTCAAGAATTTTACAGCACAGCTGCATCCAAAAGTAGTAAATCTAGACGTGATAAACTGAGTAAACAATTCCATACCTCGCCTGGTAGGGAAGACTCCCCTAATATCAGCTTAGTTAGCGCTAGTCTATACCAAATCGCACAGGCACTGGTACTCAGATTTACACCATTAGCAGCTTTTTGCAAACGTGGCAGATCCCACGTTTTATCGGAAGTCGCAGAACTTATCAAAAATGAGGAAAGCATTTGAGCGATTTTCAATAACACGTGATTAACCCATAAAACGTTGAAGTCCAAGGTAACTCCGAGATAATAAAAAAAATACTTGCATTATTGTGGAGGTCATGCTAAAATTTTACAGTTTCGACATTTCTTTTAAACTTTGCGTAAAAAAAAAAATAAACTTTTGCGTACTCACCCATAAGCAGACATCGGGTCGTATGAGTAATATCCCGTAGTCGGTTGCAGTCCGGCGGATGTCCATGCAGTCATTTCTGTGCCAGTTGCTGAATCTTTTAATGCATATGGATTGCTCTGAAGATAATTTAAAAGAAAATAATTGAATTAAAAGAATGTAGTTAATACGAAATGTATATATAACCACCAATACATATATAGAAATCGTAACATAGACATACGAAACAATATTTAAATAATTAATTGACGGTATGAAAAAATCAAGAACAATCGGAGTATGAATCCCTTTGAATTGGGATAACTACAGTGGCTCACAGCCAAAGTGCAGCAATCACTCAAGCCAAAGTTAAGTTAAAATCATGTAAAAACTGCATATCCCCCAAAATGTTTATTAGTGCCCAGAAACTAAAGATCGTGGACGCTTACGAAGAATTAAAAAAAATCTATCGTCAAATATCTGTTGAAGTTCGTGAAATAGAATTGAATGACTATAAAGACAGCAAAAGCCAACGAAAAATAACTTAAATGGTTAAATAAACCCCGAACTGTTCATTTCATTAAGTGCCTGAAAACCATAAGCAAAATAAGGTCAAAACTGCGCAGATGCATTTGACTAATAATGTTTCGACTAATAAAAAACGGTGGTTCCACAAGTGATGCATCAAAATGGCATAGTTTTTGTTAATTGGGTAAGGGCTGTGTTACTCAGACAACACCTCCACCATCTCCACCATCATTACCAACTGGCTTATCAATTATATTATATCTCAAAGGTGTTTTATTTTTCGTAAGTCTCAACATTTGGTTTAAAAATTTGACTGCATCATTTTGGCTGTGTATTCATTTCATTGCCTGCTGCTTTAAAAGTTACTTGAAGCGCTAAATATTCAGCCGCTTATGAAGAAGAAGGCGGTAGGCGCAGATTATAATTATTGACTTAGCAAGATAGAAATTTCAAAATAGATGTTTAGACAGGCTGTTTCAGAGAAAAGTTTACTTGGTGGCAACAAGCATAAAGTTAAGTTTTAAACTGTCAAACTGAATTTTTGAAATATTATATATGTTTATTTTTCCCCTACCAGGTAAAAAAATACGACAAAATTATGTGCCAGAATTTATTTAACAAGTTCTGTGCTGGAGTTTTTTCACCACTATTGCTCGATATATTGAAAGCAAAACTTTGCTTCTACCATTTTTCGCTCCCTGGATGTAGTGGTAAGCTTTGCTTCTCTTGTAAAAGAAAACATTATTATGTTCTCGCTACTGCTCTAAACTTAAATAGTTGAGTAGTGGTGCAGGTAGCGAAAACGCTCTAAGCTACGCTCAAATAGCAGCTATGAGAGTAGTAACAACAGAAGCGAGACCAGTAGCGGGAGCTGGAGTACGCATGAATAATTTCACATGCATCACTCCGTTCAATTCCAAGTTCTTTACTATTATTCCAACTATAGAGAGCACTTAAAATTGTGTTTGACTATCCTGAAGTGGAGCTAAGCAGTTGATCCCGCGTTTTGGGCTACCTGATCCACTAATCATCTCTTCAAGTTCAGAGCAGTAGTGAGAGCAAAAATTAATACTAGGAAATAGCGTACCAATTTCAACCCCGGTTGGCAACATCTGCTCTTCTTTGCTTTTCATCGAGGCCAAAAAGCTGCCGAAGCAGCTCGGGACATTTGCGACGAGTATGGAGAAGAGTCTACAGCACGAAAATGGTTTGTAAGGCCTTCTGAATTCGATAAAGAACGTTTCGAATCACTATTGAAGGGGAACGGTCGCCAAAACCAATCGTGAATTGGCATACAAACTGAACTGCGATTATAAGCCGATTCTCAATCACTTTCATTCAATGGGGTTTACCGTAAAATTGGGAGTCTGGGTGTCTCACGAGCTCAACGAAAAAATTGCTTCTCATCACCTCGTCCGCCATGGAACAACACGCGTCCTAAACAACGCTTTTTGTACTAAATCGTCACGGGAGTTGAGAAATTGTACTATACTCGTACATCAATATGAAAGGAGTGGGAGATTCAGAAGATGCGCCAAAGTCGAAAGTCAAGCCGGATCTTCATCCAAAGAAGATCATGATATGTGTTTTGTGGGAAATGCTCTGGTGGTGAACTGGAACTCTACATTGCCCAGCTACACCGCGTGGCTGAGTCTATTCGACTAAACGACGATGCCAGGCCCCATCTTTCACAAATCGTCAAAACCGCACTCCAAGAACACGAATTTGAGGTCCTGCAGAATCCGTCGTATTCTCCGGACCTTGCATCGACCGATTACCATCTTTTCCGCTCCCTGTCAAATCATATAAAGGGCGTTGCAGAATGATTGATAACAACAAGGTCCTTAAAAACTCGTTCCACAACTTCTTTGAAAACAGACTATGCGTTTTTTGGCGGAAATGCATTAACAAATTGGTCGAGGTGTGGGAAGAGATTGTAAACAGCAAAGACGAATATTTAATTGATTAACTTATTGATATTTTTTAATGATTTAATTATTGTTCTTGTTTAAATAAAAGTCTTCGGTAAAAACGCTACGAACTTATTCCCCAACCCAATAGCTAAATAACGCGTCACTAATGGTGTGAACGCTTCAAAAGTGGTAATTTCGGTGCAGAGCTTCGCGATTACAGTTTGTGCGTGATTTACTATTTCGATAAATTTACAGACTACGAAAGATGCTAAATTAGATTTTTCTTAAACAAAATTACCCTAATACATATATTAACTTACACACACTCAGTATACGCGAACAATACATGCAAGCCTGTGATTACATTTCGAAACGAAAATGGCAACAAATGTATTAAAACATCGATCGTTTGCTTAATAAGTACGTTTGGTGTTGGGGAATTAATCAATTACAACGATGTAAAATGTAAAAGTCGCGCGCTTAAACGAGTAATAGAGATGTGACTTGTAATGGAGATAGAAAACAAATAAATACGAACATATACCAGAGGCACATAAAAACCGAACAACGCTATTAGCGCCATTTATAGGCAATGGCCCATTAACAGCGCACAGCAAATGTGTTTCTTGTTTTTTGCCAATAAACCAACAAATGCACGGACGAATATAACATTGTATGTGTGCACATAAAGGCAGACAACTGTCACTCTTCTCCTGATCATCTCCTAATACAATCAATTGCGTAATCATTCAACGTTTGCAAAAATATTTTCCCACAGTTTTTACGAGAACAAAAAAAAACCAAAAAAAAAAGCATTAAAAAACCATAAATTAAGAGAACCATTTTGTTGATGACAAGGGCAACAATAGCAACTAAGTATGTGTAAATAAATTAGAAATTAAAATGTATAATGCAACAAATTGTTAGAGCAGCTCACCAACGCTCAATACAACGCCAAAAATAGCCATATTTAAACCTGTTGCCAACGCTGAAACGACGCCATTGTTTATGATATTTATTTCATTTGACCACTGCTAATTATTTTTTCTCTATTATGCCTAAAATAAAATAAATTTATTGCGGCAAAAAGTCAACTTTTTGTAAGCATTTATTTTTTATAGGAAATTTATGAAAATGTTGGCACGGCCAGCATTTTACATATAGTTACAAACTTCTAATTTTTCAAATTATTATTATTTTTTTTTTTTCGAACAAAACGGTGGACGCCTCTCACGCTCTCTATAGCGAAGCGTCCATTTTTGTAACCATTTCATGAATATTACATATACACACATACTTATTTGTATTTAAATATGTGCAGTGTATTCGCGTGGTGAATTTATTTCATTGGAATTGTCATAAATTTATAGCCGCATGTTAAACTATTGGTCTCCTCAGAGCACGGCCCGTGATGGCGGCGACGCTGTTGTGGGCAGTAACATCTGCCTTTGCAGCCGCAATTTATTTTTCGGTTTTTTTTACTTTAAATCCAATTTGCATTATTTTTTCCATTTCCATTTTTTCTCAGTTTCGGTTTGTTACTTGATTTGTTATTTAATTTATAAAACATAATTAACATTTTTAATTGCTTTAACATGATGTTAAGCAGCTGTTTTATTAATTTCTAAATTTCAGTTTCATACCTCCGTTGACGCGGCGTGAAATGTATTTATCAATTGACATTTATTGAATGCATGTCTGACATGAGCGCGTAATTTATCCAAAAAGCAGAAGAAAAAAATATTTGAGAAGCCGCAGCTACTCAATCGGCTAAACAAACAAGGCATGAGAACTTTTCGCTACAGTGAAGTAATGTAAGATATTAAAAACAAAAATGATGTTATATAAGTAATGACTTGTGAAGGTTTTGACTAATATTTATTAAATACAGTGTAATATCTCCAAACGAACACCTCTTTTAGGGGTTAAGGGGTAGTTAGAGGCCCGAAAAATTATGATTTTCAATAATTTTTGTTTGCTAATCAATTGCTTTAAAAACATAGCATTAATACATCGTGTTTCGACTTGAATTTAGAAAAATTTCAAAAAAAAAAAACAAAATTAATAAGTTTTATTTCTCCAAAAGTCCCTTGCGGTGATCATCATCTAAAATCAATCGGACAAGAGAAATTAGTTTTATTAATAGAAAATATTGTGTCTGATCGAAGCTTTTTTTCAAAATTAACAATATGGTGGCCTCAGCAAATATTTTTCAGATCTTCAAAAAAAAACCGACAGTTAATTGTTTAAAAAAATCGAAATTATTAAAAAAAATCCTTCGAACAGGCACGAGTTTTTTATGTTTTTCAAAAGCAGTATACATTTTATTGAAATCTACCAAGTTTTATTTAAGTTATAGTGACTATGAGTTCCAAAAACATAGTTTTGAGAGAAACGCATTTAAAACTTTGCTACTTGCTCTCGAACGCTCCGGACCGCCCGAGCGCCCTTTACTAATTGCTGAATAACTCGAAAAGTATTTGTCGGACTCACTCAAAATTTTCACACAATATTTTTAAGATATTTTACTTTAAGAAAATGCAAAACCAAAAAATCCAATTTTTTGAAAATTTAGACTACCCCTGACCCCTTAGACGGGCACTGCCTTTGAACGGACATTTTTTCCTATGTCCGTCTTAGATAGCGGAACAAATCAACCTCTCTTGGGGTAAATAAAAAATTGCTGGCGGTAAGTGTTCAGCCAAAAGAGATTTCACTGCATAATAAAACTAATGAATGTGCGAATTCACGTGGACGTGTTTTGGTTGTGCTTCTGAGATTTCACGTTTAAGTTTGATATTAAATCTGAAATTACGTAAATATTGGTGCAATACTTTTTTTATACGTTCACGCACAAAACTTTTCTAGCTGCCACATAATCTTGTTATTGCTTCATTTATTATTTAAATGTGCACACGACACGCAAAAATCTATAAAAATCTTGTTGTTGTTGTTGTAGCAGTAATACAAGCCCTGTCAGTGAAGTGTATATCACCGGTCATCTTCGTCTAATTTATCTAAAGGTAGGCCCAGGAAACATGGGGTTTAGACAGGTTGGGTCCTGAGGGAAGGGTGTGTTAGATGAGTGGGTTTAATGGAGCATGTGAAAAGGTGATTAATGTCGTGCGGGATGCCTTCACATGCAGGACATATGTTTGGTATGTCAGAGTCGATTCGGAATAGAAGGAGTTTAACCTGCTACAATAACCAGAACATAATTGTGTGAGCGTTACGAGGGTCTCACGGCATTCGGTGGTCGGGAGCTTAAGAAGGTGGTGATGGTCTCCTGGTCCAGTAAATATCTATTCATCTTGTCCTGGATCTCATCGGCGTAATGGAGGAGATATCTCCTGACATGCCTGGGAGGCGGCTCTAGCTCAAGCATGTGTCTGCGTGGATGGGACCCGCGGTAGCACCCTAGCAGAAACTGTTTGCTGAGCAGTTTATTTTGCTCCTTTACTGGGAGCACCTGTGCCGCATTGTGAAGGGGTTGAAGACGGGACGTCAGGGGGCAACCCGTCGCTGTCCGAATAGCAGAGTTTTGGCAAATCTGGAGCTTTATCCACTGCGTGTCACTAGTTCCAAGCGATCAGACAGACGCAGCATAGCTTAAAATCGGCCGGCCAATTGCCTTAAATGTCGATAGCAACAATTCTTTGTTTGTGGAGAGTTTCTGTTGTTGCAGAGTTGATAGCAGTAAGAATTCTTGTGCTGCGGTTCAATGTAAGGATGATAGGTTGCCAGGTGTGGCCATCCGAAACAAAATTGTGAGGGTAACTTCTATCGATATCGAAAACTATGGTTTGACAGCTGAGAATCGCCAACCGTGTTGACATTTCTGTTCAGTAAGGTTTGACAAGTTAGCTTGAATCATTTAACACAAGAACAACGCTTCCAAGTTGTTTGAATTTACTTTGCAAAAACATAAAAAAACAAAAATCTACTCGTGAACTCCAAAGAGCAGTAGAGGTATCAGGGGTTATTTTTTTTTTTTTTTTTCGAAATAAGAAAGGAGCTGCCGTTACAGTGAATGGCGAGCGCTATCAAGCCATGTTGACGGAATTTTTGTTTCCAAAAATGAGCAGATAAGCATCGATGACATTTGCTTCCAACAAGATGGCGCAACTTGCCATTCAGCACGCTTAACAATCGATCTGTTGCAAGATTCAGGCCACCATTCACGCCATGCAGCCAGTCTTTTTGGAAAACAGTAGTCAAAAATTGGACTGATTGAATGAACTATGTAATTCGTAGGCGCGACAGACATATCCCGTTAATCATATTAACAAAATAAATGCCGTGAAATTATCTACAGATTATAATAAAAAAAAAATCGTTCCAATAAATATTTCTGTTTTGGATTATCATTTTAAGTTCTCAAACTGTTCAAAAAACACCCGATATATGTATGTAAGGTACCTCAGCTTATAGTGGGACAGCTCATGGTAAAGCCAAACACGTTTGTCCAGAAACCATTATTTAAATTTTTTTTGTTTTTTTATTTTAATTAATTTATTTTCTTTTAGTTTTTTAAATCCATTCCTTTATTGCGATCACTAAGGAATATTTTTACTTAAAGCTATTTAATTAATTTAAGAGAAAAACACTTATTATTTACTAGTTATATGATAAATAATACATAATTTAGACTAATTTATTATCATCTGAGGTCTTTTCTAGACTTTCTCTTGAGTCTGGTGCAGGTTATGGGACTTGCAATTATTGCTGTGACAAGAAAGTTTGAGTGCGATTGGAGTCGTGTGATTTTCTTATTTCTTCAATTATTATAGGTACCTTCAGATCTCAATGAATTTGTGTATTTGTAATAAAATAGGGGGTGTTTGAGATCATTCTGAGGGTTTGCGACTGGAATCTTTCAAGTATTTCGATGCTGGAGTTAGCTGCAGTGCCCCAAAGTTTACTGCCATTGAATACATATCGGTTTCAAGATGAGTCAAGTGAGAGCTTACTCTCGAAATAGAGAATTTCGATGTAGTAACCAATGTAGGCTTCGAAGTTGTATTCCTAGAGCCTTTCGTTTCGTTAAAATATGGGTTTCCCATGTAAGTTTGATGGCACGATTCATGCCAAGATATATTGTGACGTTAGTTTGGGGGATGATTATATTATTGAGTGTAACGGGTGAGCAAGCTTTTCGATTTGAAATAGGAGAAGCTTGGGAAGAATTTGTCTCGTTTGGCATAATGCGCTACCTCTCAACCAATGAGTTATTTCCTTTAGTTTAAGTTATTTTTGGAGTTTTTTGGAGGCCACATGGGGGCTGGAGTCAATTTTAAGCACGGCAGTGTCATCCACGAACGTTCCAAAAATTTTTGCTTCAGAAGCTGGTAAATCCTATGTGCATAGCAAGGGCCCTTAGTACCAACTTGAGTTACACCAGCTGAACTTTCACATAGTTCAGACTCGTTCTTCGCCTTGTTTGACAAAAAAATGCGATTTTCTAGAATGATTTTGTGAGACATGGAACGAACTTATGTCTTCGTAAATATTATATTTACCCCAACTATACATACAGGGTTGCCAATATTCGACGGGCCCATCTGGCAACCCTGTATCTTTTGACAGAGACGCCAGATCGCTTAACGACAAACCGCGTTAGAAGCGTCAGTTCAAGCAGATTTTTACCATGGAACAGTACATGTCACGCAAGTACTCCCAAATTGTTTAAATTTACATTCAACAAAAGAAGTCAATTGTGAAAACTCAACTTGCGTATAAAAAACTAAATAATGTGAAAAGTGCGCCTTCTAAAAACACCATTAAACGTTTGTACGAAAGGTTTTCGACTGATGATGCTCTTTCTAATCCAAAGAGGTCAAATCAAAACCGACCAAGGCATCGCTTACGCGATTTTGGCCGAGTTTAACAAAGCGCGCCAGTCGTTTCTTTCTCGTGCTAACCGGCGCCAATTGGACACACGAGCTTCATCCAAGCTTCTGCGCCATACGTTAGGACGGGCACTGTAACTGTCAACAGTGACGTGGGTGCCGATACGCGAGTGCGCCGACTGTTTGTTTGAAGACAGGAAGTACTTCGTTTTGTCCTCGTTCACCGCCAGACCTATTCGCTTTGCCTCTTTATCCAGTTTGGAGAAGGCAGAACTAACAGCGCGGTTGTTAAGGCCGATGATGTCAATATCATCGGCATACGCCAGGAATTGTACGCTCTTATATAATATAAAACCATCTTCTACTGCCGGTAAAAATGACAATCATCTTTTATCCCAATATCGACGGGAGAAGCACTCAGTCAATGACGGTTATGTATGCAATTTACATAAAGATGGATAGTCCGATGGAGCGATGATTGAAAGCTGCAAAGCTGCAAAACTGCAAAGTGTTTTGTGACTAGTCCGAATAGAAAACTGTCGAACTTTCTTCTAAAACTTGGAAGAAATGGCGTTCGGCTGATGGTCGGTATTATTACAGGACACAATCCATGAGGTCGACATATGACCACCATTGGAATGATTCACGGCCCGATTTACCTGTCTTGCTTAGAGGAGGCAAATAGCAGTGAGCATTTTCTCTGTGAGTATCCTGCCTTGGATAGAGCAAGACTACGAATTTCGGGTTCCGATATCAAGAGAACGAGTAAAATCGGTTGTCTCAAACTGAAGCATATTTTCAGATTTACCAAAGAATCTGGAAATCTATTTATCTACTCTGTCCAATCCTTTTCCTTCTGTTACTTCTCCTTTATCCTCCTTGACTACCTACCCTTTCACTTTCGAGAGCTTTAGTACAATGGGGTTTTCAAGCTAAGGGTTTCAAGAGTTACCAAATCTCTCGGTGCTTCTTGACTCTACTTTTCAAATTTCATTTTCACCTTCACTCAGTCTAACACAAGCCAATGATGCAGTGTGCTCTAAATGTATTATATATCAGTAGGATATACCTTCCTTTGAAAACGTCATTTAAATTTATTTAAGCCCACACATTGCAGCGCAACTATAAAAAATCAATTTTTTTCTAGATTCAAATATAAAAGATTTGCCGTAAAAATTATTACCATTTTGTGACGATTTTTCTCTTCTCCTTTAATTTATATTTTCCACCGTCAGACAAGTGCATTCACATTTCTTCTTTTTTTACATTTTTTTTTATTTAATGCACAGAGTTTTTACTGCTCATTAACACACTTCTGATTGTTTACCTTTTCCCTAATTAACATTAAATTTCATGCGCTCGTAAATCTTTAAGCATTTTCCATTCTACCTTCTTTATTTACCATAGTCTGATTTTAATGCTTCACTGGAGTCGTCAAAGTCGGTGCCTGGGTTAATCTAATAATGAACATTTTTGTGAAGCCTCAATAACCTCAATAGCACACAAATGCATGCATATGTAAACGCATGTACAGTTATATGCTACATATGTATGTGTTTGTATTCGTACACAACAAATGCAATCATTGCTCGAGCAGCAGCTAAGTTGAGCCATTCATTTGTATCGTTGATTTGCTTCGTCTCGTTCTGCTGCCTGTTGCCAAGGGAAAGTTTCTTCGTAGATTACTCTCGAAAATTGTAGTTTGGCAGTTTCAAAACTGTTATTGAAAAAGTTTTGCATTGCATGCAATACTTTTGCTGTTGTGCACTCTCATTAGTGTCGTTGCAATTTACGCGGAAAATTTAGCTTCTGAATGTTAGTACGCATATATGAATATGTAGTGAATGTGTGCATGTGTAGTGCAACAAGCTCAATTAGTTTTACTCTGAAAAATGCCTTATTAGAATTACTGTATGAATTTTAAGGATAAAACACTTCAACCTCTAAAACTTCACAACTAACATTAAGGCGACCCGGTGGTCTAGAAATGAAAAAAAAAAAATTTGTTTTTTCGATATTTCCAAAGCATTGTATCTTAAGAATATACTGTGAAATTTTCATGTGGAAATTTCCAATATTATAGCTTCTACACCCCATTAACTAGGTAGTACCTCAAACTATAAACTCAATTATCGCGAAACGACTTTTGGTGTTGTCACAAAAAAAACGACTCAACCGAATCGTCTGAAATTTTAATATGTTGTGCACAACATCAATGGCTCGTAAGAGAATCATATTATGTATTATTTTAAATATTTCCTATTTTATTGATTAAAAACCTGAAAAACCCCCGATTTTTAGAGTATCAAATTCAAAACCGCGCCATTTTGTTAAATTTTTTTTATTTATTCTATTTCTAATAATTGTTTTGGTTTTTCCGTTTCAAATAAATAGAAGAGCCAAAATGGACAGCACTGTCCAGGTCCAATTTTTCGGGAGGGTCAAATTCGGCGCCATTTTTCAAATTATTAAAATTAAAAAAAAAAATTATTTTTGTACTTAAAAGAAAGTAAATAAAAAGCCTAAAAAATTTAAATATGATTGTTCATTTTTTTTACTGTAAAAAAAAATTTCTGAAAATACCCCAAATTTTCAAGCTCTAGAACTGGCCTTAAAAGGCCCCTAGGTAACTGTACGTAAACGACGTACATAACGTCTTCCTATAGACCGCGCAAACCTAATTTGAGGCTCTTAAAAAGCCCTCATATGCACGGAAAATAAGGTCGCTGTATCGGCCATGTGCTGTTAAAATGCAGCGAGTTTCGAACAACCTGGGAAGAAGCAGCACTGGTGACCGGAGGGCTCTGTCACATTGGCATACTAACGAATGAAACAGCAGACAAGACGAGCTATGAGGATATAATCCGTAGGTCATGTATACTATGACAAAGGCAATGGGACCGCACATGGAAGTCGTCGGTGGACAGGCGGTAGCTAATTCCCTCCATAACGAGGTGGGTTGGTATAGGTTAGGTTAGGTTAGGTTAGTATAAGATGGGTTAGTGTAAAGTGGCACAGAAATAATCACCTAAGGGAAGATTTATTTGTTTTTGCAAATATCGTCGTACGTCAATCGCATTTGACAATTGTCAACTTGACAGCTCCAGAATATAAACAGACAATGGAGCGTGTAAAAATAAGAAAAATGTTCATCACTTTAAGTCATGTTTGTTTTTTTTTTTATTTATTAAGTAAACAAGTTATTCAAAAGCACAATGAAAGATGATTAATTATGAGCCTCTTTGTAGAAGATTGGGAAGTGGATTTAATTTACTATGGCATTGTAGAAGACACCGAACAATGTTTCTTTGACTGTCAAAAGTTTGCAAAAGAAAGGAACGACGCAATTATTAAGGTAGGAAGGCCACTAAAGGTAGAAAACCATATCCACCAGGTTATGGTTGAATCAATACAAAATTAGTCCGTTATTTGCTACATGACAAACATAATTCTAACAAATCTGCTGCACCCGCCACAGTTCGACAAAGTAATACCTAACAATAGTTGAACGGAAGGAAGGAAACGGCTGGCTTTTGGTGTAGTCAACTCACACGTAGGCAAGTCTAACAACAATTTTCAACTTTCAATGTGCCACATCTACAACAACAAAAGAAAACAAAAAGAGTTCCAGCTAGGAGCTGTGTAAAGAGTTTGCCCGTGTGCATAGGCGTAAACGGCGACCTGGGTGATCGAAGGAAATGGAATTGCATCAGCCGGATGATCTTGCTTGAAGACGATCTTGTCTATATATTCTACAAAGAGTGTGGAAATCCTGTATATAAAATAATAGTGCAGTTCAAAAATTAACTATATATATAACTATGCAAGTATATTTACCACCTAAGGCTGCTGGGCTGCACCAAGTAAACTAAAGCCGAAACTGCACGTGGCAGAAATGCGGATGCTGAGGTGGGTCAGCGGCATCACACAGCCGGACAAGATTCAAAACACCTTTATTCTTGGTAGCAATAAAGTTGCGCCAATCAGCACTAAACTCCAGGAAAACCGCCTACGCTGCTACATGTAATGAGAAGACCAGAGAATTACGCAGGTAGCGAAAAGAAGGCTAAGCGACTACCAAAAATCTGGAAAAACGTCATTGAAAAAGACATGCGATGCAGAAACTTCAGCGAAGAGACGTCTCAGCACCACGTGTCCTGGTGATTTCGCACAACGAGAGCAGATCCGAAATAGGATAAGGCCAAGTTAAAGAAGAAGAAGGGCAGCTAATCCCCGCATTTGTGGCCTGCGGACATCTATTACTGACAAACCTATCCAATAAGCAAATTAGCTGTCCACTACTCCGCGGAACAACCGTCTGTTACACTACAATTTCAGTCAGAATTAACTGCGCCGATAATCCCGACCAACGGCCCTGTCTGTCTGAGCTATAAGTCAAGGATAACTTCAAGATAATACTTCTTATTTACCGTACGACCTTGTGGTGAGAACATCTGATGCACTACGCCATGGTAATCGAAGAAAACAGCGAGCAAAACCTTCACATTTGATCGAACTTGGCGTGTTGTTTTTTGGTCTTGGTTCTCCTGGACTCTTCCATTTGGTCGATTGTGCTTTGGTTTCGATGTCATAACCATATACCCATTATTCGTCACCAGTTATGACTCTTTTAAGCAAATCTGAATCACCGTTGACGTCATTCAATCATTCCTGGGCGATGCTTATACGATGTTGTTTTTGGTCGAAATTCAGCAATTTTGGAATGAATTTCGCGCCCACACGCTTCATGCCCAAAATTTCGGAAAATATTGCATCGAATGAGCCATAACTTCTGTAATTGTGATTCGACGATTCCCCATAACACTTCGGTTGTTGACGTGCTGAGGCGTCCAGAGCAAGCGTCGTCTTTCACATCTTCTCCAGCTTCTGTGAAAAGCTTGTACCACTTGTAAACCTTTTTTTTTTTTTTGACTCAAAGTACTCTGACCATATGTCACTGTCAACATTTCAAATGTTTTTGAGCACTTAATTCCATTTTTTACACAAAAATTGATGTAACTTCTTTGATCTATTTTTTCGATAGCAGAAAATCGCCAAACACGCAAAGCACTTGTCTTATTTATGCCTCACAAAAAAACTTAAAATTTAAAAATTTATCTTAGTTTTTGAACATACCTCGCACATAAATGTATTACTAGAATCGAGATTTTATTACATTTTCCGAAGATATATTTCTTTACCTAATCAAGCGATCGCACTTTAATAATATGAATGCCTCCGTTTAGTCACCAATTTGTCCGACGCTCGCTGCTTGAGCTAATACGCGAATGTTTAACTGCTTCATTGCTTGATGGCACACCATGTACGAGTATGTACTTATATAATACACAATTTACATAATCTTACAGAAGTATTTATGCCTGTTAATGCATATGAATGAACGGGTGTAAGCATGTCGCAGTTGCACTTACATGTGTTGCTGTTCATGTTTAAGCAACATTGAATTTTCATTTTATGCCACACTAAATAAACGACCGAAAGAAAGCAATAAGAGGGAGCAAAGCAAATAAACTGCAAAACAATGAGTACACGGCAACTGATGTGCATGCACACAAACACAGGCAAGTAAGCAAGACAGTTCCAGTATCTCTGGCTGCACTTCATAATACCAGCCGGCTACCACCCAGCACTCCATGCACTTCATTATTAATTTGGATTTTATGTGGATGCTAACATGATTGGCAAAATGTCGCTAAGAATGTGTGGATAGATTGGTATTTGTTTGCATCCAACTGCCGCTGACCCCCGCCCCGAAGCGAGTTGCTGGCGCAGTCCATGTTGCTACTGCCACCAATATTTGTCGTGGCGCTGCATTGACGTTATTTTGTTGACTGTTGTCATTGCGCTTTGTTGCTTTTAATTTTGTTATAGTGATTGTCGTTGCTGTGTGTGTGTGTTAACTATTACAGTTGTTGTTGCTTCCAATTTTTGTGTTGTTGCAATTGTCGGTGCAGTCACATGCATACGCTCTTTGCACACAATTACAGGCCAGAGGCCATCATTTGTTCTTCTTCTTATCTTGCAAGCGGGCCCTATTGCCGGCTTCTAGCTCCCCGCTGTACCCCGCACACGTTCCTTGCTGCTACTCTTCTGCACTTTGCAGTGATATAATTTTGCTTTGCTCAATCGTTGCTATAAAATATCAAATTTCAGCGTTGAAAACTTAGATTGGTGCCGAGCAAAAAAGTGTGTGCAACAAAGGCTAAGCAAAGACAAGCAGCAAATGCAAAACAAGACACGGCAACAACAATATGCACAGCGGTGCGGTCAATAAACGTTCGAGCAACACTCGATGCGCCAAAGGCCGCCGAGAGGCGAACGATCGACCAGTCGACCGGTCGACCCTTCAAATGCGCTGAGTGAACTGAACTTCAGTCAGCCATAATGATAATTCGATTTAGCCGACATGATATTGACAAGCAGACGAACAGCAGCAACGGCAGCAGCGGCACAATGACACAAAGGCAACAACAGCAATGACAGGCGCAATGCAGCAGCAAGTTGAGGTGAAATTGGTCGCCATAAAGTGTATCTGTGTACTCGTACGGTGGAGTGAGTGTAGTTCTACTCGCAAGTAGACCAACTCGCATGGCTGCCACAAGGAAGCCACAGAAAAGAAATATGGCCTGGCTGGGCAGTTATTTGGTTGGCTTGCTTGTCACTTTGGCTGCGCCGCTCTCCACAATGGCTGTTGTTTACGAGTGGCAACAACTTGCCGCTTCGTCTAATGGCATAGCTGTAACATGGCGTTGTGCAAATCAGTTACTGCCGCAAATATACACAGCGAGAAAAGTTGTAAAAAAGAAATCTTTGATAAAATAAGCGATTATTTAATTATCGCACTCACGCGAGACATGGCTCTTTACAAGCGCAGCAATAAAATTCCCGAATGATTACTAATAAGATAAATAAATATAAATAAATTAGAAGGTCTAACCATCTGCAGCCAAACATCCACTACTATTGAACTTATACCGTAAAAGTAATGCACGACGCGATAAGTAAACTAAATAGGAGTTGTGGTATTTTCTACGTCGTCTACATGGAATGGCAATATTTGTCGAAGCCGCTGGCATTCCTGCCAGTGGAGCTTTGGAGAAAAACTACCTTAGCGCACATAGCCGACATGGTATACATTTCAACGCTTCGGTAACCAGAATTACCAGCCCTCAAAATAGTTGTACAAAAAGGATTAAAGTATATTTATCTATATAGTATGAAAACTCGAAATAAACGAAATCCTTGTGGACAACCAAACAATTACTAGGGAAATCCTGGGGCCTCAGCCCTAGTATGGCCCTCTGGATATACACCCAAATGGTTAGACCAATCATACTGTATGGGACACTAGTATGGTGGAGCAAATCTATCCAACAAACAGCGATAACCAAACTGGGAAAAGTACAAAGGCTTGCTTGCCTATGAATCACAGGGGCTATGAGAACTACCCCAACAGCTGGCATGGAAGCACTCCTTAATCTCCCACCACTTCATATAGCAATCCAAGAGGAAGCAGCTACGCAAGCACTCATGCTACACATGAAAGAAAATTTCAAATTGGGCAACCTCACCGGTCACCTAAATATCCTAAATAAAATCAAAAACACCATAAGCATGGCTCAAGTTTCATACCACATTGGCCCAACCCTCTGTTTCACAAAAGGATACACAGTTACCTTTCCCGAGAGGATCGAGTGGAAAACAAACCCGAAATGGATGAATGATGATTCACAAAAATGGTACACTGATGGATCAAAAACACCTTATGGAGTAGGAGCAGGAGTAGTGGGGCCCAGAATCCACAAACCATACACTCTCACCAGGGACACCACTATCTTCCAAGCGGAACTATACGCAATAATGGAAGCAGCAAACATCATGCAAAGTAGAAACCACAAGAGAGTAAAGATCAAAATACTCTCGGACAGCCAATCAGTTCTAAAAGCTTTAGATAGCTATACCTACAACCCAAAAACCCTCTTAGAATGCCACAAGGCACTCAATAACCTGGCATCCAAAAACAATGTTTCATTAATTTGGGTACCGGGACATAAGGGATATGACCTAGTCCTATGTTCGGATTCAACAAAAACAACCTGAAACAAAAAGTAAAATACTGGGTCAAAACTCTATTAAATCAGCATTGGAACAACGTAGAGGGTCTTAGACACTCCAAAAAGTTCTTAAGTTTCAATGCTAAAAGAGCTAACATGGCCCTCACGTTAAACAAAAAGAGCATTCGCACTCTCACAGGCGCCCTCACGGGTCACTTCACCTGCAACAAACACTTACATAAATTAGGCATAACTAACACCAGCACCTGCAGATTTTGCTGCGAAGATGAGGAGTCTATAGAACATCTCATTATCGAATGTCCGGGGTTGACGCATAGAAGGAAAAGGTTTTAAACAAGTTCATGCTTACAGATGAAGACCTCAGAAGGAGCTGGTACAATTCATAAGCATACTTAACAGTCAATAGACAGCATAGGGTGCACAATAGATCAATATGGTCGCAGTGCTAAAGGGCCATACCTTAACCCTTTACAACCATCACATTACATTACATGAAAACTCACATCAACCCTCCCACGATCAAAAAGTGCGAAAGAAAAATTTCCATTTTCTTTTCGGTACGAGTATAGGCGGTGGTGGTGGTGGTAGTGCAAAACTGAGATTTCTTTTTGCAACCGTTTCTCACTGGTTAGGAGATAGTCGCAGAGTAGTACTAGACAAGAGGGGGTTTTAGTGCGGATCAAAGTACCACACTGACTGCCACAATGGTCATAGGCTTTCGATACTTTTCCCTACTAAAAAAAAAAAACAAAGGATCAGATGTACTTGGACGAAAGTTCATTAGTTTTTATTTATGGCAAGACAAAAAAAGAGAGCTTCTTTACAAAGTGTCTTACCACATCTTTCGTTGTTTGAGTCCCGCGATTTTTTAGCCTATTTAAACCTCCACCTCGTTATACCAAAAATTCAACGGGCTATAAAATTTCATAGTCGATATTTTTTCTTCTGATCAAAAAATTTTATAAACTTTTTCATTTGCCTCATGCTCTAAGCTTGGGTATATACCCATTTGATCAAAACGTACCCGGAACAACCACCAGCTGACGCCCTAAATGAACTGATTTGAGTTCTGGTTTTTGTTTTGTTAGGTTGCAACATCTGTGTTTAACATTCCTAACAAAATTGTATCGCCATTGCTTGACCTTTGTATGCCATCTTGAGTGAATCTACTTCTGCGCCTGTTTCTGATTTCTTACAGGTTTAGAAATGGATTCGAATTTGCAAAACCAAGTTAGTATTAAATTCCGCGTTTAAAATGGATTCACCAGTTCGTACACCTTAAAAATATTGGGAAACTGTTTCGGTAATGATACTCTAAAGAAAACAGTCATCAGCCGTTTGCAAGTGGGCCATTTGAGAATGACGAACGTAGTGGCAGACCGTCAAACATAAATAAAGTAAAATAAAAGTTGATCAATAACCACAAATTAACCATAAGAGAACTGGCAGTGAACTTATGCATTACCTTTGGATCCGCTCAGGACACTGTAGTTAATGATTTAGATTTGCGGCGTGTTGCTGCGAATTCGATCCCAAAAAACCTGAATTTCATTCAAAAAAGATATCGCCGAAGACATGATGACAGAAATTGGAAAATCCGTTAGTGCTCGAACAGTTGAAGAAAGTTTCTTGAAGCAGGTTCAAAAGGATGTCAAGCACGAAAGAAGTCGTGGCTTTCAGAAAAAAATCGGAAAACGCGTTTAGAATGAGCTCTCCGATACCAACATTTTACGGAGGAAGTTTTGTTGAAAATTCTGTGGTGATGAAGCGCACCTCAAGGGAGGCTTAGTTTACATCATTTTAAAGTATCAATAGCCATAGCTTCTTACGCTAGTTCAATTTCAAGGAAATGGCACAAATCTTATAAAACAACTTTTTTCCTTTCCTACAGGTGTTTGGAACACATGGTGGGACATTCGTGAGGCGACGGGTTGCCGAGGAATACGAGTACTATCCAGATTGCGTGGTGCTCACGGTTAAGCATGGGGAAGCAGCATTATGATCCGGGCATGTATGGCTGATGCTGGTGTCCGCGAAAATTTCATTTGCGGGGGTCGTATGTGCAGTCGAAAGTATGGAAATGTATTAGAAACTGTACTTTTGCCTTCGTAAATGCGCATTTTCGGCGACACTAACTTAGATAGAAATCAATTCCAACAATCCAAGCTCCTTGCCACTAATCAGCGATTGCGATGCATTCGTTTAGAGACAATAAATAACATTGTTTTGTTAGATTGGCCAGCGCAGTCTCCAGATCTAATTCGCATAGAGCACAGAGGGACTATTTTAAAATGTAAGATAAAGGAACACAGCATAAGATTGCATACAGCCCTGAAAAATGCTTTAATAACACAAAAAAACAAAATCGCACTTTTTGTCTGATGAATGACTTTTGATACTTGATGTTTACTAATTTGACAACGCTGATTCTAAATATACCCTCATTTTTTTTGTAACAGCTCTTGTTTACGAGTTATAGCTATCACAAAAAAATCACTATATCTGAAATATAGTTAATTGACGAATATTTAAACAAATATTAAGTTTTCTTAATATTATTTGTAATGGCATCGTCAAGACGAGTTTGTATAAATGACCGGAATAGTTTTTGTTTTATTTGCGGATAGTATATGTTTCAAGAAAACCGTTTGAATGTGACATCGTTCGTAAATGAGGCGTACAAAAATTACTTCGGTCACTCAATGGAAATGAAAAATAAGCCTTGGATTCCACAAAAGGTATGCAGAACGTGCGTTGAGTTTCTACGTTTGTGGACGAATAAGAAAAGGAATAAATTTAGATACGAAACTGCTATGATCTGGATTGAACCTGTGAACCACCACGACGACTGTTATTGTATGGTAAAAATAACTGGCATTAACCGAAAAAATCGAGGCAAACGGGAATATCCTTCCATACGTGATCCATGTGATTGGTTTAAAAAATGGTAAACTTTCTTTTAGGCCAACAAGGTGGTTACACAAAGTTCCCCTGTTTTCTTTGCTTATGGGATAGTAGAGCTAAAAATCAACATTGGATTAAAAAAGATTGGCCTGCTCGGGAAGCGTTAGTTCCAGGAAAACAGAACGTGATAAACCCACCTTTAGTATCAAGGGATCATATAATTTTACCTCCGTTGCATATAAAACTGGGGCTTATAAAACAATTTGTTAAAGCTCTTGACAAAAATGGAAATTGTTTTCTTTTTCTGTCTAAAAAGTTTCCAAAATTGAGTGCAGAAAAGATAAAAGCGGGTATTTTTGACGGGCCACAGATAAGGTCGTTAATAAAAGACTCAAATTTCATAGACACTATGACAGTGATTGAGAAAATGGCATGGAATGAGTCTGTTTGGCTTGTTCAAAATTTCTTAGGAAATAAGAAAAGTTCTGACTATTCTCAGCATGTCGAACAACTAATGGGTCACTTCTAAAGGGTTGGATATAATATGAGCATTAAGTTACACTTTCTTCACAACCATCTGGACTATTTTCCAGCCAATCTTGGGGATTTCAGCGAAGAACAGCGCGAGCGATTCCACCAGGACCTTCGTACGATGGAGGAACGCTATCAAGGTTACTGTAACACACACATAACGGCCGTCTATTGTTGGAGCATTAACAACAGCTCTTTGCCTTCAACTTCAGCAAGGAAATCATATAAAAGAAAATTTTTTAAACTTAAGAAGGCAATAATATAATATAATCTTTAAATCTATAGTGTTTTATTACAAAAAGTCAAATGTGTCATATTGAGCCATATAGAGCTGATACAGGAATTTCAGTTACAGATTTGAAATTGTCATTAAAAATTGGACTAAAAACATGTATCATAACCCAATCATCAGAAATGCTGTTGTGCAGTGTAATGCTTAATGCTGGAGCGCTATAAGTGGGACCAAAAATGCAAAGCTTGTACGCAGCATATCCCAGAGAATTGCCGCTTTTATCAAAGCACCTACTAAATATTAAAGTTTTTGTCACTAATTCCTTTTGTTTGTACTGATTTATTAATAAAAAAATCATTACTTCACTTTTTAAAACGAAAAACTTAGTAATTAATGCAGTGCTAATACTTTTAACTAGGGCTGTACATATACATACATATATACATATACAAGCTTTCGATTTTTTCATAGAAATTTTCAAAATAATTATTATTTTCAGTCTCCACTTCTAAAAGGTTTTCAATTTGGAAGTCGGCTCTAGACTCCTTCAATTGCAAATCATGAAACAGTTGCGGGTCACGCTAGCAAACAATAATCCTAAAACAAATCTAAAGGAGTTATATTCTAAGGCTTTACTTGATTTGGGAGTGAGGACTATTTAGTAAGAAATCATTGCAGTCATTTTTTGAAAATTTGTTACCATCAATGAAATTTCTCTCAGTGCCTTATATGGGCAACAACATTAATTCAAATATTAAGCGCTTGCTTGCACATTTTAGCATTTGAGCCCTCAGAAGCAAAGCGTTTCATAAACAACAAACCAACAGCAAATGCGGCTGACGCTGCCAAAGTCAAATGGAGACAACAAATGCAAAATCAACAGCGGCGAAGGAGTCCAATGCAGAAGTCGACAACAACCTCGGTGGCACTTGTTGTTGTTATTGTTGTTTATATAAATGTTGTTATTGTTGCTTTATTGTCGCATTTTGTTGTTTTACACATGCATAAACAAGTTTGCGTGTTGTCGGCCATTGTTGCAATTACAACAAGCACAAGGGCCAAAGAAGTCAAACGCAAAGAAAAAAAAGAACACAAACTACGCTGTAATATTTGCTAATGAAAAAAAAAACAGTATATTTTAAATTTTAAAGCATGCAGAAAAAAGTGACGGCAAAATCACAAACTCCTGATATTCTCTACAACATTTCACAACATTACACAATAAAACAAAGTTTCGCAAATATAAAACCATTTCACTTACCAATGGCGAATAGAAAGCCGAACTATCCACGCCAATGCTCTGATAGGGATTCTGATCCGTTGAAGGATATGGGGTGCCATAGACGCCAACGCTTGCCGCTGGCAGACGTGAATAGCTCGAGAGTGCCAAACGTGCGGAATCATATTGACAAGAGCACACAGTTTGACCCGATACCGGATCTGTCATAATGGGACGTCCATTCTCGCAACAGGAGCCACCAACACCAGGGCCACCGGCACTCAGCCCCGAAACACCACTGACATCGAGAGCGCTGCCACCTGCAGGATTATTAATGCCACCACCGGCGCCGCCAGTTGTATTGTTGGAGTTTTGCGAGAGCGCATCGGGACTCATGGCGCCACTGGGCACATCAGCCGAACCACCTGCTCCGGTATTTACGCGACACTCGCCAACGTTCGAAGGACTAAGCGCAGGCGCATTCGCACCACCGGAAACTGGCATTGCTGTGGTGTTGGGTGTATTTGGTGAGTCACCAGTTTGGGGCGATTGTGTGAGATTGCTGGACAGCAGCTAGAAGAGAAATCAAAAGGTTACCATTTTCACTACAAATTGACGGCAATAAATAGAATTAGTACAAAATTAGTAAGGCAAATGGTTAAAAAAAAAACATACTTAAATTCAAACATTCAGTAAATGCACACTTTGTGTCATAATACATTTTCTTAGAAATACCAAAGAAAACTAAAGATAATACTCGTATATACATACAAACATGTGCGGGGAAATTTATAGAAGTGGTAGAACTTGTCCCACCATGATAAAGTGGCTTCCTTACTGATAAGCTTCTAAATTACGATTATCGTTATGCTGTCATCAAAGTGATTGCGGATCGCAGCAGGCAGACCACTCGACATTGGTTGTGTCCAATCGGCACGTTGATCAACACGTTTACATTGTTAATGCGTGTTAATTAAAAGTGTCATCATAATTCTGACTTTACACACCCCATTCTACACCATCGATTACAAATTCAAATTCATTTTTATCTACGCTTTAATTCGAACTCTTTCCTTACTGACTTAATCAGCGCCAAAGATATTGTCTAATCAAGCAACAAAATGAATGTCTAATGGCACATTTATCTACGAGTAGGTTTAAAAAATCAGACAATTGAAAAATATGGCAGAATAGTATTAATAAAATGCCTTAACATATTTGTTGGTTAGTTTTGTAAAAAAATTGTATTTCTCTATTTTCAAATCCGTATGTTCCACACCATTCTTTTGGGCTTTTTGAATGTTTTAGGGGACCCGGTGGTCTAGAAATTTCAAAATATCGATTTTTGGTTTTTTCGATATTTCCAAAGCATAGTATCTTAAGAATATACTGTGAAATTTTCATGCGGAAACTCCCAATATTATAGCTTCTACAACCCATTAACTAGGTAGAGAGCGGTCCGCGCGCTCCTGTACCTCAAACTCTAAATTCATTTATCTCGAAATGACTTTTTTCGACCTGATGTTGTTAAAAAGAACTATTCAACCGAATTGTCTGAAATTTTAATATGTTTTTCACCATGATTCAATAATAAAAGGTTTGCTCAGTAAGCAGCTTTCTCATTTCCTCTTAACAAATCGGCTCCCTTAGCAAGACACTGGGTTGCTAAGTCTAGAAATTTTTAGCAAAAGTGAAAGAAAAGTAAAGTAAAGTAAAGTTGTAGCAAAAACATTTTGTTTTCAAAAGCACAAAAACTTGCTGGATATATCCATAACCAAAACGATATGGAAAACAACCTGGCATACAGCTTAAATCAGGATATGATAGCGCATCTTTTTGGGGCAATGAACGTGAAAGATGGGCGTTTTGACAATTTAAGCCCGATGCCTTTCAAATATAGGTTGGGAGAGTACTTACTAGATTACTTTAAAAATACATAAGTTACCAACAAGTTGCCAACTTTGTTATGGTAGAAATACACTCGGAGGTTTGGCATAACCCGCCGAAGGGCGTCAGCTATTACAAACAACATTCATTCATATTCATTCATTCATATCATTTGGTGTTCCGCGCCCGGGGTTTCAAACCCTTGCACTTCCAAATGGACCAAGCCATTCAGCTACGGCGGCTGCTGTCGATATAATAATAATAAATAAATAAGTGCAGGTAATTTGTTAAGTATTTGTGTATGTAAGAATAATCTTGACTGGGTGGTCAAAACCCCAAACTTACGTGGGGAAGGCATGGTAAAGTAAAGCGTAAGTAAAGTAAAAAGTCAACCAAATTTATGATGAATCCGCTTTTTCTATGAAAGAATTCAAGGTCATAATACTTAGGTATCATAATAGCGTCATAACGGCGATACTTAGTGATCAGTTTTGAATTTAAAAATTAATTCACAAAATGTAATTCTGGCATTAAGTTAAACCATTTACTAATTGAATCATGGTTGTTCGCAGCATCAAAGGCTATCGCCCATACTAGAATCATATTATTATTTCAATTACTTCGTTTTTTTTTTTATAAAAAAACTGAAAAAACCCCAATTTTTAGAGTGTCAAAATCGAAACCGCGCGATTCTGGCAATTTTTTTTTTTTATTCTAGTACGGGACAGTCATACTGATTAATAATTTTTTGGTTTTTGTATTTCCGATAAATAGAAGAGCCAAAATGGACAACAGTGTCCAGGCGCAATTTTTCGGGAGGGTCAACTTCAGTGACATTTTAAAATTTTTTAAAACTAAAAAAAACACATGTTTTTTCAATTTTATACGTAAAAGAAATTAAATAAAAAGCCTAAAAAAATTTAAATATCGTTTTTTCATTTTTTTATTGTAAAAAAAATTTTGGAAAATACCCTAAATTTTCAAGCTCTTGACCACCGGGACCCCTTAATAGGTAAAACAATAATAACAATAACTGTAGTAGCTTTTTCCAAAAGTCCGCCATTTTGCAATTTTTCAAAAAAATTTCCCATTGTCACACCTACCAGAAAGACAAGACTACAGAATAATAATAAGTTAAACTTTTTCGTTTCAGATGTCCTGAAGAGCCAAAATCCTGTTGACAAGCCACCTATCTTTTTTTAAGACGCTTACTTTGGTGCCACCCTACTACATAAATATATGTAAAAAAAAAATTGTTTTTTATGCTATTTCATGTCAATAATAACATACTATAAAAGCAAAACGATGGCATTTTATTTTCTTTAAAACAAAATTCCTAAAAAATATCTATAAAAAATGAGTAGATTACCAGATTACTACCTTAACGAATCATTCATTAATTAAAATTATTCTTGTTAAATTAGGAAGTTCAGCTCTCCAGTAGCATTCGACCGCTATAGAGCAAATATTTCGCAGGATTGATGTGACATACAAAGAATTTTGTTTTTTTGTACCAAACAGATAGTGATTATTTACTCAGCCAGTAAAATAATGCAGCATTTCAAGAGTATTTTTCTAAATTTTTGTATTTTTCTTCGGTATACATCATAACGCGATGCATAATCATCTGCTGCTCGAGGTAGCGCTGAGAGGATTGCTTTTCGATTTTTCAATGTCAAACATAAGGGATAAGTGGATTCGAGGATGCATCGGAAGATAATAAGTTTCCAAAGTCCCAAGTCAAAAAAAGAAGATAATTGAATTGTTAATAATTTGTTGTTTTTGTTATTCACTTTTTATCTTATATTCAAAAGGCGATGAAATGATGAGCTACTTTAGCTGGGTCATGTCGTCCGAATGGATGCAAACACTCCGACCATGAAAATATTTGAGGCGCCAGCAGCTGGTGTTAGCAGAGGAAGAGGAAAGCCTCCTCTGCTTGGCGTTCCAAACTGGCGCCGATTAGCACGAGAAAGAAACGACTGGCGCGCTTTGTTGAACTCGGCCAAAATCGCGTAAGCGGTTATCGCGCCAATTAAGGCTTTACATACATATGTCCAGAATTTTCAAAAAATCGATTTCTTATAGATTATTATTACTTATAGTTTTAGGCGCATTTCGCCATACATACAAAGTTATAGTAGAAAATGTAACTGTCCGACGAGAGTTTGATGCGCACAGGTAGCTGTTCTTCGTTTGAGGCAGCGAAAATGCACTTGAAAATTTAAGGGGACAGATACCTGTAAACGGCCATATTTAAAATGAAGAAGTCAATATATTTTTTTCAAAATTCGCATACAGTTTATTTATACATTAAAATAATATATATATATATTTTTTAATCATTTAAAATAGCGGATGTACACTCAATTCTTCCAGGAAGGTCGCAGCGGGGCTTCTCAATCGCCAGGCATTGTAGCATCGGCGCCAGTGACCTGAATACAAAAAACCAAAAGTTTTTTTGTTTGTTAATGCCATAATTTCTATATGAATTAAAAACAATGGGAAAAGAAAATTCGCGAAATAAAATGCTTAAAAAAAATGAATTTTGGGGCGAATTTTCCTACTATTTTTGCTTCTAAAAAACTGTTTTTTCGAAAAATTTTCAAAAACTTGTAAATTCACACAGAAAGTAATATCATAAAAAAGATGTGTGCAAAATTTCAGGGAGTTCGGTCAATAACTTTTCGAAATTCGCCAATTCGAAAAATATATATTAGTTTTGAGAAAAACGCGTCTAAAGTTCCTATACCTCTCCCAGCGCTCGAACGCAAAAAATATTGTATAAGAAATACTTAAATTACGTTCTGAAAATTTTTTGACATATTCTTAAAGGATTATATAAACATTTATAAAAAAACGAAATTTTACAGTTATCTGACCCCTTAAACTCGTTTTTCTCGAAACTTCTTTTTCCGACGTGGTCTGCATGATAACTCATACGGTTCTTAATATTTTTTGATGCGCTTTTTATTTTAATATTCAAAAGTGTTTTTTCTTTATATTTCATTTGTGGTATTTTGATTAAAAAATTTTATACTTATAATTAATTACACTAATTTTTGTAAAGAAAAATTAAAATAAATTTTTTTATAAAGTTTAAGTACTAATAAATATTGAATCAAATTTTTTTATATTTACTTCTATTGTTATGCTTTCTAAAAACAGTTTTTCTTTTGGCGCATTTTTGCGCTGCTAGACGTATGGAACCCCTTAAGAAGAAGAGATATACAATATTATATAATATTTTTAGAATTATGATTGCCGCTTTTTTCTTTTTGTCTTTCAAATATTGTTAATTTCATTTAAATCTTAGTGCTTGAATTTTCGCGGTTTTATGTATTTTATTCCCATTCTTCTTTTTTTATTGTATGAGTGTTCCGGCAGTGTGAAAATTGCAAAATTCTCAATTTTTGTTATCATAAATTCTAGTTTATATTCTACCCAAGGCATCACTAGATGACTTATAAAAAAGTATTTAAAAATTTGTATTTGGGTTCGACTTAAATTCAAATACAAGGTGTATTATATAAAAAACTCCTATCTCTGCTAATAGACTCTGTAGGAGGCGGTCAGTTCAAGACATTTCCGATAATTGCTTTTGTTCAACTTACTTACTTTTCCCATATTGGCTTTATAAGAACTCTATATGCAAAGAAGCACCCATCAAAGCTCTGAGATATAACTCAATACTACCTATAAATTTTCTGAGATTGACTTTATAGTGTATAATATACTCGTAATACCCTTTAACTTCGGATAAAGCTTAGGGCCAAGACATTGTTTGTGGTTTCTGTAATTAGTTTCTTTCGAAGAGATGGGAAATTAGCACCGATTTTCTAGTTCAATGGTAGAGCTCCTACTTTTAATTGCAAGCTACAATTGCCAGGCATGTAGAAATACCCTAGTAACACGTTTATATCGCGAGCCGCTTTATGCAAGGCGAACGCCCGCTGTGGTGCATTGTATTTAGGCACCATCGACCTTACCGGCCTGAGCCCATTGCTCATTGGTCTCAGAATCAGTGCAAGTACTCATCGCGGCAAGATAACAATCTTTCGAGGAGATAGACTTTGATTCCTTTGAAAACAGCAGAAGCTAAAAATAGCAGAAGCTGTGGGTAAGTAAGTGTCCGGGATGGGCAGCTAGACGATTAAGGTCACTGAGAGCTTCTTTCTTGTACCCTGGGGCCAAACTGTGCACCAACTTAATCCCAGCAATTTTCTCCATTACATCAACATCTTTGGCTGGCTGGAGGTCTCATAATGTTATAAAAAATGGCACTTTAGAGCTACTAAAGGAATGCCACAGTGGTACTTCAATCATTTCACATACCTGCCTATCTAAACACTCTTTCATTAAACTTCTTAATTTTGTTTATATATAATTGATTTATAATGTTTTGCTATTAATTTTTCTTACTTATTCAGATTATTATTACATTTTTTGTTAAAACATTTTTTGTTAATTATTTCAACAAAGATTAAAAAAAAATATCTAAAATATATAATATATTACTGAGCGTCGTACTCGATTATGATAAGCACTGGGAGGATGTTCTTCCCGTTTCGTTTCACGATTAAGATTAGACAAACCCATTCTGACAGCCCCAAAATATTTTCTGTGGTGCTACTGGAAGGGTCAGGTGCATGTAAGCAAGCCGCAGATTCTCAATCAAAGTATTCAGCAATAAATAGGCAATCCTACCCCGCAAATATTAACGAACATTAAGCGAAATGCCATAAAAAGTGCCGGAATTTGTATCAATTCTCGTGGCGGCCACTTATTAAACATAATTTTCGACACAAGAAAAAATTAAATTTATCAAATCACATTATTTTCATATTTTTGGAATTACAGCAAAACAGAATCGGGTGCTACGTTTTGAGCCACCTATGTAAAGCCCGCTCACTGGTTCAACTTTTTAAAAACATCTTCTACCATTCAAAGAATACGTAAAACTATAGGAATTTCCATTTGCATGACAATATCAAGACGCATATCACAGCAGTTCAGCCAAAAATTCTTATTATCATATCGATACCAATGGCAATGACTAAAAAACAGAAAATCTGAAAGTCTGCCTAATCTTCATATGATTTCATTTTGTGGTCGACACAAAATTTGCTACCTTTCTGAATTTTTGAATTATTTTGATCAAAAATTATATTTAAAAAAAAAAAACGGCTCGTGCGTATATCAAAAGGCAATCTAAAACTTGAATATAATTACACCCATTACGAAGCTATTGTCCAACAGTCTAGCCAGTCACTGGCCTGAAGCTGCTAATTATTCATTTCCGTGGAATATTCTTCAGCAATAGTGCAACAGTCAACCGCTCACTTAGTTGGAGCCTCATTGAGTTCGCCTTTCGTTGAGGTAGCAAAGGCGTTGCGCTGACCTTTGGGGGCTTTAGGCATAAGTTGTTACGCCCAGCTGCGTAATATTTTTTTCATTTGCTTGCTTGCCCCATCCAGTGTGAGTCAAAATCGACAGCTTTCGATCAAATATTTTTTGGTTACGCTACAAAAATTTCGGTCGCTCGAAATTTTCACTTAATTATATGTTTGCGAAATCTGCCAGCGTGCAGTCGGTGCTTATGCATATGTATGCGCAACGGTTGATGGCATTTTTATATAAGTAAAAAAAAAAAAAAACATTTTTTAATTTTTTTTATATGTATAAGTGGTTAAGTATTTTGCATAATTGCTCCTGCGGCCATTTTTTCGGAAGCTGCTTTTATGTTGTTCATACTTGCATGGTAGGCGGTAACCAAGCTGGATTTGTTTTGGCTCTGTTCTTATTTCTTTATTTTTATTCTCAACTTCACATAAAATTCGCTCATTTTGCACCTTCTGCAACATTTTCCGATCGTATAATTTCAATAAAATTCTTTCCGCCATATAAAAATTATGCACTGATGTTGCTGAGCTGATATTCATATGTAAGTATGTTTTTGAATATGCACACAATTTGTGATGTGTGAGTGTGTGCACGTTTATCGGTTGCCTTGCTCGCTCTTGAAAAGTCGCTTGCAACACTCGAAATTCTTGCGGTTCGGTTGATCGCCGTATCAACGTTTGATCAGTCTCGAATACGCTCTTGGGCATTTTTGATCGCGCTGCGAAGCTTCTGTGCGCTGTCAGCTCGCTTGGTTGCATCAGTTGGCTTGTATCTGCCTTTTCCAGCAGCTACCGTAGCAGATGCTGGCTGTGTTAGCACAATGTCCAGATATTGTAACAGGCATTTCATAGCATTTCATATCTTCCGTTGCACTGATGGTTTATACCGAGATTTTAGTAAACGTTGCTGAAGGTCATTTTTTAGCGTAGTGTTTTTTTTTTTGTGATTTTGCTCTCAAAGTATTTGGATGGCATATTTTATTATAATAAAAATGTATTTTTTTTTCTTTGTGCTCAATTTGAGCACAGGTTGAAAACAAATATATGTACACCTGTGTTCAAAATAAGAGTAGCGACACGAATTGCTAAGTTTTAAAATATTTTTTTTTAATTCGTTTTTCACATTTTTTCGAATTATAATGGCTTATTCAACAAATAGCTCACAGCTCCAAACTTTGTATAAAGTTCACAAAAATTTAAATAAAAAATTCCAAAAATTCCGTACTTTTTAAGGATTCTAGGTATGCAGTTTTATATGCCATTCAATACTAGTGTAACAGTGCAAGTTTCAAATGGCTCAAAATTCTTGTTGATTTTTGACCATTTGTCTTCGCTGAGTAGTTAAGCATTTAGGTAGGTAGGATTGGCAGCCGCATCGCACATGGGGACAACTATGCCAATTTGACCACGAAATAGGTACGTTGTGGGCCGCAGGGGCTGGGTTGGGCTACATTTCCCCTTCCAGATTGAACCATCCTGAGCTTTGAACAAAGCCTAAAATGTTGTTGATACCTAAAATGTATGATTATCTAATATATATTTATTAAGAAGATTGATCTTAAAATATTGGGTGCTGCTTTTGGCTAGAGCTGGGCATGTGCAAAAAGGTGTTGAATTGTTTCCAACTCCTTCTCATTCCTACGATGGAAATCATACATGTAAACGTCTTATCTCTCTGTGTGACTACACGTAAGACAATATCCTATGAGAGCCCCTACTAAGGTCCTAATTTGAAGTCTACTCAACTTTATAATATTCTTGTACATACGTAAATTTAGCCTTGGCCATGTTTGCCTGGCTAAATTTAGATATAGGCACTAATCCATCTTTACTTTACAGAATTGATTAGTGCGTCCATAACAAGGAGTTTACAAGTTGTGAGAGGTATCCCCATAAAATTATTTATGTTTGGCATACAGGTACCTTCTCTTACAAGTTGGCCAGCCTTACAGTTCCCTTGCATATCTCGTGGAACCCAGCATAAGATAATACGATACTGCTTAGACATCTCAATAAGGGATTGGCGACAATGTAAGACACTCCTTGATGTTATTTGGAATGCATCCAGAGACCGTAGGGCAGCTTTGCTATCTGATAGAACGTGGATATCCTTTGAAGATATTCTGTTTACCTCTAACCATCTTAAGGCTTCTTGAATAGCTTTTATTTCCGCTTGAAAAACACTACAGTTATCCGGTAGTTTAAGGGATCCACTGATAAAAAGCTCTTCGTCCTGATCCTACACCGGCATCCATTTTATATCTTAACGGGTGGGTTGGATGATGTATTATATCTTCTTCAAGCCATTCCAGTTTAGAAGTGATTTTCACTGATAAATTCCTTTCGAGGCAGAGAATTGGTGATAATTACAGTCACTGGGTATATCCATATAGGAGTCTAAAATGATTGAATGTCCATGTGTAACAGCCTTTCACGGTGAGCTCGCTCTGAGCCTTAAAACGGAACAGGCCGCTGAATATTTGCAGAAGAGTTGAAGGGGTGGCAGATGCAAAATAATGTCCAAAGTCATGGATGGCGTGATTTTCATAATGCGACATATTGCACCTCTCTCAATAAATTAGAATAGGTTTTTTTCTGCATAGCACACCACCAGACAACATTTCCATATAGAAGGATGGGGCTGACAACTGCAGTATAAAGCCTATAAGCAACCTCAGGTTTAATTCCCCAGGTCTTACCTAAAGCTCTCTTAAAGGCTAGGCTAGCTTTCCCAACTCTTTTTAAGATGTTTGACTTCCAAGTCAGTTTCTTAATATATTTTTGGTCAGTCCAAAGTACTTGGTTTCTTCCGAAATTACAAGAACTTCCACTTAAGTATAATTCGGCTTAACTGAGGGATTCTATCTTTCCCAGTGAACACTATGAATTGTGTCTTGCCTGGGTTGACTCCTAGACCACACTTTTCTGCCCATCTAAAAATATATCTAAAGCATTTCGTATTAAGTATCTTAGTGTAGATACAAGTTTACCAGAGACCGCAATAACAACATCATCGGCGTAAGCTATCACCTTACAATCCACCGATTCTAGTATTAACAGCAATTTATTCACAACTGCGTTCCACAAAAGCGGTGAGAGGACTCCGCCTCGCGGTGTATCTCTAATCTCCAATCTCCTGAGTATCGATTCTCCTTGATTCGCTACAATGTTAAGCATTTACTTCCATATAAAATGCTGCCAACATGTCCTTTATATATTATATAACAAATTTTTCAACATTATATATGTACCAAAACATTGTTCAGAATCAAGGCGATTTTTAAGCGACTTCAAACTTACATTAATATACAATATTAAAATACAAGGTGGCGCAAAATTAATCAACCAATTCGGAATAACTTTTTTATTAAATCCAAAAAAATAATAATCATTTTAGTTACAAAAATCTTTATTTTGACCTCTGCGCCCTCTATTGTTTGTCTCTTTGTATAGTACAGCTGTCTTGTTCACAAATGTCAAATGTGCTTGACGTATAACGCCATTTGCAAAAATTATACATCTTGCGAGAGCGTGACAAATTTCGCGCTACCTTTTAGAAAGGCATACCTTGAAGTTTTCTAATGATTTTTTTTGAAAATTTAAAAAAATTGATGGCAAAGTTTTGAAAATTCAAAATTTTTTGTGACTTTTGTACAAACTTGGTAATTTGTCACGCTACTATTATTTCGAACACAGGTGTATGTGTACCCAATATATAGTACTTATATAATATATATGCATATATACATTAAATTATTTATATTAAACTGCTTTTGTTGATTGAAATTTGTCTCTAACAATCAAACTAATCAGTGTTTTGCTGGCACATTCAATGGTTTTATTGCGCACAGATTTTATTATGACCGCTAATGGTATTCACTCTGAGGTTGCCAAGTCAGTTATGTGTGTAGAAAAGGCGTGTATGAATGTATGAGTGTAGAAATGAACCCGATAGGGAAAAATACTAATTGTGAACTCTAAGTAGAATACAACCAATTCACTTTTCAGCTCAACCAGTTCGTCTTCTATCTTTTTCCACGTCAGCAAATGATATTTTCAACACGGCGATGTCTTACGAAGTGTCCATTGTCCGGTCATGCGTCTTCAAAATACCAGTTCATCCTATAAATCATCCTCTAGCCATTTGCGTCCACTGCTGAACATTGACCTCCTCCATTGACTTCCAATTTTCTCTAACTTGTGCTGTTTTTATCCAATTATCGTTATTCTTTTATGCTTTCAGCTTGAAACTCTGTGTCTTCTGCTTACACCTAGTATCGATCTGTCCATTCCTCTTTGAACCATCACCAATTTCTGATCAATACTCTTCTTCTTGTCTAAGTATATGCGGTCGATGTCTGTGCGCTAACATCGGATAAATCCCTAAGGAGCCTTTGCACGAAAGTGCAGAGGATTCTGGACAAAATCGATGACTTGTGCATGAGATAAGTTCTTTCCGTTGATCCGAACAAAACAACCATAGTCTTGTTTACGAGAAAACGGAAATTGGATGGACTCAGTGTTCCAACACCGAAAGGTCTAGGAGAAATCTTGGATAAGAAGCTGACTTGGGAGACACATGTTTCACTGAAGGTGAATCGCGCATTGAGGATTTTTCAGCAATGCCGTAGAGCCTTTGGCAAAACCTGGGGTCTGAAACCTGCTGTGGTCCTATGAATATACACAGCACTTATCAGACCAATCATCACTTACGCTTTTATAGTCTGGTGGCGACGGAGCATGGTTAAGTCCACAATCCGGGAACTATACAGGTTGCAAAGAAGTGTATGTTTATGCATCACGGCTGCCAAGAGTACAACCTCTGGTGATGCCCCAAATGCTATGCTTGATTTGCTCCCCCTGGATCTTAAGATACACCAGGAAGCAATAAAAGCAATGTGCAGACTCCATAAATATGGTTTCTGGCACGAAGATGGAACTTCGGGGCACAGATAAATCTTTAAGTTGCTGTCGGAGCAGTATCAACTGTTGGCACCTAAAGATGACCTGATACCCACAGTTTCATTTGGAAGGAAATTTGATGCCAGATTTCCATTGCGTGAGCAATGGAGCAATCCAGAATGCATGCAGGGAGGTTTGACAAATATTTTCTTTACCGATTGGTCCAAGATTAAAATAGGGTCTGTATCTGGATGGTACTTAAACGATAGTGATAAGTATCACTATGCTATGGGGGAAATGGCAACTGTTTTCCAAACGGAAGTTTTTGCCATCCTGAAAGTAGCCGAATGGATAATTGAGAGGAGATGGAGCGGGAAACAGATTGGAGTTTTCAGTGACAGTCAGGCTGCACTGAAGGCCCTGGAAAACGCGAAGCAAACTTTAAAGATTGTTCAAGAATGTCGCAAGACAAAACAGGCTTGTACTTATATGGGTTCCAGGACACTCCAGTGTTCAAGGAAACGAAGTTGCCGTTGAATTGGCCAACCGTGGATCAATGGCTCCCCCACAAGGGCCAGAGCCAATAATCGGAATCAGTTCCGCAGAAATCATGAATTGGATCAGCGATTATGTATGCAATCTACATAAAGAGGAATTGTCTGGTCTAGAACGCTGCAGAGCTGCAAAGTGTTTTGTGACAAGTCCGAACAGAAAACTGTCACACTTTCTACTAAAACTTGGAAGGAAAGACGTTCGGTTGATGGTCGGTATCATTACAGGACACAACCCGTGGGGTCAGCATCTGACCTCCATTAAAATCATTGAGGACCCAATGTGCCTGTCGTGCTTGGAGAAGGCGGATAGCACTGATCACTTTCCCTGTGAGTGTCCTGTCTTTGCTAGAGCACGGCTACGAGTTTTGGGTTTCGATATCGTGAAAATGAGTAATATTCGTTCTTTAAAACTGGAGGATATTTACAGATTTGCCAAAAAATCTGGAAAATTCTCACAAGACTAACTACCTTTATCTCTGTCTCTATTCTATCTCTTTCTCTGATACTTTTCTCTTTCCCTCCTTGGCTATCTATCCTCTCTCCTAAGTGTTTTAGGAGCCACCAATTCTCCTGGTGCTCCTTGGCTCGACCTTTTCAAATTTCAATTTCAAATTCACTCTTTGTAACAGTAGACATTTCGCAGCCAATTCGTAAAAGTAGAAAAAAAATCTGGTCCAATACATTTCTAAAATAACCTATTAAAATATAAAAGAAAATGCGTTCCATTCCAACATTTTAAAATATTATATTTCATATGGAATGTAAAAGGCGAAAGATTTATTGGACAATTGAAGAAGTGCCAGAATCGGGTTGTCAAAACCATAATTGCATCAGTACTGTTATGTAAACTTATCTATGTGAACTAAGAGAGAGTATTATAAGAGAGAGGTTGGCCCAACCTACTTACATGTGAACTTTCTCCGAATGTTACGAAGACAAGAATACAGCAAATTTTAAGTCAAGTTTTGAATTTAAAATATCAAAATAGATTGGTTAAACCAAAGATTACACCCCTCCACAAAGCTACGATTCGACTCGAACTTGCAGCTAATCTCGATGGGCCTGATTATGACAATAAGTATTGGAAAATATTCGCAAGTCACGATAAACGTGGCACTCACGGAGCTTCTACGATGACTCACTTATGCCCTGGGATGCATATGATTAATCCTTTGCCATAAGATTAAAAGATTTAACCTCTGACTATTTTATTCAAAAAAAAATTTTTGCCCAGTGTCCCATATAGCAACAATATTTCACTTACTGTATCAATTCTTTGTTGCCTTGGATATAGTGCTTTTCAAATAAATGTATTTTTCCGTATCAACTTTCCTATCTAAACTTAAACTTTCTGAACTGGAAAAAAGTCAACTAATTTGCAGAAAAATTCATGATTTTACTACAGGTACTATTCTAGTCCATGACGAACTAGTATGATTTCATCTATTCAAGACCAGTATCTGAACTAGAATGGCTCCATACCAGCTTGGGTTTCCCTGCAGGGAACCTAGGAATGAAATTCATACATGTGTGTACTTGTTTGTTTACAAGCGCTGTTGTTGGCCTGCCTGATTTGCTTTGGTTGGTGGTCGTTTCGGTTGTCGGTTTGTAATGCAGATGTTGTGCCGGTTTATGTGGTCATAAAACAAAATTAATTAATATTTTAATTCGCAATTTACTATGGCAGATGAAATAATAAATTTTCAAAATGTTTTAGCAAATAGCATTTTGGCAAATAACAACTTGAACCGGTTCAGTGAGAAAGAAAATAGTGAATTGTTTGATTTTATATTTATTGGTTTAAGACAAACGAAAAAATTAGGTATCAGTTTATGAGTCAATATTATATAACTGTGCGCACTACCACACTAAGGTATTATAATTTGCTTGCATAATGGCAACAATATAGTTCGTATATCTCCTTATCACCGTCAATATACAATCCTCTACTAACGCTTCAACACTCAATGCTAAACTGTGAAACGGCGATTAATCGAAACAGCGTTATAAATCAACTGTCCGTTCCTTCCGGAAGCTCTTGGATTTCTCACAGTCCAAAAAACCAGCGAGTAACATTTAGATGCCGTACTTGAATGAATGAGTAAATGAAAATGAAGTTTACACATCAACCTCACGGCCTCTTGAGCCTTCTACTCAACAAAGCACCTCATCCAAACCCAGTTTTTAAAAAAAAAAACTTCAGGTGGAGCCTAATTAGGCTGAGCGTATATGCCTGCTCCTGACCGCACTCAGCCGAGATATCTCATCCTTCTTCACGCTATAGCCAAGATCACCTTCGAAAAGAAGGTGTGCTGGAGTCCACAGGGACTGATCGCAGAAACGACGGGGTCAGTAAACCATATCCATGCCGTACTTGGATACAAGCATCTTGTCAGACACCGCGAAATGAGTAGGCATCAGGTGCTCAACCAGAATTTTTTTTCGAGGGTCTGTATAAAAATATTTGAATATTCTAAAACAAAAATTTATGATAATTCACAAAAAAAAAAGAAAATTCTTACGAAAATAAAATAAATTTAAAATACAATGGAACAAATAAAGACATGCAGTTGCATGAAAATGCAAATAAAAAATTTAAATTATTTTCATCTCGTCGCTTATTTTCAACAAACTTTTATAAAATGCTTTCCACCGTCGAGTTTAAGTTTCTATAGATATAAAAAAATTATAAGCCTTCCGATAAGGTGATTAATTTTATGCCACCTTGTATAAAGAAGCGCTGCTGCACTCAACCACTCTTGTGGCATCATATGTGTTTTTCATCATCAACATCTTTTGGCACTACAGCTCTTTGTGAGCTTTGGTCTGATGCTCGTGGGACCTCCATACATCTCAATCGCTTGCGACTTTTTGCCAGTTCCTTATCCCAAGTTTTTAGATGTCCTCCTCTAGTTCATCGGCCTATCTTATTCTACGTCTTCCTCTTGCTCTAGTGTTGAGCGCTCTGGCTTCTACAATTTTGTCCTACGCCCTCATACTGTCCATTCTTGTTATATGACCAATCCATCTCATATCTATTTCTTTTCATAGTCGGCAAATACAATTATTTTCTATGAATACGGATTGGTAAAAACATCCTCTTCTCTCAATGGCAGTTGAAAATTTTACTACGAAAGTTTTGAGACCAAAGAGCGTTTTGGTGGTATACTCTCATTTGTTTTACTTAAGAATAAGGACTGGGAACCGTCGTTAAAAAGATTTATTTAGTAAAAAGTTACTCAAAAACAAAATGGAATGATTAATTTTGCGCCATCTTATAGAAGCAATGTGATATTGCATTGAAAAGAGAATGTTTCATGTTACATATCTGGCGACCACTGGAGATTAGCGCATGCTAAGGATGATAGATTACAAGGTTTGGCCATCTGAAGTAAAATTGTGAAAGTAACTTAGGTTGCCACGTCATCGGGTACTCGGCAACAAAATTCTGCCCGCTCATTTCACACGCATTCACACACTCGTCCAATGAGTCGTTGTTCAGTTGGCAGCGAAGTAAATGGCTGCGTTGATTTTGTACGAATAGCACCAACACAAACTCAATTTTTTCGTAAACTAACCGTTGTCATATCCCCGACTACGTCAGCAAGTCAGCTGATTCTTTCAAAATTGCTGGAAGCCGGTTAACGATCTGTGGTTGGTCACATCTCTGTAATCTGCACATTGTGGCGCATGCGACTTCTTCTAGGGTAAACTAAATATGTATACCGAACTAACTCAGCCTCTGCCCATGGTGAAATTATACACAGGTGATAATCAGTACACTGCATAACTGTAAATTTTTACAAGATTCGCTGCCTTATTTTCATTTTCTTTACAAATTTTACTGCTTTCCAGCATTGCTCTACAAATACGTGTGTTGGCGCTATTATTAAATTTTTGACAGTTCCGTTATTCAATTAATAATAATAAAAAAATAGTTATTTACAAAAACAGTGAAAATCTTTAATTTTGAGGTAAGAAAACTATTAATAAACAATAATTTAAACAATTTGTTTTTATAATTGGCGTCCATTTTTGGGTGCTTAGCCGCGCTACTACTCCTATTTGTGGTATGCATTTTGATACTTTTCCGCAAATGGAGGGACTTACAGTTTTAAGCCTACTCCGAACGGCAGATGTTTTTCAAGAGGAGCTTTTTCATGGCAGAAATATACTCGGAGGTTTGCCATTGCCTGCGAAGGGGCGGCCACTATTCGAAAATAACTTTTTCTGTCATTTTGGTGTTTTATGCACGGAGTTTCGAACTTACGCACTTTCGAATGGAGTAACGCACCAAACCCTTCGGCTACGGCGGCCGCCTAAAGTACGAAGATTTAATATTTCCCCTGATTTATTCGATTAGTTCACAAACAACTACACTTTTTTTAGAATTGGGGCAATCTTTAAAAGCAAAATGCAATTTGAAGCTATTCAACAACAACAAAGCTCTGTACAATAAAACAAGTATTTAATACTTAAAATTTTAAATTAAATAAAAAAAGCTGCTTAGTATTAAAATATTTATTAAATACCCTAGAATATTTTGATAATTTTTCGTTTCATAAGAATTTTTTTTTCCACTTAAAGCTCACACTTTTTTATTTAAGGGGGGAAGCTGGTCTAGAGCGCAAAAAATGGGCATATTTTATGAATTTATTTTGACTCAACAAAGGAATCAATCGAAAATCTGTGAAATAGGTTTAATAATATAGCTTTCATGGTACAAATACAAAATTTTTCGTCTGAATTAATTTCAAAATGGCCGCTGTCCAGCAGTTCTCCTAAGGCGCCTTTTTTTCTAGTGGGTCCATTGCCGAAGACGTAAACTCCTTAATTTTTGTCCTGGATCAAAAAATTAAATTTTTTTAGTTTCCATATAACAACAAAAAAAGACGTACGTAGGATTTTTTCGATATTTTGTTTTTTCGCGAAATGGTGCACGTTTGAACAAAAAGTTACAATTTTCACTATAAAGAACGACATAAAATTGTTGATTAAAAAAAAACTATGTAATATAAATAAAAAATCCTACGTACGTCTCCGGAGAAAGGTATTTCGAATGTATTGTCAAAATTTCGTAAGAATCGGTAAAGATTTGTTCGAGTTATGTCTTCGGCCAGTTTAAAAAGAGTGATTTCGAGAAAAACGCGTTTAAAGTTGTAAGTAGCGTTCGGGGCATACCTGCGAGGCACTGCCGTCGAATGAAAAATTTGGGCATTTAGACATTTTTGCTGGCATCCCTCATTTGGTATATTATTTCTAAGACCCTAAAGCACCTTTTAAGACAAAAAAAATTTTTCGATTTTTTCAAAATTCTAGACCAGCTTCCCCCCTTAACTTCTTTAAAATTAAAAATAAATCATTATTGTTAATCTGTTAATGGATTTACAAACTTTTTGCTTATTCTCAAACCAATTCGAATAATCTTTTCCTTTTATTTATTTAATTTTTTTTTTTTCATTTTATTAAATCGAATTAAAGAAGGCCAGTCTCCTTTATCATTTCATCGATTTCACAAACGACTGATCTTGACGATCACTAATCAAAAATCAATTAAATTAAAACTCACAAAAAACGCCCATCAAACAAAAAGGAGTTCAATTCCACAAGACGAGTACCACACAACCGAATGAACGAAGACAAAAAACAAAAAACGAGCAGAAGCCAAGTGCAGTCACTTAACGCAGCCGCACTTTAATGTCGTCGAGCAAAAACCAATAAAACCTGATACTCACGATCATAAATCATAAAATTCATAACCGTAAAGTGACAGATCGATAAGGTGGTAGTGCGAGTACGAAGAAGGAGGCGAGCACTACAGAGAAACGCACACCGACACCGCTGTGAGCCGCAAACGTCATAAACACCTAGTTGGATGATTTGTTGAATTGAAAAACGAAATGTGAATATACGAATAAACAGACATTTACACAGGCGCAAAGATGCTGATCCTGCATTGCTAACCAACCGACGACTAACAGTAAGGAGTTGGCCAGTTGGCAGACGCCCATCGATGTGCGTTCGAATCAGTTTAGAGAAATTTGCAGGCTGTGCTAGTGAACGAACCACAGAATTTCTCAGCGATCTTTGATTTAGTTGCATGCTCCTGCAAAGGTAAATAAAACTACGCAGCAAAAACTGCGCTACTGAAATATGCGTGGACTTACTTATTTCAGCGCAGCAAATGTTTGGTGCTGAGCGATCATGGCGCTTGCTGCCACTGCACTTTCTACGACATCAGCCAACCAATGCTACAACATCTCGTTGCAGTTGCTGCAAGAGTATTCAAAAAAGCATAAGTAACACCAAGTTGTGAATGGGTTTTTGTACGGCCTCCACGCATTGAAATGAGCGGCGATCGTGAAGCGCCTCAGATGGGCGCTACGATTACCAACGATACAAACCTATACGACTAGTTAGAGTAGATCGTCGCCGATCGCATTGCAATGTGTACACGCTCTTTGCCTACTATGGACTCGGCGCACGGAAGCCGATCTTTCCGATCTTGCCAGTCAGATGGAAGTTGAGAGCTGCAAGTTTGATCTTATCGCACCGTTGCGGGTGAGCAACGCGCATATGACCAAATAGATGCATTGCACGCCAACTGCAAGCTGCTACAAATAAGCGCACTTGCTGGGGCCACAGCTGTAATGTCGCAACGCATCTAATTTGCGATCGCCGATCTTCGATAGCCAAGCAAATGGACACCGAAGCCGAAGCCGAAGAGCTGTGGGAGTAAACAACTACTTTACAGTTGCTTGGTCCCTTACGAATAAATAACAACCAACATCATGAATTATTAATATTTATGCGCACAGCAATAAATGAGGATATGAGTTGGTATGTTGTTGGTAAGGATGTTTGTGTCCGTCCGGCGGTGCTAGACGTTTCCCTAAAAGGATAGGTTCTGCGCCTATCTTGATGACTTGTCATAACGCTCATAAATGTCGCGATGCTGCAATGACCAACTACGCGCCGTATAGTGTGTGAGAGCGTTCCAAACAAGGTCAAGGAACGGGCGGAGCAGACAAAATGGTTGATGCCAGCACATGACTGAACGAATGTATTGGTATGTATGTATGTATGTATGTATGTGTAGACAAGTGTATGCACGCAAGCACTGCAAATCCTTAAACAGACCTAAAGCGCTTGCACTGGGCGCATATTGAAGTTGAAGACACTTAGTGGCAACAAATTGTTTGGCTCGGAGCTGACCAATTCCCACACAATTGTGACAAGGCAATTAAATTTTTTCACATACAAATCTAGTATTTTTTTATTTTGCTTTTTTTATTTTTGCTTAACTGTTTGTTGGCATTTTTCTTGTTTTTTTAGATTTAATTATTTATGTAGGATATACAGAGTGCATACAAAAAAGGTAGTAAAGTTCCGAATAGGAATAGTAGAGGGTAAGCGTACATATGTATGCACATATATATGTTTGTATGTAATTATGTGCAAGCGTATAAGCACTTGTATGCCCTTAGTTATGTACTTTGTGGCAAAGAGTGCTGTCATAAGCACGTCAGTTCATTAATTAAAACTTGATAAATGATTCTGTGTCACACACACAGAGGCACACACAATCACATGCACATATATACGTATGGAAAAACGTGCGCGTGTTTTCGTAGTCTTTCTCACTTACTGATGCTCAGCAACACTTTTTTTATTTTGTTTTTTTTTCACCCAAATCCAAATAAATGAGTCATTTATGGGCGTTTTTTCATGCATTTGTAACTCTCGAAAAACAATGAAAACCCGCTTAATGACTTGAAAAAATGAATTTTAATATTTAATAAGCGCCAGTTTTTTTGTATTTTAATTAGATAGTTGGCATTATTTCCAATCGTAATGTACAAGCATTGGATTTGATTAATTTTTTTTTTTTTGTATTTCATTTTGCGGCAGCCCGAAAAGGCGTGGAAGGTGAAATAAAGTTTTGACATTTTTATTGGCCTGTAGCTTAATGTAAATTTTAAAAATTAATTTGTACAGTGAGATTTCGATTTTTCATTTTTAACGCTTGCATGTGTGCATATGTAATATTAGTATGTGCGTTGAATGTATGTATGAGTGTATCGCTCGCTCCATACAAGAAGCAAACGGTACTGTTTTTATACATTTTAGGATTCCGCTAAACTATTTCGGAAAATTTACAAAAATATTAAAAAAGATTTACGCAAGCTGAACCGATTTAAAATGCGCACAAAAATCGAGTTTTTCTAAATAAAATTAGTTTTTAAAACATGTTTTTTTTTTTTTTTAAACTAACCTCATACTGACTTAACTTAACTTCTCAAAACCAGTATTTTCCTTTTTCCCCTTCATCAACTCAAGAAACGAAGGGACATGCAGTTATTGACGCTAAAAAAAAGTCAGTAAGAGCTCTTGCGAGGCAGCTTAATGTTTCTGAGGGCCTTATCCATCGATTTGACCATGAAAATCTCTGGTATAAATCATACATTATGCGCAGAAGAGCAAACGCGAGAACAACGAGTTATTCGATCAAATCGCCTTCTAAATAAAATTAAGCATCTTGAAGTGACTGAGATGTTATGGTTATAATTTCACGTGCATATTAAATTTCCCCGGGATAAATAAAAAAGTCATTTTTGTCGCACGGTTTAACGGATGCTCGAAATTTTTTGAAATACATTTAAATTAAAAAATAAAAATAAATTGTCAAAACTCGTATTTTATATTGCAACGGCCTATATTACAAATTAAAAAAAAATATTTGTGACTTATATGGCCAACCCTTTACTAGATATGCTATTTAGGAGTCATTGTTTTCCTTGCTTAGTGAGGAATTTACTACTATTCACTACATGAAACTCAATTTTCTCCGAAGTTGCTATTTTCTTACCCATTGACTTATTTATTCAAAGGCTAATACGTCGAATTGATAGAAACCAATTAAAAGTTGTAAATAAATCTGATTTCTCACTTGTGCGAATTTTAACTTTCTAACCTCCCTCGCATAGGACTGAATAATTTCCATCTTTAATTCCAAATTCTTTATTTTTTAATAATAGTTGACTTTCATGCAGACACTCGTCCAAAGGGAAAAATATACCCACTTGGGAGACGATCCAATCATAAAATTTCCACTTCACAGCTTTTAGCGTTGTGTCGCTTGTATGGCATGAAACCTCAACTCAGATATATCGATGTTGCCAAGCTTTGGACATAGAAAGTCGGTTAATAACGATCTATACCGAGAACCATGACGGTAAGAGTGACAGTAGTGAACCGCTGGATTGATAATGTACGCGGTTACAGCTCATACATCTTTCAGCAAGACTCTGCTCCTCAGACCTCAATTCCCTGGAGTATTACGTACAGGGCGTAGTTGAGTGTGAAGCCAATAAGCATCTCCGTAACAGCATTTCTTCTCTGAAGGCAGCAAATTAATACTGTTATGGTCAGTATGAATGAGGACCCGGATAGAGGAGGTTATTGCAGCTAATGGAAATTATATTGAATGAATTATAATAAGTATGAATATATAATAAGTAAATGTTGTGTAGAAAATGCTTCTACTTTTATTGAATTTTTTTCTAATATAAAGGCTAATTGTTTTACTCTCAAGTACTCCTCAATTACTGTATACATCCCATAGAAAAGTTTAAGGTCTGCATTAAAATGTTTAAAAATTTTACTAACGGACTCAAAATAATGAGAAGAATACTTGAATAAGTCAGCCGAATCTTGCGCGATTGGGTCTTCTATAGCGTCATAGCAAAGACAGTTTCCCGCCCTTTAGCGCACTCACGTCCATTTATTCTGCTAATAATTGTTATTTTTTTAATTAAAAAAAAAATTGTTTGCAAATTTTTTATGTTTGAATTCTCTACAATTTGAGATGATTTTTCGGAGAAAAATATCGTATCGTTAGTTTCTCGTCACTTCGATTAATGCTGAATGCGTATTTTCTTTGAACAATCATATTCGGAGCCATAAAAAATCACAATTCAAAATCGAAGTATTGCGAAATTTTGTAAGCGTTCGGTGCAATATTAAAATGATAATCATGAAAAATAAATAAGTTACCCAAAGTAACAATTTAGTATTTTAAATAACAAAAAAAATTAAAATAATTTACATATAGGCTGAGCAAAATCGTTCGACTCTGAGGATTTTCCCATATGTACGCTCGCGTTTATGCATCAAATAAAAAGTTCTGCTAAATTTTTTCCCTAATTTCGAAGATTTCGAATATTCCACATTTTGTGCGATAATTTCGGTTCATTTTAAAGGCAATTTCATAATTTTGTGTGTTGAAGTGTTCGTAATGTTCACAAGCTTCTCTTGAGGCCCGTTCTATACCATCAAAAAAGTTTGAAAATGCTAGAAAATATGATTATACGCCGCATGCGACAGAGACTCCCATTTAAATTATCGGAGCTGCCGGCGCGTCGTTTAAGATGTATGGAGGCTGGTGTTGTCTTGATAGAACACGCACCCTTCCTATTTGCTCATTCTGGTCCCTTCTGGTCGATCAATTTGCTGGCCAAGTGTTAACAGTAGTGGACCGCAGTGAATGTTTGGCTCGATAGGAGCAGCTCATAGTGAATTATTTTCAGCTCACTACGACTTGGCCACGATATTTCTCAAATGTTATTCTCTCCAGTTACCGTTCACTTCAAAAATAGGACGAGCTCTTCGCGTCTTAGAAAATATTGCAAGTTTAAAACGTTAGGGGATGTCAGAATTTCCAAAAATTGGATTTTTTGTTTTTCGCATTTTCTTAAGGTATACTATCTTAAAAATAGTGTGTAAAACTTTGAAGTGAGTCCAACAAATACTTTTCGAGTTATTCAACAATTAAGAAAGGGCGCTCGGGTGCTCCGGAGCTAGTAGCTGCTGCAAGCAACCAACGTATGGAAGTGGCAGATAAACGCGCTAATGATAACACTCGGAAAGGTAGAATACTACGTAGGCAACAGCAAATTTTGGAAGCTGCTATGACGGCTGAAGAACTATTATATGGCCCAGGAATAGATGACACAGTGTAAGTAATTAAATAATTCGTGTAACTCTACATAAATCGATAGCAAAACTTTAAATGCGTTTTTCTTGTTTTTTGAACTGATGATTACTGTAACTTAAAAACCGCTTGGTAGATTTCAACAAAATTTTTACTGCTTTTGAAAAACATAAAAAACTCGTGCCTGACCGAAGGATTTTTTTTTTTCAAAAATTTAATTTTTTTAAACAATTAATTGTCGGTTCTTTTCTCGAAAACCTGAAAAATATTTCCTGAGGCCGCCAAATTCGCTAATTTTGAAAAAAAGCTTCGATCAGGCACAAGATTATCTACATATTAATAAAACTTATTTCTCTTGTCCGATTGATTTTAGATGAATCTCCAAGGACTTGTGATGATCACCGCAAGGGACTTCTGTAGACATGGGTTCCATACACATGTACTAATGTTGTATTTTTATTTTTGTAAAATAAATCAATTGACTAGTTAAAAAAATTATTGAAAATCATCATTTTTTCGGGCCTCTGACTACGCCTAACCCCTTAATTCATGTGGAATAAATGCATTGAGCTCCTTCGTAAAACTAACCTTATGCGCACGCTTCCAAACTATTTTCTTCAGTTCCTGGAAAATGGAGTAAGACCTCACTTATACGTCCGAGTGCACGATTTCTATGGTTTTCTCCAAAACAATGTACTGGATTTACATTTAAGTATTCAAATGCGCAATTTTTAAGCTTCTCACTTTTAATACAAACCCATATTTCATTGTTACGTTGATAGGTAAAAAACATTGGCACTTATTTTATAAAAAGATATGTAAATAATATACACACATATGTAGGTGCTGGGACAAATTTTCATAACAAGGCTTTATACCTATCTTAACCAGAAAAGGTGATAATATCCAATTTGTTCAATTTACTTCTTTATTTATTTACTTATTTTCATCTAAATAAAACGTTACAAATACTTATTTCAGGTACTAATTATTGAAAATTTTTAAATGTGTAAGATTTTTAGTTTATGGTAGAAATGCAATTTAGCACAAAAGTGGTGTAGTTCACAGCTGCCTATGATGTATAGTGGCAAATTTACTTCGCTGCTAGCGTCGCAAGCATTCGTTAGCTCAGCACACTCGATCTGTACGCGAAAGCCGAGCGGCTGAGCATGTGCGCTGTGTGCACTACTGGTTTGTGTCAAGCTTAGAAGACCCAAATTCAAATGGTTGCATTCATTTTTGAGAGTCAAATTACATTCGGTATATCGCGGGAACAACAAATACCGCTAATATGAGTATCCAAAGTATATACATACATATGTATCATACTTGCACGCTAATTATAACTGTAAGCTGCATCTCACCAATTGCTGTAGTCATTGCGCGTAGATGTATCAGCTCTTGATTTACTCATCCTAAACACATTTTTTTCACATCAAATCCTTCAAAAGAATTTTTCCATCTTTCTACTAATCACTGTGTACAAATCCGCTGTTATTTAACATTGTTAACAAATCTACTCACTAGGTTTACAAGTAAAATTTTAATTCGTACATTCTTTTGATCTTTGAGACAGTTTGGCAAATGCTTTGAAATTAGCTCAATTGAGTATCAGCTGATCACCTAATTTTTGTGCATATTTGAGTATTGAATCATCAGCGCGAGCACTACGAGAGAATGGGCTACATATTATACGTATGAATGTATGTATGTATGCTTAACATTTGAATTGGCATGTGTGGGTACAGTTGTACGTATTATTATATCAAACAAGCGCAAACATTTTGGAGCTTAATGACTAATAAAAAATACAGACTAAATATTTGTGGCAAATTCAATTTTTATGTAATTTTGATGAACATAGTTGGTGCCTTAAGCACGAGATTTAGTGCTTTCTGAACATTAAAACGCCAAAAAAATGATTTAGTGCTTAGTGCCATTTTTTTAGTGATTTTGTTCTGATCTCAAATACAATCTTCGAATATTTCATTTAAATAATTACAATAGAAACATTAAATTATTTAAAATATTTAAAAATGTGAATCTACAAATTTGTATCACTTAATTGGGTTGAAGGGTCGACCGGTCTGAATCAATTTGAAAATGTAACAAATTTAATAATTCGGTTTTGTCATTGCCTTCGTCGAATGTAAAATTTGAGCTCTTTTTTAGCGAAAAGAATACTTTTAAAACAAAATTCCGTACCGTTCATCACATTTTTCAGTAAATGAACTTCTCCACTTAAAAAACGGATCAAAAAGCGAAAATTGTTGTTGATGCAATTAAGTTGTCATATCGATAGAAAACACATTTATTCACAATGAAAATTCAAAGTAGTCAATTTTATGGCCACAAGTTGAAAATTAGTGGAAAATAGATTTTGAAAATAATTTGTGTTATAATGGGCACATTTTACATGGCTAATTTTAATGAGTAGCCGAATAGGTTGGTGCTTGACTACCATTCGGGAGTACGTAGTTCGAATCTCCGATTGCAAAAACTCCTCACAAAAACTATCTGTCGTTCGGAGTCAGCTTAAAACTGTAGACGCACGCCACGAATAGCTGGAGGAGCTTGGCCAAACACCCGAAAAGGGTGTAAACGCCAATTATGTGCAATAAAAAAAACCTGAGATTTTTCCAAGTTTTGTTGCTTTTTGAAATTCAAAACTTGGCAGCACCGCATTTTAGTTGCTTAATATTAAGTAGTATACCGACCACCAGAGCTAAGCAGATTGGTAAATGAAAACCATTCAGTTGGTCGGGCGTTTGATGCCCACCATGAACAATGTGCAACATAAAACAATAAATAATAATAATAAAAAAAATTCTGTTTACCAGGAAAAGCGCTTCTCATAAAGAGCATTTACTATTAGAAGGCTGCATACAACTATAAGCCTACCCATTTAGAGGCCAGCATAAAGACGCACATCCGAAATCGAGAAAAAAACCGCCCTCGCCTCATTTGGTGTTTTTTGGGAGTTTCTTAGGGGGTTATATACAGTTAGAAGGTCGAAAAAAAGCTAATTTTCCAGAATTTTTTCTAAGAAAACTTTTAAATTTATTGATCTTCTACACATATTATGTTATCTTTAAACTGTATTTTAAGACTAAGTATTAGCAAAAATATTTATTTAGAAAGGAGCTACAGCTGATCTCCAGAAGCTCCTCTCAAAAAAGACGTTTTGCCGTGACCTCTATATCTCTAAACTGGATCCTTTGAAATTAAAAAACCAAACAGATTTCATTAAAGTAATGTTGAATCTATTAATTAATCGAAGGAATAAGCAAATAAATTTTTTTGACGAAGTAACGGTTTTTCAAAAAATAAAATCGATTTTTGAACAAAATTTTGGCTTTGAATTCTTTATAAAAAAAATGTATTTATCACGTATCTTCGTAATATGCTGTGAAATTTTCATAGGGAAATTCTCAATATTAAAGCTTCTACAGCCCGTTAACTAGGTAGAGAGCGGTCCGCGCGCTCCTGTACCTCAAACTTTTAACTCATTTATCTTGAACCGACTTTTTTCGAAACGGCGTGGATGAAAAAAAATATTCTACCGAATCATTTGAAGTTTGAATATGTTGTTCAAAATATATATGGCTATCGTCGGCACTAGAATCATAATTTTATTTAAGGGGAACGCCACTGTGAAAATTCAAAAAAATCGATATTTTTTGCATAAATTGTTACTATAACTACTAAAGAAAATTTGGTAAAAATTTTACAGCGAAATTCGCTTTATTCCCGATTCTATGTGCACTTAAGTGAGCACCCGTCGGTTCGGCCCCGTAGCGCTTACGATACGATGCTTTATTTCAAACGCGTTTTTCTCGAATCGACTTTTTTTGATACGGTGGCAACGATTTCTCGAAGACTAATGAACCGATTGTTATCGCATTGGCTATCGTTGTACGTAGTCGATTTTCAAAATTTTGAAAAAAACTATTTTTTTGGGCCTGTTGAAATCAAGAAAATGGTGAAAACCACACATCGAAATTCAAATCACTACCATTTTGTAAAAAACAAAAAAAACGCTACGTACAACGATAGCCACTATGGTGTAGAGTAATAAAATTTTTGGTTTTTTGATTTCAGATGATTATTCATTGCTGTATCGCTGCCACCAGATGACGTCATTTTTTTTTTGACTCGTTACGTTTATTTACATAAATTTGTCAATTTTCAATATTTTTTAATAAAAATTTACATCAACATATTCCAATACATATATAATAAATTGCCTTTTGACCGATCCTCGAATAATTATTCCTACTTACAAAAACAAATTCCCAAAAATCGACTATTTTTTTATTCATTTTATTTCATTAAAGAACGCAATATTAATTTTCGAAATTGACTACACATTAAATGAAAATTTTAGGCACATATTTTTTATACCTTGCGTGGCTGTAGTACATTTTTTAAAACACAATTAAGGATCTTTCAAAAGTGTCGCCTAGATGTCAGTAGTGAAAAATTCCTAGTCGATAACTTTTTTATGTCATCTTTGACGTTTGTTAAGTAGACAGATGTACAGATTTACAGGATAGAACAACGCTCAAAAGTTATAGAAACTTATTATGGAAGTGATTGATTATTTAAAAATAACGTACCGCAAAAATCATCCTTAATGATGAAGCTAATTTCTCACTGGATGCATTTGTCAGCAAACAAAATTGACGCATCTGGGCCGCAGAAAAGTCGCGAATTTCAAAAAGATCATTACATCCACTAAAATGTACTTTTTGGTGCGGTTTTTGGCGCCATTCTTCTTGGAACATGAAAATGAAAAAGCTGTTACGGTTAATAGACATCGCTACAGATAGCGGATTAGAGATTTTCTGTGGCCTGAGCTTGAATTAATAGGCATAGAGGATCTTTATTTTCAGCAGGATGGAGCCACAAATCCCACAACACGTGAAAAATTCACATTATTGCGATCTAGATCATGCGATATAACTCCACTAAACTATTTAATATGTGCTTACGCATATGGCAACGCTATTCGCTCAAGAAATAGGAACGATTTAAAAGAAATTTAACTAAAAATTAAAAAAAATTGCGAACGTTATTGGCCTTTTTGTAAACGAGGGCAGTCTAAACAGATGCAAAATTTCCATTTGGCAGCCACTTTTGAAACACTGCAGCCTTTTAAGTACCTAGGAGTTATGTTCGCATATAACGATGACTCAATTTCCGCAGTCAGGGATCGCATCAACGCCGCCAACAAAGCGTATTACGCCCACCTTAACTTGTTCAAGTCCCGATGTTTATCTAAAACTACAAAGTTAACTATGTACAAGACCCTTATTCGACCAATCCTATCGTGGTGAGGTATGGACTCTTAAGGTTGATGACTGCGCGCAGATTGTTAGCGTGGAAAGAAAAATTTAAAGAAAACTCTTTGACCCAATAAGAATACCTGCAGAATTCGTTTCATGTGATCCGTATGCGCGCTGACTGTACCGGGGAAACGTTGGATCGACGTAGTGGAACACGATCTTAAGAAGATAGACCACTTTGGAGGATCATTTTGAAGGAAGCTTTGACGCACCCCGCGTTGTAACGCTACGAAAGAAGAGGAAAGACTATTTAGTAAGAGATTTTTTGAAAACTTAAGTCTATGTGAATAAGCCAACAATGATTCCAGAGCAGAAACACTACATTTGGATAGAGATTGCTAAACTGAATGCGAAAATGTGTGAGCGAGTCCTTGAAAATTCTCGTATACTTTCGGACAGCCTGTACGCGTGATGATGGTGGACATTTGAATGATGTTATTTTTCACATTAAATTGTTAATAAAAAACGATTTTTGAAACAAAATAGTCCGAAACAGTCCAATTTTTTACATGTTTTAACTTATTTTAAAACAACATCTAGGCGCGTCTTTTGAAAGACTCTTTATTTTTCTCTATCCAGGGGCTTCGAAATCTTTTCGGTACACTAACACACTCTGTATTAGCAAAATATATATATATTTTTTGTCGCGTTGCTGTGTTTACTCGTGCTACTTTAGCGAAGCATTCATTATTTGCTCTAAAGACTACAGAATTCTGATAATTATTTATATGACTCAAAAAAAAAATGGTACACAGATGATTCCAAAACGCTCCTAGGAGTAGGTGCAGAAATAGCGGGGCCTAGAGCGCACAAATCCCTAACAATAAGTACAGGTACCACGATTTGCCATGCGGAGCACTTCGCCATAATGGAAACAGTGCAAATATTATCCAAAAGAGGGTTCGAGAAAGTAAAAATTAAAATACTTTCGGACAGCCAATCGGTGCTCAAAGCCAAGAATACCTTCACATTCAAGTCAAGAGTCCTAATAGAGTGTAACAATGCACTCATCATACTGGCCACTCATAATCAGGTCTCACTGAGGTACCAGGACATGGGGGGACACGAAGACGAAAACGAGAAGGTAGACTTTTATGCCAAAAAAGGGGCAGAAGGATCCAATGAGTTATTGGACCAACCCCATTTTTCGGCTTTAAAAAAAATAATATTAAACAGGAAACCAAAAAAAGGATCAAAAAAAAAATCAGGGAACACTGGAACGGCACAAGCGGCCTTAATCACTACAAAAAGTTTTTGAACTTCAATGTCAACAGAGGAAAATCTGCTCTAACCCAATATAAAAAGGGGCTCAGATTACTTTGTAGGTCACTTACAGGTCACTTTGCCTGTAATAAACAATTTAACCCAATAGGGTTGCCTAGTACAAGATCATGCAAGTTCTGCTGCGATGAAGAGGAGTCTATGGAACACTTAATCACCAACTGTGAGACATTAGACATAGAGCTCTGGGCTCGTACCTACTAGAGGAGGAAGACCTACAATTGCTCTCCCTCCTAAGGAGCTGGTTCGATTCCTCGGTATACTAAATAATCATAATTAAGTAATTAAGGACGCACAATAGATCAATCTGGTCGCAGTGCATGAAAGCCTTAGCCTAACCCGTACAACCATTACCACCCTTCTGGGGTACTTGGACGAACTCTTCTTTCAGTTTATTGTGTGCATCTTGATGTTTTTCCACAATTGAAGGGACCTACAGTTTTAACGCCGCCCCCGAACGGCAAATGATTTTTTTGTAAGGGGAAAGACAGACGGAGCCTGCCGAGGGGCAATCGATTTTTCTAACATTTGATGTTTCTTGCATGTTGATAATTAGTATGGGATGAGAGTATAGTTTGGTAGGCTTAGGATACTTCTCTGAGCTTAATTTTTCAAATCGAGTCTCACTTATTTTTTTCTAAATCGATTTCTGACTTGTCTGCCGAACTGATTACTTCAACTAATCTTCAAAGCTGTAGTACTGCGAGTAGCATATTTTTTGTCTATATTATTAAAAAAATAAAAATAATAATAATTCTGTTAAATGTTTGGCCGAGCTCCTTCTCCTATTTGTGACGTGCGTTTTTTCACAATTGAAGGAACCTACAGCCAACTCCGAATTACAAATGATTTTTCATGAGGAGCTTTTCTATGGAAGAAATACACTCGGAAGTTTGCCATTGCCTGCCGTGCGGCGACCGCTGTTTGAAAAACGTTTTTCTGTTTCATGCACGGAGATTCGAACCTGCGCACTTCCGAATGGTAGTCACGCACAAACTTATTCTGCTACGGCGGTTGCATATTATTACAAAATTTCAAAAATACTGTCTTCGACGAATTGTGTGTTTTTAGACCTGCATTATTTGTATAAAGAAGTTCCAACATTTTCTTCTTCTCGCCTATGAAAATTTTCGATAAAGAGGACTGCAACTTGTCATACTAATTAAAAGGCGCTGGATAATATTCCACAAAATGATAAATTGACGTCGTTAAATGTTGCATTACAAATTTGTCAGAGAAGCATAGAGAAAAGGCTGAGTACTTCCACGCTCTTCTTCTATTTTTTCCTTTCACATTTTTTTTGGCAACGCTGCAATTTTGCCTTCCAATTTCTGCATACGCAGCTGCTACGAATTTCAGCCAACAATGAAATATAAAAATTGTTATTCACGGATTAAATCAGCGAAAAAGTTCTATAGAAAAGTCTAGTCTTAATGCATTAAAGTCTTTTATGCTACATTTGCATATATTTTTCATGCATTTTGAAATTGGCAATTTTTTTTATTTTAAGAAATACCAGTCTTTAGGCTGACCGCTGTTTGAAGCCATTTAGAAATCTGGCAAATTGGCATAATACGATAAATAATTATGATTTGTGTATGAAATAAGGAAAGTTACTTCGCAACACTTCACCATTCGAGAGAAAATAAATGAAAGATAGAATATTTCTGTAGATATCTGGAGCTTGAAAAACTGATGTGGTTTCCAAAGAGGTTTGAGTTCAGTCATTCATAGAAAAATATGTTATGCTTGACCTGATGAGGTTTTCAAGAAAACAAAAATGTGTCAATGTGTCAAAGTATTGGATTATTGCACAGCAACAAGTCTCTTGTTCATCAAAGATATTCTCGGTGAACGGACCCTCAACTCATATGTAGGTATGTATTCAGGAATGTGCAAGTACGAATATATTCTTGTCAGTAATCATTCAGAGGAAATGCCCTGCTGCTCGTAAAATAAGCCACTGCTAATCTAATTTGATCCACTGTGAGGACTCATTCAATAAATTTGCGTTGAGCGTTTTACTGTTCGACATCAATTCTGTTGAAACTAAGTGTCTCCAAACTTTAGATTTAGCTCCTAAAGTGTATTATAACTAGGCAAATGACAAGAAGCAGAAAAAAAATTATAATCGCTCAACTCACAGCGGCACAGATATTAATAGTGGTATGTCATTAAAACCGCCGGGGATAAACGAAAATTGAGAAAAAAAAATTTCAGAACGTTTATAGGTATAATACATATCTGACAACATATTTCATACTATAAAAAAACTAAAAAAGTTGAAAGTCTATAAAAGTGAGCACTACTTTAAAGTTTTTTTTTTAATTTAGCATTTAAAATGAAATATTCATAAATTCTACTATAACTGCAAGGCGATCATACAAAATTTTGATTAATGTCTGTATTTATGACAATAAAATCGAAATAATTCTAAAAACAAAATTTCGAAAGCAATGAAAATCGGTCTCGTACAAACCCACTTTCGAAAAAGGGCTCTTAGTTTTTACCTTGGTGTAAATTTGATTTCTAATAATGCAATAAATAGTCTAAATTATGCATTTATTATCATAAAATTATTGAAACAACAACAGCCACATGGTTTTACGCGCGATATAACTAATTTCCAATAATTTTTTTGGCCCTAAAAAAGTCATTGTAGGATTAGAAATTTTCCGTTCCAACGAAATTTTCCGTTCCGTTCGATTTATTACGATAATTTAACCTCAAAATAAGCTGCTGGTTTATATTAAAAATTTGGTCGTGCGCGGAAAAATGTCTTAGCAGGCATTTTAAACATATTTTTTTGCCAAAAAATACTACTTAAATGCACAATATACAAGTTCGACTGCGGCTGACTTTATCGGATAGTCAGTCCTGTAAGCTGCTGAAATTTTTTTATAACTAACCTGCGATGCTGAAGGGTAGCCACCGTATCCAAATTGTGCATATGCTGCCATTTTTGCAAGTCTTTCAACACTTCAACTTGTTTTGGTATTCGTTTTTCAAGCTTTTTATTGCACAAAGTTCTTATTGCACGAATAGTTTCTTAATATTTTTATTTTTATTTTAGTTTTTTTTTTTTTGTGTATAAAGAAATCAGTAAATCGAGATTTGTATGTCAATGAAATTTATTGCATATTTTTACAGTCAGAACGCTTTCAATATTTCACAAATTTTTACACATTTACATACATACATATATTATTTTATTCTTTACCGCTTCAGTCAATTTCACAGTTTTCCCCATTCGATTGTTCAAAATTAGTTCACTATGCAACGAGTAGTATTACTCGCAGTTTTATTTCGCACTAACAACTTTCGTTCATTTTAATTGATCTACAAATATTTCCGTTATTGCAGCGCATTTTCATTGATTTGTAAACAAAGATTTTCCGTAGTTTTTAAGTTTACCAACAGCGGTTCGGGTGCACTCGCTTTCTTCCTTTCCACTTTTATTTGGGTTAGCGCACTGCCGCCGTCGCCAGTATCCACTGTCAAAATGTGGCGGACACCAGAAGCAACTGCTGCGCATACAGGCAAGCGCATGTGAATCTGAAATTCCTTTGCAGCAACACGTCACTGCAACTGATATTAAGTCAAACGGACATGTAGGATGTCATAGACGCCGATAGAACACAATGCCGAATGCGAAACGCGGCAACAGCAGCAAAAGTCAGTGAGATTGCAATTTACGACGAAACGAAGCAATCGTCAAATTCAATGCTGCCGCAAAAACAAATATTGGAAAGCTTCTTCGATTTGTTCTTTAGCTCACGCGAGCTCACCACGAAATCCGTTCACACTGTGCAACGCCACTCACGCTCGAACACGAACTGGTTGGATATGCCGCTCCGCTCGAGCGCCAAAGCTGTCGCCACCACCACCACGCAATCAAGCAAATGAGTCCAACAAGAATTGACTGCTTCACTGCTGTTTACAGTTGTTGGCTGAGTTGTTGTTATTGCAGCTGCTGCATACAGTCAAGAGCGCCAAGTGATGGAGAAGCGCCAAGAAATTCCCCCCATTTTGTGGAGGCCACTCGTGCATAGGTGTGAAAGAGATAAGTACTAACATTGAATTTGTATTCTTATAAATCTCTTGCTAGCTCTCTGTGAAATTTACGAACTCAGGTGTATGCTCAATTTCTAGCGAGTGCGTTAAGCAGCGAACGGCCGCCCATTTTGCAGCCACCACTTTTAGCTCTTCAGTATCTCTCCAACACATAGCGAGTCAATGCATCTGTTTACTACTCGTTGACGTGGACAGAGCACTCGTTAGCAACTGCTCAACATTGTGTACAAGTCGCCTTGCACTGGAAATGTAGCGGCTGCGTTTCTGTTTGCTGCCTCTTCTTTAACGTGAATATCAAATAAAATGTTACTACTCTCTCTGCTTTGACTGCGCATAATAGCCTCTCGCTTAGGCATAGTTGCTCATTTCTCCACGGCAACAAGTTTCCATTCATTACATTGTTGTTGCACATTTTTTTGCTTGTACTCTCTTGGGGAAATAAAGCAAACATGCTAGTGTTGTTGATTTTATTGCACCAAAAGTTAACCAATCGCGAAGCTTTGCATGACATTGTTGGTGTTGTGGACATAACGTTCAGGTGCGAGTTGTCTTGGCGAAGTCGAGTAGATAGGGTTGCGGCAAAAACGAACAAAAAAAAGAAATAGACGAACAAAAACAAAAACACGACACGAGTGATACAACCATTATTTTTTCCATTTCTTACAAGGCAAAAACAAAACAGCGACTTGGCTAGTTTTCTACGTGTAAATTGTTATTGTTCACCCAGTGCTGAGTTGCTAGGCCAAAGCCACACCCCTTTGTTTTGTATTGTTGTGCATTTGCACAACTGCTCGCTGTGTATGGGCTTTGCTTGTGTTACTTATGTTTCTGCTCCAATTGTTGTTGGATGTTCTTGTGTGTCGTCTTTTTTTTTATTATTTCTGTTTTGTAAATTCATTTCGACCAACCGTGAAGCGCAAATATTCCCGGCACTACAACTCAACTGCTTACAGTAAAACGACGCCAGCGCATTGTTCACACTTTTTCCCCTTTCACGTAGAGTTATGCTTTTTGTATTGTTGCTATACGTGTGTGCTAATCAAAAACAAACAAGAAGGTAGAGAAGTTTTCGTACCATTTTGCAATGCAATAAAATGGCTTTTCGCTCCTTTTCAGGTTGTGGACATTTTCGCAGGCAAAACAGTGTTCGTAAAAATGCATAATATTGTGTTAATGCGTCTGAAAAAGGTTAAGCAGATCATTTAATTTACGTTTTCGTGAGCTTTTGTGCTTAACATGCGTGTTAATTTTTTAGTAGCGCTTAGTAGCAGCAAATCACATTTGCAAAATGGAACAAAAGACTTAAGTGACAAACTTTTGTAAATATGTATTATACTTACACATACTTATGTTGTATGCAAGTGCTTGTAATATTTGCTAAATTCACATTCAAGAAGCCTGTGTAAAACAAAGATGTGTATTATTAAGGTATTTAAAATAATGCGTGTCAGAAATGTTAAAATGCATGAGGCTAAAATATTAGTTTACAAACATATGCAAATATTACATCAGTAAATGATGGGAGCCAAGATTATTATACGCCATTTTACAGCGAGGCTTTTGCAGAACTCTACTGCATATTAATTTTAAATATGTACCGCTGAACCCCTCAAATCCAATAAACGCAAATAAACACAATCGCTTCATAGTGTTAATTTTGTACTCTAATAAGCATCTTTTCGGCTGGGTTTTCAGAGCGATTAAAATTTCTGACTATCTAAAAAGCATACACATAGAAATACAGATACTAGCCATGCATTCTAACGCACTTCTTTGTTCCGTGCACTGACTGTACGCTGTGTGTTTGCTACTTCGAACCACTTACTACTTTTTTAATGAAATATTTTTTTTTTTTATTTTATTTGTCCATTTTTTTAAATGAATTATGAAATATTTATATGCTTATGAAATTATCCTATCCTAGCAATATAATTCTTCTGTACGAGCCTGAAGTCTGAGCCGAAGTCCCCTAACTCCTCCTAAATGACTAGGTCAATTTTGATGAAATTTTGCATGTGTTTGGGTTGGTCCGTACATGGGATTTAGGTAGGTGGCGCTTGAATTTGAATTCCAGGAGGCGCTGAAATGGATTTGTTGCTATAACCCATATTTATATTCCAGCTTAATTTGAATTAAAAAATGTTTTCGCACTAGAAATAAAAAAAATACTTTGGAAAAAAATTTATCACTTAATGGTTATATTATATAGTCGAGTTATGACTAAAATGCGTTTTTTTTTATATTATTTCTTAATTTAATTTAAATCATGAATTATTTGAATCTGATATGAAAATATATTCCTCCTAAGACAATGAACCATTTTTAAATAAGAAACTTTTAAATTCATAGTCGGGTTTGTGCAACATAGGCAGCTTTGATATGTTTTTTTTTTATTTTGTTTTTTTTTTTTTTTTGCAATACTTGTTCACCATTCAGTCACTTGGCTTTTTCTAACTTGATCACTGTGTTTCGGTCTTAAAATTAAAATAAAAATAAAATTCATCTGTCAATAAAAGGCAGTTAGGTGAAAGGGTTGATGTGCACCTCTGCTACTCCCGAAGTAGCAGCGAAGGGCCATTTGGATACCATTATGAGGTCACCAACAAGCAAATATCTATGGACTTTAGATTGGGGGATACAGTAAACTAAAATTTAAAATACTGAATATATTAACATCGCAAGTTGTAAGATATAAAGCGCAGATTGCGAGATTTGGTTGAGATCGCTTTTTATTGTTAGGTGATACTCGTCGTGTGCTTTCATTTAACCATATAAACATACAGCTATTAGTAGACGAGCCAACGATACGGCAGCACAGCTATTGCCGGGTATGTTAGTTGAATATATGTGAATATAAAATAAACCCCTATCAATAAAATATGATTGCACTAAATAACTGAAATTTTTTAAATCCGCCAAATAAATGCAAGTATTCGCTATTTCTGGCACAATTTGGTTGCGTTTTAAGAGATTCAACTTTATAACTATCTACTAGGTTGTTTAATAAGTTTTCCGGTTCGATAAGAAAAACTGTATTTTATGGTTTGAAATGCACTTTACTATTCAGTATAGTCGCCCTGAACATCAATACACCTGTTCCAACGAGATTCCAATTTATGAATTCCATCCTTGAAGTGAGAATCTGGAAGGGCTGCAAATACAGCTGTGATGACCTCATCATTTATTGAAAAACACTTTCCACGCATGCATTTTTTTAAGTCTGGAAACAGATTGAAGTCACTAAAGGCTAAATCTGGTGAATTTGGTGGATGCTACAACAGTTCGTACTTTAATTCATGGATTCATAGATTTTTTCGCCATTATCAAAATGCTCTTGTGACACTGCGCATTTTCCTGATGAAATTTTTTTTTTCTTTTCTAAACTAGGTACTTTTTTACGAATTTTTTCCTTCAGCTGGTCTAAAAGGTTAAAATAGTATTCAGAATTTATAGTTTTACCAGTTCTTAAGTAATCCACGAACAAAATTCCTTTCGCATCACAAAAAAAGATGCCAATACCTTCTTGGCCGATTTCTGAACTCGAACTCGCTTCGAAGCTCAAGAACCAGGGTCACGCCACTCTTTAGCCTCATGTTTTGATTTACGATCACGGTGGTAGACCCAAGTCCCATCCGCAGTGATAAATCGATGCGCAAAATCCACTTTATCCTTTCGAAAATGCTTTAAATGTTGCTGCGAAAGTCACATTCGAATGTGTTTTTGTGCCACTGCTCGCGAATGCCGCAGCCATTGTACTCGTACACACAGCTTTCTGAAACCCCATACTTCAATGAAAATATTGCTTACACTGCCCAATGAGATCTCTAAGGATTCTACTAAATCTTTTTCAGCTACTCGACGATTTTCCAATAGGATTTTCTGTATTTTTTCTACGATTTCTGGCGTTTTTGCTGGTTTTGGACGCTCTCTACTTCAGTCGTTTTAGAGGTTTGCAGGACATCGTTTAAATTCAGCAACCCATCATTCTACTGTACAAATTGATGGCGAGACGTCCTTATACACTTTCAGCATTCGTCTAGAAATTTCCTTTACTTTTAAGGGGGGACCCTCATTTATCGGGTCAAAAAAATCGATTTTTTGGAAATAATTTTAATCTATTCTACAACTATTTAAGAATATACTTTCAAAATTTCAAGTCGATATCTGTATTTTTGAAGGAGTGACAAAATTTTTAACAGGACGCGACGGGTGGCCTGATCGCTTGTATCCAAAACTTTAAACGCGTTTTTCTCGAAACATCATTTTTCGATTTTGTGTACACAATTGAGAACGCTGTATTGAACCAATCAGGCTTTACAATAGCTCATTTTAAAGATAATTAAATTGTTTTCAATGTGACATTAAGTGTTTTTTTAAAAAAAAAGATTTTCATATTTTTTTGTAATTTTAAAGTCAATTTTTATGCATGAAAAATCACTTTTAACATAAAACTGGGTAAAAAATATCAATTTCGACATTTTTTTTTTAAATCAAAATGTCACATCGAAGGTATTATCCTAAAGTTTTAAAAAAAATTTGGTTTTTTTATTTCAGAAAAAAATTCAGAGCGCTAGAATGTACACAGATAGAATGAGGTGCCATGGACGAGGTGTATATTTCCATACTTAAAATGTTTTTTTTCTTCTCCGAAAATTTTTGTAGACAGTCAAGACATTTATTAAAGTACTTTATGAATTACAAAACGTTTGAAGTTATTTTACCTGAGAAAAAAATTCCCAAAAATTATGCATTTTTCGACCGTCTAAATGAGGGTCCCCCCTTAAACTTTCCAAAAATAAAAAATCAATAACCGCACAGTACTTGATTTTTTCCATTGTAGAAAATAGTGTGACACGTCAATGCTAAATGTCTTGGAAAAAAAGAATGGATTGACAGATTGAAATGAAACTCCACATGCGTTCATATGAGGAGTGTACCAACATAACAAAAAAATTTGGCTACTTCAACGCCCTCTCTTATCGAACTGCAAAACTTATTGTACAACCAATACAACGATAACTTCTTTCAACCTTAATTTTGTTTCCATAGATTTGTACTTCTATTGACAAAACTCTTAAACTTCTTTGAAGACAGTAAAAGGGTACATATTTGCATATACACATGCATACATACATACATACATACCTACATACATACATACATTCAATTGTCATAGGGGCTCTAAGATACCATATTGAAATTTATGATCATTTTTGCCATATAAACTTAGCAGATATATGCCAAGTGAGCCTTTGTAGCATATCCCTTGCAAGACCACAACAACTCTCATTTTTGTGCTTAAAGCATCAAAAGTTATCAAAAAAAATATTTCTGCCATGAAAAAAAAAGTGTCTACTATCATTTGAATAGGAAATGTGGCCCAAATCTATTACTGGAATGAGTGTGTAAACTATGAGGTAAAGTGTCGGACCAGCGTTAACCCTGCAATACCTAGCGTGATCTCTGCAAGTACTTATCAAGCAGCTCACGGCCTCCGAGAATAGCTGAAGCACTCCTGGATACTGGGGCCACAGCACCCACTGGATACCTGCTAACGTGAGAAGGCGCCCTGGCTGGTTGCTGTAGTATTCTGAGACCTTAGTAAACAAGAATGAAAGCTTGCTCAAATGGCTACCGGGCTAATGCTGCAGCGCCCCCGTTCTATTAAAACTTTGGCAAGTTTCCGTATACGCTCGTCATACGTCAGCATTAAGTTGGTGGCGCTGGCTCAGTTTAGAAATCCTGACTAGCCCCGTCCTGGCTCTGAACTCTATTGCCTATTAAGCGTGGAATCAACTCTTGCCTGGTCTCGCTGCCCACATAGATAACCATGGAGACATTTAGGGAAACTGCACTTCATGTGAGGATAGCGACCTGAAGACGGGACCCAATAGACATGAGAATGGGCAATCATTTAAAACAAACACAAGAAAAAGAAGCAAGTGAGAAAAGAACAGAAGATGGAAGCAAAGATAGACAAAATGAGGATCCAGGAAAAAGCAACAGCATATTTCTAAGATATTCGCCTGTAAATAATGCATCGATTCTGAATGCATCTGAATTCGGATCAGCTCACACTACTCTCAAGGGCGTCATAACTAACTGTTCCACAAATGGCATCGCGCATACAAACATCAGTGCTCAGAAGAAAGACACCTCCCAGTATCAGAGGGCTACAATCAGCGCAGCAGACGCCAACCAGCTCTCATGCAGCAGTATAGTAGAACAGCACGTCACTCCCACCGCAGCAAACGACAACACAGACAAGCTGAAACGACTGCACGAAAGAGGAAAACGATTGCACGACGTAATTGAAATGTCTCCTCGGCTCGATCTGATCGAAAAAATTAGGAGGAGGTTGCGATCTCCCAATGCAGGCTGGTTATAAATACAGTATTTTTAATTAAATTTTTCTTCAGTAGTCAGTAACAAAATATTTTTAATCAATTTTTTTCCAGTAGTCAGTAAAAAACTATTTTTAGTGAAATTTTTATCCAGTAATCAGTAAAAAAAATATTTTACTGCAATTTTTTTCAGTAATCAGTAAAAGTTTAGTGGTAATGCAAATTAAATTTTAGTATCCGGAAAGATTTACTGATTAGTGATATTTTTAATGCAGTAAATATATAGATAATGCAATGTGCCCATCTGTGTAAATACTATGCAGCCAACAAAGTGGGAGTATCCAAAATGGCTTAGCTGTTGGATGAAACGCTGAACTACAGACGCTGATGAAAGGCAGCAGAAGACGAAAGCGCAAAGTTAAATCTTCGCAAGAAAGTTCATGTATTGCGTTCATGTTTGTATGTATTTAAGAGCCGAATGGGTTTGTGCGTGACTATCATTCGGAATTCGGAGAAATCTCTTAAAACGGCAAAATGAAGAAAATGTTTTTTTCTATAGTTGCTACTCGATTCTAACATAAACTAAACGACATAAACCAAGCTTCGACATATGGTAAACAAACTGTTTCGACACATTAGTGATTTTGTTTTGGTATCATATACTTTTGGTTTTATGAGAATGTCTGATTTTTGAGCCGAATAATCGTCATTTGCGGAAAGTGTTTATTTTCCTCTTTCATTCGAAAAGAACGTCGGCTGAAGCGCATCGAGAGCTACAAAAAGTTTATGGAGATGCTGCTTTAGGTAAATGAAACAACGTGCGGAGATTGGTTCTGTCGCTTCAAAGACGGTGATTTTAATGTTGACGACCGTCCGCGTGAAGGAAGGCCAAAAACCTTCGAAGACGTTGAATTGGAGGCATTTCTCAATGAGGGTCTGTGTCAAACTTGAAGAAGAGCTTGCTTGAGTATTAGGAGTTACCCGCCAATCCATTTCCAAGCGATTGCATGCTTTGGGAATGATTCAGAAACAGGGGACTTGGGTTCCTTATGTATTAAAACCAAGGGATGTTGAACGTCGTTTTTGCGCCTGTGAACAACTGCCCGCGTCGTGACGGGTGATGAAAAATGTATTCAATTCAGCAATCCAAAGAAAAAAAAATCATGGGGACAGCCCAGTCATGCTTCTACGTCGTCGCCTCGGCCGAATATTCACTCTGCGAAAGTGATGCTATGTACAGGGTGCGCCATCTCGAGCTTCGGTATGGAAATATTGAATAACTTTGCTATCCATTGTCAGAAGGACTTGAGAAAAAATAATTTGGAAACGTCAATTCAGTACAATTTTAACGATGAATAACTTTACACCTAAAGAACGCGCGGAAATTGTGACCATGTATTTGGAAAATGGTCGTTCAATTGTGCTTGCTCAACGTGCATACCGTCGAAAATACCGCGGTCGTAAAGTGCCTTCTGATAACACCATACGCAGTCTGACTAAAAATTTTGAAGAAACGGGGTCTGTAGCAAATCATCAACGTGTTTCAGTTCATAAAAAACGCTCCAATGAAATTGTTGAAACTGTCAAGCAGAGTGTTTTGAAAAGCCCAAATCTGTCATATCGTCACCGTGCCCAGCAGCTTAACATAAAAGGAACCACTCTTAGAAGGATTTTAAAAGAGGATCTTCACATGTTTCCTTAGTGCAAATAACTCAACGATTATTGCCCACTACATTGGAAGCGCTCAGGACCAACATTAGATCTGAAATAGAGGCAATATCACCCGAAATGCTAGCAAAAGTAATGGAAACTTCGAAAAAAAGAGCACAATATTGTGTGGCTCGTAAAGGTGGTCATTTGTGGGATCTTGTGTTCTAAGTGCAGTTGAAACAGATGTAAAGGACAAAATCAAATAAAAAAACACCAACAAACATTCAATTTTGCTAGTTGCTAAGTTATTCAATATTTCCATACCGAAGCTCGAGATGGCGCACACTGTATTTGGTGGGACCAAGTTGGTGTTATTTATTTTGAACTGTTAAAACCAAGCGAAACCATCACTGGGAATCGGTATCGACTTCAATTGATGTAATTGAGCCGAGCACTGCGCGAGAAGCCGCCGCAATACGCGGAGATGCATGAAAAAGTGGTTATACAGCATGACAACGTTCGGCCTCACGTTGCCAAACCCGTTAAAATCTACCTGGAAAGGTAGAAAGGAAAAGGAAAATGAAAATTCTACCCCACCCACCATATTCTCCAGATATTGCACCGTCCGATTATCACCTGTTCCGATCGATGGCACATGGTCTAGCTGACCAGCAGTTCCATTCATATGAAGACATCAAAAAATGGCGTGATCCGTGGATAGCCTCAAAAGATGAACAGTTTTACGGCGACGGTATACGAGATCTACCAGAAAGGTGGAAAAAGTAGTAGCCAGCGATAGGCAATACTTTCAATGATTCACTTGTCACCATTTTTTCAGAATAAGGTTGTATTTTCATCAAAAACACAGCGAAAACTTAGTTGCGCACCTAAAAATAGCAGCCGCCCCTTGGCAGGCAATGGCAAACCTCCGAGTGTATTTCTGCCATAAAAAATATCTGCTGTTCGGAGTCGGCTTGAAACTGTAGGTCCCTCCATTTTGTTTAACAACAACAGGACGCACACCATAAATAGGAGGAGGAGCTCGGCCAAACGCCAAAAAGGGCTTAAGCGCCAATCTAAAAAAAAAGAAGGGAATAATTTTGTTAATAAATTGTGTTTGAAATTTTTCTAAAAAATTGTTTGGTTTTATAAACTTTCAGAAATCTAAATCTCAAAACGTGCTGCAACATTTTAATAAATAAAACTGCTTCCATCAGCAACATGGATTAATTCTTTATCACACCGAACATACGAAAACCTCTTCTGCATATTCAAATTTAGATTTTATTGTAGCCAAATAACTCCTTTCTGCGAATTGATTTATCTAAAAAAAAAAACAATTATATATCCATGCATGCATACATACACACATTAATTACCCTAAAAATTGCTACCTACCTCATTTCACATCTCTGCGAAAAAACAAAAAAAAAATATTTTGACATTCCAGGCACTTATAAAGCGAGCAATCGTGCAATATTTATTACTCATTGCAAAAACTAATGTCACTGCGTTTCGAAGCGAGTTTGAAATGGATATGAAAACACTCAAACACAATGAAATATGCGGCACGCATTGTGCGATAACCACAGCGACAGATGTTGCAATTAAAACGGCATAAAATACATAGAAGACCGCACCATTTCACTGACGCGCCGCAGGACGAAGGATATGCAGAGGAAGGGAACGTACACGGCTAGCAATCGATTCTGACACATTAAAAGGCGACAAACGGGGATTAAAAAAAATGCGTGTGGAAAGAAAGGAACAACAACTAAATTGAATTAAATACATTCATAGCCTTTGCACAATTTTACAGTTACGCAAATGGCGAAAATGCCAAATAACCGAGGAGTAGCGGAAAGTGCAGAAAGCAACGTAGTAAGGGCGAAAAAGCAAGCTGGGTGTGTTTCTACAAATATTTAGAACGGTGTGTGCATGTATTTGTTGTGGCAGCGCGAAGGATGGGCGCATGACAGTGTCACTTTTTGACAGTTGACAATTCAATTGTCAAAATAGCTTTTCAACGTAGCGCAAAGAAATGAGAATGAATATTAGCGCTGACTCAGAGCTGTTAGGGGGAAATAGCGCAGAGCGTTTAAAGAGCTTTTAACGCATTTGAAAGTATGCGCACCACTTTTTGCTATAACAAGTGCGTTTTCTCTTCGAAAAGGCAGTTGGCACTGGCACTGGAGCGCCATATGTGCGGCGGCACAGTGGGTGGTCGTGCCACAAATGTTTACGCCACAAATCAACCACATGTGGTTCGATGCGATTTATCGATTTGCAGTCTCTTTGGTCCCGGTTGATTGATTGTTTCTACGGCCATTGAACCGGCAGTGATCAAGCAGCGATGCGTATTAGCAAGTGCGTGTGTGTAGGTGTGCAATTCTTGCAACGACTTGGTGCGTTGTAATTTAGTAGAAAAGGCGGACAGGGTAATGAATGGCGAGAGTACTTGCAAGAAGCAAAAAAAGAAAAGAACAGTCAACCACTAAATGCTAAGCAATGAAAATATGAACAGCAGCACAACAGGGCAACAGCACCACAGAGCAGTCGGTCAGCCAAGGCGCAACTCTTAAAAAACATGTTGAGTAATGCAACAAATCGAAGTCGACACTTAGGCGCTCAGCAGGACACAATGACCGTTTTTCTACTACAATGACGAATTTTTTGTTTTTGCTCTTGTTACGCTTGCAGTGACAACTCAGCACGGAGGCAATAAGGCGAGCGTCTTACTTCGCACTCTTTTATGCCCCGGCTCTTTTTTTTTTGTTGCAATTTTAGCAAATACCATTTTGTGCTGCTCTGACCTAGCGCACATTTTTCCATTTGTATTTTTTTTTTTTTTTTGTATTAATTTAAGTAAATGCGAAAAGGGCGGCACTTATGTTGTTAATACGCGTACTTTAGCACCGCAACGCACCGCACGACTACTTTACTCCAGCACCGAATTTATTATTTTTTACTCAACTGCTCACTTGTACACACTTTTTATGTACATACATGCGCCAGTAAACGCAGCGCCAAAAGTTTCTAGCTTTCGTTTATTTACAATTTTCGTTGCATCAGTCACACTTTGACAAAATTTTATAAGTTCATTCGTTTTTATTATTCTGCCGTAAAATGTATGTATGTGTGAAATGCGATAGTAAAAAACAAAAGCAACAATAGCAAGTAGAGTAACGCAGCGGACATAAACGAAACCACATGTGCGCCACCCCATTTCGGTGGAGGCCATACATCACACCATAACCCACGAGGCTTCAGCACATCAAACAATTTATTGCTCACCTTTTTGAAACGTGAATGAACTAAAATACTTTAGATAATAAAGTATGAAAAATAGTAAAATAGAAAAAAGCAAAGTAAATAAAATTCTTCTGAAGTACACGTAAAAATTCACGCGATGCAAGAGCAGTGAGGTCGTAAAATTTACGTTCATACCAAGGCTCTCATGGTATGTATAGATATTTTCACATCCGACTTAATAGGTTTTCTCTTAGCCATATATCGGAGAAAAAACTATATGAACTTAGAGTATTATTAAAGTTTGTTTTAGATAACCATTTTTACTTACTTAGAACGAATGCCAGTATGCAACTCGCGTTGAAGCAAAAGATCGCAGCTAACAAAAAGGAAGCTCCTAAGACTTTAGTGTATGTTCACTAGGATGTGTGTCAGTCCCTCGATGAAAATAATTACGAACTGGATGGGGAAATTCCTAAATGGAAAGCAAATATAAAGTGAACAATATGTAGCAATAAATTATTTGGTAAGCAACAAGATTGGTATGGTGGTGAACGAGGACAAAACGAAGTACCTCCTATCATCAAACAAACAGTCGGCGCACTCGCGTATCGGCATCCGCGTCACTGTTGACAGCTATGATTTCGAGGTTGTAAAAGACTTCGTATACTTAGGAACCAGCATTAACACCGATAACAATGTCAGCCTTGAAATCCAACGTAGAATCTCTCTTGCTAACAAAGAAGAAGAACAAGACTTATAGAATAAAAGCAGAGCTAGGAAATCATATAGATTTTGCAGTCACTAAGGACTATTTCGTTATTCGTTATAAAATTCAAAGATCGTCCATGAAAGCTGGGTTTAATGGGGAAAGGATAACAGCAATTGGCAAATTTGCAAACATTTATATTAGGTTTTTAGGTGGCGCCTTGCCAAAACAGTTACTGTATTTTTCGCGATTTTGACAAGTCTGACGTCAGTTCCCTTTCCAATATAAAACAAACGAAATGAGGAGAAATTACATGTTTGTAAAATCAGTGAATGGCTTGGTCATATGTATATGAAGGCTTGTGGGGCTTAAATTAAACAAACTTCTGAAAACGAATAAATTATTATTTATAAATTGTGAAAAGATAAATAAATATAAATCATCCGAATGCAGTTTTTTTCCTTGCTTTATTCCGGCCACCTAAGCTACACATTGAAAATCGGATATAGTTTTCTACTCCTGTAAATCTATAATATCTATGTTCGATAAAAAACGTATGGATGCCTAGTTTGATGGGAAGCTCTTCGGAACTCCTATAATAACTCTAAGCTGGGGAGGGTGCAAAGGACTGCATGCATTGGCATCACCGGAGCATGTAAAACTTGCCGGAGTGCTGCCCTGAATGTCCTTTCGCACTTACTTCCCATCTACTTTTCCGTCATTTGGATCGCAGCTCAAAGTGATATCAGGTTAAAAGAGATTGCCCTCTGGAGGCAATCTCTCAAGGGACACGGTAGCATTTTCGGGCAGTTAACACCGTATTTCTCAGAACTTCAAACAGATCTCTCTATCCGCAAACTAGAGTTTGATGGTCGTGCTAGGACAATCTTTCCAAATAGGCAAGATTGGATCGAGGGGAAAATCTGCATCGAAGCTTGCACCTCTGTCTTTACTGACGGTTCCAAGCTTGAATCGGGAGTCTGAGCAGGGGTTTTCTCTAAATCAGCCAATTTATCTATCTCCGTTAAACTGCCGAACACTGTTAGTGTTTTTCAAGCCGAAGTCTTTCCAATCCTGCATGCAAGCAAAGTACTTAGGGAACACGAGAGCGAGGGAGATATTAACATTTCCTCCGATAGTCAAGCCCCGATTAAGGCTCTGACGACGCCATGGTACAGAACGAAATTAGTAAACTCTTGTAAGAAGGAGATAAAATCTTTTGGGGGTGCAGGTAACATTTCTCTGATCTGGGCTCCAGGACATAGGAACATAGAGGGAAACGAAGTTGCTGATGAGCTTGCCAGGAAGGGGACTGAATCGGCCTCAGGGACCTCCTACCCGGTTATCGGCATCCCCCTGACAGGTGTTAAAGGGGAACTGCACAAATTATTTCTCAGTAAAGCGCAGAAAAGATGGAGTTCCATTTCCTCATGTGCTATTTCCAAAACCCTTTGGCCCCAAAACGATATACAAAGGATTCAGAAAGTCTTTTGGTCTCCTCGCCATTCAATTTTCAAACTCGTTGCTGTGTTTACCGGTCACTGGACGATCGACACACACGCGGAAAAGCTAGGGTTACCGTTTAACCCCCACTGTAGAGCATTTTCTCAGTAAATGTCCGGGTTTGGCAGCTAGATTACTAAGGTCACTGGGTGCTCCTTTCTTCGCCAGCCTGGGGCAGTGCGCCAACCTAAATCCAATCAATCTTCTCCATTATATCAACAGCTCTGGCTGGCTGTAGATATCTGTCTGTTGGAGGTCTCATAATGGTATCAAAACGGCGCTCCAGTGCTACTTAAGGAGTGTCAGACCTTTTCAGGCAGTCAAGCATCTATCAAGGCCTTAGACTCCAACTCCATTTCATTCAAACTAGTCTTACAGTGTAGAGAGGAAATAGAATTGCTTAGTCATTGGCTTGAAATTACTCTGATATGGGTTCCCGATCATACGTGACATACGGGGTAATGAGATACCGGATAATCTAACAAGAAAAGTTTCGGCACTAGACATAGCAGAGGCGGTGGCAATCGCCACCCCACTAAACACAATGAAAGCATTCATTACTTCACACTATCAGGCTTTAGCCGAAAGAAGGTGGATTCAATTAACTACATGTATTACGGGCGGCCGCCGTGGCCCCTCGGCAGGCAATGGCAAACCTCCGAGTGTATTTCTGCCATGAAAAAACTCCTCATAAAAAATATATGCAGTTCGGAGTCGGCTTGAAACTGTAGGTCTCTCCATTTGTGGAACAACATCAAGACGCACTCCACAAATTGGGTGGGATAGGGTGTACGCGCCAATTATATATATATATATATTACAACAAAAAAATACATGACCGTCGTACAAATCCAAAAGACAATTTACCTATTAGGATGCTCTCGACCAAACAATTCACGCATCACTTACAGGTCATTGGAAGGTAGCGGATCATGCAGTCAGACTCAACCTTCCTTTCAATCCCATCTGCAGAAGCTGTCAAGTGGAAGGAGCGAAGGAAAGACTTTTCCACTACTTATGTGAATTTCCAGGGCTAGATAAGGCAAGACTTCGCTCTTTCGGTAAGCCTTTCGTACAGCAAATTAATGAGATCTCAGACATCGAGGGGAAAAAAATTTCTGCTAAATACTTGGATTTTACAATATGGATCTGACTTAAAAAAAATATATAAAAAAAAACCAAAAACAGTGGTACTAAACCGGTGCTGGTCGCTACTTAGAATTATTTCAGTAGAAATACCGAACCACTTCAACAACAACAACAAAACTCAAAATGTGTATTGAAACAAACTTAAAGTTCGAAGGATGACCCCGCGTATTTTACCTGTCGTTACACTCTCATTTTATATTTAAAATACTCCACTTTAAGTGAAATTATAAATTAGTACGCCGACTATATTTACATGTACTTAGACTACCAAATTCTTGCAGATTTACGACAATTGCAAATCAAATAAATTAAGTATTTATAATCCGCTTGAACCGACATGAATAAATTCTCAACTAAATCTGCGTGTATTCATTCGTCGCACATCAGGTGTTTCATTTTCCACACTCAATTTGTGCCTTGACCATTAATCCTTAGCGCTGGTATTACACACACACACTCTGCGTCGCACACACACACACTCACTTGGCTATAAGTGTGAGCGCTTGTTTGCCAAGATTCGCTGTGCAAACAACAACAAATGAATAAATCCACACAACATCATTAACGACGCATTAGCGAAATGAGCAGCACTCACTTGCAACCAAACACACATACACAGGAGTACACGCATGTAAGCTTAATATCAGAAAACAACAATTTTAGTAGTTTTGTGATAAGTGTAAATAAGATATAAATGTTGAGCAAAACAAAGCCGTTTAATGCAATTTACCATTTATACCGCGTAACTGCGCTTAGCCCTCCACTGCACTCACTACACCCTCACCGAAGCGACCTTTGTGCATTTCACCCTGAATCAAGCACCCTCATCTCCTTATCAAATAAACTAAATCCTCTACAACAGCGAGGGTTATTGGAACGCACAAGTGCGCGCGCCTTATGGTATGCCAAACCATTCACCAACACTCATCTTCATAGTATTTCCACGACGTGTAATTGTATGCGTAGGTAATAGCCGATTTCGAGGTTTCAAATCTCCTTCAGCTGCTTCAGTTCGGCCTTTTGACTCAAACACTTTAATGCACAGCGGGACTTACAGCTGCCCGATAATCACATTGGCTTCCATCACACATACACTTACACACGCACATGCGATGTAAATGTTCAGCGTTAATTTGTTTGTGCGCTACTTGTCAGCTCCCAAGTGGGATTATGTCACTTCCGTTTGACATTTGCATTTTTGATTGACACATTCTCCACTGAACCGTTATGTGGCCAATACGTTTTTGTTATACGTTTGTATTCATTTCCAAGGCGCCATCGCAGCGCATATTTACAGACTCAATGAAATGGTGGGCAGGTATGTTTCTTGCGCAAAAGCGATGCTTAAGTGCCTTCATACATACATACATACATACATACATACATACATATTATGTATGTATATTTTTGGGCTAGGTTTAAGGGATTTTCGCAATTACATTTTAAACAATTTTTCCAACTTTACGCATAAAATGTGTTGTTGTATTCGTTGCGCTATCAAGGATTAATTCGAATGGCAATGAATGAAATGCGCTATTTTCGCATACACTGCCAGATTAAGCAGATTTTTCGTTTCTGGATATGTAAATTCAAAGATTGTAAGTATGTACAAATGTGCACATGTATGTGTATATTTAACAACGAATTTACAGATTTTTCAAATTTATTTTTTCCAGAGCAAACAGGCTTTCAGAATTAGAGCAGGAAGGTTGTGACACATATCAACCCAAGCAGATCGTCCATAAACGAAAGTCCTTAACGAGATATGATTTTACGCGTGACAGTGAAAGACAGCAGTCGAATGAATTTTTGTACTGGCTGCGAAGGCCACTGTGCGCATAGAGCACCAAATTACTGAAAACTTTTTTTCTTAAGAGCGATCGAACTTCGACAAGTTGTGGCAAATAAATAAAATCCACAAAATATAATAAAGGGTGGTTAAATTTCAAGGGCCGATGTTGAATGTGAATCACGCCTAAACGTCAGCGACACCGTTGGACTTCTTTCTTTGGAGTTATTTGAAAGAAAAGGTGTACGTCGATAAGCCAGGAACAATTCAAGAGCTAAAGGATGAGATAATTCGGCACATTAACGGCATAGAACTTCAATTATGCCTCAGCGTCATCGAAAATTTGGACCATCGGATGGAAGTGTGCCGCCGAGACCGCGGCGGCCATCTGGCCGATATTTTGTTTCATACGTATTTGAGCCATACCAGTATTATTATAATAAAGACAAATGACAGTAATTTCCTAAAAAACTTGTATTTTATTCAAAATCAACACCGGCCCATGAAACTTAACCACCCTTTAGATGAGGAACTATTTACATTTAGTGGTCTTTGGAAGTGTGCCGCTGAGGCCGCTGAGGCCGCAGAGTTCATTTGGCCAATATTTTGTTTCATACGTAATTTAGCCATACCAATATTATCATAATAAAGAGAAATGACAATAATTTCCTTAAAAAATTTACTTAGATATGAAATTTTTTGTAATGAAACTAATTTTATTTAATCCCGTAAATATTAAAGAAAAAAATTTCAATTTTCATTCGAAACCATCACCATTTGCTAGGAATATTGTTTTAAGCCACTGCTGTATGGGTTTTGCCATATGGGTTGGAGCGCAATTTTGCTGTTCTTGTTTCGCAGAAACGAAAAGATATAACGCCCTTACAAAACGCTCCCCACCGAAGGCCGGATGGTGGCCACGATGAACAACATTTGGCCTTTGGAATACAATTTTTGGCGTCTGTCGAAGTTTTATCATAGATTTTGTCGTTTTGCTTATTAAAGACTTTTTCAACAGTGAAAATTTTCCCATCTGTGAAATGAATATTTTCATGGCCGTTGACCGCGTGCCACCGAAGAAGCTGCTTGCATCTGTCGAGTCTAATTTTCTTCAAGTGCGTTGCCAAAAGATGACCAGTTGAGCAACGGGAGGCTTTTATGTGCGGATCATCTGTAATTAGTCTTGATATGGATCTGGTCGATATATTAATTTCCCTGGACGTGATTTTCGGCTTTCTAAGGATATTTCTGCGAACGACTTTTATGGCTGCACTGGTTCGAACCACATGAGGATGGCCACTTCTGTTTTCCGAAATATGAATTTTTTTTCAGCAATTCGTAAGTCTCCCTTACACTTTTATCACACATCTCTTTATATATAAAATATAGAAAAATATATAAATATATAACCAACTTCAGACCCCTCGCGCAGTTGATGCACGTGCATCATAGTTGGCTAGATGACAGTTGTTAGTTGGCTAAATGACAGTCCAGAGTATTGTTTAAAAGCACGAGGAAGACTTCTGCCGAGAGTAAGTAAGAAAGGAAATCAGTAATGGATTTGAAACGGAATAGTGTGATTGCGTTATATTTGGCTGGAAAATCACAACCAGCGATTGTTCATGAGCTCGACCACCTTAAAGTAAATAAAGTTTTTGTTTATTGCGCCATTACTCGTTACAACGATACTGATAGCATCGCGAAATGTCATGGCGGAGGTCATCAAAAAACTGCAACGTCACGGGAAAAGGTTCAAAAAGTGAAGAATCGATTTGAGCAAAGTCCCCGACGAAGTGCCAATCAAATGGGGAAAGAAATGAAAATATCTGACCATAGCATCTGCTGCATACTGAAAAATGATCTCAAAGTTAAGCCTTACAAGATCCAAAAGGCGCATGATCTCACACCAAAGCAGCAACAAGACAGACTTGACAGAGCAAAGGAGTTGCTTCGTTTGGTCGCAAGCGGTCAATTTCCGAACATTGTGTTTTCTGACGAGAAATATTTTCAAATTGAACAATTCGGAAACTGCCAAAGCGATAGGGTTTATTTGATCGACCATTCATACGAAAAGGCGTCAAGGTAAATGCGAAATATTATCCGGAAAATATTCTCGTGGTTACTTTGAAGCCGTGGGCAAACAACCATTTCGGTGGCAGACCATGGACGTTTCAACGGGACTCAAAACCGTCTGACAAAGCTCAAATGAAGCAAAAATGGCTAAAAAATAACGTTCTGAACTTTATAACGTCCACACAATAGCTCTCAAATTCACCAGATGGGATCCGATGGATTATTCTCTTTGGGTCATTTTGGAGAGCAATGTTCGAACTAAAAGATTCACCAGTCTCTTTAGACGCTGAAAAAAGCCATTGTCCGCGAGTGGGCCAAAATACCTGCAAGTCACATTTGGGCAGCTTGCGATTCGTTTCTGTATCGTCTCAAGACCATAGTCAAGGCGCAAGGAGGTCATATCGGATTAAATTGATTCTTAATTTTGACCCATTTTTTACTATGAATTGAATAAAAGTATTTTTCCAAACTAATTTTTGGTTACACTTCGAGTGCCGGACCCTTTATAAAATATAGAAAGATTTGAAATTGGCGTATATATCCTTCATGGGGTATTTGGCCGAGCTTCTCCTCCTTTCTGTGGCGTGCTTCTTGATGTTGCTCCACAAATGGAGTGACCAAAACCTGTATGCCGCCTCCGAACTGTAGATGGTCTTTATAAGTAGTTTATCATAACAGAAATACGCTCAAAAATTTGTCATTGTCTACTAAACGCCGGCCGCTATAATCCTTAATCACCGCTGTCCTGATCTTCTCGTACAGCATAAGGCCTGTAAATGCTTATGCCCACAGTGGGATCCGAACGAACCTATGCGCCTACAGCGGTATTTTGTCACACTTTCGATACATTTGGTGATCTCTTAGATATTTGAGTGACTTGGAATAAAATTGATTTTTTTTAATTGATTTTTTTTTAATTAACTTTTTTTTTAATTGATTTTTTTTTAATAATTGTGTTTTTTGGCATTTATTGAGGATGTGGTCAAGTGTGCGGTTTGTGCTATAGCTGCTGCAAGTGCAGTGATTTTCTTTTTTAAAAACTAATAAGCAAAAAAAAATTTATTTTGCAACATTGTTCTTCATTCCAATTTAAGTTCTAACAATTTTCTCCATTAAGCCAGTATCGGCTTTCACCAACGTAAACGCAACTGAATGATTTCTCCCATTCTATCTTGCAATTTCTGCAGCTTCTCTGATTGCAGCCGTAGCTGATTGCCTTGCAGATGCCCTCTCTGTCTGTTTGCACAATCATATCATTTTATTTGCGGCAGTTAAACACAGGCGCCACAACACCTTGTAGCGAATGCTACTTGCTACGAAAAAAAAAATTAAAACAAAAAAAAGAGAAAGATCATCAGGAATGATGGAAAAAGCATACGGCGACATACCGTCAGATCAGTCAGAGTAGATACTAAGAAGAACTAAACGCTTGAAAAAAACCAAAAGCAGTCTAACAAACAATGAAACAGAAAAAGTGGAATACGATCGGAGAAGTAGCACAAAAAATGGAAAGGCACTTCACTCGCACTCGAATAAATGCGCTCGCATAGAGAGAACTTGCATTCGTGCAACATCGAAGTTTTTCACCGTAGTGCATTGGCATCATCATAAAACTACGTACTGCCAAAAGTCCGATTGCCAATTATGCGCGCTGCGAAACAACAATAAAAATAAGAAAAAAAAAACAGATAGTAAATAACAAACTCACAAAATACAAAACAATACTGACTAGCGAAACAGACAAAAACAGCGAAAGCCAGCCATCCGACTACATTCGCAGCCAGAGATGTTGTACGTTGTATTTTTTTGTCGTTGCTGATTTTTTATTTGCGAGATTTCTGTTATGTTTGTTTCGTTTCCGTTTTATTTACTTTGTAGGGGCAAATGCAATTCATGACTTTTGAATGCTGCGTCTGTTGCAACTGCTGCAGTTAGGATTGTCGAATGCGATTGCTGACTGGTGGCAGCAACTGGCTATGTATGTATGTAAGTGTGCACCATAGCTACGTGGCGGTTTTGACCGCAGGCGCGACTTGGGCTATTGCGATTTCGCGCCATGAATCTCGTTCATCGCTCGTTGGTCGCACTGGTCGCTGTGATCGCATTGGTGTTGCACCTTTTTTGGGGCAAAGGCGCTTGTAATGTCCAGCTAACCCGCCAACCGGCCAGCCAACGACATTGCCACTGCAACCTACCAGCAATTTCAGCGTCTCACACGAATGTTAGTGATATGACTTTGCAGCGAATGGTTATTTTCCACTTTTTATTTCTTTACACTTTCAAGTTCGTGTAGTTGGTGACGTTTTACTTTTGTTCTATTTTCTTATACCTATGCATGTATGCACTCGCATATGTGTGTGTGCTGTCGCTTTTTGTTTTTTTTTTTTTTTAGCCACTTTTATTGGAGTGTCTTAAATTATTTTCGAGCAATTTTTGCGCTTAATTTGATTTGTTTTCGCTATCAGGCGCCAGAATTGTCGTGTTTGTCGCGCCAAAAAGTAAAAGCAAAAAAAAAAGAACTAAAAATTGCTTATTTGCCCTGAGGATAGTGGTGAGGTAATATGGAAGTCGCAAAGAATGCCTTTAGGCAATGGTGTTGCATGAATGGTTATTGTGGAATTTGATTGCATCGACTACTCAATTGTATTGCATTGCATTCTGGAAATACTTGGCAGCTCCAAAATCGATGCAATTTTCGTTTTTGAATAAATGCAATGGAATTTTTCAAGAAATATGTCATCAATGAAGCAATGAAAATCGAATTACTGAAGCACGTTTCTATTTTTTGTTTGTCCCCTTAGGAGACGAAACTTTTTTAACTAGCTTCAAAAAATTTTGGCATAGACTATTTTATGGCTTCAATTTTAAATCGAAAAATAAGTCAAGTCTTTTTCATCATTTCTTTGGATCTACAATTTGAAAATTAAGAATTTGTAAGAGTTAGCAACGTAAGTTGTACCAAAAAGCCTTCAAGAATATCAACTATGTCCCAAAACAACGGTGCCTTGTTTCTTCTACAATTCGAAAAAAGTGTAGTTGCAACAGTGAGGACAACCGGTGGGCACATGACTTAACGAAGTGAAAGAGTTCAAAAAATCATTAGGGAAGACTTGCACAAAACGCCGTGAAAGCTTGCAGAACAAGTGGCACAGGCAGCAATTTTCAAGCGGCTGAAAACAATGGAATTTACACAAAGAAAAGGAAACTGGATTTTGCATGTCATAAATAATTTGTGGATGCCGCAAAAACTGAGAACTCCAAATGGATACATTACGACCACTCCAAATGCAGGACATCTTATATAAAACTCGACTAACCCGGTACATCGAGTCCGAAACCGACTATTCATGATGTAGAAGGGGATACTGTTGTCGAATGAGTTTATGCGTTGAAATCATTTGGGTACCCCAGGTTCGAAATCCACTGTTGTCATCCACCATTTACTTGGGAATGGCCAAAACGATTCTTCTGCACTCGGTTTAGGCAGCTCTCAACTTCCGAACACCCGGAAGCCTACATGACGCTAATGCGGAAACAAAGAATGCTATAATACCTAGAGAGCGACGCTGCGATCGGGCGCACCGCAAGCCTTTGGAATCACTACCAAGGGTTGTAAAAGGAAAATAGACTTATTACCATACAAATAAACGAAATGCCAAAATACGTGAGTACTATGAGATTGGTAAAAATCTATCAGAAGGCTTGGCAGCTTTCAGAAATTTTCAAAATCGGTGTGTTTTTTTGTAAGAACAAAGATTATCCATTGAATTTTAAGGCTGACATTGTTATCGGTGTTAATGCTTGCTTAGCTGGCAGTCCGTCAACTTCCGCGGCTTTGTTGCTTGCATGCTCTAGATGAGCTTACTTAAGGGGGGGGTAGGGTCACAAAATCGAAATTTTTTTTCTTCACTCATCTTATAGTAAATCATTTCAAGAATGTTGTGTCAAAATTTTAAGTGGATTGGAGCAGAACTCTCAAAGTTATAGCCTTTGTAGGCACTCTACCTCGAATGCGGAGCATCGATAATTTCTCAGAGTCATTTTTTCAAACGCGTTTTTCCCGAAACGACTTCTTAAAAGTCGGTGCCAATCACAACTCCGAAACTATTCAACCGATTCTTTTCAAATTTGGCACACGTTTTCTAAATCAAAAATACCTCCCCCCTACACTATTTTTTTTTTATTTTTTGTTTTTTAAGGTTGTTTTTCACTTACAAATATGGCGAAATTTTTCGCCAAAAATGCTCGTTTTACGTTTTTTTGCCACCAAAACTACAAAAATGAAAAAAAAAAATTTTTATTAATGTAGGGGGGAGCATTACGTCATACTTTAACTGAAAAATTCGACTTTTTTAGTTTCAGATGATTCTACGACGAATGCCGATTGGCACCGCAGAGCACCTCTCGAAAAACATATCTCCAAAAAAACTCTGTCATGGGCTTATTTGTCAATATTTTGTTATTAATATTTTTTAAAAACTTATTGAAAAGATGTACAATAACATGTAACTGATTTTATTAAAGTATCTTAAGCCATATTTCTGTAAAAAATTCACAAAAAAAGTGTTTTTTTTTTAGCGCTAAACCCTACCTCCCCCTTAAGCTGTGTAGCGAGAACTTCTCGATCGTTGACGACGGGACTTTTGTACCGATACGCGACCATGACAAAATGTCAATAGCGTTAACGTGGCGAAAAAGCAACAAAACCGCAGAAGTCAACGGACTGCCGGCTAAGCAAGCATTAACACCGATAACAATGTCAGCCTTAAAATTCAATGGATAATCTCTCTTGTCAACAAATGCTGTTTTGAACTAAGTAGGCAACTGAGTAGTGAAGTCCTCTCTCGAGTAACAAAACTAACACTTTACAAGACTCTCATCATGCCCGTCCTATCATATGGCGCAGAAACTTGGACGAAGATAACATCCCACCTTCTTTTTCGCCAAATTCGGCCGTGTCACCTTCAATTTTTTGGGAAAACGATCCAATAAGTCACTGTAGGATTTCCCAGTGATCGTTCTTTCTTTTACTAAAAAATCTATAAGGATGGTGCCGCTCGAATCCCAGAAAATCATCGCCATACCTTTCCGGCCGATGGGACTGTCTTCACCTTATATGGAGCAGATTCACCGAGAGAAATCCATTGTTTTGATTGTTGCTTATTTTCTGGTGTGTATTGATAATCCAGGTTTCATCAACCGTGATAACTCGATGCAAAAATTCCTTCGAATATCGCTTAAATTGCTCCAAACGGAGCTTCAAAATTAACAGCCGCATCCGCTTGTTGTCCACAGTGAGCAATTGCGGCACTCATCGGGCCGACAATATTTTCATCGCCAACTTATCGTGTAAAATATAAATTTCCGTTCCGGTCGTTACACCTATGGTCTCTGTTACTTTGCGCACTTTCGTTCGTCGATCAGCGAGAATCATGTCGTGGACTTTTTGAATAATTTCTTCGGTAACCACGTCTGCCGGGCGTCCTGGTCGCTCCTCATCAGCAATATCTAACTTTGGTCATATATGGCGAAGTGACCCCATAGACAGCATCCAACTTTGCTTTATTCTCCTCTCATTTTTCCCCATCCAAAAACAAAAAGCGAATTACCGAACGATCTGCCCTTTTTCCATCTTAGCGAAAATCACGAGACACTTCTTACTCGAATAGCTGCCAAATCCAAACTAACTTATCAATCAGCCTGAAACTTGTTTTGCCGTCGTTTGATAGATGGCAGCGCACGAAGCTAACCCCAACTTCCATCAGGAACGCCCCCTGTTATCAAACACGGGTACTTATTGAACCGCCCTCGTATTAGACACCATAAAAAGTGGTATCATTCACAGCAATTTAAGACTGCACACACCGAAGTTCGCACTCTATAAATGCACAAAACAAAGAGACTTCGATAGTTAGTAGCTTAAAACAGCTTCTAAATTAACATACAATATTTGCATGCTGAGCCATGTGTACACATACATACGCACATCTGCAAGTGAATATGCAAACCAGCTGCCATCAGAGACTTGCACTGCATTAAGCAAAATTTATCTCAAATAGGTTATGTATATAGTAAATTCTATTAAAAGTACTATATATTGTTTATTGAACCATTTCAATTAGACGCACTGACATCGATGAGTTCATTTTCCCCTTACGAGTATTTGCTGAGAAAAGCTCCAAATGACAATTTCCATTTAACAAATATTTACAAATTTCACAAAACGAATATGCACTAACACACACATACACACATACAAATGCAAGCATCTAAGCGCAAACAGAATTTAATTTGGAATGCCTATCTTTGTCATCTGCTGGCAAAGGACGTACGGCATACGTAAAACGTAATGCATAAGGCAATGCAGATAGGCTGGAATGGATATATGTAAGTAAAACCGCTTTACATGTGGGTATAGATATACTTATATACACTGTGGTGCAAAACTATGGTCACACAAACTTTTCTTTCGGATTCTTCACTTTGAAATTATCAAGAATGAATTATTTTCATATCTTTTAAAAACTATTTTGGAAAATAGTACTTTGCTGGGTTCCGGCTCACTCTGGAATAAGAGGTAATGAGATTGCTGATGAACTCTCTCAGAACCATACTGTGGTATACACTGGGTAGAAGCTAAATGCAGAGTAAGTAGTTGAAAAAATACTCAAACAATCACGCATTGCAAAACCACACAAGAACTCCGTCAAACCAAAAAGCTTATAAGATCTTTCACCTAGGGAACTGCATAACATGCGTAAAGAGACATAAGGAAAATAGTTGGCTTTCTGACAGGTCACTTTTACTTAAATTATCATCTATCAAAAATGTGTACCCTCTGCCGTTTTTTGTTTTTTTAGACTATATCTGGTGTATGTTGAAACCACAGAGCATATCTTGTGCACATGTACTCGTAATACCTTAGTAAAGACAAGACTGCACATCTGCAATCGAGATCAAATGGACCCGAATGAAATCAAAAATGCTCCGGTTGCAGATATTCGGAAATTTGTCCGCAAAGCGTAAAATTTACTAGAAGAGTTTGGCTTTGAACCAATACCCAACCTAAGGCAAGGAACTTCTAGATTAAATAGAACCTGAGTCAGAGGGCCGAAAAAATGATGATTTTCAATAATTTTTTTTGCTAGTCAATTGTTTTATTTTACCAAAATAAAAACATAGTATTAATATATCATATTTAGACTTGACTTTAGCAAAATTAAACAAAAAAAAAATAATAATAATAATTGTAAAAGTTATAGCTGTTTGTGTGGAGCCCGATTCTGCAGAAGTCCCTTGCGATGATCATCACAAGTCCTTGTAGATTCATCCAAAATTAATCGGACAAGCGAAATTAGTTTTATTAATAGATAATCTTGTGTCTGATGGAAGCTTTTTTTTCAAAACAATACGGCGGGCTCAGGAAATATTTTTTAGACTTTCAAGAAAAAAACCGACAGTTAATTGTTTAAAAAAATTCAAATTTTTGAAAAACAAAAAACAAATCCTTCGATCAGGCACGATTTTTTTATGTTTTTCAAAAGTAGTATACATTTTATTGAAATCTACCAAGCGGTTTTTAAGTTACAGTGATCACCAGTTCAAAAAAACATAGTGTTGAGAAAAACACACTTGAAGTTTTGCTATCGATTTATGTAGAGTTACACGAATTATTTAATTACTTACACTGCGTCATCTTTTCTTAGGCCATATTATAGTTCTTCAGCCGTCATAGCAGCTTCCAAAATATCGATTTGCTGTTGCCTACGTAGTATTCTACCTTCTCGTTAGCGCGTTTATCTGCCACTTTCATACGTCGGTTGCTTGTAGCAGCTACTAGCTCCGGAGCACCCGAGCGCCCTTTGTTAATTGTTGAATAATTCGAAAAGTATTTGTCGGATTCACTTCAAATTTTCCACACAAAATTTTTAAAATATTATATTTAAAGGAAATGAAAAAAACAAAAAATCCAATTTTGTTGAAATTCTGTCTACCCCTAACCCCTTAAGGAAGTAGTGCCGGTCAATACGACTAGTATTAATTTTTGACAAAATATTTAGTAGGACACAAAAGATATTTTAGGTCGAAGTTAGACACACTACATTAGGTCATTGGGCACACTACATGGATCGGTTGAGTTTTTTCAACATAGTATCCATTCGGAATAAAAATTGTAAAAGAAGAAGAGAAAGGAGAATTTCGGAGAAATCAGCTTAAAACTTTAAGATTTCGAGAAATTTACCGAAGACTCGGTCGCTTCGGCCAGGAAGGGCGGATTTTTTTCTTAAATTTTAACGATTCAGGTGAAAACCAAGTTATATTCACGAGCTAAACGCAGAATTGTTAACGCGGTGATGCCACCCAAAATTAGTATCTCTCAATGAACCATAAACTGTGCACTAAAGGAGTCGCCAAACATCAGACGTCAAAAGCTTAAGAGGGGAAGCCGGTTTAGGAGGTCGAAATTTTTGTGTTTTTCGTGAATTTTTTTAAAAAGGAAGGATTAATCAGAAATTGTTTGAACTTAGAGGGTATTTTATTAATATTTTTTAGTATACTTTTAAATTCTTTCAAGCTATTTCCGCCGGAAATAGTGGCGCTAGAGCGTGTTGTTCATGGACGATCGCCATTCGAGTATCTGGCTGGTGGGCATTCCTGAATTTGCAATTTTTCTCTGCAATCAACAACAATCTTTTTTTCACTCACAACATGTTTCCTATAAATATGAACCTAATTTTGATAAAATAATATTGAAAATTGCATGTTTTTGAGGCGCTTTAACACAATGCCATTTTTTCATACCATATTTTTTCATCTATTTTGCTAAAAAAAAATATTTTTAATAATAATATAATCCAAGAATAAGGTTTATATAAATTAGAATTGAATAGAGAACACTCCCCAAAAATTTCGTAACGATTGGTCGATAACTTTTTGAGCTAGAGTGCCCACCAGTTGAAAAAAGTCATGTCGAGAAAAACGCCGTTCTGCGCTGCGGTGCCGAACCGACGGGCAGGCACTTAAGTGCTCATAGAATCGGGAATAATGCGAATTTCCTTTTAAAATTTTTACCACATATTCTTGAATAATTATACTATCAATTTATGCAATAAAAAATTTCGATTTTTTGATCAGTCTAAACTGGTTTCCCCCCTAAAGTGGGTACCTCGATTGTTACCTTGCCATTAATAAAAACAGTTTGAATTTGGGCCGCAAAAATATGTCCACGCATTGAAAAAAGATAAGGAAATTATTTATTTTTTATTTTTTCTGATGAGAAAAAATTTTATTTGTAATCGTGCAGAATTCGGCTGCCGAGTCCCTAAGTGATGTGGCTGTCAAAGTTCCCCCACAATCTTCTTTTTCGCCACAGTTAAAGGGCAAGCCTGGTAAAACTATTTCTCTTGTTTTGTGCAGGCGCTATGTAGTGGGTAAGGTTTTCCTTCTACATGCATGATTTAAAGCACATACACGGCCTTTTTAAGAACTAATGTCTTACATATTTGGGAAGACATCAGTCTGAAAATTTGAGGTTTCAGCAGTATAATGCTTCTGTCCACAGAAGCAGGGAGACGCGTTCGTGCTTGGGGGCACATGACGATGAGACTTGAAAGAGACAGATTTCAACCCGATTGAAAATGTTTGGGGTATGACAATAAATAAATAATTGGCGCGTACACTTCTGTTAGGTATTTGGCCGAGCTCCTCCTCCTATTTGTGGCATGCGTCTTGATGTTGTTCCCCAAACGAAATAACTTACAGTTTTAAGCCAACTCTGAACGGCAAATGATTTTTTATGAGAAGCTTTTTCATGGCAGAAATACACTCAGAAATTGACCACTGCCTTCCGTGGGGCGACCGCTGTTAGAAAAAACTTTTTCTATAATTTGCCTGTTTCATGCACAGAAATTCGAATCTGCGGTCTCCCGGATTGTAGTCACGCACCAACCCAATCACTACGGTAGTCGATTTGGGGTATTATATTAAATACTTACTTACTCAGCTTGCAACTATAATCGATGGTCGGTCTTGGCCGCTACCACAATGAGGCCAATCGCCTCTGCATTGCGCGCGTTGACGTCCTTTCTTGCGAGTTCCTCCAGTGCATTTCGAAAGGAGCATCTTCTTTGCTGGAGTGTTATTATTCATTCGCTCAACAGGACCTATTCGATATGCATCATTTACGCAAACCATAGGAGAATTTCTCTCTCGAAAGCTCCTAATAATCGTCCATTGGTGTTCGACAATGTCCAGAGCTCAGCGTCATATAGTAAGGCAGGGAGAATGAGTGATTGGTAGTGCTTTTTTTCGTGTATCGAGAGGGGGCTCTACTTTTCAATAGCATACCCAGCACAAATTAGTGGCTGTTGGCAAGAGTCATTCATCGGCTGGGTCTCTTCGCTGACGTTGTTGTTGGTGTTAATACTAGATCCTAGGTAGACAAAGTCCTTGACCACGCCCAACTCGCAATTGTCAATCGCAACCTGCTGTCCAATATGCGTAGACCGCAAGACCCACTCGACGGTCTTCGTTTTCAAGACTGGAGAAAGTTGCACTGATTGCTGGCCTCGATATCATCAGCGTAAGCTTGTAGCATGATACTTTTATAGAAAATAGTGCCTGAAAAGTCGATGTAGGCGGCGCAAATAATTTCCACCCTCATCAAATTGAAAAAATCGCATGGTAAGGGATCGCCTTATCTGAAACCCCGCCTCGTTTCAAATGGCTCCGAAAGATCTTTGCCGATTCTCACTGCTGCGCTGGTGGTGTTTGTTGGGGTCATCCTATCCCAAATGAGCTTTGCGGGAATGCCAAATTCAGACATGGCGACATACAGGTGATTCTTTATCGTGCTGTCGAATGCAGCTTGGTAATCGACGAAAAGGTGGTGGGTGTCGATCTGCTTCTCTTGGGCATTGTCCAGGATTTAACGTAATGTATAAATCTGGTCGATGGTAAACTTACCAGGCCTGAAACCACACTGACAAGGCCCAATCAGTTTGTTGACGAGGAGTTTCAGCCTTTCACAAAGTACGCTTGACGGGAGCTTGTATGCGATACTAAGGAGGCTTCTCCCACGGTAGTTGGCGCAGTTCGTGGGGTCCCCTTTCTTGTGGATTGGACAGAGAACGCTGAGATGCTTTCATAGTCGAGAGGTGGATCGTCTTCATCGTCATCAGAAACTGATATGGTAAAATGTCGAACCTAAAAAATGCTGCTATAGAAACATGCGAGTAAATTTTTATAAAATATCGACAAAATTAAAGAGAGCGAGTATGCCCCATCGATTATTTGAAATTATTCAGAGCAACGGCGGTCCTACTCTTGAACTCCTTACTCTGAAAACTTATCTATAAACTTTGCATTTACGTTCGGAGGATTATCGTTGTGCACCATAGTGCATAAGTACAGAATGTGGTAGCCATTAATGAAGGTGGTATTGGTGGCATGCAACAAAGTAACTATAAAGTGTTAATTTCATTTTCAATTTGCCACATGCAATTGTGTCTTGGTGATTGTTGGAATGTCATCGTTTATCATCCTCCAGAACAGCGGCAACGACAGACGAATTGGCAGCAGTTATGTCTCTGAATGTATATTCATGCCAACATGCATACATATGTATTGCATATGTATGTATGTATGTATGTGTGTATGTATGTATGTATGTATGTATGCCATATATGCACAGCACCAGCATCAATTCTTCCTCGGCCATGTGACAATGGCTTGTAGGCTGCTGCAGGAAATAGTACTTCAGAATTTGCCACATGACGAAGATGCGCTTAGATTACATACCAACATGTAGTTAAATAGATGTATGTGTGTGTGTATGTGCATGTAAATACTCACATTTAGATAAAGTCATTAATATGTACGTATTTAAATGGTGTGTTTGCGTCTATCAGTTGCATTTCTCGCATTCATTGCAAGTGTCGTTCAATCGTTGTTGCCTGTCTGCAACTGTTACTATGATACTTCTGGCGTCTTGAGCTTGCGTTGGTTGCATTTGACAGCATGGTAAGCAGGATATGCAAATGAATTATTGTATTTGGCAATTATGCAAGGAAAGTGCGAAGTAACTAACTGAAATATGTTTTTTGGTTTTTTTGAAAATTGTTTGTGCAGAAAATTCATAATTTTAAAGCCTTTTGTTTTAGCAAATTTTTCGGCGTATATAAGTAAATATATGTATGTATATGTGCATATATAAGTTATAGATTTTTTTCCGGAATATGGCCATAAGGTCTTTGGGCTCAAAACTCTAACAGTCTCACTTAACCTACTGAGTCAAGCAGCTCGAACGTGGAGAACTACTACTTCTAGACCAACGAAACTCGAAAAGCTTAGAAGGAGGATCAAACATAGAAGGGAAAAATATTAGACTTTTAATGAAGGCGGATGATATCATTTTGTTAACGGATTAGCCAAGTACAGGAGATGATTAGTAACATTGGAAGTTACTGCAATCTTGAGCTCAGAGTCGCTAATAATGGTGTTAAGAAAGAGTGGAAAACTTAGTAAAGGGAACAAATGGTATTGATGCTTCGTGGTTTTGTCTTTTAAGAAAGAAATAAATTTCAATTGAAGCTAAATGCCAACTTTTTTTGCAGTTTGTCGTTGAATACTCGTTGAATTACTCAGTACAGGTATGAGGTTTTGGGTGATTTGAAGAAGTTGATATACGGGAGAGGTTCGATAAGAAACTCATGTTAGAAATGAAGACACAATTTTTTACAAATTTTTTTATTTATTTTTCAACATAGTCCCCTTTTAGAAGGATAAACTTCCCCCAAGTTGATATACGAGGGGGGCTCAATAAGAAACTCATGTTAGAAATGAAGACACCATTTTTTACAAATTTTTTTATTTATTTTTCAACATAGTCCCCTTTTAGAAGGATAAACTTCCCCCAAGTTGATATACGAGGGGGGTTCAATAAGAAACTCATGTTAGAAATGAAGACACCATTTTTTACAAATTTTTTTATTTATTTTTCAACATAGTCCCCTTTTAGAAGGATAAACTTCTCCCAAGTTGATATACGAGGGGGGTTCAATAAGAAACTCATGTTAGAAATGAAGACACCATTTTTTACAATTTTTTTTATTTATTTTTCAACATAGTCCCCTTTTAGAACGATATACTTCTCCCAAGTTGATATACGAGGGGGTATTGAACCCCTCATACTAGAAATGAAGACACCATTTTTTACAAAATTTTTCATTTACCTTCTGCTCAAATATGAACGAGACGTTATCAATAAAACGGTCCGCGGATGACATATGACAAAAATAAATTTTTTGTTTTTTGGTAGGACTGTTATAAGCTTACATGGCAAATTTCAGCGTGATATGTCACATAGTTTGTTTTCTGTGCTACTGTTATTTTTCAACATAGTCCCCTTTTAGAAAGAAAAACTTCTCCCAACGTTCCGGCCATTTTTTAAACCCCTCCAAAGAATAGGATTTGTCGAACTCTCCAAAATACACCTCTGCCTCCGCGATTACATCCTCGCTTGAACTCATGTTAGGGAACAGGAAAAGTCGCAGGGAAATGTGGCGGCGACAACTCCGTATGAATGTGCTAGTATCGAGTGTGTTATCGTAGTGAAACAGCACCTTCTTTTTCGCCAAATGCGACCGGGTCTCCTTCAATTTTTTGCGAAAGCGGTCCAATAACTCACTGTAGTGTTTTCCAATGATAGTTCTTCCTCTTTCTAAAAAATCCATGAGGATAACGCCATTCGCATCCCAAAAAATTGTCGCCATGACCATTCCGGCCGATGGGACTGTCTTCGCTTTCTTTGGAGCAGATTCTCCTGGGGGAAATCCATTGTTTTGATTGTTGCTTAGTTTTTGGTGTGTAATCGTAAATCCAGGACTCATCAACGGTGACAACTCGACGCCAAAATTCCTTCCGATCTCGCTTAAATTTCTCCAACACTGCTTCAAAGTTAACAGCCACATCCGCTTGTTGTCCATCGTAAGCAACCGCGGCACCCATCGGACCGACAATTTTAACATCGCCAACTTATCATGTAAAATATTAATTGGCGTTCCGGTCGACACACCTATAGCCTCTGTTACTTCGCGCACTTTCGTTCGTCGACCAGCGAGAATTATGTCGTGGACTTTTTGAATGATTTCCTAGGTTACCACGTCTGCCGAGCGTCCTGGTTGCTTCTCATCAAAAACAGATGTGCGCCCACGCTTAAATTCGTTCAACCAATATCTAACTGTGGTCATAGATGGCGAAGCGTCCCCATAGACAGCATCCAGCTTTGCTTTTATCTCCTCGCATTTTTTCGCATCCAAAAACAAAAAGCGAATTACTGATCGTCTGCTTTTTTTCCACCTTCCATACCTTCTGTCATCATGCACGTGTACTTATTGAACCGCCCTCGTACAATATGTCAAAAAATGCAAAAACAAAAGGTTAGCGATGTATAAGTTAAGTTTAACATTTTCTTCGATAGTCAAGCCACGATCAAGGCTCTGACGACGCCATGGTGTAGAACGAAATTAGTAAACTCCTGTAAGGAGGATATCAAATCTTTGGGTGTGCAGGTAACATTTCTCTGATCTGAGTTCCATGACATAGGAACATAAAGGGAAATGAAATTGCTGATGAGCTTGGCAGGAAGAGGACTGAATGGGCCTGAGAGACCTTCTACCCGGTCATCGGCATCCCTTTGACAGTTCTTAAAGAAGAATTGTCCAAATTATTTCTCAGGAAAGCGCAGAAAAGATGGAGTTCCATTTCTTCATATGCTATTTCGAAACCCCTTTGGCCCCAATACGATATACGAAGAACTCAGAAAGTCTTTTGGTCTCCTCGCCATTCAATTTCCAAACTCGTTGCTGTGTTTACCGGTCACTGGACGATCGGCACTCGCGCGAAGGCGCTAGGAATACCATTTAACCCTCATTGCAGCACCTGTGGGGACCTTTCACCGAAGAAGACTGTTGAGCACTTTCTCTGAAAATGTCCGGGTTTGACAGCTAGACGATTAAGGTCACTGAGAGCTTCTTTCTTCGACAGCCTGGGCAGTGCGCCTACCTAAATCCAATCAATCTCCTCCGTTATATCAACAGCTCTGGCTGGATGTAGATATCTGCCTGTTGGAGGTCTCATAATGGTATCAAAACGGCGCTTCAGTGCTACTTGAGGAGTGCCAGACTAGCACTTCAACCATTTCACTTACCTGCCTACCATTTCACTTACCTGCCTACCACTTCGAGTGCTGTATTTACTTATTTTTATCATGTGACCCTGTACTCTGTTGAATCATTGAGTAAGTAATAATCCAATGGGGGAATCTAACCAGAGATTTGGCAGACTTCATTAACTCAAGAATTTTTGTTCAGATCGGTCCAACCGTTTATTTTTACTTATTTTGCTCCGCAGGAAAACACACTTTGCCCATAGTGCATTGTGTTCTAGATTTTGATAAATACCTTAATTGCGGGACAACATTAGCGTGAAGTGCATCGCAATATCTTTAACAAGATCTGCTTAATTTCGTTGTCATTTCCCATTTGCACACACACACATTTGCACGCACACAAATATACTTAGATGTCTACACAAATAGTATGTAGATTAAGTGTCCTTAACTTTTTTTTTATTTCACCAGGGAATATGTTCCGCATTCGCACTTGTCGCCTGACAAAATGTCAAATGAAGCGCATCCGCCATCCCAGCTAACAATCAACGACCACCAACCACAAATCTGCAAGACTTCACCATGTTGATGAATTCCTTAGGAGGATGCCGTCCCATGTCACCTCAACTCCATCTCTGATATCGTAAGTGTATGTGTGTGTGTAGGTACGTCTTCCACCGTCAAATTAATTTGCATTCACGCATTCACTTTCTTCGTTCGCCTCGGCGCGTATAATTCTAATTTTAATGCATTAATTTGCGGCAGTCGCAAACGTTGTGTGTGGCAAGTGAGGCGTTGCAATTGCAATTTCTACTCTAGCTGTAACTGCAAAGCTGCTTGCAACACATTCGTTTGTCTCATTCCTCATGTTAATGAAATTTCCAAGTGTTGGCGGAATGAGGAGTAAAAAAGAGGGTAGAGGGGGCATAGATAGATTTGGTGGCATTCAAATTACAGGAAATTATTAATTACCGCTACAGCGCATTACCAAGTAAGATCCCTACTCACATGTGATACATACATACATGCCTATATATGTATGTATGGATATGAACGATTGCCACTCAATTTTTGCTTGCTCTTTAATGAAAGGGTGTCACCCTTGAGCCTGTTCGCACATGTTTCATATTTTTCATAAAATTGCAAGCATTCGCATAAAGTTTTTTTGGTAGTTTTTTCTTAGATTTTTTTCGTTAGTGGAATGTCACCTTAATTTGCTGCTTGCTAGTGCGCACGTGTTTCAGTTTTGTTGGTGAATTGGTGTTGCAGGCTTAATTAGAAACTTTCGTTTTAACACTAGAACTACACACCAGTCAAAATCACTGGTTTTGCAATTTTATTTTAAAATTCCTACTTCATGTTAAATTTTTGGCAACAATGACATGACTTTTGCAGTGATAACTTAAAAAATAAAGGGTTATCCAATAAGAGGGTATTTAAAGAAAAATACTATTTTTTAATATAAATGATTGGATGTTTATTTCATTATAAAGAGGAAGGTATGCCGTTGAAATATAGCATGTGGCAAATGACCACCACGACCACGCTTACAGGACAATATCCTTTTCATGAAATTTTTCATAACCGAATTGCAAAGTGACTGCCCTATGTCCTCGATAGCCTCACGAATTCCATCTTTGAGGTCTTGAATCGGTCCTGAGCTGTTGGCGTAGACCTTCTCTTTCACGTGGCCCTAAAAGTCATAAGGTGTTAAATCACAAGATCTCGGTGGCCAATTATGATCACCTCTTCGAGGGATAACACGGTCCGGAAACTTTTCCCGTAAAATATCAAAGGTTTCGTTGCTTGTGTGGCACGTAGCGCCGTCTTGTTGAAAATAAACTTTGTCCAGATCAATACCATCTAATTCCGGCCATAAAAAATCGTTAATCATCTCTCGATAGCGATAGATAACACCTGTTATTGGAAAACCCTTTAGTATAATAAATAGAATTTTTTCGTTCATTTATATCAGGAAACGTAAAATGTGTTAGAAATATTGCACTTACATTTTATAATAATTAATATAATAAAAAATAATTACAAGTATAAACTTTATGTAATTACTATTTGTGAATTTCATTTTATAAGCCCTGAAAATGGCAAAACGATTGAAAATCTCTGAAATTTTGAAAAAGTTGAACGAATCCTATGGAATGCTCTGATATTGAGGCTGATTAACTCTATGGCAGTGAAGTTGCGTCAGAAGAAATTGAAAATGAACCAAGATTAGATTTTGTTAGTAATAGTGAATTTGAAAGCATTTTGAACTCGCGTAAAAGCAGACAACACGTAAAAAAGTACACAAGTGCTTTCTAGTTCCGAAAATTGAAAAATAAAATATACGACAAGATAATCAGAATGAAATTGATACAGACGGAACTTGCTGGGAAAAAATACAAGAATATTCTAGTAGTGGAAGATTCTTCTTCTTCTTAATTGGCGCGATAACTGCTTACGCGATTTTGGCCGAGATTAACAAAGCGCGCCAGTCGTTTCTTTCTCGTGCTAACCGGCGCCAATTGGACACACCAAGTGAAGCCAAGTCCTTCTCCACCTGATCTTTCCAACGCAGAGGAGGCCTTCCTCTTCCTCTGCTACCACCAGCTGGTACCGCATCGAATACTTTCAAAGCCGGAGCGTTTGTATCCATTCGGACGACATGACCCAGCCAACGAAGCCGCTGGATCTTTATTCGCTGCGCTATGTCTATGTCGTCGTAAAGCTCATACAGCTCATCGTTCCATCGTCTACGATATTCGCCGTTGCCAACGTGCAAAGGTCCAAAAATCTTACGCAGAATCTTTCTCTCGAACACTCCAAGCGTCGCTTCATCGGATGTTGTCATCGTCCAAGCTTCTGCGCCATACGTTAGGACGGGCATGATGAGAGTCTTGTAGAGTGTTAATTTTGTTCGTCGAGAGAGGACTTTACTGCTCAATTGCCTACTTAGTCCAAAGTAGCACTTGTTGGCAAGAGAGATTCTTCGTTGGATTTCAAGGCTGACATTGTTATCGGTGTTAATGCTGGTTCCTAAAAACACGAAGTCTAGTGGAAGATTACCACTTCGTAATATCTTCAAAGACGTATCTGGTCCAACAGGATATGCCAAAAGATATATTATGAATGGTGAAGTAGTAGAATGGTTTAGTAATCGGCCACCATATGCCTAAACATATAATATCTTGCACGGCATTAGAAGCCTCCAGAGTTTTAGGTAAAAAATAGAACCTAACAAAAAAAAAACAAAATTGAAAGCTTTCATTGAAGTTTTGTATGGTCGGAGAGAATACGAAGCAACAAATTTGAACCTTTCATATTTATGGAATATCGAAAACTTCTTTGCAAACATCATAAGCAGATATGATTTAGCCGAAATTGTGAGATTTATTCACCTTGATAAAAAAAAGTGAGAGAGAGAGAGAGTCAACGTCTACAAAGCGATAAATTTGCTTTAGTATCAGCAATATGGGACAGGTTTATTGAAAATAATATAAAGTGCTACAAATCAAGGCCAAATATTACAATAGACGAACAACTCTTGTCCAAAAAAACACAAAAACCAGATACAGATTTACGCAATATTTGCCGAATAAACCTGACAAATTTGATATAAAATTTTGGCTAGCATCTGAAATTCAAACCAAATATATTGCAATGGGTTCCTTGTTTAGGAAAAGTTGAGACATGAGTAACATTACAGCGAATTTGTCGTGCTCGAACCGGCCGAACCATTCACTATAAAGGGAAGAAATGTAAAAATTTACTCCCTTTTACAAGCGTACCGCTAGCATCTAAATTACTAGCCAAAAAAACTATTATGTTTCCAACCAATACGCGGAAACAAAAGAGAACTACCAAGAATTTGTAAAACAAAGAAGGATACTAGCTCTAGATTTGCATCATTACTGTATAAACCGACTGCGAGAGTTTCTACAATTTACAAAAGAAATCCGAAGAAAAGAGTTTTTATATTGAGTTCGAAACATATAAAGGGTTTTTCAGTAAGAGCGCTTCAACTTTTGAACTTTTTTGAATAAAACACAAACGGTTTGACTTTTTTAACTAATTTTTTTTTATTATCGAGTTTGAACATATACATTTAAGTATGAAATTTCTTTTGCATGACCACCGCGTGCACGTTTTACGAAGTCCAATCGTTGAACCCAATTTTCGACCACTCTTTTGCATAAATCGGCCGAAATTCCAGCAATTCCGCGTTCAATATTGGCTCGGAGCTCACAAATCGTCGCCGGCTTGTTACTGTAGACCAATGACTTCACATAACCCCAAAACGGGACGGCTTGTTAAATGGACCGTAAAATGGCCGTAATGCTCTTAAAGGAGCAGCAACAGAACGATTATTTTCATAAAAAATTTGCACGATTTGCAATCGTTACTCAAGTGTGTATCGTTCCATGATGAAATGTATACTAATGAAGTTTACAAATGACAAGCGAAAAATAAAAAATATTGCGTCGTTCGCCCTCCTTCCGATAGGGAAAGTTGAAGCGCACCTATTAAAAACCCCTATATGTAAGTAAATCCGTCAGATTTCGTAAAAGTAAGAAGCTCTTATATGAAACAGTTGAATTTTATAACAAAACTAAATTTGGCATAGACATTGCAAAATAAAAGAGAAAAAGAAATTTTGCAACAAATCAGGACCAAAAAGATTGCCTCTTCAAGTTTTTTTAACATTTTAGATTTAGCAGGCATAAATGCATGGATCTTGTATAAAGAAATAACAGGTGAAAATATATCCAGAAAATATTTTCGTTTTCAATTAGCGAATGAACTTGCCATTGAATATGCCGATGGAAATGTTAAAGCACGAGAAGCTAATGTATCACCAACTTCAAAGGCCTTACTGTGTTCACGCAAATGGTTTAAAATAGGGTACTGCAGCAATAATAAGACTACTCATTTGTAATATCTGTAAAACGTAAAACAAAAAATGTATTCAAAAGAAAAATTATATTTGTGAGAAATCTGACAAATTACAATTTTTATACCATATAATTCGCTTTATACTATCAAAAATAATTTAACTTTGAAATAAAGATTTATTTATATGCAGTTTTTATCACTGAAACATATTTTATTTATTATACTTACTATACTCGTACATAAAATGCGAAATTCCTTTTGTTGCAAACTAATTTTTGAATAAATTAAAAAATATTATTATTACGTATTTTTTAAAGACCAGACATTTTGACTGGTTTCGGTACAAGTAGCTTAGTCGAAATCCTCAGTAGTTCTACTGTTAATAAGAGGGCAAACACCTCATGTGGATATCACCGCGTTACTCCAAATTTGAATTACCCAATTTCGCTATTTTTCTAATCACAAATCTGTTCAACGAATGAAAAAGGTCGGAGGTCATTATGATAGCCAAATCAGAAAAATATGCAACCCTGCCGTCATCGTGTAGACCAGAGGCCGACAACCTGCGGCTCTTTGGATGTGAAGCTGCGCCTCTTCAATTTCATACGCAAATATTATTCTATCTCTCAGCCACCATTACTTGCTGACAGTAAAGAATTCTTAAACGAAATGTATACTAAATATACCGACCTCCCTGAATAAAACCAGTGCAACTATTTACACGAATCACTTCAGCACAGTTATAAAATTTTTTTTTTTTAATTGAGCAATTCAAAACCAAAATTCCTCTCAATACAAATACGAACGAAATCCACATTGAACCATTTGGAATTGATACTGGATCTCTAGAAATGCAATTGAACGATTAAAAAAGTAAAGGTTTGTGGAGTGGAAATTTTACAGAGTTGAGAAGCCAGTTGAAAGAGTTGGAGGTGCAGAAATGGATGTGCTTATATGTAATGCAATAAAAGTGTACAGAGTCAAAGGTAAAGCCGCCCGTTGAGGCACTTATATTCGACGCATGGAATAGTCCTCCAAATTCCTACAGTGAGGTGCAGAAGTTGGCATTTGGAGTGCTGACTATCTTCGGATCGCCATATTCGGGCCAGAAGCGTTCTCTTCCATGAATGTAATTAAAAGTAAAGTAAGAAGATAAGTAACAAATGAAAATTTAGAGTCGTGTTTAAAACTTAAAACCACAAACTGTGCGCCAAATTTATCCAAACTTTCTAAAACCATTGAATTTGTTTGCTCAGTTGTTTGTTATTGAAGAACAATACGAGCTAGTGTTTTAAGTAAATGTTTCATTCTTTTCATTTTTTACTTAAATAATAAGTAATTATCGAATAATGCCATATAAAGGTGAAGTCCAAAATAAACAAGACTGGCGTCATAAAAAAGTTACGGCACCATCTTTTTAATCAGTTAGTGCATTGGAAGTTACATCCCTACCTGTCTTCCAGTGAAAGTTTGGTGACATTCGGTTCAGTGGAAGCGAGGTCATTGCGTCTAAAGTGTCCGTATGTTTGTGTCATCGGTATAAAAATGAGTTTCGAACTAAGAGCTAATATAAAATTTTGTTTCAAAATCGGCAAAACGTTTACCGAAACATTTGAATTGATGAAAAAAGTTTATGGCGATGATTGTCTATCTCGTGCCAGAGTTCATAAGTGGTTTACACGTGTTAGATATGGTTGTGAGGACATAAATGACAATGAAGATACGGATCGCCCAAAATCAGTAATCACCGAAAACTCCATCGAAATTGTTCGTAAATTTATCAAAAATGAACCGAAATCATCGTTGAAATTCATGGAATCGGAGTTGAATATCTCAAAAACATCGATTTATCGCATTTGAACTGATAATTTCGGCTTACGAAAGGTGTGTGCACGTTTCATACCGCACAAGTTAACTGAGGACCAAAAATTGCTCAGAATTCAACATTCGAAAGACCTCATTAAAGAGGCGAGAAAAGACGACAACATCCTTTACAACATTGTAACTGGTGATGAAACGTGCTGCTTCCAACATGAACCTTGAACTAAGCGTCAAAGTGTCGAATGGAAGGCTCCAGACGAGCCACCACCCACAATATCGCGTTTGGAGAAGTCAAAAATCAAGTCGATGCTCATTTGTTTTTACGATTCCAAGGGAATTATCCACAAGGAGTTTGTGCCAACGGGCCAAACCGTCAATGCAATTTTCCATCTTGGCGTTTTGAAGCGTTTGTTGCATGGTATTCGTCGAATTCGCCATGAATGCCGCGAAGGAGGAAGCTGGTGCTTAATGCATGATAATGCTTCATCTCATCAATCTACTCTTGCGACTGATTTTTTGACTAGAAATCGCATTTTAACCATCAAGCACTCACCGTATTCGCCTGATATGGCTCCCTGTGACTTGTACCCATTCGGAAAATTGCATTTGGCCAGGAAAGGAAAGCGTTTTGCGATCGTAGAGGCCATCCAAAAGGCTTTAACCGACATCCTGAAGGGCATTGCGATCAATGACCTGAAACACTCTTTTGAGAAGCTTTTAGTCGAGGACAGAGGGGACTATTTTGAATAAATAAAGTCGAAGTTATCAGAACAAAGCACCTGTCGTTTCTATTTTAGCTCAGTCTTGTTTATTTTGGACTTCACCTTGTATATTATCTAATTTATTGTGTAAAACTCTGCTTGACAAACACCCCTAAAAATAAATATATATTTTTTCTTATGAATAAATAGGTTATTATTTTGTTATCAAAAAACTTTATTTATGCTAAAACTTTTGAAATTTTTTAAATTGTAATGTGTGACTCTTCCGATTCAAAAGTTGGCTACCAATGGTAAAGACCGATCTGCTTAGGGTTAGAGGCACTCATCTAACACCCCTTTCCTTCTGGACCCAACCTGTCGACACAGCAAGTTTCCTGGGCCTACCGTTAGATGAAGATGACCGGTGATGCACCCAACACTGACAGGATTAAGTATACTACTGCAACAACAACAAGCAATCTGCTTACTGCCTTGCCTATCGAAACTTTAGAAAAAAATAATGTTATTGAAAATAAATCATTACCTTGGAAGATATGACCAGGAACCGAAAATGATCACTATTTTCAAATTAGCAAAGAAAAAAATCAAAAGCTTCCAAACATCATAGAACAGTTTCCAATATATGTGTGTATATATGTATGTATGCGCACATGAATCTTTCACAATTTACAATTTTTTGAGCGATATCTGTAAAAAATATTATTAAGAATCACATTTCGATTTTTAAAAAATCGGTCAGAAAATGCAATCATAAATCGATTTATACTTTTTTCATCAAATATTAAACTTATTTTTCGAGTGTTATTCTTTCGTTTTTTTTTCTCTTTTTTTCTCGCTTTGAAATAATGATCATTTTGTGTATGGTTATTTTTTTATATGAAAAATATTCCCTACTCTTTTTTGTAGATTTAAATTTGTTATCAAAAATAACGATTATTATTTTTTAGTTTTATGTTTTGATCGATAAATTAGCTCATTTCCTTAGCGCTATTTTTTGTCTCAGAAATAAAAATAAGTTTTGAGTTTTAGTTTGGTTTTTGCAGATCGAAAAACTTAAAAACTCTAAGCTCACCTCATTTCATCTCAGCCCAACTCATTTGAACTCACCTCAATTAATCTCAGCTCAGCCCACTTTTATCACCTCAATTAATCTCAGCTCAACTCACCTTAGCTCACCTCACCTCATCTCAACTAGCCTCACCGAACAGATATAAAATGCACTTTATGTACACTCGTGTTCACATAATTATGTCACTTTATCCTTTTACAATCAGTCTTATCATGAGTTTCGCCCGGAAAAAAATTAACGAAGAGTTTTTGCATTTGTCCGAAAGGAAAATATGTGTCGGGAGTTTCATCTAAAATAAATTTCACTTCGAATTATTCGAACATACAGATATCAACTCTGATAGCTCGATGACAGGTTAAAATATTGATAAAATTTAAAATGCATTGAAAGCAATGCGAGTTTTACATGAGGAAAAACAAAATGTAGACCATCATGCAACTTGGAGACAGCAGAAGGATAACTGTAATCCGCTACAACTACCGGAATCTTTGTAAGCATAATTCAATTTATTGTTTGTATATCTACTAAGCCAATTGAATATTTTCGGGTATATGGAAGCTCTTGAATATTTATTTCCTAGATATGCTAACCAATTCATTACTAAGCTCAAGTCAAAATTTTAATATTCTGGCAATCGCCAAACTTAACGCTTAATTGCGATTTTTTGCAAAGGGTTGATACCAAAGAGGGAGATATTGATGTTGGCCTTCACACTCGTCTCTGTTACACTTCGAAAACCTCATAAGTCAAAATTATAAAATTTTGCCATCAAAACTTTTCTTCAAAATTAGATGGCAACGCCCTTTAAATATACAATATTATTGGATTAAAGTCTATACGCTTACATTGATATAGCTAATGTACATATTTCTTTTACAATTAATATGTTTTTGTAAACAATTTCTTGACTTCCAAAATATAGGTGGCAACACTCTCTCATTAGTAATTCACTTCCCTATTACCCATCGGACTACGAAATTTGACATACAAAGTGTTAGAGCTAATTTCATTATTTGTATGCAATAATAGGTTCACATACATATATCGAGATTATCTACTTTTTCGAACTTAACTCACAATCCACAATTAAAAACCGAGATTACCCATACAAAATTTCGCTCTCAAAATCTGGGATTATAAAATAATCTCAGATTATAAATACAGTTTTTGCTGTACTCCACGCCCCTGAGTTTTCTGAGTTATCGATAATTATTATTACAAATGTAACGCTTTGGCTTTTATTACTTATTATAAAATGCTTATTATATCGCATGCGTTTTGCTGCTATAATTTGCTACAACCTCATTAGATGTCGTTAACGGATTTCAACGGCAACAAATTGCCTAATTAAATTATCTATTGCTTATCTTTGCCTTTTCTTCATTTCGTCAATAATAATTAAACAAATCAAAAACATTAAGCAATTCCATTAAACCAATTTCTATGAAGTAAAATCTTTCAAAACAGTTGACAGCTAATCTGCCATATCTGAACAGGTAGATTCATTTTTCTGGATTTATTGCTAATCATTGCATATGTGAGCGTACTTTAATTCAATCTCGATTACCTTGAGAAAACAAATCGTTGTCTGCCCTAATATTTATCGGAAATTTATCGATATTAGATGCCAAGCCAAACGCATTTTCTCTGAGTTTGTTGAATTCCGAAAATTTAAGTTCGTTGGTTAATTAAAATAACCTTAAATTCAAAAGTTAAAAAAATTCTTATTTCTGATTACATTCCATTTTTATGTAATATCTAATATGGAATATAACGGCCAGGTGTAGCTATCAATATTTTAACATAAATCTCTCCCAGTCTAACATTTAACTTTTATCCAAAAATTAATTTCATTTTTTGGTAACAAAAAATCATAACTAATCGTTTTTATTAGCATTTCAAACAAAAGAAATTTTATATTTACGCATTTACTTGGTTTTGTTATAAAATAATTTAGTGCTCATCCACACCCCGGTTAAAAGCATATCTCGCTTGCTCGCTCATTGCCAAATGTCATGATTGTTGTCTGAAATGCGACGTTGAAGTTCGCATCGTCACGTTTTGTTTGTATTTTTACGTTTTCTCTCATTCTCGTCAGCTTCTTGTTCTCTGTTTTGAGGATGTTTGACGTTTATGCTGTCGTTTCTTTAGTTTGTTTTTCTTGGTTTTGTTTTGCGTTATTGTCGAGTTGCGTGAATAATAACTTTTACAAAATTTGTATTTTGTGTTACTTCATCTAACTAAATTTATATTTAAAAACATTAGTGGTCCAGTGTATGTGTGTACAAGATATTAAATAATGGCTGCAGCACCAGTGGAATTGTCGATTGCAGAAATAAGAAAATACATGCTCAATAACGATTTCAAGGTGACAAATCATGCGTTGGTTAAGCATTTCAAGCACTTTCTCACCAAACCCGATACCCAAAGTGAGTCATATTCAAATGTGCACATTATCCTACTTCCACCGGAGTCCATAATTAACACTAGCCTTCATTTTGGCACAAACTAGCAACAAATCACTTGTTGCATATGTATTGACCGATTGGCATTCAAACGCTAATACTTGCTTTTGTCTCCTCTTATTCCATTGCAGACGAGGCGCGCAAGCTATTTAAAGTTTACGTAAATATTTTGGCTACCATAAAAAACGAAAATAATCAAAAATATTTAATATTACGTAAAAAGTACATAAATGAACTGCCACCCGATGACGTTGTTCAGCGGGCAGTAGCTGCAGCTGGGGCTGAAGCTATGCCTAGTAGCCCCGGTGGCATGTCAGTGATATCGGAAAGCGCAATGGTGTCGCCAATACGACAGCCTCCACCATATGTGCCACCGCCTGAAGTAACAACACCCAACGTGAACTGCGGTTGTTTAGATAAAATAGTGGAAGTAGCCACAATAGAAACCAGTAAAACAGCACAGGCAGTATTTGCAGAGCCTGAAATGCATGCGTTAGACACAAATAAAAATCAAGAAGAAAAAAAAGAATCGGAGGTTGAAAAGCGTTTACAAGCCATTTTGAAAGAGGAACAACGAGAGGATAAAGAAAATATTCCGCGCTTCTCGTTTTCTTCTGCAGATTCGGCAGCTTCACTTAGCAGCAAGTCCAGTAAGGAAACAATTGACTCAGACGTCGATCCTCCCGGCAATAATGTAAGCGTTAAAGAGGCTACTCGTAAATATAATCGGCTTGTGTCTGAGGAAGAAGCAAAAGCAGCTGTGGTATCACCTTCAGCTAAAAAGAAACCCGAAGAAAAAGAAGAGGTAAGTAAGTAATGCTTTTCCTGTTGCAGTTTACAAGTGTTTGTGTGTGTGTTTTTAACATTTAAAAAGAGAAAATATAAGTTAATTATTTAATTATATTTTTCTCTACTCGCTATGTCCAACTTAAAAGTTTGGTCAGTGTTACATAACGAAATTTCTTGACTAGCTAATCTGTGAAATGTCGGATATGCCCCTTGCTTTAGAAAGCCAAGCAAGCCAATCGCAATCAACCACAACAATAGAAATGCAATGCAAAATGTGCTCAAATTATGCAAGCTCCGCGAAAAACATCAACCTGAGCGAACGTGATTCTGAATAAATAAAAATTTGCTTGAACGAAATACAAAAACCCAGTGTGCCTAGTTAATATTATTATTATTATTTATTAACAAATTAACCAAATTATTACGTTAATATTGAGCGAGTATTAGCTGCCAGGACTATCAGCTCTACAAAAATAATGTAAAAACAGTAGGACAAGTATGTTTTGTGTTGAAATAAAAGGTGTATGTTTATGCTTATGTATATCCTAAAAACTAAATAATCAAAATGTATAATAATTTAAATTCGATTATATTCCCGGATGTAGGGTTTTTAAAAAATTCAATCCAGTTATTCGTGAGGTAATAATTTGTTGCGTCTGCCAAAACGGGGCAATCATGAAAAATGGGGTTTAAGGAGAGAACTCCCCCGCAATGTGTGCAGACTAGAGGTGGCTCCGCGGTCAGAATGTGTTCGTGCGTGTCAGTAGTGTGGCCAAGCCCTATACGGGGAAATCTTTTATCTGTGTTGTCCATAAGCCGGAAAGGCATTGCAAGGTTGTTGTTGTTGTCGTTGTTGTTGTTATAGCAATAACTTTGCCCTGTCGGTGTAGTGTATATCACCGGTCGTCTTCGTCGTCTAACTCATCTAAAGGTAGGCCAAGGAAACCTGCTGCTTCGACGCGTTGGGTCCAAAGGGAGAGGGGTGTTAGATGAGTGGTTTTAATGCGGCATGTGAAAAGGTGGTTAGTGTTGTTGTTGTTGTAGCAGTATAAATATTCCCCATATTTACATACGGGGAATGCTGCTGGAGTGACAGTCCTTGGCCGGATATAAATCCGGGTCGTTTCGGTAACGTAGAACCGACTGTCGTGGAAACGGGTGGTTAGTGTCGTGCGGGGTGCCTTCACATGCAGGACATTTGTTTAGTTTGTCGGAGTCAATTCTGAATAAGTAGGAGTTTAACCTGCTACAATATCCAGAACGTAGTTGTGCCGGTGTTACGCGGGTTTCACGCGAAAGCTGGAGCTCTTCATCTGCTGTAGACATTGGTTGGACTCCGATTACGGCATTCGGTGGTCGGAAGCTTAAGAAGCTGCTAATGGTCTCCCGTTGAATGTCGTTTATTGTGTGTTTAATACTGTCCGATCCAGTTATTGTCGATCTGTTTTGTCCTGGATCTCGTCCGCGTAATTGCGGAGGTTCCTCCTGACGTGCCGGGGAGGCGGCTCAAACTCAAGCAGGTGTCTGCATGGGGGTCCTGCGGTAACACTCTAAACAGGAATTGCTTGCTGATCATTTTATTATGCTCATTTACAGGGAGCATATGGGCCTCATCGTGTAGATGTTGGAGAGGGGACATCAAAAAACATCCTGTCGCAGTCCTAATGGCAGTGTTTTAACACGTCTGTAGCTTCGTCCACTGCGAATCACTAGTTACAGGCATCCAACATTTCTTTGTCTTTGCTCCAAGTGCTGCCGGCTTTGAGAACCTTGTTGCGATTTTGGACTTTAGTGACATTTGTATGCGCTGAGAAGTAGAGCAAACTATCGGAGGTAACTCCAAAGATTTTGGGGTTGTTAACAATCGAAATTGGTTCGTCGTCGACTTTTATTTTAATTTCCAGTTGGATATCCTTTGTCCAGGCGGTAAAGAGGCTCGCCGTGGACTTCGTGGGGGAAAGTTGTATGTTTCTCGCAATGAAGAAGCGAGAAAGGCAGGCGAGGTAGTCGTTTACCTAGGCGCACAGGTCATCAATGTCATTGCCCGGCGCCATTATCGTGCAATCCTCGGCATAGGAGACTCCCTCTGATGACTGAGAGAGTTTCGAAATATAGAAGTTAAAAAAAAGAATGAAAGGACACCAGCCTGCGGTACTCCTTGCATTATTTCCCCTGACTAGCGGCATTGTGGGGTATTTGCTCTCGTTCGCAAGCAAAGTCAAACTAAAGAATTGTAAGCGCTTATTGGTGGTTTTTTATTAGTTTACAGAGAGTTAAGATAATTTTTGGAATCGACTTTATTTTATTTCTTACTGAAGCGCAATATCAAGAGTATCGGAATATAAGACAGTTTTAAAAAATAGTGAAAAGTATGATACATTTTGTGAGAAAACTCCTGAAATAAATAATTTTCATAACCAATGTTTGTGTTCATTCACTTATTGCCTCTGCTTGCCATCGTTTAATTTCTATTTACGGTGCCTAGAGGTAAGACCCACATTTGGGTCGTATGTGAACATTTTAAACGCTGCCAGAATCTTGTTCCAAACAAAGGAGGAATTGCATATGAAACTTCATACAACAATAATAAATAGTAAAAATTCATAATTTTTCTGTTGTTATTGTAGAAGCCTACATTTTTCTTTTTAGAGTTGTGGTTTGTTTAATTGTGTGGGCAAATGTCCAAAAGCACCTTCCGGTTAAAACGGTCATGGTGGTGTGGTGGTTGGGTTAGTTGAGAGTTAGCATGCTTGAGGTACAGTGGGCTGAAACTAGGAGAACAGTGTTGCATAAGCATTGATTTTTTTTTTTTTTGTAAATATGTATATTATGTAATTTAATGAAATTTTTTTCATACAAATTTTAATGGAATACAAACGCATATTTACATAGTTCATATATACTTATATATAGAATTACGCTCATTTATATAGAAAAAGCATTTATGAGAAATGTTTATGCTGTCACAACAACAACCTCCCCAGTGGTTACAAATTTTGAAAATTAATTTTCAAATTTTTCAGTAAAGAAAAATAAGACTTACTTAAACCCGGTATAGACAACTGAAATAACAATCCTAGGTCAGGGAAAACCGTTTATTTCAATAACTATTACAAAGAAGATGAGAGCAGATTTTATTTCTCAAAAACTATTTCCTCTACATGTTGACCGAATACACTCTTCGAATCCGGCCTCTGTACTCCGTGCCACTAGCTGGAGATGTGATGTGGGTATGCCACTAACTTTGCGAACGATATTTTTTTCTAGTGCTGGGGTGCGCGCTGGGTTTATTTCATAGGCTTACCTTTTGAGGTACTTCCTCAGAAGAAAGTCCATAGGGATACGATCTCTGACTGTGTGCGGTGTGGGGCCAACTTGTTGAAACCATGTGTGTGTACTGAAGGAAAGATGTGAATGTGGCGGTGAAGTGGCCGTAGATGTTTTAATAGTGGGTTCAGTCCTTTCATTGATCAATAACCGCAATTTTGCGTATTTACACTTGCAGTTAAATGAAAAAGGGCTTCATCACTACAAAAGATAGTGTTTATCATAAGAAATCGCTCCAACATTGCATCCCAGAAGTTTTTACACAAATTGTAATTGTTAGGCTTATGCGCTTGCACGATTTCCGTTTTGATAGACTGAAATCTAAACTCCTTCAATATTACATGTAGAATAGTTTTTGGAAGTTACAGAGCAGACGCGCCCTGTCAACTTAGTACAGAGCGCCAAAAATATCCCAAGCACATTTTGCCTTGATACACCTTTTAATGTGAATTAGCTTATTTGGCTTCACGTTCGGGGTGTAATCGCCTTCCCGTTACATATCAGCCTGATCGTCTTCTCTTATTCGGCTCCCTTAGCTTCGATTCAAGTGAAACTGAGTATTCTATCCCGGAAACCAGACGAATCCAAACGCAATAAGTAGCAAAAATGCTCCGAAATACATTGTTTTCTCAGTAGATATGTATGTAGCTGTAAAGTATCAATCAAACAATTCAAAGTTTATGCTCGTTGGCAAGGTGACATTTCACACTAAAAAGGTTATTTTGCTTTTTGTGTTTGTTCCATTCAGTTGTTAGTTACAGGGTGTACACAAAGAGAAAATTCGGCACATTGTACAGTTTTTCTTTAATAGGGGCGAAAATACGAACCAGACCGCTGAAATTGTGAATGTTGTTTATGGAGCTGATCTGTAACCACTACTTATGCGCAATTTTTTTATCGACGATTCCATTTAGGCATTTTTGGTGTGAAAGAGAATGTCGATAATGTCGATAAAATCACAGAAATAATCGTAGTTGACCGGCATGTTAGTAGTCATAGCATCGCCTAGAAGCTGAAAATCGACGATAAAATAGTTTTAAAGCATTTGCGCAAACATTTTACGCAAAGAGAATGAATTTCTTTTTCCCCAAACTAATGTAAGCAAATATATGAATTGTTTTCGTTTTAATTGTCAAGTAAAGGTAAGTCAGATCTTGGTTTCACTTTGTTTAATACACCTTGATTTTGAATAGCGCAACTTTGTTGCATTAATTTGTATGCTTCCATAAGGTAATGAGCCACTGTGCATAAAATCGTCTAACTACAATGAGCTCCGTTAGCTGTATGGGCAATATAAAATGTGTGGGAGATCCGTGCACTTAAATAAATACTTGAGTACACTAACCCAAAAAAAATGTTTGCTCAGCTAGTAAACTCAGAGTTTTTTTTTTGCTTTGCCCTCCACTAGGGGCTTTTTCACATTCTGCTGGTTGCTATTGCATGCAAATGTGAAATTCAGACTGAAAAACTACAAAATGCCTGTGGGAAATGTTGCAATTGAATACCAAGGCAAACAAATATTAAAGAAGGGAATCATATTCGACCGTCATAATCATCATGCAACGTCGGTACCTCTATTGAAAGGTAGAAATAACAACTCGCCTTTATTGCCTCAGCGCATGCGCGACTGCGCAAAAAGTTCGCCTCAATTCATTTAATGTTTTTTTTTTATTTTACAATTTACTTGCATGCAAATATTGTATAAACATAGATATGTACATATGTTTATGTGTGAATGTTAAATCATCCTAATATAACTATACAAAAGCGTTGAGCACTTGGCGCTAAAAATTTTACATGCGAATACCGTTATGTGATGATTAATTAGTGAAATGTTTGAAATTTATTTGCGAAATGTTATCAATAAAAGCCCGGAAGGTCTCATTTGCAATTTGTAGGGCAGTGGAATTTCTCAAGTAGCAGGCGAAGTGGCATACAGTTTTTTTTTTTATTTTTGTTAATAAAAACTTGAGCCTAAAATATGGAGAAAAAGGCGGGCATGTTTACAATGCAGTCGAATTTATTGCTTATAGAAACTTAGAAACGAGAATAAAACTGTTATGCTTTTCTAGAACAAATGCACTAGACAGATATTTATGAAGAAAATAAACCGGTAAATTTGAGACAATTTGAGAACTTGTAACTTGTAGAGGTGCGTGTAGATTCAAGCAATTATCGTGTTAACGGAGATAGATTAACATGCATCTGGAAGCCCACCCAGCTGGTTCCGCTAATTACAATGTACAAACATATGTACGTACATGTACGTGTATGCATATAAATGCATCGGCGTTATTTTCAATATTTTTTTATCTTTGCACACCAATTTTTCAACATATTTTAGTCCGCGAACAAGAATATTTTTATCATGCATATGCATGGAAAGGGTGCTTTATACGGGTAAAAACATTTTTCACCAGCAAAAAATAAACATCAAGGAAATGTCCCGTATTTGGGCCTTATTAGCTTGCAAACTTTTTTGAAATTGAGTGCCAACACATGGGCTAAAAAGTCCAGGGCGTAACAAAGAAACTAGTTTTTTTTTTTAAATTAACTTTATTCATCAACGTAATTTCCTTGAAGGATAACGCAATCATTCCAGCGTCGCTCTACCATTTCAATACCACTTTTGTAGAACGATTTATCTTTTGCCCCTCTAAATAGTTCTCATTTTGAGCGATAACCGATAACCTCTTCATTCGAGCGAAATTTCTTACCGGCGTGCATTTTTTTAGGTCTGCAAACAAGCAGTAGTCGCTGGGAGCGGAATACGGTGGATGTGGGAGCAATTCGAAGTTCAATTCATGTAGTTTTGCTATTGTTTTGATAGACTTATGACACAGTGCGTTGTTTGCCTTGATGAAACAATTTTTTTTCTTTGCTATATGCTGACGTTCCTTAGCAATTTCTTTGCCTTCAAATGCACCAATCACGCTATATATTATTTAGTGTTGATGATATTTCCCTTCTCAAGAGAGTCGATGAATATTACACCACACACATCCCAAAATACCGAGGCCATAACCTTTCCAGCCGATTGTTGTGCTTTCGGGCGCTTTGAACGAGGTTCACCGAGGTTCGAGTTGCTATCGACTCAGACGATCGTTTTCATTCCGGAGTAAAGTGATGGACCCATATTGTCACATATCGAAACAAAAATGCCGGTTTATTACGTTTAAACATAACCAAACACAGTTAAGTATCATCAACACGTTCTTGTTTTTGGTCAACAGTGAGCAAACGCGGCACCCACTTTGAACAGAGCTTTCGCATAGTCATTTGACTCATGCAATATAAAGCCAACATGCGTTTTTGATATCTTTACGATGCCAGCTAACTCAAGCAACTTCACTTTTCAATCATTCAAAAACGATTTTAAGAATTTTTTGATGTTTTCTGGTGTTACCGCCACATTTAGACATCCACTGCGTTGTTGTTTTTACACTACTACTACTGCCTGCTCAATGTGCTTTTGGTAGATCATAAAAATGTCTAATGTCTGAAACACCTATTACCCGACTTATCCGTTAACCGGATGCTATTAGTTCGTTTTTTAGTTTGATACCGATTTTTTTTGTTGTCCTTGAAAACATTTTGTGAGGACATTATTAATATTTAGTTTTATAATTTATCACCCTAAGTAATTTGTCACAAGGAAAATCAAGTAACTTTAAACTGTTAAACTTTACCTAAGTACCGCCGCCGCAGCCGAATGGGTTACATAGGCTCGAATCTCCGTGCAAAATGACAGAAAAAGTTGTTTCTACTAGCGGTCGCCCCTCGGCAAGCACTGGCGAACCTCCTCATAAAAACCATCTGCCGTTGGGAGTCGGCTTAAAACTGGAAATCATTTATGGAAAAACATCAAGACGCACACAATAAATAGGAGAAGGAACTCGGCCAAACACCAGATAAAAGGTGTAAGCGTTAATTACATAAGTATGGTCAATGCAGAAATTAGTATTTTTATTTCAATGTCAATTAAGAAGAAGAAGAGAAATAAAAGTTATTCTTATATCTCTTCTTCTTCTTCTTAATTGGTGCTATAACTGCTTACGCAATTTTAGTCGAGTTTAACAAAGCGCTCCCGTCGTTTCTTTCTCGTGCTAACCGGCGCCAGTTGGACACACGGAGTGAAGCCAAGCCCTTCTCCATCTTATTATTCCAACCACCAGCTGGTACCGCATCGAATACTTTCAGACCCGGAGCGCTTGTATCCATTCGGACGATATGACCCAGCCAACGAAGAAGCTGCATATTTAGGTCCAAAAATCTTCCGCAGAATCTTTCCCTCAAACACTCCAAGCAACGCTTCATCGGATATTGTCAAGGTCCACGCTTCTGCGCCATACATTGGGACGAGCATGATGAGAGCCTTGTTCGTCGAGAGAGGACTTTACTACTCATTTGCCTACTTAGTCTAAAGTAGCACATGTTGGCAAGAGAGATTCTACGTTGGATTTCTTGCAAGAGAATGGCAATCAACTTTCCCAACTTGCATGGACAATAACTTTTATATCTGTTGAAGGATTTTTCCTTATTTATATTTTGAATTTTTTCTAAACATGTTTGGTGCAAAAAATGAGAAAAAAAATCGAGAATCGTTTTCTTATATACTATCATACTTTCAATATAAATCGAAAATGTTCATATTTTAAAAATAAAAAAAAAAAATTCAACTTTGTAAATCATCTTTCAAATGTCTTATTTGAATGAAAAATCACGCATGAACAAATTTGAAAACCTTTATTTTTTTATACAGGACAAAAGATTCTCCAGATATTAGAAATTTTGAACGATCTACCTCTTTTTCTTCAACCCCAAATCGTTATTTGATGTTATCTTAAAAAATAAATGACCGAGAAAATTATGTGGATTTTCGGGCTGAACGACCGATTTTACATAAGAATTAAACCACATCCTGAGTCACTTTTAGCTGTAAACTAATGTAATCTGTAGAGAATGTTTTATATTATTAGAGCAACAACGTAGGCGATTAATTGGCAGACCTACTTCTGGAGATAATTCAGTCAGCAAAACTTTTTACCAAAAAAAGAGACGGGATCAAGTGCATATGCTTATGGTATGACGATTAGTATAGATGTGGTTCACCGAAAACCTGGAGTATCATTTAACTCTCACCTTTGTCAGTAACGTGGTCGCCATCTTCAATTTTAAAAGAGATAAGGGGGATGTTGCCTTCGAGTGTAAGCTTTTGCAGAGTCGTCATTTACCAGGTCATATTGAATAAAAATGTCAGCCACAAGTGTGTTTGCTCGAACAGTCATTTTAATGTATGTTCATCGAAAGTTGAGCGCGCCTAAACAAAACACCCTATACTTACCTACTTTCATGCGTGTATACGTCTAAATATTGTGCTTCTATTTTCACAATACTGGAACATCTTCGACGGCTTAAGCTTTTCCTGACGCTGCATTTGCGTATGCCTGTGCTGTGGAGCGTGTAAACTGTCAGTTTAATGTCACGTCGCCCAGCATAACTAGAACCACCAGCCAGCCAGCATTTATTTACCCACACCATCGGCTCCTCAGCAGCGTATTTGGGGCGTTTGCCAGTTGGTATGCAGCGACGTGGCAGCGGAGTAGTGATTTTGAATTGAATAAATCCATTAATTTTATTAGCAGACGATAAACATGTTCTGCTCTTTAATTTACAACAAGTACAACATTTTCGTCGCGTCTACATAGTACCTCCTTGCAAGCACTCCGCGCGCTTTAAAATTTGTATTTCTACATACCTACACACGTACACATTAGGATGCATCACTCAACATACAAAAAAAAATCGGTATAGCTTTTCGCTCGCTTTTTTTTATAAATTTATAAATATTTATATTTTCAGACTTAAGATTAAAATGTCTGTATTAGCGGAATCAAAGTAATGAATAAATGACAAATTTTGATTTTTTTTTTTAAGATAAGTTTAAGGAAAACTTGAATAACTCAGCCATATGTCGAGAGATTTAGACTTCTAAGGTATCATAGGAATTTTTTCTTACCCATTTCATTAAGCCATTCACGTCCCAAATGTTTTTCACCTCCGTTCTCCTGAAACGATTTTTAACCATCTTAAACTCTTTTTTTTTTTATCTGATTTCTTTTGTATAAATATTTTTAAAAACTTGATTTATTTATTAAAAAAATCGATTTTCAGAGGTATTTTAAATCGGTCCAATACACGTAAATCTTAATATTTTTCCAAAATACCTCTTAAAATATAATACATTTTATTGTTCCGGCGGAAAAGCCGCACCTCTTTTGATTATACACCCTAATATACATACATTTGTATATCTGGTCATGTATTGTATGAGTGTTGCTCCTACAGCTTGAGTCATGCAACACTGCATGTTCGGATATATCTGTGCAGCCAAGGGAGAAATAAGAGAAGTAACAGAAAGACAGAGATAGAATAGAATAGGGACATAGAGGTAGTTAGACCTGTGAGAATTTTCCAGATTCTTTGGCAAATCTGAGAAGATCCTCCAGTTTCAGAGAACGAATTTTACTCATTCTCATGACATCGGAACCCAAAATTCGTAGCGTTGCTCTAGACACTTACAGAGAAAATGCTCAGTGTTATCCGTCTCCTGTAAGCAAGACAGGCAAATCGGATCCTCAATGATTCCAATGGGCATCATATGCTGGTCCCATGGATTGTGTCCTGTAATTATACCGACCATCAACCGAACGTCCAAGTTTAAGAAGAAAGTTCAACAGTTTTTTGTGTGCGGGCTTGTCACCAAACATTCTGCAACGTTCTTCACTTCTAGATAATCGCTGATCCTCTTCATGATTCTTGCAGAATTGATTCCGATTATTGGATCTGGTCCCTGTGAGGTAACCGCTGATGCATAGTGGGCGAATTCATTGGCAATTTAATTCCCTATTTAATACAAGTCTTGCAACAGAATTAAGCGTCTTCTTACATTCTCGAACAATCTTTGAGGTTTGATTTGCGTTCGTCAGAGCCTTTAGTGCAGCCTGACTATCACTAAAGACTCCAACTTGTTTCCCGCTCCATCTCCTCTCAATTATGCATTCTGTTATTTTCAGAAGGGCAATAATTTCCATTTGGAAAACAGTTGTCATTCCTCCCATCGGTAAAGAAAATATCTGTCAAACTTTTTTGAATGCATTCTCGATTACTTTCACATCAAATTTCCTTCCAAATGAAACTATGGGTATGAGATCGTAATTATGTGCCAAAAACATTTTAAAGATTTCTCTGTGTCCCGAAGTTCCGCCTTCGACCCAGAAGCCATATCTATGGAGGCTATATATTGTTGGTATTACTCTTGGGAGATGAATTAGAGTACCGATTAAAATATGTTGCTTTGCAATAGCAAACAATACAATTTCTCACAAGTAGCGGTCTCGACTAGTGGTTTAGTAGAACCCTGTCAACCAATTTTTACAATAATTGGCGGCCTTTCCCGACTGTATATCAGAAGCGACAAAGGTAATGGTGCAACAACGATTTTTCAGAGAAAGTAAAAAATTCTAGACGTTGCTCTTTTAAAGTTCCCTAGTAATCCTCTGTCTACTCGCCAGTAATCGTCGGTTTTCGACGACCAATGGCTCTACCAATAGTTCAGACCGTAACACTTAAGGCTTTAATGTCTCAATTGTTTTTGGACGTGCTCCTATTCCAAGCCTTAAATGAGAACCTCGTATCAGACAAACGATGAATTTTTCTGGCCAAAAGTAAAAAGCTCGTATTAGACACGTGATGTCTTGTTCTGCTTATTCAAGCAAAAAATTCCACAGAGGAAATAATTAAACGACTGAAAATACAGCTTTCATCGAAAATGGCGCACCCAATCGTCGCTCGATTCATAAAGCAAGGGGTTACTATCGCGCTGTTGTTCTATTCCTGTATGGGGAAATTGGTTTTGTGACGAAGAAGCCGCTGAAATGCTAAAGGCTCCTAGGAAAAAAAGATATTCGAATCATATTTCAAGCAAATTCAACGTCCAATTCAATTTGTTTTAGGGTCCACACTGGAAAGCCACAATGAAGTGATTATTTGCTTAGAGTTAGTAGTTAAATCAATTGCATTCAGTAAGCGAACTGGTTTAAAATTTCTTGAGACTGGTATGTTGAAAACGACGGTGAAATAGTTGAAGTTTGTGAAATATGATCCTCGGGTCTATGATCCTCGAATGAATTGTTTACTTACGGCTGCAGAAGTTACACTTTAATCGGTACACAATATGTGACGAGAGGAGCGGTGTGTGTTGCACTCTAGAAAGGTAACAAACTGTTTCAAAAACTTTCGTGAAGCAATGGACAATTTTTTTTTATAATCTCGCAGCCCAGATTTCGAGCGGTGTCTAGGTTACATTACATAGACCAGACGGGTTGCTCTTCGAAAGAGTTAACTCGTTCTGGAAAAATCGTGCCAATTTAATATAATTTAGTTTGAAAAGCAGACCGATAAAGTTCCTCAAAATTTTTGTAGTGGGGTTTTTAAAGCAAACATGTTTTCAGAATCAAAGTAGTGAACCATATTCATTAGGATTTCGATATTTATGCCAGTAGGGTAGTAGCCTTATAGTTACGCCGTACCTATTAAAATTTTTTTTTTACAAATTTGATGAAGTTGTGCCATGTAAAAAGACTTCAAAAAGTGTGACGTATGTCAAACCGCTAATCGGCTCTCAGCGCTTTTGAAGCAGTCAGCTGATTTGCTGACGTAATCGGGGTTAGGGCAATTTGCTTACGACAAAGGTCGGCAAGAGGTGAGATTGTCTTGGTGATGTACCAAAAATTAACGCAAGCACCGCTTATTTTATTTCGTTGCCGTTTGAAGAACGAGTGATTAGACGAGTATTCATATGAAAGGAGCTCGCAGAATTCTGTTGCCGACTTCTCGTTCACGTGGCAGCCGAAGTTACTCTCGGAATTTTGCTTCGGATGGCAAAATCTTGTGCAACAAGCAAGGCGAATCTATTAAAGGTAAATCAGCTGATTTTTTTTTTTTTGTGGCTGTGAACACTGGGGGAATCCATTATTTAGTTTCTACTTTACCAATACTTTCCCGTAACAACCAAACGTACAAAACATTGTTGTTGGTCTAGAGGCACCACCTTTAAAGAATGTTCCTTAGCTGCAAGTCTACAACGAGCGTTGCTAAAAAGAGCTCAGGATTGGAATACAAGCCCCTCTATCCTGCAGTCAGATATTTTGTTACTATAATCCTGAGCACAACTTACACGCTTGAACTTGAAATCGCTAAACATTCCGTTTTTCTCTCACTAATACCTAGTAAAAGGGAAGCTTCTACGCCTGGTTTTGGTTAGAATCTATCGCAATCGCTAGTCGCTTTTCGTTTACAACTAGAAAAATAGAAAATAGAACCAAGGTACTGTTTTTTTGCTTATTTTCATAAATGTTTAAGTACTATTCTCAGGTTGGCTTATTAAAAAAAAAACAAAAAAACATTTAAAAATCAAAAATAAGATTCAAAATCAATAATAAAAACGGGCATATAAATTCCTGGTCTTTAAATTTTTACACCTACCGGCCGAATCACTTGTGACGGCTGTTAGAAAAATTGTGTCTATCATCCGAATTACTTTTTGCCCCTCTATTCCTTGTCTATTTGAGAATTTCTCTAATCACTTGTTCGCTGGTGTGTTTATTATTTAAGTACAACTAAAATTACCAGCAACAACAATTATCACAAAAATAATAAGCAAATAGTGCCAAAGACATGGTCTAACTTCGTTTTCTTTTTTGTTTTGCATTTTTACAACAACGAAACAACAATGTCACCGCAGGCTTGTATGTCATCTTCACCAATGTCTTTTTAGCAGACGCAGTGCCGTTGGCCCACACTTCTCGCCATCGCCATCGCATCACCCTGCTCCACATTCACACACGCTATAGCTTTTCACAATCGTTAATTTGTGTTTTTCGGTTGTTTAACATGTTGTACGTGTTGTATATTGCTGTTGCATGTTCCTGTTGTTGCTACTTACTCTTACTTAGTTGGTACGTGTTGTCAGTGCTGTTTTATTGTTGTTCGTGTAGTGCAAAAAATAAGTGTCGAAGTAAGTTTACGCTACTACAAGAGCTTCAAATGTAAGTGGCAGGTTTTGCTAATATTTTCCGATCTTGCAGTTCCTCACTACAACTCATAACCTTTTATTAATACAACAAAGTTTTTTTATTCTGTCTTGTCTTTTGCTTAGTTTTACAGCGAAACGTGATGTTGCTGCTTTTGCGGGCACTTGTGCATGCACATACATGTGAATGGATGTGTGTATGTATTGTCACGTGATAATTGATTTGATTGAAAGGGTTAATGTCACTTTACAAATTTGTTGTTGTAAATTTGCTGCACCCAAAACTAAAGTGAATTAAAAACACGAAATAGCAAATAGGTACAGGGTGGCGCAAAATTAACCAGCCTACCGGAAGATTTATAATTTTTGGAAATGGCGTCGTACGTCACTTGTGAACTAGAAAAACAAACAAACAATGGAGCGTGTAAGGGTCAAAATAAAGATTTCCATCACACAGCATAATATTTTTTTTTTTTCATTTAATAAAAGAGTTATTCAGAAACAAAATTGGATGATTAATTTTGCGCCACCTTGTATTAAACATTATTTATAAGGCATACTTACAATTGCCACGTTGTTGGTTTTAAAAGTCGTTAAAATCGAAAAAAAATTCAGAAAGTACACCCATTCTAAGTCATGCCTTATTTATACCCATCTAATTCCAGCTTATCAATTGCTTTTCTTGCATTTTGCTCCTGCTCCCCTGATATAGTACATAGATAGTCAGAATGGCCACGAAATAGTGTTTGTTGTCGTTATTAATTGGCGTATACGCTTTTCGTAACTTCTAAGTCTTTTTCAAAATGTGTTCGGTTAAGTGCGAGCTTGCGGAGAATCAAGTAATAGGTCTATCGATAAGTTCGTGCGGTTTTACAACAGATGGCGTAACTTGATTATTATTCCATCGATCCACATTTCCAAACATTCATTGGAGAGCTACTGTCGTAAGGCACAAACGTCAGTATAAGTTTTTTATTTGAAGCGTAAACAACAATATTTTTACCACACTTGAAAATGTCGAATTTCGTGCCAAATAATGTGTTTTTGCGGGGAATTCTTCTTCATTATTTTAATATGAAGAAAAAAGCAGCCGAAAGTCATCGTATCTTGGTGGAAGTTTATGGTGAGCATGCTCTAGCTGAGCGAACGTGCCAGAAGTGGTTTGCACGCTTTAAAAGTGGTGATTTTGGCTTGGAAGACGAAGAACGCGAGGGTGCGCCGCCAAAGTTCATGGATACCGAATTGGAGGAATTGCTCGATCAAGATCCGGCTCAAACGCAAGAAGAGGTTGCAAAAACTTTGGGAGTTGATCAATCAACCATTTCCAAACGTTTAAAAGCCATGGGAATGATCCGAAAGGTAGGCCATTGGGTGCCGTATGAATTGAAGCCAAGAGACGTTGAACGCCGTTTTATGGCATGCGAAGAACTGCTTCAACGGCACAAAAGAAAGGGTTTTTTGCATCGAATTGTGACTGGCGATGAAAAGTGGGTCCATTACGACAATGCAAAACGTCGGGCAACGTATGGATACCCTGGCCATGCTTCAACATCGACGTCGGCGCAGAATATTCATGGCCTGAAGGTTATGCTGTGTATCTGGTGGGACCAGCTGGGTGTTGTGTATTATGAGCTACTGAAACCGAATGAAACGATTACGGGGGATGTCTACCGACGACAATTGATGCGTTTGAGCCGAGCACTGCGAGAAAAACGGCCGCAATACGCCGATAGACACGACAAAGTTATTTTGCAACATGACAAACATACTTAGAAACGCTCAAATGGGATGTCCTACCCTCCCCGCCGTATAGTCCAGACCTTGCGCCATCTGATTACTATCTCTTCCGATCGATGCAACATGGCCTGGCTGACCAGCACTTCCGTAATTACGATGAAGTCAAAAAATGGATCGATTCGTGGATTGCGGCAAAACCGACCGAATTTTTCACAAAGGGAATCCGTGAATTGCCAGAAAGATGGGAAAAAGTAGTAGTAAGCGATGGACAATACTTTGAATATTAAATTTGTAACCATTTTACGTCAATAAAGTTTCAAATTTCGAAAAAAACCGCACGAACTTAAACATAGTCCTATTAATAAAATGCGCAAAAAGCATTAAAATGGTCATTTTACGCACAATGGCTAGCAAAATCTTTGAATTGTCCGAAAAGTGCGTTTAATGAAACCTTGTCGGTGGAACGAAGGCCTGGCAGTAGAAGGAAAAAAAACGATTTGCTTCGGAGGCAAAAGCCAAAAAATGGTGTCATTATTTCAGAAAAAGGTTACCTTTCTCTTCGAAATGTTGCAAAACAGGCCAATATGTCGGAAGAATGCGTCCAAGAAGCATGCAAAAGTGAAGGTAAAGATTGTAGCACCCGATCGAAATGACAAACCAAATAAGAGTACTAAAACACGTGTACGAAAATTATCCAGTCAAGATATTCATAAATCTGGCTGGGTGGTTATGGACGATGAAACATACGTCAAAACAGACTTGAAACAGATTCAGAATGCTGAGTTTTATACTGCAACGAAGAGAGGAGGGGCTCCAGGTGTCTTTAAGCTAAAAATATTGGACAAGTGCCCTAAAAAATGAATAAATGTTTACAAAAACGTTTGCTGTCAATTATAAAAACACATAAAGGCTCAGTTGTGTTCTGTTCCGATCTAGCATCTTGACATTATAGCCGTCTTGCTGGGAACTGTTATGAAATCACGGGGTAAATATTGTTTAAAAGGACGTGAACACATCAACCCATTGTGGGCAGACAATCGCGACCCATTGAAAAATATTGGGTTAATTGTTAAAAGAAAATCGCTTAAAAAGAAGAAGAAATTACAAATTAGAAACAGTTTATAATGAATTGTCAGAGAGCAGTAGATACCATAACGGCCGCAATTCGTTGAGGCATACTGTCTACGAACTGTGTTATCTTCATCTTAAGGTTTAGGTCCGGTGAATTCTCAGGCCATGGCAAAACCATTATTTCCATTGAATTCAGACATTTCATGCGCATCCTGAATGTGTCACATGGAGCTCCATCTTGCATAAAGGTGTATTCGTCTCTCGGACACTTCAGGGTTTCTAAATATGGCAGCAAAACGTTTTCCAGCACGTCCACGTACTGGACAGAGCGCATTGTTCCCTCAACAAAATGTAGCGGACCTGGTCTCTCTGAGGTTATACAGCTCCAAACCATAACATTGGGGTGGTGTTTGACCCTTGGGAGCACGCAATCTTCAGAATATCGTTCTCCGACTCTTCTGCGAACAAAATTTGCTGTTTTTGTGACCGCTTCCAATCGGCATTCATCGCTGAAGATGATTTGTAAGAAGAAAAACAAAACCACAAAAAATTGTGAATATCCACATCTTCTTACTGCTATTTGACAAAGGGAAAAAATGTTGTTTTTAAACTTACTTTTTTCCAATACTCCGCGTCGAAGTCTCTGTAAAATTGTGCCCAAAGTTTCTGCCGATTTCGCATACTCGGTGTTAGTTTTGACTTTTTTGCTGGTCGTCTGCAAAAAAGTCTATTTTCGTATAAGCGTCGTCGTAACGTTCTTTCCGAAATATTTACTCCGGATTCCTGAACCTCTCTTAAAATCATCCGAAAGCATTTCTGTTCCAGAGAACACTTTGGACGATTTTGCGATCCTGCGTGGTTGAGGTGATGCGTTCTCGGCGATTGTTTGAAGTTACTGCTAAAACGTTGTTGGTATTTTTCCACTTTTTGGCAACATTTACCACAGACGCCTTGGATATTCCAACGGTTCTTGCTATGTCTGCATAAATCAGGTTCTTGGCTTTCAAAAGAACTGCAATTTGTTACTTTTGTCCCGATGTCAAATCCGACTTTCGGCCCATTTTCTAAAAAAAAACAGATTAAATTGAAAAAAAAGGATAATTCATATTCACTATTCAATTCTTTCACTTCTCAGACGATCTCAATTAGTTTTTTTATGCTCATCACACAAAATCGAATTAATTTGCACTGGCAATTGCACACTTAACTTTTCACTCATAAGCAAAAAAACTGATCATTTTCTAATCGTAGTAGGCCAATTGACCGGAAATTCTTAAAAACATCTAAGAACAGGTTCAAAAGCCCTTAATACCATTTTTTATTTGGAAAAGCCCAAATTAGATTGAAAATGTTGCCTGATATTTGAAGTTTTCTGAAAAAATGCCATCGGTAATAACTCAATGGTCAGGTACTGTAAAAGATTCCGGTGGTGTAAGACATTTGTGAGGACCGAAAGAGCATAAACTCAACGCTAAGTATTGCATTGCAACTGTCTTTCGGATCAATTAATCGAAAAATAGAAATAATGGGCCGATTCGCGTACACCGCCATTTTATCATACAAAACCTTTTGATGTCATACGCTGAAAAGGAGATGCCACTAAGATGGAGATTCCAACAGGATAAACGACGTATACAATGGTATAGACGTTGTAAAGTGGCCAACTCAGTCCGCTGACCTCAACTCCATTGAGTACTTATGAGAAATAGTCAGTATGAAAATTAATATGGAAAACTGTAGGGTCAAGGACGAAGAGCTTGAAGCTGTAAATGGTTCGTGGGAAGGCATATCGCAAGACGTTATTGATAATTTAATGTCTTCAATGCCTAAAAGATGCGTTTTACTGATCCAAAATAAGGGATTTTCTACAAAATATTATTTATTCTATGAATTACAATCCTTACAGCTATGATACAAAAATAGTTTAGAGCTAACTAAATATTATATATCAGTAATATATGCATTTAAAAACAACTATAAAATAGAATTCAAGTGATTTAAAAAAGCTACTCTTGAATGCGAAAAATCGAGAACAACATCATTATGAACGTAATTTAATTGCCGTAAAGCGCGAGTAAAGGGAGCATTACTGGCATACTCAGTTTTAAAGTTTTCCCATAAAAAAAGTAGAAGTTCCTGGAGAACATTAAATCGAATCACTGGAGAACATTAAACTTATAAGCATGAGACGAGCAAAATACTCGTACAATGGCATGGGATACAATTCAGAGGCCGAAGCGCATATTTGAGAAAAATTATTTGCACAAGCTCAATTCTATTGATAGCTTGCTGACTACATGGCCTCCAAATAAAAACAGCATATTCTAGAATAAACGAGACCTAGCAAATGATGTATAGAGTAACTTAATGGTATGGGGATCACAGAACTTAATGGCGTTCCGTCTGACGAAGCCCAACGTCGAGAAGGATTTTGAAGTAATAGAATTTATATGGTTATTAAAAGAAAATTTGTTATTAAAGATAACACCAAGGTCCTTAAACTCGTTAGCACAATGCAGGACACAAGTCGAGATGCTGTACTTAGTGCACAAAATGTTAGATGTTTTTGAGAAAGATATTTGAAAGCACTTATATACGTTCAGCGAAGGACGTCAATTCTGGCACCATAAGTAAAGCCTTCTTAAGTCTCGATCGCCGAGAAGATCTTGAAGTCATTAGCATAAAGCAAAAATTTAGCAAATATTAGCATAGAAACATAACCAATATAGAGGGTGCTTTAGTTTTGTGCATTGAATTTTTTATTACTATGAACTAGCGGCGGCCGCCGTAGCCGAATGGGTTGGTGCGTGACTACCATTCGGAATTCACAGAGAAAACGTCAGTTAGAATCTCGGCGAAACACCAAAATTAAGAAAAAGAGTTTTCTAATAGCGGTCGCACCTTGGCAGGCAATGGCAAACCTCCGAGTGTATTTCTGCCATGAAAAAGCTCCTCATAAAAATATCTGCCGTTCGGAGTCGGCTTGAAACTGTAGGTCCCTCCATTTGTGGAACAACATCAAGACGCACACCACAAATTGGAGGAGGAGCTCGGCCAAACACCCAAAAAGGGTGTACGCGCCAATTATATATACACATGCCCCACAAAGTCTGCGTTCACCCGAATAGCCTTCTTAAATTTATTAAAAACAAAATAGATTATTATGATTAAATTGAAATTTTTACAATTTGTTTATTCACTCATTCCCAGCTTTTAAGGGGGGGGGGGGGAAAAACAAGATTCCTCACTTCACTTTTTAGATAACGGGGAAATAATTTCAGCAGCATGTAAATGTGGCACCAAAAAGTCTGCGTTCAGCCTGTTTATTTTAATTATACCGTTAATTGTAAGATATTTTTCATTATATATTTACATTATATATTTATATTAATTTTTGATTGCGCATTACTACGACTGAATGTTAACAAAGCTTAGTTGAACATTTTATTTATAACTGGAGACAATTAAAGAACATGGAAGGAAAGGGAAAAGAAATAAGCGTTTCTGAAAGGAAAATAATTATAAAAATGTGGAAGAACGGAAAAAGTTTCCGAAATATTGGAAAATCTATTATGAGAACGTATTCCTCTATTCAGCGAGTTGTAACAAATTTTCCGAAAAAATCATCGACCCGGGAAGAGCGTTCTATAATCAACTTGGCAAAGGGTAACACCCGGATTACATCCTCAAAATTAGTTGAAAACATAAATGAAACATTAAAAAAAAAAAAAATGGGCGCTGAAACTGCCAGAAAAGTTCTACGTCAAGATGGATACCATGGTAGAGGCGCCCGAAGAAAGCCTTTCATTTCTCTTATGAACAGACGTAAACGCATTCAGTTTGCTAATGAGTACATAAATAAGCCTCCCGAGTTCTGGAAAAAAGTAATATTTTCAGACGAAAGTAAATTTTGTAAATATTGTATATATTGTTTGGCGAAAACCTGGAACTGCTCTTGAAAAGCAAAATCTTGTTGGCACGGTTAAGCACGGAGGTGGCGGGGTTATGGTTTGGGGCTGCATGGCGGCAAATGCGGTGGGTCAATTAGAATTTATTGATTCGACGATGGATAAATGGGGATACTTGAATATACTAAAACGGAATTTAAAGCAAAGTGCAGAAAATCTCGGCTTATCAAGAACATTTCAACAAGATAACGACCCGAAGCACACAGCCGAGATCGTTAAGCTTTGGCTCTTGTACAACGCCCCAAAACAGCTTAAAACACCGCCACAGTCCCCAGATCTTAACCCCATCGAGCATCTGTGGGATCTATTGGAAAACAGAATTCGTCAGCAAGTGATTACTAGTAAAGAGGTTTTGCGGAGTGTCATGCAGGCAGAATGGAGGAAGATAACAGCAGAGAAAACAGAGAAACTAGTAAGTTCAATGCCAAATAGGCTGAGTGAAGTCCTGAAACAAGGTGGATATCCAACTAAATATTACTTTTAATTTTTGCATATAGCATATCATATTTTTGTATTAGTCTTTAGGATTGAACGCAGACTTTATGGTCGCTTTATTTACTTGTTACAGCCATTATTCACCGTTATCTAAAAACTTATGTGAGGAATCTTGAAATTTATTTTTGTTTTTGAAACCTAAATATATAATGAACATATAAATATATACAAATTTATAAATATTATAAAATCAGGTTGTGTGTTTCATTCACTAAAAAGTTATTGTAGGGTGAACGCAGAATTTGTGGGGCATGTGTATATATGAACTACAATATTTAATGTTAAACTTTTGAAATAAAAAAATGGTAACAAGTATGCTGTTTTTTTACAAGTGAATATACAGGGTGGGTCATGTAAAATTTGCTTTTTGAATCGGCTATAAAAAAAAACTAATCAATATTTTTTCAAACTTTTTTTTTTTATTTTGAAGATTGAACATTGTCATTTATGAATGAAAAATAATATCGTTGAAATGACTGCCATGACTGGCTTTACAGTAGGCCATTCGATCAACCCAATTTTTAAGCACATTTTCGATTGTTTGGGCTCCAATTTCATGAATGGCAACTTCGATTTCGTGTTTTAAAGCATCAATCGTCTCTGGATGGTTCACATAGCATTTGTCCTTAACGGCTCCCCACAAAAAATAGTCCAACGGGCTTAAATCACAGCTTCGAGGCGGCCAATTGATATCGGAATTTCGGCTGGTTATTCGGTTTTCAAAAACGGTAGCCAAAAGTTCGAGTGTAACTTTGGCAGTGTGACAAGTTGCACCGTCCTGTTGAAACCAAATGTCGTCCATGTCATCCTCTTCAATTTTTGGAAACAAAAACTCAGGTGTGCCAAAATTTCTGGCCGACAATGTATGCATGAATATCAGTTAATCTTCTAAGAAATAGCAAATCATTTAGACGGAACAATAAGTGCGCTATTTCTCTGTCCATCTTCTTCTTAATTGGGACGATGACCCTTAACGCGATTTCGGCCGAGATTAACAAAGCGCGCCAGTCGTTTCTCTCTCGTGCTAACCGGCGCCAGTCGGACACACTAAGTGAAGCCATGTCCTTCTCCTCCTGATCTTTCCAACGCAGAGGAGGCCTTCCTCTTCCTCTGCTACCACCAGCTGGTACCGCATCGAATACTTTCAGAGCCGGAGCGTTTGTATCCATTCGGACGGCATGACTAGCCAAACAAGCCGCTGGATCTTTATTCAATATTTATTCTCATACATCTCATTATTCCATCACCTGCGATATTCGCCGTCGCCAACGTGCAAAGGTTCAAAAATCTTCCACAGAACGATTTCTCTGCCCATTGATGTGTGGATAATTCCTCCCAGAGAAGTTTCTCGTGTAGCCCTTTCCCTTACATCAGCAATTTTCAATTTGACCTCAGGATATTGCAGAGTGCAATTACATACATACATATGTATATCTTACTAAATGAGAGGGACTTCATTTTAACTAAAAGCGATTGCCTTAATTCATGCCATTATTTCAGAATATAAGGAAAATGTTAAAAACCTTGGACATTTGTATGTAGTAATATAAAATTGTTCGTGCACTGCAATAAAATATATTTATTTTTGAAAAATGAGCAGCCAATTGAGATTAGGCTACTAAATTTGTACGTTGACATGTGAAACGCGCATTGTTGCCACTTCAAATCTGCACCAATTTTGTTTCTTGTAATACTTCATGCTGCTATTATTGTTGTTGTACTCAGCTTATAAACACATTTACATGTTGGATGGCATTTTTTTCTTATGCTCAATAACTCATATACAAACATATGTATGAATGTATTTATGTATGTTAGTGCAACATGTTGGAAAAATTTGTCAAGCGTTACGAGAAAATCGTTTCATTGTGATTAACGCGCGCACACAGATCACTTTACATAGTCGTACATTTGTTCATGCATACTTACATACTTACATGCATATGTAAGCACAGAATTGAATGGCGATGTATGTAGACTGGATGCAAAGTGCTGTGTGAATTGTCAAACAATTGTCAAAGCACTCAGAGCTGTCAATCAAAGCAGCAGCAAAAATGAGAAAAAAGTAATGAAAGTACAAAATACTGACGAAATACCCGCCAACCCGACAACTGTTGCCACTGAAGCGGCTGGGCTGACGATTTATTCATGTTACCTTCTCAACAAATCATTTGAGCTGGCCGCTGCTTCGCTTTTTGAAGGAAGTTAACAACTGATTGTGAACTGAAATTTGGATTGGCAGCAGCAACAGCCGTCGCCGTGCGGAACTTTTATGATTTATGCTGCAGCTTGGCAGTGAAGCATGCATAGAACAGAGCAGACTCGTATATATGCAGCGGCATCAACAACAACTCTGGCGATTTATGCATCACGCAGTCGTCAAGTTGTCAACTGCATGTCAAGCGGCGAACGAAATGCTTACCTACGACGAGAACAAACACACACACATACATACATGTAGACATGCAATGTGTCGAAAGAAAAGCAGAAGCGACTTAAGTGTGCCGCCAAACATACATAAACATGCACTTAATATCCAGCAAATTGTTGCTCAGCCTATGACTCTAATTCCGGCTCCTTTTATTGCTTTCTGTTGCCATAAACATTGGCGTTGATGACTTTGTTTGCGTTTGCTGGCCGCCCGCTTGCTGCCATTTACGTGCATACATATCTACACACATCCATTCATGCATTTTTCCAGCTGAATGCATGGATATACATATGTATATACGTACACATACATACATACATGTAAGCGCTTATATAGATTTGCCTCAATCCGAAGATGAATTGCACTATCCGCTTGGCTGCTTAACCGTGCATCCTCCTGCCCGCATAGCCGCTTTCCAACCTATATACCTACTTATGTACGTATGTATGTACATATGTAAATAGGTATTTGAGTGATGCGTTAGTAATTTGGAAATTCTCACGTTTTTCATGTACTTTCCGGTGCTTTTATTTGTTAGACGAATTACAACATTTACGGCCATGGCAGTAACAAGAACAATCGCAATTGTAGCAACATAGATGTAATGACAACAATTTACATATTCATGCATAACTACATGTGTGTGTGTATGTGTGTAGTTGACAAATGCATTTCCTGTTGTTGCAGATTAGCGTTTTAGTGTTGCCACTCACATACTCGCATTCGTATTTGTTGGTTGTCTGTGCCGCGCTGTTTCTGGCTTTTGGCTTCTGGCGGCGCGTGCCAAATGCTTTCGATCCGCTTGTGACCTCATCATGCTTCGGAAAAATACTTACACACATTAGAGTTAATAAAAGGGGTTTAAAACGCCAAAAAGTTTATATGGAAATCCGTTTAAAACGTGTTTACAATTTATTTGCTGTTATTTTGTTGGTGGGCAAATTTTACATTTCACATTCCAGTAAAGGATGTCCGTCCACTAGGCATTTCATTCCACCACTCTTTCATACGCTTTTCATTTACCCACTCACTTTTGCCCCTCGAACATGTCACGATTTGTGTCACACAGTATTCGCGTTCTGTCACTATGCTGCTGGTAGTGTTACTATGCAGGTTGTTATTGTTATTATTGTTGTTAAATTCGTTGTTAATGTCAATGTTGCTCGCTACTGGTGATCGCTCTTGCAACCTTTGTTCTATTGTCGCTAATGCGGTGACTGACTACCCATATTGTACAAAAGTATATTTATTTGTTGTTGCTGCTCATGATGTGTCACATCGATTTGCGCGTTTAACAATTATCACAACATATGTTTGAGCTGCTGCAACACTAGTTCGTATATGCGCCAACTATGACAGCAACCAAGTTTGTCAACATGTTGCTACTGACATGCCGCGAACTACAGCTCGTACTTACAATAACAATTAACACTTTGCAATGTTCAATAGTTTACCAATGGCTAACAAAATTGTGTGAACAAATTTCAGTTTGTTATTATTTTTGCTTAATTTATATTTGTATGCTTATTTGTTTCGATCGGCTAGGTAGACCTGTCGTAGGTCCATTGTGATACCACTGGAACTTTTTTCTTACACTATGGGATCCCTTTTAGAGCATGCTCCGACTTTTATAAACGAGCTTAACTTCGTTAAGGGGGGATTCTACTGTAAAAATCAAATTTTCATGGATTTTGTTTTCATACTTGTATTAATTTAATTAGTAAAAAAAAGTTTAGGGTTACATAAACACAGGTCTTGAGTGTACAAAAAATTTTTTTAAATTTATTTTCATTTCAAAATGGCAGCTGTACAGCCGCTCCCCCGAAACGCCTTTTGAAATCTGCCCACACTGTCGCGCATTTAAAAAAAATCTGAAATGAAAAAAACCAAATTTTTTTTATTATATATCATTATTTTTTACTTGCAAAAAAAAATTTTTTTGTAAAATTTTTGAAGTTTTTTAAAAAATCGACATTTTTTTGTTGTCATTTTGTTATTAAAAAAGGGGTTATAAATAATAAATTTTTTCCCACCATAGCTTTAAAAACTAGTAAATATTGTTAAAAATATACTATCAAAGTTTGAGCTTGATATGTTAATTTTTCACGGAGCTGTGATGTGGGCAATTTTGAAAACGTGGTTTCGCGAAAAACACGCTTAAACAATTTTTCATACTTACAGCTTAATCAGCTATTCCTGCCCCATATAACATTTCGTCTGCTCTTAATATTTCATTATCCTCTTCAAGAAGAGCCTCTGTACGAGCTTTTCGGGCTTCGTGGGTGGATTCAGAGCGACGTTTAACCTTTTTCTTCTCACGACGATTGTGGACGAAAATCGCATATTCATAGCTGCGCTCGCCAATTTCGATTTTTAATTCTTGCATAATCCACAATATTGCGAGATATCCTTCATTAAAAAGACAACCAGCTAAATTCGCTGCAATCTTAACAGTTTCAAACCCAGAGTGTAAATGCTTTGGAGCAAATTTCCAGATCAAAGAGTTTAAACTTTCATTAGCATTCTGCGTGTATCCACCCAAGCATCGCTGCAGAAGATCATCACTGCTGAGCTCCTCGTAGATCGGCCAAATTTTTTCAGCAACTTTTTTGTCCAATGGACGATCATGTTGTAATTCTGCTTCATATTCTGGATCTTCATAAAGTTCTCGTTCTCGCTCGCGTGCTTTCCACCAGCACCAATATGACCGTAAACCGCTCGAGCGCTCAGTTTATACCTGCTTTGCTAAAACTTTTATAACTTGAAAACTATTCAAGATTTCTTTTTAAGATTTTCATGGAACATTCTGGAGTTGTTTCTGAGTATGTTTCAACAAAAAGTAAAAAATCGATTTTTTTTAAGTTTTACAGTAGAGGCCCCCCCCTTAAGCCGCTACATCTGTTAAAAATGCTCTACCAAGCGTGGGGAGTCTTCTTCTAGCTAATCCTTCACACTCACAAAGGAGGCGTCTAATAGTTTCCTCTTCTTAAGTATTGTAGCAGCAATAATCATAGTATGGAGTTCCCAGCTTTCTTACATGCTTACCTATTAGACAATGAACGGTTAATACACCTATCAATGCTCTTATATTCTCTCTATTGAATTTTAGCAGGCATTTTGAACGACCACTGTTGAGTTCCAGCCATGTCAATTTGCTTAATTCGCATGTTATTAGGCTTTGCCTTTTATATTTTTTATAGTTTGTCTGTCTATCAGTAATTTACAAGTGGCACTGGGCATAGGCGGCCGCCATAGCCGAATGGGTTGGTGCGTGATTACCATTCGGAATTCAGAGCGAACGTAGGCTCGAGACTCGGTTGAAACACCAAAATGAAGAAAAAGATTTTTCTAATAGCGGTCGCCCCTCGGCAGGCAATGGCAAACATCCGAGTGTATTTCTGCCATGAAAAAGCTCCTCATAAAAAAATGTGCTCTTCGGAATCGGCTGGAAACTGTAGTTCCCTCCATTTGTGGACCAAAATCAGGACGCACGCCACAGATAGGAGGAGGAGCTCGGCCAAACACTCAAAAAGGGTGTACGCGCCAATTATATATATATATATATATATAACGGGCTTAGGTATCCACGTTTTATCCAATTGGATATCAAGAGTTGTACCAATTCGAGCAAGTTCATCTGTTTTGTAGTTGCCTGCTATATTCCTGTGGCCTGACACCCAAATAAGGTGTAGTATTGAGACAAGTCATTAAGTAGTTGAAAACATTCTATGACATCCTTTCTAAAGCTGGCCACCATACCAGTACGCCGTAAGTTAGGATTGGTCTTACTTTTGCTGCGTAGAGCCAATTAATGATGTAATTGGAAAGTCCCCAAGTTGATCCCATTAGCCTTTTGCAAAGTAAAGTACTATTGTGGCTTTCCTTACTCTATCTTCGATATTTGACTTCTAATTGAGTTGCCTGTCTAGTATTAATCCCATGTAGCGCGCTTCCTTCCTAATCGAGAGTAATGTGCCACTAAGTGACGGAGGAACTACTTCCGGAATATTATGTTTCCTAGTAAATCGAACCATTTCAGTTTGGTTTGGATTGACGTTTAGCCCGTTTGCTTTCGACCACTTTCCAACTGAATTTAATAGTCCTTGTATAATTCCACAGAGCGTATTGAGAAATTTTCCTCTTACTGCTATAGCAACATCATATTACTTTTTTGAGTAACATTTAATAGGTTTCAAAGCAGCATATGACGGCGTTGTATTACTCTACAGTTTCAAAACCCAAATTTTATAAAAAAAATTGCAAAAAATGTATCTACGTATTGCTGCAGCTAAAAATTTTGTGTCGAGGTATTGATATGTACTAAAGATTTCTCGTATTTTACTAACCTTCCGAAGATGATTCCATTTGGTTTTGTTCAATTTACTCCATTACAAAATCTTTCAAATGTGTACAACTTTCACTATTCATCGACAGTAATACGATGCTCAAACGAAGGCCACGTTGCGACTGAAAATATAGAGGATACTTAGGGTACAGGACGTTGCTATGAACGGTTTTCACTACTCAAGGCATTACTGTAGCCAACCCAAAGACAAAAAAACTCTATCTAGAAACTTTTTTTTTTCGACTTTTGGCCAGCTTTTTGGGAATCGGCCGCACTGTGCGCCTTGAGGTGTTCCTCTGCTAACTCTTTTCCGAGTCTTTAAATCTCCAAGGGTTGCATTAAGAAATCTGCTCATGTTTCTGACCAAATCAACCAGAGACCCGAAAATCCCCAAATCAGTCAGTGCCTATAATATGGTTTCCGGTAGGATGTTGTTGAAAGCGCCCTCAATATCAAGAAAGGCTACCAGTGTATATTCTTTTTTGTAGCTTGGCTTTTCAATCTCTGTGATAAGTGAGTTAAGTGCCGTTTCTGTAGATTTTCCTTTACAGTACGCGTGCTGCGAGATACTAAGCTAAGTGGGTTTGATGTTAGCTCTAATAACTCTTCTATGATTCTTTCTAAGGTTTTTAGTAAAAAAAAGGATGGGCTAATTGGTCCGAAATCCTTAGAAGTAGATCCGTAAACGATGTCTACTGCGGGTGCAGGAAATGATGGCAGCAATTATTACTAGGCGTATAGTGCCAAAACAAGTGTTTGCCATGCTGTACCAGGTGTGCTCAAAAAGTATCGCGAATTTTGAATTTTCGCAGGTTACGTATATTCAAATCTCGATTTTTTTGTGGCGATATGTTAGTACTCATGTCGACGAGTTCGGCCATTTTGAATGTTCAGTTAATTGTTGACAGCTGCTTTGCTTGCACGTGTTTCGCTTCGTCTTCGATTTTTACCTATTCAAAAAGATGGATCAAAGAACCTGTATAAAATTTTGTGTGAGAAACGAAATTAAGTGCGCGGATGCATTACGAATGTTTACTGTGTCATACGGAGAAGCTACTTTGGACCAAAGCAACGTTTAGCGGTGGTACAAAATGTTCTCAGAAGGCCGAAAAGATGTGAACGACGAAAAGCGTGCCGGACGCCCGAGCACTTCAACAACAGACGAAAAAATGGATGAAGTGAAGAAAATGGTATTGGCTAATCGTCGAATCACCCGTGGCATTCGATTTTTTTTCAATGATTTGGGCATGAGACGGGTCACCGCAAAATTCGTACCAAAACTGTTCAATTTCGACCAAAAGCAGAATCGCATGGACATTGCTAATGAGATGTTGGACTCCGCGACGACCCAAATTTGCTCCAGAGAGTCATAACTATTGACGAATCGTTGGTTTATGGTTATGACGTGGAAACCAAAGCTCAATCAACTCAATGGAAGCTGCCGCACGAACCAAGACCGAAAAAAGCGCGCCAAGTTCGGTTGAATGTAAAAGTTTTGCTTACCGTTTTCTTCGATTGCACGGGTGTTGTGCATCATGAGTTCTTGCCACAGGGTAAAACACATATCATTGCTTATGCGCAACTTTTTGGCCAAAAACAACACACTAATGATGCCACAGCCACCGTATTCCCCAGATCTGGCCCCCTGTGATTTTTTCTTGTTCCCGAAACTAAAGAGGCCGATGAAAAAAGGGCGCTACGCTACGATTGACGAGATAAAGACGGCATCGAAGGAGGAGTTGAACAAGATAAAAAATGATTTATTGAAGTGCTTCGAAGATTGGAAAAAACGTTGGCAGAAGTGCATAATATCTCATGGGGATTACTTTGAAAGGGACAAAATAGATATTAATGAATAAATAAATAATTTTTGAAAAAACACAAAATTCGCGATACTTTTCGAACACACCTCGTATACTTGTCGCTTGCTTCTTAATTTAAGTCCATAAGAGAGATTCGTAAATTTCTAAAAATGCTTCATTATGACTATGTGACCAAGATACTTTAGGGCGCCCCCTGCGGCGCGATCGTTGTGGATTCCAGTCCAGCTCGATTCTACTTATGTCGATCGCTGGCTTGTACAGTGTATGATCAATCCATTTTCTGTCGTATTTCAATGTTTATTGACTTTTGTGCGTTTCGATCAAGGAAGTGCATGCGAAATTCGATATTTTATTTTATAATAAACAAAGGCAGGCGAAAGTGTCTGTGGGCACACTCTTTCCTGTAATATGAATGCATAATTAATAATAGCTAAGAAAAATATTATTAGAATTACGAAGGGGGTTCAATAAGTAGTAGTGTTAGAAATGAAGACACCACAAAAAAATGTTTGTTTACAACATTTTTGAACATAGTCCGCATATTCCAACCACGAGTTTTTCTAGTATAGGGATCCTTAAAGACTCGCGCATAACGTCGCACAAAGCCCATGAACCGATCATAAAAAGAATAAATTCAGAGTAAATTTCAAATTTATTTTAATTTTTCTGCAACTAAGTATGCCTGAAATATAAAACTATAATATTATATCTGCGTCTGATTTTTTGATTTTCGCATAATAAGAAAGGAAGGTAGTTTTTCGGTAGGGTAGTCGTAGTCGGACACTTTTTGCTTTGTACTCTTAAAATAAAAAATTTGTTATATTTAAAACGTCTTCAAAACTGCTAGTAAATTCTATACAATTTTCTACTCTATGTGTAATTGGTTTTTCTTTATAATTAATTCCTTAAAATGAATAACCTAGTACTGAATCCAAATATACCATGACAACTGAAAATTACAAAACAGCGAAATTTTAGTGTTTTTTAATTCAGATTTTTTTATTAGTATTTTTTTTTTTAGCTTAGCTTAGAATGGAACCTTTTTTTATTGAGGGTTTCTAAAATAAAATTTCCTGCCTGCTTTTGAGGAAATTCCCAAGTCGATTTTTTATGATCGAGTGTCAGGTTTAATCGCGGAAGAAGTAAGCAAAAAAAGGTTCTGCTCCTCCATTTTCAGCTCCGTTTACACCAGTTGAAACCAGGCGTAAATTAGTGTTCCAGTTAATTATGCCACTTATCATCTAATTTGAGGTAGTAGACAGTAAACTGGATTCAGCATCTTTGAATAAACTTAATGCATATGCGATCGGAAGATATGATCATATTTCTGTTTAAAATAATTCGTTGTTCTTTTGAAAATTATTTTTCTGCCAGGAGTTTTATTTTCATGTACAAACTGCTATTGTGGCAGACCTACTTATTTATTTGAGGGGCGACCTCGGAGACACCTCTAAGCTATTTTTTTCATTAACGCCGTCAGAGTCTGCAATTTATTCTATGAGTCAATAACGGCCGGACTAGACAGACTTAACTACAATACGCAAATATACATAAAAATATTTTAAAACAGGCTGGTTATAAGACATCAAGGGATTACAATTTCCTCTTCCTGTACTCATTTTGATTTTATCTTTCACTATCTTTCATATATCTATCTTTTCACTATCTTCCAGATTTAAGTTAATTATAGTTATAATTTTATCATATGAAAATTTATCTAAGTTGAAGTTCCTCTTACTTTTTACTGCACGAACAAGTACATAAATAAATAAGTAAAAATAAATTAAATTAAATTTTGAAAGCAATTTGGAATGCGTTGAATCACATTTCTTGGCATTTCTAATGGTCGGCTAGTACTTTGTTGAAATCGACCAAATTCGCTTAACGGTTACTGCGCCTATAAAGAAGAAGAAGAAGAATTATAATAGGTACTTCACACGTGTCATTTTGGAATTTTCAACTTCAGCTGCAAACGCATTTACCTATCCCAGTCGAACAGTAACATATGGTTTTGTATTGGCCTTAACAAGCCACTGCCAACTCTAAAATCGCTCTAAATAAGTTTAATGAGTGGGCTCCAAGAAATATTCTCATATTAACTTACAAATAATATATGTACTCGGAAATGTATGTATATATACGAGGGCGGTTCAATAAGTACCCGTGTTCGCTGACAGAAGGCGTTCCTGAGGGAAGTTGGTGTTAGCCTCGTGTGCTGCCATTTATCAAACGGCCTCAAAACAAATTTCAGACTGATTGATAGGATAGTTTGAATTCGGCAGGCTATTCGAGTAGGACATGTTCCGTGATTTTCACTAAGATGGAAAAAGGGCAGATCGTTCGGTAATTCGCCTTTTATTTTTGGATGGGGGAAAGTTCGAGGAGTTAAAAGCAAAGTTGGATGTTGTCTATGGGACGCTTCGTCATCTATGACCAAAGTTAGAGATTGGTTCAATGTTGGTTAAACGTGGGCGAACATCCGTTCTTGATGAGGAGCGACCAGGACGCCCGACAGACGTGGTTACCAAAGAAATCATTCAAAAAGTCCACGACATGATTCTCGCTGATCGACGTACGAAAGTGCGCGAAGTAACAAAGGTCATGACGCGATTGCTTTAACTTCTAATCAGTGTTTAAAGCAATTTAAGAGAGATCCGAAGGAATTTTTGCGTCGAGTTGTCGCTGTTGATGAAACCTGGATTCATCAGTACACTCCAGAAACTAAGCAATAATCAAAATAAAGGATTTCCCTCAGGAGAATCTGCTCCAAAAAAGGCGAAGACAGTCCCATCGGCCGGAAAGGTTATAGTGACGATATTTTGGGATGCGAACGGCGTCATCCTCATGGATTTTTTAGAAAAAGTAAGAACAATCACTTGAAAGAAGGTGCTGTTTCATCTTTCACGATAATACACCAGCACATTCATATGGAGTTGTCGCCGCCAAACTGCATGAATTGCGTTATGAATTGCTGCCATACCTCCCGTATTCACCCGATCGAGCTCCCTGCGAAGTTTTCTTGTTCCTTAACATGAAGACATGGCTCGTGGGAGAAAAATTTAGTTCAAACGAGGAAGTCATCGCCGTGACAGAGGCGACAAATCATATTTTTTGGAGGGGTTAAAAAATGGCCAGAGCGTTGGGAGAAATGCATCTTTCTGAAAGGGGTCTATGTTGAAAAAGAAAAAAATTTTGCGAAAATGGTGTCCTCATTTCTAACTGAGGTACTTATTGAACCACCCTCGTGCATGTAACCCAGCTCATTACATAGCAATTTGTGCGCTTCCGTATAATAACGAAATTGCTTGCGCTTAAGAGACCGAGAACTTTGATTTTTGTTTTGCTTAGTAAGCAAAACTGTGCTTGGTTTTGCAATGGTTTGAGCTACAATGAAGAAGCGGAGCTTATTTGCTTACACATTCGCGGGACATACATTTAAACATTATTTCGAAACAATTTTTTAGTCTATTGCAAATACAACTTTTTTTTTTTTTTGAATGAATCTTTTCACTTGACTATTCTTCCCTAATTTACATAAATCGTACATTTTACTAACTTTATGCCGTCTCTAACGATGAGTTGTGAGTATATGAATTCTTTCACAATTACGCTATAACCGACGGTAGCGCTCCTTAATGCTGGTGCAAGTGTTTCAATTCATTTACGGTAATTAGCCAACAACTGCATTATGGTCTGTTCAGTAATGAGCCAAAAACCAGAGCAACCGGCTAACAAAACATCAGCTACGCGAAAACAAACAATCTTGCGTTTAAGAAAAATAAACAGACAAATAGTTTGACTAATAATAATCCGTTCATCAATCGAATTTAAAAAAAAAAATGGTTGATAACAATAGTCAAGAAGCCGCAGAAAATGCAGAAAACCTGCAAACACCCGTGAGTGACGATCGATTTTCGTTTTTTCTCTCTTTGTGTATATCATTTTCCAATTATTTCTTAAAAAATTTGCCTAATCATAAGGCTCATAAAAACAGTAGTAATTCACCGTGAAATTTACAAATATGACTACGTTAACGACGTACAAACGATCGCGTACGCGTATAACTCCTGATTGGCGCCGCCGAAGCATTGATAACAGACCGATTACAGTATTGGCAGCATCATCGTTCATGTTGCGGGTATATAAATGGGGTCAAATTAGGGGCCTATTGCCAAGTACAAAAAATAGGAGGAAAAAAAAAACGAAAAGGGTGGAAAGAAGTTATTTTGTTTTTTGGTTTTGTTTCAAATTTTACTTGGTTAAAGTGGAAAATGCAGCATCATTGAGAAATTGAACTCAGACGAGTGTTCATATATTGGCCTTTTGTTTTGTTTGTGTAAATAACGCGCCGGGTCAATTTCAACCAGGCATTCTAATTACCGTGATTTTGTTATGTATATTTTTGTTTTCTTTTGTAATTCATTATTAAAATAGAGAAAACACAAAGTTTCATTTCAACAAAACTGGCGCCAATCGTCAGCGCCGCTGATCAATTAAATTCGTTACGATCGTTTGTAATTAATATGATGAATTTGCAATTTTTAGAACTAGAAATGGATGGACTTAATGAAAACATTGATTGATTAACATTAGCTGATTCTGCGAAGCGTAAAAGTGAAAGAATATCAAAAATGTGTGTTTTTTTTAGTTTTTGTGTAATAAAACATATTCGAGAAATTTAAATCAAGACCAGCAGAGTAGATCGCTGGTTAAGTTTGTGATTGTTTTTTTCAACTCGCATGCATTAATAAGTATACTGTGAGCGTCAAAAAAAAGTGTGCGCCACATAGTTGTCAGTTTTGCCTATTTATTTATTTATTTATTTATTTATTTTGTAAATTCAATTATTATTTTTTTTTTTTTAATATAGTTCTAACAACAAAAGCCATGGAAAGTTTCGAACTTTGTATAAAATTTGGAACAACTTTTTTCTCAGCATTTTTAGAAACATTTCCGTTATGCAGTTTTGTAGATCACTGAATTTTGGTGCAAGTGCAAAGTGCAAGTTTCAAGAGGTTCAAAAATTGCGCTGTTCTTTGAAAACTGTTTCTGCTGACGATGTTAGGTGTTTCTTTTCTATAGGTGCGCAACTAAGTTCCCGCTGTGTGTCAATAGATGCCGCCAGCAGTGTGCGCTAGTCGATTCTATCATAACCTAAACGTCACAACCCAAGCTTAGGCATATGGTAAATAAACCGCTTCGACACATTAGTGATTTTGTTTTGGTATCATATACTTTTGGCTGATTTTGTGCCGAATAATCGTCATTTGCGGGAACTGTTGATTTTCCTCTCTCATTCGAAAAAAAACGGCTGAAGCGCATCGAGAGCTACAAAAAGTGTATGGAGATGCTGCTTTAAGTGAAAAAACGTGCCGAGATTTATTCCGTCGCTTTAGAGACGGTGATTTTAATGTGGACGACCGTCCGCGTGAAGGAAAGCCAAAAACCTTTGAAGACACTGAATTGGAGGCATTGCTCAATGAGGATCCGTGTCAAACGCAAGAAGAGCCTGCTTTTCAGTATTAGGAGTTACCCACCAATCCATTTCAAAGCGATTGCATGCTTTGGGAATGATTCAGAAACAGGGGACTTGGGTTCCTTATGTGTTCAAACCAAGTGATTCAAGGGTTGAACGTCGTTTTTTCGCCTGTGAACAACTGCTCCAGCGACAAAAACGGAAGGGTTTTCTTCATCGCATCGTTACGGGTGATGAAAAAAGGATTGATTACAGCAATCCAAAGAAAAGAAAGCCATGGGGACTGCACGGTCATGCTTCTACGTCGTCGCCTCGGCCGAATATTCACTCTGCGAAGGTTATGCTGTTTATAATGAACTTATTATTTACTAGCAAACCCCGCCCCCTTCGCTGGGCACACTAAAATAGAATATATATGGTTTAGAACAGAAAATATATGGTTTTCATATTATTTATTTCTTTATTCTTTATTCAATCGCTTTGGCATAAACAATATTTTTTGTTTTTCTATTTGTTTTTGAGTAAATATAAAATACAAATTGAAAATCAGGAAAAAAGAAGATTGTTTTTAAATTTCAAATCAACGCAAATGAATAACTAAGAAACAACCGTCTTTTTCCTGATCATCCATGAATTTTTCGTTTCAATTTATATGTTTTATTAAGCATTGGAGCTTTTTTAACCATTATCCATTTATATTTTTCAAAAAAAAAAAAAACGAAAAAAATTGTTTTTTCCACGAACACATAATTTCATTCGGATTTCACATTAAATTCTCAAATTTCGTAAGAAATTATTCACTGTTCCAAAATCCACTCCAAAAAAATTCACAAACAATTTTTACATGTTGCACTTACGCTTTTTCCTTATGGCATCCAAATCAGAAAGAAATATTGACACATTGTAACTCACACTGTCAATTTGACAGTTCAGTTCCGCCCCAAGCGTTAAAAAAGTAAGCGACATTATGGCTGGCTCAAAAGAACGCTGTACCCGTTGCCAGTGCTCCGAATTACAACCAAACTTTACGAAACCCATTTTCAATACTTACTTAACAATGAGCGTAAGTTTGGTTTAATTCGGTGCAAAGACACGGCGGGTCCACGTTTTGGCATATATTTCCAGACCCTAGTCATCAATAGGTATGAAAATTACCCCGTATTAAAGCACTTATCAACAGCTTTCATTTGATATCCATATTGTACAAACACATTCTAGGGTCCACGTTTTGGTCTCTATCTCGAGACCCTAGTCACGGAGCGGATGGAAATACTCTGAACTAAAGCATTCACCAACAGCTTCCATTTGATACCCATATTGTACATACACATCCGAAGGTTACCCGGGTCCACGTTTTGACCTATATCTCGAGACCCTATCTACCAATAGGTATCCATACTATACGGAAACCATCTTCAATACCTCCTTAACAATGTGTGTAAGTTTGGTTTAATTCGGTGCAAAGACACGGCGGGTCCACGTTTTGGCATATATTTCCAGACCCTAGTCATCAATAGGTATGAAAATTACCCCGTATTAAAGCACTTATCAACAGCTTTCATTTGATACCCATATTGTACATACACATCCGAAGGTTACCCGGGTCCACGTTTTGACCTATATCTCGAGACCCTATCTACCAATAGGTATCCATACTATACGGAAACCATCTTCAATACCTACTTAACAATGTGTGTAAGTTTGGTTTAATTCGGTGCAAAGTCACGGCGGGTCCACGTTTTGGCATATATTTCGAGACCCTAGTCATCAATAGGTATGAAAATTATCCCGTATTAAAGCACTTATCAACAGCTTTCATTTGATATCCATATTGTACAAACACATTCTAGGGTCCACGTTTTGGTCTCTATCTCGAGACCCTAGTCACGGAGCGGATGGAAATACTCTGAACTAAAGCATTCACCAACAGCTTCCATTTGATACCCATATTGTACATACACATCCGAAGGTTACCCGGGTCCACGTTTTGACCTATATCGCGAGACCCTATCTACCAATAGGTATCCATACTATACGGAAACCATCTTCAATACCTCCTTAACAATGTGTGTAAGTTTGGTTTAATTCGGTTCAAAGACACGGCGGGTCCACGTTTTGGCATATATTTCCAGACCCTAGTCATCAATAGGTATGAAAATTACCCCGTATTAAAGCACTTATCAACAGCTTTCATTTGATACCCATATTGTACATACACAACCAAAGGTTACCCGGGTCCACGTTTTGACCTATATCTCGAGACCCCAGTCACGGAGCGGCATGAAAAATACTCTGTACTAAAGCATTCACCAACAGCTTCAATTTGATATCCATATTGTACAAACACATTCTAGGGTCCACGTTTTGGTCTCTATCTCGAGACCCTAGTCACGGAGCGGCATGAAAGATACTCTGGACTAAAGCATTCACCAACAGCTTCCATTTGATACCCATATTGTACATACACATCCGAAGGTTACCCGGGTCCACGTTTTGACCTATATCTCGAGCCCTATTTCCAAAATAAAATATGATCCATGTTACTCGTGGATGATGTAGCTTTCGAATGGTGAAAGAATTTTTAAAATCGGTCCAGTAGTTTTTGAGCCTATTCGTAACAAACAAACAAACAAAGTTTTCCTCTTTATAATATTAGTATAGATTATGAACTGTTAAAACCAAGCGAAACCATCACTGTGGATCGGTATCGACTTCAAATGATACGATTGAACCGAGCAATACGCGGAGAGGCATGAAAAAGTGATGCCAAACCCGTTAAAACCTACCTGGAAATACTGAAATGAGAAATCCTACCCCACATGGTCTAGCTGATGAGCAGTTCCATTCATATGAAGACATCAAAAAATGGCTTGATCCGTGGATAGCCTCAAAAGATGAACAGTTTTACCGTGACGGCATACGAGATGGAAAGATGAGAAGAAATAGTAGCCACCGATGGGCAATACTTTCAATGATTCACTTGTAACCATTTTTTTTTTTTTTCAGAATAAAGTTGTATTTTCATCAAAAAACAGCGAGAACTTAGAGAACTAATACATAAAAAAAGTGTGATTTTTGATCTACTTGAAATTTGCACTTCAATGATCGTTAAAATATTTCAAAAAATTCTAAAAAAAAGTTTGAAAATTACCCAATTTTATACAAAGCTCAAAACTTTGCTTTATATGGCTTTTGTAGTATGAAAAATTTATACTACAAAATAAATATTATAGATAATTTATCAATATTTGGTGTACACTTTCTTTTGACGTTGACTGTATATGTATTCACTTAGAACTACAACTTTAGTGCTATATGCCTATCAAGTTAACAAACTTGGTGGTCCCAACCAACCAACCACTCATAGCTAATTTCTTGTTTTTTATTACCTTTAACATTTTTCAAACTTAAATTCTCGCATATTAGCCACCCTACACGTTTGCCTTCCAGCCCAGCGTACATTTGGATACTTTATTTCGGCTTATCTGCATAGCTTTAACGCCTTGATAATGCTGTTAGTTTGGCTTTCGAAGAGTCAAAATCACTAAAACTGCGCTCACCAACCACATCACCTTTGGTCTTGAAAAATAGTTGCCATTAGACGCACACAAAGCTTTTGAGAAGCAACAACAACAAAAATGTTATGCGTGTAACAACATTTTGACATTTTTCTAATCCTTTTATTTTGTAATTCAATTTTTTTGTTCGATTATTGATTGATTATTCGAGTGAACAGGCGTGTTAAACAAACTCACTCACTTGCTTTGAGATACTCATTTGCCTATGCCTGTATGTATCAAGTTTATACCGCATCGAAAATGTGGCTACATAAAATATTGCTGCTATTAGAAGTGTGAGTCATTAAACATTTTTTAAGAAACTTTTGACGTTGCTCCCTTCTGGCACTTGGCCCCAAAATGTTATTTATAAATTCTGCTGTAAGGTCATGAACGCTTGGATGATTTCCAAACAAAACGAAGGCCCATAGTAGGTTCAAAGGAACATTCGTATATCGTTCGTACTTCCTGTTTTCGTTCGTAATTCGCACTTAAATTAATCGAATTGCAGAATTCTCAAAAATGGTCAAATATCAAGATTTGGCAATGCAAAGCAAAATTGTAGAAGTAACTTTGGCTGCTACGTCATAGGGGACTTAGCTCAGCAAATCAGCTGATTCCTTCAAATTCGCTTAGAGCCGATTAACTGTCTCATCTTGGCCACACCTTATGAATTCTTTTCGCCATGTTCAGGCTTGACGGAAGCCGCACCGCAATTATCTTATTTGTAGTTGATTCAGTTTGAATTTCTATGCGAATCATGAACAAATCGAAAATTTATTGAAATGAACCAACCAAAACAAAAAATGGATAAATTCAAACAAAGAGGAAGAGCAAAACATATTATCAAAAATCATTTAAAAAAAATTGTTATAGCAAATAAGAGACCAAATTTTTTCAGAAGCAGTGTTGCGCCTCCAAAAATAGCAGTTGCATCTTTTGAAGCAACTTCTTCTTCTTGATTGGAGCGATAACCGCTTATGCGATTTCGCCAAGGTTAACAAAGCGCGCCAGTCGTTTCGTTCTCGTGCTAACTGGCGCCAGTCGTTCTTCACTTGAGCTCTTCCTCTGTTCTGCTTTCTCTTCCGCTGTTCCCACCAGTTGGTACCGCATCAAACACTTTCGAAGCAGGAGCGTTTGTATCTCCACTCCTCTCGGAGAGATAAAAAGAACTAGAACATATTGTTTGCAAGTTGGGAAACAACCATCACAAAAGCCAAGGCTATCAGAGCTATGACGCATAACACTCCCAACCTCACCATAAACGCATCAACGATCGAGGAATTGAACTCTTCTACTTACCTGTCACTGACGATAGCATTGGCGAATGGAGGATCCAGTGCAGATATTAAAGAGCGAATAAATAAAGCACAGCGCTCAGCAAACTTAGCTCCATACGGCGCTTATAACAAAAATATTTGTACCCAAACCAAATTACGAATATTTGAGTCTAACGTAAATTCGGTTCTCCTTAGCGTCTGTGAAACATGGAACCTTTGGCAAAAAGATGCGCAAGCACTACACACTTTTGTTAACTGCGCTGTCTGCGTAAAATCATGCGCATGTTCTGACCGAGCACCTTTCAAAACACAAAGCAGAAATTTGTTGGAAAAGAAATTACCAAACGGAAAGGGTAACACTACGCCGACCTAACAACGACTTCAGTACAGCTGCAGTTGAGTGGAGCCTAAGATGGAAAAGACAAATAAAACATGGAATGAAGTTAAAACAGTGGCGTAAAATCGGACCCATGTAGTACAAACAATTTGTTGAGGCCACATTTCTACGCTCCAACTGTAGCTAAAGGAAATTATATACTTACAAGTATATATGTTCCATATAGGAATAAACGGACCAAATTGTTTACTCGATCTTGAGTTTTTTAGGCGTATTAGCTCAAATTTCTCAGCCCCTTGCACAATGAATTCATTGTTTACCGCTTTTGCTCGGCATGGTTTGAAATATGCTTTAGTTATTTGGAGACCGACGGCCGAATGAGTTGGTGCATAACTACCGGTTCGAAATCACGGACATGAAATGCCAAATGATACAAACAATTTTTCTTTCTAAAAGCGGTCGCTTTTTCGCAGGCAATGGCAAACCTCCGAGAGTACTTCTGCTATGAAAAATCTCCTCATAAAAAACATTTGACGTTCCGAGTTGGCATAAGACTATAGGAAAACAATAAGACGCATACCACAAATAGGAAGAGGAGCCTTGACAAACACCCAAAAAGGGAGTATACGCGAATAATTTAAAAAAAGCTCCCCCAAGATTGTTAGTTTTTTTTTCCAATTTTCCCCTCCCAATTTCCTTTCCCGCCTGCTATTAATCAACCTAAAATCGCTTGATTGGGCGCAGGTCGAATCTTACCCTTTTTGGTCTAAGATATTTAAAACCAATTGCGAGTGCAATGCAGATATTGTTTGGGCTTTTCTCGAGATTACTGAGATCTCAAATTACATTTTTTAACCATCTTGTCAATCGGTTGAATTCCAAAATCTGTTTAATAAATATTGAGTACAACACTCTTCGTTTTAAATCAGGTGATCTCGGCAGTTTTTACCGTCTCGCTCCTCTGCAGACCTGCATGACCCACCTTAAGAGGATTTTCTGGTACAAAAAATCTTAAAAGTAGGCAACAATCAGCTTACGATTTAAAATTTGCAAAAAATATTTTTAATGACATCAAAATAATACGATCATGTGTGTCTTAACCACAAGTTAAACAAAAAAAAAATTCCATAAAAACTGTATATATGTATCAGAAACTGGATCTTCATTGTAACTCGCATTTACTCGCTCGTTTGAAGTGTGACAAAAACAATTAGTCATGAAGGTTAGCTGGTAGATGATTTTATTGGCTTTCGAATACAGCTATTTTCTATATCAAAATATATGGTAATGACTAATTATGACACTTTCCTAGTGAGATCAAAATAGAAATGGCTGCCTATTCCTAAAGCGTTCGAGTTGGACCCCAACTTTAGGTCTTTTTCGTCAGGAAATTAACCAGAAAAACTTTAAAGTCTAACTAGATTAGATTTTCTACGAGGTTTGCACTTCGACCTCTTGATCCGTTGTTGCCCTCTACTCATCACAGTACCTCGTCCAGACCCAGTTCCCTTAATAAACTCAGAATACAGCTGGCTTGGATTAAGCGTATGTGGCTTTCTTCAGGCTGCAGTTGGCCGAGATGTCTCAACCTTCTTCCAGGAGTGGTCGCAAAAACGCCAAGAATCACCATACATATCTTGATCTTGTGGAGATGGTCTGTAAGAAAGCCCGCAAGCATTCTAAGTTTATCCTTGGGGAGGGTTATGAATAGTTTTAATTTCTTTTGGTTGTACATTCCCATTAAGGATTTCGCCTGGCGTAGCCCCATAATTTGGTGCCAGCAAACACTCCTTAGCTCTTCAATCCTAAGCTTCACCTTGATGGTGTGTTATCTTATAGCAAGGAATAGCTAGGGTCCTATTAATGACGAGGTGGCGGCTCCTCGCGTAAATGCGTCCAATACTTCATTCCTAATTATACCCCTGTGTCCTGGGACCTTAATTAGCCAGATGTGATTGTGCATTCCTAGCAAATTCAGATTCTCGATACACTAAGATGAGGACTTAATCTCAGAGCATGATAGAGGCTACCCATCGGCACCGAACGCTTGGTTCTGGCGCCGTATATTCCAACGCCTATGCCTTCTGGGATCTTCGTGTGCTCCAGTGGAGGGTGCACTTCTGGAGTTTACTTTCTACTCCAATTTAACTTATCGTCCAGTTCAATCCTGAACTTCTTTTCGAAGTTAATGAGTTCTTACGTTGATAAAGTCTCACCAGTCGACTATAAAACAAAACACCCTGTATATCCATGTATCCCTGTCATCAATGAATTTGCAATTGAATTTTCTCATTTTGCCACTGTGATCAGCACTTTGGCAGTTGCAAATCTCATTTGAGATACGAATAATACAGTTATTGTGCAGTAGCAATTGTACGCTTATATTTTAGTCAATTTGCTAGCGAACAGTAACAATGAATTTGACCAGAAAATGTACATGAATACAAATTTTAATTTGGAAGTTAATTAAGCGTTTGCCGCAAACTAAATGACAATATCAAAGGCAATGCCAACAACTATTTCAATGTGTCTCCTTCGCTCAATAACAACCATGAATTAACAGCAAAATGGCAGCAACGGTAAAATGCAACGCCGCGCGCAAGAATACCTACCTGCCACAGCAACCACAAATGAGCATGAGTCGGTGGCCACGGTGGCAGTCACGGTGAATGAATGGCAATATACCATGGAAAATTATTCGATCGAGCACGAGCTACAACAGCAAGCCCCTCGGCGAAATGACCATGTTAAACGTCAGACAAAAGCAGCTAGCCACCGCCCCAGCTCCAACAGCCGCGCTTATCCTCACTCGTTTGGTCTAACAGTTTTTCCCTTGCTTTGCATTGTTAGTGGAATACTCTATGAAATGGTTGCCATTGTGAAAATTTTCCCGCTGCCCTCATACTTCCGGCTATTCGTATGTACATACACACACATTCATTTGTATGTCCTTTCAAAAAGATTGTAACACCGGTGCAAAAGCAAAAACAAACAATTGAGATACTCGACACAATGCGAATACATTTCGTGCAACATATTACTTAACCCCACCAGGATGAAAACAGCAAATTTTGCATTTATGTATGTTTATGTTACAGTTGTGAAAATTTACCTTTTGTGCTTTCCTCGTGCGATTGTGTTGTTGTGCCCTTTTTCATTGGGGCGGTCACAAAAACCCACAAAATGGTCTTCGCGTTGTCCTTTCATCCACGCCATTGCCGATTGGTATTGTTGTTTGTCCCCATAGTTTAGCCCAATCCTTCCCCCACTTCGTATGCCATTGTACATTTTAACCGCTGCGGGACACTCTTGAAAGATGTATAACAACAACTTTTGGTTTGTTTTTCTTAGATTTATAATTGTGTCCTTTGCGGTTTTCGAAGGCTAATATACAACTCCCCAGGAGTAAAGCCAGAGCCTAGTTGAGGTGGGAGTGAGATGGTTGTACGGTTGAGGTTGTGCCAACTTAACGCATTCAGTTTATTACATTGCTTATTGGTGCTTGTAAACAAGTCCTTTTAGGTTAGTCAACCACCAAAAGGACAACTGTGGGAGCATCAAAGAGAAATGTTATATTAATAGTGCCCGAAAATGCTTTGAAAAATTACTATACATGTTTGGATATACAAATATTTACATAGGTTAACTTCAACATCGTTGGGCGGACTCGGTCTAAGATGCGCCGTTTTAGTTCTAGTTTCTTTATCCTCTATCTGTTTCGAGATATGCTGCTTAAAGTATGCTAAACCCAACGTTTTTCATACGAGTGAACTTCGCCGCTGCCACATTCTCAAGCCAAGAGCGGTAACAGCGAATACCGTAGATAATATGAGAGCAGTTAGGATTCTCAACTACATAAAGGAAGTTTTCAGGGAGTAAAAAGCGCTCCTTGCAAGACTTAACCCTAAACTGCTGGTTAATTTTTCCTATAACCTGCGTTTTTTCAATCAAAATATATATAGTTTGAAATTACTTTTTGTTTTCTCCAGGATCGGAATATCTGAGTTTTGTTTACAATTTTTTTATGTATGTAAAGAGTATTTTTTCTTAAAAAAAAGGTGGATGCAGTTTCCTGTAATCGATCAGATGGAACGGGGAAGCGCCCCAAATATTCCTTTATTAAAAAATCTTAAAAATATTCCAAAAGCATAAGAAATAAACTAAATGTCTTATTTGTTCCTTTATTAAAAACTAATTTTAATAATCCTCCAAAAGATTAAACCAAAACAAATTTTTCATTCCTGATAGTTTTGAGTTTTTTATTTAAATGCCAGCTAACCGGCGGTTAATCCTCTAATTAATTTTATTAGAAATAAACTGGGTGATGCTCGCTAACCGGGCGTTAGAAAACCCCTTTATCGACTAAATCTTCATTAAGGGCTTGATTAGACGTTTAACTTATGAAAACGGAGCTTAAAAAAGAAAGTAACGAGATTATCAATAGGATAAGCTCAATTCAGTCAAATGCCAATTTGGATGGGAGTTTTAGTATGAGTATATCAAAACACAAATCTATGCTGGAAACCAGCCTCAATTGAAGTATTTAAAGACACTATAAATATAAAGAAAAAGAAGGGCATGAACGTTTATTTATTTACTTAGGTTAATTTGTGAAGCAACATCACGACGCATGCCACAAATAGTAGGAGGAGCTCGGCCAAACACCTAACAGAAGTGCTCGCGCCAATTATTTATTTATTGTTTTATGCTACCGGAGTGGACGGAGTCGACAGATTCAAACAAAAACTACTAAAGTTGAAAACTGCATATTTACTTAATGTTCTGCGTTTTTTTGATTTGGCAATTTTTTGAAGTATTTTTTGAAGAAGTTTGATCTAACATCTCTTTGTTCCGGAATAACATTAAACAGCGACGTTTTATGAGGTCTGAGAGGAGTGGTATAAGGCCTTTGCAGAGGGTCGAGAAGTCGTGAAAGATTTGCCCCGATCTGGTCGCCCATCAACGTCTTCAACGGATGAAAACGTCGACAAAGTCAAGGAAATGGTGATGGAAAACCATCATTTAAGTTTGAGGGAGGTAGCGTGTCTCACGAATCAATTCGTAACATTTTACACCATCAATTAGACGTGAGACGCGTGGCTGCTCGACTCGTTCCAAGAGAGTTGAATTTCTTTCAAAAAATTCATCGAAAGAAGGTGGCTAAAGACATGCTTGAGAAAGTTTATTCGGACCCAACGTTTATCCAGCGCATTATAACAAGTGATGAGACGTGGGTATATGAGTTTGACATGCAAACCAGTAAGCAGGCGGCTGAATGGCGCTATCCACATGAGCCGAAACCCAAAAAACTACGTCAAAGTCGGTCAAAAGTGAAAGTCATGCTACTTGTTTTCTTTGATTATCATGGTGTTGTGCACTTGGAATTCGTACCAAATGGTTCTACGGTAAGTAAAGAATGTTATTTGCAAATTGTGCCACGTTTGAGAGAAAACGTGCGTAGGAAAGGGCTCAAGTTGTGTAAAGAAAGCTCATGGATCTTGCACCATGATAACGCACCGTCTCACAAGGCTCATATTGTGAACACTGTTTTGACCAAAAACTGGACAAATATCATCGAACAACCACCGTATACACCGGATTTAACCTCCTGTGACTTTTTGCTTTTCCCTAAAACTTAAATTGCCACTCCGCGGACGCCGCTTTGAGTCGATAGAGGCCATTAAGGGGGGATTCTACTGTAAAAATCAAATTTTCATGGATTTTGTTTTCATACTTGTATTAATTTAATTAGTAAAAAAAAGTTTAGGGTTACATAAACACAGGTCTTGAGTGTACAAAAAAATTGTTTAAATTTATTTTCATTTCAAAATGGCAGCTGTACAGCCGCTCCCCTGAAACGCCTTTTCAAATCTGCCCACACTGTCGCGCATTTAAAAAAAATCTGAAATGAAAAAAACCAAATTTTTTTTATTATATATCATTATTTTTAGTTGTTAAGCCTATTACTTGCAAAAAACAATTTTTTTTGTGAAATTTTTGAAGTTTTTTAAAAAATCGACATTTTTTTGTTGTCATTTTGTTATTAAAAAAGGGGTATAAATAATAAATTTTTTCCCACCATAGCTTTAAAAACTAGTAAATATTGTTAAAAATATACTATCAAAGTTTGAGCTTGATATGTTAATTTTTCACGGAGCTGTGATGTGGGCAATTTTGAAAACGTGGTTTCGAGAACAACACGCTTAAACAATTTTTCATACTTACAGCTTATACCTGTTGAGTAGCTGTTCCAGCTCCCCTCTCTTAATGCTTTATTCTTTTATCCGAAATAATATCCAATGAGCATTTTCAAGGTCAAAAGAATCTATAGATATTCTGACATGGTAGGATATAGATATAGATATTCTGAAGGTTGGAGTAGGGAACGTCTTATCTCTTGATCAAGCGCATATGACCGTAAACCGCTCGAGCGCTCAGTTTATACCAGCTTTGCTAAAACTTTTATAACTTGAAAACTATTCAAGATTTCTTTTTAAGATTTTCATGGAACATTCTGGAGTTGTTTCTGAGTATGTTTCAACAAAAAGTAAAAAATCGATTTTTTTTTTTTAAGTTTTACAGTAGAGGCCCCCCTTAAGGAGAATTCGCTGAAGGAGCTGAAGAAGATCGCTTCAAACGTGTTTAAAAGTGCTTTGATGACTAGGCTAATCGTTGGCATATACGAGTATGTATTGCTTCGAATGGAGCCTATTTTAAAGGCGACAAAATAAATTTTGATGATTAAGCAATTATTTTGCGTTTTATTGAACAATTCCCGGTACTCTTTTTAGACAGAGTGTAAGTTCAAATTATCACTTAATGATTTTTTTTTAAATAGTACCGAAACATGTATGTATATATAATTCTTACAAATACTTTTAGGTATATGAAGTCTGTAAGAAACCTTGTATTTCTAGATTTACTAAATGAATAAATGAAATTTTGGCTCCGTCTACTCCTTTCAAGCTTTTTTATGTTAAAAAAAATTTCGATAAAATCGCAGAAATAATTGAAATTGGCCGGCATGTTAGTCGCCTAGGAGCTGAAGATCGACGATAAAATAGTTTTAAAGCAGTTGCGCAAAAATTTTACGCAAAAAAATTTTTCTCAAACTAATATATGGCCCTTATTATGAGCAACATTCGACCTTCGACTGTAGTCGAAAGGGCTGATCGAACGAATTTTCATTTGGTATTATGGTGCTCATTCGTTGAAGAATAGGACTATTGTGAATTTCGATCGCTCGACGCATTTACAATAGATAATTTTTTCTCAGCTGATACAGCAAATCAAAGTAAAAACAACCGATTGTGTTGAAATTCTTTGCTAACAACATTTTTAAAAGTTAAAAAAAGTATTTTTTGTGAAAATGAGTACAACGTAGTTGTGGTTCGACTATTCATCGGACGATGAAAGATTAGTGGAACTAGATAGAAGTAGAAAACAGTTGAGGGGCGCATCCAACCCCCTAGAAATGGCTTCCACTGAGTAAGTTTAGTATTTTCAAAATGTGTTGACGTACTTAATATTACAGAAATTTCCTTACAGATTTTTATAGAACTTTAGATTATCTAAAGAGGCGTTTATGAACCTACTGTCCAGTACAGAAAACTAGTTGCAGCAGTGCACCCGAGCCAAATCCATTCCAAATATGTTAAAGCTAGCCACAGTTCTGCGATTTTGTGCTCAAGGATCGTACCAATTGAGTATTGGTAATGAAGGTATGCTAGGACTTGCTCAACCCACTGTGTACGATGATGCTGAAGATATTGAAGTGGAGTCAAATAACGGAGAAGTAGAAAACATAAGAAATGAAATTTTGAGAATATTATAGAAAAATCTAAAAAGTATTAAATAGAAACCTTTACGCCACAGTTTCTGTTTTATTTTTGTTATAAATTTTCTTTATTCGTCAATAATATGTATTTCAGTTCCTCTACGTATTTCAGCCCATACCAACCAAGGGAAAATAAAAATGTATTTCTATAAACATCACAAAAAAAAAACCATTATTAAGCTTAATTCATTTTGCTGCCGTTCTCACTGGTGGTTCCAAGCAATTCAGCTCCGTTGTAAATTCCTCCCATTTTTTTGCTGCTTGAACTTTGGTGCAAATCCCTTTTGCGAATTGTGGATTCGGCTTTCTAATTGTTGTTTGGTACTCACGACTTTCGACCTGCATAAAATTAACAAAATTAGTATATATTTATTATTTGGTTACTATAAAACCATAAATAATCGCAAACAACTTACACTTTAACAAGTTTTCCCACATTACGCTACGCAATCGAAAGCAAAATTGCATTCGACTCTAAATTCGGTAAACAACGAAAATTTCGATAGGGTTGCACCGCTCATAATACCAAATTGACATTCGATCTTCGACAACCAACGAATATCGAAGATCGAATGTAACTCATAATAGGGGCCTATAATATAAAAATGAATCGCAAAATGTGTTGGTAAGCGCATAACTCAACAACGCATGAACCAATCTGAACAAGTCTTTTTTTTGAATGTTCCTTGAAGTCCAAGGATGGTTTTAACAGCGAAAAAAATTCAAATAATTTCCGGGAAACCCCTAAAACAGCCCTTTTCTCTTTCCCATACAAATATTACGCGTTCGTGGGTGTGCGTGTTCGGGTCCGCTAGTATTTAATATAAAAAGTTAAAGAAAACCCAAACAAATTTTGTTAAAACTGATTATAGTTAATTATATTTTTTTTTCGTTTCGAAACTTTCAGACACCTTTTTGCGCACTATATATTTTTATTTTTAGATAAAAAAATTAAAGAAGTATTCACTATTACCTACTTATACATATTAGGCTTGCACGTGCTTCGAGAGGTGATCCGCGGCATGTGAATGCAAATATAAACACGAAAAAAGAACGAAGTAAATACTCAAATTCTCTGTGTGCCTTTATATTCTTATATTTGTTGCAACAATCCTGGGACCTTTATGAATTTTATGCAATTTAGAGCATTTAATGTAATTATGGCTACGCGAGCCACTACAAAAGTCAAGTGGGCATATAAATGGAGAGAATGTGTTGAAGGTGGCACGTGTGGTGGTAACATGCAGCAGGCGTGCCACACGGCAAAAGTTGCCATATTATATGTGCATATGGAAGAGCGCGAAAAAGTATAATTAAAGGAAAGTGTAATCAGCAACGTGTGTGAACTTCTGAAATTAGTTAATTTTATTTATTAGATTAATAACTGCGACCATATCAGCGGCAGCCGCGAAGAAGCGCTAAGCTTGTGCGAAGGTATGGCAGGGGTTGGTTGGCGAGTTCGTTGGCGGCAATGGCAAATACTCGGGATGCCCAATAAAGCAAGAGCGCAGATTTAAAAAGCTTGTTACCTTGCGTCTGCAACGCACCAGTTTCTATTTGCCCTGAGGTGTGCAGAAAGCGTGTGTAAATACGCGCACAATACGCACTAAGCAAGTATTCAACATATGACAAAGAAAGAACAGAAACAGCACAACAACAACGATTGCGTAACATTGAACATAATGCAGATAATTAGTTGCCGAAAATGTAGTACATAAATAAGATGGCACACATGTGTTAATGTCGCGGGAAAAAGCTGTAGTTGGGCGCGGTGGAGTGTGTGAATAAGCGGAACAGCTTCTAAGGCTTTTATTACACTTTGCGGCAAGGCGGCTCATTAGCAGTTACTTTATACAATATAATTTTTGGTAGAATTTTTTACATTACGAGGCAACATTCAAAAATGAGGTAAATGAAGAAAACAAGCCCTCAAGGGTTGGCTGAAGATTTTTGAAATCCGTGCCACATAGTCGCGACAAATTTGCCACATAAATAAAAATTATTACTTCCATAAGGCACAAATGTGCTTCAACTCGTTTATGTAAATTCTGCATGTGCGTGTGTATGTGTATTTCTAAATGTGCAGTTAGTGTATGTGTATGTGTGCAAAAGCACATGTTAAGATACTTTGTACATATGTATTTACTTAGTGCTTGCATATTTAGATATATTAGACCATAAATTTCTACACGTGTACCCAGCAACATGCGCGCGCCAAAGTCTATAATCGTGTCGCAGCGCTAATGGCAGCCCCTAATGGCGCTTAACGGTATTTTAATGTTGGCGCTTATGCATGACTCATGGCCTTAATAAATTCATTAAAGCGTGATAATTAGATCTTTGTTCATACGAGTATTGTGCGTACGCACTTCATGTAATTTTATTTTATTAATTATATTTCTATTCCATTTTTGTGATTTCAGAAGGCGAAAGAGGAAAAACCAACGCCCGAAGTGACCTTAGCGCATAAGAAGGCGAAAGAATGGATTGTGGCCATGGCCAAGGCTAACTATCAGGACTTGTCCAAACTGGCTAATGAATATCCAGAATTGGTCAAACTACAAGTAAGTCAAACAAATTTGTTTCTTTGTTTATTTTCTTCTCAACCAAAAATATACATACATACAGGGTGAACGATATGAAGTGTTATCTATTGAAAACCCCATAACTTTTTTGTGTGAAATTAGTTTTTATTGATTTCAAAGACAAAATTGTTCAAAAATGATTACAATTTTAACATATATTCACTTTAGCTCCATTTTACCACCTTTTGCCTTGACTATAGCCTTCAAACGGTCAAAAATGAGTTGCATGCTGCACGAATGTGATCTTGAGGTATTTTGGCCCATTCTCGTATAATCGCTTTTTTCAGCGCATCCATACTGGCAATTTTTTTAGCCCTCAAATTGCTGTCCAAGCAAAGCCATTGTGTGGACGAAATGCAGTGTGGAACATGATTTTTTAAACATTCTGGGTTCACACGAGCTTTATGAGACGGTGCCGAGTCCTGTTGGAACGTCCATAGTCTACGACCGAAATGTTTGCTTTTCCACGGCTCTAAAGCAGCTTCTAAAACATTTTCCCGATAATAAGTCGCATTCACTTTAACACCAGGATCGATAAAAACGAGTGGAGAGCGCCCAGTTGTTTGGCCATTTTTCTTCCACTTCGACGTGGATTTCATTCAAGTCGAGCCTTCACTTTCCGAACCATTTCTGGTGTTGTTGCGGTTTTTTTGGTCCACCTCCATAGCGTTTTGGCTAACGAACAATGGCTGGTTCTGATTTTCCAGCCAAATATAACGCAATCACACTATTACGTTTGAATCCCATCACAGAAAAAAAAATCAACAAAACTGAGACGCAAATGCTTTTGATGGCTTATAAACAATATATTGAACTGTCATTAGAACAATTTTGACGTTGATGTCATGAGCTGTTTTACAGATACAAGCAGTGTGAAGTTGGTAACACTTCATATCGTTCATCCTGTAAAATACTTACGATCTGGATGCCGTGAGCTTTACTGGAGGACAGTATTCACGTCGTGTTGTAAATGTTACTTAAACCGATTTAGTGTTATTCGCTTTAGTTTGCAAATTTTATGGCCATTGTGTAATGTCATCGAGACATTTTTGCAATTTTAGAGATGCTTTGGCAAAATTGCTTACTTCATCGCCTCCGTTCACAAAAAACTATCTATCATTGAGATACAAGTTTGTGAAGTTATAGAAATTGAGATAGCTTTTTTCATTTGTAAAGTAGGTCACTGTGCCATACTCTCTCTATCAAAAACTTGAGGGATGTCGAGAAAAGCTGCTGTGCAAAATTCTTTAAGTTCGAAATCGTTGTTTAAATGTTCGACGAGAGGGTGCATTTGTTCAATGGAATCAACTGACTTTGCTCAAATACGAGTGAAAATCTTTTAATAAAAAAATTCCTATTAGTTTGGAGATAACAGGGAGTAAACTTGTGGGGCGGTATGGTTTAGGCTTATTTGAAATAAATAAGTTCTTTCTACAAAATTGTCTCGAAATCTCATGCATTCCTTATATTAAGAAAATGCGCAACATCCTCAGGGAATAAAATTATTAGAAATTTTGAACCATTTATTTATTATGTACATTATTATATTGTACTAAAATTTGATGGGCTCTAAATTAAAAAATCTGATTAAAAGGCTTGAGATTTGATTGAAAATTTGTCGAATTTTTTTAAGTCGTTGTATCTTTGATTTATATGATACTAGCGTACCCTCGCCCGCTTCGCTAGACGATAAATTCAATGATTTGCTGAAAGAGAATAAAATTAATACGAAACAAAGCAAATTCTTTGATACAATTTCATTCGAACTTTATTGTAACTCTTTTTGGTAGACAACGTTTTTTGGTTTTTTCATCTTTCGCGTGAATAATGACGATGGTTTGCCAACTTGTGAGCAAGCTACATACAATTGTCCATGAGAAAAAATTGGGTATTCTAAATTAATACCGCACATTTGTAGAGACTGTCCTTGCGCCTTATTAATTCTCATAGCGAAGGCAAGGCGAATAGGGAACTGCAAACGTTTGAAATCGAATGGTAAATCCGCCGGAATCAGTGGAATTCAGGGTATCAAAATGTCTTCTCCTTTGTACTTCCCTTTCAAAATTGTTGCTTCGATAACGTTACCCATTACCTTCTTCACAGCGAGTCTGGTACCGTTGCAAAGTCGGGACACATTACTATTGCGCAGCATAATAATCGGTGCTCCAATTTTTAATCGTAAATTATGAGGTGGTAAGCCTGGCAAATCGAGTGAGTTTAAGAATTCAGTTGGATAATTTACGACCTCATCTTGATCAGTAATAGTGTCCATTGACTTATACACAACTATGTCACCAGGTATTTGATCTAAAATAGCTGAATTTATATCATTGACGTCCTTATTTTTCCCAGCTAAAATTGCTCTTTCGCTGAGTCAATCATGGTTTTTGTAATGTTGAACTATGTTTGGAAATACACTCTGTATCAATGCCTCTTTAGACTGTGCAAAGGTGCAGAAATTGTTAGGCAATGTTATCAGTCCTGTTGTTTTTGAAAAAAGGTTTATTTTTTTTGGTTAAAAAGTGTTTTTTGAAGTTTTGAAAAACACTTCGCTCTAACAAATTTCTTCTCATTTAATTGCTGAAAATTAAATATTTTGAAAAAAACAATTTTTTTTTAATTTAACGTTTTTGAAAAAATTTTGTTCTTGAAAAAATTTCATACTTTTGTAAAAGTTTAAATTAATTTGTTAAAAAAGATTTTTTTCCGCTTTGAAAAACACCCCCTCGAAAAAATGTATTCTCTATTAATAGTGGAATATGAAATGTTTTGAAAACACCTTTTTTTTAATTTTGTTTGGTTTTCAGAAAATTTTGTTTTGAAAAAATTTCATACCCTTGAAAAAGTTTTATTTTATTTTATTTGTTTAAAATTTTTGAATTTTTTTTTTTTTGTAATTTTAGAAAAACACCTCTTCGAAGAAATTTCTTTTATCTTTTTGAGGAAAATTTCGTTTTGAAAAAATTTCATGCTTTCGAAATTTTTTTATTTTACTTTATTTCTTCAAAATTTTTGAAAACAATTTTTTTTATAATTTTCGAAAAACACCCCTTTGAAAAAATGTTTTCTATGTGTCATAGTGGTATTCCATTAACTTTTAGGATTATAGTCAAATACTTACAAATATCTACGCTTTCACAAATAGCAACAATAAACAAATTTCCTCAAAACCAAAAAATTTACTTTTTTTCTAAAAAAATTCTAAACAAACAACGTAATAAATTTAGAATTTTGTGTTCACGAAAAAACAGTATTGTTTTTATTGTATTAACTGAAAACCAAAATGTTGCAAAAAATCAAAACAAAACTAAATTATTTTTTTGTGTTCATTTGGTCCATATGTTCCATAAAAAATTGATATGGTAAATAATATGCAGGGTCTGATACACGCAAATTTCCATTGACCATTATAGTGACAAAATTATCGATCACCAATTCCAAAAGGATTTCAAAATCAGACTTGGAATGAGTTGTTGTGTGGTGTACTTCTGAAAAAATGAGAAATAAACAAAATAAATCTAAAAATTCGAATTCTAACTTTATCTTGTGTATGTTCTTATTACCTTTGAATTTTTCCAATGAAGCACCATTCATTTTAAATTTTCCAAGAATTTTTTTTATCATTTCGCATTTCTTTTCTTTTTCATTCGATTCCAACATTTGTTCATAGCCGAAAACATCGTTTGCAAACGCATTCATTTCCATATAGAATTGGTCAAAGAAAGCATTGCTCAATTGAATTGAAACATTATTTTCATAAATACTTAGGACCTTAACTAATGCACCTTGGTACATACCTAACGCAGATATTCATCGCGACCTTGACATCGATACTATTGATGAAACAAAACAAAGCGCTAGCAGAAGACACATAAATAGACTATTAAAGCATACAAATCCTATGATGAGAAGACTACCAAATAAAGAAAAATCTACCCAAAGTCGGCTTAACCGTCAAACACCAACAGATCTTGCAAAATCCTTGTAATCAATTGTCAACTAATCGTATATGTCATTGTTTGTTAACCACTTGTTTTTAAGGGGGGAAGCTGGTCTAGAATTTTGAAAAAATCGAAAAATTTTTTTTTGTCTTAAAAGGTGCTTTAGGGTCTTAGAAATAATATACCAAATGAGGGATGCCAGCAAAAATGTCTAAATGCCCAAATTTTTCATTCAACGGCAGTGCCTCGCAGGTATGCCCCGAACGCTACTTACAACTTTAAACGCGTTTTTCTCGAAATCACTTTTTTTAAACTGGACGAAGACATAACTCGAACAAATCTTTACCGATTCTTACGAAATTTCGACAATACATTCGAAATACGTTTCTCCGGAGACGTACGTAGGATTTTTTATTTATATTACATAGTTTTTTTTTTAATCAACAATTTTATGTCGTTCTTTATAGTGAAAATTGTAACTTTTTGTTCAAACGTGCACCATTTCGCGAAAAAACAAAATATCGAAAAAATCCTACGTACGTCTCTTTCTGTTGTTATATAGAAACTAAAAAAATTTTATTTTTTGATCCAGGACAAAAATTAAGGAGTTTACGTCTTCGGCAATGGACCCACTAGAAAAAAAGACGCCTTAGGAGAACTGCTGGACAGCGGCCATTTTGAAATTAATTCAGACGAAAAATTTTGTATTTGTACCATGAAAGCTATATTATTAAACCTATTTCACAGATTTTCGATTGATTCCTTTGTTGAGTCAAAATAAATTCATAAAATATGCCCATTTTTTGCTCTCTAGACCAGCTTCCCCCCTTAAATAATATGTATGTATATATTTCTTCTAAATGAGCTTGGGGGCATTGGCCCTTCAACATCACTCTCATTCCATCTTTTTGTAAATCAAATTACTTATTGTCTAACGACAGGTGTAATATTTTATGGAAGAAATAAAAAAAAAAAAATTTTCATTCGAATCATTTGAAATTTCTGTATACAATAACGAAAAATTCAAAAAAAGTTGTACACATAAAATGAATGTCGATTCGAAACTTACTTTAATCTAAGAATCGAGCAAGTTTTGTTTTGTACAATATTTTGATTTTTTCTTTTTTTTATATGAAGAAAATATTTAAAAGAAATTTTTTTTTGCTAAAAACCTTCCCCTAGTGGATCCCTATAATATAAAAAAAGAACGAATAAAATTGGCCTCGTATCGGCCCAAAAAAATGCGTACAAACGAACATCATTTCATTTTTATATATATAGATTTGTTGTAGAATGAAATATATTTTAATAGAAAATTAACGTCCATTGCTGTGTGTACATTCAGTAATTTTTTTCCTTCTTTTTTTGTTAATTATTATAATGCATATTCAATGCCTTGCTGTCTCACATTCACGCTCATATTTCTCTTTTGACATTTGACAAATGATCTCATTGGCCACGGTCACTTGACAATTGCTCAGCTGTCAATGATCCATGCAAACGTTGTATGTGCGTGTATGTTCATATAGCTGGGTATGTGATTTTGTTAAAGGTGAACAGTCTGGCGCCAATAAGTAAAAATGCACGACAACGTCTTTCTGCTTTCTACTACATATGGCTACTGTGACAGACTCAGGGGCACGCCTTAAAAATTTGTGTTTGAAAAGAAACAAGAAATGCTCTTAAATCAATGGAAATGTGGATCATATGTGCAACCATCTGTCTCACTGAAAAGCGCGCATTAAAAATACAGCTTCTTCTGGTGTTTTGGTGATGCCTTCACAAGTGCACGGATCTTGGGCCACTTACGCATCTCATTCTGATTCACTTAAGAACTTGTCTCAGCACAAAGAATTAATTAAGCGTCAGTTTGGAAAAAATGTGTTCAGTATTAGTTTTCTCCAATAAAAGTGACAACTAAATCACCTCTTCATATTTCGTTGCTCCAAATACAGCTCTAAATTTTCTATGCGAAAAGTTTCAGAAACTTTGTTTACCTACACACGGAGGAACTAATAAATGTTCGGTAAATTTCATTGACAAAATCACACATTTTTATTTTTTTTATTTAATCTTTATTATCTTGTATCGTCTCCACATAACCACCATAGGTTAGGTTGGAATGGTTGTCCAAGGAATGAATACACTTGGACAAAGATAAACGGATTCGTTCCTTGTGATACCATTAAGCAGGAGATGAGGTAAAAGAAAAAAACCGATGGGATGATAGGAGGAGAGGGCGAGGAAAGGTGGTGGTGGGATGGTTAGGAGGATGAGTTTAGAGTATGGACTATAAACGATGACTGTGCTGTGTTTACGTCAACCGGCTTGTGCTGCTGATGATTTCATCAGATTTGTAATGTCAACGCCAGCTATATATGCAGGCATAGCAAAGAAGTAAGAGCCAAGTAGCCTGGATCTTAACACCGCCAGAGCAGGGCAGCTAAGGAGAAGGTGCTGATGTATGGACCAAGGCAAAATGGACTCGAGGTAACTCCAAGTCTCACATCATGCATTCCTCGCGCATAGTGTACTGTGAGAAAACCCACGAGATTCCAGAGCTGATATGTTGTCAACCTCAGAAGCTCGTCCGAGCGCTACCGCTCCACACGTGGCCAGAAGGATTTCGCGACCTTACAAGTTTGAGTACTTGCCCAACAGTCGCTGAGTGGGAAACCCATCTTTACAGAGCCCTTATTGCCGATTGGCTGTCGGAGTAAATGTTTACTTTCTTGACTGTTATTACGCATGTCAGCAGCCAATCAGCAGCTACCTCTGCCTGGAACACACTTCAGTGGTCCGGTAACCTGAATTTGAATCTGATGGGGAGCTCTTCGCAAAAAACTCCTCCACCAACCTTTCTTCCAACTTCGGTCCATCCGTGAACAAGTTCACCAGGCCCTATCCCCATGTGTAGCCCCGTTCACTATTTCCTTGATGGAAGAAAGTTCCGGTAACCGGTAAAGCAAACACCTTCAATAAATTGTTTTAATCAGTAAATCCACTGTTGAAAACAGTCTTCAAACTCGCGTTTTTACAGCGTCTTAAATTCAGCATTAGCCGCATTTATTATCTCTTCCTTGCTACCAAAGACGTTTGCTCTCAATTTAATTTTTTTTTTTTAATTATTGGAAATACGGCGCCAGATTCAGATATAGAATATGGCGATGAACGAGTTTATTCAATGCCAGAACGCGCAGTGAAGTTAGTTGTCACTTCAGCTGTGTGAGACGGCGCATTATCGTGGTGTAAGAAGTAGCGGTCAAAATCGTGTAAGCGGTTATCGCGCCAATTAAGAAGAAGTAGCGGCTCGCTTTTATCTATTCTGAAGTAAATTTTTGAACACTCTTGGTAAGCAGTTTTCAGTATACTTTTAGTAGTTACTGTCTGGCAGCAGCAACAATTTTTTGCCCTGGTGAAGTAAACCGAGATCATCACTTGTGTTGCTGACTTTTGCTGCCTGCCGTTCACAGATAGATTCTCTCCTTATGGGCTCCATACCATGAACTGCTGTTTGGTTTTTGGGGCATACTTAAAAAAAACTAAGCTTCGTCACCTATTATAATCATATTAAAGTGGCTACACTCTTCGTTTTTTGACTCTCATTCGAAATTCTTGAAAGCAATCGAGCAGATTCCTTGGTGTAATAAAGATACTGCCATAGCAGTTAAGCCCCAATTCACTACATATCATTTCCTGTGTTATTCGTGGGTCGGCGTCAATTTTGCGATACCGTCATTTATATCGTCCGTCGAAGATTTTGGCTGTGCTTCTCGAAGCTGGACCTGCAAAAAAAATGCCCAGTATGAAATCTTTGATACTACTTACAAATAGTCTTAAGAAATGGAGTGTTCGTTGTATATGTAGTTTGGAACTCAGTAAACATTTCCAAAGACTTAAGTTGACGTTCAAAGCCGTAGGGTATTGAGTAACGAATTTCCCGCTGCGTCGATGGCGGAATTTGCGTTTTCTCACCTCCATTCCATACGATTTTTCTGAAATTTTACATAAAATATCGTAAGACTATAAAAAAAAACTTATGACATTTTAAAAATGTTCAAAAAAATAAAATATAAAATATAAAATGCCACCGAACTTTTGTTAGTCCCCCTGAGGCCCACTACAGTCGTCATACTTTATACCAAAAGCCCTTATAAATTTCGTTTTTCAAATAGTTTGAAAATTCGTAATGAATAGTATCACCATCACCTGTTGGTTGTTTGGTCATTGCTCAGTTTTTCTCAGAAATTACCGCGTCAGCGTGTAGTCCAAACATGCCATCGATTTCCCAAATCGTTTGATAGAGTTTTTCACAGTTGCTAAGTAGCTAAGTTACGAGCAATAAGTTTTCATTAGGTTATGGATTAAGTTTTACCTATGAACACAACACATCATAAACTGAAGCAGATCTCTATCAGAATTACGTTATTGTTGTTCCATTTTTTTTATGATAATATATAGTTTAAGATGACGTTCTCAAGAAAAACTTAAAACTACTGTAGAAAACCACTTTTTGCACCTAGCGCATAGGACGAAAAGGCAAAGGCTCTCCAACGATTTCTAAGAGCCGCTAAATGTCTTCGCTCTAGATAGCGGTGGAAGAGCTCTCATGGAAGCTCTCCAAGTTTGCCATGGGTGTCCTCTACGCCGGCTTCATACGAAGACTATGTCAAATCCAGTCAATCCGAAGAAAGGTCAACATTGGTTCTTGGCCAAAATACATATATGGCATATAAAGTGATCCTAAGGCATTTTTTTACGAACGTTTGAAGGCGCCTGATGATTGGAAATTTTAAGTTTTGTTCTTAGCGACATGGTGCGAAAGCGCCACAGTCGGTTTAGCTTATGAAATGCAGTAAGTACGTGATTTAGAAATACGTGCTGCCTGCCACATCTGACATTGCGCCACTCTCTTGTAATTTGGCTATCGAGGTAAAAGAACGCATCCATATATTCAATAATGATAGCATTTCGCATGCCTCAAACGCACGTGCATCTTCTTGAAAACGTCCCCTAAATCGTTACTTTTTACTTGGTAGGAGTTTTGGTAAACAGATGGCGTACCACTTGGATCAAAAAGTTTCCGGAATATATTCAGAAAACTCAATATACAAGTTAATTCTTCAAAAATAATATTATCGCCTTCAAAGTACTCCCCGTCAATTACAACGCACGTATGCCAGCGTTTGATCCAGCTCTCGAAACATTTCTGGAACTCGTTTCGTTTCAGTATTGCCATCATCTTCGATTTTTCCATGGCGTCTTTTCGGCTGTTAAAACGCCAAAGTGGTTCCCCGTAGTGGTTTTTTGACTCGATCAAACATCGATTCCAGTGCATTTGATGGCTGTTGGATGATATTCGTTTCGTTCTTGGTCAAAAGTTCAAGGGCGATGATGGCACTGTGCGACGGTGCGTTATCAGGCTGCAAATTCCGCAAGTTGTTTTCACACAAATCTTTTTTTTTTTTTTGTTTTGCTAATTGCTTCACATAAACGCTTCATAACGCCCAAATAGTCGTCCTACTAACTTTCTGACCTTACGGCAAATATTCGTGGTATTGTACACCATCCGTTGTAATCCATAAAAACCTTGAGCATCGCCTTCTTTTTTTGACCGAACTCTCTTGGTTCATTAGGAGGTCTCCGCTCACTCGCCTGATGTGCGCCTGGGATTGCGTGTCGTACTCATAAACTCGTGTCTCGTATTCCGTAATGGTACGTTTGATGTATGTTGGGTCGGATTCAATCTTGGAAATCATGTTTCGGGCGATATCAATGCGATCCCTTTGTTGTATGAAATTCAGGTTCTGTGGGACCAACTTTGCAGCACTACGGTGGAAACCCAAATCATTAACTATGAACACCTGAACGGATCCATAGGCAATATTTAAGTTTTGTGCCAGTTCTCTTATGGTTAATTTGCGGTTATTGATCAATTTTTCTTTCACTTTCCCAACATTTCTAAGGTTTTTGCACCATTGAATCCCAAAAAAAATCTTTAATACAAACTCGTTGCTGCAGATTCAAATCCCTTTTTAAAACTGTAACATGTTTTTGATCAGGCTCGTATATTTCATAAAAAGATGTGTGGTATTTCTTGATTTCCGGCACAAAAATTTTCTCCACAGTTGATATTTTCTTACTGATTGATTTGGTTACCCGCCGACATTTCAGAGATTAATAAATTGATTCGACTGAATTCAAGTAGCGCTAAACCGAAAACAAGTCCCCTTCTCCCTTTTACATTAAATTTCGTTTGCTTACTTCAACGTTTATGCTTTGAATTCTGTGTACCCAAATCTTCATTACTTGTTCATCTGCCGAGTTCTGGCTGAGTTATACCTAAACTTTTGTCTAGAATTAATTAGTTTTTCGGCACCTTAAATATCGAAAAGAATTTAAGTCCATGTTTAAAAGCACCGTAAATTTAAGAGCGCAGTGCGAATTAAGTAACAAAAGTACTCACTCAATGTTTAAATCTAGGGTTGCCTGCGCTATACCGCCAAGACTTTAGTCAATAAATATTTAACTGAATATTCGTAACTCTCCTCTTAACCAAATTCTATTACACTTATTTTTTTATCAGTGCTATTTGTTACACCGTAATTTGCCTCGCACAAATTAATTTGTAAAACCTTCAAGCCGCCAATAACATATCCATAATAAACCCATCGCAAATTAAAGAACTCTCTTCCAACACTCTATTACACACAGCCATAAATACTCATGGAAGTATAAGCAGCAACTCGCTGTTGACACTAATTTATTTCTCCGGGTTCATACTTGGAAATGCATAAAAGTGATTTATACCCATTTCCGCTCCATTGCAATCCCAAATGATTCGAAGAATTGCAAGCGCCGCATAATTCGCGCATTTCACTGCAGCGGCAACTTCTTATTAATTGCAATTTCTTTGCATTTATAAATTGCCACCGTCAAGTCCATAGTAAAATTTGCACACATACAAACATACTCGTGCATTTAAAATTCAGTTTCTTGTAGGCAATGCATATGATTTCCGGGAACAAGAGATTTGTAGCCCAATTAGTTAATTCTACACAAAAATCTCCACATCAAGCGAGATGTACGCGTACGTGTGCTCCAGCATATGCTTATATGCATATGTATATGTGTGTACGAGTATGTGCATAACTAGTCAATTCAATATGAGCTGTCATAAACGATCCATTGTGGGGAAGTGAAACCGCAGGCAGGCAATATCTCCCCCAAAATGTCATAAATCTTCTGCGCAAGCAGGTCCCTCGAAAGTTATGCTGCGAGTTGCAGCGTGTGATGTGGTGGCAGTGGTTGTGGCGGCGGTGATGTCGTTTCGGTGTAAAAAATGAATTATGCGCCTCTTTATCGGCGTGAAATACAACAACAATTGTAATAAAGCGTAAAAACGAAAATTAAAAACGGGCAGTGTTGTAATTGAGAGACAATAATTTAAATGTAAATGTGTGGCGAGGGTGGCCGTATTTTGGTAGACAGGGCAACTCCTAAGTCGCATAAGTCAACTATTTTATGGATATTTGGTTTCATATGAGCTAATATATTTGTAGCATTCTCGATCATTATGGATTTTTTACACATGTAAATATTTTGGTGGTTGTGGTTGAAAATTCACAAAAGAAGAAACAAATATTTCAAAAACCCACTCAATATTTTTAAGGGCTGAATTTTATGAATTTATTAGCTTTGTTAAACTTTTTAATTAGCCATTGCTGTCGGTCTGTACATTTTACGAAGTATTTCCTTAGAAATTTATTTGAGAAGCAATATAAATTTCCAAAACATGGAAAGTGGAGTGAAATTATATTGATAAAAAAACAGTGTGTAGACTATACAACTTTTAAAGGCCGAAATTACTAAATACCAAAAGTTTCGATCTCGGTGAAAGACCAAAATGAAGAAAAAGTTCTTTCTAATAGCGGTCGCTCCTCGGCAGGTAATGGCAAACCTCTGAGTGTATTTCTGCCGTGAAAAAGGTCCTCATAAAAAATCATCTGTCGTTCGGAGTCGGCACTGTAGGTCCCTCCATTTGTGTAACAACATCAAGACGCACACCACAAATAGGAGCAGTAGCTCTGCCAAACCCCCAAAAAGGGTGTACGCGCCAATTATATATATCCCATACATAAAAGAGTCGATCGATAATGCAAATTTTTAGGCCATCCTTCTCACAACACTAAAGTGAGATGGAGATGTGGGAATATTTGAAATGTTTCCTTGGAATATTAGAAGCGTATACTTCTGAGGAAGCAGCTCATCTCAACCAGAGATTACTGCTCAAAGTTTTCGTCAGCGTCATCTTTCCTTTATTGATAGTTATTTTATATATTGGGTTGGCAACTAAGTAATTGCGGATTTCACTCATAGATGGCTTCAGTTGAATTTTTAGTTTTGCAGACGTAGTACAAATGTAAAACACATTTTGTTATTTGATAGTTGGCAATTCAGCTGTCCATCAGTAAAAAATATTTTTTTATCGGTTGTGTAGTTTTCGTTTGGCGTTCGTTGAAAAATGAAAAATCAAAATGAACATTTTCGTCAAATTTTGATTTTTTATTTCCGCAAAGGGAAAACCACATCGCAAGCTCATAAAAATGTATGTGCTGTTTATAGTGACAAAGCCTTAAAAGAACGGCAGTGTCTAAATTGGTTTGCCAAATTTCGTTCTGCTGATTTTTCACTCAAAGATGAAAAACGCTCTGGTCGTCCAGTTGAAGTTGATGACGCTCTAGTCAAAGCAATAATCGATTCGGATCGTCACAGTACAACACGTGCGATTGCAGAAAAGCTTCATGTATCACAAACATGCATTGAAAATCACTTAAAACAAGATGGCTATGTTCAAAAACTCGATACATGGGTTCCTCACGAACTGAACGAAATGCATTTAACGCAACGCATTAACAGCTGCGATTTGCTTAAGAAACGTAATGAAAATGATTTATTTTTAAAACGACTGATAACTGGCGATAAAAAATGGGTTATTTACAACAATATCAAGCGGAAAAGATCGTGGAGCAGGCCAGGTGTACCAACTCAAACAACATCAAAAGCTGATACTCATCAAAAGAAGGTTTCGTTATCAGTTTGGTGGGATTAGAAAGGAATTGTCTACTTTGAACTCTTACCACCCAACCGAACGATGAACTCTGATGTCTACATTGAATAACTAACGAAATTAAACAATACAGTTGAAGAAAAGCGACCCGAATTGACAAATGGAAAAAGTATTGTATTCCATCTTGACAATGCAAGGCCACACACATCCATCGTCAAAACTTATTGGAGCTTGGTTGGGGTGTTTTTCCGCACCCACAATATAGTCCTGACCTTGCACCATCTGATTACTTTTTGTTTCGATCTTAACAAAACTCCTTGAATTGTAAAAATTTCAATAATGATGATGATGTAAAATCGTACCTGATTCAGTTTTTTCCTAATAAAATCCAGAAGTTTTATGAACGTGGGATTATGATGCTGCTTGAAAAATGGCAAAAGGTCATTGATCAAAATGGGCACTACATTACAGAATAAAGTTATTTAGTTCCATGAGGAAATTGTCTTTGATTTTCTAAAAAAAAGATTATTGCTCAAAATCAGCTCATTTCGTAAGCATCATATTTCCTTTACCGATAGTTTTTTTCTATATTTAAGCTTACTTTTATCTGATAAGGATAATCAAAAATGTATCGCCAAAAATGTGAAAAAAATGTATATATGACTTTAGAGCTATTGCCACATGGGCTGAAAAGTCCCAGGCCTAACAAACCAAACATGTTTTTTCTCTTCAAAACCAGCTTTATTCATCAACGTAATTTCCACCAAGAACAACGCAGTCATTCAAATGCCGCACTAACATTTCAGTACAACTTTTGTAGAACGATTTATCTTTTGCCTCAAAATAGCCCTTAGTTTCTTCATTGGAGCGAAATTTCTTACCGGCGGGCATTTTTTTTAGGTATGCGAACAGCCAGTAGTCGCTGAGTGCCAGTTCAGTTCGTGTAGATTTGTTACTGCTCAGAATTATCAACATTTTCTTTCAATATATTTACGATTTCAGCTAACTCACCCAACTTTACTTTTCGTTCATTCAAAACGATTTTATGGATATTTTTTATGTTTCCTGGTGTTAACGCCTCATTTGGAGGTCCAGTGCGTTGTGCATCATCGGCGTATCTACGACCACGTTTGAAGTGAGCACACCATCGTGTTACTGTTGTTATTATTGAGCGGAGTCTCCATAACACTTTTCAAGCCATTGCTGCGCTTTAACGGTATTTGTATTTTTCCCCATCAAGAAGGAAAATTGAAACACGAAACTCTTTTTGATCCATTGCTTTGAAATTAACATAAGAAATGAATAGAATAAATGAAATTTTAACAGCTGTCTCTTTAGGGTTAATACTTACTGATACTATGTGTTGGCCCCGAGACTTTTCAGTCCATGTGTTACATAAGGAGGGGTGCATATGTATTGCGGGAAAGAAAACCTGTATATGAAAGAAAAATAAAAAGCTGAGGTTGTAGTTTGGTTTTCTAAGAACCATGCATCAAATACATAGTAGATGCTTAGAATTTATTAAAACAAAAAAAAATTATAAATTTTTCTATTCCAACCGAAATCATACAAATACAAAATTGCGATGGCTTTGGAGGAAATTTAATTCGAGATGGGCGGACTAGAAAGTTTACCTCGCTATGGGAGGAAACGTACATATGTTTCCCCCTTCTCATCTCTAACCTCAATCACTTCGCTCTGGGTTTGAAATACGTATGAATGCTCATACAATCTCTGTCGAAGAAACGTTTATTTTAATTCAACTTTAAAAACTCATACCATCACGCACGTCGCTCTTCTCGGCGAGCACTTTTTCTCGTACAAAACAAAAGAACAAAAACAAACTACAAAATACAAAGTACTTTTACATGATTAGCATTTTCTCTGGTATGAAAAAAGAGAACAATTCATACAAGCTCTAATTTTAATGAGCGTTTGCTAATTTCAATTGAAATATTGTCAGATGAGACAACAAAAAATAAAAATTAAATTTACCTCATCGCCACTCGCATTGCCTTCACAAATATTCTACCATACACAGGCCGACGGTTTCGTGGGCGTAGCGGTTCTTTGTGTTTCCTTTTCGAATGCAAGCATCCATCACAAAAACAAAGTCATCCAAACAGGTCAGCGGACGTTGCGGCCGGCCAGGAATACTTATAATCTAAAGCTGCACAAAAACCCGGTTGTGAAGCGGAGCCGCAGCGCTGCTGAAGCGATGTAAGGTCGCCTTGTCGAACATGTGTTTTTCATCATGTCTTTAAAATTGGGTTCTTCCCTTTTTCATATCGTTTTTTTATTCTTTTCTATTTTTTTTTTTAAATAATTATTTTTTCTTTCTTAAATATTAACCTAAGTGTAACAAGCTGAAGACACGTGTTGCGGGCGGTGACGGTAAATGCGCATACAACAAATATGAACACATGTATTAGCGATTGTACACAAATACAACAAGCAATCTTTTTACATATGTACTTTCCTGTATACATTTGTATGTGTGCATATAAGTGTACATGTGTACGTAATTGTTGTCTCGTTCATTCTTCAATAATATTTACAACAACAGAGAGCTGCAAAAAAATCGTAGAATTCTGAAAAAGTGAAAAATGTACTACGGTTGGCGTAAATGCCGCCGAAATCCTTTTAATTTACATACGTTGACATTTTAGCAGCGGCTGTGAATGTCATTCGCTTGCTGCCTTTTCCGCCGATGGTCCTTTAGAAGCGCAGCTTATCGCGCAACGCGTCCAAATGTCATGTTTTCCTGAATTCGGCGACGTCCGTACGCGGGATGGTAAAATTATTGTTTGCCGTCAGCAGAATATTCCAAAAATTTTGCATTTGTAAAGCAATTTTTTTCTATGTTTTTTGTTTTTAAGCAATTCATTGAATTTTTCCATTTCAATTGTATAATTTAACCTCTTTGAAGATTTTTAGGGACCGCCCACTGCTGTTGTTGTGGCTTTTTGAAGTGCGAAGGCGTCCCCATAACATAAAAAGAAATGCAAAAAACATATTTCACCATTAATTGTCAACATGATTTTGTTGTGAACAGCAACAACAATTTTTTACGTGATATTTTTCTTCGTGTTTGAATTTTTTTCTACTTTGGCTCGCACATTTTGTTGCTTCGAAAGATGTTGAACAACGTGAACTACAAGAATTTTGTATTTAATTTGTCAGATTGTCACATGCACAGGCTCATCGGAGTGTCAGCTCATCGTCGCAGCTTCAGTGGTGGTCGCGTAGACCCTTTTGGTTTATGAGATTTTTCAACTTTATTGAAAAATTACGGCAATTAAATGAAAATAAAAATTGATAATACTACATAGTTTTTCTTCAGTTTAGTTATAGGTTTTGTGTAGTGTAATTTCGATTAGTGGTTTTCACGTTTGGCAGCTGATAGCAACTGTCCAAAGGAGTATATTTAAACAATGTAAAACGGTTGGAAATAAAAATTATATTCAATTAATTTATGGCGTACTTTTAAAACCAATTAAATCGACGATAGTGTTTTCTATTTCTCACTGATCATTACTCCTCGTGCTCAAATCATGGCAGATGAGTAAAAATGCATATACTATTAGTATTATCAAATCATTGGCCGCCAACACCATAGAGAAAAGCTGGCTATTCAAAACAAAAGAGAATAAAAACAGTTGTTTTTAATTTGAGCGAATGCCCACCCCTTTCGTAGACTGGGCAAAAGGAATGAAAATAGAAACACTGCTAGTTGGAATAACATGGAATTCAATTTGCCCGCATGTCGAACTGCACTAAGCCAGGTCAAAAATGCCGTTCAAACGGGTGACCAGCCATCCAGGCCGTTGGTGTAACGGATAAACGAACTGCTAACGCATGTAAATATGTGCAACAATAACTGAAAACAATAGACAAAAGTGAATAAATGAAATAAAGATTGAAAAAAGTAATACGTTGAGGTATACAACAACAAACACATACATATGAATGTGTATAAATATATACAAATACAGTGACTGAAATGTTTATGCATTTTAATGGCATTTTGGAATTTTTATTTCATACAAAGTTTAAGCATATATCATTTTAATTAAAAATAATAATAATTGGCGCATATACTTCTGTTAGGTATTTCGCCGAGCTCCTCCTCATATTTGTGGTGTGCGTCTTGAGGTTGTTCCACAAACGGCGGGACTTACATGTTTAACCCGACTCCGAACGGCGAATGCTTTTGTTTTATGAGAAGATGTTTCATGGCAAAAATACACTCGGACGGTTTTCCATTTCCTAACGCGGTGCGAGTACTATAAGAAACAACTTTTTCTATTATTCGATGTGCCTGCCGAAGATTTGAAGCTACTCACTCCCGAATGGTAGTCACATACCAACCCATTCGACTACGGTGTATTAATAGTATTAAGTTGAGAAATAAGTTCGTAGCTTTTTTACCGAAGACTTTTACTTAAACAAAAAACAATAATGATATCAATAAGTTAATCAATTATATATTCGCCGTTGCTGTATACAATCTCTTCCCACCTCTCGACCAATTTGTTGATGCCGTCCGTCAAAAATCGCCTGGTCTGGTGTCAAAGAAGTTGTTGAGCCAGTTTTTAAGGACCTCTTTGTTACCGAAGGTAACGCCTTTCATATGGGTTGACAGGGAGCGGAAAAAGTCGTAATTGGTCGGTGCAAAGTCCGAAGAATACGGCGGATGCTGAAGGGCCTCCCATTCGAGATTTTGTAGTGCGACTTTGAGGACTTGTGCAACATGGGGTCTGAAGTATGGTGAAGGAGTATGGTTTGACCATGTCAATCAGGTCTTTTGAGTCGAATAGCCTCATTCACGCGGCGTAGCTGGGCAATGTAGAGCTCTTTCTTAACCGTGGCACTATTTTCGAGCATTTCTCAGTACACCATTCCCTCCTAGTCCCACAAACCACAGTCATGATCTTCTTTGGATGAAGATCCGGCTTGACTCTCGGCTTTGCCACATCTCCTGGAGCCCACTAATTTCTTTGCTTTCTCAAATGAATGTACATATGGGCACCATTTCTCATCTTCTGTGACGATGCGGTACAAAAAACGCTATTTATGACTGCGTGTTGCTCGATGATGGCGAGATACTGAGAAGCAATTTGAAGCCGACTTTCATTGTTGTGTTCGTTGAGTTCGTGATGCACCTAGGCTCCGAATTTTTCGGTAAATCCCATTGAATGAATGTGATTGAGAATCGTTTTATGATCGCAGTTAAATTTTTAGAGGCGTTCTTCATCTAATTCAAAAGGCCTTCCACTGCTGGACATATCATCGTCATCAAAGTCGCGATTTGGAACTTTGCAAACCCTTCCCGTACTGTAGACTCGCCTATGACACCTTTTCCATACACATCGCAAATGTCCCGAGCTGCTTCGGCAGCTTTTTGACCTCGATGAAAAGCAAAGTAGAGCAGAGTTCAAAGATGTTGATTTTTGCTTCCTGGATATTCCATTTCCAAGCCTCAAAACTAATAAAAAATTAAATAACTCAAAAAGTCAATTAACATAGTTTTATAGAGCTGAAAGAGTTCTATCGAATGAGCAATTACCCTTTGCCAAACAGCAAAGAAATCGTTGTAAAATAAAAGAAAATATAAAAGCACGATGAATTTATTCCCCAACCTAATAATTAAATGAATATGACGCAATATTTTACCCAAATTTCTCCAAGCCCTATGTCGGCTTCATGCCGCCTCTAAACGTCAAATGGGTTTTACGAAAAGCTTTCCTATGACAGAAATGCAAGCGATACTTTGTCTGGGAGACTACTCTGTACAATGAGTAAAAATAAATAAGCGGTATGATAAATTGTGTATCCGAAAATCATAAGGAAATTTAATTTATTTTCGTAATCCGCAAATTTTTTCACTCAACTACTATTAAAGGAAAGGACAAATTTAATAAAAACGAAACGGTGCGGTCCCAGCTTGTTGCTCTACCTAAATCCATCTAGATTATTTAACCAAGCAAAAAACCAGACGGTTCCAATCAAATCGAATCCAATGAATTTTTACTTGGTAACATAAATAAGTTCTGTAGTCATTTTCAACTCTCCACACCAAAAAATGACTTCCAGCTTCCTTCCAGGAATAACGCAAAACTCACTCTCTTCGCTCTCTCTTTCTCGCTCTCTTTCCCTCTCTCTCTCGCTTTCTCTCTCTCTCTCCACTAATTTTAAGACTTAGACTAACTTAAGGTCAAGAAGTTATTCTCGATATTATCTAATTCTTATAAGATAAGATAGATTTTCAAAATACTCGTACATAGATGGCTATCCTATTTTATAGAGGCCCTCAGGAATTACAGTTTACAAGATTCTAGATGCATTTACACTGACTTATCTAAGGTATTTGACAAAGTTTCGCACGAGATTCTACATAGTAAACAAGTTAGCTTGCTTGGCCTCATTGACTTAAAAAGTCATATTTGACGGACAGACGGCGCGTGGTAAAAATCGATTAGGTTGTATCGAACTAAGAGAGCATCTTAGTTTCACTCCTTTTTGTCATTTTTATCAACGGCATAAGCAAATGTTTTACCTTTTCGAATTTCTTGCTCCTCGTGCATGATTTAAAAATTTTCTCATCTGCTAAGGATTCAGCGGATACTCAGAAGCTTCAACTCGACTTCAACAATTTTCAGCTGTGGAGTTCGATACGAAATTTTTATTCCGTGGTCACATTAATTTTATTCTTTCAAAATCGTACTCGGTTCCAGACTTCATGCGTATTGCGAAGACATTTGAATTTCCTGTTCGTATACCTGTAAACTGCTATTTACGGCTCTTGTTCGTTTTTGCTTAGTGTGCGCTGTTATCACTTGGCGAACTTACGAGCAATTTTCAATGAATAGAATAGAGCGCGTTCAATAAATATTTTCTAAGCAGGCATTACGTTCCCTATAATTTGAGTCCCCCCTTCCATCCTATAATTCTCGGCTAAAGCGAATTAATTTGGAATCTCTAGAAAAGAGCAGGGCAGTCTTTTCTCTTTCGTTTATTCCGTGTTGTTAAGGGGGAAACCAGTTTAGACGTATCAAAAAATCGACTTTTTTTATTGCATAAATTGTTATTATAACTACTTAAGAATATGTGGTAAAAATTTTAAAGCGAATTTCGCATTATTCCCGAATCTATGAGCACTTCAGTGACTGCCCGTCAATTCCGCACCGTAGCGCGCGTTAGTTAGAACGACGTTTTTCTCGAAACTACTTTTTTCAAATGGTGGGCACTCTAGCTCAAAAAGTTATCGACCAATCGTTATAAATTTTTTTCGGAGTATTCTTTACTCAATCCTAATTCTGGGATTATATTATCATTAAAAATATTTTTTAAGCAAAGTAGATAAAAATATGGTATATATATTGTAAATATTTTAAATTCAGTTGATTAATATTTCATTTATATGGACTGCTAATATTTTAGTTGAGAAAATAGGCGTATTTTTCTTTACTTTGTACTGTAGATTATTAAAATAAATAAATAAAGACGAAAGTATTTCTGGCTGTGATATATTCGCTCGTTAATAACGATAAAAATGAAATATAATGCAACAATGCAATGAACGCAATTGTTCAATTGTTGCGTCAATAAATCTGTTGATTTTGTCAAATTCATAGAGAGCAAATGTCATCTTCTTTTTTCCACCGCGAAGCTGTATGACCCATTCGCCTGAAATTTCTCGATTAACCAGACATTCTACGGTGAAACATTTTGTGGTGATTGAAGAATTACCAACATTTTCGAACTTTCTCCATTTCCTTATTGAATTTTCGCAATTTCGCGCAAGTATTCAATACACAAGTGGCGACCAAAGAGACCAAAATGGCGCTAAAAAAACTTACCGCTCAGAAGATAATAAAAAAAATTATTACAAATGGAATGAAGCTGAGTATATTTTTGAATGACATACCCAGAGTAGATTCAGAGTTCGATCCGCACTGCGGACACACAAACAAATTTCTGAAAGTGGTAACTATCGGGTGAGATTCAAAGTTCGATCCTCAGGCCGACCCAGACCATACTCCGTCGATTTCAACATGTGAGTACTGGTTTCGACGATTCAAAAGTGGTGATTTTCACACCGAAGACAAGGAGCGTCTTGGTAAACGAGGACTCGTGCCAAACCCAAGAAGAGCTTGCTGAATCATTGGGCGTTGATAAATCAACCGTTTGCAAGCGTCTAAAAGCGATGGGAATGATCCAAAAGCAAGGGCATTGGGTCCCGTATGAGTTGAAGCTGCGCGACGTCGAACGGCGAGTTTTTACGTGCGAATTGCTGATCGAGCGACAAAATCGGAAGGGTTTTTTGCATCGGGTGGTGACTGGCGACGAAAAATGGATCCACTACGATAACCCAAAACGCAAAAAATCATGGGGTTTGCCCGGCCACGCATCAACGTCGACGGCCAAGCAGAATATTCACGGCAAGAAAATCAAGCTCTGCATTTGGTGGGATCAGGTCGGCGTCGTATATTTTGAGCTGCTCCAACCGGGCGAAACAATCACGGGGGATCGTTACCGACTGCAATTGATGCGTTTAAGCCGGGCATTGAAAGAAAAACGGCCGGAAACGGTAAAAAGGCACGACAAGGTTATTTTGCAACATGACAACGCTCGGCCGCATGTTGCTCAACCTGTCAAAAAATACCTTGGAACGCTTGGCTGGGAAGTGTTACCCCACCCGCCGTATAGTCCAGACATAGCTCCCTCCGATTATCATTTGTTCCGGCATATGAGTCTCGATTTGGCGGACCAGCGGTTCTCCTCGTACGAGGCTACCAAAATATGGGTTGAGTCATGGATAGCCAAGCAGCGGCCAGAATTTTGGAGAAACGGCATCCGGAAATTGCCCGAAAAATGGGCAAAAGTTGTAGCTAGCGATGGCCAATACTTCGAATAAAATATTTTGTACCGTTTTTTAACAATAAAGCCCCAAATCTTCGATAAAAACCTTTAAAACTAATTCAACCTCCCAATAGTATTAATTTAAAACGAAAGCTAGCCCAAAAAATTTTGCATAGCTTAGACTGCCTTGCCGGATTATCTACTTAAACCACTTTATATCCAATATACGAGTATTTAAACATAGATGACTAAGCCGGCAACCCCACACGCGCTTATGGTTGGGCATGAATAACTACAAACAATACAATTAAAACGCAAAATTGAACAAAAAACAAATACGAGTACTAAACCGAAACATACCAAAATACACGAATAAGAAAAGTAGAAAAATACAAAAATAGAAAAGTATAAAAAATGGGTGTGGACTCATACATATTGATGCGTATGCATGTAAACTGGGCGCTGTGAAGAGTACAAACTTACTTGTGCACACACTTACATACATATATGCATTAGATCAACTACAAAACACAACAATGTCGAAGTTTTTAATTAATTCGAAACTTGTTACATTTCATAAGCTGCTGTGTACAAAACCTGCGTACATACGAGTACATAGGTACATATGGCATAACTAACTGTCGCTGGCATTGGTGGTGCTGGCAAGTGGAGGTGAGGATTTCCAAATTGTTTTTGTAATAGACAGCGACGGCAGTTGGTCAACGCTCGCAGTTATACGTTACAACTTCTCGTCATGTGAAGTTGATGGTCATCAAGCGCAGCATGGAAAATCTGCATGCGTTCCTAACAAAGTTACGACCCTACACTGACCCAACTTTCGAACCATTCGACCACTCGAAATTTACTCCATGAAAATTCATGTATAAAAAAGCGATACATTTCAGCTGAGCTAAACTGTAGCTCGTTATGCGGCTTGAGAAGGTCGATGATGGTTGCGATGAAGGCAATGCTGATGATGATGATGATGGTGATGGTAAGGATGATGATCCGAATGTTACTAATGCTATTAGCATACAGTTGGTCATGATGCGAGTACTGTCAATTTTCTCGTACTGCATACATATGTACGTATGTATGTATGTTTGTGTGTATGTATTAACTTGTATACATCCACTTTACGAGTATTCAATGCCAGAGTCATAGGCAAACATTGTGTCGATTGGCTGTCAGCGTGTTAACTAGAAATTTAATTAAACTTTGAAAAACAAGCAATCGGCCGACCGACTAACTAACTGACCGGCGCATGGCCAAAACAGCGACGACGGAGTGTATGAAAAAGTTTTAAATTATTACGAAAATAACATGGCGTCAATGAATGATTTTTTTAACTTCTGCAATGTATGTACACACATACATACGAGTATATACAGAGTCATAGAAAACTGCAAAGCATATTGGTTTATATGTTTGTTTGAATCTATTTTACCACTAGTCCATTTACATTCGCCCACCTTTTTTTTGCCCCAACCACATTCACTCATATAGTGAAATATTTCCGTTCATGTACCCATATGCGAATTTGCTTTCAATTTTAGTCAATTTCATTTGTGTTTCAGCATTTTCTTACTTTTTTCCTAACTACATCCAGTCATTGTATAATATTTGCATATTTACATGCCTGCACATTTTTTTGTTTTACTTTCTGCTCGGTCGATCGTTCGTCATGTTTTGCTTAGGGATTTTGCGATATTTTACAATACATCCGAGTAATCATGTCGAAAAGAAATTGAATACACGTTTGCGAAATTGTAATTTCATATGCAAATCAAACTCATCCGCATCAACATGCGGATAGACAGACGGACATACGAATGAACTGAACGGGCGGGAGCATTGATGAACTGGCTTTTGTGTGCTTAACACGCAAGTGGGCAAAGTGGGCGCGGCAACGCTGGGCCAAACGAGCAATGAGTGCATGTAGCTCATCTAATTGATAGTAACAACTCAGTCTCAGCTCTCGGCACTTATGAATGCAGTATTTGCCTAGGCGATGTTAACACACATTCCAATATTTGCTTATGCCGCATATTCGAAAATGAATATAAATCGTTTCATGTACATATAGTACACATATCTAAGTATGTTTGTAGATGTGCAGTGCTTACCAGCTTAATTACGAAGATATGAATTTACCATTGAATGTGAATGCATTTTTTTTTTCACTGAGTTGCTCCCCGACCAGTAATGCAAAGAGTGAAAGTGTTTTAGAGAATCTTTCAAACTAAATATTTTCGTCATGGAATTCGATAAATACAGGTATGTTTTTTGATTAGGCCACTTAACGTATTAATGGAACTTTACTGAAAAATAAGCTTCCCAAAATCGTTAAGGGAGAAAATCAAAGGCCGAATAATTAATAACGAATATTGAAAAAGGCTTCAGAACTCGCAGCGCCAACGCATCCAAGCGTGTTCGGATGCTAAAAAATACTTAAATGAAGTCTCTAAAAAGTTTGTGCATGTGTGCTATTAAGTTAAAAAGTGGAAAAAAGTCTTGAGTATTAAAAAAGCCAACTCATTTTACTTAAATGTAAATTATTAATTAGGCGGCCGCCGTAGCCGAATGGGTTGGTGCGTGATTACCATTCGGAATTCACAGAGAGGTCGTTGGTTCGAATCTCGGTGAAAGCCAAATTAATAAAAACATTTTTATAATAGCGGTCGCCCCTCGGTAGGCAATGGCAAACCTCCGAGTATATTTCTGCCATGAAAAAGCTCCTCATAAAAATATCTGCCGTTCGGACGGCTTGAAACTGTAGGTCCCTCCATTTGTGGAACAACATCAAGACGCACACCACAAATAGGAGAAGGAGCTCGGCCAAACACCTAACAGAAGTGTACGCGCCAATTATTTATTTATTTTTTTTTTTTTTTAATTATAAATTTTCGCTTTATAATTTAATTATATTAAAAAGTGAAAAAGTCTTCATTATTAAAAAATTCGACTATTTTTTACTTCTCTCAAATTAATGACAATTCGAAAATGTTATCCAAGAATTTCAAAATAAAATTAAAAATTGAAAAAAGTCTTGATTATATGCGTATTTTACCCATAATTTCACTTTTGAACGATTTTTGCATACAAAAAATTATTCGCGGAATATAATTTGATATATTGTGCATTCAACAAGTGATTGTAATCCCGGATAGAAGCACGTGTTGTTAAAAAATAAAATGGAATCTTCGAACGCGTATAAGAGGCATATTTTGTATTTTTTTTTTTTTTTAATGGTAAAAATGCCACAACTGCTGCTGCAGAAATAAACACTTTTCACGGAGAGGATACCGTGAGTGTAAGGACTGCGCAAAAGTGGTTTTCAAAATTCCGAAATGGTAACTGCGACCTGGAGGATGCCCCGCGCTCTGGTCGTCCTGAAATCTTTAACTCCGACGCCTTGCTCGAACTCGTGGAAGCTGAGCCAAATTTGACAGCCGATATGATAGCTCAGAAGTTAAATTCATCGCATGGAACAGTTCCCAGGCACCTGGTTCAGTTGGGAAAAGGATTCAAAGCTGGGAAAATGGGTTCCGCATAGACTTTCCGTCGCCAAACTTCAGCAGGGAGTGAATCTGTGTTCTCAGCTGCTGCAGCGGCTTGAAAATAAAAGTTTTTTGAACCTTATCGTTACTGATGATGAAAAATGGGTTCTTTACAATAATCCTGTTCGCAAACGCCAATGGTTAGATAAAGATGAAACATCAGAACCGACCCCTAGAGATGGCCTTCACCTCAAGATTTTCTTGTCTATTTGGTGGGATATGGCCGGTATTGTTTATTATGAACTTCTGGAACGAAGCCAGACGATAACTGCTGATTATTATTCCCATCAGCTATCAAACCTGAATGAGGTACTTAACAAAAATCTAACGTCTTTAGTATTTTCGTAAAGTTTTGTTTCCCTGCGACAACGCAAGACCTCATACCGCAAGGCAAACATTAGACAAGCCGAACGAGTTCGAATGGGAGCTAATGCCGCATCCACCATACTCTCCGGATATTGGACCTTGTGAATCTTTTCCGTGGACTTCAATCCCATATGAGTAACGCGAACTACTCCTCAAGAGAAGCTATAAAAAGGGATATCGAAGCGAAGTTTGGTTCCAAGGACATACATTTTTTTTAACAGGGAATTAAAAAGTTGCCTAAATAACTTGGGAAGACATTGCAAATAATGAAGGAAAATGTATTATTGATTAGTAAATACTTAAAACATCTTTTTTATTAATTTAAAACCACCTTTAAAAAACGCACGAACTTATGGACTGACCTGATAGTTTTTACGTAAATGTAAATTATTAATTAAATTATAAAATGTAAATTAATTGAAAAATATTATTATATTAAGGGAAAATTTATCCAACGTTGAATCTCTCTTGTCAACAAGTGCTACTTTGGACTAAGTAGGCAAAGGAGTAGTAAACTCCTCTCTCGACGAACAAGACTAACACTCTACAAGACTCTCATCATGCCCGTCCTAACGTATGGCGCAGAAGGGTGGACGATGACAACATCCGCTGAACCGACGCTTGGAGTGCTTGAGAGAAAGATTCTGCGGAAGATTTTTGGGCATTTGCACGTTGGCGATAGATAGGAAACTGACTTGGAAGTCAAACATCTTAGAAAGAGTCAGGAAAGCGAACCTACCTTTTTTTATGCCTGTAAAAGAGCTTTAGGTAAGACTTGGGGAATTAAACTTAAGGTTGCTCATTGGCTTTACGCTGCTGTCTTCAGACCCATTCTTCTATATGGAAATGTTTTCTGGTGATGTGCTATGCAGAAAAAAACCTATTCTAATTTATTGGATAAGGTGCAAAGATCAGCGGAATGACTATAGCAATATGTGGCGTCATGAAAACCACGCCATCCATGGCTTTGGATATCATATTACATCTGCCACCCCTAGATCTCTTCTGCAAATACTCAGCGGCCTGTTCCGCTTTAAGGCTCAAAGCGAGCTCACAATGGAGGACTGTCACACATGGACATTCAACCATCTTAGATTCCTACACGGATATACCCAGTGACTGTGATTATCACCCTCCCATTGTTTGCTTCAAAAGGAATTTCCTAATGAAAATTCCTTTCTAGACTGGAATGGCTTGAAGAAGATCCAACAACTAACACACCCGTTAAGACCTACACGGACGTATCTAAAATAGGCACCGGTGTAGGATCAGGGTTATTTTGCGAAGAGCTTTCTATTAGTGAATCCTTTAAACAACCGGATCACTGTAGTGTTTTTCAAGCGGAACCTTTTCGCGCAACGTGTAAGCTTCTTATTAAGGACGCACTAATCAGTTCTGCAAATCAAGGTGGATTAGCGCTAACACCTGTGAAATTGCTAGGCAAACATGACCAATGCTAAATCTACGTCTGTCCAAGAGTATTATAAAACTGAGTAGACTTCAAATCAGGACCTTAGTAGGGGCCCTCACAGGACATTGTCTCATATGAAATCATGCAAGGAGATTAGGCGTTTACACGCATGATTTTTGTCGTAGCTGCAGAAATGAGGAGGAGTTGGAAACAATTCAACACCTTTTTTGCACATGCCCAGCTTTAGCCAGAAGCAGGAACCGATTTTTAAAATCCTACTTCCTAACGAATATAGATAATCTATACACTTTAGATATCAACAACCTTTTACGCTTTGTCAAAAGCTCAGAATGGTTCAATATGGAGAGGGAAATGTAGCCCAGCCCCCGCGACTCACAACGGACCCATTTCGTGGTCTAAGCGGCATCGTTGTCTCTATGTGCGATGCGGCTGCCAAACCTAACCTAACTTTGCACATTGGCGAGCTGTATGAGCTTTACGACGACATAAACATGCGGTACCAGCTGGTGGTAGCAGAGGAAGAGGGAAAACTTCCTCTGCGTTGGAAAGATCAGGTGGAGAAGAACTTGGCTTCACTTGGTGTTTGCAACTGGCGCCGGTTAGCACGAGAAAGAAACGACTGACGCGCTTTGTTAAACTCGGTTAAAATTACGTAAGCGGTTATCGTGCCAACTAAGAAGAATTAGAATTAATTAAAATGTAAAGAAAGTCTTGATTATTAAGAAAATTCAACCATTTTTTACTTTCCTGAAAATAATGCACATTCGAAATTTTTTTTCAAGAATTTGAAAATAGTAATGAACCGGCCGGTGTAGGCATTTTTGAGTTCCGCGCCTCATACGAAGATTGACTTTTATATTTTGTACCCAATTTTGAAAACACAGTAAAATAATGATGAAAATGGATTTAATATTTTACAAAATATTCTCTTTGGAAGTCAATGCACTTCTGCATTCGCTTGAACTTTACCACTTAGAAGTGATTACCTCCAAGTCGAACGGTTTAAAGCCAACGGCTTCTTCAGGCGTTGCAAAAGGCCGACCTCCCATTTTAATTTTAATTTTCATTTTCGGGAACAAACAAAAATGATTTAAGTACCAAATGAGCGCTCTAATGCAAATTAGCCTTTAATACGATCTTTTGAGTGCCCAAAAACTCTCTTGTGAGAGCCGATATGTGAAAGCTCGCATTGTCTTGGTGAACGATGATTCGCTTTTGAGCGATTGGTTTTCCTTAATTCTCCGAAAACTACTGGCAAACAAATAGTTGTGTACCACTCAGAATTCTCATAAAACAGCCGATCATTTGCTTTTAGTTGCTTCTTTCGCTTGTTTCCCATACTATCGTTTGCGGTTTTGTTTGAAGCTTAAAATAAATTATCGGCTCTTGCACTAACTCACAAGACAAATATTTAGGTATCACATTGAACAACCAACCTCTGTCGTTTAACTCTGCAAAAACATTTTTGTTTTATTTAAAAATCTCCTTTATTAAGTTATAGCGCCAATGTAAAAGCAAATAGTAGATGTTATGTAGCAAAATGACTTTTATTGGTTTATAAATGTCTTCTCACAATAAAAAAAAAATATCCATCATTCAACCCCATTTTTCATGGTTTTAATATTCCTTCACTTTTCTCAGCGTATTCACTTTAGTTGCGTTGTGAATTGTTTGCCACCCAAATGTTCTTATTCAAAAATCAAAGTCGCCATCCCTCAAGAAACCAGTGTCGCCTAATCTTTCAACAAGCAATTAAATGGCTAATAAAAACTCTATCAACAACATTTCATTAACTCGGTCGGTGCGTCTCACAAATGCGGCATTTCAGACTTGCGAGCGCATAATTGTCACCCGACGGAGAACTCAATCTAATATTATTACCTTTGTATGTACAAATACCACCACTACAATCATATCTGCGCAGTTGCTGGTGTGTGGCTGCAAAAGCGATAGCGACACAGACAGACAATTCAATCAACAAAGTCATCAGTAGCCGCTGACAACGTCCAAGCCGCCGCCCCTGCGACCAATCAAATGACAGCCAATGGGAACATCGAGTGAGCATTGCGATGGTTTGAAGTCAGGGCAGCTGAACTGGAATGGAGGGGAGAGACAGTGCTAAACAATAATTGTCTTTGTGAAATCCTTTCGAGAAACGCAATCAAATGCATTTTACGATCGCTGCTTTGTAGCGGCTGTGGAAGCAGTTGTGCGTATTTTCTGTAGCCGCTTTTTTAATGATACATACATACATGCATACATATGTACATATACTCGTATATGTAGGTAGCAATGTGCGCATGCAAACATACAATACTTCTGGATATGCTACCGTGTGCGCTACTGGCTTATTGCTTGTTGCGTCCGTCCAACCGTCGGTTGGTCTGCCCAGCAGTGCCTTTTGCCGCGGTATCTATTATTGCAGCAATTGTTGTTGATATGATAGTGTTGTTATTGTGGCGGCATGTCGTTAAATTTAATTAGCACTCGGAAGTGATGCGACCGACAACACCGACAAAGCGGCCAAATGCGGCTACTATACAATTCGCCAAGCAAACCTCAAACATACAAACAAAATGTACACATGCATACATACATACACACGTACATAGATTGGTATACTTAAACAGTAGCACTTTGCCGCTGACAGTAATTAAAATCATTCACAACTCCTTTGATGTCCCATTTAGGCGTTTAAGGCGGAGCGTAGCAGCCAACACGCTTGGGATTTGATACTTGAACCACACAAACCAGCGACTTATGGCAATAAGGCAAGCAGCAGTAAGACAGTCATCATTTTTTCGTTCGTGAAAGAAAATTATTACTTGTCAGGATTTCTTGTGAATTCAAGGGTTGTGGTACGCCCAGATGTACCGCCGGCTCGTTGGTGTCATCTGCGTCTGTGCATTTCTGGTTGTTTCCATATATTCTGCTGGCGCTAAATGACAGACACTAAGAACTACTAGCGTTGGTCATAAAACTGAAGTCAACTTATTTATATGGCACTAAAGCCATAAACGTGCTACCGGGTGGCAATGTCAATCTCGGGTTAATTTCACTTTTATTTCGTCCGTCAGGAATTGTTACATTTACTTCAAATGAAAGCGACACTTTTGAATAGGAGCTAGTAATTTAGAGAATTTAATTCATATTTTGCGTTCCATGGTTTCCTTTGCTATGAATTCAACTGATCATTGATCTTGTGACTTTCTTTCTAGAGAATGTTGTTTTTACCAAAAATTTTAAAGTGGGGAAAATGAAAAATTTAATAAATTAAAACAATCAAGGATTTGTTTGATGGCAGAAATTAAAAGTTTCAGATTTTAAATTTATAGCTCTTGAAACCGCATCTTACTGATTATATCTACATGCAAAACATGCATTTTTGTGAAGGGGATTTCAAATTTCACATGCAACAAATGTTTACTTTTGAAAGCATTTTCAGTAGTCTTTAGAGCGAATTTCATTTCCGAATTGAGTTTCTTAATGTGTCTTTTTTGTATCTGAATTCTAAAAAACTATTTATCTGCCACATCTAGTAATAAATGACGTCAATTTATCAGTACGGTTTGGAGATTTACGGACATAATGCTAAAATTAAATTAAATCTACTCTCGGCTCCCTACCATACAGCTCTGAGAAGATCTCTACGAGCATTTCCAACAACTCCTCTGAAGAATATTTTTGCGGAAACTGGACTAACTTCTATCGCATATAACGCAGAAGACTGTATTGGTAAACTTTACGTTAAACTTATAACAACATCGAACGACGCACTTCGAAAAGATGTACAGCTTGCTACACTTCGAAAGCGTATTCCTAAGATACCGTCTACCATCCATCTTTGCCTCAAATTTGCTAAAGATAATAACCTACCGCTGCAAAGGGTTCAAATCAGTAAACATCGAAACCCACCCTGGCTACTTAAAGAGGCGTCCTTTATTAACAATTTAGCACTAAAACGTAAAGCGAATACATCTCGTGAAGAATATAAATCCATTTTTTCTGAAATCGCAGCGAATTACAGAGCCATGGGCTGGAAGCTGATCTATACCGACGGGTCTAAGACAGAACAGACTTCATATGCTGTCGAAAGCAAAACGAAATAATAACTTATGGGCTCTTATTCCCATTCTGCTCTAACTTTACAGCAGAAGCAGTTGCAATTTTTAACGCTTTTTTGTATGCAATCCAAAACAAGGGCAAATTCATAGTGTGCACTGATAGCTTATCGTGCTTTTCGGACATCCAGAACTACAACAACTCTAACTACATAATTGATTTTATAAGAGAGACACTAACTACCAAACCACAAAAAATCAAAATTATGTGGATTCCTGGCCACGCAGATATTAATGGTAATACACATGCTGACCAAATTGCAAAACAAATGAGAATCACCCCTACCATTACAACGAATATCATCTTTAAACATGACATCTACAGTCTCATAAAACACCAAAGGCAAAGTGATCTCCTACGCGAGTGGAGTAATTATAACCATCTCTACTCCTTGGTTAATCCTAAGCGTGTAAAACCAGGTTTTAGTGAGTCAATCCCAACGAATATAGTCACACCATACATACGCCTTCGACTAGGCCACACAATACTTACGCACGCCCATATACTTCAAGGCATTCCACCCAATCTATGCCCGTTTTGCAACTCCACCCTGAGTATAAATCACATTCTGTCTTCATGCCCTAACCTTGCATCGACTAAACATCATTACTTTCGCAACATTGATCCTCTTGAAATATTAAAAAATCCAACCGAAGTCAACATATCTATATTATATAACTATCTCAAAGATACTGATCTACTTCGTCGGATCTAATCGAGCCATAATCAACCTGCCAGCCGAAAGCCTCCGATGCTAGCGCTGCACTACTTTCAGCTTGTATAATAATTTTATTGTTATGTAAACCTTTATAAAATAAAATTAAAAAATATAAATAAAAATTATTATTTTATCTCAATATTCGGGGAAGTTACCTTTTTGGCTGCAATTTTCCGCGTTCATTTCTTTGTTTATACACGCAAATCAAATTTAATCGTTTGAATTAACACTTGGTATTGGCATTTATAAATTCTTTTTATTTTAAGAATTTAAAAGAATTATATTTTATAAATATTCGATACCCACCAATGAGTATTAAATTTTGCATTCATTTATAATTAAGAGTTTGGAACAAACCAAAAAAATGTACTTAAATTTTTAGGTGAAACTTTCGAAGTGCATCAGAAAAAAATTGCGGCAGGACACCAAGAACATTAACCGCGTAATTCGTTTCTTATGACTATGAACAAATTGGCAAAATTTTTTCCGTTACATATTTATTTAATCTATTGAAAGCTAAAGCATCCTTTAGAGCATCCTTTTTATTATATATTTATTTTATGTTTTAAACATGAAATTCCTAAATTACTAAGTACGGTCCTCGCACTTTTCCAAACTTACAAAAAAAAAACAAAAAAAAAGAATCATTCTTCAACTCCAAAAACCTTATCCTTCTACTCCTTACTCCCGCTCAAAATTCCGCGCATTACTTGCATTGTGGCTTCTAAAATAAAAACAAAAAACACTGTTACACATTTCATCAGTGGTGCTAGCAAGAGGAAGCGGGCAATCGCGGTTATAGCGCAGACACACCAAATTTAGCGAAGTTCTCAACCATCTGTCCTTATGACAGAAAAATGTGAAACACAGATGGCGCTCTAAACAGTTAAAAGGCTTTGTTTCTAAGCAACGTCAGGTAGCATTCCAACTATTTAGGACTGGTAGCGGCAGGCTAATCACCTACCTCGCCAGAAAGCACAATAGATTAACGAAACCAACACAAGACTGAGTCACTTCGAGGCCCTATGCTCCCCAGTGGAGTGAACAAGGAAAAAAAAAATACTAAAATGTCAATAGAAACCGGTTTGATTATAGAACTTTCGCAGGCAAAAACTCAATTTTTTTCGGTATTTCAACTACAACAAAAAACAACTCCAATCATATCCACTAAACTATGCGCATATTCCACATCCACTAATCGATCCAATGGCAGCTAATCATGAAATCGCTCAAGTGCCACCAACAATACCGCAATACCAAATATAGACAACATCGCTGCCGTCACTACAAGTTGCCAAAATCAAAAAGGAATTGCGAAACCATTGAAAGTCCCAATGAACGGGATCATCATCTACATTCAATGTGATCGTCATCTGCGGCGTTCACATTGATTGCGAAACGAAATGCAAAATATATGCACACGCTTTTGCGCATAAATAAAGAGTAGCCAATCAGTCAGTCCAGCGGTCGGTCAGTGAGTAAGAAATCCAGTGATTGCCAGCCTCGGCCAAAATGAATGCATCACCACCGCCAATTGTTCGCGGTGCTGGTGATCGTACATGGCGCCTCGCATCGTTTGTCTCGTTTGGGAATTGTCATCATATCACATCAGTGTTGAGCCACCGCTCAAGAGTGGATCCTGTACACGCGGTCAATTGTGCACCAGGCACTGCATCCCAGCGCATCGCCTCACATTGCCACTGCCATTGATATACTCGTATTTTTTTTTTTTATTCGCTTCATTTTTTTCTCTTCATTTGCTTTATGTCGCCGAAAATTGTACGAAAGCACGTCAATTGTGCGGCATGGCACATCAATCAACGGCGCATCAATCGACTAGTGCGCACCAGAGTTAACAGCAAGCCGAGCTGTGGTTCCCATTGAATGAATGCTGCACTCTGATTTACGGCGAATAATGTGACCGCACCAAGGCGCCTGTGTGAGTGAACAATCCTGCCCCAATGACGACTATGCGCCTATCCATTGGCTTTGTCAACATACTCGTACTTATGCGGCGTACTCTCTGAGTCGTTTGTCTGTCCGTTTGCCTTTTTGGTTTGGCTTCTTTTGGTGATCTGGAATGAAGCTCCGACGCGCGAGCAAATCAATTCAAATCAGACATGTGAATAAATCACCTGAGCTGCTTGGAAATGAACGGATGGTGATTTGGTGATTGTCCGCTGAATGATTTCATTGTGGCGGACGACAATTGAACTGACTGACGACTTCTTGGCGTTGGCATTTCAATGTGTCGAAAATGGCCCGATTTAAAGTCAAGTTAATCTTCATTTGCCAAGAGGATGAATTTGCGCTCATGCGAAGATAGGCATTTAGATCAAATCAGTTGTACTGTTGTTGTCTGATACTGCTCAGAGATTTAGATTTTTATTGTGTAAAGCATTGGCGCCAAATTGATTTTGGCAAATTAGTGGATTAGGTTAGGCGTCAATTACAGCGGGAAGCGTTTCTGGATGTTGTCGTTTCGTTTAAGGAAATGGAAAATTCAATAAATTCTTGTTAATTTAAGAGTTTTGCTTATCCAAGTTTATCAAATATAATATACTGATGTTTCCACTGAAGTCCATACAGTCCGCACGCTCACTCGTAACTTTAAGAAATTCAAATATTAACTACTGATCCAAAATTGGTTCTTGGGCTCTTATTCGTAAATCCGCAAACTCGCAATGGTTTACGTCTAATTGTTTTTGGGCTTACATACAAGGTGGCGCAAAATTAATCACCCTATCAGAAGATTTATAATTTTTGCTAATTATTCTTGCTCTAGGGGGTTTTGTTTTGATAGAAGCTAAGCTCGGTTAATAACTATGCCTACTTTCCGTTTAACGAAATTTTTCAAAATGAAAAAGAATAGGATATTGTTAGTGTATACACAATTAAGAAAATAGGTAACGGATAAAGATAAAGAAATTAAATAAATTTTTCAAAAATTTTGAAAAAGGCGGTGTAGCACTACTTTTACGTAAAACTATTTCTATCGCTAAAACCACTTATTCACCCCACAAGGCACACGCTGAATATTTTATTCAGACTTACGACGCCTTTGGAACGGCAAATTATTGAAATTGGGCAAAAACCCACTAATGACAAAATCTTATTTTCAAATAAATCGACTTAAATTGAGTTATATCAACAAAACTCAGTGTGTAATTATCTTTGATCTAAGGCAGGTTGACATATTAGTTTGGCGAAACGGTTGAATAGCCACGCCCAGGTTCCATATAATGGCGAATATAACTAAACAATGTACATTGCGTTGCTTTGAAATGGGTCGAATTGAAAAACTAACGAAATTTACCAGCCTTCAATACGTATTTATTACCCTTAACCTTAAAAATAATTGAGATTTGAGAAACTTGGAGGAAATATCAGTTTCAGCATAAGTATTGTATATCCCTGACATGAAACCCCATTTGATAGAACGGTTTTTTTCTAATTGAGGTCGCTCCTCGCAAGGCAATGGCATACCTCCGAGTGAGTCTATTTCCTCCTTTCCTTCCTGTAAGCTCCTCATATAGAAACCATCGCCTTTTCGAATGTGGTATAAAACTCTATTCAAAGAAAACATCAAGATGCGCATCACAAAAAGGAGGAGACGGTCCGATAAACACCCAAAAGGACTATATTTTCTAGAAATGCACTTACTTTACAAAATATTCCAAGAGTTTTGTTACCAGTTGCAATCCAGTGGTATCGACATGTGTTAATCACTTTCTCTAAAGATTCCGTTGCCCGAAATTATTGCCAATATATTTGAGCTCGCTGAATCATTTTATATTTATCACCTACATCGCTTCAAAATTGTCCCTCAAATTCGGGACTTCATTAGCTGCCAGATTTCTTAAAGGCAGCTTGCATCGTTTGCCAACAATGAAGCATTTTGCCTCAAAATTATTCTGGTATATTTTCGCTGAATTGGAAAACTTTATGTGGTATGCTTGCACCCTTTACTTTCTATGAATATCTCCCTTGCGTGCCACTTTGCAGCTTTGCATAATGCGCACATTGTTCTTGTCATGCCAGGCTCTTATCTCAATGTCGTATTTGGAAGCACATTTTCGTATACTCCAGCAATATATTGAATAGTATAATCTTCTGCCATTTGATTTATCCGATTGAACTAATGCTTTAACGACTTATTACGTGACTTGATATGAAAATACGTCCGCCTTTTGAAAAGTAGTTTATTTTATGTTACTGCCGAGATTGCTCGTTTTGCTTACTTATAAATATTTCAATAAATTTAATAAATTTATGATGAAGTTTCAAGCAATGTTCTGTCAAACGAATAAAAAGCTTGTTCGAACTCCTGTATTTTGATTAAAACTTCTCTTGAAGGTTTTTAAAGTACTCCTCTTGAGACTTCGTCCACCCAAGCAAAGGATGACTCTTGGCTAGCGTGCTCTGTAAGGTTCACGTATACATTTCCCAGCGCATCTTTACTATTACACAAGTATTTATAATTTATTATATTACTATCCGCAGGACCTCAGAGAAATGTGAGCCCAAGAGAGTTTTTTCAGCCTACAATTTACAAATCAACTATTTAGTATTAATGAATTATTTATTGTTGAACCTCATGTGGAATACATTAAATATCTAATCCAAATGTTTATTTATAAAGGAATTATTATTATTGTGGGAGGACCTTGCACTTCATAGATTCAGCCCATCTTCCAAAATAAATTTAAGTATTTGTCCTCTTTTATTGAGTTTTACTTCCTCCTCTGATAAAGTATGCTTACCTCTGGTAAAATAAGCTTGTGCCGCTTACACATCGATGTTGAGCACGATGCCAGCACATATTTGGCGGTTTCATATTTCTCCTATAGGACCTACAAATTCCATTAAAGTATCCTTTTAGATTAGTCAGATGCTAATTCAATCTACAATGTCCGGTTGAATTCCTGTGGAAAGCAAATATACAAATTACAGTAAATACAGAGTGAAGTCCAAAATAAACAAGACTGAGCTAAAACAGAAACGACAGGAGCTTCGTTCTGATAACTTCGAGTTTATTTATTCAAAATAGTCCCCTCTGGCCTCGTTACGTTTCATCACCAGTTACAATGGTGTAAACGAAGTTCTCGTCTTTTCTCGCCTCTTTAATGAGGTTATTCAAATGTTGAGTTCTGAGCAATTTTTGGTCCTCAGTTAACTTTGGCGCAATGAAACAGACCTTTCGTAAGCCCAAATGATCAGTAAAAATGCGATTTTTTTTTTTCATTATAAAATATTTTCTTAAACTCTTTTGCGATAGAGAAATTCATGGAATGTTAATTCAGACACTAAAAGGATTTTGCAAAAACGCGCTACTCGTATATAAACAAAAAATCGTATTTCCTTTTATTCATTTTTCACTACTAGTTTCTATAGAACTTTTCTTTTTTCACATATATATTAGTACTTTGTTGTTTTTAAATCGATCTGAAATAAAAAGTAGTTTTTCAAAGAGGCGATTTGTATTTTGGAGCGCGTCAAGAGGGCCGATTTTGAGTGATGAGTAGCCAGCGTACAAGGCCTTTAATAATTGCCTCATGAACTATAGTTAAAAATACTTGGAATGTATCATTAAGAGAGGGTTAGATTTGAAATTTCTGATTTCATTTCCAATAGCTTTTCAACATTTCATGCTTAGTGGCTAGATACTATAATGTTGATCTTCAGGCGAGCTATCCGAAACTCAGCAATCTTCGTTTAACCAGATAAATAAGTGCGACAAGTTATTACTGCTTGGTGGTGCTTATAATAAGTTGGGCTATCCCCAATAACTATAGCACCATACTGTCGTTATCTGGCCGAATGTAACTATGACACGTTTATAGCGCAACATCAAGACGCAAGTAAGTACACCCCAGATTGGAGGAGAAGCTCAGTCTACCTAAACGGCTAGCAAAGAATGTATGCGCCAACTATTTACGAAATTAGATATATTATAAATAGTTAACCGCACAACATTATTGCAATCGCAAATGGTTCGTTTTTTATAAGGATGTAGCAAAAAAAATATAACAAGCCGTGTTTGCCCCTAGAAACATTCGATTTGTAGGGAAACTGAAGTTCATAGCCTAGATTACGTTTTCACTACCGAATCCCGTCAGTATGCGTAGAAAATACGTAACGCAAAGGTCATTTCAAATGCGTAACGGGTACCTTTTAATTTTCTTAATAGTGTTATTTTAATTTAACCTTATTTGATGATATTTGGTGCTAGTGAGTATACTAAGTCTCCGGTAATTTGTGTGAAAACAATGAAGACTAAACAAACCATAGCTTTTTCCGAGAAGCAAAAAGTTGATATAATCAAAACAAGTGTCGAAATTTCGCGAATAGTGCATTGCAATGAATCTTCCGTTAGAAGATTCTGAGTGAAATATTCGGAAACGGAAATCTTATCATGCCGTTTTGGAAGTGGGTGTACAGGAAAGACAACTGAGCGTGATGATAGTCATAGATATGGTCAAAATAGCTCTGAGTGAACGATTTAGAACAGCTCCAGACATTGCTGCAGAGTTAAAGCATACCCATAACATAGAAATCTACACCTCGACTGTGCCGCGTCGCTTGAGAGAAGCAAATTTTATGAGTCACAGACCCGCTAAAAAACCACTTCTGACAGCAAAAATGCGTTCCGCCCGCTTAAACTAGTGTCAGGAAAGGCGAAATTGGACACGCAAAGACCGGGCACGAGTCATATTTTAAGATGAGTGTAAAATAAATCTATTTACCTCAGATGTATGCGTATCTGAAATGAAAGGTATAGTCATAACTGCGTTCAGAGTACTGTGAAACCTTCAGTTTGGGGGAAAATAACAAGCTACGGTGTTGGAAGAATTTTGTTTATTAAGGGGTTAAACGAGTATAAAGATAGAAAAATATTTATCGGTGAGAAAAAATCTTCGATTAATTACTAAAAAATATATTTAAGAAGCTCGTGTTAAAATTTGAGACTAATCGGTCTGAAACGCCTTTTCAACTTTGCGTGTAATTTCGAAAATATTCACCGGAACGATATTAAATTTTCTGTGTGTATTCTTAAATATATGTACATTAAGAAAAAAAATAAAAAAAAACGATTATTTTTTTAATTTTAACTGATATAACCCCTTAATATATGCAAACTCTTATTATATTGCGTATATTGAAATCATTAAATAAGGTGTTTTACCAACAATGGAGCAACTGACATAGCACGAAAGAAATATTATATTTCAGGATGATTCTGCACCTTGCCATCGATCGAAGTCGATAAGCATACCACGGAAATTAGAAGCTTAAACCAATTTCTTTTAGCGACATGATATTACAACAATAGTCTCTTTACAGGCAAATTAGTATAAATCTCTTTCGGGAATTGAATCAATGGCATAGCCTGGAAATAGTCAAGACCTTAATCCCATTGAAAACATGTAGTCTATTTTAAAAAGAAAAATACGTCAGCAGAAGCCGACTAATATGAAAATGTTAAAGAAAAAAATCGAAACTACTATAATGGCATTTCATCAGATTTGATTAAGAACCTGTGCGAAAACATGACATCTCGGGTGGAATGTGTCATAAAAGTAAGAAGAGGTTATCATATGCACAATTAAAACCACTTAATACGTTTTTTTTATCTTTTTTAATACAAAAATCGATTTTAGCAACATTTTTAATTATCTAATTGCAGACGAATGCAAGTAGACCTACTTTATTTACTAAAAATATTACTTCAATTGGTGTACCTTTTTTTTTTTGTTTTGACCGTAAGTTTATGTGCAGGTGTTCAGCTTAAAAAAAAGGTGAAGTATGTGGCGCATGAAAAATGGTTCTTAATGTCCCCAATTAGTTTATTTTGAACAACTTTTTCACACATCTGGAATTTCGGATTATCCTTTCATAGTAAGAATATATTTAAGTATTGAGCAAGAATTATTTGGAAAATGCCAACATTCACCAAAGCCGATTTCGCGATATTGTTTTTTTTTTTGTTTTATTTAGCAATGCAGTGACGCAAAAAAAACAGTCTAAAACCGGCGTCACGGTACGGTATAAGAATTTTGTTGAATCCGCTTTGTAATTTTTGTGCAGTTTTTTTTTCTCAACCACACAAAAATAGCGTGCAATACGACAACCAAACCATTGCTCGAGGGAACAATCAAGAGTGTGCAGCAGATCGCATAGTTCGAATGGATGAGCTCAATTATTGTCCCTTGGACGTGCTGCAGCAATGACAATAATTATGGTCACTCTCGAAATTTAGTCTCTGTTGTCAACTTTTTTGTTAGTCGACATCGGTGGCGCGTCGCATTGGTCGTTGGAACGTGCAAACTGTTGGCGCCAATAACGCCACCCAATAAATGTTTCTGACAACAACCTGCACAAAGCCACAGCACGCGAGCCAGGGATTAAGCCAAACGACATAAACGCAAAAAAAACTTAATGTTTTTTGGTGCATTTCGAGTACAACAACAGGCTAGCGAAACAAAACCGTTGTCGAATGCCAGCCGAAAGACAGTCTTACAGAAGAAGTACAAACAGCAAAGAGACAGCTTTGAGTTACATACATTGCCATCTCCGGTATTTGTTTGTGTTTGTTTGTGTGCGAACAAATAAAAAAGGAAACAAAAACATTGCAATGATCTTCATAAAATCTTCGTTTCCCACAACCTTTCAACTGGTCCCAACCCACTCGTTCATAGACTTTTCAATCGATCAGCTTGCGTTACGGCAGCCATTAATTCTACTAGTTTTGCCAATAAGAAATACACAAGCCAGACAAGAACCTCCTCCCAATGGGTTGACGGGTTGCATTGTCGATCGTTTCAACTACGATTGCCCGGCACTTTTAATAGCATTCAGCTTAATTCGTGTATGCTGTCAATTTTGTGATTTTTCATAATTAAACGCCAATGAAGTGGAGATACCGGCCCAGCAAACCAACCAGCCAACTGGCCAGTGAACAGTCAATGGGGAGGAGCAGCCGCGCTAAAGTATGAGATCTTGTCGAGCAAGATCGACGCTTCGAATAGAGCTTGGCGGCCATACTGCGTCGCCGCAATAGGTCAACAAGTATGAGCAGCATATAGCATTTCAGCATGAAGCAGAGTGAGGGGCCAATTACTTAAATGTAGGAAAGCTATTTTATTCGTTGGCTGCATCCGATCATGATGTGGCCGCGCTTCATGCTGGTCACTACTGTGCTGTAGCTAATTGTTTCTACGAGCTTGCTTTTCTATATTTATATACATGTGGCATGTATGTTTACGCACATCTGGCCACTTGGAACGGAGTCTAGTGCATTCACTTACTCATTTACTGATGTGCGCAAATACGATCGGTGATCGTGCTAGAAATTCATAAATCAAATCACCTGTCGACAAGCTAATAAATTTGTACGTTCTTACGGTGGACACAAAGTATACTTAGATAGATGCTGGCGCGTATGTACATAAATATGTATTTGACTTGAAGATTATATTGCATGTAAGCCTGTAAATTGACTCCGTGTTGTTTAATCAATGTACAGCAGCTCCCGCTTTTCTATAATGCTGTAATCGGCTTTTAATCAAAAGGAATCTCCAGTTGCTCTGTCTCCTAGTCACTCCACCTGGCTGTGGCTGTCTCATGCTGTGCGCCTGCTCGAAACACATTTGTGCAACAGCAAACGGCAGCCACATATCAGTGAATCTAATGACAGCGTACAACCTCATCGGCATTACATGTACATATTTAAAATATTTACCGACAATTTATAAGCGATATGCTTCAAGGTTGAATGGCAGGCTGTAGTAACGTGTGGGTATTGATAACGGCTTGAAGTTTGTCGACGGTCTAAAACAAGCAAACTTCCTGTGTATCATAGTATGCAGATTTTGTAAGCGCATACAATTTCCTCACCTTACTCCACAGAACTAAAATATCCTTGAAGGAAGTATACTTTTTCTGATTGTTTTTCTTGAACTTGCTTACCTCAACAGAAAGGTCGAAATCAGTAATAATTTAGACCTTAGAGAATTTTTTTTTCGTGCTCAATGTAATGTAGTGGTTATAGGGGTTAGGCTAAGGCCTCTATGCACTGCGACCAGATTGATCTATTGTGCGCCCCTAATTACTTAATTATGATTATTTAGTATACCGACGAATCGAACCAGCTCCTTAGGAGGGAGCAATTGTACCTCATCCTCCTCTCGTAGTAGGTACGAACTCAGTATTCTGTGTATCCTGTAGCCTAATGCCTCACAGTTAGTGATTAAGTGCTCCATAGACTCCTCTCCTCTGGTAGCGACAGGCTAATCACCAGCCCTGCCAGAAATCAAAATAGATTAACGAAACAAACACAAGACTGAGTCTTGTCGAGGCCCTATGCTCCCGAGAGGAGTGAACAAGAAAAAAAAAACAAAAGACTCCTCTTCATCACAGCAGAACGTGCATGTTCTAGTGCTAGGTAACTCTATTGTGTTAAAGTGGTTATTACAGGCAAAGTGACCTGTAAGTGCTCCACAGAGTAATCTGAGACCCTTTTCATCTAGGGTTAAAGCAGATTTTGCTCTGTTGGCATTGAAGCTCAAAAACTTTTGCTCAATATTTTGTACTTGAATTTTACGGAACAAAGGCGTTGGCTAAAGCATTTCACCACTCAGTAGCATAGGTAAATTTCTTGATATTTAGTCTGCAGAATCCACAAGTATGAGGAGCGGAAAGACTGTGTTCGCCAAGGCCTAGACTTAACTTAGTTTTCGCGGAAACTGAGAGACTGTTACTCAGCACGTCATTACGATTGCACCAGCCATACTAGTTTTTCAACGTTTTATTTCGTTTTTTGTTTTTTTTTCTTTATTTTCGACAATTCCCTTTGAGGCGTTTGAAATTTTTGAAATTTGTGAGGCACGCCAAGAAGCACTGAGCGATTGGTAACTCCTAAAACATTCAGGCTAAAGAGCCCATTGTATTCAATACACTGGAAAGTAAGAGGAGCAGGACAGGAGTAACAGATAGAAATGGAAATAAAGAGGATAGAGTAGAGGTAGAGACAGACAGATAGCTAGTCCTGTGAGAATCTTCCAGATCCTTTGACAAGTCTGCGAATAGCCTCCAGTTTGAGAGAACGCATATTTCTCAGTCTCATGACATCGGAACCCAAAATTCGTAGCCTTGCTCTAGCAAAGACAAGACACTCACAGAGAAAATGCTCAGCGCTATTCGTTTCCTATAAGCAAAACAGCCAAATAGTGTTCTCAATGATTTCTATGGTAGTCTGACCCCATGGGTTGTGTCGTGTAATAGTATCGACCATATTTTCTGAACCGAACGTCTTTTATTCCTAGTTTTAGAACATACATACATTTCAAAGAAAAATCAATTTTTGTATGGCATATTTTGAGGAATTTTATTCAAATTATATGGCAATATGATTCTCTCTTCTCTTATTCCGAAAGTGGAGGAAAGACATTGAAGAATATCCACGTTGTTTATCGTAATCAAAATCAATGATAGGTAGATTTAACCTAAGCCGGTTTAAAGATTGTTGGGAATTAAAGAAGAAGAATTTTTGATTCATTACTGGAATTATAACCAGGCATTGTAGATTGAGTCATATCTTACTTACCTGGGAATATACTCCAATGCTACCTGCAGGTTCTGCAAAGATAAGGATGAAGCCGGCATCGTACCCAGTGCTGATTCATAAGCGGCGAAAGTACCTGGGAATGTATATTTTACCAGAGAAGGAAATAAAATTCAATCATCTTCATTGTTCGCCTCCCTGAACTCAAGAAGTTGCAGTGAAATGCTCTGAATTCATGAAAGGGTGCACAATAGACCTTTCACGTCGCTGTGTTCAATCTCCTAATAATAATAGTAATAATATTCTCTCCCAGCTCTCTTTACACTTAAAAACCTAACTTAGGAATCTAAAACATGCAGCTCTCTTAGTATTCTAAGCTAAACTGAGTTTCGGCTAGGTTAGGTTTTTCTGGCAGTCGGTTTAGAATAGCCAACTCACTTAGACAATGTAGGTTTGCTGTGGTACCACTGTGTAGCACGAGCACCTCAGTGTTTATTCAACATTGGAACCATTTAGCTGCTCTTATGAAGCGTAAGATAGGTTTTACCCCTACACTAAATAGTTCCGTATAAGAGTCAAAAGAGTATTTTCCTAATGACCTTGCTCTACTCCTAGCTAATGCTGGACAATTACAGAGGATGTGTGCTACTGTTTCGTCCTCGTCTCTATAACTTCTGCAATAGTACTCCAAGCCTAGAAGAGTTCTTACCTAAAAACCAATGAACGGTAAAGCCACGACCTTCGACATGTTCTCTCTTGAGAGGTTGAGCAATTCTTCTGACATTTGAGTTCTAGCTAACAAGAAACACGTGTTACGGATAAGGTAGATTGGCCTAAGTTAGGTCAAAGTATGTCTAAGTCATGACTAACACAGCTTTAGCTCACTTCAGATTGACTTCAATTACTTGATATCTAGGCTCCAAAACACAACAATATTGGGAGAAGTAAAAAATTATCTCACTAAAAACATCTAGTGAAAAACATCCAGAAACTTTTACTTTCTTAGAGTAAGTAGCTCAAAATTAGCACCAGACCCCGGAACCGCCAAGTCCAAAACTATAAAGAAAATAACTCACGATCGACTATTTTTCTTCAACTCCTTGATAGGTAGCTTTCAGCACGCAGAGATATATGAAAGAAGTAGCTTACGATGGATTATTTTTCACGACGTTCGCATCTCAGAATTTATCAGAACTCAATTCCTCAGTACTTGTACTTCTAAACACACAAATAAATAAAGTGGCAATCTATCACTTGTGTGTATGCACCCTCCTGTCTCCGGTGTAACGGGGTTCAGTTCAATGGTATCTGGACTCCTGAACCTAGAAAAAAAAGTGTTTACTCTCACGTTTCACAGTCTCTCAAAACTCCCTGATATTTATAGTATGGAGCCCAGATAAAAAAACGATAGACATTTTCCCGCAACGCTCGTATGTCAAGACAATATGAATTGTATAAAAAATGAGGAAGTAATTTCTTCTTTTATCTAAATCAATGTCATGGAGGATTCCTTCCATTCTTTATTTAGCTGACTGTGCCCAAATAAGAAGAGACACACTGTTAGGATTGGCGGCAGTTGAATATGAAACTTGCATGAGAAGTATTAGCGTTCAGTCCTTTGGAATTTAGCTTTACAATATCCAATAAAAGTAACCTTTCGTTTAGTCACAGATCCCGAGAGCCGATAAGATCTCTAAGTTTGCAAGTGCGAGACGCTAAAGATTTTACTCCATCATCGAGTCACCTCTGTGCCTCTAAGGCAGCGCTGCCATGGTAAATGCTGAACGCAGTAGTGAAGCACAAACTTACCACAAGCATCCTGCTTACAATTGCGTTGAAAGATTTATTATTGCGCCAACATCTAACCGCCTAGTGGCGACAACATATTTTATTATCAGCGCTGGAAATTTGTGAAAAAACGGTTTAAATCATAACTATTTGAATAATCGCTACTGTTTGTGTTATATATTCCACAGCATATTTTCAATAAGCACATAAACACATTCACAACGCAGTTTAACTATGTTATCTCTATGTTAGTATGCGCTTGATTGCAGCATTCCATTCAGGTGGCCATTGGCCGCTGGCCCCAATTTATGTTCATATTGATTTGGTTTCCGTTGCCGAGGCGACGCATGTTTCTGTCGTTTTAGTTGCCACTGTTCTGTGTTCAACTGACAGCTACCGACCGATCGACCAAACAAAGCCAAACAAATCCGCAGTTCGCCATCTACCACCAATACGGACTCCAATTGCAGTTCCACAGTCAATGTTGCGATATATTTGCTATTCGTTGAGTTATACCCCGCGGGCGCCCACAAAATCAAACGAAAAATGCTGTGAAACTCCTAAAAGGCGTTTTTTACAATTTGTCAATCTTGTTAGCCACCGTGAGGATGCAACGAAAGCATTAACCGGCCACAGATATGACGCTGGAAATGCAGCACAATGAGGAGGAGCTTAGAGGAAGGAGGCTTTTGTGCGCAAACGATAAATTGCGAAAATAAATAATATTTTACGTTGACTCTTCCCAATCGCATGCACATTATCACATATTTAAGTATGTGTGTTTGCGTGTTTGTGTGTATATATATTTCTACATGGCTTGCGATTCCTTTGGCCTGTGGCCTACGGCAGTTGGTACTGTGATTGCGGTGGTGGCGTCCTCGACTCGGTGCATCAACTGCAGCCACACATGGTGACTGGGCTGGGCTGGCTAGGCGCTGGCGTAGAAGGTGTTGCCAAGTTGTTATGAGTTTTAAAATCACCAGCATTCAATCGCTTACATTTATTCGATTTTAATCGATTTTCAGTGTGTGGATAAGCTTGCTGGGTGGCGGGTGAAAACGACTGCATTGGGTTAAAGCATTGATTTCACTTGTTGGTTGGTAGTTTATGTTTGTAATTACAATTCGACTTTTTTAACGCCTGTCAGACCTCCTATGTTTGTTTAACAAATTGCGCGCTCAACTTAATGGAAAAGTAATAACTTCTTGGACGATTGGTGTGCTCCTTTTGCCCTGATTGCTTGTTTGCATTGCTGGGCAACAGTTTGTTTAAGGGTGGAGGTCAGGGTGGGAAACAATTTTTTATTTTACGTTGTGATTTATAATACCATACCACAAAAAAGCCTGAATGCCAAATATGCGTAGTTATCAAGTAAAGGCAAACGTTTTATTGCATTAATGTAAAATCGAAACTTTCTGCTTTTGTATCAGACAAACGAAACCCGTACTTTCAAAACTTCTCTATTAACTGCTTAACAGTAACTATGAGACTACGGTACTTCATGCAGTCAAAGCTGTTTCATTATCCGTTCGGTAGAAAAGGCATTAAGGGAGAAGCTTCTCCATACAACGAGTTTTTCAATAAATTATTGCGAAAAAATGAGAGTATTTATTACCTTTAAATAAGTTGAATATTAATATTCATGCTTAAGTGAATATACAAAAAACTTTTTGAATAAAAAAAAAAATTGCGGCGCTACAGCTGCTCCAACCGCCAATGTACAGCCTCTTGCAATCAACTGGAAGCAAGCAGACAAAAATATTAACGAAAAAAAAACAGAAAACTGAAAATTTGAAGTGAAAAAGGAAAAAATTACAGTTTTTTATAAACAAATTGATCAAAACAATACTGCAAAGGTAAATATGTCAAGGAATATCCCTGTAAAATTTTAGGTTGATATCTTGATTACTTTTTGAGTTATATTCGATAGCGCGAAAAAAACGTATTTCGAGAAAAAACGCAATTAAAGTTTTCGTTCTACTCATCCTTCGTTCGACGCTCATCCCTTCACTCACTTTATAGGGTCTTTTTTGACTTTCCATTAAACTTAAAACATTGAAAAGATATTCCTTAGATTATAAATGAGTTTTTAAAGCAGAACAAAAAATGGAAATTTTGAAAGTGCTAGAGGAGCTGTCCCCCTTAAGTTGTTGAGCAGGGCTGACATTGCCTGTGTTGCCCGCTAGTTACCGGTCACAATCGGTTATGCTTTCACAGGCAGCGGTTAGATCATTCCACCGAGAAAGATTTTTGGTATCGTCTGAGAATGACAGGGAAGCCGTCCATATTTTGTTGGTTAAGCAGAAATTTTTGAGTTCGGTATCCCTGCGTCAAGATAGGAAAAGACCTCTCAGAACCTTTTGATACCCTTCGATGTTTCAGCCAACGTGACCCATTGTCGTGCGATCTCGACAACTTTGTTGCGGAGAGTGTGGTTTGCTGGGCGGAGGTAGAACGAAACAGAACTTTTTTCTATAAAAGTGTTCCGCTCGTTGCATACACTGATGAGATTGACTTCATCGGTCATATTTAGCGGAATGTCGCCTCTGCTTTTGCGGCTATTGAAAAGGAGTCCCCACGATTGGGTCTGGCGGTAAACAAGGGCAAAGCCAAGTATATGCCGTTGTCCTGCAGGGAATAACGGTGTCTGGAACCATAAATCGAAATTCATAACTATAAATTCGATGTGATCATGGGCTTCATATATCTTGGTTACGGTATTACGATGCAAGCCTCGAAATCAAGCGAAGCTTAACTCTTGCCAGCAGGTCCTACTTTAGGCCAAGTGCGCAATTGTATAGTAAAGCTCTCTCTCGACAAACTAGAAAAACACTTTACAAGGAGCTTATCATCCCGATGCTTTTCTATGGCGCTGAACCTTGGACAGTAAAACAATCAGATACGGCGTCCTGCAGAGAGTCGCGGCGTCTGGAACCACAGATTAAAGTTAACAACTATAAATTCAATGTGGTCAAGGACTTCATGTATCTTGTTTCAGCTATTACCACCAACAACTCTTCCCGCCGGTCCTACTTTGGGACAAGTGTGCAATTGAGCAGTAAAGCCCTCTCTCGGCAAACGAAAAAAAAAACACTACAAGACGCTTATCATCCCGATACTTTTCTATGGCGCTGAAGCCTGGACATTCAAACAATCGGATGCAGGTGCTCTTGGAGTTTTCGAGAGGAAAGTACGTCACAAGATCTATGGCCCTGCACGCGTAGATGACGGTTGCTGCATTCGAATGTACCGCGACCTGTATAAGCTTTAAGGAAATACACGAGTCACCCTGCAGCGTCTAAAGTGGCACGTTCTCGTGTGGGGTGGAATGACCAAATTGATGATTACCTCTCTTCTTTTAACTTAAGAATCTGGAAAAAGTATGCGGAAAACGGCCAATTAATTAATCTCCTGTATAGTCGAACCACTTATGAATTCTAGATATTGGAGCGTTGACACCATGACTAATTCTAGAAAAAGCAATTTTAAAGAACTTCGAGTGACGAAGAATTCTAGAGGGAATATTAAAAGCGATCTTTTCAAAAAGAGAAGGGCAGCCATTAGATGTTAATGAAAGAAAGGCTAATTAGTTGACAACGAGTAGTGGTGGAAAAAAAATTAGTGAGCGGAGAGCAAGCTTTAGAAAATTATTTGAACTCGCTCAAAGCGGCTAGATTTCTTAGCAAAAAGCCAAAAATTGCGGTTAAAATAAGTAAAAATATGGCAGAAATGATGCATTTCGAACAAAAAAAATTTATTTTCATTACAAATATGCAAAAATAGTTTATAAATTACATCGTTTTATAAAAAAAGTAAAAAAGGATTTGATAATTCTCAGAATACTTTCTGAGTTACGTTCCAGCATTGGCAGAGTATTGATGATTTCTTAAAAATCAAAAAACAAATAGAGTCCCTTCATAATTTCCATTGTTTTGGCAACACCAGGCCCCAATCTGCCCCCATACTCCACGTGAGTTCATTGTTGCTCAGCTAAACTAAATTATCCAAGGCGCATTCAATGAAAGTGGTGGAACTAGACTAACAACAATGTTTTGTACGTTTGATTGTCAAAGCAAAGTATTAGCGAAGTAGAAAATAAAGAATGAATTCGCCTTGTTTCATTCTAGGTTGACAGCCACATGGACAAGCCGAAAGAAAAAAATAAATCAGCTGATTTACCGATACCACCTTTAATAGATTCGCCTTGACGAATTCCATCATTTTATACAAAAGTCACCTATTTGCATGAATTCAAATTTAAAAATTAATCACTTTTGAAGTTCATTCAAAAAATTAAAATTTGAGAAATTTTAAATCCTACTAACAGAGGATAAAATAAAGCTCAATAAATTAGGATAAATACTAAAATCTATTAAAGATGTTGGGCTTAGAGAAATATACTCCATGAAGAAGGCACAATAGACCAGACCTTTCAGGTTAGCACTGCGACCCTCAAAATATTAATAATAACAACTTGATTGTAAATAATTTGAAAGTGCACCCACAGGTGCTATATATTTACTTTCACATTCAGGTCCAAAGTAATCCACCGCTTAGCAGCTTCAACACCACTCCTACCCATTCAACCCAAAGCAACGGCAAACTTTTCAGATGTGTAATGCATAAAGAACAAGACTTGCTCAACAAAAACAAAAATAAGTGGCAGCGTTGTATTTGTACGTCTGTATGTATAATTCGTAGTACATTAACAACAAAACATAACGCACATTAGAGATTAGATGCAAATTTGTCAATAGCCCTCCGCCCCACGTTGGAGTAATACACCGAGTTTTGGTGCATAATTAATGAGGGAATCCAAGCAGGTGTGCGGCACAGTTGAGCATAGCAAATGCGAAAGATTAAGTTTCGCAGCAAAACTAAATACAACTAAAATGTTACAAAACATGGCAGTAGAGAGTGAAGCATGTGGCATGAGGACATTCACAGAGGGGGGAGCAGAGAAGCCTAAGATGTACATACGAGGGTAACCTTTTATATTTTGCCCCCAATAATGAAACCACACTAAAATAATAGTGTGAAAAGGTTTAATTGTTATTCGCCTCGGAAGTCAAAGTACTTCTGCCTTCGTTTGAACCAGTTTTCTAACCACTTTAGCCACTCAAATGTGGATACTCCCAAAATGAGTTGCTCAAAGTCTTCAACAGCTAATTCAGGTGTTGAAAAACGTTCACCTCCCATTTCAATTTTGATGTTCGGTAACAAAAAGATTAATTTAAGTGAAAATTAGCGCTGTAAGGCGGATGAGCAATCAATTCGATCTTTTGAGTGCGCAAAATTACTTTTGTGTTAGGCGATAAGTGAGAGCTCGCATTGTCTTGGTGAAGGATGATTAATTTTCGGTGGTCGGTTTTCCTTAATTCTCCAAAAACTTCTGGTAAAAACATGGTTGTTTCCCACTCAAAATTGACTGTTTAAGTTTCGCTAGTGGTACATTTACAACATGACCAGATTTTCCGTAAAAACAGGCGATCTTATTTTTTGAGATGTTTCTTCCGTGAACAACTATTGTGAGATTAAACTCGTCTTGGAACACCCATACTGCAGATTGTTGTTGTGTTTCCAGCCCATATGCATAGATCCAAGATTCGTCAACTGTTACAATCTCATAAATGTGCTTTGAACCAACGTAGCTGAGGTTTTCAACATTTCATCACACCAATCGACACGAGTCCTTTTTTGAGCAATCGTCAAATTATGCGATTTGCAACGAGAGGAAAAATCTTCTTGATGACCAAATTTTCATGCATTATGTAATGTATGCTGGTCTCACTATTGGCCAAGAATGCCTCTACCTCGCGATATTTTACATGACGATCATCATCGATGACGCACATCATCGATAGTTTCTGCTACAGCAACTGTTTCTCAACGGCCTTCACGAAATTTATCCTGCAAAGATCGTCAAACAGGTTGGAACTCGTTGTATCTCGTTGTAACTCGTTGTAACTCGTTGTATTATAAGGTACCTAAGTGTGGTGCCTCAGCTCTAAAAGTTGAAGTAAGTTGATCAATGTACTCCTGTCTCGATAATCTACGTCGAAAATCGTATCATTGCGGGGACAATTTTTTACGAATTAATCCCATCTTTTGGGCAAGATGAATTTTTAAACTCACTGAAAAGCGAACGAATAAAACTCGTAGGCGAAAACGTTATACGTAAATGTGTGCCAAAGAATACCAAACTTTGCGTTAAAAACATTAAATTACCGCTTATTTCTCGTAGTGTTGCAAAGGCGCAAAATATAAAAGGCAACCTTCGTATGAATTTACTTCTCACTTGTTTTTTTGTTTTGAGCATATTCGAGTATGATAATGCAGACACCAACAACTCGCTTAACAGTGTTTTGGGAATTTACATAAAAGTTTAGAAAATAGTTTGCAGCAGCATACCCTGTGTAGATATGTTTATGCACATACACATACATATATTGTGTTGCTTGTCACACTCCAAACTATTCGCCACCTTCTACTACTTTCATTTAAATACTCTTCTGCATTTACTTTACCACAGCCATAACTCGAGTTTTGCTCACAACAATGGTCTATAGTCCGTTTGTGCCCCGAACATTGTTGAGTATCATAAATTACCGAAAATAAATATAAAAAGTGCGCTTTAAAAAAAGTACGGCCTAAAACTGCGTACATTGTTAGTTGTCTGCAGTGTACCACAAAAATATATGGCCAAAATGCGTAAGCCAAAAATTTGTTGTTAGTGTTTTATGATTACATATTTTCTTCTTTCTGCTGCTTGCTGTTTGCATCGTATGCTCCTGCTTTTAGCTGCTGTGAAATTTCATTTTTATTATTCGTGTAATTTTTTGCCCATTGCGTCCATACATTGGCCGCTGAGTGCATTTGCTTGTCAATGAAAAGGTTTGCCAGCGTCCCACAAAAATTGACAAACGAGGCAAATGAAAAAACAAAAAAAAAAAAAAAAAGAAAAAAACAACGGAACGATCGAAGCTGTGCATGCCGTAAAGGCTACTCTAGTGAAGATGATGGTAATGGCGTTGGTGGTGACCACAGCGTGCGTTAAATACTTTTAGGCCAAAAACCAACAAATTGCAAATAAACCTTGGACACTTAGCCACGCCACAGTTGCCATTTCGACGACGCATTGCCGTACGTTTCATGCGCATTTTTACCATCGTCCAAGCCGTTTGTTACTGCTGTGATCACTTAACGTTTTGTGGCGGAAACATTTGTTTCGAATTCCACATCATAAGTCATAGGGACAACAGTCGTAACTGCAAAGAAAAAAAACTCAACGATGACGGCGACACTGACCCAACATTCACTCCTCCTAGAATTCTTTGGCTTAAAACATTATTCTCTGCATTAAAAGGTTCTGTAGTTGGATTGAAAATGTGTTTAAAGCGAAAACATTGGATTAAAATCATTTACAGTGTGTTAAACAAGCATGTGCCTGTGAAAGTGTAATAAAAGGCCCAAAGTAAAGTGAATTGTTGATGAGATAGCATCCATGAAGTTAGATGTTTAGTTTATTTAAAAAAAAGTTATTTCAAAATACTGCGTTGACATCTGTAACATAAAATGCAACAGACTTATGGGTGTGTGTGGGAACTATCGATATCGATAACTCTGTTTTAACAGCTGATTGTGGCAAACTGGTGTAGACTTTCTTGTGCAGTAAGGTTTGGCGAGTCATTATGAATCGTTTAACGACAGACCAATGCTTCCAAATTGTGGAAATTTACTTTAAAAAAGGAATCTTTCGGCGAATTTCATAGAGTGAAGTGTTGAAGAAGGCGCTGATGGCCTCTTTCCTTCGGCTACGTATAAAGCCAAATGGTCATCGTTTGCATCGCATTATTGCTAATTGGGCTCATTTATATTTTTATTCAGATTTATTCGGAAAAGTAGTAAAGATTGGACTGCTGGAATGGATCATGTAAATCGTAGCCACCGGACATACGAGGACGGTTCAATAAGTACCCGTGTTTGCTGATAGGGGCCGTTCGCGAGAGAAGTTACTCTTAGCATCGTATGCTGTAATCTACCAAACGACGGCAAAACCAATTTCTGACTGATGGCGTAGTATTTTCGCTAAGATGGAAAAAGAGCAGTTGCGTTCGATAATTCGCTTTTTGTTTTTGGATGGGGAAAAATGCGAGGAGATAAAAGCAAAGTTAGATGCTGTGTATGGGGACGCTTTGCCATCTATGACCGTAGTTAGATATTGGTTCAACGAATTTAAAGGTGGGCGAACATCCGTTTTTGATGAGGAACGACCAGGACGCCTGACAGACGTGGTACCGAGGAAATCATTCAAAAAGATACGGCATGCTTCTCGCTGATCGACGTACGAAAATAATATACGTAAAATAACAGAGGCCACGGGTGTATCGACCGGGACCGCAATTAATATTTTATATCCTAAGTTGGCGATGAAAAAACTGTCGGCCCGACTGTTGCCGCTATTACTCGAGATTCTATTTTTTAGAAAAAGGAAGGTCTGGACAATACTACAGTTAGTTGTTGGACCACTTTCAACAAAAATTGTAGGAGACACAGCCGTATTTGGCAAAAAAGAAGATGCTGCTTCACCACGATAACGCACCAGCACATTCATTCGGAGTTCTCGCCGCCAAACTGCATGAGTTGCGTTATGAATTGCCGCCGCACCTTCCGTATTCACCCGATCCTGCTCCCTGCGACTTATTCTTGTTGTCCAACATGAAGAAATGGCTCGCTGGAAAAAAGTGTTGTTCAAACGAGGAAGTCATCGCCGAGATAGATGTGTATTTTGGAGAGTTCGACAAATCCTATTTTTTCGAGGGATTAAAAAATGACCGGAGCGTTAGGAGAACTATATTTTTCTAAAAGGGGACCATGTTGAAAAATAATTTTTTTTTTTTTTGATAAAGTGCTGTCTTCATTTTTAACTCGAGTAATTTTTGAACCCCCCTCGTATGTCGGGTATCATACTCAAAAAATAAATGCCATGAAATGATCTACCGGATTATTATCGCTGGAGAACTCCAGTTGGTATCTCCTAAATAACTTTAGTAATGTTGGCTTCCAATGCCTCAATCGAAACTGTTTTATTCATTGTTTCACGGGCTGTGTGGCAAGTAGCGCCATCTTGTTGGAACGAAATGTTGCGGAGATCACGGGCCTCAATTTTCGTTTATCTAGCATCAAAAAGTCGTTTATCCTGGCGCTAAAACTTTCGTCATTAACGCCAATGTATAATGGCGCCAGCCTCATCTTAGAAGAAATATGGGCTGATGATTCCTCCAGGCGATAGGCCGCTCCAAACAGTTGTTTTCCATAGATATAATAGCTGTTCTTGAATGACGTCGATTTGGTCTTCACCACAAATACGACAATTTTGCTTATTAACGTAACCATTAAGCCAAAAATGGTCTGAGCGCGCGACGAACACTTTTCACAGAGCGTCGGTTTTCGTAATACAGTTGTACGATTTGTAAATGTTGTTGAGGCTCTGCCGGTCTTGTCATGATGAAATGTCAATGAATACTGAAAAAAAGTATGTATTTAGTTTACCTGTAGTCATGCGCCATCTGTCAAAAATACATTATTGCAAAAAGTCCACCAATCTGATCACCCTTTACTTCAAAAATGGCAGATCTCTCCTTTAAAACTTTCTTAGCGGAACCTAATGAATTTCGCTGGTCAACTTCACAACCTACCTTTTAAGGTTTTAAGCTTCCACTTAATTTTTTCTTTTTTCCTTCTATTTTTGGCTTCTATTTCTCTTTGACTTTCTTTATTGCGCCAAATCTATTATATTTCTTTAAGCCTTTTTATTTGGCTAAATAAATTTTGCACACACTGTATGGGCCGTTCGAAAAAAAATATATTGTTTGTTTAACTTTGAGTCCGTTTTTTACATATCCCTGGCTCCTGCCTGCCAATTCACTTTATCCTCATTGTCTAAGACCAAATAAATAAATTAAATCGCAACGAGCAACTCAACACCATTTCCGATTGTGAAACAGAAACTTGGCGCGCGGCCGTGCCTCCTGAGCAAATGCACTGGCCAGGCCTGGCCGCTGTGCATCATTAATGTGGCGCGCTGCTGTGTTTTAATTGAATTTCATTCACACGCAGAATGCCAAGAGGATTCCTTCGCTGTGCAGCTGACAACAAACAAATGAATAACAGACCAACTGGCAAGAAAGTGCGCGCGAGTGAGATCGGAGCTCTGCAAAGCACAGAGCGGGTCTGCGCTGACTGACCTACTGAACGCATGTCGCTGCACGAAACATTTTTCAAAAAATCGAAATGTGTCATTTGACATTTTCTGTAACTTCCTCCGCCCTGTAGACCCACTTTCCGAAGCAACATTTATAATTTCTTTCGTTTTTTTTTTTTTTTTTGTGTTTGAGGTTTTTCGCAGAGGTGAGCGGCGAGTTGACTCTTTTTGTGTGCGTGGTGTCTTCGTGCACGAGCAATTATTCAGTTAGTCGCGCTTATCGCCTGCGAATAAAAAACATTATAATTAATTAGCTGAAATTAAGCAGCGATTACCAAGTAGGCAGTGAAGCAGACAGTCAGCCACTTTATTTGCTAGGTATGTAGACGTACATAGTCAGCGAAAAGCATGGAAAATATCGTAAAAAATAATACAAAATTCCAAAAGTCACGCATACGAAATGCGAACGGATTTCGTGCGGCCGCCAAACTTCTGTCGTCTGCTTCGTCGTGAGTTGGCTGGGCATGAGCGGTTTGTATTAACCAGCAGTAGCTAGTAACAACGTGCAACACGGCAGCTTACTAAAACAAAAAAAAACCAAAATACAAAAAAATCACATAAACAGCAACAGAAAAAAATGTAAGCAAACAAATGAGCTGCAGCTCCTCCTCCGTTGCTACTTAAGAACGAGTATCTTATCCCGCTGTTTAAGGATGCTTTGCGTTTGTTGCAAGCAATGAATGCTGAACATGCTGCACACCAAAGCGCATGTTGAAGTGATTTTGTTTATGATGCTGCCACACATCACATACAAACACGAACAACATACGTACATACAAACCTCTGTGCATGCATATCAGGCAGCACCACCAACCACGCTTGAAGTGTAGTGCTGGAGTCGCCAGTTCGCAGACGAAAAGCGGAAGGCGGAAAACGACTCAGGAGACAGCAGTGGTGTTGTTGTTTCTGAAAGCTGCTGCCTGCCGCTGCTATTGCTGTGGCTGTGCGACGTCGCCAATCGTCGTCATTTGCCTTGTTGTTTTCATCGCAGTCATCTCTGACTTCGATGTCGTCTTCGTCTCCATCGACATCGTGCCTGTCATCGCGTTTGTCGTCCTGTGACTTTTATTGTTTTTGCTCTCGCCCTCCCAATTGTTGGGAATTTAAAACCAGGTTGCGTCGGCGACAACATGATCTGCATCAGCAGCAACAACAATAACCATAGCAAACAAAGCTGTAACTGCAAATGGCTGGCAGTCAGCGCTTTTGTTGCAGTTGCCTCAACAGTTGCTGCAACAACTCAACGCTCTCGTTGCACTGTCAAAGTAATCGATATAATCGCTGCCTGTTTATCTTCCGCTTATTGCAGTGCCTGAGATTTGTATTTATGCAAGTTGGCTACTCACCAGCGGCCGCTCAAATTTCAGCTGCACTTGTCGCCGCATTTAAATTTCCTACTTCTCGTGGCATTGTATTTATAAGAAGAAGTTATTTATTTTACGGGACTTTGGATTACAAATTGAAATAAACCACTTATTGTTTTTTTTTTTTTTTTTTTTGAAATAGTAGCGAGCAGCATTTTTCTCCGTCGCTGATATATTTAAACCAGCAGTGGAGGCCAGTAATTTCGTCCTAGAGAACGCTACCTGGTTTACGTATTTGTCCATCATTAGGGCCACCAAAAATACGTTCGAGCACGCTGTTTTTCTTAAGGCTAGTACTAACTTCACAGCCGCAAAACAGCAGGCGTTTGGCTTGCCGTGAAATGTTGCCAACAGAATTGATTGTCAAATGAGAAGAGAAGTCAAATTTATAAGCATCACCCCAGAAGCTATTGGCAAATTGTGCTAAGAAAAGTGGTTTTAAACAAATTAACATACATACATACATATATATTTAAACAAAAATATATATAAAAGATTTACTTACACTCTTCGCGAAGACGTTTTGGCTTCGAAAATGCCATATCTTCGGAGTATTCGAACTCAGGCACTTCACTAGCAAATGAACTGTAAGTCTTCGCGCAACTTGAAATAATATGTTAATTTTAAATAGGTGTGAAACAATATTGCTGGCATTTTGCGCGCTGTTTTCACGACGTTAACTGAGTACGACTTTGCCGTGAGATACATATGAAATTTCACGCACATTTCACGGCAAGGCAAGTTGTATGGATTTCAACACCCATTCACGTGGAACGCGAACTTAGTACTATAATTTATACTCACGGCATGCATACAAGTATTTTAAGAGTCTGCTCCAAATCTACAACTTCCCCCACGCCCAAAAATTGCCCGGTGCGGGACGTGGTTTTAGGCCATCAGCTATGAGATCATCAGTCAAATCATTCGCTCCCTTAATTGTGAAATTTAATAGGTGATTAAAGTAGTCCAGGATTTTTTGAGCTTCAGATTCAAATTGTCTTTAATTACAGTCACTAAAACGCTTTGCCAGAATCAAGTTTAAAACTATGAGTAACAACAGCCTTGACTTTATCGGCACAAACATACCGGGCAAATATGAAGTCAGTTCATAAGTTCGTGCGTATTTTACCTATAATTTCACTTTTGTACGATTTTTGCATACAAAAAACTATTCGCGGAATACAACGGAAGTATTTATATTTTCATTGATATATTGTGCATTCAACAAGTGATTTTAATCGCGGATAGAAGCACGTGTTGTTAAAAAATAAAATGGAATCTTCGAACGCGTATAAGAGGCATATTTTGTATTTTTGTCATAAAAGTGGTAAAGATGCAACAACTGCTGCTGCAGAAATAAACACTGTTCAGGGAGAGGATACCGTAAGTGTAAGAACTACGCAAAAGTGGTTTTCAAAATTCCGAAGTGGTAACTACGACGTGGAGGATGCCCCACGCGCTGGTCGTCCTGAAGTCTTTAACTCCGACGCCTTGCTCGAACTCGTGGAAGCTGAGCCAAATTTGACAGTCGATATGATAGTTCAGAGGTTAAGCCCATCGCATGGAACAGTTCCCAGGCATCTGGTTCAGTTGGGAAAGGTTTCAAAGCTGGGAAAATGGGTTCCGCATAGACTTTCCGTCGCCAACTTTCAGCAGAGAGTGATGACCTTCACCCCAAGAAGATTCTCCTGTCTATTTGGGGGGATAATGGCCGGTATTGTTTATTACGAACTTCTGGAACAAACCCAGACGATAACTTCTGATTATTATTCCCATCAGCTATCAAACCTGAATGAGGCACTTAACAACAATCGACCGTCTTTAGTGAATAGACGCAAAGTTTTGTTTCACCATGACAACGCAAGACCTCATACCGCAAGGCAAACATTAGGCAAGCTGAACGAGCTCGGATGGGAGCTAATGCCGCATCCATAATACTCTCCAGAGATTGCAACTTGTTGATATCACCCTTTCCGTGGACTTCAATCCCATATGAGCCACAAGAACTACTCCTCAAAAGAAGCTATAAAAAGGGATATCGAAGCGTATTTTGGCTCCAAGGACAAACAATTTTTTGAGCAGCGAATTAAAAATTTGCCTAAACGTTGGCAAGTCATTGTACATAATGAAGGAAAATATAATATTAATTAATACATACTTTTAACATCTTTTTTATTAATTTTAAAACCACCTTTAAAAAACGCACGAATTTATGGACTGACCTGATATATTATATAAGTACAGCCTTCGATTCTAAGAAACTGCATTGTATGGGCTTATAATATTTCTTATACGCAATATATTCAATAAAATGTATAGTCAGTCACCACAATTGGCTATAATGGCTTCCAATTATCGATGGCTTAATTTCTGCGCAAGTTCTCAAGTTAATCGGCACCAAATCAGCCTAGTTTGCCTTGATAACTGTTTGAGTGTTCATATTTGTCTTCCTCTGAGTTTTTGTTTAACTATTGCCCAAACATTTTTAAAGGAGTTGATATCAGGCGACTGTGAAGGCCAAACGCACATTTTAGTCCCATTTTACTGATTCTACACTGCACATCTTCGGCTTGATCCTGACGGTAATAATGCTTTTTCGTAAATTTTATTCATCAAAACAGCCGTCAAGTTGAAGTTGACTATTATCAGCAGTACACCAAGCCCGACGTACTCGAATCGTGTCTTTCGATGCATTAACATTACGTTTCCTTAAAAATCTTCTGATCTTGCTTTGGAGAGGTATATTTTTTGTGGTATACATCTTGATGTTTTTCCACAAATAGAGTGGCCTGCAGTTTTATGCCGCCTCCGACGACAGATGGTCAGAAATACTTTCGAAGGTTTGCGATTGACTGCCAAGGGACGTCGCTGTTGGAAAAAACACTTTTTTTCATTTGATATTTCATGCCCGGGCATTTCCCACCCACTCCAGTACTAAATATAGCTATTCAAACAAACACTTAGCTTCCCTTGAGGAAATATATCGTCACACTAACTTTGCCATTTGTTATGAATTAATCAGTCAAAATCATTTTCCGATGTTTTCTTTTATTGTTTCACGTCCACTTTCACTTTCGTCTGTATCTGTGGAAAAATTCCCAAATTTCACTTCTTATAGAAATTATTTTGAATACGAATTTTCGGAATTTACAAAAGCAGTGATGTGACTTTAAGAAGTTGCAGGATTCTTTTAGGCTCAAGCAGATTTGCTATTTTCGGTAAATTTTGAAACGGAATGTACATTATTTCGGATTGTAATATGAAGAAAATATTTGAATATTATAACTCAATTAGTTTCCTAGTTAATCGATTAATGATTCGAATTACCAGAACAGGAAACCTGAACCGATTTAATCGCTTTCTGAAAAAAGTTACTCGATTAGTGATATTTGATATTTGAGTATGATTAGCCTTGCCATCTTACGGCATCTAATGGTTTGTAAAGTTAGAGATTAGTTGAAAAAACGGCCCTCAGTACCACTAAAATACCCAAATGTTTTATAAATATTTTGTGGCATAAAGGATCTTTCAAAAGACGCGTCTAGATTTTCTTTTGAAATAAATCATGTAAAAATTTAGATTATTTCAGGGTTCACTATTTTTATTCAAAATACGGCTTTTAACAATTTAATGCGAGGAATGGCATAACTTAAATGTTCAGTCCACAGATAAAATCCGCCAAACAGTCAATTCAATAATGCCTAATATTCAGAACGTCGGGATATCGGCGAAGGAGCAATATTCTCAACAGAACGTCCAGTTTTTGAGCTTCCAGTCCTTTTTCTATTCTCGACAAAACTAGTTTCTAGAAGTTTTTTCACGAACCTTTAAATTGTTGTTCTTCATTTTCGTAAGAAGTTTCAATAATTTAACGCGTTGTTCTCGTCGTGTTAAATTGTGCATCTGTCTACTTGGCAAATATCAAAGATGACAAAAAAAGGTGCCGTCTACTAATTATTCACTAATGACATTCAGGCGTCACTTTTAATAGACCCTTTATTTTCGTTTAATCAATATATTTGCCTTCTGATTCAATTAGGATGGTGATCCCAACGGCTTGTATGACTTCAATTGATTCAAGGCGCTTTGGTTTCGGTTCGATAATACTCACAGGATGGCAAATCAGGTATAATTTAACTGTTTTGGTAGAAATAGACTTGCAACTTTGCGTCGATGAGATCGATTCTTTGGCCGCATGTCAGCTTCAACTGAGCTTACGAAGGCAGGTTCTCAGTAAAAAGAAGCACGAGAGTCAGTGAGCGGCCACTATTAGAAACAGATAGTATTTCTACTAGTTGAGAAATGTACGCTGCAGCTTTTCGGACGCGCAAAACATACAAATATACTGCTTTTTCAGCCTCCTGTTAGGTTAAGATAGAATAAAATAGTTTTTCCAGTCATGGATAAAGGGACCTTTTCCCCCTAACTGCAGATGGCATTTTACATATATCAATTTTACGAAGTGAAGTGTTGCAACCTTACGAGTATAATAAACAATTCTTCTGAAAGCCGCTCAACTAAATTATAGTCTAAACCTTTTTATTAAATATCATTCTCGAACAAGCCCAGACTAATAGGCAATGTTTTTTTGTTAATATCTGAAACTAATCTACCATCGATGGCCAAGCATTTCTCAATTAACACCCTCAAATTCTTTACCTTAATTATTTTATAGACTCCTAATTGAATATTCTATCCTTCGCGAAATATTTTCGCTTCTCAAAAAGGCTTCTTCTCTCCCTTCCAATGCAACTAATTAACCACATTTACTGAAGTATCGATCCGATCCTCATGAATTTTTCAGCTGCATAACTCACACGTAACCAAGTAAGCACTTGAAGCCCTCCACCGTTCAACCCCGCATTCTACCCTTTTTGTGCGTGATGCCACAAAGTGAACTTGTCGTACCCAGAGGATGCGCCCGATGGCCGGCTTGTTACCAAACAAGATGCGCGTGTTGCACAAACAATAAAAACAAAATTAAGTTACTGGCTTTTATGCAGGAATTATTGTGATTGTAATGGTGCGGCTGGCGCTGCTCATTATCTGATGAGCTTCTGGAAGTTCTACTTAAGCATGTCATTTAAAATTAATCCCCACGCCAGGCTCAATGTATGCAGTGAATGCACCAAACTTTAGTTATCCGTCCGTCCTTCCGTCGCATTGCTTAGAAACAGACTAGGCCGCCACTGTGACCACACACAGCGTCTGCTCCACACACATCTGGGATGTCTTGTTAGCCATGTTGTTGGCTGTGTGGCTACTGACTTGCGCTCTTGATTACCAACAATAAATACGAAATAAAGTCGAGATTATCATAAATAATGTGGAGCAACAATTTGAAAACCAGCCCGACTAGCCGTCGATCTGCCAGTCGAAAAGTCAATCGTAGCGTAGAATATGGCAACAGTCGACACACTCGGCATTTCTCGGAAGGCGCGAGGTAGATCACAAGTGAATGTGTCTTTGCATGGAGGGAATTCAGCGGCTACCTGAGGACAAGGCCAGCCAAGGTAGTGAGTTGCTTGTACTTTGTCGACCAATTCAGCTGAAAATGCGTTGCTGTTGTGTTGTTGTAGGCCGCGTGCGCGCGTATTTGAACGTATCATAAGCGCCATTATCGCTCGACTTTATCACGCATTACTTTGACGTTTCGTGTGTGCAGTGAATGTTGTGAAAACAAAAAATCTCCAAAGAAATCAGCTTAATAAGGTATAATTTGTCATCGTTGAAGAGCTAATTTTTCTTAACTGATACCGTCAGTTTTGGCTACTAGTTTTCAACATTGTGACGCACTTTGCCATAGGTTCATTTCGGCCTCTTCAAGTGAGTGTGTTTTAAATTCGTGTATTTCCATAAGTAACACATTTTAGGCTTTTGGCGTCGTTTTGATTTAGTTTTCATTTGTAAGATTAGATTTTGACATTCTAACGAAAAATACTGGCTGGCGATTTCCTGGAAGAGAAAAAAAACGTTTTTGTATTAATTTTTATTTTATTTCATTTTTTAGAAATTGTGCCTTTCGCCTTTTCATAGAATTTTAATTATATCGGTTTTCGGTGTCTGTTTGTTTATTACCTTTAAATATGTGTTAAATTTTTATAAAGGCGTCAGCATTAGACGACATTTTTATTTATTTGTAAAGGAAGTCATAAATGTTTTTAACATTCAAATTAAATGAAAACCAAAGAGCTCACAAATGATTTTTTTTATTGAAAGCTACGAATAATACAAGGAAGAAATGCATGATTCAATTATAGAAGGTTAGGTAAGTGCTGAGAAGGGAATTGTGACACTGATAAAGTTTTCCCCTTTTTGCCTAAAGGCAGTAAAACAAGTACGCAAAGTACTGAAATAAAAATAAAAGAAAAATTTGATATATTGGTTATTTAATCTACATTAAAACAACAATGCAATAATAATAATAGTGTAATATTTATTTTAAAAAAATTCGATACATATATGACAACACTAAACCACGTATAGCTGCACTCGAAGTGTCCATAAATTTAGTTTGGAAAATTACTTTTATTCGATTCGAAGAAAAAAATGTGGAAAATACTACAAATCTAAGAATCAATTTACTTTTGCTCGATAGACCACCTTTTGTCTTGGCTAAGGCCTTGAGACGTTCCAGAAACGAATGGCAAGCTGCCAGAATGTGACTTGCAGGTATTTTGGCACACTCGCGGTCCATGGGTTTTTTCAGCGCCTCGAGACTGGTGAATCTTTTAGTTCGGACCTTGCTCTCGAGTTTTGTGAGACGGTGTAACCTTCAAAATGCTTTACCGATAATATTTTGCATTTACCTTGGCGCCAGGCTGGATGAAAACGATTGGAGAGCGCCCATCTGCGGCTACAGCGGCCCAAAGCATTATCTGTAGAGCGTGTTGTTTATCGATTATCGATGAAATCAATGCAGAACAGAACAACAATCTTACCATTGTCTTTTATGTTTGATTTGATCCGTGGTGCTGTTAACTGTCCGGTGCTTGTTGAGAGGATTTTCTATAATATTCCGGTCAGAGCTATTCTTTATTAGAAGTTTTTCTAGATAGGTCTCTCAAAATCTCTTTATGCTCGAAATACTTCTATTACTAGAGCCTTAATTGAGTTTAATAAAATCTCTAAATTTGTTTGTATAGATTTTATATGTTCAAAGGTCGCCTATTGAATTCTTTGAATATAATATTTATAAGGGCCCTCGACTCATTTGAAATTGTGTTTTGGGTGTTTCTCTAAAAGCGTGTAAAACGGAAAGGAAACAAGAAAAATCAGTGCTTTATTTTTTGATCCATATTTAAAAAATAAAATTTTTTTTGGTCATACGAGGTTTGTTCGAAATGTTGTCAGTTTTCAAAAAATGGTCTTCCAAAAAAAGGTATGTTGCTGGCAACACAGATTCCGGGACTCACAGGTATCTGGAATCAAAAAGACAAAAATTTTCTCGTTCAGTATGAATGTCGTTATCGTGCGAACTATAATCTTAAAAAAAAAACATTGGCGAAATGGTGGACGTTCAAGGATGAAAAACTGTTTTTGACCCTTTTTTACTTTAAAGGTCTGAGAAAATTACTAAAAAATTTTCTTTTCCGAATGATTGTAGTTCACACAACAACGACATCGATTCTACGTCATTTAATTTTTATTTCATCAAAATCGGTTCAAGAAAACCACTATAATCTGTGTCCATTGTCCATGTGAAGACAATTTTCTGAGGGTTGACAACTTTTTGAACGAACCTCGTATGGCCAAAAAAATATTTTATATTTTTAACAATGGATCAAAACTGAGAACAAAAATAAAAAAATCTTTTTTCCGTTCCTCTTTTTACACGCTTTCAAAGAAACACCCCAAAAACACCATTTCAAATGAGGCGAGAGCCTTAAAAATGGTTTATTTGTACTTTCTCTTTTTTAATGCCCATTAACCTTAAAAAATGTCCACTTAACCTATGAGAATTTACTTATACATATATCAAATAGATTTACAGTGCCCATAAAATATTGTTGAAATAATTTGTATATTTTAATATATAATATATATAAAATAATTTGGTTTATTTAGACCTTCTGTCGAAATGCACTCCTTCATTCACATGTAAGCAGGCACAACGGATAGATACATATTTTACTTTTATGCTTTGTTTTTGTATACTTTGCGTTATGCTTCAATAAAAACCGTTTGATTAAAAAAAATATACTATTTAAATACAAATAATAATTGAAATGTATTTTTTAAACCCTTCGCATATTGTTTTCAATTACGTAAAAAGAAACGATCTTTCGCTACCATTTTTGACAAAAGGGATTACATTTTTTCCACTTTTTCCACCCTTCTTAAATGTTACCTTTTGCAAAGGAGTGCCACAACTCGAATGTCACATCTGAGCAAACCTTTAATGGCTGAATAAAGTCGCATAGGACAAGCTCAGCAAATTTCAATTTCGCGCTTAGTTACGCTGATAAATCCATCCTCGCATGTAGCCGATTGCTGCAGCCTTGTAAAATGGCTTGGAACGCCCATCGTAGGTAAAGGAGATTCCTCTCCGCTGCCTAAACAATAATTAAGGTGGAATTTGGACAAACAAAATTTAAGGTAGAGAAAATCTCTCTGTCTGCCTCTCTCTCAAGTTCTCAAAGTCTCAAGTTCAGATGCGAAACAAAAATAACCTACCATATGAAAAATAAAAATAATCACCACAGCAGACTACCCAAATCGTTTTACTTAGCCGCCCTTTTTGTTGTTATTAGACTCGATTCAACTAACTTTTACAAGATGAAGTTATTATTGTTGCCCCAACAAGCTTAGGCCGAGTCTGTTTGAGGCTCATGTTGCCATCACTCGAATTTACTATTTTGCATAAATCATAATGTAATCTCCATCTTAGCAACAAACATAAAACAAAACTCTGGCATACAACACAAAAAGAGAGAATCAAATTCGACAAAAATATCCAAACGCTCATAATTAACTGCGCGCGCATACACCCGCTTGCAATCTTCAGCACAACATCTGTAGCCGACTGACTGGCAGAAGGAAGCGTGTACGTAGTTTGCAGGCCAGCTGACAGTCAATAGAAGGACAGCCAATCGCGTTGCGCAGCTAAAATGTTAAGGGACCCGCATGTGGTTTCGTTAAACACCAGTCAAGCAAATTTCTCAATGGACCATAACTGCGCAGATTAACGCCAGGCACAATAAAAAAAAGGAGCAACAAACAAGTAGGCATAAAAACAACAACAACTACTACAAGCTGTAGTAAAAGTGCATGGGGCATGCAACCAAAATTAATACTGCTGTTCAAGTTGACTGCCGCTGCTGCTTCTGCTATGCTTGACGCGTCTGCGCAATCAGAGTCGCAATCGCGCAAAATCATCTTCGACACGAGGCATGGCGCAGCGAAAAGCTATGGGAAATAATTTATGCCTCAGCAGGTCGAAGAAGCAGAGCGCTCTGCATGATGTAGCCCAGCCAAAGCAGTGCAGAGTAGCCAACCGACCAACCAGCATGTGAAATCGTAAAATCAGTCTCCTCAGCCAAAGCCAAAGCGTGTCCAGGATCGACCCGTCTGGGGAGCCGACGCGTGCACTCGCGCTCCGCCATGAATGTAGGTATGCGTATGCATTCGCATTCGATTCGCTGAGATTCGATGAGAAAATCAACAAAATTATAAATTAATGAAATTTATGCACAATAAAATTGCAACGGAAATTATTAATGTGGCCGTTCACGCTTTAAATGCGCCCTAAATCAATAAAACATCCTACTTGTGCGCGGCTACAAGCGCACGCACTCACACTTACACACACACTATGTGCATCTGCAAACGGGAGAAAAAATATTTGTATTTATATGTAAATATAAATATTACAGCATAACATGCGGCAATCACTGATGCGACCACAACAACAGCTACAAGAATTTGCATGCTGGCGCTTACCTTCGACACACGTATTTTGTATGTATGTATGTGTGAGTTGGTTTGTGTATTTGTATTGAAGCTTATAACCACGAACTTTCTCTCCCCCACCAACGCCCAAATTATCGTTGAGCCTTTTAGGAGCCGAGCGTTGCTCCAGCTAGGCGCCGGATATGTTAACGCGCTTGCAACATGCAGCGTGCAACACACAACAGCCATGCAACAAAATCGAAATTGCAAAACATTGCAAGAAAATGTTACCACTTGTAAATATTGTGCTCGTACATTGTTGGTTTGGACGATGGGCGCGCATTGATCGCCATTGAAATCACTAAATCTTAAGGATTATAGAATATTTTTTTTTTCTTGCCCAAGAAGGTACTTATGCCAAATTATTTAGGCGCATATGAACACTGGATGCCCCGACGGACTCATGATACGAGCAACAGGATGAATCCAGTATGAGAAATGAATGAGTAGAGTATAGGATAAGAGATTTTAACAGTTTCCAAAAAATTAGACCTCTTTTCAATTATTACAAAGTAAGCAATTTTTATAATATTCGTCCAGGGTTGGATAAATAATTAGTACAATAAGCGGATTTAGTGAATTGAAGATTTAGTGATAATGGAACCCTTATTCCAACTACCACTAAAAACCTAGTGGTAGTGCAATTTAGAGGTAGTGCAAAATGCCCAACCCTGTGTTCATCTAAGACGTAAAGAAAAGCCAACCCTCGGAACGGTAGGTGGGTCTTATGATAAGCTTTCCATCTGGCAGAAATACAGTCGAAGGTTTGCCATTGCCTGCCTAGTGGAGACCGCTGTAACGTTCTAAGGAAACCCCTTTCTATATCATTTGACGAGTCGCATAATGCGCTTTCAACACGGGATCAATCGATAGGTAGTCACGCGTAATCGACTACTACAGCCACCATCGAATGCGAGGTATAGAAAAATACAATAAATTTTCCATGGCTCGAGTACAATTTGCCAGAGTACAGACTAATTCAGCTGCTCCTTAGTAGCTATTTTATTAGTCTTTCCTCGACGAATTAGGAGGTTTTCAAAACGAAAAGTACACAAACTTTCCTTTAATGGTCATATATTTTATGGCCGCGATAGCTGAGTGAATTTGAATCAAGTGAAACACTCCAAATGCATATCTTCTTGGTGTCTAACAGACTTTCACACATTTCCCCCTTTAGTTCCCCTCTTCGGATTTTAAATCAAGACACTCATATCCTCTAAACTGCTTCACAGCTTCACGCTAGATACGGTTCTCCCTTAGAAAATGGTATGATGGCCAAGTTTCGCAATAACCTGTAATCTGATTGCGAATCACTCTGTGTAAAGTCATAAAAATATAGGAAAATTATAGAAAAGTAGCTCTAAATAGTCGCAATTTGATATAGGCAATTTGATATAGGCAATTTGACTGCCGACGGAGCTTGTCTTATTTGCGAAGAAATATATTGTATAAAATACCTAGAGCTCAACTCCCCTCAATAGCCGGCGCTCTCTGACAGGGTGAAGTACCTGGGATTCATCCTTGACAGATGGCTAACGTGGAAGCACAACATTGAGGAAAGAATCAGGACGAGAACAGTCGCCTAGGGACGCTATAGGCAATGGGTGGAGCCTCTCGCCTAAACTTACAGTTGGGCTATATAACAGATTTACAAAGAAAATTTTGTTGTATGGAGTCTTTGTCTGGTGGAACTACCTGGAGAGGACAAACTCAGCTGAGAAGCTGGAGAGTATGCCTCGATCGGAATCAGTGAAGCGCTTGGACCCTCGTGCGGGCAATACTTTTTCGTGGGAGGAGTGGGCGTTGTGCAACATTTTCAAACAGGGCATGGCAAATATGTTTACGGATGGCTCAAATTGGACGGAAAGGTTGGTGGGGGAGTATTCTGCGAGGAGCTTCCCATCAAGCTCAACTTTAAGCATTTGGACCACTGTAGTGTTTTCCAAGCGGGGGTGCCCGCAACAACAACCCAACAGCCAAGCTACAATCAAGGCATTGGGCTTGTTGACCTGACTTCTCTCTCGACTACATCCGAATACTTCGATATTAGACTCCTCTGCATTTCCGGTCACAGCGGCATAGAGGGAAATTGCTGGGCTAATGTGCTGGCTAGGAACCCTGGTGATGGTTTCGAAATTCAAGGATTCGGGTTCCTTTGAGAACCTGTGGTCCACTCCGGGGAAGATGGGTCTCGAATCAACTCAGCGGGTGCTGGATTAGTGCGCAAACGTGCACGTGCGCAAAGTCTTGCGGTCCTTCTGATCACGGATAGAACGTGAGTACTCAAGGGAACTTCTAAGGCTAACAAAACGCTCGAATTTGGTGGTTATTCTTACCAGAGATTGTCCGATAGGTATCCATGCGATGAGACTTGAGATTGCTTCAAGACCTTTCTACAAAAGCTGTCTGAAAGATGAGGTGTAATCAACTCAACACCTTCTTCTAAGCTGCCCTGCTCTCGTCGGGCAAAGATTCAGACATCTGGGCTCTCTCTTTTTTGCTATACCTGCGGATATTGCAGGTTTTAATATCACACATCTAATGAATTTCATCAGTAGCTTGAAGCGGTTAATACAAATGTAATTAGCCACTGCTGGTCGTCATCCTCCAATCCAAAGCCCTTTCTTCCTATTTTCCACCAGTTTCGTACTTTTCCCTCTGTATGGTATCAAATGGGCCCCTTGAGTGAGCAACCATTTATCCTATCCTGTACTATTTGAATGAAAGGGTGACTTCTCTTTTCTTATTCAGTAAGTGAAGGGAAGACACTCTGGAATCTACGAAGTTTATTGCAATCAAAATCAATGATATGTAATTAAGTAAGAATCATTTTAGAATCATTACAGGAATTGTAACAGGGCATTGCAGATAGAATTTTCAGCTTACTAGCCTGGGAGTGGTGATAGATAGGTCACACGCTTAGAAAATCACCAGATAACAACACGAGAATGGCACTGGACTGGAACCCGCAAGGGAGCAGAGGTCGCGGTCGGCCAAATATTACTTGGAGAAGGTCGATGTTGACTCAAAAATAACAACCCAGAAAGTGTACGATGGAAGAGTCTTGTCGAAGCCCTATGCTCCCGAGCGGAGTGAACAAGGATATAAAAAAAAGCATGAGTGTATACTCCAGCAAAACTTACATGTTCCGTAGAGAGGAAGACGAAGCCGCCAAAGATGTGCTGGCATCGTGCCTAGAACTGATCGTAATGCTAAGTCCTCTCATAATAATAATAGTAATATTTGAAATTCCTTCCATAGTGTTAAAAATTAATAGATAAATGCCTTACTGTATCGACTTTTTAATTACGTTGCGAATATCATTGAAAAATCTTCATTTGCGCCAGATTTGTTCTCCCTCGAATATATGGTAAAATACTTCTCTCAAATGCTTACTTCGTCTGAGCCTACAATAACCCTGAAAGGTGTTTGTAAAGAAATTATTTAGCATATCTCTGTCTTGCTCCCCGTTAACAACGCTGTTGCACTCTTCGGATTAAATAGCTAGACACTTAGGATACATCATTGGCTTCCCTACCCAAACACGGAAATTTCGCTTGTCAGCGTAGTCGCCTTGATGAAAATGCACCTTTTTCGGTACGATGGATTTTTCAGCAAAATTGCCACCATTTTCCATCTGGACAATTTTTGTCACTTTTTTCAACGCAAAATAGCTGTCAGTATTAAACTAGCTTTGGTTATTAGTGAGAAATCTGCCGACGACTCATCCTTTATGCAGAAAAAATCACTTAAGGCAGGGAATACAACAAGAGGCTCAATATACTAGAACTCAATCTAAGGAAACCCCTCCGAGAATGAGCAAATTGCCATTCTGAGCAACAGTTAGGCAACATTCAAGGGCCGAGCCCTTCCTTGCAAAGTGCTAACATACTGTCTAGGAAGAGCTTAGAAGCGAATAGCTAAGGCTACCACATGTAAGTTGGCACAAAACTGTAAGGCAACACCAAGTGAATTCCTTATTGAGAGCATAAATCAAAAAAGGATTTAGGTGAAAAGGATTAACTAGCAATGCTCAATGAGCCATCTACCCATATACAGTCCATCAATTCTTGTCGTTTCTGGGACCAACCACTGAAAACTCCAACTCACCAAGAAGTGTGAGAAGAAGGAATAAACATCTCGGCCTGATACAGCCAGAAAAATATTCATACGCTCAACCCAACCCAGCTCCATACTAGATTTATTGCGGAAGCTGGGTTTGAATGAGATAGTGTGCTGATGAAAGGGCACAAGAGATTTAAAGTTGCTATGCAAACTTTTCACTTTTTATTTCATTACATTCATTTCAACAATTTTCGCTACATTTAGGTGAGTTCATATCTGTCTAGCGAAAGCGGTTCGAGATCAAAGACCAAAACAAAATGGAAATGTTTTTAATTGCAGCATGAATAACCGTCCAACATTGACCTTTAATAAACGCTTCTTAAAGTACTAATTATCGTTGGTGATGAATCTTAATTTTAATTAAATTGAACTGAAAAAACATTTTACTCCCTACACAGAATGCATTTGTCACCAATAAAGCACATGTCAGCAATCCTATTTTCCATATGTAACTCCTTACATTCATCACAAAAGTGAATCTGCGGTGCAATAAATTGTAAATAGGAACTACAAATTTGTTGCTTTATTGGAGTTTAAATGTTTCCTCACGTATTTTTCGAGCGCCTTAGTAGGTATACCCTTACGAATGAGCCACATTGGCAAAGCCACGTTTCATTTCAATTGCCCGTCGCGTCTGCCGCGTGCTTTGAATATCACTCTTTCACAAGCACGTTTAATTGCTGCAAGGTCCAATGGAATTGTGTTTTTTGTCTTTCTGTGCTTTTAATTTCAATTCAATTGACAAATCGTGAGTAGCACGAAGTTCAGATTTAGGGAATACAAACCATTTTTCCACCAAATATCGAAAATTTACTTAGCCAACAAATAGGCGACTTAGTACTCGTACGAGTAAAAATGGAACAGTGAATAAGCGCTGAAAAGTCGTGATTTCATTGAAATACAAATATTCGAGACTAAAGAAGTTGTAGGCTAAACAAAGTGGATTTTCACTTGAATTGCTTTTGCTATTCATAATGCCAACAACAAATTGCCAATTACTTGGACTTCGCAATTAGAACAATGCTGTGGAGTCCGAATTCCAAACGAATTGGTGAATAGCTACATATTTTCCAAACAACAATATCAACAACAACAACAAAACTAAACTAAACCAAACCAATCCAAACTAAAAATGAAAAGCACTCTAAACGACCGCCTAGTCGCCGCGACTAGGAAGGCGCCTATGCATGACCTGCTACATACATACTGAGGTAGCCAATGCTAGCCACCCATGTCGCCATGTTTGGCTCCTGGGACAATTTCATTAAACTGCAATTGCGGTGCATTCACTCCGACTGTAGTAGTACGCTGCAGCGTTTAAATTCTTTTATCGCCACTTAAAAAGCGACCGTAAAGCGCCTGGCGGCCAAGCTTCCACTTAAAAGAGAAGCTACTCCAAAGCTTCGCAGACTTCAGGTGATACCAGTACAGGTTTGGACCTCAAGTGCAGCAGCGACAAATTTTGCATCTTGGCAAACGGCGCTCATTTACAAGCACTAAACCGCGAACCAACAAAGAGTCGAACTACCAGCCTAGCGTGGTGGACCAACCATTGAGGCAACATCAACGTAAACCGACTAATAAATCAAGGCAGCAATGAAAGACATCGTAAAAGTGCTTAAATTAATCATCTTAAATGTTTATTTGTTATTTAACTCATTCGTTTTATGATGTTGGCAGGCTGCAGGGGTCATATAACCGCTCAGCTGGTGCTCGCTCCGAGCCGATCCCCTCTACTACGTTGCATGCGCAACGTTTGTTGTTTACTTTATTTGCATACCAATCCCGACAGCTACGAGTATGTAAGTATGTACGTAGTAGTTACTCGCAAATATCCATCTTAAAGTTTCTCAGCAGACGACGGCGGCGGCACAGACGGCGTTACAATCAAAATTTACCAGCAAAATGCCACTAGCCAACGATCGAGCCGAGCGATCGGATCTCACGTTTATATAAGTAACAGGTTGCCAACAACAATAGTCTTTTGTTTGAATCTAACTCGATTTTAAGCGCCACCAGCACAGGAAACCAATGCAATTGCTCCTTGGCCATCGCTGGTTGTGTCCCCTAGTATGCGCCAGCCTTTCATCTATACAGCCTTTGTAGTTGTAACCTGTGGTCATATAACAATCCATAAACTGTTCATAGCTCCCTCCAGGTTGTACTTTGCATATCGTAGTCGCTAACTCAATCTCCTTAACGGTACATGTTTATCGCACGTCTCAAATATACGACACATGTACATACACCTCCATATGTCTGTACGCGTTTTGGTCTCATCAGCTCTCAGCAGTCGACGGTTACTGGTAATTCGTCTTTGGTCTCATAAAATTTTATCATACACAATGTTAGTGTTGCTAAGCTAAAATAAAGACTAAATAAGCAAATTGATCATTAACTCGTGAATTGGTAGCGAAAAAAGATGAAAAGAAGAAATAGCCGTTTAAAGATCGGGTTAGAGTCGAAACTTACTTGCATAACTAAACTGTTAGTCAACTCTTAATGGTAATGTATACAAGCAAGTTACTTTTACAGTTTTATGTCAAACTTCTCTTCCAATTTGTGATAAGCGCTTTGATCGTTAAGTCACTTTATATCCTTCCATTCGGTGGTCGTTGTTCGACGAATCCTGAATGCTGGCAGTAGAAACGCCATTCGGATTGATTGTCAGTATGCCACGCGCAAGTTTTACCTATGTCAAGCTTCTCTTCCAATTTGTCGTAAGCGCCAAGGAGCCAAGGCGGTCGCTTCTTAACACATCAGTGCCAAAGAGCTCAAACCTGAACGAACGAAAGCGGGGCAGGCGCATACAAAGCGGTCCGCCGTCTCATCCTCCTCTGCACATGCTGGGCAGAGTGCACTGTCTGAGATGCCTATCTTTTCCACATCCTTCGCCGATAGAAAGTGGCGCGTCATCAGTTCAACCAACTGTCTGCAATCCTTTCGCCTTATTGACAGGAGGATCTGCGACATGGCAGGTAACATCAGTTTTGTTCATCTGCAACCTCTCTCAGCCTGCCAAGCTAGCTTGTGGGTTGAAGTACCCCGTTTTCTAACCGGCTGCACAAGAGAGTGGGCTCCGAGCCTCAAAGCCCATCCGTGCCAAAGAGTCAGAGGTGTCGTTACCCGCGATACCCACATGCCCGAAACCCATGTTGGCATCAGAATATTATGTCTACCGACAAAGTTCAGCCTGGATTTACAGGATTCAACTACCCTTGAAGTGGTTGGAAGGTTATCTAAGGCCATGGGCACAGCTTTGTTGTCGCTGTAGACACATACAGATCTTCCTCTCTACCACAACAAAGTCTATTACTTCTTGATCAGCATATATTAGATTCCACGTAAACACAAGAGCCGGAACCGTGCTCGGTCCTGGAGACATCCGGGAAAATGCAAAAAGCAGTGTTTACCGGATTCATTTTCAGAGTTTGACCACAATTGAGCACCACACTGTATCTATTTTCAAATCTGTATCTTTTTCCACGTCTATCCTTGCTACCTCTCAAACAGAAACTATAAAAACTAAAAATTTAAATTAGCTGATAACACTGCACAACACACAAAAAAAAATAAAAAGTTTCCATCAACGAATTACGGTTATGCACTGTAATTTACATACTATGTATGTACTTTGAAATTTTACCAAAACAATATCTCCAATAACGAAACCAACCTAGACACTTTGCCTTAATCCTTCCTTCCGTCTTCTTTATTGACTTCAGTTCGATAAGAAAAACTCAATTTTATGGTTTTAAATACACTTCACAATTCAGTATAGTCGCCCCGAACATCAATACACTTGTTCCCACGAGATTCCAATTTTGAATTCCATCCCTGAAGTGAGAATCTGGAAGGACTGCAAAATACGATTCCAGAGCTGTTATGACATCATCATTTGATGAAAAACGCTTGAATTTATTTAGGTCTGGAAACAGACGAAAGTCGCTAGGGGCCAAATCTGGTGATAACGGTGGATGCTCCAACAATTCGAATGAAGTCATGTTTTTTAGCCATTGTCAAAATGCTCACAAGAGCATTGCCCACCGCGCATTGTCCTGATGGAAAATATTTTTTTCTTTTTCAAACTGGGTCTTTTTCCACGAATTTTTTTTTCGCCTGGTCTAAAAGGTTACAATAATATACAGAATTTATTGTTTTACAAGTTTGCAAGTAATACACAAAAAAATCATTTATCACTTCAAAAAACTGACCGATTTCTGGACACGAACTCGTTTGTGAATGAGTGAACCAGGTTCGCTCCACTCTTTAAGCTTTTGTTTTGACCAATCTTTTTACTGCACTAATTGATGGCGAAAAGTCCTTTCACACATTCAACACTCATTCATAAATTTCCATTGCTTTTAAACCTTTAAAAATCAAAATTAAATCACTGCACATCACAGAATGAATTGACAGATTGAAATGAAACTTCGCATTCGTTGATATGAAAAGTCTACCAACATAACCAAAATGTAGTGTATCTAAGAATAAAAACTTTAACAGAATTCGTTTCCGATCACGTGGTTTCATATGTCAATTTACCATTTGAATACGCAAGCAGTGGAACTTTCACACTCTCTAAAACATTTCAGACACATCGTCGAGGCAGACATTGGCAAACCTTCGAGTATATTTCTGCCATGAAGAAGCTTTTCATAAAAAATATCTGCCGTGCGGAGTGAAAAGGACTATTTTACAACGAACATCCGACAGCCATCCAACAGAGGGGCACCAAAGATGTGACATTAAATTTAAATCCACAGAATAAAGTTTGGATATCCATTGGAGAATCATATCGAATATTCACTTGAGAAGAAAAAAAATTTCTTACTATTTGGAGATCCAGTCGGATATCAACTTGAGAGTTGTAAGATAGGGGAATGATGCTGATATCAGCTCAATGCAGATAACAATAAATGATGTGCAAGATATTTTCTGTTTAATATTCTGTCCTTTATGTCAATCCAGTTGCTCGTGAATTCGATTATTTTAAAAGTAAGAAAATCAAAAACAAAGACTCAGTACCTCTAAAAATTATTTGTGATGCAATCTATGGTTATTGTAACAACTAACTGTACCAATGCTGTATATACAACGAATCGCAATTTTTTATAATTATTATTGGGTTAATTGTTAAACTTGTGATTCACAACTTGATTTTAATGGTTGGAAACATGTGTCCAAAACACACATACCCTCATAGGTATTCATATGTTGGCTAAGTGCAATTTACGCTCAAACATTTAACTTCAATTTGCCCACATTGGCCAGAGAATCAGTGAAGCAATTTTCTTAAATTACAAGCAATCACCCAGAGCTCACGGTGATGTCCGAGCGCCACTCTCAAATCGAATCACGTGCGCATATAATTCGCAATAGCAGCAGTCAATCTCGAGTCCATTCCACCAAAAATTTGAGCTACTTCCCAATGGGTTCACATGGCTCTTCGAAGCGCATACAGGTTGTTGGCGATTAACTTAAATGCTACTAAACTAATTTAAAAACGATTGAAAATTTGCTTCGAAGTCGTTTTAATCTGTTCTGCGCAATAGGTGCGTCATGGACCATTGCTCACAATTCCGTACTTTCGTCCAGCCAGTACGGGCTGAGCTACAAACATACGACTATTAGTTGTTATTAGTTAGAACTGTATTGGCACCAACTACTGACCATTCACATACACTGGGTGTATGCGTACTCGTATAGCGGCTGGACGGCTGCAATAACTCGTCATTCATAGCATCGTTGCTTTGAAGCTTAAACGCGCGCGCCACATTGACGGCTGTCAAAACATGTTGTCGGACAATACGAATGTCGTCGTAACACAACATTGGACATGATGTTACTGCTGCCGTTTCGGCTCCTGCGCCAGCTCCTGTTGCTGCCACAGCCAATAGCATTGACCGTCGAAGCTCAACTGCACCTTCATCTGCATCCGCATCTGTGCAATTGTCACGTACGAGTGTTCAACATTGGCGGAAGTTAATAGATTTTTGCAAAAATAAATACAAGTATTAAATCCATAATGCATCCATCCAGTGTGAACGGATGGCTGGACAAATGGGCGGTGGACCGGTTGTTCTGTTGGTTGTTGGATTGTTAAAACATTTTCATTAAGTTCGAAATTGCTTTTATGTGGAATTTAATTTGCGAACCACCATTGGACAAGCAATAACAATGCAATTTGGCTTCCACTTACAATGTGCATACAAGTACGTGAATGGGTACAAGTTATCATTTTTAAAAATGCCATGGAAAATGGGATCAATGGAAGGATAATAGATGGATGGGCGATGGCTGAAGAATGGAACGTAGTGTAAGGCACCCAATACCAATAATAAGAAGTGGCCACGCCTATAAGAGCCTGCTTGCATACTTTTAATCTGGTGTAATATTTATAAATGGGCGCTCGGTTAGTTCACCCCGCAGTATAACGCGCGCCTGACTAGAGAAATTGTACTATTTAGCTACAATAAGGACGCATTAAATTCCAAAGCTGGTGGGTTTTGTTGTTATTGTATCAGTGTATTTATCTAAGGGCACTGTGCCAATAGATTAGGTTAGATTTGTAGAGGTTGGACCAGTCCAAGCACCCAGTCAGGAAGACCACTATACTGCACCTGGATAGATTACAGTGGAAGGAATAGAGAGAAAGGATAGATAAAGTATGGATGGTATGATAGGAAAATTGATTTGTGGTTGGTTAAAGTGGTGGTTTGAGGTCACTCTTCCATGAAACTTTTGAGCTTATTAATGAATCTTAAGAGACCCGGAAGAGGAAGGGCATGAACTTTATCCGTAGTCAGCACATCGCACCTCAACAGCCTAAGTGTGATTCCAGAAAACGCCACACAGCTACAGAGAAAAGGCTCTGCAGTGTCCTCATTCTTACGACAGGATACGCATATTGGGTTGCCAATGATTCCCATGGTAACCATATGCTGACCAAAGGCGTTGTGCCCTGTGATTACACCCACCAGTACTCTGAGGTCCTTCATACTAAGTTTTAGGAGAAAAGTCGCTAATTTCCTGTTTGGTTCTTTCACAAAACACTTGGCTACTCTGCAGGAGCCCAACTCAGAAAAACGTCTTCTATGGGTAGGCCTCATGAAGTCGTTAATTCATAGTTGAGTCGAGGCAGAATTGACACCTAGAAAGCCTTCAGAACCTAATGGCATGCTTGCAGAGCCTGCCAGTACGGTGTAGTCACCGATCGCCATCGTCTAACTCATCTAACGCTAGGTCCTGGAGCCATTTGCAAAAATTATAATACCTTCCGATGGAGTGATTAATTTTGTGTCACCTTGTACATGCTTCTACACTATTACAATAAAAAATACTTACACTTGACGAGTCTGGGTTATAATTTATCTACCCCTGCCCGAAACTCTGTAAGAATTCAATTTTTCGTAACGAAATAATTTTAAGTATCGCCTGCTTTGTGGAACTTAAACGAAATTAATCGATAACAGTATCAATTGCTTCAATAAAGGTTAGTATTTCGTATAAAGAAAAAACATTAAACAAAAAAATTCCCATATCACTGTGTTTGCTCTTTTCGTTGGCGTCTGCAAGCAATTTGAAAGCTAAGCATTCAATGAATGTTGAAAATACCTGGGGTTGTCAATTTGTGAAATGAATTTTAAGTGAAAATCTGCGGGTGGTTTTGTTCGTTGCCACCATCGAACAATGCGACAATACGACATAAAACCCAACAGCTAAAGACACCAGTAACATACAAACACCCAGTCAGAGCGATGATCAGTAGTTCAAGTGAGCCCAAGCAAGCCAATCAACCTATTCAACTTGCGTCAGGAGTATGTAAGAACCGCAAGAAACATTCATTAACTGCTTGGAATTTTGAACAAAAACCCCTACGAATTCGTTTCATTTTTAGTACGATTGTTGATTTAATTGTTTGACTAATTGAGAGATTTTCTTTTTTTAAATCTCTTGAGGGCGCGGCTGCTGCGTGATCGCTGGCAATCGATTGATTCGAATGATGTACTTACTAGTGATCCACAAAGAATGGATCGCTTTGGTCACTGTTGATCCTTAGCGTCAACTGAAGTGAAGTATCACATGGTTTTGTGATCCCCCACTTGGCACTCCATCCGTCACTCACTTATGCACTTGCGATTTGTAATGACTTGATTTTGATGAATCTGTTGAACATACTCATGTACGTGCAAATATATATACACACACACAAACGAGTATGTAGTTGGTGTGCTGGCGGTGTTGATGATGGCTCGATTGCATCTCATTGCTTAACCCAATTTGGAGACAATGAGGCCGGCACAGCGGCGACACAAGTAATGCCACACCAAAAAACCTTCCGCACAACGAGAGCAACAAACTATGACTTTGCAACAACTTGGTGGCGCTTTATTTTTAAGTCGCCCATTCGTGTATGAGTAAGTCGAATTAATTAACTGCGCGCTGTCGCAAAACCGCCGCACAAGTTGTCGCCAAATGACGTGCAGCATTGCAACCGAAGCAACTGTAACCAGAACAACAGAATCTGCCGTACGGGCAAAACATTTTTTTTGCTTTATTTTCAAGTGCTGCATTGCGCTTGATGTCTTCTTAGACAACCGGAGGACACACAGAAGTAAAACTTTATCGCCCCCTCCCCCATTTGCGATCGTTTGCCTGCAAAATTTCATTGAGAAACAAACATTGGTCACGCTGCCACGTAATATCATCTCTGCACTCACCAGTTCGCTCCTCTACTCCACCTGTTGCGCGTTGGTAAGTTGACGGACGCGGAGCGTATGCGGCGAACAAATCGTGTTCCGGCTGCCAGCGCATGTCCGATACATCGGGATATCACTAGCCATCGGCAGTTTGTGGTTCCAATGCAATGGCGCCAGTATTGCAGCAACAACAACCATTGTTACAACAGTTGACTCGCATACAGATCGTAATTTAATTGCAAAATCTAAATGGAGATTTATGTAAATTTATAAATTCCCTCATACTGCTCGCGTTCGTGCGACACATGTGTAAGGATATGTAAGTATGTAAGTACGTATATGTATGTGGGAGCATAAACCGTGAGCTTGGTGTGTGGCTTGACTGCTGTCAAGCTTGGGAAATTGCAGACTTTTCCCTTGAGAAAATAGTTCGCTAGCTATTTGTGGCCATCGTCAGAGAATGGGTTGATGCTGTGTGCTGGTCAGCAGTTTGTTGAACGCAAGAACTTGTTGCTTTTTTAATATATTTTTTGCATCACCTAACAACAATTAGTTGGCATTTCCAATTGACAACTTAATTAAAACAAATTCCAAGTCAAAGCAGACATGATTACCTGAAATACGAATCTGTTCGATAAGATTTGTGCAGAATCTTAAGTATTGTGTTTGTATTATTGAATTATGTAAGGAGATAGATTATTAAATTACAAGGTGGCGCAAAATTAATCATCGAGTTTTGTTTTCAAATAACTTTACAACTGATATTGATTGGAGAAGAAGTTCGCAGAGTTTCTACCGAAGACTTTTATTTAAAAAAAAAAACAATAATTATATCAATTAGTTAATCAATTATATATTCGCCGTTGCTGTTTACAATCTCTTCCCAACTCTCGACCAATTTATTGATGCCGTTCCGCCAAAAATCGCCTGCTCAGGTGTCAAAGAAGTTGTTTAGCTAGTTTTAATGGTTTAACAGGGAGTGGAAAAAGTGGTAATGGGTCAGAGAATACGGCGGATGCTAAAGCACCTCCCATTTAAGCTCTTGGGGTGCGGCTTTGACGACTTGTGCAACATGGGGCCTGGCGTTGTCATGAAGGCGTATGGTTTTACCATATCGATCAGGTATTTTTGGTCGAATAGCCTCATTAATGCAGTGTAGCTGGGCTATGTAGAGCTCCTTGTTGACCGTCGCACTATTTTCGAACATTTCCTAGTGCACCATGCCTTCCCAGTCCACCTAAACACATATCAAGATTTTCTTTGGATGAAGATCCGGCTTGACTCTCGGCTTTGGCGTATCTCCTGGAGATACTCATTTCTTTGCTTCATCTTAATGTATAGGCACCATTTCTCATCTCCCGTGACGAACGCGTGTTGCTCGATGGCGGGCGAGATGCTGAGAAGCAATTAGAAGTCGACTTTCATTCTTTGTTTCTTTGAAGTCGTGAGGCACTCGGGCTCCCAGTTTTCCGATAAATCCCACTAAATGCAAATGATTGAGAAGCGTTTTATGATCACAGTTCGTTTTTTTCCGCGAATTCACGACTGGTTTGGCGAGAGTTCTCCTACAAAGGTAATTTGAGACTTCTTCATCGAGTTTAGATCGGAAGATCGCTGCGGCGGAATGTGTCATCGACGTCAAAGTCGCCATTTTTGAACTTTGCAAACCTTTTTCGTGCTATAGACTCGCGTATGACACCTTCTCCATACACTTCGCAAATGTCCCGAACTGCTTCGGCAGCTTTTAGACCTCGATGAAAAGCAAAGCAGAGCAGGGGTCAAAAATGTTGATTTTTGCTTCCTAGGTATTCCATTTCTAAGCCTCAAAACTAATAAGAAATTAAATAACTCACAAATACAGTTAACATAGTTTTGTAGAGCAGAAAGAGTTCTATCGAATGAACACTTACCCTTTGTCAAACAGCAAACAAATCGTTTTCAAATAAGATTAAATATAACAAGCGCTGTGAACTTATTGCCTAACCCAATACAAAAAAAAATATTTTGTGTTGTGAAAATCTTCGTTTTGACCATTATGCGCCTCGCTGCTTGCCTGTTTGTGTACTGCAGCTGTCTAGTTCATAAGTCTCAAATATTATTAACGTACGGCACCATTTATAAAATTTATATATATCTTCCTCTCATTATCATCTATTAGCGTTACAGCCCGGGGTGGGCTTTAGCTGCCTTACCAATCTTCCTCCATTCAATACGATCCAGAGATTTCCAGTTTTTGGCATCTAATTTTGTCAGGTCCTCGGTAATGCTATGCAACCAAGTTGTGTTTGGTCTACCACGGGGTCTTGAGCATAAAGGATTGTAGTCCAGCATAAGGTTTTGTGACGTACCGTCATCCATGCGAATGATGTCACCTGCGCATCTGATGCGTTAGGACTTGCTAAATCTTACAACATCTTCGCCATTGCAGAGACTTAGCTGTTTTTTATAGCGCCTGATTTGCGTGATTTTTTGCGTATTGGGCCAAATACTTCACGGAATATTTTACGCTCAAATATTCTTAGGCACTCCTCGTGCAAAATTCAGCGCCGTACGTCAGTATGAGCGATTTAATAGGGAGTTTGCAGATACGTAAGAGAGATCTTGATTTCAGGAGATTTGTGTTAGCGTGGTATGCACGATTCGCTACCATTATCCTGTCAGTTATACAATCCTGCATGCAGTTGTCGTTACTTATTAGTACCTTTGGATATGTAAATTTGGAAACGCTCTCAAATCTTCATATAGGGTGACTAATTTTGCGCCACTTTGTATATCAAGAATTTGTACCAATTAGATCATGAATATAATTTTTCAAAATAGCTCGATGTCAACGACATCTGACTGGTAATATTTGTAATAAAAGTCCTCTTTCAAAGTCGGTTTAGTCATTTTGGAAATTATTCTGTAAAAACAGACAGAGAGACAAAATATATAAAAACTTTTGTTCGCTTGTGGTGACGTGCGATTAACTTAATGAGACATATAACTCTGCAATTTTATGTATAGCCGAATGGTTTGATGCGTGACTGCTTTAGATCCCTCCATTTGTGGAACAACATCAAGGCGTACACCACAAATAGGAGGAAGAGCTCGGCCAAACACCTAACAGAAGTGTACGCCCCAATTATTTATTATTTTTATTTTATTTAGAAATTTATACTTGTCAATATTCATAGATTATTTACAGAAATCTAAACTTAAATTTTTTCTTTTTCTTTCAGGATCCATTCACGGTAAGTAGTGTCACACAATAGATATTTGCAAAAAGGATGCAATCCATATGCAGGAGCAGTGAGTAACATATCAAACAGAATTATTCATCCAATTTTATTTCTGAATAACTTTTTTACTAAAAAAATGATTTTGAGTGATGGAAATGTTCATTAGACGTTTGAGCACGTTTTTCTTGTCTGCTTGTGTACTACAGCTGTCCATTTGCAAAAATTTTAAATCTTCCGATAGGGTAAATCTTCTGGTTTCTTCATCTTTTCGATGGCGAACATTCTTTGCGTAGTTAGATGTACGTTTTTTGCTTCACCAAGCCATATGCGAATTTTGGTTACAAAAAGGTAATGATCTGAGTCGATGTTAGATCCTCGGATCGTACTTGCTATACAAATAAAAAACTAGAAGCATGTTTTCCATCTATCCATCTGGTTTCGCGTTTTTCGATTAGGAGGCAGCCACATAAGTTGATGAATTCTTTTATGGAATCTCATACTACAGACTTTCGATGTTTCGGAACCCAGTGAAGTCCTTTGGCCTTAATCCATTTTATCGGATCATTCGTTGCGCAGACTGAATTTTCCAGTTGTGGTACAAAAAAATCCCTTTCTCGCCCACACAGGCATTGATGTCGTCAAGCACAATTTATATTCATATTTTTTTTGTGGCGGGGGAGGCTCTCAGAAACGTTTCAGGCGCTTCTAGAAGCTGTCTTTGAACGTAATGTCATTCTCTTCCGTCGGCGCAAATCACCAAGATATTAGAGAATATCGCTTTGATGATACGGATTATTGCAAAGGTACTTGACTGCGAAGTCTCTCTGCCACAACAAATCCAACACCGAATTTGTGTTCCTTTACATAGCAGCTGTAGTGGATATCGCAAGGTTCAATGGTCTTCTTTCCTTGCCCCGTCCATCACATCTCTTAAATGGCGATGACGTCAGCCTTTACTCTGGGCATCAACCAGACGAGCAGAGGCACCTTCCCCATTAAGAGACCGAACAGTCCAGGTGTATGCTCTCAAGTCATAACCCTTAGTTCATTTGTCACGGTCATCAGAGTAAAGAGTTCTCATCCGAGACTTTTCATAGAGAAAGCATTTTTACGTGGCGGGCCCCAAGCCCAGCGCACAGCCAGATATCCTGCTCAGTTTCAACGAATATTCGGAAGCAACCCAAGCGATATTTGGATGAAGTCCGATAATTCTGAGCTGCTTGAACCGTATGCAGAAAAATCGTCGTCGCCACTCCCACGCGAATGGCGATCAGAGACTTTTCCAACTTCCATGGACTTCTACACGCGGAACTATCCTAAAGAGAACAATCTACTTCTTCTTGATTGGCAAATTCAAAAACCACAATCACATTGTAAAAAAACACAAAATTTTTAATTTCATATCTCAAAAGCCAACGGCAGGTTGTATAGATTAAATCGTATTGTAATAAGATGCGTGCCACGGGATGCCTCTTGATGTCTCCCCTGCAACATCTACCCAACGAAACCTCCATGCTCCCGGCTAAGGAGCATAGTAAGAAGTTCACCACGAAATTCCTGTTGCGGTGCTACTGCAAGAATCACTCCTGCAGGCACTTGCTAGAGGCTGTCTCCACCTTCCAGGCTAGTCAGGAGATATCTCTTCGACTTACAGTCATGAGATCCTGAGATCCTCCAGACGCGACTGCAACTACTGGATCAGACAGTATACAAACATACATTGAACGACATTTATAGGGAGTCTCCTACCACCTTCCTTATCTCCCAGATGCTCCGAATACCGTCACATATGTCCAACTACCACCTAATGCAGACGAAGTGCTTCATCTGCCTTGTGAGACCCGCGTAACTTTGGCTGAATGAAAGTACTCCACACGATGCTAACCCCGCTCACCAAACACCCATCTAATACAAAACTCAACAGCATGTTTCGTGGACCTACCGTTAGATGAGATAGACGATGATTTCGATTTCTACACCATCAGGTGTCTACTTATACACACTGAGAGAGCTTCATGCATTGCCACAAAAACAACAACTGTGTATACAACAGCTTACTTTTCAATCACTTCTTGAGCGCAATAACTATATATCCTTGTAAGTACATAAATACAATATACACCCCTAAGTAGGTGAATACTGCTACGCACACTCATACAGACATACACACATATGTAAATATAATCAAGCCGCTGCAATTTACGACATAACTAGAGTAATAAAGTATATTGAAATAACTTAATAATGCAACAGCGTCACAATACCATCACCTGTTGATGAACTGCCGTTCGTCAGTTGCTGACACGCGCTGATCGACTTGAACTTCAATCTTCCTATACTCGTCTACGCATATGCTTGTATATTCCTTTTCACATACTTACAAATTTCGACTACCTACGGTTTATCGCTGGCCTCATGCCCCAATGCGGTGTTGCAAAGCTACAATTACGCCTTTTCCACCTTTCCAGCTGCATGGCGCGAATACTTATCGATCGCTGCGGCTGACAAATAAGCGCCTCAACACGCCACTATCTGCTGTCCAGCAATACGAACGGACAGGAGGCAGTTATGAAAGCAATTAAGGATATCGAATATCGCGCAAAAAATATTGAAACCGATGCAGATATGCCTACTTAACTCGAGCGAGTAGGGGCATAGTGTGCCTCTAGCCCGTAGTCCACTTGTTTGTGGCGAGAATAAATGATGACGTACAGCTGCTGTTCAACAGCACGCGCTTGAAGAGCCAATAAATCATTGTGGCGATAGCCTGACTGGAGAAAACAAATTTTAGTCAGAATCCTCCCAAAAACAACTGAGTTAATACCAATAAAAATGCCAACGCGATTGGTTTGCGAAATTATAAACTTGCGAATATATGCTGAATAGCATTCGTAGCCTAATTAGTAGTGGCGTGCGCACACACCTGCCAACCGTAGGAGCTCAAGACAGATCGGGCCACGACAGGACGACTTCAGCATAAACTGGAGCAAAAATGTGCCTAGACTGTTGAATTTGTTAAAATTGTTGGGTGTCTGCTCATTAAATATTCGCATTCGTAACCGCTCATTGTCAGCTAACAAAAACAACATTAATAATGTGTGGGTATGAAGGAGCTAAAGCAAGAATAATGATAGGTACAAGGATTATTAAAGTAAACAAACTCAATTGTCGTTTAAATGACAAGTTTTGACAATTTGTAAAATGACATGCCCGAAAGCGGCCAATCGTTGAGGGAACGTGCGGCGTTAAAAGAACGCCTGCAATGCATACTCGTACGCGCAAACCTGCCGACAGCCGAACAAACATGAATACAAACAAGGGCACAGGCGACCCTTCTATGCGCAAATGCTTGACTTAAATTAATAATCCGCGTAATTTGGTGATTTTTAGCTGCGCAACATAAAGAGAAGAACTGAGGCGATTCGCCGAAGTAAGTAAACGTCTGCGCCGTTGCTGTTACTGTCGCTGCCGCGTGCGTTTGTTTTTCGCTTAATATGTCATTTAGATTGTTTGCCGTCGATAAACACGTCAGCCGTCAGCTGAATTGTATTGGTTGATGGTTTGACGTGGTTTTGACGTTGTTAGTCGGTTCGTTAGCTGCGCGCTTGGGTCAGTTTCACTGGCTACTTTTACCTGTTTTTACCTTGTTTTCAAGCATTTGTTGATTTTTTTCTGAATGTTCGTGTATTGGCCTAAATTACAAGTATTATTTTGGGAATTGTGTGTTGAATGCTTAAATTGTTTTACCCGCTGTTAGGTTTTTCTGGGCGTTTCGGTGTCAATGCGAAACGGAAATGTAATTTCTAATCAATTAAGTCTTATCGTTTGGGTTTGCTTGCAGCGTCAGTAAATAGAAAATAATTGCGCCTTCTAAGCGACTATAGAGCAGGGTAGGGGTGGCTTTCTATTCACATAGCTGCAAATGATATCTAAGGAGAAAGGCCACAGCCATATAAAAGAAATAAGTGCCTTGGGAATGTGTCCATATTTCGACGAGAAATTATGATTTCGATCTGGAAATGCTATAATAACTACGAATTATTATTAGTACATATTTGACATGAAAACTAAAACAGTTAATAATAAATCTGTGAAAATATGTTTTTGTGATTGGGTAGATAGATAAGGCTACTTACCGTTTTTTTTTTCCAAAGAATACGCACAGGTGGTGGTGTTATGTCAAAGGAAATAATACTAAGGATTTTCTTTGTGTATCTGAAGCGGAGTGTGAGAGTGTATCGTGTAACGGAGCGGAGCAAATACTTATACATGTAGGGGCGTACGGTATTTGAGGACAACTTTAGAGTAAAACTAATTAGTTTTTATTTTGAACAAAACTCTACGAATAAGAAATTACAAAAAAAATTGCAAAATCCTTAGGATTGCATCAAATTCCGTCCTTCCAACAGCAAAAATTAAAGAAATGGCAAATGTTGCAGCCTGCAAATCCACTATTCGACAGTTTGGCTGTACTAAAAGCATAAAAAATGGGAAAAAATCACCTTTGAATACATTTCGTAAAGAACGGCGCCTCGATTTTGCAAGGGACCACATGGCTTGGAGTTCTGTTACAAATAACGATCTCAGTGAAAGAAAAAAAGTGGTGTTTAGTAACGAAAAGAAGTTCAATCTGGCAGCGCCGGATGGACACAATTACTATTTTCATGACTTTAGGAAGAGCCGACATCACAGCCGTGAAGGAGATGTTATGGTAAGAGGAACAATATCGTACTATGGCGCGTTCGAATTGAAAATTGAAAACTACAAAATGACGGGAAACAGCTATAAAGCTCTGTTGGAATCATCTTCTTCCGATATTCGCGAAACATGTGTACATAATAATTGGATCTTGCGCCTGGGCAATGCACCTGTACACACTTCAAATGTGGTCATAACCACCGAATTCCCCAGATCTGAACCTTATTGAAAATCTATGGAGATGGCTTACTCGTTAGGTTGCAGACGAAAATGCTTTAATTCGAATCATTAAAACGGCCTGGTCTGAAATCTCATTAGGAGAATTTTGTATCTGAATTTGTACAAATCCATGCATTAACGTATTTACGAATTTAATTTATAAACAAGGTGGCACAGTACAAACTATCAAGCCTTAAATAATAAATGTAAAAAAAGCAAAATTTTCTATATTTGTTATTATTATTTTTTTATTTGGTTAGTGCCTCTATTCAAGTGAAACAAAAAATAAGCACAGTATTACAGCTGCTGAAGTTTCACTGTTGCGAAATACCGTTAAAAAAAATAAATAAATAAATAATTGGCGCGTACATCTCTGTTAGGTGTTTGGCCAAGCTCCTCCTCCTATTTGTGGTGTGCGTCTTGATATTGTTCCACAAATGGAGGGCCCTATGGTTTCAAGCCGACTCCGAACGGCAGATATTTTTATGAGGAGCTTTTTCATGGCAGAAATACACTCGGAGGTTTGCGATTGCCTGCCGAGGGGCGACCGGTATTAGAAAAAGGTTTTTATTAATTTTGCTTTCACCGAGATTCGAACCAACGATCTCTCTATGAGTTCCGAATGGTAATCACGCACAACCCATTCGGCTACGGCGGCCGCGAAATACCGTTAGATGGGATAATATTGTGATGCATGTTTATTTTCGAGCAAAGTACAGTCTTCTCTTGAATTATCAGAAAACCTTGGATTACTAGATCAAATACGATTTCCTTTCTTCCATGAAAATTATTGCCTCTAATCAACTGAACCAGTCTATAAAATCATCCAATCAAATTTTCAATAGCTTCAACAACCTCCTCGATTCGAGTCCGGAAACGATTGCATACCCGAATTCAATGCTCCTTGTTCATATTGACCACAACAGTATTAATTTGCTGGCTTCAGAGAAGAAATGCTGTTATAGAGGTGGTTATTGGCTTCACGCTCAACTACGCCCCGTACGTAATAGTCCACGGAGACGGGAAATTAGACGGTCATTAGTTCGGTGTTACGTGGTCATGGAAATTTTCAGCCATCGAATCTTGTGTCGCCATCTCTGTTTGTGAAGCAAAGTGTTGCTGAAAGGTGTATGGGCTGTCACCGCGTACACTTTCAATCCAGGGATTCCCTACCATCTCTTGAACCTCGATACATACAGCATAAATCTCTCGAAATCCTTGAGTAAAGGAATGTGAAGAAAGAACATGTCTTTTGTCACATGGAAAACATCTAAAACTTATGCAAAAGCGGCTGAAAACATCGTGAGCGCTTGAGAACAGGATCCTCTGTAGTAATTTTCCTTTCTGTAATTTTTGCGGTTGGTCTTTTATTCTAAGTCCAAAAATTTGTTCAGTATACTTCTGCATTCGCTTGAACCAGTTTTCAAAGCACTTTTGGCCCTTAGAAGTGATTACCTCCAAAACGAGCCGTTTAAGGTTTGAAGTGCTTCTTAAAAAAACGTTGACCTCCATTTTATTGTTGATGTGCGGGAACAAAAAGAAATCATTAGGGGCCAAATCAGGACTGTAAGACGGATAAACGATTTGTTCGACCTTTTGATGCTCAAAAACTCTCTTGTGTTACCCGATAAGTCAGAGCTCGCATTTTCGTGATGAAGGATGTTTCGCCTTTGGCGGTTGATTTCCCCTACTTTTCCGAAATCTTCTGTCAAACAAGTGGAACCTCTGTAGGAGATCATTTCTGTAATAGCTGCGGTTGGTTTTTTGGTCTAAGTCAAAAGTTTTTTCCGTATGTTCTTGTCATGTAGTTCCATGTGCTCCAACATTTCTTTACACCAATCGACACGAGTCTTTTTTAGGGCAATCGCAAAATTATGGCGAAAAGGTCGCAAAATAAAAATGCACCTCTCGTAGGCAGCACAAGCACCGTCGTGAAAATTAATAAAATAGTACAAATACTAAAATTTATTAAGAGAGTTGGTATCAGAGAAATACTCAATGAGATTCATGAGCAGGACACAATAGATGTTTCAGGTCGTGGAACAAAATATCCTCTTAATAATAATAATAATAATACCAATCGGAGGTTTTGGAAAATTTCAAGTATGCATTGAATTTTGATATAACAAAGAGTGTAAGTTTGAAGTGGCTCAAAAAAAAGAAAATAAAGAACCAGGCGAAAAAGATTGCGTGTATCACTTTCGGTAACGCATTTCGAGAACGGAAGAGGGCGAAGTTGTCCAGTGATCTCTTCCAATGCCTATCGAAATTTTGCATTGCTGGAATGAGCCCGATATGAGTCATCCCTACAAAAGGCCGAGCTACTCCTCCCATTTGTGGTGTGCGTTTGATGTTGTTCCACAAATGGAGGGGCCTACAGTTTCAAGCCGACTCCGAACGGCAAATATTTTTCATGAGGAGTTTTTTCATGGCAGAAACACACTCGGAGGTTTGCGATTGCCTGCCAAAGAGCGACCGCTATTAGAAAAATCGTTTCTTCATTTTGGTGTTTCATGCACGGAGACTCGAACATACAACACTTTTGAGTGGTAATTATGCACCAACCCATTCGGCTACGGCGGCCGAATTACCATTCATAAAACAATATAACATTTTTCTATGGTTACATCGACCTTTTTTCAATTTTTTAATACCTTTTCAGAAACGGATTAAACTTATGTCCATTTGTCCCTTACTTCCTATTTGCATCAATAGATTAAGTAGCATCCGAAATCAGTTGTCAAACTTTACACAACCTTTTATTATTGAATCATGCATTTTCGCAACTATTTATTTTCTTCTCAAGTGTCACTTTGATATGAATAATTCGTTTATTTATTGTAAATCATTTTCACTTTTTTCTTTTCATGTGCCTCCCCACACCGTTGCCAAACATTCATCTTTTCGCCAACAAATTACCGGAAATTGATGGCATCGCTACAACGTATTGCAACGCTGTGGTTACAATCATCAATACTAATAAATCGTTGCATCAACGCCTGCCATCATCACACATTGCTACAATACAAAAACAACCAAATGATCATTTTGACTGTAATGCGTCCGCTGAAAACACCTGAACGTTTACTGATCACTGATCATTTGCAACATCATTTGCAACAACACCAATACGTTGGTTGCCGTGGAATGACAAATGAACGGCAAACTCGCGAATGCAATGGACGGACAAATGTTGCTGGTTGCCGAAATGATGGATTATCAACGCTGCTTTTATTTGTATTTTTATCTTGGCATGCCTGTTTGCTGTGCGCATTTAATTTCGCTTAAAAACAACCTTAATGGCGCTACTCTCGACAAATGTCAAATGGGGAAACAGGGTGTAAGTAAAACATATTTCTTTATTTTTCATTTGAACCCAATTTTAAAAGTGTTAATGTAGTGTTGTATGTGTATCGTTCATCTAATTAAAGTCTCATTAGCTTCTGCGGTTACTACTCTATAATTAAATTTAAGCTATGTACGTATTCTGGAATTGTTTAATGACCGCCTGTGCGCGCCCATTTCATTTAGACAAATATTTGAGTGCACTGAATTGAAATGTCTTCGTTGTCAGCCAACCATTCCGCACACTTCCCTCTCACATTGTATGCACATGCAAAGACGTACTGTGTTATGTGCGCTTTTCGTATAGCTAATAGCTGTGGGCGTGTTGCTGCGATCATTATCTGTGGCAAATGTGTGGATTGTATCTTTTTTTGTTTGTCTGTTGGTGTCTGTGTCTGTGTCTGCTTTCGACAACTCGTTAGCGAAATCAACAAAACAAATGGATTTCTTACTGCCGACTCGATGAGCAATTGCTGTTGGTGTTATTAGTAGAGCAGTGTGTGTGTCGTGATGGGCGTGAAAGCGTTGACAGTGACGACAATTTAGACCATTTTGCGGTATTTCTCTTCTCATGCTCGACCGGCGAAAACGTAGGATCGACAAGTGTGATCCTTAACTGCATTTTTCAAATGAATGTTGGTTAGTCACTCATTCTGTAATTGGAACCACTCCGCTCTTGTTCTTCTTGAGTATGTTTTTGACAAAAAGTTTAGCAGCCACAAATTTCCTTGCTAAATTTTTATTTAGTTCACAGTTTTTGTTGAATGAAAAGAATACCGCAATGCTAAATTTTAATACAATATGACCATTTAAAATATCAACTGGTAGTGTTAAAAGCAACTAGCCAAACGATTATTTATGATAACTTTTATAACTGCGCGTCGCTGCCGTGGTGCCTAAGCCCTGACGGTTGTTGGTTGGGATTCTATGAAGGCCTTGGTACATCTAATGAATACCTTGTTAAGTCCATCAGTTTGCTTAGGCATACCATCAGGGTCACCCATGTTGGCGAGGTCAGCCTGAAGATGTTGCAGTATCTCTCAAGTATTCCCCTCATAATAATAATGGTAATAATATAAGCTAACGCAACAGTTCACACACCTCAACCAAAATATGATGGTAACCCAACACCTCACACGCGCAACGTTTTAGCTAACGCAACAGTTCACACACCTCAACCAAAATATGATGGTAACCCAACACTCCACACGCGCAACGCTTTTGAGGAGATACCAGAGCAGCGATTGGCGTTCCCGTGGGAAACGCCTACTCAGCAAAGAATTGGTCACGTTGCTAGCACACGGGCTTAGCTTTAGTATTAGAATTAAAAATACTTTTAAGTTAGTTGTAAAATAAGTTTCAACAAATAAAGACCGGTCTCCGGAATAAAATTGTTTTTTTTTATAACAACCACGACCGGGTAATTTAACTTATACACTTGCCCACAAAGGTTTTATAATTTCTGTTCACCTAACGGTTATATATGCGCACCCATCTGTGATAACCACAATCAGGATCAACAAATTGAGATGGGCAGGTCACATATTGCGGGCTAACACGGTTTACCCACCTCAACAAATACTCTTCGGTAAATGCCACAGACAGAGAAGGGGCCGCCGGCCGCTTAGATGGTTTCACGGTGTAGAAGAAGATGCAGGCGTAGAAGAAGATAGCAGGCAAAGACCCGACCAGGGTGCCAGCCAACAATGATAATGATGAACCGTTATATATACAGCATAAAGGATTCGAGGTAGATATAGATATATATTAGTTTGGGGACAGAGAAAACCATTAGAGAAAAAAAAGAAAATTCAGTGCAGTTTACAGTTTTTCTTTGACAGGGGCGAAAATACAAGCCAAATAAATTTTATTTTTGTCGATTCCATAGACATATTAAACTAGGAAGATTGCTGACAGAGTTAGTAGCATACTCCGATGAACTGGTCCTAATGCTATCGTGACCGTTTCCATCCGTCATGGCTGAGATTTTGGAATGGACACTGGCTGTACTCAGTCGCTGGGTTGCCATTTGCGACCTCAGAGTCAACTCTGATGAAGCTGATGCTAGAAAATATAAACCTCCGCACTTTAGACTTCCAAAACCTATAAACAACCACGTTCTTTTACTTTCATCGGAAGTTAGGTATCTTGGAGTGATACTTGACTCCAAACTCCATTGGGAGCCACACATGGAAAATCGGATAAATAAGGTCAGTATAGGTTTCTACTCGTGCAAATCTATGTTTGCCAAAAAATGGGAGCTCAAGCCATAGCTCGTGCTTTGGATGCACAACGTAGTGGTTCTACCAATTTTAACGTATGAATACCTGGTTTGGTGGAAAGGACTCCATGTATTGCATATAGAACTTAACCCAGTGCTACCCTGAATGTCGTTTTGCATTTACTTCTCATCGGCCTTTAGGTTATTTCCATTGCTGCTCAAAGTGCATTCAGATTAAAGGAGGTTGGCCGCTGGAGGCAATTGCTGAAGAGACGTGATAGCATCTTTGGGTAGTTAACACCGTACTTCTCTGTACTTCGTGATCTAGATCTCTCTGTCCACAAACTAGAATTTGAGGGTCGTGCTAGGGCAATCTTTCCAAGTAGGCAGGATTGGAAAGAGGGGAAAATCTGCACGGAAGCTGGTACCTCTGACTTCACTGACGGCTCCAAAAAGGAATTGGGCGTCGGAGCAGGGGTAGTCTCTAAATCAGTCAATTTTTCTATTTCCTTGAAATTAGCGAATAGTGTTTTGCAAAATCCTTAGAGAATGTGGGTGTAAGTCCAAGCCACAATCAAGGCACTGACAACGCCATAGTGTAGATTCAAACTAGTCAACTTACCTACTGACCTTACTTATCAAGGACCCAATAGGATTGTTAAACGGTAACGGTAATTGGCGCTTACATCCATTGTTAGATGTTGGGTGGAATAGCCGAATGCTTTTATGAGAAACTTTCCGTGTCAGAAATACACTCGAAGGTTTGCAATTGCCTGCTGAGGGGACCGCTATTAGAAACAACCATTTCTACCATTCGGTGTCTCATGCCCATAGTAGGTTTCGAACCATCGTCCTACCGAATAGCAGTAATGCACAAGCCCATTCGGCTACGGCGGCCGCCAAACAGTTATAGATAGGGTACAATATTGGACAGTCAAACCGACCGGAATATGATCTTAAAGGAACACTCACCCCACAAGCGAAAGTCCCGAATTTGAGAAGCTCATCGGCCCTCTTTTAGCGCGTTTGAGTAAAATCCTTTGCGGCTTCCAAAATACTCTCAATCTTTTAAACTTCACTCACTAGTTTTAAGACAGTTATCCGGGGTCTACGGTATCGAAACAAACTAAGAGTCGTTCCGGTTTTTAATTTTATTTTAGCCCAAACTGAATTTATCAATCAAGGTAAATGTGGGCCTTTTTACAGAGTATGCAACGCAGATACTTAACTGAGCATGATACTATACCGGGTTAACTTATGATCGATTACACATCCAAAGAATTCTCGACTACCAAAAATTATGTTTCCGAAGGTACCTCACCCACATTTGTACATACCTAAATATGGTGGTTATGGTTACCGTTCATATTTTTATTTCACTTTTTTCATACGATGCCTCCAAAAGGGACTCCAGATGTGGCCTCAAGTGTGGATGGAATCCTCACGTACACCCCGCGATTACCTTTTAGAACTTGTGGCATTTAAATATTCCATCCCATCCATCAACTGTATGCCCACAACACCTTTGTGCATATACCATTCGTACAACGGATACGAAATTATCTACCGCTGCACAGCTACAAATAACCGCAAGCACATTTCTTATCAGCCAAATATCAAATTTCGATCGGAAACGCCTTCGAGCGACTTTGGATCAAACTGGCAGTCGCAAACGACCACAACTACCAAACAACAACAAGAACACTGACGCTGATATCAACGCCGATTCACGCGAAAAGTAGTTACCACAAAGCGTTTCCCGCAGCGCATAAATAAAGCAGGAGCCTGCCACTTACAACTTACAGCTCCCTACTTGCCACTCACTCTTCAATGCGCTCCTCCTCTTTTAGTGTAGCTTCTTGTTGCAAGAGACTTGACGCGAAAATGCCGCAAAGGTAACAAACCACACACACATGCCAGGGTATGCTCGTATGCATTTGATATCGCATGACCCTCATTATCATACTTGGCACCATTAAAGCAATTTATTTCCGACGCTGCTCATTTTCCTTTTTCACTCTTCTCGTCTACTTTCATTCAACTTAAGGTTGTTTGTTGCTTTGAACTTGGCTTAAATACGCTGCAAGGACATTTATTACTGCAAGTACCCCATAAATACATCTGCCACAACAACAACATCAACAAGCACTACTCACTTGGCTTAACTTTACTTTGTGGCAACAACCGTCCATTCACATCGGTGGCGGTCTGCTTGTTATTCTTTTGCGTCGTTTGAGTGAAGGATGTTGTTAAAAGGATCGCATTGCCTGTAATGGCAATGTAAAGTACCTCGATAATTGTTGCATCGCCCCTCCAACTCGCCATGCATGAAAATTCAACATTGCAATATGTAGTACCTGTTGCATTATCAGGTTCGCGTAACTGGAAGCTACTTACAAAAGTGCATTAGTAGATAATTACAACACACATATAAATTTATCCCGAAAAAGGCCAACCACGAGCGAAAAATTCAGACTGGTCCAAATATAGTTTTTTTATTATTTATTGGGTATGGGAATAAGTTTCCGTCCTTTCTTAGGAAAAGTTATGAATTATTTAAACAAGTGAATAATAAATGATATTATGTGAAGTGTGTGCCATTAGAAGCTACAACTTTACTCCATCTTTCAGGCAGCATACGGATTCCTCTGACGAAAAATGCGAGTTCTTTTAACTTGATCCATTCATTAAGCCAGATTGCGATGCTCTCGTAAGAAGTGAACCACTCTCCAATAAGGGCTGACTGCATTGATCGGAAGAGATGTTAATACGAAGGTGCAATGTCTGGGGAATACGGCGGGTGGGGTAAGACTTCCCAATTCAGTTGCTCTAAATGTTTCTGGACCGATTTAGCAACGTCTGGCATTGTCACGAAGCAAAATCAGTTTGTCATGTCTACCGTCCCATTCTCTTTGAGAGGTCGATTCAAACTCATTAGCTGCAGTCAGTAACGATCGCCAGTGATTGTTTTAGATGGTTTAAGAAGTTCATAATAGGAGTTCTGATCCCACCAGATGCACATAACCTTTGAAGCATGAATATTTTTTTCGCTGTCGATTGAGCTGGTTCACCGGGCAGGCTCCAACATTTTTCGACGCTTAGGGTTGTCATAATAGATCCTATTTTCATCGCCAGTGACGATACGATGCAGAAAACCTTTTCTTTCCTGCCGTTCAAGTAGCATCTCGCACTTCACCAAACGTCTTGCGTTATCCCTCTCTTTCAATTGATTCAATTGATGTGGCACCCAGTTACCCTCTTTCTGAACCATTCCCATCGCGTGCAAACGTTTACCGACGGTTGATCTATCAACATCCAACATATCAACATCAACATTAGACATATCATTAACGGTGAGACATGCGTCTTCATCCAATAATTGCTGTAGTTGAGTATCTTTTCGGTGCCCCTTTGCTATCTTTATCATTCACGTCGAAATTGCTACTTTGGAAGCGTCGAAACCGCTCCTTACAAGTCGTATTTAATGAAGCGTGATTACCGTAAATATTGATCAATATACGACATGTTTCAGCTGCACTTCTCTTTAAAAGGGAATAATGAACCATAACTTCCCGCAAATGCAGTTTTTTTGGGAGGAACGTAATTTTTTTTTGACATTTTTGAAGTCAGATAAAAAAGGATCTTTACGCTTCAAACGAATGTCAACCACTGCGATCCAGACCTCACGCATACACCTTCAAATCTCCAGTATATTACTAGCGCGAACACAAAAATAGTATCAGCAGCGACACCTCTTTTACGAGGCGGAAACTTATTGTCATAGCCAAAAGCAAGAAAATTGAATTTTGTACATACAAGTATGCCATATTTTATGAATATGAAAAGAAGGAAATAATTAATACCAAAAAATATTGTCTTCAAAGATGATTTAACGTTTTTCTCATGGCCACCTCCTGTTATTTTATTTTTATTAACATTCATTTGGTGGTATACTAATTTTTTGTTTGTTTAATTTCCATTAATGAACAGTTAAAATGAACATCATTACTGTATTGTATTTATTGGGAAAAATTCATCGTAACCGTAATGTCGAGTCCCCGAACTCGTACTACATCTCGTAACAAAACCTAAGACATTTTTCTCATACTTCATAAGACTACCAACCAATACACACGTTGGCCCTCATTTTCACGTTATAAGAAAATATTTTTTTTCTCCAGACCTTTCTCATTTTCTAGCATTCTTATTATCACTGGCCTCTTTGGCAAAAAAAAAGTGCATTTAATAATAAAAGGTCTTTTAAAAGTGTCGCCTAGATGTCAGTAGTGAATAAATCCTAGACGGTACCGTTTTCTTATGTCATCTTTGACATTTGTCAAGTAGACAGATGTACAATTTCACAAGACGACAACAAGGCGTTAAAATTATTGAAACTTCAAAACTTCAAAAATTTCAAGAAACTAGAACCAGTCGAGGATAGAAAAAGTACTGGCGGACTAGAAACTGGCCGTTCTGTTGCGAATAGTCCCACTGTAGCGCAATACTGAAGTGTTGCTGAGCAACCATCAACATCGATAGCTCGACGTTCTCAACAATTAGATATTCGTAAATGGACTGTTTGGCGATTTGTAGGCGTGAACATTTAAATGATGTCATTTCTCGCATATAATTGTTAAAAGACGTATTTTTAATAAAAAATAGTGAAACTTGAAAGAATTTAATTTGTATATGTTTTATTTTAAAACAACATCTAGGCGCGTGTTTTGAAAGACCCTTTATGATAACTAATTACCGATGACGTATTAAATAACAATTATGTACATCTGGCCCTTATTCAACTATTTTTTTACTTTAACTAATTAATATGATATATTTATACTTAATTAATATTGAATAATAATTCAAATCTATTTTGATTTCTGTTTTACAAATGCGCTCTGGATCTTTGGATTGGAAAATTAAAACTTCGAAACGAAATGTTGCTGTGTGCTAGTATGTAAGTATTACCGTTTTTCTATAAATTTAAATTCCTTAATTAAATTTTCTATAAAAATGCAAACAGGCATAAGCATATAGACAATCGCTGCCGTATATCAGTAGTACCGATTTATCTAAAACAACAAATAGCATTGAAGTCATAGTCGTCGTGTACGGTAAAACACAAATTTGTAATAATTATTCCCTAATTTTTGCAAGTAGGCATCCGTTGACGCCATAAAATTAACCATCGCTCAAAAATTGAGAGAGTGAGACAGTTTGATACACGAGTGACACTCATTTTGTGCTGGAGAAATTTTAGTCAGCAAAAATTATTCATAACGAAAGCATTTGGTCTGTAAGCATATGGCTGACCTTTTTGTAGGTAAAAAATATTTATTTTTTATGGGATCTGGTATTTTATGCGCTTTAGTCCATGCGCCGGGTGGAAATTTAGAATTGAGGGTTAGAACTAATTTCACAGCTGTGGAATATCGCCTGCAACATGCATTTGCCTTACCGTCAAAAGTTGCTAGCAACATTGATTGTCCAATGAGAACCAATGTCAAATTTATGGCATCGCTTCAGAAGCAATTGGAAAATTTTGGTAAAGAAAGTGTTTTTAAACAAATTAATACACATACATATCGACACAAAAACATATAAAGAAGGTTTACACACTCTTTACGAAGACGTTTCGCTTAAAAGTGTCATATCTTCGGAGTATTCGACCTTACCTACTTCATTCGGAAACGAGCTGCCACTTTTTGCTCAATTGCAAATGACAATAGGTGTAAACAATGTTGCTGGCAACATGTTGCGCGGTATTTTAACGGCGTGGACTGAGTACTACTTTGCCGTGAGATACATTCAAAATTTCACGGCAATGCTATTTTATGAATTTTGACAGCCATTTCACGTGAAACGCGAGCTTAGTACTATGCCTTATAGTCAAAGTCCCGGCTTGCATTGGGGGATTGCATGGATCGGATGAAGGAATCATCCTCTTTTTTTAATTAAGCTCAAGCCGAGGAGATATTTGTGGCGATCGTTACTGTATTGACATCTGCTGGAGTGGGAGGAAAGAGCTGTTTTGCGGCTGCAAAAATACTAGTTGGAGTATACTGCGCTGGTTGTAGCCCTCCAATGCTGGTACTGGAGGCATCCTTACTCCGAATGCTGATGTTAGTGCGCCAGTTGCCGTTTGCGGGGCAATCAGCTATGGTATTTTTGAACGCAGGATGGGCTGGACCACTTGCAGTTGCATTTAAAATGGGTGCTTTCTTTGCCGACGGGAATCTAGAAGTAGGGAACAGTAGACTACTTCGTCTGAAGGCTGCTCTTAGAGCCGCGTTGTCATTTTATGGTCGGTCATTATATCCTGGGTGATACTATAACTACTAATTTGATGATTAACTTCGATTATTTCTGCGATTTAATCGACATTTTCAACATTATCGACATTTTCTTTAACATCAAAAATGTCTGAACAGAATTGTCGAAACCAAAGTTGCTCTTAATTAGAAGAATTACATATCGGCACCATAAACACTATTCACAATTTCAGTGGCCTGACTTGCTTTTTCGCCTTTATCAAAGAAAAACTGTAAAATGTAGCGAATTTTTTCTTTGTTGACTTCCACTGTTAACACCCTGTATCTCGCAACTGAATGGAACAAACAAAAAACAGCAAGAGCATTTTTTTATTATGAAATGTCACATTGACAACGAGCATTAACTCTAAATTGTTTGATTGATACTTTATAAGATATCGATCACTGCAGCCATCCACCGAGAAAAGATGGATTTATTTTTCCCCAAGCTGGTATTATCCGTTATTTTGTAATGTTTTTATTGTCTTTACAAGGTGGCACCCAATTAATAATCGGATTTTTTTAATAACGTTTCTACTGAATAAAAAGCAATGATTTTGAGAAATTTGGAATCTTTATTTGACCTTTATTATTATTATTATTATTATTTATTAGAGCAATATGATATATAACACTAATTGATAGAGCACAGTAGCTACTTAGGCCTACGGTGCTTATTTGACCTTTATTTTCAATTGCTTGCCTGTTTGCCTCCAGCTGTCTAGTTCTCAAGTGTCAAATTTGACGTACAATGCCCCACTTGCAGAAATGATAAATCTTCCGATAGGGTGATTAATTTTGTGCCACTTTGTATTATCATGAGCACTGCTCGCCTATATTGCCCACCTTCTTACACACACATTTCCATACACTTTACCACGTAAGCAGTGTTAGACATTTTCTGCATTCCATTGGTAAATAGAGCTCCTCGAATGAGATAAAATTCTTACTTATTGCAGCATGAAAAATTTGCTGTATTTATTTAATTAATTTTTTTTTTAACTGCATACAAAGCGTTTGGTATTGCGAGCTTGTTGCAAATCTTAATTAAATTAAGTCTTGCGCAACAGTTACACCGAGCACTGCCAACAACAACAACATAACCTTCAACGATTGGATGACTTAATTAGCTGCAGTCATATTGCTGTTTGTTATTTTTGCTGTTGTTGTAAAAATTATGAGCTGTTACACAAATGGGCACCAACAATATGCGCACAAAGATTGCAAAGCAACGACAACATCTGTTGAGTGATGAGCTCCAATCAGCACCGTGCAACAACTACCAAATTACAAATATACACAAGTTTTAATGTGAACGATTGTGGCGTGTGTGTGGCAAGTGTGAGTTTTATGAATTCACGCCACCAGCAGCAGCAGCAGCAGCAGCTTCGTTGAGATGCAATTGTAGCTGAGGCTATGTATGGCGCCACCGCGCTGCATGCTTCGCTGACTCTGACAACAGCTTTGCTTGCCACACTCGACTTGTTGGTTCTCAGCTGACAGGCCAAATTGGTGGGTGGGGTGCAAGCATCAACGTCAGACGATGCGCAATCATAAATTCAATTGCCATTAACCGTATGTGAATTGAGCGTGAGGGTGTGCGTGCGTGGCACAGCACTTCAAAACCAACAACGGCATAATCATGTGCGAATAAATCTGCTGCTCCGGCGTTGATGTATTTATAAGATGCCGCACTGATTTATTGCACAAGCGCATTTGCGGCAAGCAAGTGACATTCCTCAAAATCTTTCTTTTCTACTTCTCTATTTTTTGTTTTTGTTTTCTGCGCGCATTTCCATTGTTCGCGTTTCGCTCTTGACTGGATTTGCGTGCAACATTCGACATATCAACAAACGGGCAGCTGCAATTGTTGTTCTGACCGCCGCCCGCATGCACTCACTCATTCGTTCAGCAACCACCATTCGCTTGCCGCGCGCCATATTACATTGTCTACTTAGAGTCGCCCTCTATCTGCCTCTTCTGCCCTGCCTGTCCGTCGCTGAAAAATGACAAACTGCGCGCAAATTTTGTCGCATTTATGTTCAACAAACTTGTTTCGTTGTTTTACAAATGTCGCCGAATACGCCAGAGTTCGCAGCGGACAAATGTCGCCGCTTGAGCTTTTTTGTTTTCGTTGTTGCAATTACAATTTCGTATTTTTGTTCTGTATGTAAACACTTCAGATATTACAATATATGTGCATGTATGCGTAAATGTTTGAATATTGAAGCTCATTTGTTTGTTTGCCACGCTACTGTGGCGGGTGTACTTTCAAGAGCAGCTGAGCCATCGTCGCGGGCATATTCGATTGTGGGTGATTTGTACACTCGATTATGTTCACTGCTTGTTCGCATTGCAATTACCTGAATTGTTTGCTTGGCTTAAACAAAAAGCAATACAAATTTGATGTTACCCGTATGATTTTCAGACACATACAAATTTAGCGTTCGTTCGTCATACATACAGTATGCAAAATCCATATTCGTACACCCCAGATTTTACTACTTGTATAGTAATAGTATAATTCGTCCACACATAATTAAAAGAAATAAAAACATAGTTTATGTAAAAATCGAACAGTTTTTATTACTAAGCAAAAAAAAATATTCACTGATATTATTGTTGCTGTAAAAACTAAATATCACTATTTAAAAGATGCAACATTCATATTCGATCTGCTTACATAAGTAGGTCCATTGTGGTACCACTATGTTACACGGGAACCTCAGTGTTTATTTATCATGGAACCATTTAGACGCTCGTATAAAGCTAAGGCTGGGCAATTACAGAGGAAATGTGCCACTGTTTCTTCCTCTTCTTGGTATCTACAACTTCTACAGTATTCATGAGAAAGTGCTTCTAGCCCAGAAGAGTGCCTACCTAAAAGCCAATGACCGGTGAGGCAAGTCACTCCCTTCGAGATGTTCTCTCTTGAGAGGTTAAGCAATTTTCCTGATCTTCTATTTTCTAATTGCGGTGAAATTAGCCTGGCTGTAACATACGTATTTTCTTCTCTCCTCGACCTATTGGCCTCATGGAGAATATAATTTTTTTATTAGGGATTCTAATATTGCCTCTGTTTTCAAGAAGTGGAAGATTAGTAGAATAGTAGATTCTGGCTAGCTCATCGAGCTTGCAGTTTCCATCAATATTTCAATGTCCCGAAACCCTTATAAGACTGACATTAAAGATGCTGTCAGGTATTTCCAAGGAACCTTCGATCTTAGTATAACTGCCTCCACTGATTTGATGGCCGCCTAGCTGTCTGAGAACATATTTAACGTAGTTCTTGTTACGGCTTGTGTATTAAGGTGCGCACAATTACCTCCTTTATGGTTAAGACTTCTGTCTGGTAGACACTACAGTAGTCCGAAAGTCGGACAGATAATTGTAGTTCCAATTCTTTAGAAAAAACTCCACAACCTATTTTATTTTCTAGCTTGGATCCATGCGTGTAAAAATTTATTTCCCCTCTTCTCCATGGTGCTTGAGCTTGCCACTCTCTTCTTGACGGATGCTAGTCTTGAAATGAAAAGCCTGTTGAAGGTGAGTTTAAAGAAAAAGTAGTTGATTTCTTGATTATAACTACTCACAGTATGTACATAGTATAGAAGCGTGACCGAACCGTCTTGGTCTTCCATGGCACCATACTAGTAAGTGTGAGTGCTGAAGCGGAGGCCACGTGTTTTCCTACCATATTTAGCGCAGGCAAGTTGAGTAGCTCCTCGAGTGCAAATATTTGGGGTAGTCCTTAAAGCGCCGGTGAGTTTCATATAATTTGCCCTTTGAGTTGATGGCCACCACACAAATACCCATGGCAATGTTAAAGGCGCAGAATCTCCATAAGCGTGTTGAATTACTTGCTTTTAATCGAAATTGCAAAATCGTCAGCGTAAGCAGTGACGTAACAAGCCTCTCTCGCTAGAGTCAGCAGCAAGGAGTTCAATCCAGAGGAGAGGGAAGAGGACCTCTCCCTGAGGATGACCCTCCACAGAGGTCGTACTGCTGCTCATACTGCTTAAGTGATTAAGAAATAATATTTTAATATTAGGAAGGATATTCTTTCCGTTTTATAACAGCTTTAAAGTGACATGGCATGGATTTCACAAATTTTGCCGAAGATTTAGAGATATTCTTGCCCATTCTACACTTAACACTCTTAAAACTCTTTGTATTTAGATCCTGAGTGTTCTTTGTATCATAATTTCTAAAGGATTTTTAAAAATTGACCGCAAATTCACTATAGGCTTCAAATCAGGTCTTTGGGGTGGTGTTTTTAAATATTTTTGGCAAATATATAGTACCCAGAGGCGGGTATCCAACGCATAGATAGTAATCTTGTTTAAAGATAAAATTGTGTCCCGATCCCAAATTTTCAACACTCTCGGGGAGATCAATGTTTCCATATACCAATATATTGTCTTGAGTCCGTAATTCCATCTCCCCAACCAGAGGCACAAAAACATCCCCAAGTCACCGATGAAATGTCATGCCTAAATGTGGGTATGATATTGTGTCGATTTAAACTAGTGTTCGCTTCTCTCCTATACGAGCTTCTGCCATTTTCAAGTCAAATTTACGTTCATCACTAAAAATAAACTTTTTCCAGAAACGATTTTTTTATTTAAGAACTTCCTTGCGAAGTTAATCCGTCGCTTTCGATTAATGCAGTTAATATATAGGGCCCGCCATCTATCGTTACGGATTTGAACTAGGTATTATTTGACGTATGGTAACATTTAGCTGTCATCTGATTTAACAGAAAATTAGTTTTATTCTTCCGCTGAACGAAAATGGTTGTGTATACGCTCAAAGAACGCTGGGAAATATTGCGACATTACTTTGAAAATCATGGTAATGTTGCAGAATGTGTACGAAAATTACGTACGGCAATGGGAAGAAGAAAAGCACCGAATGAAGCGTATGTGCGTTACTTTGCGAAAAAAGTAAGAGAAACTGGGTTGCTTATTGACAAACCAACGCGTGACCGACAAAAACCGTGCGTACACCCGAAAATATTGCTGCTGTGGCCGAGAGTGTTCGTGAATCACCACGAACATCAATTCACCGTCGTTCTCAACAATTGGACATTTCGGAGACATCATTGAGACGAATTTTGCGTTTGGTATGACGCCGTAGAAAGTCCAATTGGAATGAAGTTGTGTTCCATCATTAACCGGAAGGATTGTACTTCAAAATAAAAAAAAACAGTTTGGAAAAATATTGAGTAGTTTTTTTTTATAGCATTTTTAATTCCGTAAAGTTATATGGCGGACCCTTTATAACTTTCCACTACCTGATCTGCGCATTTTTGACGCTGCTGGACGTGTCTAACCCCTTAATGACAGGAGAAACTGCGACAGTCGGTCGGACGTGACAGGTAACATCAGTTTTGTCAATCTGCAGCCTCTCTCAGCCTGCCAAGCTCGCTTGTGGGTTGAAGTAACACTTTTGCTAACCGTGGCTTTGACGGCTACAGAGGATAATACTAAAATTACAGCAATGGCGATTTGGAAATGCAAATTTCATATACTTGTATACGGCGGCACTCAACCTATTAAGTATCTTTCCAATGCCTTTCCAATTTCCAAATATTGCTGTACATTTCGTACAGTTTCCACAAAGACTTTGCTCACACTTGAAATGTTTTTTAGTATATAGGCATCCCCATTTATCAAATAAAAACTTAAAACCGAACTATAGACCAATTTTTTCTTTGCCTCCACTTACATTGGCCCCAGTGGCGGGCATCAATTTGCCGCGTGTTAAAAAGCAATTAAGTCGCATTCAATGAACATTTGTAACGCGTGGAGCATCAATTGTTTTATGAACGCACTGCTGGCTTCAATTGTTGCGCTGTCACTGTTACAGCTTTTATAAAAGTCGGCGCAGCTTATTATTAATTTAATAACACACCAACAATTCGCTAATTGGCACCTTGTCGCCTACCCGAGGCAGCAGCTGAGACGCAGCACCAATGCAACCGAATTGCGAACAGGTTTGCTGCATGCAACAAATTGTATAACCTTTACATACGAGTATGTCTGGCAAAAAATAGCATTACGACAAGTTGGTAGAAATTTACACATTCTCTTATCAGAAGCCATTAATCTGGCAATAAGCGCAGAACATGTCGCACGGCAGTCACTATTTAGTCACTAACAACCAACAACCGCCGCTACAATTCTGCAACACTGACACTGGCATGTATGTGATTGTCACTTCATTGTCACCAACCATAGGGTTGGTCGATAAAACAGAAGAATATCCATTAAAAGTTTGACGATATTTTGCCATTGTTGCATAAAACATAAATGCAAAAGGCTGTAAAAATACAAAGCTGGAGAGAGTGAAGTCGTGATGAAGGGAAAAAATTTAGGTGGAGTGAGATAAATGCTGATGAACTGGGAAAAATTGTATATTTGGCAGCTAAGCTACAATTAGTTGTATCATTACTGAACTCAGCCTTCCACTTGCTCCACATTTGTGTTGTATAAACTTGCGCTCAATAGAGCTTATGGCGCCGCGTGACTACCATTCAGTAGTGCGTAGTTTCTCCGTGCATGCAACACCAAAATGATAGAAAAAGTTTTTTTTCTGGAAAATTACTTTTATTCAATTCAAAGTAGAAAATGTGTGAAAAAATGCAAAATTAAAAATTTATTTATTTTTGCTCCCTTTTTTGCTCCCCCACCTTTTCCCTTGACTATAGCCTTGAGACGGTTCAGAAACGAATCGGAAACTGCCTGAATGTGACTAACAGGTATTTTGGCCTACTCGCGGACAATGGCTTTTTTCAGCGCCTCATGACTGGTGAATCTTTTAGTTCGGACCTTGTTTCCAAAATGGCTCAAATAGAATAATTCATCGGATTCGCCTCTGGTGAATTTGAAAGTCATTGTGTGGACGTTATGAAGTTCGGAACGTTGTTTTTTAGCAATTTTTGATTCACTCAAGCTTTGTGAAACGGTGCAACCTCCAGAATAGTTTCCCGATAATATTATATTTCGCATTCACCTTGACGCCAGGCTCGATGAAAACGATTGGAGAGCGCCCATCTGCGGTTACAGCGGCCCAAACCATTGCCTGTGATGGGTGCTGCCTCCTGGTGGCCAATCGATAACTCAAATTATCGTGTGAACGGTCGGTCACATAAACCCTATCGTTTTGGGAGTTTGCGAATTGCTCAATTTGAAAAATTGTCTCGTCAGAAAACACAATGTTCGGAAATTGATATCTTTCGGCCAAACGAATCAACTCCTTTGCTCCTCAAGTCTGACTTGTTGCTGCCTTGGTGTGAGATCATGCTCCTTTTGGATCTTTTAAAGCTTGACTTTGAAATCATTGTTTAGTATGCGGCGGATGCTCCGGTCAGATGTTTTCAGTTCTTTCGACCTTTGATTGGCACTTCGTCGGGGATTTCACTCAAGTCCTTTCTTCACTTTTTGAACCATTTCACGTGACGTTGGAGGCTTTTGATAACCACCTCGTGAAACGAGTAATGATGCGATAAACAAAAACTTTATTTACTTTAAGGTGCTCGAGCTCACGAGCAATCGCCGTTTGTGATTTTCCTGCCAAATACAATATAATATAATGCAATCACACTATTCCGTTTGAAATCCATTACTGATTTTCTTCATTCGCGTTTAATCTCGGCAAAATGCTTCCTCGCGCTTGTAAACAATACTCTGGACTGTCATTTTGCCAATAAATCCAAGTGTAGCTAATTTTATATATGTAACATCCGGGTTGCTGTCCAGAAAAAAGTGATTCCGAGCAAATTCAACTTTTTTCTACACAGAGCCATGCACCCGCATGACTGTCTCTTCTTCTCTACATCCTGACAGCCTCTGCAAAAGTCAAAATATGATGTTCCAATTCTACTGGCATGCCTTCCTATAAAACAGTGCCCAGATAGGACTCCTGCTAATATTCTTCTATATTCCATTTTGGCCATGTCTGTCTAGTAATGCCACAGGTAGAGTTGGGTATTTCCCGAGAAAATCCCAATCTCGAGAATCGGGATTTCCCGAAATAACGAAAATTTCAATTCTCGAGATGCGGGATTTCCCGAAAATAATTTTTGAGATTTCTCGAGAATTCTCGAAAATTCGGGAAAAATTCCAAAAAATTTAAAAAAAAAAATCTAAAACCAGTGTAAGAGCAATGAATTTCATAAAATATTATTTTTTTTATTTTTATTAAAGTATAAATTACATAAAAAAATATTTGAAAATATTACTATTTCAATTATTGCAAACAAAAAAGTGAAACAAAAATAATTACAAAAAAATTCAAAACAAAAATAATTCAAGATTATACATATTAAAATAGGGGAAAAAAGTGATTGTAAACATTATTTCCCAAAATGGTGTTTTAAAAAACACAGACTGTCAATGGCTTCGTCTGACAATCGCGTACGCTTTTTGGACACAAAATTACCCGCTGTAGAAAAATTCCTCTCATTTTGAGTCGATGTTGGCTTAACAGTGTTAAAAGCCCCGATCAGTCTTTCAACATTTTGTGTTTTCTCTCCAGTTTTTTCATATAGTTTTAGCTCGTATCTAAGCGACGAAAACATCTGGTTCGCCGCATGTTGCGCAATGTCTGCTTTCGGTTTTGAGCATTGCTGAACGTATTTTTCAAGCTGTTTCGCCATATCTTCTTCATCGACGTTGTTGGTTGCAAATACGTCATCATCGTCAGAACTAGACACTGCTTGGTCTTCTTGAATGCTCGTAGAAAATAGACGAACCAACTAGCTTTCGGCTTCTTTTATCAATTCTGTTTTAGAACAGGTGTGGAAAAATTCAGATTTGTCACTAGAGCTGTTAACTGGATCGTGTAAATATTTAAAGGCCGATAAGAAACGGCTAGATCTACGAGCTGTTAAGTTTTTTTTTAGGCTGGATAAGAATTCATTGCCCAATTCGGTGTGCTGATTCTCCAATTTTGTGAACAAAAATTTGAGAATATAATCCGCAGCAAGTAAGTTCACATTTTGGCGACTAAGTGCTTCTACAGCAACACGTATAGGTTTAAGAGCATTTATGATATCCTCGAAATACTTTTCTTCTGCGTCAGTAGTGGCCATAAAATTTAAATTAAGAGTGTCGAGCGCCTTACGAACATGCGTGCTGATGCAAATGTATCTGGCCAGCATAGTTTCAACAGCAAGAAAAGCTCTTTCTTTAACATAATCGTGCAAGATGGCATTCCGTACAGGCGAGTTCTTGAATTTCAAAACTATCTTGCGAACCTTTTTTACGATTTCAAATGCAGACTTTATAGTGACCGTCTTGTCAGCAACAAATACGATATTGTCGTCCTCGTCATCGGAAGTGTTTTCCGCATTAATGTCGGAAAATGAAGTACTGGCTGCATTGTTTTCATTTTCATCGGAGCCTCTATCATCCGAATCGTCTCCATCGCTTACGTCACTATCGTATATCCTGTTTGCGACTTTTCGTTTCTGGTACATTACCTCCAAATGTATGCCGTGATTGTAGCAAATCTGTTGATGCGCTGGTGAAAGTCTCCTAAATTTGATCATGACACTGGCACCATCACTTGTAATAGCCACGATGTCGGACTGTAGTTTTATATTGAAGTCTTAAAGCTTTGCATTTACGAGCTCATATACTTTTTCAGCGGGACATGATTCCTGAATGCGAACCAGGCCAAGGTTGTCAGATTGTCCATCGTCATAATATATATGGATGTTCATGTAACGTCGGTTTCGCACGATTAACTTACGCTGTGCAGATTTAAAATTTTCAATTTTGATCTTCAAATCGCTTTTTATTTTCGTGCAGTACTTCATAACCAAACCCAGAACAGCTTTGTGACACTTTGGAAGATGAAATCCTAAGCGGCTGATACTATTACGAATGAACTCACTTTTTGTTATCGCGTTTATTGGAATTCCATCTTTTGCAGCCAATTTTGCAACAATTTGTTCAAGCGATTCAGGCGAGGAAGAAGTGTTGAAAAAGTTGTGAAGAGTTCGGGTCTTCTTGGCTGGTGGCTGTTCTTTTAGAGCCTCATGTTCCCTTCGCTTCATGTTGCGTATCCTCTCATTTGACGGTGAAGTCCAGATGTTGACGATGACTTGCATTTAATGATTTTATTGCATTTCAAACATGTTGCTTCGTCGTCAAATCGCTTGAAAAGCTGCCACACTTGGTCGTATTCGTATTCTGAACTCATGATTTTTAATGCTAAAAATTCAAAATTTGTTTTAAATTTTGTTTTTTAAAGGAAGTAACTAACCGGTACTCACAGACAACGATACGTCGATTCAAAACTTAAAAAGAAGTAATATTTGGACCACAAAATATTTTATTATACGGTGTATAATTTATACTTAATCAGGTACCACAAAATGAAATTTTCAAAGCATTTCTAATTGCTTAACTGCTGCTACATATAAGAAACACATAAAACTAAACTTCATTAGCTTGATGTTACAGTGCTTTCCCTCGACATAGCATAGCAACGCATCTAGCACTTACTCTGTAGTCACCCTAAAACAAAAAAAAAAACAAACAAACAAACAAATGGAACAGTTATACTGTTGTGGCTTTTCGCATAGCAATTGAAACTATGGTGTGAATTGTATGTGATTCTGCGAAACAGTATGTAGTGTGCGATTCTTTGTAACATAATGGCCGTTACAGTTTGGTGTTTCCAGGTATTAATCATATGTATGTGTATTCTTTTACTTTTGAAAGAATTGTTTTTTCTCTTAATATTTGACAACAAAAATTAAAAAAAAATGGATTTCTCGAGAAATCTTGAAACATTCTCGAGATTCGGGATTTCCCGAAATGCTAAAAATTTCAATTCTCGAGATTCGGGATGGAAAAATATTGAGAATTTCTCGAGAATTCCCGTCGGGAAATTCCCGAAACCCAACTCTAGCCACAGGTATGTAACTGTTTCCAGCGGCAATAGGTATTTCTATCTCAATATTACTGTTCAAGCCAATAACAAAAACTTACGTCTACTGTTTCGATGCGTTAGCTTTAAAATTAAAGTAATTTAACAAAAGTCTCAGTTTTTTTTCTTCACCCGTTATAACCACTAAACTTAGTGAAAATGTTCGAATTTTAAATCTCTTTGTTTAGGTTTTTTTGACTTCTGTCATGTTTGGGACACAGCAAAATACCATCAATACCAGAATTGCACGCAGCCGCCAACCAACCGGGCCACGTATTCCGAAAAGTTGTGGTGCTGCTCCTAGTACATACATACATGCTTGTACATACACATATGTGTATCTATGTAGATGTGTATATGTATATATGTATATGCCTATATGGAATTATATATTGTCACAAACTCAGTGGCTTCTTTTATCTGCGACTTCCACTTGGATCGCCTACTTAATCTCGAATGCCACTTTCGATTTGGTCATTCAATTCAATCGTGATCAGTCGCGAATGCTCGAAATATTTCGCACTTGCACTGCGAAGCGATAAGTGACATTCAAAACCCACTGCATTCATTGCTGAATTTTGTGGGATTTTGAAATTTAAGGTGAGAATTTAATTTTTTTTTTTTACTATGTACACAGTTGTTTATTTTTGATTTTTTTATCTTCATTTGCAACTGTGGTTGGTTTTCGATATATATTGGGTGATCTAAAAAGTTTGGTATCTAATCGCCTGTGTGCCCGTACAGTTTTAAATTTGAATGCATATCTTTCGTAATGGAGATCACATTTGGAACACAATGCCGCATTTGAAAAGTGATTCGATTTACAAATAAAAATAAAATTTTATTTAATTTAAAAAACAAACTGAGTTATTACTACTTATTATTTTTACTAATATACATATTCTCATTTTTATAATGAACTCTTTTTATGGTCAACTTAAACTCGAAAAGTCGCGTTGTCCATTCGACGAAGAAGTGTTAGAAGTCTAGAGTTAAGGAAAAGCTTTCTACATTTTAACGTCCGATTTTGCACATTTTAAAAGTTTTATTTCCCTTTTCTTTTCCTATAAAAACCACTTTGTGCTGTTTACGGACTTAAAGAGGTATATGGAAAAATGTTTAAATAAATTTCAAGGATAATTGATAAATTGCAAAGTAATCATAGAAAGAATTGAAGAAAATCGGCACCTGGAAATTTATAACACTGCTAAAATTAAAGATCCGTCTTCTAATAATTCTAAATTATTTGAAAAATCTGGATACAGAAAAAAGGGCGATATAACACATGTATATAAATATAATTGGCGCTTACACCGTTTTTTTGGTGTTTGGCCGAGCTCCTCCTCCTATTTGTGGTGTGCGTCTTGATGTTGTTCCACAAATGGAGGGACCTACAGTTTTATAAGCCGACTCCGAACGGCAAATATTTTTTATGAGAAGCTTTTTCATGGCAGATATACACTCGGAGGTTTGCCATTGCCTGCCGAGAAGCGACCGCTATTAGAAAACAATTTTTTTTTCATTTTGGTGTTTCACGAAGATTCGATTCTACGTTTTCAGAATTTTGAACTGCTGCCGCCGATATGTTAGTGTCACATAAATTTATAAAAAAATGTAATGCAGCTAATTTCCTTTTGCGAAATTCGTTTAAAGCGAATTTGAGTCAGAAAGTAATGATTACTGATTAAGAACATTCGGAAGAAGCAAGCTAAAGCTTCGAAAAAGGAAGCACAACTGAGACGCCTAGGCAGATTTGTTGGGTGGGACCGGGACTGGTCATCATCATTGTTTCCTTGAATCCTAGCGGGAAATGGGGTACCAACAACACCTAAGCCCATCCGATTACTGGATAACGTCTTCATCTGCTTCCAGCTTAACCCCAGTTGATCCGTCTCGCAATCCACAGTTCTTTTCCAGGTTTACCTTGGCCTGTGTGGCACTCTTCCTTTCGCTGTGAGTGGCTTCCACTCCATTGCCTACTTCGCTATGTTACCGTCTTCTTAGCGCAAATTGAAATCCACTTCCATTTCTGTCTTCTGATTCAAATGTAGCGGATCCATATCTGCTTTTTCGAGCAATTCCTTGTTTGGCATTATTTTTAACCGGAAAATTCGGAATATAATCCTTAGACAGCGGTTGGTAAAAACTGGTGATTACACTGTACAGCAGTACCGACAGCATGTCCAACTTGAAGAGCCTAAACTTTAAACTGGAACTCGGATTGTTCCTTCGCCATACAGGATACAACATCCCGAATGCCCCTCTGCCTTTATCGATGCGGGAGCATATGTCTACATCCGTGCCACCGCCCGGGGCAACTTTGCTGCCGAGGTAAGTAAATTCCTCCACTGTTCCGATAGGGTTACCTTCTTACCTGCAATCTCCACACACCCAGCCATATTATTTGCCGCACTCATCACCTTCGTCTTGTCAAAATTGATTTTAAGGCAGGCAGACACATGAAGTGCGAAACCCATTTCCTTAAGTTCGGTTAGGTGATGTGCCAGGAGGCATACATACATATGTCGTAAACATAATTGATGTGTTGTAGCGTGCTCGTCATCAGCCATTTAAGACCGTAGTTGTAAAGAGGGCTTAGGCTGCTTCGACGACGTCTCCTATTACTAAGAGGAATAACACGGGCGATAGAATACATGCCTGGCGAACTCCGCTTCGAACTTCGTTTGGCTCCCTTGTGCAGCACACGGCATCTAATGCCATCAAAAGTTGTTTTACGGCCAGGTTACCCTTGATTTGTGTGTTTTTTTAAATAAACTTTATTCATAGTACAAAATATATTTATTAATCAATTTTTTTACATGTGAAAAAACAAATATTAAATTGCTTAAAAAAAATTTTTATTTTTTTTTTTTCAAATGGTGGCTTTCAAAATGGCTGCTAAATTTTAGCTGATTCGTAGTTGGATGCCATCATATCTCGAAAACGAATTATCTGAAAGTAAAAAATCAAACGGTTTCATCTTCTGTATTGAATTGGTTATGACCGCAAGCAGAATCACAAACATTTATTGTTATTTAAAAAAGTTATAAACAATTAAAAGTGAAAAAATAGTGGCAAAAAATTCAAAAGTCCGCCATTTTGTTTTTTTTTATTAAAAATATTTGATTCTGCTTGCGGTCATAACCAATTCAATACAGAAGATGAAACCGTTTGATTTTTTACTTTCAGATAATTCGTTTTCGAGATATGATGGCATCCAACTACGAATCAGCTAAAATTTAGCAGCCATTTTGAAAGCCACCATTTGAAAAAAAAAAAAAAATTTTTTTTTAAGCAATTTAATATTTGTTTTTTCACATGTAAAAAAATTGATTAATAAATATATTTTGTACTATGAATAAAGTTTATTTAAAAAAGCACACAAATCAAGGGTAACCTGGCCTTAATTATTGATTGGAGCTGGTAGTGTTACACTATAATAGGAGCTGATGGTACAGTATATTTTTTAACGTATTAACCCTATATTTAGTCCGGAACTTGCAACCTAAAACTCGATAGTTTTTGTTGATTGTTTCGTTCCCTATGAGAAATGCACTTGAATCAATTTTCCTCTCAGAAAAATCAGATGTTCTGCAATTGAGTAGTATGGGTCTTCCCTAAAAATTACAATAGATCTTTAATCTAAATGCCACATATTTAGCCTAATAAAATTTATTTCAAGTAAACGCACACTGTTCAAATTTTTTAACTTTGCTTATATTTGTCACCGCACTTTTTAGTCTACCCAATAGAATTGTTGGCATTTTTCGGCTACAACAAAATCATTATAAATCTCTTGAAAAGAATTCCTTTGCCAAAGTTTTGCTGCTGTGCTTTTACCCCGATCCTTTGTTTGGTTGCAAGATGGCAAAGATTGCGACTTGCTGATAAACATCGAAGGCGGCTGCATCGAAAATAGCAAACAGATACCAGCAAAATATGTGAAAGTGAAAAACAAATAAATAAGAGACTCCTAAAGATTTGCATAACTTCGGTGATGGGAAACCCTTCAGCTTCTTATGCCTGGCATACTTGGCTTCACGATTTGGCGTAAGAAATTATACCCCGCCGAAATACATTATTGTCACAATCAATGGCGAAAATGTTTTAGTTTTATTTATTACAAAACATTAAATTGCTTTTCAATCAATTTACTTTTTAATCAATTCACTTTTTTCAATCACTCTAAGTAATGTTTTGCAAAACAATTTATGTAGAACGTCTGAACTTTTGTAAAAGTCCTCAAGTAGCATAAGTTTGAGTCGATACAGATCGGGCATATGTGAACACTACTATACTACGAACGAATACGATGATTGCCTTTTATATTTAGAATTATGAAAATGGCTTTATAGTCTAAGAACCGGCTGCAGATTTGGTGTAGTCATCGAGTACATGCTGAAATCCACATGTTTACCCACATTTATGATTAGGAGAATAAAAATTCACCAAGGTGCCAGTAGAAATGTGGCCGAAAGTATTTTTAATTAAATTATTGTTAATTGATTTTGCGGGAAAAATTTCATTAACCAAGTTTTGAGATAAAATATCGTTCGGTTTACTGCAATAGGTGTAAAGACTTAAAAAAACCGTAGTTGCCGTTGCGCGCTTGGCCGCACCTCTCCGCAGCCAGGTATAAACAGGTATGATTTCGATATATTTATACATCCATAACGTATATTGATCTGTTATAGATCAAAATAGAGCTAATTTTTTTCTCATTATTATGATATACGGCAACCTAATTAAATCTAGCCGCAAGTTAGGGTTGCCAGCAGTTAAAGATGGGAAAAATTGAAGGTTGAGTGAGAGAAAGCTAGCGCGTAACATCACTAGTCTAACAAGGATAGCGACATTTTAAGACTATTGCGCATGCGTCAGATGCTGGTGTTCTCAATCACCAGTTCAAACAATAGCAAGATCGACCAAAGAAATAAATACTCCAAAAGAATAATCATTCTTTTAAAACTACAAATTTTATAAATACAACAAAAAATTAATATTGATCAAAAGTAAAGCCAAGGTTACTATGTAAAAAAAAAATCAGAAAAGAGGTTGACCCACACACACATCCACACATCCACATTTTTAATTTTTTTAACGGGAAGTTAAAAATTCTATTGTGCAAGTACTGTATGAAATAATTTTTGATTTTATTCAAGAAATCAATTATTTGGTACATATAGATTAAACATTCTAGTATAGTGATGGGCAAACTCAGCACATTTGCACTGTGCGGCAGCGTGTGCTTCTGCGTGCTTAAAAGTGCTAGGTGAAGGGGGATAACAAAGCACAGGGAAGAAACGGAAAAATTGAGCGAGTTGTGTCTGTGTTTGTATCCTGAATGAGAGAGCAATTATTCATGAATTCTTACCAGGGATGCCAACTTTTAACTTCATATCAACAAATTTCTAAAAAAATAGGTTTTTTGGTAGATTTTTCTTCAATAACTAAATTTAATACATATTAAACTTTCTATTATAATATAATAATGAATTAAGATAATGAAGAACAATAAACAAGCAATTAAACATTTCAAAAGTTCGCGTAATACTGTTTTTTAATTGCTATATGTAAAGAAGATTAAGACCTCTGAAAATATTCAGTTCGAGATTAAATTAAAATCTTACATATTGGAAAGCAATGACAGTTAAATCTTCAATAATATTGATCACTGCATATACTGACGAATCTGTAAATTATTTACACTTATCTTATGATTACTTAAATGTTTTTTGAGATCGGATACATTTTTTTAAATTGATGTTTTTTAAATAGAGCTAAGAAATCCAGAAAATCAAATTTTTTTAGCAAATTACTTTATAAAATTGCAAACTCTCTTCAGCTACCGAAGTTTGTCAAATGATACCATTTTTTCTTTTATTTTTCATAAAAAGTGGACGTGATTGAAAACTAATTTCGCCTATCTAAATCCAATACACTCTGAAATGCACAACTGCAAATAAAAATAAACAACCAATAGTATATACTTACATATGTATATAAATCATGACTAATAAAATCAACAATTTCCAAAATTGATTCCCACATTTAACAACTGCGGCAACTCTTACTCATAAGTTTTGACATTTCATAAATAAAATCAGTTTTTTCGTGATTTCTCCAATTTTCGACGATATTTTTTGAGACCGTAAGTTACATATTATTGTCGCATAAAAAACCACTAATATTAAGTGTATTTGTATGATGTGGATGCAGTGAAAGTGTTGAGAATTCTATTTAAAAATTTGAAACGGCGAACGTCAAAATAAAGTGCACAGTGTTCAACTGCCGGCAAAAACATAAATTTATTTCTAATGTGTAATATATTATTCTGTTTTAACTTTTAATTTAGATAAGCAAAGTTAAATAAAATATTAAATATAAAACATTTGGTTCAGCATGAGCTAAAATAAAAGAACATTGTTTGATTTGAATCCGAAGTGGAGTGTAACTTTTTTATGCAAATATGTAGACGGAGAATCACAATGCCTTGTATGTGAAAAACGTGTGGTGTGTAATGTTTTTAACATAAAAAGACATTATGAGCTGCATAGGAGTGAATATGATGAATATGTAGGAGAAGAAAGGAAAAGTATATACAAATCCTTAAGTCTAAACGAAGAGCCCGATTCGATGTGCCAAATTACAGAAGGTCGGAAAAATTCAAATTATTCAATTTTTTTTTTTAATTTCTTAGGAAAGCGAAGATTACGTTGTAGATGCAAAGCGTGCAACTTATGGAATCGCGTTAAACCTTTCTTTTGAGAATCGTGCATTTTCGGATGGCGAATTGGTGAAGTCTTGTATATTATGTATTTGACAAAAGTACAGATATATCTGACATAGCCCAATTAGCGATTTTTATCCGAGGAGTTGATGCCCACCTAAATATATGTGAAGAACCTTTGGACATTATTCCAATAAAAGGGACGACTAAAGGTGAAGATTTATTTCAATGTGTTAATGAATGTACTGAACGCATGGGTGTATCATGGCGAAAAGTGGTTTGCGTTGCCACCGATGGTGCGAAATCCATGAGCGGATGCAAAAAAATTTCTCTAATAATTTTTGTGTATTTTGTCATACTGTGTGCATTGCCATATGCGTGTGATTTGAATTTGAGAGCAACTAAGTACTCACCAAGAATACCCACTCTGCTATGATAATTTCTTCAATGTTTTTTGAAAAAATCCTCTATATGAATTGTCCTTTTTAACAAAATAAAATGTATAACATGCATTGTTTAAATAAAATATGGCTGGTTGAGATTACTGTTCGCTGTTGTGACCAGCATTCTTTAAAAAAATGCACTAACATAAAAACATACGATATGCATACATACTTATATGTAAACGAAGACAATTTTTTCATTCAGAAAAATATACACCGATTGTCAGTACAAATTTTTCTCCACATAGTTTAGCAGCTATGAAACTTTGACATGCGAATGTTCAAACTTCTTGATTATAAAATCGCCTATGCTTCTTGATTAAATTATAAAAGTAAATAAAATAGAAATTTGCAAAGATGATGTTAATATTCAAAGAAGCGTTTCCAATAAAAAAAAACAAAAGCATTTTATTATTTAATATGAACGATCAACACTTCGAAATCCCCTAACATGGAATGAAGTACCCTTATCTGGTAACTTTGCTATTGGCAAAGCTTCACTCTCTTTTTTACAAACACATATGCGTTGCTCAGAAGTGATTAATATACGTACACGCCTATTGCTTACCCTTCTGATGTAAGTCTGTCGCCCCCCCATCTAGCACTTTGCTAGCACGCTCTGCTGCGAGCGTGCCACTCTGCTGCCCGTCCCTATTCTAGTATATGGAAAATTAAAAAAATATATCTTGTAATTCCGTGACTTATTTTTAAAAATCTGAATCATCGGAGCTTTCATTTATACTATCATCGCTGCTATCACTTTCATCGCTGCAAATATCAGAATTGCCGTCATTATTGGAGGATTTGTTTGCAGAATCACACAGCACACTCTCCACTTGCGTTGGAGTTGAGTCTCCCAAGAACCATGTAGGTTTTAAGAAACCATTTGATACCAGCCAACCATTATTTTCCGCGCTGAACTTGATACAATTTGGCTCAGTAGCATTTAGCCACATCGAATTAACAAAGATCGTCCGCAATAATTTTTGTTTCAAGGATTTCCAGCATGGTGGAATATGGACGTATGGACGTATGGATGGAATAGGACGAAGTTTACATAAATTGGACAGTATTAGGTGGGGTGCCAGCAAGTACTAGCGGAAGAAGAAGAACGCCTGCTTTTCGGTGGAAATGTCAAATGGGATGGCTTCACTTAGTATATCCAACTGACATTTGAATGAGAAAGAAATGAGTGACACGCTATTTTAAAATCAATCAAAATAGCTTCAGCGGTTAACAATTCCGTCGATTGGCATATCGGGATCTTCACATTCTCTATGACATGTGCAGTTGCCACTATTCAATAAGTTCGAGAAGTGTTCCCTCTGTAATTTAAGTACGCTCTGGATGTCAGTCACCAGATCGCTGTCTTTGCTCTCACAGGAAAACGCCGCGATCTTCTGTAAGCCTCAAACTTTCTGGTAGAATTTTCGGGCGTTGTTCCTATTGGCCAACATCTTAAGCTTCTCGCACTCACCTATTTCGGCCACTCGTTTTTCTTTCTGGTAATATGTCTCTCTTCCTTCTTAGCTCCTAGTAGCGGTCCCAGATGACTCGCGTTGCACCCAATCGCAGCGTGGCTCTATAGCCAGCCTTCCTTCTTTCTGCGGCAGCATGACATTCCTCGTCATACCTCGTCGGGCTCACCGAAATCGGACTCCTTTTTCGGCTGCGGTACATCCGCTACCGTATGTTTCGTTGTGCAGGCAGAATTTTCCTACTGTGACACCAAAAAGTCCTTCCTTACCCACCATGGCGTTGAAATCGTCAAGCACGATTTGTATGCCGTTTCGAGGGCACCGCTCATAGGAAATTTCCCGGTGTTTAAAGAAGGATTCTGTGGTCGGCCTTCTCTTCCGTCGGGGTGTGGGCACAAATGAGCGAGGTGTTGAAAAATCTCGCTTTGATGCGGATTATTGTGAGACGCTCGACCACCGGAGTGAACGACAGTAGTTGGCGACGAAGTCTCTCTCCCACAACAAATCCAACACCGAATTTGCGCTCCTTTGCATGGCAGCTGTAGTAGACGTCGCAAAGTCCTATATTTTGCTTGTGTTGCCCTGGTCATCATCTTACGAGCACATCAACCAGCCGGACAGAGGCATCTTCCCCATTAAGGGACCGAACATTCCAGGTGCATGCCTTCAAATCATAGTCCATAGTTCATTTGCAGAGGAGGTCATCAGTATAGCAAGTTCTCATCCTTGGCTTTGTTCGTGTTTTGGTTGGGGGGATTTTTACCTGGCGGGCCCAAAACGCAGCGCACAAGCAAAAAACGTTACTTATATTTTAATCCATCGGTTTTATATTTATCGCCTGCAGCTAAGGGATTTCCGAAGTTCATCCCGATCATGCCAAAAGTGGTTATATGTAACTAAATATGAGGCGTGTAGGCACATAAAGCGCATAAAGGGTATATTAAAACTATGAAAGCTTCCAGTTATAAATAACGGGCTTTCCAATTGGGCCAGTAAATTATTAAATAAAAATAATTATCGAAAATAATCCAAAGTTATTAAATGGTATAAAAGAATGAAAATTTCTGATATTTGTACATGTCAGCAATATGGGAATGTTGAAAACTCTTGGCCCCTCGCTATTTAAAAATATTAAAATTATTTTTTACCTGAATACATTTGTCTTCATCACTAATAACGACAGCGGCCAATGACCGTAAAAATCAAACCCACCGACCAACGACCAAAGCAGTGGCCCAACAATTCTTTGCTAAGCGTTGAAAGATGAGTAGGACAATGGATTGAGATTAAATGCCGACGACAAGCAGATGAAGCGATAGTCAGCGGCTAAGCAAAGTCAACCACCACAGGTGCTGCGCTGCTGTTCTAGATGCTGCAACGCAACGGCCACTGTGGCGATGAGATCGAGACAATGCAACCATCGATCGAGTGTTGCTCCAGCTACCGCAACTCAACCACCAAAAATTCCCAAGAATTCAACGTGATACCCCATTCCCCACCTCTGCTAGTCATCGCATATGTACTCGTATATGAAGGGTGTTGCAGCAGCAATGTGCTGGAGTGGTGGTATGCCATGTTGCATAGCTGTAGTTGACCATTGTGGAGGAGACAATTCTTTGGAAATTTCACCATTAGCCTTAAAGCTCTTTCACACTACCCTCCTCTGCCCGCCTTCCACCAGGCTTAGCTTAAACTCAGTCGCATCCAATGAACTAGTCGAGCGACCAATGGACCGAATACACGTACAACAAACTCGCTTGGACCATTTTATTTTGCTAAATTATTATGTTAACATGAAAATAATTGAAACAAGAATTCACTTATGCAAGGCAATTTATTTATTTCGCTGTAGCTGCTACTGGTGCTGCTACTGCCGCTGGCGTTACTGTGGCCGTTGTTTCCTGAACTGCCAATGGATAGAGTACTCAATGTTGCTCCAACAGCAACAGTTGGTATTCAGTGCCGCCACCTCTGCTCATCTGTTGCAATTCAATTGATGGCCGAACAAATGTGTTCTGAAGTGGAGCAGATTGGCCATTTAGGGCAAAAAGACGCAGATGCGATGCTTGCGATACCGCCGCAGCCAGCCATTGTTATCGACAAAGTCATACTGTTCGAAAGGCGTTCAAAGACCTTCAAAGTCGGCAACTTAATGCACACGGCCATAGTGGCTAAGATTTCCTGTCTTCGGCCAGCTTTTGCTTGATCATATGCGTTAGTACTGTACGCTTTGTGTTTTTATTGCTCGCACAATGGCTTATTGCAAACGCTTCACTATTTCAGGGCAATTTATTTTTCGTCCCTGTTAATGGCACATCGTGTTATTTTGCTCAACGATTTGTTTTGCTGCTTGTAATTTTTGTTGCTAACACACATCGAGACACTTTGTCCGCTCGCTCGACAGGACGCATGTTGCAACTGCTGCTAAGTACCTAGAAAGTTGCACCTTCTGACTGCATTGCACGACCTTCAAGTGACACGCATGCATATTTTTATATAAATAAATATGTGTGTACATCTTTGCGTGCAATATTGTTTTTGACTTACAGTAAATAACAAATTAGTGAAGAAGCAGAACGGGGTTAAAAAATTGTGTTTAGTGAAGTGGAGTGGATTTGAATTGATTATTCCAATTTTGTGTCAAACTGAGAAGAGCTACATGCAGAGTCCCTAGAACCACTAGCAAGTGGTATAAAAAGTGTTGTAGAAATTAATAAAACAGCGAAAAAAATATATAAAGACTTGTCATGAATTAGCAATGAAGCCAAATATACTGGGTGAACGATATGAAGTGTTATCTATTCAAAACACCAACACCACCAATTTGTGTGAAATTAGTTTTCAAAGCCAAAATTGTTCAAAAATGATTACAATTTCAGCATATATTCACTTTAGCTCGATATGACCACCTTTTGCCTTGACTATAGCCTACAAACGGTCAAAAAATGAGTTGCATGCTGCACGAATATAATCTTGAGGTATTTTGGCCCATTCTCGTATAATCGCTTTTTTCAGCGCATCCATACTGGCATATTTTTTAGTCCTCACCTTGCTCTTCAAAATGGACCAGATGGAATAGTCCATCGGATTTGCGTCTGGCGAATTCGAAAGCCATTATGTGGACGAAACCTCAACACAGTAACACTATGTTGGATTCCGGGACCTGAAGGACATGAGGGAAATGAAATGGCTGACGACCTTGCAAAACAAGGAGCAAATATGCAACTTACTGGTCCTGAGCCTTTCTGTGGACTGACAAAAGGCCACATTAATGAATTCCTTAGGAAATGTGAGGAAAGAAAACTTGCCGCACACTGGCTAAACTGTGCCGGTCAGCGTCAAGCCAAACTATTCCTAAGTCCCAACAAAGGAATATCTGACAAACTTCTCTCACTAAACAGAGTAGATCTGCGTCTTTTAACAGGATACCTTACAGGTCACTGCAGCCTGAGGTACCATCTAAACAATATTGGTCTATCCGAGACCAATGTCTGCCGCTTTTGCGAAATGGACATAGAAAGCTCAGAACATGTGCTTTGTGAATGTCCTGCGTTGGGCAGACAAAGACTTCACCACCTTGGTGGTATCGTAGTATCTCCATGCAATCTTTGGAACAACAAACCCAAAACTGTGCTAAAATTTCTAAAAAGCCTAAAACTCTAGGGTTACAAAATAGGCCTTTCACAATAGATCAGCTCTGGTCGCAGTGCGTAATGGCCTTCTAATAATAATAATAATAATAATGTGGACGAAATGAAATGTGCAACGTGATTTTTTAACCATTCTTGGTTCACACGAGCTTTATGAGACGTTGCCGAGTCCTGTTGGAATGTCGATGGTCTACGACCGAAATGTTTGCGTGTCCACGACTCTAAAGCAGCTTTTAAAACATTTTCCCAATAATAAGTCGCATTCACTTTGACACCAGGCTCGATAAAAACGATTAGAGAGCGTCCATCAGCGATCATTGTGACCATTACTTGCGATGGGAAATTGTTTCGAGTAGCCATACGTAGGCTCAAATTCTCGTATGAGCGTTCGGGCAAATAAACACGATCGTATTGAGTGTATATGAACTGCTCAATTGGGAAATTTTTTTCATCAGAAAACACAATGTTAAGAAATTCGCCACGTTTGTGGAAGCGCAACAACTCCTTTGCTCTTTCGCACCGAACTTTTTTTTTGCTGGGGTGAAAGATCGTTGGAACTTGTAAGCTTTGACCTTGAGCTCATTTTTCAATATGCGTCGAATGCTGTCTTGCGATATTTTCAGTTCTGTGGCCATTTTTCTTCCACTTCGACGTAGATTTCGTTCAAGTCGAGCCTTCACTTTCGGAACCATTTCTGGCCTTGTTGCGGTTTTTTTGGTGCACCTCCATAGCGTTTTGCAATGCTACTAGTATCATTGTAACGCTTTATAGTGCGATACACAAACATTTTATTCACTGTGAGGTGACTGAGCTCACGAACAATGGCTGGTTAAGATTTTCCAGCCAAAATACGCAAATGTTTTTGATGACTTATAAACAATATATTGAACTGTCATTGGAACAATTTTGACATTGATGTCATGAGCTGTTTTACAGATACAAGTAGTGTGAAGTTAATAACACTTCATATCGTTCACCCTCTACAGTGTCTCACCATTTTAGTTCTTCCATTTCTGATTTTATCTTTCAAGATCAAAATTAGAAATTTTCTTCATATTTCGCCCAACAAGGCCAGAGAGGCTTGGGGTGTCCGACAGTCTTCTCGTCATAATCGGATCCTGTTTCTCCCATTAGGGCATAGGGACTCAGTAAATCACCTCCATCTGATTCAATTTTTTGCAAGAAGCTTGATTTCGTTCCAAGTTTTTCCTGGCGTTTCAATTTCCTTCTGGACAGTTGTCCTCCAAGATATTTTTGAACGGCCAACCTCGCGAGCACCTTTGTGGATTCTAATCCAGTGCTTGGCGGCAGTTTTCGTTTGCGTCCTTGCGAAGCGTATGCCCAATCCACCTTCACTTTATCATGTTAACTACCGGCTGGATTTTGCACAGCTCGTATAGATTGTGGTTACTTATGATGCTGGGCCACCAGATCTTCTATATCCTGCGTAAACAATCTGTTCACATATCTTTGAATTTTATTATCCATTCAATTATTTGTGAACCAGGTTTCCGATCCAATCAAGAGTACTTATAGTACATTTGTCTTAAAGATCCGTAATTTTGTATGTACGCTGAGGATGCTCGAAGACCAGGTAGCTCGGAGCTGTGCATACGCCTTATTTATTCTGACGATAACGTCTAGATTCGCTCTATCTTTAGCGGCAATAATACTACCCAAGTAGGTAAAGGTGTCAACGTTCTCAATTTGATTACCATTTAAGAGGAACGGGCGGCTGCTAATGGATTGAATTTTCATGGCTTTCATTTTCTTGTGATTTATTTTAAGCCCTGCATTCAATGAGGTTGAGGACAGTTCGTCAATTTTGTTCTGCATGTCGGTGTGATTGGCGGGGAGAAGGCATACAAGGTGAAGTCCAAATTAAACAAGACTTAGGTAAAATAGAAACGACTGGAGCTTATTTATTCAAAATAGTTCCCCCTGGACTCGATACAAAGCTTTCTAGCGCGAACTAAAAGCTTTTCGAAAGAGGGTTTCAGGTCATTGACCAGAATGTCTTTCAGGATGTCGGTACAAGCCTGTTGGATGGCCTCTGAGAACGCAAAACGTTTTCCTTTCATGGCCAAATGCAAATTTTCCGAATAGGTAGAAATCATAGAGAGCCATATCAGGCAAATACGGTAGGTGTTTGATGGTTAAAATGCGATTTATAGTCGAACAATCAGTCACAAGAGTGGATCGATGTGATGATGCATTATCATCCAATAAGCACCACCTTCATTCTTCGCGGTATTCAGGACGAATTCGACGAATACGATGGAACAAACGCTTCCAAACGCCAAGATAGGCCCGTTGGCACGAACTCCTTGCGGACAATTCCCTTGGAATCGCAAAAACAAATGAACATCGACTTGATTTTTGACTTCTCCAAACGCGATTTTTTGGGTGGTGGCTCGTTTGGGGCCTTCTATTCGGCACTTTCATCATCAGTTACAATGATGTAAGGGAAGTTTTCGTCTTTTCTCGCCTCTTTAAGGCCACCCGGTTGTCTAGAATTTCCAAAAAATCGATTTTTTTTCGATATTTCGAAAGTATAATATCTTAAGAATATACTGTGCAATTTTCATGCGGAAATTCCCTTTATTATAGCTTCTACAGCCCATTAACCAGGTAGAGAGCGGTCCGCGCGCAAACTTTAAACTCATTTATCTCAAAACGACTTTTTTCGTCACGGCGGGGATGAAAAAAAAACTATTCAACCAACTATTAATTTCCTATTTTTTAAACTAAAAAACTAGTGAAAAAACCCGATTTTACGAACTTTTCTAGTTCCGACCATAACTGCACTATTTCTGATTAAGAATCTTCTAGAATTTTGTGTTTCAGATGTCTCGAAATCATCTACGCCGTCCGAGTTCGATTTTTCGAGAGGGTCATCTTCATCGGCATTTTTATAATAATAAATATTATTTCAAAACTAAAAAAAAAAATTTTTTGTATGCTCAATAAACGTACTAATAAGCCCGAAAAGTTGAAACATCGCTTTTTAAATTTTTAATGGCAAAAAAAAAATCGTGAAAATAGGTGAAATTTTCGTGCTCTAGACCACCGGGTACCCTTAATGAGGTCTTTCGAATGTTAAATTCTGAGCAATTTTTGGTCTTCAGTTAACTTGTGCGGAATGAAATGTGTACAGACTTTTCATAAGCCCAAATTATCAGTTCAAATGCGATAAATCGATGTTTTGGCGATATTCAACTACGATTCCATAATTTTCAACGATGATTTCGGTTCATTTTTGATAAATTTACGAAAAATTTCGATGGAGTTTTAGGTGATTATTAATTTTGGGCGACCCGTATCTTCATTGTCATTTATGTCCTCACAACCAACAAGATAGACAATCATCGCCATAAACTTTTTTCATCAATTCAAATGTGTCGGTAAACGTTTTACCGATTTTAAAACAAAAGCTCTTTGTTTGAAACTGATTTTTATACCGATGACACAAACATACTGACACTTTAGACGCAATAACTTCGCTTCCACTGAACCGATTGTCACCAAGCTTTCACTGGAAGTCAGCAAGGGATGTAACTTCCAACGCACTAGCTCATTAAAAAGTTTCCGCCATCAAAAAAAATTTTAAATGACGCCAGTCTTGTTTATTTTGGACTTCATCTTGTATATATATTTCGAATCTTCATCGTTTTTATAAAGTGTGGTTAAGTTTCAAGGGCCGGTGTTGATTTTGAATAAAATACAATTTTTTTAGGAAATTATTGTCATTTCTCTTTATTATCATAATAATAGGTATGGCTCAATTACATACGTATGGAACAAAATATACCGCAGCCTTGGCGGCACACCTCCATCCGATGGTCCAAATTTTCGATGACGCTGAGGCATAATTGAGGTTATATGCCGTTAATGTGCCGAATTATCTCATCCTTTAGCTCTTGAATTGTTGCTGGCTTATCGAAGTACACCTTTGTTTTTCAAATAACCCCAAAGAAAGAAGTCCAACGGTGTCATTGACGTTTAGGTGTGGTTCACATTCAACATCAGCCATTGAAATTTAACCACCCTTTATATAACAATTCATTACCAACACGCACTCTTCTTTCAATCACCAAAACTTCAATGATCCTAAGTGCACTTGTGAATATTAATTTTACTAAAATGTGCGCGTATATAAAAAGTTCAGTCCGAACAGAATTTAGCACTTCCTTATTTGTTATACATAAGAATACGTACAATTTATGTTACTATTTTCTACTTTTTTATTTACAATATTTTATTTCAATTTTTACAATTAATTTTTGTATTTCTAGACCGCATTGCATTGGGCAGCTAAACATGGTAACCAGGATGTCGTCAAACTAATAGCCGGCACGTACAAAGCAGACGTGAATGCTAGAACGGTTTGTATTCATCGGACTCGAAAATAGATATGATTTATCGAACATTTTGAAATAATAATTTTTTCTTTGTTTGTTTCTTTCAAATTGCTGCTTGCCGAATCAACGTGGACAGAATGGCGTAAGTGAATGAAACACCACAGAAATAAGTATGTGGCCACAAGCAATAACCGCCTAAAGCGAAAATCGTACTTTCGAAAAAAATCACTATTTCTGTTTCTTAAGGGGGGACCCTCATTTATCGGGTCAAAAAAATCGATTTTTTGGAAATAATTTTAATCTATTCTACAACTATTTAAGAATATACTTTCAAAATTTCAAGTCGATATCTGTATTTTTGAAGGAGTGACAAAATTTTTAACAGGACGCGACGGGTGGCCTGATCGCCTGTATCCAAAACTTTAAACGCGTTTTTCTCGAAACATCATTTTTCGATTTTGTGTACACAATTGAGAACGCTGTATTGAACCAATCAGGCTTTACAATAGCTCATTTTAAAGATAATTAAATTGTTTTCAATGTGACATTAAGTGTTTTAAAAAAAAAAAAGATTTTCATATTTTTTTGTAATTTTAAAGTCAATTTTTAAGCATTAAAAATCACTTTTAACATAAAACTGGGTAAAAAATATCAATTTCGACATTTTTTTTTAAATCAAAATGTCACACGAAGGTATTATCCTAAAGTTTTAAAAAAAATTTGGTTTTTTTATTTCAGAAAAAAATTCAGAGCGCTAGAATGTGCACAGATAGAATGAGGTGCCATGGACGAGGTGTATATTTCCATACTTAAAATGTTTTTTTTCTTCTCCGAAAATTTTTGTAGACAGTCAAGACATTTATTAAAGTACTTTATGAATTACAAAACGTTTGAAGTTATTTTACCTGAGAAAAAAATTCCCAAAAATGATGCATTTTTCGACCGTCTAAATGAGGGTCCCCCCTTAAGCATGTTGAGCCAATATCTTTTTATTGATAACTTTAAAAGATCTGAAAACACGTTTTTTGGATAATCTTCAGTTCATGGGCACCGTCCTCATATGTTAGACCAATTCCGTGATTTCCATAGTTTTATCGTTTTCAACGTCCATATTACCAGAAGGCAATCATTAGGCGACCGCCGTAGCCGAACGGATTCGTGCATTTCGTACCATTCGGGAGAACGTAGGTTCAAATCTTCGTGCATGAAGCAGCAAAATGATAGAACAAGTTTTTTCTAGGCAGCGATCTAGTGTATTTCTGCTTTGAAAAAACTCCTCATAAAAAACCATTTGCCGTTCGGAATCGGCTTAAAACTGTAGATTCCTCCTAACAGAACTGTACGCGCCAATTATTATTCATTTTTTTAATCGTTGGAATCGCCGCTTCTACTATTCGATACTATTTTGAGACCTTTTGGGGTTTGAAACTTGAATTACTGATTTTTTTTACTGTATAAAAAGTATTACGACAGATAATTATGCTTACAGCTGCGGTTTTCGATATGGGTTCGTTTACGCCTGAACAGCATTGGGGATAATTAAAAATTTACGTAGAAAAAGGCGAATCACCTTCCAAAAAATTACGTTCTAAAGTCATTAGTATTTCACGCACACCTTTGCTTAGATTCGCCAAAAGCGCTGGTACATGATATGTACCCACTTTAAGTGTTCATAGAGGTCGGTCTCCATCTGGTATCATTAGGGACCAAAACGGCTATGCGTGGCTTATTGCCAACCAGGCTAGCCTAACTTAATGTATCAAACATAAACTACGAAAATAATAATAACGTAAACTACCAAAAACAAAATTATAAAGAAATATAAAAAATATTGCAATTTTTGAATAGAAGGTAGAAAGTGGGTGACAAAAAAAAATTTTTAAAACAACAAATTTACGAAATTAACTTTTAAGGGGGGAAATCGGTTTAGAAGGCCGAAGTTTTTATGTTTTTCGTGAATTTTTTTAACAAGGAAGGAATAATTAAAAATTGTTTAAACTTAGAGGGTATTTTATTCATATTTTTAAGTACACTTTTAAATTTTTTCAAGCCAGTTCCGCTGAAAATAGTGGCGTTAGAGCTCGCAACCATAGACGATCGCCATCCGAGTATCTTGCTGGTGGGCATTCCTGAAGTTGCAATTTTTTTCTGTAATCAACAACAATTTTTTTTTTCATTCACAACATGTTTCCTAAGAATATGAACCTAATTTTGATAAAATAATATTGAAAAGTGCATGTTTTTGAGGCGCTTGAACACAATGTCATTTTTTCATACCATATTTTTTCATCTATTTTGCTTTAAAAAAATATGTTTAATAATAATATAATCCAAGAATAAGGTTCATATAAATTAAAATTGAATAGAGAACACTCTCCAAAAATTTCATAACGATTGGTCGATAACTTTTTGAGCTAGAGTGCCCACCAGTTGAAAAATGTCGTTTCGAGAAAAACGCCGTTCTAACTACCGCGTGCTACGGTGCCAAACCGACGGGCGGTCACTTAAGTGCTCATAGAATCGGGAATAATGCGAATTTCCTTTTAAAATTTTTACCACATAATCTTGAGTAGTTATACTAACAATTTATGCCATAAAAAAATTTCGATTTTTTGCTTAGTCTAAACTGGTTTCCCCCCTTTAGGGGTTATATACAGTTAGAAGGCCGAAAAAAATCGAGTTTTATAGATTTTTTTCTGAGAAAACTTTTAAATTTCTTGATCTAAAAATGTGTACACATATTATGTTATCTTTTAACTGTATTTTAAGACTTAGTATTATTAAAAATATTTATTTGGAAAGAAGCTATAGCTGATCTCCGGGAGCTCCTGTCAAAAAAGACGTTTTGCGGTGATCACTAAATCTCTGAACTGGATCCTCTGAAACAAAAAAAACCAAACAGATTTCGTTAAAGTAATGTTAAATCTAGTAATCAAACGAAGCAATAAGCTAAGTAAATTTTTTTGAGAAAATGGCGGTTTCTGAAAAACAAAATCGATTTTTTACCAAAATTTCGGCCTTAAATTGTTTATACAAAAATATTTATCGTTGAGAAAAAATCTTCGATTAATTAATCACAAATTAAGAGAACACAATTACATTATCTCCTTCCACTGACTTGGGTAGTTGAAAACTCATTGTTCCCCGACGCATCCTCAAATTCACTTATTCTTTACTTTTAATAATAAATATTTATATAAATACTGATAAAATTATTAGTTTGAAACCTCAACCTTGCGCTAACTTTAATATTCACCTTCTTCATTTTTATATTTCCCACCTATTTGAATATAAATTTCTGCAAAATTTGTGTATCGCGGCATTAACGTAAAATCCGAACTGTTTCCGTCAATTGTTTTCAGTGCCTTATTTCTGGTAGCCCGCCATTTCAGCTCAGAAATCTTTTAGTACTGCCAAGTACACAAACGAGTTCCTGAACGCGGCGTCACATTAAATGAGAGAGTTGCGCATCTAATCATCTATTGGCCTCTTGTATTCGTCATTTCCCCGTTCACATAGAGACAGCTCGATTAACTTGACGCAAAATTTGAAAGCGAAAGCAACAACAAAGTTATCGAGTAAGATTCCCCGCTAGCGAGTATGGCTATAGCTCATTAGGCCGCACTGCCTTACCAGCGCATGTAATTTAATGCAGCTCTCTTCCCGCCTTGCCGACATATGTTTTATTTGCTTCATCTATTCGCGAAAAAAGAGGCCTTATGTTTTCTTTGCTGAAAAATTAGGTTAATCGCATCGGCTACTGTAAGACCAGTCAAGGAAGTAATTTTAATGAAAAAGTGTTGCAAAAGTAGCCGTAAGGAATGTACATACTTTCAAATAAAGAACCTGCCTTGAAAAACCAATCATTAGTGTCTTACTTATAACTATCCAAAGTTTCAAACGTAGATGACCCATTTTCTTGTATACTACTGTGGGCAAAAAGTAAGGTGAATTTATTTGTCAAACTTCGCGGGATTAAAATATCGCTCAACTTTCATGTGAATGTCATTATCAGTAATATATTTACGCTTGTGTTTACCAAAAATGTTTATAACTGGTACAAAGACTTCAAAGAGGGTCGAGAACGTGTTGATGACTTTGAGCGCTCCGGACGACCATCGACGTCAACAGATGACCCACACGTCAATAAAGTGAAGGAGTTAGTGCTCAAAAATCGTCGGTTGACTGTTAAAGACCTTACTGATATGATCGGAATATCAGAAGGATCTGTGAAAATCATTTTGAAAGACCATTTGGGCCTACGAAAAGTCAAATTCATTTGGTACCGAAAACTCTCAATTTCTTGGAAAAAAGTCGTCGCGTTGATGTGTGTGAAACAATGCTTTCAGACTATCAGGACAAGCTCAAATGCATCATTACGGGAGATGAGACTTGGATTTATGCTTACGGCCCTGAAACAACCGACCAATCAAGCGAATATCGTGGTAAAGGCGAGGCCAGACCGAAAAGAGCACGTCAAAGTCGTTCAAAAATAAAGGTCATGATGACAGTTTTTTTCGATTTTCGTGGTGTGGTGCACTATAAATTCCTTCCACCTGGCCAAACTGTTAATAAGGAATATTATTTGAGCGTTATGCGTCGTTTACATGAAGCAATTCGTCTAAAAAGACCAGAATTATGGGCCAACAACTCTTAGTTTTTGCATCACGATAATGCACCGTCTCACACGGCACTCGTTCTTCGTGACCATTTCGCCAAAAATTCCACGCATATCGTTCCGCAACCACCGTATTCGCCTGATTTGGCTCCGTGTGGCTTCTGGCTATTCCCAAAACTCAATAGACCACTCCGGGGAACGCGTTTCGAGTCGATTGAGGAGATAAAAGCTGAATCGAAGAAGGTGCTGATGGCTATACCGGAAATGGACTATTTGGCATGTTTCGGGGATTGGAAAAATCGTTGGCATAGGTGTATTTCATCGAGAGGGGATTATTTTGAAGGGGATGAAATTGATTTACAAGAATAAATAAAGATTTTTCATTTTACAACCAAATTCACCGTACTTTTTGCCCACAGTAGTACAAGAAAAAACTTTCGACTTAGACTAAGCGGTTATTGTTTGTAATCACAAAAATATTAAAAAATTGTGAGAGTACTAAATATTTCCATTGTAAGATAAGTTTATAATTTATTATAAATGTATATGTATATGTTTGCATGTCATTATCTACTTAAATATTAAAATCGACAAAATGTTCATTCCTACTGAAATCAGTTTACATATAGTACCAATGCATACATCCATAGCTGCATACATACATGAATATTTTGTATGTGTGTAAGTATTTTACACTGCAATATATAATATTATGAATTCATGCAAAATGAAGTCACATTTTATTATTTCACAGCAAGTACGCTTCGATGTCTTCGATTTTAAAACATGCCAAAAAAAAACAGAGTACAATTTTCAATTGAAATGTTGCGCCTGTCAGTCACTTTCCTTTGCATTTTATCGACAAATGTGACATATGCTGTGCGATCCTGTACATACTACCTATAAATGGGCAGGATGTCGTCACAACCCTTTTTGCTACTCACACCTCCCAGGAGGCATTTTAAAAACAAAAAATCTTCACACTTTCGATATGCCAGTCTATATTTGCGTATTTGACTGTGTGTGCATGCAGTGCATATTTGCCTTCTGCCACTTGTAAAATTTCGTATTCGCTGTGAAATTGAATATAACGAAAATCATGTAACAGATTTCAAATTGCTACAACAAATGAAATGAAATGTTACACAACAGCAGCCGAGACAATGTCAATTTCGGTGAAATTTTAAAATGCTACATACTTGATTGACAATTTCTTTCCGAAGATAAGTCACACACACGCACACATATGCAAGTATATATATATTCACATATCCATATTTATCTACATGTATGTATGGATGTGCGCATATTTGTTATACCACATACAGAATAAGTTGCAAATTCGTAGCGCTTCTCAAAAATTTATTCCGGCTGCCTGTTGGACGTGTTACACTTTAAATTTGTCAGCTTTTTAATTTGATTTGTTGTTGGTTGTTTTGTCATTTGTAATTTCAAGCCTTTTGCTTGATGGTAGGTTCTTGTGGTTTTTAATTGTTCTTAATGTTTCTTCTTTATAGGGCTACACTCCCTTACATGTATCCATGCAATTTGGACGCAATGATGTTTTTGAGCTGCTCGTCAATGTTTACAGTAAGTTTTTGAAAATTTATTAATTACAAATTCCATAATTACACAAGTGAATATAGTACAGCAAATTTATACAGTGGTCACAGAATTTATTCGTACACTCACAGGTTTATAAACAAATACACTAGATACTTAGCACGATTTATACAAAAAAAGAGGTTGTCTGTAAAGTCGGTTTACTGACGATAGTTTAACGTGATAACGTCATAAGAAAATACTTATTGAATGGTTGCATTTTTCAAAAGAAAATTTTAATTTTATTTGTTTGATAGATATTTTGTATGGATATAGAGAATGAGTTAACATTAACATAACATAATATACTTTACAAACATAACATAACATAACATAACATAACATAACATAACATATCATAACATAACATAACATAACATAATATAACATAACATAACATAACATAACATAACATAATATAACATCACATAACATAACATAACATAATATAACATCACATAACATAACATAACATAACATAACATAACATAACATAACATAACATAACATAACATAACATAATATAACATCACATAACATAACATAACATAATATAACATCACATAACATAACATAACATAACATAACATAACATAACATAACATAACATAACATAACATAACATAACATAACATAACATAACATAACATAACATAACATTACATAACATAACATAACATAACATAATATAACATCACATAACGTAACATAACATAACATAACATAACATAATATAACATCACATAACATAACATAACATAACATAACATAATATAACATAACATAACATAACATAACATAACATAACATAACATAACATAACATAACATAACATAACATAACATAACATAACATAACATGACATAACATAACATAACATAACATAACATAACATAACATAACATAACATAATATAACATAACATAACATAACATAACATAACATAACATAACATAACATAACATAACATAACATAGCATAACATTACATAACATAATATAACATAGCATAACATTACATAACATAACATAACATAACATAATATGCTGTTCAAGCAAGGTAACGACGCATGAGCAAGATAACGACGCATTTTTTGGTGCGTGCAGCTGGCTACATAGAATTATAAGACGTTATCACGTCAAAAAATAATAATAACATTACAACAACAGGTATTATTAACAAACTTGGTTTTATTTTAAATTCTTCAAGTAAATCAAATTAATAATAATCAATAAGAAGGCATATGCAAATACAAATACGTGAATTTATATATGTACATATGCGCATATACATACACATATACGCTCACTTAAGTAGGAGAGAGCAAGATGTCGAACGTTGCCGTTCGTTTGCTTTGTTTGCTTTGTCGTTCGCTCCGCGCTTTCGCTTGCAGTTCATTCAAGGTAACGGCAATGAGCAAGGTAACGACAAATAAGCAAGGTAACGGCAATGAGCAAGGTAACGACACATTTTTTCGTGCGTGCAGCCTGTTAAATTGAATTATAAGACGTTATCACGTCAAAACCCAAATTTTAATATATACGAGATGTGTTCAAAAAGTATCGCGAAAAAGTATTACTAATGCCAATTACTAATGACAAGTTCGGCCATTTTGAATATTCAGTTAATTGTTGACAGCTGCTTTGCATGCACGTGTTTCAGCTCGTCTTCGATTTTTACCTATTCAAAAAGATGGATCAAAGAACCTGTATCAAATTTTGTGTGAAAAACGAAATTAAGTGCGCGGATGCATTCCGAATGTTGACTGTGTCATACGGAGAAGCTGATTTGGACCAAAGCAGCTTTTATCGGTGGTACAAAAAGTTCTCAGAAGGCCGAGAAGATGTGAACGACGAAAAGCGTACCGGACGCCCGAACACTTCATAACAGACGAAAAAATTGATGAAGTGAAGAAAATGGTACTGGCCAATCATCGAATCACAGTTAAAGAAGTTGCTGAGGACCTACACATATCGATTGACACTTGCCATTCGATTTTTTTCAATGATTTGGGCATGAGACGGGTCACCGCAAAATTCGTACCAAAACTGCTCTATTTCGACCAAAAGCAGCAACGCATGAACATTGCTAATGAGATGTTGGACTCTGTCCGCGACGACCCAAATTTGCTCCAGAGGGTCATAACTGGTGACGAATCGTGGGTTTATGATTATGACGTGGAAACCAAAGCTCAATCATCTCAATGGAAGCTGTCGCACGAACCAAGACCGAAAAAAGCGCGCCAAGTTCGGTCGAATGTAAAAGTTTTGCTTACCGTTTTCTTCGATTGCAGGGGTGTAGTGCATCATGAGTTCTTGCCACAGGGTAAAACAGTCAATAAGGCATATTACCTGCAAGTTATGCTCAATTTGCGCGAAGAAATCCGCTAGAAACGCCCGAATTTGTAGAAGAACAAAAATTTGCATTGCATCACGATAACGCCCCTACTCGCACATCGTTGCTTGTGCGCGATGTTTGGCTAAAAACAACACACTAATGATGCCACAGCCACTTTAGTCCACAGATCTGTCGCCCTGTGACCTTTTCTTGTTCCCGAAACTGAAGAGGCCCATGAAAGGACGACGCTACGCTACGATTGGCGAGATAAAGACTGGCATCGAAGGAGGAGCTGATCAAGATCAAAAAAATGATTTTTTGAAGTGCTTCGAAGATTGAAACAAACGTTGGCACATGGGGATTTCTTTGAAGGGGATAAAATAGATGAATAACTAAATAATTTTTGAAAAAAAAAACACAAAATTCACGATATTTTTTGAACACACCTCGTATATTCGTAAAAAATAACATTTTTATTCAATATTTAACACGTTCACGCCGGCGCGTACCACCGGTGGCTCGCACAAATCTGCTTCATGAGGCGGCGTGTACCAGCGGTGGCCCGCACAAGATTGCGTCTTTAGGCAGCGCGTACCACCAATGGTACTTTATTAAACGGTACCTATGAGATGAGAAGCCATAAACGACTACCCTTATGAAAAAATTTCGTTTTATATAACCTGCAATCGCTTCCGATAGAGCGAAAAGATGTAAACGTTGCCGTCTGTAGGCGAAGACCATGAATAACAGCGCCGGCGGGAACGTGTTAAGGAACAAAAACTTCCAAATTCATCTCTGGAATTAGAGAACTTTAGGTAATAACGAAATAAGGCACTATTTTATGCAAAAATATTTTTCGTACATAGAATATATTATAAAAAAAATAATAGAAACAACGAGTATTAAGTACTTTGTTGGCCCACCTTTAGCTTTAATAACTGCTTCCAAACGTCGATGCATACTTTTTACCAATACCTTGCTTTCAATAGCTGCAATTTTCTCCCACTCAACACTTACCATAGAGCTATCTTTCGTGACGCCTTTGATGTTATTTTATGCTTTCTGATTCTTCTCTCTCAGGCCTCCCTGACAAGCTCAATGGGGTTCAGATCCGGTGTTTGAGGTGGAGTTTAAAACTGCTTGAAGTGGTAAATAAGCCATTCTTGCACGAGATAAGATGAGTGTTTTGGGTCATTGTCTTGTTGAAATAAGAACCCTTTAGCATCCAGTCCAAGTTTAACGGCACTATCATGCAAATTATTCTTCAAAATTTTTAAATACAAATGTTTACCCATTTTAACATCATTACAAACCATTTTACCTACTCCAGATGCAGCTATGCAGCCCCAAACCATTGCATTTGCTCCTCCATGCTTAACGGTAGGAATACGATTTCTTTCATCCAGTTCTGTATTTTCTTTTCGCCAAACTTTTGGAGGGTCATCTGATCCGAAAACATTAAATTTCGACTCATCACTGAATATTACGCTTTCCCAAAGCGACTCTGGATCATTTATATAGCGTTTGGGGAATTCCAATCTCTTATTTCTGTTAATACAGGGTGGCTGATGAATTTTGCTACATTAAGAAACTCAAATAACTTTTTTTTTAGTGTATAAAATTCATTTATTTTTTTTTTTCAAGTTGAAGGTCATTAAATTTTATTAAATGTAGCTTAACTAGTTTTAAAAATAATTGAATTTAAATGCCCCCCATGCTCGTTGACACAAGTGCGGCATCTTAGTAAAAAGTTGTTCATTGCTGCTTTGAGAGTTGCGACAGGAATAGCCGCAATTGTTGCCCGAATGGATTGTTTTAGTTCATCCAAATTTGTTGGCTTTGTTTTATAAGCTTCTTGTTTACATAAACCCCACAAGAAAAAGTCAGGTGCAGTAAGGTCAGGCGACCTGGGGGGCCAACGAAATTCGGAGTTTCTTGAAATCAGTTTATTGGGAAATTTTCGTCGCAACTCTGTCATAACAGTCTGGGCTATGTGAGACGTTGCCCCATCTTGTTGAAACCACACAGAGTTGAAAGGAATTCTCTTTCGGCGTAGTTCTGGATAGAAAAATTCTTTCAGCATTTTCAAATAACGGTCTCCAGTAACCGTAACGGTGTGACCATTTTCTTCAAAAAAATAAGGCCCGACAATACAGCGTGAAGAAACCGCACACCACACTGTCACGCGAAGAAGATGCAATTCCGTCTCGTGGAGTATCTGTGGGTTAGAAGTACTCCATATTCGACAATTTTGTTTGTTCACATTGCCGTTTAAATCGAAATGGGCCTCATCAGACATGAAAAGGCAGTTTAACATGTTTTGGTCTTCTTCCACCATTTGCAGGATCTTCTGGCAAAATTCCTAGCGAATCGGCAAGTCTGCTGCATTCAGTTTGTTAACCATTTGAATTTTGTAGGGAAATAAGTCTAAATCTTTGTGCATTATTGTTTGCAAAGACTGTCGGCTGACACCAAGTTGAGCAGATAAGCTTCTTGTTGAAACCCTTGGATTGCTTTGTATAGCTACAGCTACAGCAGCGATCGTTTCCTTCGTCCTAACTGGTGGGTTTCGATGATAAGGCCTTCTTGCGACTGTTCCTTGCTCAGCAAAATTATTCACCAGTCTCATTATGGTCCATCTGCTCGGGGGATCGCCGCCAAACATCCGCCTGTACTCTCTCTGTACCAAAACTACGGACTCCAGTGTGTGATAGCGGCGGACTATCCAAATTCTTGTTTGCGTGTCCCAGTTATCCATTTTAATAAATTTTAAAGATCAATCTGCAAATTAAAACAAAAATGGAACAGATAACTTAAAAGGAAAAAAGTTATTCAATTTTTTTTTGGTAGCGGCTTTCATCAGCCACCCTGTATCTGAAATGTAGGGCTTGCGGCAATAACGGACTGTTTGTGGGTCGCCCTCGGCAGACGATGGCAAACCTCCGAGTATATGACTCCCATGAAAAAGCTCCTTATAAAAAATATCTGCCGTTCGGAGTCGGCTTGAAACTGTAGGTCCCTCCATTTCTGTAAAATGTCAAGACGCGCACCAGAAATTGGAGGAGGAGGCGCATTTTTATACAAGGCGGTGCAAAATTAATTACTCTAGCGAAAAATTAATAATTTTAACATATGGGGTTGTACGTCAATCATATCTGGCACTTGCTAGCTCGACAACTGCAGACAAAGAAGCAATTGAGCGCGTAAAGGTTAAAATAAAAATTTGCATCACTCAAAATTATTGTGTTTTTTTTTTAATAAAAAAGTTACTGAAAGACAAAATTTATGATTAATTTTGTGCCACATTGCATCGGTTGTTTTCTAAGAGCTTGAGAGCTTAAAATGATAATAAAAATAAAAAAAATATTGTTGGAATAAATTTTTTGTTTTCTAATCTGGAAGTTAATTTCATGGCATTTATTTTTTGATATCCGGCATATGTCCGCCGCGGCTATGTGGTGGTGGCTTAAATATATCAATAAATCGATTGTTAAGCGCGCTGTGTGGCAATTTGCGCCGCCTTGTTGGAATCAAATGTAGTCGATATTGAACTGATTCATTTTTGGAAACAAAAATTCAGTCAGCATGGCTCAACAGCGCTCTCTATTCACCGTAACGGCAGCTCCTTCCTCATTTCGAAAGAATGAAGAACCGTTGATACCGCCAGTGCTCTATGAGCTTCGCAAACAGATTCACTTATCATCTGTTACAAAGTAAATTTCCATAATTTGAAATATTGTTGTGGCGTTAAATGATTCAGGAAGACTTGCCAAGCCTTATTGAACAGAAATGTCAAAACAGTTTGCCATTCTCCACTATCAAACCATAGTTATCGATATCGATAGTTCTCATGCAGATAAAAAAAAAACACCCAATGAACACGTACCTATGTACAATATCTACATACAATTTTGATTCATTAAAATTATTTAAAATGAAGAAGTTATACCTACATTAAAATAATATAATTTTTTTTTTATTTTAATCATTTAAAATACTACATATTTTTGCTCCGGAAAAATTATTTTTTCGAAAAATTTTCAAAATTGAAAATTTACATAGAGAGTAATATCATAAAAAAGGTGTGTGCAAAATTTCAGGGAGATCGATCAATAACTTTTCGAGTTATCGTGTACGCCAATTCGAAAAATATACAATAGTTTTGAGAAAACGCGTTTAAAGTCGGCAACGTAACTATACCTCTCACTGCGCTCGAACGCAAAGAATAGAGTCGTCACGTTGACGGTCTATAAAATAACAAATACTTAAATTTACGTTCTAAAAATTTTTTGACATATTCTTAAAGGATTATATTAACATTTTATGAAAAAAAAATTTTTTTCGAAATTTTACAAGCATCTTAATAAGCTTCCTCTTAATAAAATTGAATTCCTTGCATGACACAGGAACGTTGCATATTTTTGATATGAGATTGGTTTCCGATGTATTTTCGTAGCCTGAACAGGATTCTGGCATTCAACAGCTCCAAAGTTTTGAGATTGATGGCCTCAACTCAACTGTTTAATTTTGAGTCCGCATTTTAAATTTTGGAAAATTAGCCTTGAATTTTTAATCAGCAACCCCAAAATGGTTCAAGTAGTCATTTTTATGAGCTTAACTTATTATAATTTGCGATTTGATCTTTGGCAAAAGTATAGCTTTCTTACTGTCGAAAATGCGACCATTATTGGGCGCCTTTTAAATCTTTTGGTCATTGGTGTCGGTCTTTACAGTCTTTTAAATCGGCATCATAAAATTTTCATTTGCACGATTGCTTCTTTACTTTGTCATTTCCAATAGTAAATTGCCGTCTCTATCGAAGTTATCAAGGAAGATATTTATAGAGAACTCCACTATTTTCAATCACCTTCACCTATCTATACAAAATAATTGCCGAACATCAAAAAAGTATCAGACAAGCATTTGCAATATCATTGCCAAAGTTTATAAGTGCTGCAATACAGATGATCTTATTGTGTGGCTCGAACAAGTCCATAAGCTTTAATTTGAGTACAAGTTGAAGTCTCTAGCATGTCTGGTTTTTGAGAAAAGGTGAGGTAAAAACACGCAATAACACGGTTTTATGGACTTTTGTTCTTAATTTTCTAAAACCCATGACGTGAAAGGTACTTTTGGACCCCATAATCATATTCGGTGCACACAAAACTATTTACATTGGAAAATAGCACCGTGTCATAAAAAAGTGAACTTTATAGACCTGTTTAACTTGTTCCAGGATTCATATAATAACAACGAGCCCCGTGATTTTTCGTACTTAGAAACCACCGACATTTCTATATCTAAGGGTTAGCATCTTTAGTAAATATACCACCTTAATTAAATAGTTCCCGGCACATCCACCAGGTGACACTCTAAGTCAACTGATTTGAGTTTTGTTTTTTTTCTTTTAAGTTGCCACATTTTTGGTCAACATTCCTACCAAATTTTATCGCGCCTGCTTGACATTTGTAAAAGTTACACCGTCTTGAGTTAATCTATATTACATCTGCAGTTGTTTCCGATTTTTTACAGTTTTGAAAATGGTTTTTGAATTTGCAACAAGGAGTTTGTATTAAATTTTGCGTTAAAATGGATTCATTGGTGTAAAAACCTTAGAAATGTTGAGAAACTGTTTTGGTAATGTTACTCTAAAGAAAACAGCCGTTGAGTCCATCCAGTAAGGCAACGCTAGTGACAGGCCTTTGACATCGAAAACTGATTAAAACATCAAAAAAAGTGATGTTCAAGTGCCATCAGAGAGCTGGCAGAGAACTTAAACATTTCTTATGGACCCGTTCAGGACGTCGTAGTTAATGGTTTGAGTTTCGCCGTGTTGCTGCAAAGATGGTCCCAATGGACCCGAATTTCATGATATCACAAAAGACACGATTTCCAAGGCTCAATCCGGCTCAATATTCGTCAAACGCATCACTACGGGAGACGAGACGTAGGTTTATAAGTATGACACGCAATCCAGGCATCAGAGTGAGTGAAGAGCTCCGAATGAACTAAGAAAACACATCGTTTTACGGTATTGTGCACCACGAATTTTTTTAATGAGACGTTTGCATGAAGCATTTTGCAAAAAAAGAAGGGATTTTGCATCACTATTTTTTTAATGAGACATTTGCATGAAGCATTTCGCAAAAAAAGAATGGATTTTCGGAAAACAACTCGTAGATGTTGCTCCATGATAACGCATCGTCGCACAGTGCCATCATTATCCCCGAATTTTTTACCAAGAACTGAACGAATACCATCCAACAAGCATCGACTACACCTTATATGGCTCCCTGCGTTTTTTTTCGCTTTGATCGAGTCAAAAAACCACTACGGGGAATGCTTTTTAACAGCGGAAAGGAAGTAACAGAAAAATCAAAGACGGCTCTGACGGATATACCACAAATAGAGTTCCATAAATCTTTCGAGAGCTGGATTAAACGCTGGCATAAGTGCGTTACAGTTGTTCGGGAGTACTTTGAAGACGATAGCTAACATAATTTTTGAGGAATAAACTTGTATTTTTAATTTTCTGTATATATTCCGGGAGCATTTTGATCCCGGTGATATATCCACTGCGAAGCCAGTCGAAGCAGCCACATGAATGAAATGCTTGCTCTTTCGAATAAAGCAAAAATATACCGAAAGAAATAGAAAATGTTCGACTATATGGACCACCCTGCATATTCACTTTTGAGCGAAAACGTTTTCAGTTTCGGACGATTAACTGCCGCCAGATACACTTTGGACTTTAAAGTTAAATAAACGATAACTTAGCCTTATCGCCCGCCAATCTATTTTATCTACCTACCAGACTGTAATTTCTATTTAACTACACTTTTTCTACTAAATTTGTCTATCTGCGGTGATATCTATAATTATTTCCAATCGAACCAATCGATTGTTTTTCGGCAGCATTTCTTTTTTATTACCCGCATACTGTATACCTCCTGCCATGTACATACTTACATACATACATACGAGTGCATATGCCCGTACATTATTATTATTTTTTTAATTTATTTGCTCAATTGAATTGTGTGATAACTAAAAACGTAGTTCATTGTTGTTGTTCTCTATAAATGAGAATCCTTTTAATTGCTCAATTATGGTTTCAATATTTACATAGTAGTTGACTGTGATTTTCGGTGATTATTCAACGATATCAGTTCAAGATATGGTGCACCGTTGGGGCACATGAGTATTAAAATATAATTTTGGGAGCAAGTTGATATTGACATAGAAGCGTCAATGGTTGGTAGTTTTTGTTATTGTAGTAGTTTTCGGTTATTGGTTGTTTGACGAATTTATTGTGTTTATGTTCTATGGCGGCATATTCAAACGATTATCATCGATCAAGGAAGTTGAAAAGATAAGCGTAAAATCAACAGAGCCCGCTCATACAAAGCGTTCCCAAGCGAATGCCATACATATTATGTACATACGCACATAGATCTCAGTTCTTATTAGTTATATTATTTTTTCTTATCCCAAATATTCCGATTTCATTTTAGTTAACGAATTACCTTTCATTTTTGCACCCCATAGAAGCCAATCGTGATCTAGTGGACTGGAGTGGCAATAAGCCATTGGACTACAGCAAACAAAGCACCAGCGTTTCGCCATCAACCTTCAGCAGTGAGTACTACAGTGATTTCTATGCGCATGAAATTGAGCCTTACAATAACAACTGGGCGCGCTCGCTATTGAAGGGTGCCAGCGGTGGCACTGTACGCAGCAAAAAATACGCTTCGAAAGCCTACTCGACAATGACACCCAGCAGTAAGACCAGCGTGACGCGGGCGCAATCAGTTATGACAGCGACAGCGCCTACTTCACGGCAGCGTCCCAAAAAGGCAATGGCCATGTCCTTATTCTCACCCGAGCAAGATCTTTCCAAGCGATCTGAGGCAATGTCGCCACCCGCAACACCACTAAATATGCAACTAAATAAAAGCAATGATAGCCTAACGCCTGGTACACCAGCGCGTCGAGCTAGCGATGATGGCGTCTCGATTTCTAGCGCTGGTAGTGCGAAAAGTGAGGAAAATGGTGTTGGCATTGCAATGGGCAAATTTGCAGAGCAAAGTGCCAAAGATACGCCAAAGAAAAGTACTCAACGACGTAAAGAGAGTTTCTTGCGTAAAACGCTGCGTGCCGCCGTCGCTGGCAACCGAAATACCAACGAGCATGTGACTAATCCATCACTTGTGGAATAATAATATTGCATCATATGCTTAATATAAAGTATATAAATAATATTGGCAATACCTTACTTCTTTTTACTGCTATTTAACATGTTTTAACTAATTTTCAATTTTTATTTTATCTAGTTTTTCGATTTAATTTTTACTTTTATTTCGTTTGTTACATACATGCACATCTATTCAAATATATATATACATATAAGTAAATATACCAAAAAATAACAATTTTATTCAATATAATCACAAAACATTTTTAGCTAACCCGAATTTATTTTCTGGACTTTTCAGTTTCATACATTTAAGGGGTAACACCACTGTACACGCGTTAAATAAACACGATTTTTAAAGAATTTTTTTGTATAGAAGGAAAGGGGAAACAATCACTCTGATTTGGGAAGTTATTACTTATATACTAAAATACAAAACTACAAAGTTTGATCGAAAAATTTTACAAAATGGCGGCATTGGAGACATTTTTGTAATGTGGTTTCTCTTGAAAGAGCTCCGCGGCACGCAGCACAGAGGGTGCAAATTTTGATCTGGGACAAAGAAACATTTTTTTCTTAATCTAGATAAGAATAGCTAGAGAAACACGTAGGGGATTTAAAAAATATTTATTTTTGTGGAATTAGCAAGCATTTGAAGGAAAAAACTCTATTTTGGACTAAAAAAACGGCACTTAAATAATTATAACAATCGTTTAAATTAATCTATCGAAAATCTCCTACGCTCTTCTCTTAAGAAGGTTATTATACAGACGTAGTGAAAAACCTGATTAAAAATATTTAAAATTGTTTGAGTTATGCTGCGTGCCAATTTCAGAAAACGTGTTTTGAGAAAAACGCGTTTAAAGTTTGGAAATTTGGAGAAGTCGTTAGGTAGCAGTCACTAACACTTGGTTAAAAGCTTAAAATATTTATGAAATAGACTTCGGTAACGTATAAAACTTTTTGTTCTGTATTTTAAAAGGTTCAAAGAATTTTTTAAGCTTTAAAAAAAAAATCAATTTTTTGAAATTTCTACAGTGGTGTTACCCCTTAAAACTTTATTTGCCTAGATATTTATTCATTATAATTTTTTAATATACTAAATCTGAAACTGTTACTAAAAAAATGCCTTTATAAAATAGTAGCAAATATACCCCGCTTTTGTAGTGAACTATTTATGTAACTTTGCTGTTTCACTTTTTTATTTGCAATCCTTTACCGCTATATACATGGACTGAAAAGTCCCGAGCCTTCTTTTTCGTTCAAAATTACCTTTACTCATCAACGTACTTTTCATCAAGAACAACGCAATCATTCCAGCGCCGCTCTAACATTTCAATACCACTTTTGTAGAACGATTGAACTTTTGCCTCTCAAAATAGACTTGAGTTTCAGCGATAAACTCTTCATTCGAGCGAAATTTCTTACCGGCGAGCATTTTTTTCCGGGCCTGCGAACAGCCAGTAGTCGCTGGAAGCCAATTCTGGCGAATACGGTAGATGTGGAACCAATTCGAGGTTGAATTCATGTATGAAAGTTTGCCATTGTTTTGATTGACTTATGACACAGTGGGTTGTTTGTCTTGATGACACAAAATTTTTTTCTATGCCATATGCGGACGTTTCTTTGCACTTTCTTTGCCTTGAAATACTCCAAAAACGCTATAAAATATTCACTGTTGATGGTATTTCCCTTCTCAAGATAATCGATGAATATAACACCATACACCGAAAGGACCCGGATTTATATCCGGCCAAGGACTGTCACTTCAGCAGCATTCCCCATACATGTATATGTTTATGCTGCTACAACAACAACAGCACCACTTCTTCCTCTTATTTGACGCGATAACCGCTTACGCGATTTTGGCCGAGTTTAACAAACACGTTTCTTTCTCGTTCTAACCTGCGCCAATTGGGCACACCAAGTAAAGCCAAGTCCTTCTCCACCTGAACTTTTTAACGCAGAGGAGGCTTTCCTCTTCCTCTACTACCACCAGCTAGTACCGCATCAAATACTTTCAGAGCCGGAGCGTTTGTATCCATTCTTACGACATGACCCAGCCAACGTAGCCGCTGGATCTTTATTCGCTGCGCTATGTCTATGTCGTCGTAAAGCTCATACAGCTCATTGTTTCATCGCTTGCGATATTCGCCGTTGCCAATGTGCAAAAGTCCAAAAATCTTGCGCAGAATCTTTATCTCAAACGCTCCAAGCGTCGCCTCATCGGATGTTGTCATCGTTCACGCTTCAGCGCCATACGTTAGGAGGGGTATGATGAGAGTCTTTACTACTCAATTGCCTACTTAGTCCAAAGTAGCACTTGTTGGCAAGAGAGATTCTACGTTGGATTTCAAGGCTGACATTGTTATCGGTGTTAATGCTGGTTCCTAAGTATACGAAGTCTTTTACAACCTCGAAATCATAACTGTCAACAGTGACGTAGGTGCCGATACGCGAGTGCGCCGTCTGTTTGTTTGATGACAGGAAGTACTTCGTTTTGCCCTCGTTCACAACAACACCACGCACATCCCAAAATACCGAGGCCATAACCTTTCTAGCCGATTTTTGTGCTTTCGGGTGCTTTGGTCAAGGTTCACCAGTTGCTGTCGACTCAGATGACAATCGTTTTGATTCCGGAGTAAAGTGATGGACTCATATTTCATCCATTGTCACATATCGATGCAAAAACTCCGGTTTATTACGTTTAAACATAGCCAAACACAGTTTAGAATCATCAACACTTTCTTGTTTTTGCTCAACAATGAGCAAATGCGGCACCCACTTGGAACAGAGCTTTCGCATAGTCAAATAATATAAAGCCAAGATTTTCTTTCGATATCTTTACGATGTCAGCTAACTCACGAAACATAACTTTTCAATCATTGAAAACGATTTTGTGGATTTTTTTATATTTTATGGTGTTACCGCCTAATTTGGACGTCCACTGCGTTGTGCATCATCGGTGTCTCTACGACCACTTTGGAAGTCAGCAAATCATCGTTTTATTGTTGTTTCTGATGGATTGGAGTCGCCATAACACTTTTCAAGCCATTGCTTCGGTTGAACGATATTTTTCCCATCCAGAATCCGTGTCCATTGATCATTTTGATCCATTGTTTTGAAACTAACAAAAGTAGCGTCACTCTTAGCACAATAACTCACGAACTAATGAATAGAATATCGTGAAATTTTAACAGCTGTCTTTTTAAGGTTTTTTTTGCGGGTATTGGGGTGGAAAATACCTAATGCATCATCAAAGCTGCTGTCGTAGCAATGGTACGTCTGGAGACTAAAAAACTCCACCTCGTTTAGAACCGTCGCCCTCCGGAACCGCTTTCGCATTCCCTCAGAGTGGCTTTCCACCTTCCTCTTTTTAACCCTTTGAGGACGAGTATCGGCATTTAGCCGCCTAAGCCATTTTACCGTTGCGGACGCGTGTCGGCATTTAGCCGCCCAAATTAGTTCGTAGCTGTAAGGGTCGCGACGTCTGTCGTTCTGAGTGTTAAGATATGCATACAGGGTTTAATTGAAAAGTAATCAGCCTTATTTTTTTTAAGCAGTTTTATTAAACATGTTGGCTTATACAACAAATATTCTTCAAAATAGGACTCTTGAGCGTCAATACACCGCTGGTAACGGTCCTTCCACTGTAGGAAACATTTTTTAAACTCATCCGCCGGAATCGCGTTCAATTCAGCTGTCACAGTTTTTTAGATCGCCTCGATAGAGACGATTTCCCGCACATTGTAATAAGTTAAATTTAACTCTTCACTGATCTCACGTAGACTAGCACGACGGTCAATGTTCAAAAATTCACGAACCCGGTTCACATCTTCGTCTATTTGCGTCGTCGAAGGCCTTCCAGATCGCTGTTCGTCTTCGTCGTCCTCCTGGCCTTCCTTGAACGACTTGTGCCACCGTTTTACCTGGGCACTGGACAGAGATTGGTCCCCGTAAGCCTCCTTGAGTAGCCCAATGGTTAGGGTACTCGTTTTGTTTAGCTTTACGCAAAATTTGATCGAGTAACGTTGCTCCAACGATCGCTGCATTTTCGCTACTGCAAAATCCTAACAAACTTCTAAAACAGCTTTCACGCGCGGTGCGATGTTGACTGCACCGCTGTTGCCAGCGAACTGGGACCGGTTTCTAGTGGAAGGGGAAGGTCCAACGATCATTTTCCCCCACCAGCCGATTCGGTTGATCGCTTGGCAGACGCTTCGCGGGAGAAGGCTCATTACTTTGCAATCAAACCCTGTAGGTATAGTAAAAGAGTCACGCTTTCATTCAAATACATTAGGGGCCATTAGCGATGAAGTTTTATCTTCCTTATAATGTAAACTTACGATGTGAGACGACGGTAGAGCCAGAATGAATTTCAGTTCTTCGATTCAGTCTCTCAGGGTCACTGCCAGAGGAACCAGCAGGTTTTTTATATATTTTATATTTTATCCTACGCACGATGGCTAAGCGATCTGGAGATGATACGTTAGATAGTGACAGTTCTGACGAATATTACTTTGAATCTGATAAGACGGAAGATGACGGCGATACTTCGTCAATTTGAACGAAACCACACAATGCCGGAATATAAAACGTCTACATAAATACAACCAAACTTCTATTTGTTGTTTTTTTTCATTTTGTTTGTTTATAATTATTTTTTGATTTTATGAAATATTTTTTTTCTTGTGTTAAATGAAGCCTTAGTTTTTATAACATTCAACGTATTTATTTCCTTTACTGCACACTCCCATACTTCTCGTCCTCAGCGACGCTCGCCCGTCGAGCGGGTCCATGCCCAAAGGGTTAAGGTTAGCGAATAAAACGAGTTCCATCTATGTATGTGTTAGGCCCGGGACTTTTTTTTAACCCGTCTTTTATGCATTTATTTACTTTTATTCAACTTTCTGCTCCAAGCTACGTTTCTAAATCAGGTCCAAAGATTTTGTTTATATTTTAAGCAATATAGGATCAAAAGCAAAAATTAAAAATAAATGGACACTTTGTATTGTGCATTTGTAAGCTTTTGAAAAGTTTCTTATTTTACTGTCTTTTTTTATTTATTTTTTTTTGTTTTTGTTTTTCAATTTTTGCTTTTGAATTTTTGTTTCCTACAACTTTCGCCAAATACCTATCCAAATTGCTTGTCGTTAAAAGTGCATATGTGCAAATTACATAAGATACGCACACACACATACCTAAATATACTCGTATGTATGGAATTACAAATCTAATCTGTTTATTTTTCATTCTTCATGCGCGCATTTAAAAGTGGACAAAACTGAGGTCAACATCATTTACGCGCAAATCGCATGGTGTCTGTATAACGCCGCAAGTAATAATCTAATTTTCATTTTAATTTTAATTTACATGCATAAATATATATGTACACTTATGCCCAAATAAAAACAAAGCATCACTTGATCGACAAACCCACACTTCCAATAACATAAGTTTGTATGCGCATCTGATATGCAACTCATTTGTGCTAAACAAAAAACAAAAAAAAATAATAATAATAATGGTGTTCATCTATTCACAAGCCTGAGAATCATATTCACCCACTTAAGTTCTACAAAAGTTAAGAAATACTTAAAAAAAAAGAACAATTTTCAATTAAATAAATTTTATCATTGTTATATTTCTGTACGCACATGGCCTACGTCGCTGCACTCCTATTTAGAAATTCAAGCGATGCGTCAACAAGTAATCGAGGGTGGTGGATCGATGGCTGGTGGCACCTTTAACTCATGGAGGCAAGTTGAACGCAGTGCATCCAAGCATAGTCGGCGTAAACGAGCTCAGGATTTATTTGAGCAAACGAGCGATGCCAGCGCCGACTAACAGTGTTCATTTATTATAATAAATATACATAATTTTTATATATATAATAATTTTTTTATATTCTATTTTGTGATGCGTTTTTTTGTCTGTTTTTTTGGAGTTTTACCCACATTGCGTGTTACATATTTGTGCCAATTTTTTGTTTTTTTTAATAAATTATGTTTTGCACAAAGTTAAAGTTTTTCAAGGACTAAAAATATATATTTTTTTATTTGACTTTGTTGAGCTTCATTGTATTATATTATATGTATGTATGTACGAGTATATGTTTCTACCTATTCAATTTTATTCAGTTCTAGTAGCGCGTTGCTTTAATTTCTGCTGTAGCTATTGTAAACTTTCTGTTATCTGGCACTCTCCAAGCCATTTGGGCAAAGTTATATTTTATTTCTACTCTAATGGTAAGTACTTGTTTGTTTAATTACCGTATTTTAGTTATATTTCTTGCACGCTTTTTTACTTGAAAAATTTGCTTTCTATTGTCTCACTCACTGGAACACTCCTCGATAAGTATAAACCATTCTTACACACGTACCCGTTCGCATGCACACATTTACATATATGTAGAAATATACTCAGTTTGGAATATTAATTTTATCCAGTTTGTTTTAATGATTTTAAGTCAATTAATAATTGAAATTTTTCAAATACTTTCAGAAATCAAGGCAAAGAAAAAAGCAGCAGGTAAATATAAATTTGTTCCTAAATTAATATCTTCTACAACCCTGAATAATATAAAAAGTATATAAAAAGCCACATAGATAATTTCTTAGCAGTTGGTTAATACAGGGTCCGGCACTCGAAGTGTAACCAATTAAAAAGGCCATAAATTTAGTTCGGAAAATTCAAATTCAAAGTAAAAAATGTGTAAAAATAATACAAAATTAAGAATCGATTTACTTTTGATATGATATGACCTCCTTTTGCCTTGGCTATGTCCTTGAGACGATCCAGAAACGAGTCGCAAGCTGCCCGAATGTGACTTGTAGGTATTTTGTCCCACTCGTGGGCAATGGCTTTTTTTGGCCTTTGCTCTCCAAAATGACTCAAAGAGAATAATCCATCGGATTCGCGTCTAGTAATTTTGAGAGCCATTGTGTAGACGTTATAAAGTTCGGAACGTTGTTTTTAACCATTCTTGGTTCACTCGAGCTTTGTGAGACGGTGCCGAGTCCAGTTGAAACGTCTATGGTCTGCCACCGAAATCTTTGTCTGCCCACGGCTTCAATGCAACCTCCAGAATACTTTCTCGGTAATATTCCTCATTTACCTTGGCGCGAGACGCGATGAAAACGATTTGAGAGCTCCCATCTGCGGTTACAGCGGCCCAAACCATTACCTGTGTCGGGTGCTGCCTCCTGGTTTCAAATCGATTACTCATATTCTCGTATGAACGGTCGGTCAAGTAAACTCTATCGTTTTAGGAGTTTACGAATTGCTCAATTAGAAAAATTTTTTCGTCAGAAAACACAATGTTTGGAAATTGATCGCTTTCGGCCAAGTGAAGCAACTCTTACGCTCTCTCAAGTCTGACTCGTTGCTGCTTTGGTGTGAGTTCATGCACCTTTTGGATCTTGCAAGGCTTGACTTTGATTGGCACTTCGTCGGGGATTTCGCTCAAGTCGCTCCTCCACTTCTTGAACCATTTCACGTGACGTTGCAGTTTTTGATGACCACCTCCATGACGTTTCGCGATGCTACCAGTATCATTGTAACGAGTAATGGTGCAATAAACAAAAACTTTATTTACTTTAAGGTGATCGAGCTCACGAACAATCGCCTATTACGAACAAACCAACTATTCTTTTTTCGCTCTTACTATCGGCAAAATGCTTCCGGGCGCTTGTAAACAATACTCTGGACTGTCATTTAGCCAACTAACAGACAGCTGATGTCATTGCATCAACTGCGCGAGCGGTCTGAAATTGGTTACACTTCGAGTGTGCCGGAGTGCTGTAATAGACTTCGCCGTTTTCGCACAGTGCAGTCGATAGGACCTTGTAAATGATATTTGGATGACTAATTCCGTGTCTGTAGTGGGCGGTGGAAGGGTGATCCTTTCTTTTGGATTGATCAAAGCACTCTTAAACTCCAATCGACAGGCAGTGCTATAAACCGATTATATTTTGGATAAGAGGAGCTGAAATATGCACCTCACCTGCCTCCTCGCTGCCATATTTGAATAGCTCAGCCGGTAGACCGACGGCTCCCGCGACTTTATTGTTCTTTCGCCACGCTATTAATATTTCCACCTCGTCATAGTCGGGTATCGCATCGAGAGTCCCGTCGTCAAGGATTGGGTGACCGGCGTTGTTGTTGTTGTAGCAGCAATACTAAACCCTGTCAGTGCAATGTAAATCACCGATCGTCTTCGTCTAGCTCACCTAATGGTAGGCCCAGGAAACTTGCTATTTCGACAGGTTGGGTCCAGAGGGAGAGGATGAGTGGATTTGATATTTTTGAAAAAGTCGTTAGTATCGTGCGGGGTGCCTTCACATGTCGGGCATATGTTTAGTGTGTCAATTCAAGATATGTAGGAGTTTAACCTGCTGCAATATCCAGAACGTAATTGTGCCAAGGTTCCGCGGGTCTCTCGGGGTATCTGGAGCTCTTCATCTGCTGTGGGGGGTTTGACTCCGATTACAGTCTAAACACTGTCCAGTCCAGTAATAGTCGATTAGTTTACCTCATCCTAACATGCCTGGAAGACGGCTTTGGTTCAAGTGTCTACATAGGCTAGACCTGCAGTAGCTCGCTAGCAGAAACTGTATGCTGTGCTTGTTGTGCTCCTTTACTGAAGCCGTCGAACATGATTTTTATGTGGTGGAGAAGGCAGCACTCGTAAGTACGTTTCAGACGCTCGCAGACGTCGTCTTTGGTCGCATTTTCCTTCTCTTCAGTCGCAGCATGAATCTCTCTTTGATTCGGACTATTGTGAAACGCTCGCCCACCGGAGTAGACGTCCCTTAGTCCAAGTCGTTTTGTTTTGCCCCGTCCATCGCACATCTTAAATAGCGTTGATGTTAGCCTTTCTTCTCTTACGAGGACATCAACCATAGTTCTTAAAACTTTTGCCATAGTCTTCATCAAAAGGCCATGGCCTCATCCGAGCCTTTGTTTTTTTTCATTGAAAATAATTTTATATAAAGAGTCCCAAACCTAGGGCTAAAGACCACTCCGTGGGATTTAAATTTGTATATAAATTTATATAGAGAGCCGCTTGCTTAAATAGAGACTTTATTGAACCCTTAAACTCTTTTAGCCCTAAGATACCGCATCTTGTAGGTTACCGCATCTTGCACATAGATGGTTCACGTCGTTGGACACAAGCATATCCCAAGAATCGGGTTGACGCACAGTAGCAGAACTGTAAATGTGTAGCCAGAAGCAGTTGCACCTCCTAACCACTCCTAGTCAAAGAAAACACCGTCTAAATTTTCTTTTTATCAGAGATTATCCTCTTAAAGTCCATTTTAAGCATTAGATATAATGAAAAACCTATTTTTGATCCTTAAAATAAGTTCCATCTCATAAATTTATATATACGTTTTCATTCTTTCTCTTCTTAACAGCCGAAAAAGATTCCGGGTTCCTTCGGATTGGTTCTTTGAATGTCCGAGTGAAGAAGACAACAGAAGCGTTCAGCAACTTCTTGGGAGTGGGCAATGCTCATACGCTCTCTCACACAGGAGCGGCAAGTCGTCTTCACCAGCGATCTCACCGACACCATCCGCAAGGTCATCATCATCATCCTCTCGGTGGTACGACACGGAATCCGATGACGAAGACCAAACCATTAGGGTTTGAAACTCTTGGCGGCAAAAGTAGTAATAAAAGTAGTAACAAAAAGCTAAATGTATCCTCACGTGCAAGTGTTCCTGTCAACATGAATAGTCTAACAAGTAATTTTGAAAACTTGCACAAAACTTGGGGCTCTGCTGATAATATACAACACCACGAAGACAACCAAGGCGACAAGGCAATTATGCCACCGCCGAAGAATATGGATGCGCTTGTAAAGAAAAGGCTAAAATCTATAACGACTCCAACAATCCGCTCATCGGTCACTTCGTCCGTGGTAACGGATTCTCCACGTGATTCCATTTCATCATCGAATTCCAGTTCGAATCTAGTTTTTGGCTACAGCAGTATGCCTACGACGCCGAGTCAAAAACGAGCGCCTATTGGGCGAACCCCATCTGATATGCTAATGGACTCAGACTCAGATTCCGCCTGTGGCTTCGATGCGAATTGGGCAATGAGTGGTCGGTCTTCGGTGAGCAGTGGCAATTTGCAAGTTCCGCAATGTTGATATATTTGTATATTAAAATGCTTATGTACATTTGAAGGATAGGTAGGAAGGCTCAATCAAAAAATGGGAATACACCCACTTTTATTTTTATTTTAGGTGCATTATGTGTATTATGATCTAATTATAAATACTACTTAAATGTATTACTATGTAAAGCCATGAAAATATAAAAATTTCTTTAAAATAAAATAAAATGTGTTTTTTTTTTCAAAAAATCCGCATAAATGCACACTTGTACTCATGTAATTAAGTCACTTTACAGTTGGCGCAAAATCAATTACCTTATCGGAAAATGTATCATTTTTGCAAATGGCGCGCCGCACACTGGGGATTTTTGTACAGAGATGCGGAAAAAGTATACATCCCAAAAAATATTTACATTTTTACTACTAACGAAGTTGTATATATAAGGTTGTCAAAAAAGTCTTGCGGTATTTTTATTGAATTTTCAATTGTTCATAAAATTGGTTATAATAATGCGATTTGAGTCAAATATGCGCCGTTTTGTTCGATGACAAGTTCCCAACGAGATGCCAACTTCATAATGCCCCTCTTATAGAAGCTCCCTTCCCTATTGTCAAAAAACTCGGAGAGCCAATTTTCAAAGGACTCTCTTGAGGACAACTTCCGACTACCAAGCTCGTTCGCCATGGACAGAAATAGGTGGTAATCACTTGGTGCGAGATCCGGACTATACGGTGGATGCAAAAGAACCTCCCATCCGAGCTCCCCGAGCTTCTGGCGCGTCACCAAAGATGTGTGTGGCCTGGCGTTGTCCTGATGGAAGACAATTCGGTCTCTGTTGATCAAAGATGGCCTCTTCTGCATGAGTGCTGCATTGAAGCGGTCCAGTTGTTGGCAGTACAGGTCCGAATTGAGCGTTTGGCCATAGGGGAGCAGCTCATAGTGGATGATTCCCTGCCAATCCCACCAAACACACAGAAGAACCTTCCTGGCCGTCAATCCAGGCTTGGCCACCGTCTGGGCAGCTTCACCGCTTTTCGACCACGACCGTTTGCGCTTCACGTTGTCGTAAGTGACCCACTTTTCATCGCCAGTCACCATCCGCTTCAAAAACGGGTCGATTTTGTTGCGATTCAGAAGCGATTCGCATGCATCGATACGGGCAAAAATGTTTTTTTGCGTCAAGTCGTGTGGCACCCATACACCGAGCTTCTTTTTGAATCCAAGCTTCTTCAAATGGTTTATAACGGTTTGATGACTTATGCCCAGCTCTTGGCCGATGCTACGGCTGCTACTATGCCGGTCTCTTTCGATCAATTCAGTGATTTTATCGGAATTTTCGACGACAGGCCTTCCGGACCTTGGCGCATCTTCGATCACCTCTGCACCAGAACGAAAACGTTGAAACCATCGTTGTGCAGTGGAAATGGAAACTGTATCGCGTCCATAAACTGCACAAATTTTATTGGCAGCATGAGATGCATTTTGCCTTTATCGTAGTAGTACTGTAAAATATGCCGTATTTTCTCTTTATTTTGCTCCATGTTTGCGACGCTATAACTCACGAACGACTAAAAGCAAACAACAATTAATCAAACACGTGTTAGCACGTGAAAAGAGCTTTCCAAAAAGCTCTAGCGTGAACCGATGCGACGAATACAACTAGAACTACGCGCTTGCAAAGACAAGCTTGCGGAAATACCGCAAGACTTTTTTGACAACCTTATATTTGTGTATGAAAAGAACATGTTTAAAAACTATTTTTTAAAAAAATTTTGAAAAACAATGTTTTTTAAAATTCATAAATTTTAATTTTTTTTTTTTTTTTTATTAATATAAGCCAGCAAATATTTACGCACAGGATACATGTATGTTCATAATTCTGAATTACCCTCAAAATGTCAAAACAAAATTAAAAGTGTTTCGTTATCATTATGCACGCACTAGAAAGCGTTTAGTTATTATCATTGCCAAAAAATAATCAGTGGCGCCTGGTGGCACCTGCAGTTGCCTGTTGATACTAGTTTCTGACCGTAGGTAAATGTAGCTCAACTTGCAGATCCAAGAATATGAAGGAATATGATTTTTTTTTTCGTAAAATTAATTATAAATAGATAATCAAATGCTTCACAGCCTTTGTTCTTCCGGCTAAAATATATAAAAATATCGTACCCTAAATGAAAAATAAAAAATTGGAAGTCGGCTCAAGCAAAAAGAAAAAAAACCACCTTGGGCTTTGAAGTTTTTTCTTAGTCAGTTCAATACTATAAAAAAATTATACTTTTGACATATCTATAAAAAAAAACTGTAAGTCGGAGTTTAGTAATTCTTTTTGATTTTATTGTTGGTTCTATTCTGGAATTTAGAAATACCATTAAACGTTGCGTAGCTGGTATGTTGCAAATTTGACTTTCTTCCGCTAAATCCCCAGTGTGCGCCGTACGTCACTTGACACTTGTGAAGTAGACAGCTGCAGTATACTTAGTCTTGCCATAAATTCTGTGACAAAGTTGGCAATGCATATGGCGAAAACAAATTTGCAGAAAAAAGTTCCGTTATTTTTGCTTTTGTTCGTATGCATTGTCTAGTCATAAATTTTAATCAATTTCGTGACAAATTTCGCTTCTTAACAATGGAGTGGGGACCTAAGAAACGTCGCATTGCAGTGATTGCTTACAGAAGAGTGGTAAAGGCGCAAAAGAGATTTACGAATTGTTGAAAAAACTTTATATTTCGATAAATTTTTGTGTACTACACGATAAGGCAGAACTTTTAGCGATCAGAGAAGCATGCAAATCCCTAGAACTCTACAAGGAAGTTGGTGCAAGAGTAGCTATCTTCTCAGACAGTCAAGCAGCTATTAAGGCCTTAGACTCCAACTACATTTCATCCAAACTGGTCCTACAGTGTAGAGAGGAGCTGAAACTGCTCAGCCATTGGCTTGAAATTACCCTGATATGGGTTCCCGGTCATAGGAACATACGGGGCAATGAGATAGCGGATGAGCTAGCAAGAAAGGGCTCGACACTAGACATAGCAGAGGCGGTGGTAGTCTCCACCCCACTGAACACACTAAAAGCATCCATTGCTTCACACTATCATGCTTTAGCCGAAAGAAGATGGAAGCAAATATGCCTACATGTATTACAACAAAAAACACATGGCCGTCATACAAAATCCAAAGGACGAATGACCTGCTAGGATGTTCTCGGCCAAACATTTCACGTATCACTGCAACCCTTACAGGACATTGGAAAGTAGGGAATCATGCAGCTAGACTCAAGCTACCCTTCAATCCTATCTGTAGAAGCTGTCAAGCGGAAGGGGCGAAGGAAAGTCTGTTCCACTATTTATGTGAATGTCCGGGTCTAGCCAGGGCATGACTCCGATCCTTCGGTAAGCCTTTCCTACAGCAAATTAAGGAGATCTCAGACATCAAGATAAAGGATTTGCTGCTATACTTAGACCTCACTAAATGGATCTGACTTGGAAACAAAAAAAAAAAAAAAAAAAAAAAAAAAAAAAAAAAAAAAAAGAACAACATCATCTTCACACGAGATAGTGGTAGTAAAACGGTGCTGGTCACTAATTAGGAGCATTTCAGCTCAGAAATGTTCAACCACCTCAACAACAACAACACGATAAATCGTTTTTTCCAAACGTCTGAAGTGACAGAAAAAGAAGTGTTCGTCCTCGTGTGGTTTAAACCTTAAAAGCCGTCGTTCGAGAAAGAATTCGCAGAAATCCCCTTAGAAAATAAAAAATCATGTCCAGGGAAATAAATGTATCGACCTGATCCATGTCAAGACTAATTAGAGATGATCTCCATATTAAAGCCCTCCGTCGCTCAGCCGGTCATCTGTTGACAACGCGCTTGAAGAAAATTAGACTCGATAGATGCAAGCAGCTTCTTCGGTGGCACGCGGCCAACGGCCATGCAAATATTTTTCCACAAATAAGAAAATTTTCACTCTTGAAGAAGTCTTTAATAAGCAAAATGACAAAATCTATACTAAAACTTCTCAAGACGCAAAAAATGAGTTCAGCCGCCGTAATGGTTTTGTGAGGAGTGTCTTGTAAAGGCGTTGGATGTCTTCATTTCTGCAAAAAAAGGGTTAAGAGCGGGGCAAAAGAACATCAGTAGGATTAGAAGGCGTGGTGAAGGAGTTGAGCAGTTCTCTCTTCAATGGAGAGCGTTCTATCTTCCTGCAGGATTACACTCCCCCACTAGGCCCAGGAAACTAGCGGTTTCGACAGGTTGGGTCCAGAAATGTAGTGTACCGTATCCCAAAACAGCTATGAGCCGTTCTCTTTGAAAGTGGTGCAAGCCCATTTTATATTATATGGAGATATTTAAGGGTTTGCATTTGTATGGTTTGAAAAATATTGGAATATGTTAAAGCACTGATTTTATGTTTTTTTTTTTAATATTAAATTGATTTAAATTTATAATGTAATCATTTTTTAAGTGTGATTAACAAAAATTTATATTTTTAATGTCTTCCAAAGGACCTACACCACTTTCAAAGTCAGTAAAAAGTAAAAAAGTGAGCAGTTTTCTTTGAAAGTAGTGTTCATTTTGACAAAAAATTGGTTAATGATCAAAACAATGAAAATTTTAACAGATTTATTTAGAAAAAGTTATTAAATAAAAAGTTGATAGTGAATTGTATTAATTTTTAACATTAACTAATTTTTTGTCAAAATGAGCTAACACCACTTTCAAATAAAACGTCTCATATAATTGACGCTTACACCCTTTTTGGATGTTAGGCCGAGCTCCTCCTCCTATATGAATGGACGGACCTATAGTTTCAAGCCGACTTCAAACGGCAGATATTTTTTTTTTATGAGGAGCTTTTTCGTGGCAGAAATACACTCGGAAGTTTGCCATTGCCTGCCGAGGGGCGACAGCTGTTAGAAACAACTTATTCTTCATTTTGGTATTTTACCGAGACCCGAATCTACGTTCTATCTGTTGTTGTGGTTGTTGTAGCAGTCACTTTGCCCTGTCAGTGTAGTGTAATCACCGGTCGTCTTCGTCTAGCTCATCTAACGATAGGCCCAGGAAACTTGCTGTTTCGACCGGTTGGGTCCAAGGGAGAGAGAGAGGCGAGTTAGATGAGTGAGTTTGATGGGGCATGTGAAAAGAAGGTTAGTGTCGTGCGGGGTGCCTTCACATGCCGGAACATTCTCTCTGAATTCCAAATCATAGTCACGCACCTACCCATTTGGCTACGGCGACCGCCAACGTTGTACAATTGCTAGGCCAAATAATTCCACTAGTACATATATCGATTTCAAGTATAAGGTGGGCCATGTAAAATTTGCTTTTTGGATCGGCTATAAAAAAAAACTAATCAATATTTTTTCAAACTTTTTTTATTTTTATTTTGAAGATTGAACATTGTCATTTATGAATGAAAAATAATATCGTTCAAATGACTGCCACGACTGGCTTTACAGTAGGACATTCGATGAACCCAATTTTTAAGCACATTTTCGATTGTTTGGGCTTCAATTTCATGAATGTCCTTAACGGCTCCCCACAAAAAATAGTCCAAAGGGCTTAAATCACAGCTCCGAGGCGGCCAATTGATATCGGAGTTTCGGCTGAGTATTCGGTTTTCAGAAACGGTAGCCAAAAGTTCGAGTGTAACTTTGGCAGTATGACGAGTTGCACCGTCCTGTTGAAACCAAATGTCGTCCATGTGATCCTCTTCAATTTTTGGAAACAAAACCTCGTTGAGCATGACACGGTAACGCTCGCCATTTACTGTAACCGCGGCTCCTCGCTCATTTTCCAAAAAAAATGGCCCGATGATGCCGCCAGACCAAAAACCGCACCAAACAGTGACTTGTTGTGGATGCATTTGCTTCTCTAGAGTGCCGTGTGAATTTTCTGAGCCCTAACTCCGACAATTTTGCTTATTGACGTAGCCACCGAAAATCAGAAAAGAAGAAGAAGACTTACCACTTTGGAAATAGGTTTTCAATATTTCCCAATTTCGATCAAGCGTATAGCGTCCCATTTCGTAAATGTCAAACCCTTAAGTAAATTATTAACACATTTGACATGTCATTTGTGTTACCATTCTCTCTTACCCACCCTGTATATGAACGGTTAATTAAATTACTTTTAAATCTTTTAATTTGTTACTCACAACTCTTGGTAGTAGTCCATATACCGTTTCTGAAATTTTAGCTTTCTTTGAAAAGACCCCTCTTTCACCTCATTCATTTATGAAGTAATAAGCATTTTTAACGTTACATTTTGATATCAATTTTTAATGATAAATTATAAAAGATGCTATAAGTCAAATGTCTTATACATTGATTACATTTTATTTGTATGTGTAATGCTTTTTAAATTTGCACTTTGAAGCAAATCTTAGAGACACTACACTTACTTTTCATTAAGCTATACAATGTTGAACACTTTTTACAATTAGTTAACTCAATCTGTATCCATTCCTCCATCTTCTTCATCAGTACTTTCACTATCACTATCCGTACTTTCATTTTCATCCGAATCGCTACTTTCACTGTCAACCCATTCGTGAGCATCCATATTGTTGGGAATTATTGTTCTCCACTCATCCATTTTATGCAAATCCAAAGCATAGAAATCATTAAATGTGTACTGTTTGTTATCTTCTTCATATAGGCCACCATATACATAGAGTGTACCTTTGCAAACGCATAAGCCTGCGTTCATTCGAGGTGACGGTATATTTTTTGGTCGTCGATTTGGAAATAAACTAGGTACTTTTGGTAAAGAGGTGTTTCCACTTGGACCCGCAACAGTTACAGTAAATACGCCATCGGTGGTGACTTTGTCAGTTGACTTTGGTGCAACTTCCATTTCCACGTCCTGTATCGACATATCTTCCTGCTTCTTCCCAACTTTCTTTTCGTTTTTCTTAATCTCTAATAAGCGCCAAGACGTCGCATTGAGGTCTAGTGCCAAAAGCTCTTCTCCAAATTGACCTTTGATGTCTTCCTCATTTTCATCAATGTCCATAACACCACCGAAGCAATATGCTTTTCCGTTGGGCGCTGTGGTACAACTGACACTACTGCGTGGAAGTGGTCTGTAGCCTCCTGCTTTTACAGTTACCCACTTGAATTTGTCATTGGGGCTGTTCTCTGTAATGTTAACAGAGATTTTTTTTTATAAAAATTAAAAATACAACCATTTTAAAAAATTATATCACTTACTGTCAGGAACAAGGCTGAACATATCGGTATGTACCACTCCACGATCTGCATCTTTTTTAATTGCTGCTTTCGAGTAACCACCCCAAATAAGCAGTTTTCCATCCGGGCAGGCAGCTATGCAGCACCCAGAACGTGGGGCTGGTATAATAGCACCACTAACGTCTACTTTCAACCAAGTATAGGACTCCAGCGAAAATATATGTACATCATTAAAATACCGATAGGATTGATTATTGTCGTGAAATCCACCAAAAATAAAAAGGCGTTTTTTGTTGACAACCATTCTATGACCGCTCCGAGCGCTGGGTCCATTTGGCGCGTTAATTTTCTCCCAAGTTCGCGATTTTATACTCATTACCCATAAATCCTTGTAGTGATAGAACTGCAACTGAGACGGACTAGCATACTCGCCACCAAACAACTTTAAGGAAATAATATTTAGAAGTGTATATGAATAAATTGCATTTGTGGTTTACCCATAGTTGCCCTCCGTCTGTTGCTACGGCCACCATTTGATGACCACTACGTGGAGCCGGTCCAGCCGGTGTATGCACTTGTTTCCATTCGTTCTTCGCGATATTATAAAAGAAAAAATCATTGTAGACGCACACGCGTTGCCCATTGTAGAATTCACCTCCAAAAAGTATAAGCTCCTCTTTTTCCGGATGAGCAAGAAAGGTAAAATTTGAACGCGGGCTTGGCGGTGCACATACCACTTCAGTGACAGTCTTACGACGTGCTTCTTCAGCTTCTAACTTAGCTACCACTTCTGTTATATCAGTCTACAATTGAAATTGTTAGTCAGACACGCTAACATTATTAATTTTTTACTAATAGTTACCTCGCCAAGTTTTTCCAGCATGCGTTTTTGTTTGGCTGCCAATTTTTTGTCTGTTTTCATAGCAGTCTTTTCAGCGCCTTTACCTTTTTTCTTATTTTTGTCCTTTTTACCCATTTTTTGCAATTAAGCGTTCAATGATAAATTTGATAATGATCCAAAAAGATTTATATTTCTTACAATTGTGTATGCTTTATACGCCTATTCTAAATAAAACACCGGTTGCACGTGTACATGAAAGTGTTGCTCGTCTACACGAAAGGGTTGCTCGTTGACGTAAATTTCTACTACTAAATTAGAAACACTGAGATGTGAATACTACACGGTAAAAAATCTTCAATTAGGAGGTTATAAGAAGCTTAATAAATATTTTTTTGTTTTACTTCTTTTTAGATTTAATCATTTAAAGGTAAGGTTATGTAACAATTTTTAAAGGTAATCTTCATTGTATCAGCGAAAACCTCCCTATTATTGAATTTTATATGAAAAATGTAACATACGAGTTTGCTCGTCTTAATATCAACGAAAAGCGTCCTGCCGCAATAATATGGGAAATATCCCCGTCGCAATTGGGCTTAACCGACCGAATTTTCTTACGGAAGTGAATCAACTGATCATCAAACGTTACTCGCTGTCCCGCTGCAATTCTGTTTCAGGCCTTACTGGCATTTGTAAATCAAAGGCGAGTTGAAGAAGAAGCAATCAACTACTCTAATAACACTACTTTTTATAAATACTCCTTGACCAAGCCTGTGCATTTCCATGTGTCGTTGGCGCATATCGTACGGTATTATACGAGGTAGGTGTATAGGTAGAACCAAGGTGGATTTATTAAGGTGACAGCATTCACCCAGCTGAATTTTTCAATTTACGTCAAAATGATATGCTTTGTTTGTATGTATTGGTATGTTTACATTCGTATGTTTACATTTGCTTGCTGATTTTGACGTGATGGTTGGACCAAACGCAACAACAAATACATGTAGGGTTTTACTTATATGTGTTTGCTGTCACCTGTAATAAATTCGCCTTGGGTAAAACGAAGGAAGAGAAAAGCTTTTTTTACTTAGCTCTGAACGTTTTTTTTTCTAAAATTAGAGATTTTTTTCTTGTTCACTGCCCTCGGGAGCATAGGGCCTCGACAAGACTCTTCCATCGTACACGGTTCTGTGCTGTTGTTTTCGCCCCGTCCCATGAGATGTCGGCATCTGCCAGTTCGCGTAGCACCGATCTTCTCCAGTCCAGTGCCATTCTCGTGATGCTATCTGGTGGTTTTCTCAATGTGTGCCCTATCCATCGCCACTTTCTGCGTATGATTTGCCTAAGGATGGGTTCCCCGTTCGTTAATCTCCACAGTGCGTTGTTGTTGTTGTAGCAGCATAAACATTCCCCATACTTACATACGGTGAATGCTGCTGGAGTGACAGTCCTTGGCCGGATATAAATCCGGGTCGTTTCGGTAACGTAGAACCGACTGTCGTGGAAACGTCGATACTGATGGTGTTTGACCAGAATATTCTACAGATGATGCAGAGGCATTTGTTGGTGAAGGATCATAGCCTTCACGCATGAGCCGAATATTCGTAGTTTAGTGTGCCTGGAGATTTGCAAACTCCCCCGGAGTTCAGAGAGAACGTCGATTCGAATCTCGGTGAAAGACCAAAATGAAGAAAAAGTTTTTTCTAATAGCGGTCGCCCCTCGGCAGGCAGTGACAAAACCTCCAAGTGAATTTCTGCCATGAAAAAGTTATATGCCGTTCGGAGTCGGCTTGAAACTCCATTTCTGGAACAACATCAAGACGCACACCATAAATAGGAGGAGGAAATCGGCCAAACACTCAAAAAGGGTGCACGCGCCAATTATATATGTATATATGTATATAAAAAATTGTACCGGATACGTATAAGTAAGTTTCATTTCCAAGTATAGCTACAAAATACCGTAACCGTTTATTTTTCATAGGTTGATCCACGAAAAGACCCCCGGAATGTGGTTTTAAAAAAATTGCCTTTGCACACTCAGTTAGAACCTGCAAATTTTGTGCCAAAACAGTTATCTTGTTTCCACTAGAATATTACTTGTCAGCCTTGTCAAAATATGGATCATAAGTCGATTGTTATGAAATCCATTCAAAATGCTGAACAAATTAATAATGAATAACGAACTCCTCCTCCTTTTAATAAATACAATACATAATAAAATAAATAATTGGCGCTTATGCCCTTTTTGAATGTTTGGCCAGGCTCCTCCTCCTATTTTTGGTGTGCGTCTTGATGTTGTTCCATAAATGGAGCAGCCAACAGTTTTAAGCCGACTCCGAAAGGCAAATTTTTTATGAGGAAATATTTCATGGCAGGAATAGTTTGGTGGCTAGACTTTCCCGTCGAAGGGCAGCCGCTATTAGAAAGAACTTTTTCAAACCATTTGAACGCTTTAAATTACAGTATTTAAATATCTAAACTTTTGGTTCTCAATTTTCTACTTGTCGCTTTTTAAGGTACTAACTATATTTATTAATTTGCTTAATTACGTTTAGGACTTTTTATTGTTTTAAACTGTCCCTTTTTAATTTAGGAATTTGGTAAGTAGAAAAGAGGGTCCACGCCTTTTCCGATGGGGTGGTAGGAGATGGCACGAACCCTTCCTCCCAGTCCACCGCCCAAATACTGCTTGGCTATAATGGATAATATAGCCAAAAGTAATTATAGTCGAGCTTCATGCGAATGCGTAACTATATTTTTTTCTTTAAAAACTTAAAATGTTAAAAAATACGAAAAACGAAATACACAATATTTCTTCAAGAATCTGTTATTTGTAGCAATTCAGTAAGTATACGTTTGGTATCTTCAGGAGTAGCTACTTTATGTGCTATTACGCGAGGATCAATAAAAATTTCGTAATCATTGCCGCCAGGTTCAGTCTTATCGCCAAAGAAATGAATTTCTTTAAAATTGTAATTCGCCTCGATGTAACGTAAGGAATACGTTTTATCCCATCCTTTTGGGAAAACATCAAAACTGATTTGTCCACCAATACTATACTGCAGATCAACATCTGCAAACTCTTTTTGAAGTACTTTTATCATATCTTCACGGACATTATGTGTTTTCTCGTACTCAACAAACATATTTCGCTCAGTTCGCGTACACTGTCTGCCCATTGGACAAACATTCAGCATGCCATTGCGGAATTCTATAAATGTTCCACGCTTAATGGGTAAATCCAATTCGGACAAATAACGAAGTACGAAATTGATAAAGCGCTTTAATGTTTGTTCTCCCAAATGTTTTACTATATTTTGTTTTCCAGCCTCCTTTCCGTGATCAATCTGCACTAAGCCATTTTCAGGAAATAGAAAATCAAAATGGTCAAGTATTTTATTGCCATTTAATTGTTCAAGCATTTTTTCCAAGTCAGATCCACCCACAGTTGCAATATGTGCCCGTGGTTTCACTTTGGAATAAATAAATTCTTCAAACTCCGGTTGGATATTGGAGCGTGGATATGTCAATGTACCATCAACATCAAAAAGCAGTAAAATCTCGTCTCTTTGTAAAGTTGTCGACATTTTATTCAATGGAATGTTTTTAATACTTTTTGTTTCCGAAATATAATAAACTTGTGCAAATAATAAGAATTATTAATATTTATGGCAATGTGTTATCAATCTATGACTACAATGTTTTCAACAATTACACGTATCCAATTGAAGAAGCTAATAGCTGATAACCAGCTGACTTTTGAGCAGTGTTGCCATTAGCCAAACTAAAGATACACTGAAAACTCAAATAAAAACTCATTCGCGATGATTCCGATAGGACGTCTTGAACGCTAAATGTTTGTTTATTCGCAGCTCTGACGTCATCAGTTGTCAAAATAAAGTATGGGTTTTCGGAAGGTGTCACCTTCTGCATACTGTGCTTACTGCTTTGGCTTTGTGTTTTGACATTTGTTATTTCAATTTTCATTATATGCATTTTCACAGATCCGGTGAAGTAAAAACATTTCAAACATAAATTGAAATTTTTTACTATTGTTTATTTATTTATTTATTTATTTATTATTATTAAAGTCAAACATACAACCGTAGGTTATTTTTACAATGATTGACCTTAAGAATAGTTTACATAAAAGGATTAACAGTAACATCAAAATTAAAATTAAAATTACAGTTTGTGGTAAAGAAGTAGAAGTTGGAGAAAGTATTAAAAAAGGAACGTAAGGTAAAAATAGTTGTAGTAGGAATAGGGATCAATTAGAAGAGAATTAAATAATGTTTGAGCTTACGAGTGTCTAACAGAAGAGAGATGTTCCATATGAGTTATAATATGTTCTCATTTAATCAGATGGTCTACTTTTCGTGCTTAACACCCAATCCGTAATTAAAAAGCGCGCTTTCCCATACAAAATTTCTCTCCCAAAATCTGAGATTATAAAATAATCCTAGATAATAACGATACTTTTTGACATACAACCCTGCGTTTTCTGTATTATCGATAATTATTGTTAAGAATGTAAGGAGAAACAGCAAAATTAAAAAATTAAATGAAATGAATGCCGGCAAAGAAAACAGGTCTGTTAACATAATTCTAATAAAATTTTGGTTAAATATTATTAACTAAATTAAAATAGCATGTGTCCATAAACGTGTGTCCTCTTATAAAATTTAATATTGAATGTGTATTGCTGCTATAATTTTTTGAAACCTCTCTTAACGTCATTTACGAATTTCCTTCAACTGTTTATTATCAACAGCCAATTACGCAATTAAATTAGCTATTTCTTCTCCTTGTATTTCCTTCATATCGTTATTAATAATTAAAAAAACCAAAAACACCGAAATATTCCACCAAAATAATTTCTATGAAGAAAACCCTCTCAAAGCAGTATTGACAGCTGATTGTCAATTTTGCTGGTAATCTGCCATATGTGAACGGTTAGATTAATTTGGTGGGTTTATAGGTGATTAATGCATGTGTACGGCATACGGCCGCCGTAGCCGAATGGGTTGGTGCGTGACTACCATTCGCAATTCACAGAGAGAACGTCGGTTCGAATCTCCGTGAAACACTAAAATTAAGAAAAACATTTTTCTAATAGCGGTCGCCCCTCGGCAGTCAATGGCAAACCTCCGAGTGTATTTCTGCCTTGAAAAAGCTCCTCATAAAAAAATATCTGCCGTTCGGAGTCGGCTTGAATTTTTAGGTCCCTCCATTTATGGAACAACATCAAGACGAACACAACAAATAGGAGGAGGAGCTCGACCAAACACCCAAAACTATTCATTGAAATTTATGATTACTTAATACTTTATAAATCACAAGCCGACTTCGGTGGAACAACTGATTTATGTATTTCTTGCGATTTGTTTTTGCTCTATCGAAGTCAGCTTGTGTAAATTCGCCTCGAATTTTTCTTACCTTTTCACTGACGTTCGCTGTCACCAGTTCATTGATGCGTTCACTGCCGCCATTCTAAACATTTTGTTGGGTGTGTCATTTCATTAGTTATCTATGTTTCATTAGTTGCAGTAAACAATATATTTAGGTGGTTTATTTTTTTAGGAAACATAGTGAACATGTTTAAAATATGTTTGCTAACTATTTTTCTATGCCTGCTGCAAGAGAAGTGCATAGGTAAGGAAATAAAATACATATTAACGTGAAAGTTAAGATGCCCCAAAACTAATAGGAAGAAGCAGCATTTCAATAATGACGCATTCAAAGGTGTAACTAACTAATGGGGCGTATCTTTATTTGAGCTCCTACATATTCATTAAATATATAATGAAGAAAAATGCAAACAAAGTGTTAGATTGCTAGGATTCCGCTTTACAAGAGTTGGATAGAATTTCGATATTTGCTCCACAGGTGGTTGACTGCCAATCTTTAATTAGGCGCAAGATTGGCTATAATAGAACTTGTATCTAAACGAATCTCTTATTCCCATTCGCAGATTCTCAGCACCACTATGAAAATGAAAAACAAGTGAAGAATCTAATTTGGTGCACGAAAAGCTTAGAAGAACAATATAAATGTCAGAACCTGACTGTTGCTATCGAACGAGATCGAGCCATTTTCGATGATGCATTTCTAAATTTGACGTGTTTTTTGGGGTACAGCGCCGATGAATGTATTCACCACATTGATCGCGACAAAGCTCATGTAACAACGCTTGATGCTGGCGACGTATTCTCTGCAGGTAGATACAAATCCCTAGTGCCCATAATGCAAGAGAAGTTTGTTGGAAATCTGACGAATTATCATGCTGTGGCTGTAATTAAAAAAGACACACTACAAGATGTCTACAGTTTGCGCGATCTGCGAAATAAACGTGCCTGCTTCCCGTGGGTGGGTAGCATGGCCGGATGGATTGTGCCTATATATACGGTAAACTTATACACTAATATGCCTGTTACTTGAAAGATAAGAGTGTGGTTTGTTGTACGTTTAGTTGCAACGTGACGGAGGGATGGAAATAGTGGACTGCAATAATCAAGTAAAGACGGCAGCAAACTACTTTAATAATTCTTGTGCCGTTTATTCATTGATCAACAAATACAATCCAATTGGCGATAATTCAGATAAGTATGTTTTATTCGCCAGTAATTAGTATAGCGATTGAGAAATTAAAAAAAAAAAAATTATTGGAAAATTTTTTGTTAATAGACTCTGTAGACTATGCACTGGTAAAATACCTGGCGGCAGGTGTTCAGCGAGAGATCCATACTATGGCTATGACGGCGCTTTCCGTTGTCTTCTGGAAGCAGGAGAGGTAGCTTTTTTACGCGACTTAACTGTTACAGAAATGTTACAAACTGATGAATTCAGTAAGTTCTATTAAATATAAAAATTTAAAACATAACTTCTTATTCTTCATAATTTTCATAATAAAATTAGAAAGCTTATCACCCGATCGATTTGAACTACTTTGTCGAGACGGCCGTCGCATGCCTGTAACCGAATATCGGCATTGCAACTGGGGTATAATTCCTTCCGATGCTATAGTTACTTCATCTGCTAGAAACTCACTTGAGCGAAAGAAATTTCAACAATTTTTGCGTCGCATAATTGAACTTTACTCAGATGCTTTGCGCGATGAAGCCGAACAGCAGAACTTGCGCGGTAATACGGAATATGGCAACAATAACTTCAATTACAATAACAATAATAACAAAGATCAGTACGGCAACCCTTATGGTGTAAATATCAATAACCCATATGACACATCCAATACATATAATCGAAATAGTTATGATGGTGGGAACAGCGGTTTTCGTAATGATCGCTTAGATTCGAGTTTCACAACAGAACGGAACTACGGAGAAGGTACCAACGAATCCATTTTGTATGAAAAGTTCAGGATATTTGAGTCACGACGGTATGGCAAGGCAAATCTAATGTTCCAAGTAAGTTATAATATTTAATAAAATAAAAGTACAATTTCAGTAAATTTTGTGGATATTTTTTGTGTAGGATTCGGCTCGTTCGTTATCTCCCATCGCAGAAGATGATCAATCCTTCAGTAAATATTTGCAAAATACCATGCAGTATATCTATGGCATACGTGAGTGTCCAGTACCAAGTATGACGCTATGTGTAACCTCTGATCCTGAACTAGAGAAATGCATCAAAATGAAGGTTTGCTTTTCAATATCTATTTATGGAGTTTATTAGAATATTCCTTATTTCTTAGACGGCATTAAAAGCTCAGCTCTTAAAACCTGAACTAATATGCAAGAAGGAGCACTCGCATATAAATTGCATGCAATGGATCCAATCTGGCAAAGCCGACATCACAGTATTCGACGCTGGTGATGTATATACCGGAGGTTTAAATTATGAATTGGTGCCTTTTATGTCTGAGGTTTATAATTTGGACGAGCCGGAGTATTATGTTGTAGCCGTTGCTAAGGAAGAAGATCCCGATACCGAACTGACTTATCTCAAAGGCAAATATACTTGTCACACTGGTATTAATACTGCGGCTGGTTGGACCTACCCAATGGCATTCCTTATTTCAAATGGATGGATACGCCCATATGGTTGTGATTCGGTGCGTGCTGCAGCCGAATACTTCACCAAATCTTGTGTACCAGGAGCTATAAGTAATGAATATAACACTGGCGTACCTTATGATAGCATGTGTGACCTTTGTCATGGCACAAGTTATCGGTATTGCAGACGTGATGCGTCCGAAGACTACTATGGTCACACAGGTGCATTCCGTTGCCTCGTGGAGGGAGGTGGTCATGTGGCTTTCATGAAGCACACAACCGTTATGGAGAGTACGGGTGGCAAACGCAAAGAGTGGTGGGCAAGAAATGCGCTTAATGACGATTTTGAACTGCTGTGCACTGATGGTAGGCGACCTAAATAATCATAACAAGACAAAAACATACCGTTCGTTTCTATTTACTAATTTAGGTACTCGAGCAGAACTGCAAGACTACAGGAAGTGTAATTTGGGTAAGGTAAAAGCCAATGCAATTGTAACGCGTGGTGGCGTCAACTACAATGAAACCCAAGTCAATGCATACATTAATTTACTAACCTACGCCCTACAACTGTATGGTCGAAAGGATGTCGATTCGTTCACATTCAGCATGTTTTCTTCACCGATGGGTTTTTACGACCTCATCTTCCAAGATGCAACGCGACAGTTGCGTGTCATACCACCCGAGCAACGACGGTATGATATATACTTGGGCAGCAACTTTATGCGTGCTCGCCGCATCACCGACTGTTATGCTGGGGCAGGCCAATTAGTTGCTTCATTGCCACTCTTTATCGCAATTAGTGCTGTACTACTAAGGGTTTGACGAATTCGAGTTGCCTCCAGTCTACATATCAAATATATATACAAAAATCAAAATATCCCAAAACTAGCGCTCTTACAAGCAAATAGTTAAGTATAAGCATTCCTCAGTAATTGTAATTAGTAATCAACTCCTTCAGTCCACAGGAAAGTGATTGTTGCTTTTTCCATTCCTTAGAAGTAAATTCAGAAGTAACTATTTTGCAATTCCATTACAAGGAATTATATTTTGCAATTGGAATTAATAATGTGCTAGCAATGTAAGTTTTTTCCAACATCTAGAATTGCAAGAGTACTTTAGTAGTTTTTTTTTTCAATTCCACAAAGGAATTATAAAAGTAATTGAGAAACCAAAAGTTAATTTACGAATGTGCAATGGGAAATTTTTATTGTTTTCAAAACTTGAAATCGAGTATTGATATATTTTATTTATTTATTTCATTATCAAGTTTATGAAACAAAAACTTTTTACAGATTATGTAACAATTATGATTAAACTAGGCCATCGAATTAAGAATATTAGTAAAAGTTGTTGTAGGGAAAGAAAAATCGAGGTCGGTGTAGCTAATGGGATTGAAAAAAATACTTCTAGGGCATTGAAAAAGTAATAAATTCCTTCGTTGTTGATTAGAAGCATTACATTCTCAAAGAAATCATTTTACGACCCAGCTCTGAGTACATATAAGCATAATAAATAGCGTATATGCGCGTACAAATTGTAAGCACAAGTTATTGAACAAAAATCTATGCTTTTATATATGTACACACATACATATGACGAATAAGCAACAAATATTTTTGCTGAATATAATTTCAATAGTCTGTAAGCATAAGTAGTGAGTGCCTTATATAGGTATAACATTCCGTCCAACGTTTACTATTGTAACAGAAAAGAATCTCTTAAAATAAATTTTAAATCAGAAGCAATTATAGCCCTACTATGAAAATTTATATTTTTTTTTAAATTTTAGTAAGAATTATGAACATGTTTTTTGAATATTTTTTTTAGCTTAAGAATGCAACAATATTCGCACAGCAGGGTCCACATTGCGATTCTCTTAATCACTGGGAGTTATCAGATGTCAAAAAATTGAATTTTTTGAGTGAGAAAAATATAGCGATAGAAAATAGGGCGACTAAGTAATTATTAAAACGTTATCAGATATATTTTTCCACTTTTTTTTATCATTCCATCCATTATTATTAACAATATACGAGAAAATACCAATTTATTTGACTGGGTACTTTTTTACCCATAGTATGTAAAAATATAAGCGAATTGTCTACATAATAATATTTAATTTTGTTGGAAAATTTCTCTTAATAAAATGTTTATAGCAAAACCATAAAACCTTATTATTTTGGTCTGAAAATTTTGGCTTGGTATCGTGGCTTATTACTCTGAGAGGCTACAAACTACTCAGAATACAAACGACATTCAAGACATAGTTGTGCCCCCACACTCGAAGCAACAGCAATTTCGTGATGAAAAGGAAAACTTGGTCCATTCTAATAGACAATTCTCCTCCCGTTGACGCCGTAGGGTTTTTATGTTGATATTTTGCGCACAATACAATTTCTACGAATTACCCATCCAACGCATTTGTAAGAAGTGGCCAGTGTCATTTATTACCACCTATACTAATAAAGGGTAATCAATTTAGAGGTATCTGATTTTAAATTGAAATAAAACATCGAAAAGTCAAATTGATTGTGTAATCTTTATTATTTTGTGTAGGACCATTCATGACTTTTATTTTTTAAAGATAACCCCTTCCAAAAGTTGGCCGTAATTCTGCCGTCCGTAAACACGAATTTTGAATGATTCGCTAGAGGGCTTTCGTCTGTATCTCGTGAATACATTTAGTAATGTTGGCTTCCAATGCCTCAATCGAAGCTGATTTATCCACAAAGCGTGATATCACACGATCTTGGAGGTCAATCCACTGGTCTGTGACGAGAGATAAATTTTTCACCGAAACGACGACGCAGTAAATCCATTGTTTCACGGGCTGTATGGCAAGCAGCGCCGTCTTGTTGGATCCAAATGTGTTTATGATGTGGAGATCACGGGGCTCAATTTTTGGAATCGAAAGGTCGTTTAGCATGACGTAATAGCGTTCGCCATTCGCAGCAAACGGTTGTTTTCAATGTCTTAAATGGCTTCGGGTTGCTCTTCAGTCCAAAAACAACAATTTTGCTTATTGCTCTTTCCATGATGAAATGTCAATGAATACTGAAAAAATTATGAATTTAGTTTCAAAAACCCAAACCCAAAAAACCCCTATCGGAAAAAGTACCCCCAATCTGAACACCCTTTACAATAATTACTCATAGATCAACGCCACCAAATGTTCGGCTGTATTTGAAAATCACTCGTAGCTGCGGCAACCGAATTAATGTATTGGTTTCGTGGTTCAATCGCTTGGGCGTTGGCCGTAGGCTAATGGTTATTATGTTATGGAGGATTGTGGTTTGATAACCAGGGAGTTATGGCTCCTGAATTACATGGCTAAGCTGAGAATGATGTTAGTTGATAAAAGTGGCAGTAAAAAAAAAACAGTTTGTTCGATCAGATTTCTATTATTGCACATATTAAATGTTTTTTTTTCGTATTTTGTACGGATCATAATCTTTGATCGGCGTGCGGAAAGCTATCAAAATACATCCTTCCTCTGATGGGATACTTATTTTTATTTATTTTATTTAAAATTTTTTTATTAGTAAACTGAGCTGTAGCGCCAATTGATGAAGTAGATTGCAGAAAATGCAGTGCTAGCAGCAGAGGCTTCCTGCTGACTGGTGACATGTGTTGAGTGAGATACGACGGAGTGGGGTACGGGGTACGGTGCACTAGAAAGGACTAGTTTACTGGGGCGATAGCCCTTGGTCGGGAAAAACCCGAGTCATTCCGGTAACGTAGAATCGGCTGCCATGGGAATGTACGACGGAGTACTATAGGTCGGTGCTCTTTACAAATTTGTATATTTTGGGCATATTGACTTCTCTGGCGTACATATTTTTAATGGGAGATGATCCCTGGGCAGTAATCTGAAAATAGGAGAAGAACGATTCACGTGCGTTGCGGTGAAATCTCGTTCCAAAATCTGCAGGATTTAGCGAGCCGGTAGCCTATTTGTGGTGCGCTTCTTAATATTTTCCCACAAATGCATGGACCTACAGATTTATGCCGCATCCGCACAGCAGATGCTTTTTATGAGTAGCCTTTTTCAACTGTGTCTCTTATCTGGTGTCATATGCTCGGGGTTTCAAACCCGTCCACTTCCGAACGGTAGTCACGCACCAACCTATTCGACTATGGGATCCGCCGATAGGCAAAAAAGATACTTATTATATTTTCTGTGATCTGAAGCTTTCCATGCCTTCGAATGCGTTATGGTAGCCCAATGCCGTTTACCGGTAACGAAACGTCAATATTGTTGCCTGTAATTTAAGTCTTCAGATGATCGTCTGGCCTCCTCTCAGAAGTCTTCATTCCAACTCGTGCCAAATGTATAGTAAATTGCGTTTCGTCGGGATACGTCTTCCTTGTAACAGCTCCGGGTCAATTTGGACATAATGTGATAACAAGCTTCAGCTCGTCTCGCTCCGTATCCCATTGCATGCCGATAGCCTTTTATTATTATTTCAAGTTAAACCCGACTTGTAGTGAATGTAATTTGCGGTTTGGACAAGTATCTTCTTGTCAGAAAATCACCTCCTACAGAGAACTCGAAGGCATTATTATTCTTCACATATTGGGCTGCATACGGAGAAAACATCGATATCAGAGCTTTCCGTACATAGAGATCTCAGGGGAATATTTGTCCTCAAGCTTAACACTCTTCCCTATCCGTTGCTCAAACTTGATAACGAATTTAATAAATTTTAAATATGGCTATTTAAACAGGTAGATTAATTATCGCAATCTGATTCGATAATTCCCCATATGAGATTATCACTTTAGTTTAACTGGAAAGCATAGCATTGAACAACCGACCCTTAATGGAAAAAGTAATCGACTTTAGAGAATTACCATTTTTTTACAGTGTGGTTGCATTGTTTTGCTTTTGCTTTTATTTGACATTTAAGCATTTTCGTTCATTAACTCCGTCGGATCAGATACTATTGCGGTTGCTCCGGATATTTTGCTTTCCATTCAAAAATTACGAGTTCGGTTTAGGACGTAGACAATAGGTGGGAAACGCAGATTTTAAAGCACGCATTCTACACCACCAACCCAACAACCGGACTTATGCAATTGTTTATAAAATTATTGTTGGAAATTCAAACTCTAGTCTTCCCGGTTTCAAATCATCGTACTGTGCTTCTCTCTGCAGCTGATTTCGTCTTGTTTATTTAAACGCCTTTAACTGTGTTGCGTTGGCAAATAACTTGAATTTCAACTTTTAATTGAGTGAAGCACAGTGAACTAAATAATTTGAGAAAATGTCCATTAACCTACGAACTGTGTACGCGTTTGCAAGGGAAATGTATCCAAAGAAGTCTTCAACACCAGTACAATATGGCACCGCTGGATTTCGTGGCAAGTAAGTGTAAAAATAAATATATTTTTCAAATGCTATGCTTTTCTGATCAATGCAAGCAAACTATTCCCTTTTTTTTTGGTTTAACGTGTGCAAGATAAATTAGTGAATTTATTGTCGGTGTTGGCCTCCTCCTAGATATGAATATAATAGCATCCGCGTTAACCATAATATGTGCATATATATACATATATACTTATATATATGTACGTACATGTTTGTTCTCCCGCACGTTCCCATGTCAAGATTTTTATTTATAGAATTTGTTTTATTGTAAATATGTGGTATAAATTATATATTCCGCAACACCTTTCTTACATAAAAACCCTCTGGATTGTAAAACGAACCCTATCCTATCGCTTACTTGCCCTCATTTCTCGCAAAAAGTTGACAAAAAGGCAAAAAAAAAGTTTTTTTTCTTTTGTATGGGAAGGGCTCTATTGCTTAAAGGTTAAAGCACGCATGTATGTACATATATACATTGTATTTATGAGAGTAAATACATTTACATACCCACACTTATTTATATACAGTAACTGCAGTGGTCTGCCAAAAAAAAGCGTAATTTGTAATAGAAAAAAGTACAATTCCACTCCGTAGTACTGATATAAATTTCTATGTCCGTAGAATTTTTTGTCTGACAGCCAATTTCATTGAATTATTGAACCAAAGAACATTGAGGCCAAGCAGCCACAAACTGGGGCGTTGTGTGCAGGTGAATCACAGCTGGTCGTATTCCTATGTATTTCATGAGTTGAATCACCTGCCACCCATTACTGCCCACTTCTCTTTCTTTTGCAACGGAGAAATATATGTATGTTTGTACATTGGGTTTATAAAACCTTTCCTGCATACTTCTACAAATGTAGGTATGTACATGCATATGAGCATATGTATATGCATGTTCATACGTTCAACATTGCCAAATTTCTATTCCTTTCTTTTATTTGTTCTCATAATATTTCTTTTTCACAACTCCATAAAAAAGACTTCAAGGCAAAAAATTAAATTACTAGATCGTCTACCGCATTTGAAGAGATGTTATATTGGTAAAGTTTTTGCGACAGTGTTAGTAATGAACGCTTTGTTAACGTATGTAAGCTTTGCATGCCAACATACACTTAATATTCTTAATCTGTTGTCTTTTGGCTGGGCTCAATTAAGAGTGTTTCCTTTTTTATATATGAAAGTGCATATAATGCAAGGAACGATATAAGCATGTACAACAATTACATTTTGTATATAAACATTTGACTTTCATATAATTTGCTGAAGGGTGTGCTTTATCAGGCAATTATCTTTCCGTGTAAATAAAAGTAAAATAATAGGAACAATGCCACTGATAAACCAATACAAGTTTGTTGAGCATTACACTGAACAAACTATATAGTAGTTTTTAATTATTTAACTGTATTTATTCTTTTTCAGAGCTGAATTCCTAGATAGTATAATGTATCGTATGGGTGTCTTGGCTACACTACGTTCTCGTATTCGTGGCGGTGCTGTTATAGGTGTCATGGTTACTGCCTCACACAATCCGGAGCCGGACAATGGAGTCAAATTAATAGATCCAAAGGGTGAAATGCTAGAGGCCAGCTGGGAATCTATCGCCACTGATTTGGCCAACGTTGAGGACAGTGAACTGGAAGCGCATGTTGCGAAAATTATAAGCGATAATAAAATCGATGTAGGTTCATCGTCGAATGTTTTTGTCGGAATGGATAATCGCTATCATAGTCCACGTCTTCTAAAAGCTGTAGCTGATGGAGTTATTGCGCTGAAAGGAAATGTGCGTGAGTTCGGTATTGTAACTACTCCCATGCTGCACTTTTTTGTAGTGGCAGCTAATACGAGAGGATTATATGGGCAACCTACCGAGGAGGGCTATTACCGAAAGCTTATCACTGCGTTTGAGACTTTACGTGGAGGAAAGCTGGAGAATGGCAATTATCGTAATAAGCTAGTATTCGATGGTGCAAATGGTGTAGGTGCACGCAAGATGCTCCAGTTCCTCAAGCGTATGCATAATTCCCTGCAGGTAGACGTAATTAACAAGGGTGATGGAAAGATCAATGAGAATTGTGGTGCTGACTATGTGAAATTGAAGCAAGTGGTGCCTACAGGCATGCCAATTGTGGAACCATTTACGCGCTGCGTGAGCGTAGACGGTGATGCCGACCGTGTCGTATACTTCTTCACCGACGATGCAGGTCAATTCAGACTATTGGATGGCGATAGAATTGCCACGTTAGTGGCCGATTTTCTAATGGATATGGTGAAGCGTTGCGGGCTTAATCTGAGTATGGGTTTGGTGCAAACGGCGTACGCCAATGGAGGTTCGACCGATTATATTTCCAATACCTTAAAAGTACCAGTGGCTTGTGTACCCACGGGCGTAAAACACCTCCATCATAAAGCCCTACAATACGACATTGGTGTATATTTTGAAGCGAACGGCCACGGTACTGTTATTTTCAGTGAAAATGCTAAAAGTCTGATAAAGGCATCATCCGAAATGAGCGCCGATGCGAAATCGTTAATGCAAATTATGGATCTCATCAACGAAACTGTAGGTGATGCTATTTCCGATATGCTTCTGGTCGAAACGATACTAAACCACAAGGGTTGGGACGTGAAAGACTGGCTTGCGACGTACGATGATTTGCCCAATCTACAATTGAAGATCAAAGTTCAGGATCGTAATTTGATTACAACAACCGATGCGGAGCGAGTTTGTGTTACACCAGTAGGTCTGCAAGAGGCCATCGACAAGGTTGTGGCCAACTACAAACGTGGCCGCGCATTTGTACGACCATCAGGAACAGAAGATGTTGTTCGCGTTTATGCAGAAGCTGCTACAAAGGATGTAATAACTTTATACTCAAAAACAAAACATTTATTTGATCTGTCTTTATTTTCTTTCAGGAAACTGAGAGTCTTGCCTATGAGGTGGGAAGTTTAGTGCAACAGTTGGCAGGCGGCGTGGGACCTGAGCTTATACATCCTGGAAAAATAATTAGTGCTCATATCTAAATTCAAAGTAATGTTTCGTACACCCTGCCGTCTATGCAAAAAGTTCTAAAATAATCATGATATACAACGATATCTTGTCTAAAGTTTACTTATATTACTTACTTGCCTTCTTTATGATTAGTTAGTAAAAATAATATTTACAAAACCGTTTGTCTCTTTTTCAATAGTTTGTTTGTTGCTGCAAAGCATAACTCGATTTTACTACTTCATCTTTATATGCAATAGTGCGATTAAAACTGCCTTTAGACTTTTTAAAAGTAAAATACAATCTTATATTCATTACAGATATATGATATGTTGAATTATTTGTGCATAAGTGTATATACACAGATTGATGTGTTCAATCAAAATAATGCCTTTTTTAATTTATGTGCATATTTAGTGTGCTTACGTCTGCAACCAAAAGATTGCACGCATCTCTTTTACATTGAAATTGTTTTGTTATCGTATTTATTTTAGGTAATAAAATGCATAAGTAAAATAAAAATGTTAACGACATTGTTTGTGTTTTTTAGTTATTCTGTAAATTTAAGTCCGCTTCTGTATTCAAAATATTTTAAAAATTTTATATTTTATTTTAAGCAATAATTATTTTAAAGTACGTAACACGATGGAGCAAAAAACAGTATTTTGGTTTGTTTCAAATTATAGACAATTACAGCAAAAGTATTTCATTATATAGATAATTGTAACATTTAGTTGCTTACCTTATTTTTCATGACTGCAAAACATTTCTTTTTCATAGAATCGACATTAAGGTAGATCGATTGTGCTGGCCTCTCCATAACCTTTATTCTATTATTCAGAAGTCATTGCGCTCCCACTTTACTGATATATTTTGGATCATTGCCTGGTGCAGGGATAATGTACATTTGTAATGTATTCACAAACAGATATTGATGTAAAACCTTTTCAATCAGCCGCATCAGAGCAACTTCTTGAAGGAAAAACATGTCCGTACCATAATAAATAATCCGCCATGTTCAAGTGTTTTCCTTATGTATCGTGTTATTACGCGTTAGATGGACTTTCACAATACCCGTGACCATTTTCCGCCATGAAGAACAATTTTGATCTCATCACTGCGTAAAATATTCCTCCATTCTCCTTAGAATTATTATTCTGGCCTTATAAATCGCTTAGCGCAACAAAATTTAAAACGTTGTTATATTAAGCCCACCTACCGTTATTCGAACATTGTTGCTTTTAACTATTAGTGTTGGTAAATAAAAGGTAAAATTTAAAAGCCGTCTATAAAATAAAACTCAATGATGGATAAAATTTTCTTCGGCAATTGCAATTATTTTGCTCGAAACTGTAAATTAAATAGTTTTGCAGGCTTAGGTTTCCCAAAGCGAAATCTCTCCAACTTCACTAAAACTCTTTGCAGCACTGGTCGGGAATGCGTACAAAAAACTGTCAAAATATCGTTATTTGTGTCACAGCTAATCTATAGATTAGTGTCGCCTAAAATCCTTCGATATTGGATCAAGTCCGATGAATGTAAAAAAAAAATCGAATTCCTCTAAGGCAGAGTTTACATAAATAGTTGTGGATGTTGTCTGCAGTGCGCCAGCTCAATTAATAAATTTTGGCTTTGCGTATTCGCAACTCCACATTTCCATAAATGTGTACACATCATGATTCAATAATTTATCATTGAATCATGCGTATACATAACAACCTGGTTAATGAATTTAGCATGAATTCTGACACCCGATGGCATAGAAGTCGGTTTGCTTCATTGATTTGTGACAGTGTATCAAGACTGATAGAATACAAGATTGCACCCATTAGATATGCGTGTTATCACACTGGCGAAGTTGCGTGTAGAAATGTAAAAACTTAAATAAAAATTCAAGAAGAAGAAATTTGCCACAAATTTGACGTACACATATAGTGATTCTGTCAAATTCACTGAGAACGGAATAGCGGTGCGAGATGCGCGCCACTTCTGTATTCTGTATATCGTGGGTATATGTTTATATTGATATTTTGCATATGGAAAAATAACACAATTTTTCAAAACCTTTGTTCGGTACGCTTTGAAAACAACTGAAATTTGTGGTTTTAATAAAGTGTGAATATTTTCTTAAGACTTCTTAGAATTATTTACAAGCTGTATTTATGAACCGTGGTTCCAAGTCAATTGGTATCATTATTCTGAATATAAATCTAATCCAATATTTTGTATAAAGACTTTCTACATTGCTGTTTTAAAAAACCATCTACTTTTTCATCGCCATGTTCCTAAATGTCATCGATAAATGTGGTAAAAGTATCGATATTTCTCTGTGCATTGTAATAATTTTCATTTCTAGATAAATTGCCTTGTCAGCTAAACGGGACAAAATTGTCTGATGCAATAAGCGACTACTATTTTGCTAAAAAAGTAATTTCAAGTAAAATTCGTTGTAAACCTTGATAAAAGCAAATATTAATTTAATTTAAGAACTAGTTATGGACGCTGAAGACGTAAGTTATATGTTATTTTGAAGCAAAAAACGGTGATAGTGGTTTAATAGTGAAACGTGTAAGTTTGTATCACTATCACACATTTTTGTTGTTTTGAGGTTATGTGTATTCCCGGATTTATTTTTGATTGCAAAAATGTATATTAAAACAGGGGTTCGATCCAACATTATTGAAGAAAAAGAAGAAGAAGAAGACCTTCGACCTTGACGCTGCACTTGGTCTTGATGATGGCAGCAAAAAAGAGGAACCTAAGGAGGAAGCTCCAATGGATACCGGGGCTGCTGATTTAGACGACAACTTGGATTTAGAAAGTTTCGGCAAGAAGAAAAAAAAAAAGAAGAAGCCTTTCAATTTAGATGAGCTTGAAGGTGCATTGCCATCAGCTAAGGAAGATGAAGAGGAGGGAAACATTGCTGTGCAGGAGGAACCTGAAGAAGATGACATCAATTTAGATATGGACTTTTCAATGGCCAAAAAGAAAAAGAGGGGTAAAAAGAAGGATTTGGATGAGCTCTTTGCAGACAAAGGAGAAGAAGACAAAAGCGAGGACAAAGAGAATGGTAAGTTTTTCAACATATTGCTAAGCTTATGTCTAGAAACGCAGTAACATTTCTTTTGCAGTCGGCGATAACAGTTCATCTTGGGCCGGATCCGATCGTGATTACACATATGACGAGTTATTGAAACGTGTTTTCGAAATCATTCTCGATAAAAATCCTGATATGGCAGCAGGACGTAAGCCGAAATTTGTTATGAGACCTCCTCAAGTATTGCGCGTCGGCACTAAGAAAACTTCATTTGCTAATTTTATGGATATAGCGAAAACATTGCATCGGCTACCAAAACATTTATTGGACTTTTTGTTAGCTGAATTAGGTACGAGTGGTTCAATGGACGGAAACCAGCAACTTATTATTAAAGGTCGTTTTCAACCTAAACAAATTGAAAATGTACTGCGTCGTTATATCAAAGAGTACGTGACCTGCCACACCTGCCGCTCCCCCGAAACTATTCTGCAAAAGGATACCCGATTGTTTTTCCTACAGTGTGAATCTTGTGGATCCAGATGTTCCGTAGCAAGTATTAAATCTGGTTTCCAAGCCGTTACTGGAAAACGAGCTGCGATTCGTGCGAAAACATCATAAGATATTTTATTTTTACGAGACTAGGATTTTTATCGTTCTTTTTCTAACGGAGAAATATTTAGATGTAAAAGTTCAATATATGACAAAGAACAAAGAAAAAATGGAGCACGTTCTAATAGGCGTGTATTAATATTTTTTATTTAAATTTTAAACACAAACCATTAAATAAAAAAAATAGAAAACCGATCGTTAAAATAAATCATTAAAACAATATTATTAACAATACACAATTACGATTTTTATTTTGCTGGTTGATTGTGTTGGTATTTGTTCATATACCACTCAATAAGCTCATCTTTAAAAGATAATTCCATACTTCTATCAGAACCTTCATCCAAATCCCAACTAAATCCAAAAATACTTATTTGATCTCGAAATAAGTTTGGCCTGCCAAATATAAATATTTTATTGCCAACGGAAATACGAGATGGGTCCAGCTGCTTGCCAGTTGCATCCAGTATTCTTTGTAGTGCATCTAAAATATATTTTCCTTGCTTGCCTGCTATTCTTGCAGACACTTCATTTTTCAAGCGTTGAATTTCGTTAATATCTTCTTGTTTTTTTCGAAAAATTAGCGGCAGAACTGAGGTGCAATCGTCGATTTCAAATTTATATTGCCCGTTTTTACAGCCAAGCATTATTTTACCAACAACACGTGCATGCAATATCATTGTACGAAATATCAACGCACCATCAAAAGCCTCATAAACAGCGGGTGAAGATGTTGCCTTACAACGCAGAACTTCGGACAACAGCAGCGGTATACACTCCAGAGGTTTGTTTTCACTTTTCGATGTTCTTAAACTACATTTGGTAGAAAATTGTTCTTCCAGGCTTGCACTTCTACTTGCTCCTGCCATTCGAATATATTAGTATAATAACTTAGTATTTCATATTCAATTTAGGCGGGTTTCCTTTGATTTAATCTGATGATTACCCAACGAACAATTCAAATGTAATACGGAAGTCAGCTAATATAATTTAATGCCCTTGTAATTTTGTTGTAGACAATTTTTAGAACAAGTATTTATTCATGCAATAAATTCACTTATTCATGCAATAAAGATATCTGAAGCCTCCCTTTTTTATAAGTAATTATTCGTGTGATTTCACAATATGTTTTAATCTATTTATGCATATATATACTTTGCGTCTGGCAATACCGTCTCAGTTCGCATCGTCTATTTCATTCGTGTTTGTCAAAAAAATGGAAACTGTAATCCCAAGTCGACAAATGTAATAAACATTTACTGGAAAAAGAGAAAACGAGAAGATTTAAAAGAATTTCGAGAATTTAATTGAATTACTTAAAAAGTCAAATAAATAGTAAGTCGCGGGGAACACCGTGGTTAGATTCTCAACAATAAACTCTCTTTGAAAGTAAGATTCGTCGAGGGGCAGCCGAGTCATTTTGACGTCGACATATCTGTGCAATCGGGCGCTTTTCTTTGTTTATACTCTTGGAATTGTGAAATTGCAACTTGTTCTCTATTTTACATATCGACAAAGTCTTTGAAATTGAACGATCAAATAGAAGTTCAGTAAATTTTATCAGTTTGCTATGTCTGGTGGAGCTTTAATTACATTAAAAGAAGATGCAAACGACGCTGGTGGTAGTGCCAATGGTGGGGGTGGCAATTCCAACATAGCAAGCAATCAACCAACCTCCGGATCCGGAAATGCAAGTGCCGCTCCGAATCATAATGCAAATGGTAGTAATGGCGGCCCCCCTGAAGGTACACGGCAAAACAGTTTGCAACGTATCCAGCTTCGCAAACAAAAGGTTTTCAACTTGCCTGTTCCCCAGAAATTGGCGAAATTATCCATGTACTCCGCGTGCCAGAGCGAAGGCTGCCGTTGCACTGGATGGAAGACTCCTCAGGAAAATCGGCACCGTGATGTAGAATCTTCATCATATTGTCCCGAATTCACCGAGGAATGTCGCAGCTGTAGACATACATTACAAAACCATATTGCTCACCTTGATGGAATATCTGGATCACAAATGAACGAACTTCTGGGTGCCATTATAGATATGGAAAATTTGTTCATGTCAATGCAGCGTGTCGAAGATGAGGATACGAAAAAAGTGTATCTGTACTTATTTCGCCTTCTGCGCCAATGTGTGCTAACTCGTCAGCAAGCTGTCATTCGTGGACCATTGGGTGATCCACCATTCGAGTCGCCATGTATTGCTAAAGCAGTTTCCTCATTCGTCTTTTACAAGTACAATCATTTAAGCCAGACTGAGTTGCAGACGATGACCGAGGTGGCAAAAACATTTCTAAATTTTTTAAATCATTACAACTTTGAACCGCCGTCTATGCGTCGCACTGGGCTCACGCATGAAGATGTCTCAACGTATAAAATTAATTATACTCGATGGTTAGTGTTTTGTCACGTACCCGCCTTCTGTAATTCTTTGCGACATTTCGAGACGTCGCTTGTATTTGGACGAACTTTACTTCGTACCATTTTTAAGTATATGGCAGAGCAGCTAAGAAATAAGTGCTCTTCGGAACGAGATCGTTTCCCAGCTGATAAACGGTCCATTATAACACAAATGCCAAAATTCTTGGATGCACTCAAATCCGAACTATTGAAAGATGACTCGCCAATTTGGGACCAGGGATTTCGACCATCCACGGCATTTATTATACAACAACGTAAACGTCAGCAAGAAGCAATTACAGGAGTTGCAGCAGGTAGTAAACGAACTGGAACTGGAGAGCCTGCTCATAAAAGAGCGAAAAAGGAAAGCATTGATCGGGCCAATGGGTAAGTTCCAGTCAGGTTGTTGGTAACATAAAACTTTAATATTGAAGTCATATTCGATGTATGGTCTGTAGTTTGCAATGATCGAACAATTTTTATTTATTTAGGGGAAAAATCGCAAAAACAAGAAAATTAGAAGGTATGTGGGTAATTTGTATATTGCAGAAAATTTCAAATTTTAGATAGACTTTTGGCTTACATAATGTTTACTACAGGGTGGCTCATTTAGCGCTTGGAATTTAATTTAATTCGGCTATAAACAAAAAGTGTACGAGTATGAATATTACAATAATTTTTTTATTGAAAAGAGTAAAGTTTTTCATTAAACATGGAGCAAAATTTGATTCAAATGGCTTCCACGTATAGCTTTACCTCTCTTATTCTTTTTTTTTAGTTTTTAGTGTAATTAAGCGAGTTTCAGCAATAATCACGCTAATGTGAAGTTTTATTAAATGTTTCAACTCTTGAGTAATCTCTGCTTGGTCGGTGTAATATTTATGTTCAACGTGTTATGTTAGAAAAAATTCTAATTTTTCATAACTTTGTTTAAACGAAATTCGACCCACTTAGTATTTAAACTGTTAAAGTAAAAAAATCAATCGTTCAAATTACAAACGCTACAAAACACCCTGTAGCTATTTCACAACGATCACAACTGAACCAATTTTGTATACCAATTAAGAATATACAAATAATAAAAATAAACAATTTGTAGCTTTAAATAAAGTGTAATTAACAATGAGTGCTTAAGTGAATGCCGCGATTGTGTTTTCTTTATGTATTAGGGTGGACTGAGCTTGGAGCGCGAACAAAGCTCATTCATACAAGGTGATATCAGCATAGTAGTTGAATTGCTTTTTTCTTCGAACGTTTGCACTCGTCCGTGAAGTGAGTTGATGTGCGTAATACCGAAAGCAGAATGAAATTGATGCTTGTTGAAAACTCCAAAGATGGCGTTACTTCGAAATTAACGAGTTGAATTTCCCACTCAATTGGCGTGAAAATACGATGTGTAAAGCTCTGGCTTGTTATCGTCATAAAGCTTCAAGTAGTAGTATGAAAAAAATTCAACACTTCGTGTGACTTCGCTTATTTTGTACACGGAAAAAATTTTATTTGGCATGAAGTCGACTAATTTATGTATGGTACCGGCACAAAATTCTAGCTAAGCATGACGAATAGCATCTGAAGCTCACTGCTTTATTGCTTTCCATTGGAATATATAAATTTTCCCAGCGAAAGTATCCCAAAGACGCTCAACGGAGTTACAATCGTGTTACTGCATAATAAATCAAAGAAATGTAATTCGTTTAAAACTGCGTTCATAATAAGCAATCAGGGGCATGACAGGGCATCTTCCAACAAATCTACATCATTTTTAGAGCCTATTCCTATTGTAATAAAACAAATAGATGTCGCATCATTGGAAAAAGCTCTTCATACCATTATTGTGCTGCCACCGAAATTAAGCTTCGATCGTACAACTTGGTGATTCCTTAAATCATGCCAACAGCAGCTGTAGCAGTTCGGCCCGTCTAAATACTTTTTCTTTTTTCGTCCGACAAATTATATTTTGCCACTTATGGGTGCAGGACATGTGCGTACGTGCAGTACGTGCAAACTCTAACCATTTTAGTTTATGAAGCTCAGTCAAACTTGGCTTTGTTTTAGTTTGGTTTATTTGATGGACGGTGCAGCGTTTAAAAGCTCATTTCCGGTACTCATCGCAAATTTGACTTTCTGCCCAAAGTAAGTTTGTAGTTGGTTGCAGTTCACGCCATATATGTTTTTTTTTTTTTTTGTTTTTTAAATTTCCTCTCACTTTGAAGCTTATTTTTTTTCAGAATCGCAATTATTTCTTTATCGGTCTCAATAATCTTTAGCTATGGCTACGGCAACAGTATCAAGAAGATAATAAAGTAACCTATGGATACATCGAATTAGTTGGCTTACCTCAAAAAAAAAAACTTAAAACTCATTTATTTTATTAATTTTCACTAAAACAAATTAGTTTCAACATTTCCAAAGCTCTAAAGCGTTCTTATAAGCGTTTATAAATACATAAATACATTTCCCCATATAAAGAATGCTCGATTGAGTTTTGTATGAAAGACAAAGCTCCCGCAAAAAAATTGCACTTTTTTATACAAAAATTCATTGGGTTATAAAAATTGTGATTAAAAGTTTGAAAATATGCTGAATTGTTTTTTTTTATGTTCCTCTTTACTTGAGGAAACGTAATTTTAAACTACCAACTGAGACTCGTTGACAATAAAAGTGAAAACCTGGGCTTATCCTTTAAGGAATATCGTATTTATATGGGTACATGGGCTTGTAGTTTGGGAGAGTATTTAATATAGTTTACTAAATAAATTTGAAATGAAAGAAACCATATAATACCCAGTAATCGTACGATTTTTTTTATTTATTTCTTAATATTTGTATGCTAGAATATGTATTATTTTTTCTGACTTTATTTCAGTGATTCTCACTTTGAGGATCTTTCTGACGAGACAGTTGTGCGTGCTATGAAAGCTATTTCCGAATCAAAAGCGATCAATAAAGCGGAAATCCTATTTCCGGTAAACGTATCCCGCGACGAGAACGTAAAAGCAGAAGAACAGCAGCGTGCCATCGAGTTCCATGTGGTCGGCAATTCGCTAACAAAGCAAGTGGATAAGCAAACAATTTTTTGGCTTATTGGCCTGCAAGCAGTATTTGCATATCAACTGCCTGAAATGCCGCGCGAATACATAAGCCAGTTGGTTTTTGACACTAAACATAAAACACTGGCACTTATAAAAGAGAATCAACCAATTGGTGGTATTTGCTTTCGCCCCTTTCCCAGTCAGGGCTTCACCGAGATAGTGTTTTGCGCCGTCACCATGTCCGAACAAGTTAAAGGCTATGGTACACACTTGATGAATCACCTAAAGGATTACAGCATTAAACATGGCATTCGACATTTGCTAACTTACGCTGACTGTGATGCCATCGGTTATTTTAAGAAACAAGGATTCTCCAAGGATATAAAATTAGCGCGTCCTGTGTATGCTGGTTTTATTAAAGAGTATGATGGTGCTACACTAATGCATTGCGAATTGCATCCAAGCATCGTGAATACGCAATTTATTTCAGGTAATTCCGGCTAGTTTCAGTTCAACATTTAGAATTAATTTTTTCCTTTTTTTCGTTAAGTGATACGCAAGCAAAGCGAAATTTTGAAAGAATTAATCGCACAGCGCCACAATGAGGTACAGAAAGTGCGCCCTGGCTTGACATGTTTTAAAGAGGGGCTACGCTCCATACCCATTGAATCGATACCAGGATTGCGAGAGATTGGTTGGAAGCCGCAAATGCGTGCACAGCGTACAGCACGTCCACTTGAAGAATCTACCGACCCTGAAAAATTGGCCGCGTCGTTCTCTGCCGTTCTGCAATCGGTGCGTCAGCATCAAGCAGCTTGGCCATTCTTACGCCCAGTAACCACCGCTGAAGTACCCGACTATTATGATCACATAAAATATCCAATGGATTTAAAGACGATGGGCGAACGCCTTAAACAAGGCTACTATGTGACACGACGCCTCTTTATGGCCGACATGGCGCGCATTTTTTCAAATTGCCGCTTTTATAATTCGCCAGAAACTGAATATTATCGCTGCGCTAATTCATTAGAACGTTATTTTCAGACCAAGATGCGGGAGTTGGGGCTATGGGACAAATGATGTTGCGCCCTCAATGCCGCCGTCGATATGCTTAGCGAGCACGAGCACGATGCCGATGAGCATAGTGCAAGCAATCCGGCAGCAACAACTACAGATAATATGAATATGCAGCAGATGGAAACTAGTGGTAGTGGCTGCAGCGATGGTAGCACTAAAACCATGCTAGCTGTTAACTTGGGCGTAATATCCGCTTTGCCAGAAGATATATTTAAAAATTAGTTCGGTCCTAAAAAAAGCGCTCATATGTTGATGTATGTAAAATTACCTAAAAATATGTAAATAAACCGCTAATTAGATAACACATCAAATAAATATTTAGCCTTAATTTTTCAAACATAAAAATAAAAAAAATTCTAAATGTTATACATTTGCGGAAGGCAAACTCTAATGCTTCGTTTGGAGTAAAACAAATAAATTATTAATGCATACATATTTATGTAAATACATACATACATCATAACCATGTTCGAATAAAATAGATGTTATAATAATAAAACTTTCAACATTTATGTTTTTCTTCAACGAAGGAAAATATATTCTGATTTGCAATTTCCATTGATGCATACAGTAATTGTGATTAATGTAATCAGTAGTTATTTTCTGTAATAGACATTTTGTTTTCTCGTTTCACTAGTGTATACAATAATACTTCACATACATACATACATATGCACATATTATGTATTAGCAAAAAGGCGTCCAACAAAATTAGTTCGAAGCGTTCATCAATTTTATACTCTTCCGAACGTATAACCGCACCGTTATACTAAACAACACGTACAATGTACGAAAAGTTCCATACTTGCTGGAATCAACAAAGCAGCAATTAAATAACTGCAGGAGTGTTTGTTTTTGTTTTCGCTTTTGTTTTTCTCCTCTCCGTTGATGTATTTGTATCACATAATATAATAGTTTGAAACATCAGATCATAGATGTACATAAATAATATAATAGTTTGTTTCATATGCACACATACATGTCTATACTAGCGGTTTTGGTTTTTCATTATTTATAATCATTTAATGCGATCTAAAATCCAATTTGTATTGATATTTTTATTTGCAAAAGAGACCACTTCTTGCATTTTTCGCATTTTTGCAAATGGGATCTGATTTTTATAATTTCTTGTATTAATTAGACATCGAGAATATTAAAAAAAAATCATTTTGTAATATTAATATAATGAGCGTTATTAAGTTTTAATGCACGCATGTATGCAATTTTCTTACATACTGATATACATATATATGTATAAGTACCATTATTTGAGCAAGCATCAACATGACGGTATGGAGATAGTTCAGTGATCTCTTTTTCAATGTTCCAAATTCTAATTTTGCAAAATATATAAGAAAGTATTTTCTTGTTTTTGTTGTTTTTTAAGAGCTAGTGTGTATACTATGTTCACAAAGTTTATGATTTTAGAATACATATATACGTATTTTATTAACCTTACACCGCCTATGCTAAATACAGCGCACCTACAAAAGGTATGTACCTCAGGGAAAAAAGTATATAAAAGTGCATTTTTATTTCAACCCATACTGTCTTTATAACGGTATACATTTTTCAGGTATGCATTTTAGTTTTGTTTAATTTTCTAATTAATTTCCATATGCTAAATTCTTCTTTAATCTTCTTCCTGTGTCATCCGTACTGGTCTCATCAATTTGTTACCATACCCATGTTTTGCTCAGGAAATATGTATGTATATGCGCAATCAGAGATTAGTGTGCATCGGACCGTACCACCTTACAGGAAAACAAAAGTTCATCGTATAACCCTGAGTATAATCAATTTTTGTAAGGTGATTTCGAAAAACAAAAAAAAAGTCGGCCCGAACTGGAGGTTGCTTTCTACATTTTTCGTCAGATTTTTTCAGGACGGTCGCAAGTTCTAAGCGAGTTATGTAATAACAGGTGGCGAAAATTAATCAATTATGGAAAGATTTATAATACAGTGCACTCGCGGTAACTCGAATAGCCGCTAAGTCGAACGACGTGCTAACTCGAACACATTTTTTCCCCTATTGACTTCTTTGTAACTCGAACAATAAAACAAATTTATTTGTACACACATTCTTTTCAAACATGTACATTTTGTACATAGATACATATGTAATAGTATATGTAAATATATAAATTATATGTATACTAGTGTCTTGTCCATATGAATATTTCGGCGTTAATATCACGTTAGTTTTCTGGGAACAACATCTTGCATTGACCAAATTGCTTTAAATTTGTCATTTGTGGTGTATCAGTGCACGTGAGTAATGGATCGTAAAAGGTTGAAGTGTTTAACATTAAAAGAGAGGGCTGAAGTCCTTAACAAAATTAAACGTGGACGTAGTGTTACTTCTCTAGCGAAGGAATATGGGGTAGCCAAGTCCACCATAAGTCTTATAAAAAAGAAAGATAAGGCAATTTATGGCTTGCACTAACGCTACCGGCAACCATAAGCTTAAACTTCTCGTTATTGACAAAGCAAGAAATCCTCGTGTTTTCAAAAATTTTAACTGTCCGGTGGAGTACAAAAATTCCAAATCAGCCTGGATGACTTCGGCGATTTTCAAAGACTGGTTTCATAATTCGTTCGTGCCGCAGATAAAATCCAGATTCATTAAAACAATTTTTTTAACCAAGTTAAATGACTTTAATATTTAGGTAAGAAAATATTTGAAAGATGGGGGACTACCTGAGAAGGCTCTTCTTCTAATTGATAATGCCCAATCACATCCCAACGAAATCGAATTAAAGTCCGAGGATGGTTTAATTTTAACTATGTTTATGCCGCCGAATGCGACACCATTGATCCAGCCAATGGACCAAAATGTAATTCGTATAACGAAACTATACTACAGAAATTTTCTACTGGCTTCCATTTTCAACAATCGATCGAAAAATCGATATCGATGACTGTTTTTTTAACATAGCACACTCAATTGATAAGTCGAACAAATTCGATAAATCGAACAGCGCCTGTTTTAATTAGTTCGAGTTATCGCGAGTGCACTGTATTTGCAAATATCGTCCTACGGTAATCATATTTGACACTTGTGAGCTAGACAGCTGCAGCATACAAACAGACAAGCAATGGAGCACGTAAGGGTCAAAATAAAGATTTCCGTCATTCAAAATAATTTTTTTTTTTAGTAAAAAGTTGAATGGTTAATATTGCGCCACCCGTTTAATTTTGCGCCACCCTTTATAAATATATATATTTTTAGTCTTGCCATAAATTCTGTGACAAATTAGAAACTTAGAAAGCAGATAATCACGTCCAGAAAAATGAATGTATCGACCAAGACTAATTAGAGATGATCTCCACATGACAACGCGCTTGAAGAAAATTAGACTCGACAGATGCAAGCTGCTTCTTCGGTGGCATGCGGTCAACGGCCATGAAAATATTATTTTCACAGATGAAAAATTGTTCACTGTTGAAGAAGTCTTTAATAAGCAAAATGTCAAAATCTACGCCAAAACTTCTAAAGATGAAAACAATGTTGTTCTAGGGAACAGCATGGCCACTATCCAGCCTCCGTAATGGTTTGGTGGAGAGTGTCTTGCAAAGACGTTACATCTCTTCATTTCTGCCAAAAAAGGAATTAAAACGAGGGAAAAAGTGTACCAGCAGGATGTCTTAAAAGGTTTAGTGAAACAGTTGAGCAGTAGTCCTCTCCTCAATGGAGAACGGTGGATCTTCCAGCAAGATTCCGCTTCAGCCCATAAGGCAAAAACCACCCAGCAGTGGTTAAAATCCAATATACCTGAGTTCATAGCCGCAGAAGATTGGCCGTCTGGAATCCATCCGTCCAGATCTGAATCCATTGGACTATAGTTTTTGATCAGAATTGGAGAACAATGGACTATCGAAGACCTCACATAGATTTGGAGAGTTTCAAACAATCTTTGGTTCGAGCAGGGACGTTAAACCGTGCGTGCTGCAATAGTTGAATGGCCTAATCGTTTGAAGTCTTGTGTGACCATGGTGACCATTTTGAATGAAAACTTCAAATAAATTTTTTTAATATTTACATGATTAAATAAAACTAGAGTCATTAAAAAAAGTATTATAATTTCATAGCTTTAACGGATTTAACTTGTAACAGAAATTTTGGCAGGACTGAGTATATAAATATAATTGAGGCGTACACCCTCTTTGGATGTTTGGCCGAGCTCCTCTTCCTACTTGAGGAGTGCATCTTTATGCTGTTCCACAAATGGAGGGACCTACAGTTTTAAGCTGACCACGAACGGCAAATGTTTTTTTATGAGGAGCTTTATACTCACGGAGGTATAGAGGGGCGGCCGCTATTCGAAACAACTTTATATCATTTTGCTATTTCATACACTTCTACTCGAATGCACTTCCGAATGATACTCACGCACCAACTCATGCGGCTACGACGGCCTAAACAATTTAAGTAGGTTGTTGTTGTTGTAGCAGCTTACTAAACCCTGTCTGTAGTAACTAAGGTATTTCTGGGAAATCAAGTCTCATTTACAAACAATATATCCAGAAGAAGAGTTCATCAAATCTCGACCGAAAATAAATTGACTAGGCATGAGTCCCGAGAACTTGTAACCAAATTAATGAATCACTATATAAGTGCACGTTTGTCATTAGCTGAAAAACTTAAATGTTGAGCCAAAGAGTTCCGAAACATTATTTTGACTGACGAAACAAATGTAATTTGAACGAGCCTGATGGCTATCAAAAGTATTGGCCCTTTGTACAAAAACTCCGCCAGCAACTAAACGAAATCATAGTGGCGGATTGCTAACGAATTGGGCAGCTTTTGGATATGCTGGAAAACCAAATGTGGGCATAGTATGAAATAATGCTCTTAAGGGGTTAGGGGTAGTCAGAGGCCCGAAAAAATGATGATTTTCACGAATTTTTTTTTGCTACTTAATTTATTTATTTAACAAAAATAAAAACATAGCATAAAAACATCATGTTTTAACTTGACTTCACCAAAATTTCAAAAAAAAAAATTAATAATTGCAAAAGTTATCGCTGTTTGTGTGAAGCCCGTTTCTCCAGAAGTCCCTTGCGGTGAACATCACAAGTCCTTGCAGATTCATCTAAAACCAATCGGACAGTAAAAATTAGTTTTATTAATAGATAATCTTGTGCCTGATCGAAGCTTTTTTTTTTTCAAAATCAACAAAATGGCGGCCTCAGAAAATTTTTTCCAGATTTTAGAAAAAAAAACCAACAGTTAATTGTTAAAAAAAAATCGAAATTTTTGAAAAAAAAAAATCCTTCGATCAGGCACAAGTTTTTTATGTTTTTCAAAAGCTGTATAAATTTTATTGAAATCTACGTAGCGGTTTTTAAGTTACAGTGTTCACCAGTGTTCAACGCATTTAAAGTTTTGCTATCGGCTCCGGAGCGGCCGAGCGCCCTTTGTTAATTGTTGAATAACTTGAAAAGTATTTGTCGGATTCACTTCAAATTTTTACACAATATTTCTAAAACATTATACTTTAAGAAAATGCAAAAAAAAAATCGATTTTTTGAAAATTCTGACTACCCCTAACCCCTTAAAAGTTTGCAGGGAACCTCAACGGAATTCCTAGCTCCTTCGGCACCAATTCACACACAAATAAGGAGTTCCTTGCATCCACAAAGACACCGGTATCAGGGTGATCAGCAATCGGCCTGTACCTAAACTCAGTTGAAGTCTTGTTGGGTATACTTTTCGGCAAAAGTGAAACTCAAAGAGGCTCTGTTCGTTGAGTGGAGCAAAGAATAAATCAATGGAGAACATATCGTATTTAAATTTTGAAAAACAAGAAATAAATGTTTCATTTAATAATAACACTCTACCGTTATGCACATATACCTATTTTCTCAGAGGAGAAAAGTTGCTTTGTTGTTTTGGTACTTCTCATTTTCACTTTTTTTTTTCTTCTCCCAGTAGATACTGCTAAATTAAATTTTACTGAAATATTTGAGATCCTACCTAGTAGATTTATTTCAAATAAAGTTGTTGCACAAATACTCATTTCCCTGAGATACACGCTGTTCAGTGGGATATTTCTTGATCGTTTGTTTAACAGATTTTTCTTTATTCAGTTTTAATTTTTTTTTACGATTCAATATTGTTTTTTACGACTCAATGTTTTTCTTTACAACAGATTAAGTTTAGTGTTTGAGTTGCTCTCTTCTACTTGTTTTACATCTTTCGAAAAAAAAACTATTAGTTACTAATATACACAGCGTAATCCCTAATTTTAATGGCTTTTGAGTTTTTTTTGTTGTTTTTTTTTTTTGTTTCTGCATTTCAATGCGCTTCAGCAAAGCGTAAATAAATGAAATCAACATCATAGGAAACAATATTTTTGCATAATTAGTGTAAAGTGTTAAATGCTTGGAGCGAATAATTTTCTGTTTATATATGCAATTTAGTGTTTGTAATTTTAGAATTAAGTATTTACTTGCAAAACTGTGCCAAGTATTGTTTCACATTCCCTGGAATGATTGTCTTGTGTACTCTCAACTGCGATTGTGGGGAAATCCTATTTTTTTGAGGATCAGTAAAATTGCAAGTAATGTAAAACTTTTAGAGATGAAATTCATAATAAAGGGTATTTCAAAAGAAGCGCCTAGATATTTTTTTAAAGTAAGACATGTACAAATTTATGAGTAGATTCTTTCAGGTTTCACTATTTTTATACAAAATACGGCTTTTAACAATTATATGTTAAAAATGACATCATTTAAATGTCCATCATGGGCACGTCTACAGGTAAAATCCGCCAAAAAGTCGACTCACGAATGCCTAATTGTTCCTAATGTTAGCTTGAAATCTAATGGAGAATATCTCTTGCCAACAAGTACTACTTTAAACTAAGTAGAAATTAGTAGTAAAGTCCTCTTTCGACGAACAAAACTAACACTTTATAAGGATCTCCTCAAGCCCGTCCTTACATATGGCATAGAAGCTTGGACGATGATAACATCTCTTGGAGTGTTTCAGAGAAAGATTCTGCGGAAGATTTTTAGACCTTTGTACTTTGGTGACGATGGAACAATGGGCTGTATGAGCTTTACAGCGACATAGCGTTTGTTAGGTCATGCCGTCCGAATTGATACAAACGTTTAGGCTGTGAAAGTACTTGATGCGGTACCAGCTGGTGATAGTAGAGGAAGAAGAAAGCCTCCTCTGTGTTTCCAACTGACGCCGGTTAGTACGAAAAAAAATGCCAATCAAGAAGAGAAAAAACGGTAAATTGATATTTGATCATTTTCGTAACTTGTTATGTATTTTATGGACATCCTGCTCTGAGTGGTCGACACTAATCAGTCAAAAGTCAGTTTGGAGTTTAGAAGTTCGATAATATTTCATATATATTTATGTATAATTGGCGCGTACACCCTTTTCTGGGTGTTTGGCCGGGCTCCTCCTCCTATTTGTGGCGTTCGTCTTGATGTTGTTCCACAAATAGAGGAACACAAGGAACTGTTCCACAAACAGTTTCAAGCCGACTCCGAACGGCAGATATTTTTATAAGGAGCTTTTTCATGGCAGAAATACACTCGGAAATTCGCCATTGCCTGCCGAGGGGCGACCACTATTAGAAAATGTTTTTCTTAATTTTGGTGTTTCCCCGAGATTCGAACCTACGTTCTCTCTATGAATTCCGAATGGTGTCACGCACCCACCAATTCGGCTACGGCTACACTCTTATAATTGGCGTATTTGAGTGTATTTTATGCGAAATACACTTAACTTCTACTCCACCGTTCGGTCACTCGAATTTGTGCCATGGATGAAGGAGATCGTGAACTAGCATAAGATGTGTGCTATAGACTGATGGGATGTATCATTCAACAACAATACTTGAAAATAAACCGAAAGTTGCAGAAATTATCTTTGTTCGCTTGCTTTCGGCCTTGTTTTCAACCTCCATCAATATCGGAATACAGGCCCAAATCGCAAACCGGCAGCACTTGGGGGCAAGAACAAAGGTGGCATATAAAGCATGTGTTTGTCATAAAAACAACACTATTAGCTATTGTACTGCCGCTGGGATCACCCGAGTGGAAGACTTTTATTTGAACTAAATGACAAAGTACAAAAAGTCTACCCTCGACCTGACGGGACTATCGTCAGACATAGAGAAAGGTAACATACTCAACTCCTTCACAAACTATCGTCCCGTGAATACCTTTATCGGAGTGCACAGCCAAAGACCACGAGTTGCCTCGCGAGACCTGCATAATACTGCCTCAATTTTTTTCTGGATACTATAGCAGATTCAACTTTTATTTATCGTCAAAAATCAGTGGGAGAAGGAATTGGCTTCACTTGGTGTTTTTAACTGGCGCCGGTTAGCACGAGAAAAATCGATTGGCGCGCTTTGTGAAACTCGGCCAAAATCGCGTAGGCGGTTATCGCGCCAATCAAAAAGGCAAAACGCTGGTATGCCAAAGAAAACTCCTACATTCACCTACCTCTTCACGTCACGCCTCCCTGCCTCCTGTAAAAAACTTATCTAACGGTCTTTTCACTTGGTCGAACCAATTTGGCATGGCATTTTTCTCGGACCAATACCTGACGTTTTCAATGGCAATACTTCACAATTTTACAGGCCTCATCAGGGGTTAATAACTTTGTTGGAAAGATTCAAAATACAAAAATATATAACAAAAATAAATAAACTGCATATATTAAAAAATAGTTACAATTTTAGTTCCGCTTAAAAAGGATGCACATACATACATACATACATATGTGTAGATAATTTGAGAAATTTGCTCGTGCTTTGCTTACTCATGGATTCTTGTTTTAGTAAGTTCGGCGTGGTGTTTAGTGATTAATCAAGTTCTTTTATAAATTGTTTGCCTTTTCTAAGAACAGTTAGTAAATGTTGATTGCGTTCTTATGTATTTATACATATGTATGCGTTCTTATGTATACGTACATATGATTAATATTTCCATGTGTAAAGAAGCACGTCAACTCAGCTTTTAATCATTTCTATGCAGTAGATAGGCTATACATACACACGGAGTAAATTAATTGCAAACAATTTCTTTTATTTATTAAATAGTTAGCTGCTTTCAATTTCGTGAACTATTTATTAAATATTGGAGTAGTACACACAACTATGCTATCTAAATTATATTACAAACAAAAAGAAAAAAAATAGCGACTACACACAGACATACATACTATGTAAATATAATTTGATGTACTTTTTATAATTTTTCACGAGTTTTTCACTTTTTAATTCTCTTGTTACTTCTTTACTTTGCGTTCTTTGTATTCATTCATATATGTATGTATAGTGTACTTGTACATATGCATACGCATACTCGTACATTTGTAAGCATGTATCAGAGTATAATTGCAGTAGTTGTTGTGCTACTGCTTTCTAAACAATTATATCCTGAATTTTATTTATTTTTTATTCAAATACATTTATAAATATACATATTAAATTTCAATAAATTCTCCCATGCATTTTGTTATAATAATTTATGTTAACTCTAAATTTCACATCACAAGTTGAAATTTTTCCAATATTAATTCTAATGTTAAGCTTTTGCATCACGTAACGTAATTATCAAATTTTTTAGTGTACAGCTTATGTATGCTGGCTATCGGTATGTATTAACATAGTAAATATACAGACACGTGAGGCATGTGCTTGATGGAGTAGTGTCGTGACTAGAAATTAAAAAATAAACAAAAGTCTTAACTAAAAAGAAAACTGTAAACACGGGTAAAAAGGCATTCATTGCAGTATCAAACTTGTAAATATCTGCTACACAAACCGAGCAATTCTCCAATACTCAGAATCCGTGTTCAAATTAGTGATCAAGAAAACTACTATTTTAGGTTTAATTACCAAATTTGTACGCATATTCGTAATACATAGTTCGAGTTGTAGGAATGTCGAAGCTTCGGCAAAAAATCTTTTTTACGAATGCATGGTTTTTTTGAAAAGCCATTTCCAAAGCAAAAATGCTCTAGAAGGTTAATTTTTCCTGCAGCGCGCCATTTCAAAATAAATGCAGCTCTTTTTTTAAACCCGAGTGCAGTACAATGGACTTAATTGTGTCTGATACTCAATTGTGTAGATACGTACTTTAGAAAAGCGTGCAAAAAACCAAAAAAAAATTGTAAAAAATATACGCGAGATATGGTAAATTTGGGGATATGTCCCACAACTTTAAAAATCGTGTAAAATGAAAAACTCCAAATATTTTCCCAAAAAACCGTCCAAAAGAAGTAATAATGAAATTCATATTACATAAATATTTATAAAACAAGAACAATTAAAATTAAAATTAATGTACCGTTTTATTTTATGGATTGAATAAAAAACGTATAAAAATTCAAATTGAAATTAGAAAAAAAAAATAAATTTCGCAACTATTCATCGCTGATACATAAATACTTCTAAAACAAAAAAAAATTACAAAAAAAATATATACACTGAAAATTCAATCCATATGTCCAAAACATTTAAAAATTCAAATTGAAAGTAGGCAAAAAATCAATTTCGCAACTATTCAACAGACTGCTGGATAACAACCGTGCGCGTTTATTACGCACTGAACCAAAAATGCTATCATCAGTGGATGGCATATGCCAGATATGTCCGGCCAATCTGTCAAGTTTTATTCAAATTATTGCTTCGTTTTTCGTTGTAGCAAAGTCTATTGTTAGCGACTGTTTTATGCTTTCCCGAGTTTTTTTTTATACAAGGTTGCACACAATTAATCACCCTATCGGAAAACTTACTTTTGCAAATGGCGTCGTACTTCAGTTATTTTTGACATTTGTGAACTAGACAGTTGCGGTATACAAACAGACAAGAAATGGAACGCGTAAAGATCATAATAAAAATTTCCACCACTGAAAATTATTTTTTTATTCAATAAAAAAAATGATGCAAAAACAAAATTGGATGATTAATTTTGTGCCATCGTGTACAATTTAGTTTAAATTAGATTTATGGGTTGGACAAGTCTAAGAAAATCTTAAAAAAGATTACAGTATTAAATTGTTCCCGCCGGTGACCGAATTTGTTGTTCTCAGCATCTGGCGGCTCTGTAACTCCAAGATTGTTTCATCACTCTGTGGTACATTGAGGCCTGTCCCATTGGACAGCTTATACTATTGGTGGTATATACGCAATTGCCTCATTGGGCGGTTTTCTGAGCGAAAAGGAGAGAAATAGTTTACATCTAACGCAGACATAGTCGGCAGCTCTCACTGAGCGATATACAATTACAGTTACAACAGCGCCGTCCGATGAAACAAACTTGGAGTTACAGAGTCGTCAGATGCAGAGCGGGAATGTGTTAAAATGGTGAGGCAGGCTAGATATTGTATGGATGGTAAGACGGAAAAATTTGTTTTGAGGTCACTCTTCCGCAAATTTTTTGAATTTATTGTTGAATCTTAAGAGGTCCGGAAGACGAAGAGTAAGACTCATCTAACACCCCTCTCGCTTTGGACTCAACCTGACGAAACAGCAAGTTTCCTGGGCCTACTATTAGATGAGCTAGACGAAGACGACCGGTGATATACATTACGCTGACAGGGCTTGTATTACTGCTACAACAATACCAACAACGAAGAATATGAACCTTATCCATACTCAGTACATCGCAATCCAACAGCCTAAGTCTGATTTTAGAAAATGCTACATTGTCCTCATTTTCAAGACAGGATATTGGCATATTGGGTCGCCAATGATTCCTATGGTAGCCATATGCTGACAACTGGCATATTACACCCACCAGTACTCTCAGGTCCTTCCTACTAAGTTTTAAGAGAAAGGTCGCTAATTTCCTATTTGGCTCCTTCACAAAGCACTTGGCTGGCTACTCTGCAGGAGTCCAACTCATAGCAACGCCTTCTATGGGCAGACCTCATGAAGTCGTCAATCCATAGTAGAATCGATGCAGAATTGGCGTTCAAAAAGGATTCAGGGCCTAGTGGTATGCTTGCAGAGCTTTCATTGGAGAGTTTGCCAGCCAACTCGTTTTCTGCAGTACCACAATGTCCATACACCCAAATAAGACAAACTTTGTTGTGTTTTGCAACACTATTCAGTTTTGTCTTACATTCACCGACTAATTTCGAAGAGCAGCGTGGGTTAGCAAGGGTTTTCAGTGTAGCTTGATTCTCATTACAAATTCCAATACTCCACCACTTTTTCTCAATTAGCCAGTGCGGTACATTCAAGATGGCATAGACTTCCGTTAAGAATACGGTAACTATCCGCCCTGTAGCGTAGGAGTACTTAGTGTCTTTGTCTAAGTCAATACAATACTTGTAGCCCAGTTGCACGCAAGGAATTATGTTCTGATTAGAAAAACATTTTTTGTTTTGCGATTCGTGCAAGAAAGAAAATGTCGTGTAAAAGAATTTGTTAGTGAACCGTTTTATTTCAAAATTGGGTAGAAAGATAGTGGGGTGTGTTGCTTTAAGGTTAACTTGTAAACACACTCAATTAGGACAGCCTCATCACAAATGCGAGCGAATAGTTCATCTGAACACTTAAGTGCGTCTCACTCAAGATTACTTGGTATGTATAGTAAATAAGCATGTGTGAGTAAAATCCTGAAAATTAATAAATAAAATGATGTACCCTACATATTTGTAGACTTTTGATGAGAAACTTATCTATACTTGGCACTTTCTTACTGTCACACACTAAATTGTTTGGGTTTCAGAAAATTTTAACTAAATACAGGGTGGGCCATATAGCGTTTGCTTTTTGAACCACCTATTTTTTTGAGAATGGTAACACAAATGACATGTCAAATGTGTTCATAATTTACTTAAAGGTTTGACATTTACAAAATGGGACGCTATACTCTTGAACAAAATTGGGAAATATTGAAAACCTATTTCCAAAGTGGTGAGTCTTCTTCTTCTTCCGCGGTTACAGTAAATGGCGAGCGTTACCGTGTCATGTTCAAGGAGGTTTTGTTTCCAAAATTGAAAATTGAAAAATTGGACGACATTTGGTTTCAACAGGACGGTGCAACTTGTCACACTGCCGAAGTTACACTCGAACTTTTGGCTACCGTTTTTGAATTCCGATATCAATTGGCTGCCTCGGAACTGTGTGTGTGTTTAAGTCCGTTGGACAATTTTTTGTGGGAGCCGTTAAGGACAAATGCTATGCGAACCATTCAGAGACGATTGATGCTTTAAAACACGAAATCGAAGTTGCCATTCATGAAATTGGAGCCCAAACAATCGAAAATGTGCTTAAAAATTGGGTTGATCGAATGGCCTACTGTAAAGCCAGTCGTGGCAGTCATTTGAACGATATTATTTTTCATTCATAAATGACAATGTTCAATCTTAAAAATAAAAAGAAAAGTTTGAAAAAATATTGATTATTTTTTTTTTGTATAGCCGATTCAAAAAGCAAATTTTACATGGCCCACCCTATACAATAATATACTGCAGAATCAGGGTAGAGTAAACTAATTCATGAAATCACTGAAATCAGGAATTTAAAAACCCTTTAATTTCTATAATTATTGAACAATCCGACGAGTTCAACTCACCACTTTAGCTTAGCGTTTATTGACTATAAAACAAGCATTGAATTCTTTGAATAGAAATTGTATTTGGATGGCGCTAAGTGCTGGAGGCGCCCCAGAAAAAAATAATGAACAATATTAAAGCGAGCTTTGAAGGATCAAGAAGCCGTGTTCTTCATTGTGGGCAACTAAGCGATCCCTTTGAATGTTACAGTGGTGTAAAAGAGGGTTGCGCTCTTTCAACTTTCTTATTCATAACGATGCTGGATTTTGTTTCTGAAGCGTCCGACCAACAACGACTTAGCATCCATTGGGGATTTAAGAGAAAACAAGTGATTTAGAATATGTGGAATATGTAGTAGTATTAACTCACAGGTAGCAGGCTATGCAACAGAATTTTAATGCCTTGACTGCGGAGCTAAGAAAATTTATCTGACCATAAACAACAATAAAAAAAAAAACAATGACAGCAAATGACAATAACAGCGATCCACCAAGCTGCGGTACCAAAAATATTGCATGTGTTTCTCAAATTAAATATTTGGGAAGCCTAATAACAAGTAATGGAGGCGCGTTGGATGATGTCGAGCACAGAATTCCAAAAGCTCATGCTGAATTGGCAGTTAGCCAGAATATGGAGATCTACCACGATTCACCAAAAAGCAAAAATCACAATATGCAACGCATGCGTTAAAACCACGTTATTATATGGATCAACCGCATGGTATACGTCTAACATCATTATTCGTGAATTACAATCATTTGTATGCCGATGTTTGAGGTGCATCCTGAAAATCTGGTGGCCACGATCAATAAGTCATGAGAGGCTGTGGTCAAAATGTCATTAGGTTAGATTAGCCAGATTGCTTGTCTAAGACAAGACACTCGATGACTCTCAGGCTCATTGTGATACCTGCATTTGATTTCCATTTCCTAACTAAGTTGCTTATGCCACTTATATCCTTTTAACAAGGTAACTAGTCTCTCCAGTGAGACATTTTGCGAATTTCCCAAGTCCTCAAAAAAATGATCACCAAGGCTCGACTTCTTTGAAGTGCAAAACATTCACGGAGAAGGAGTTGTACAGACTCAATTTCTTCTTCACCTTCACAACTGCTGCATTGGAAAGGCAGACGAACAAGGGGAAGGCCGAGAAACACATAGCGTCGTACTGTCAGCAATGAGATGAAAAAATCCTTCAGTGTGCTTAGATCTACAGCAAGAAATCGCACAAGCTGGAAGAATGATGTAAAAGCACTTGTCGCTTGATTTTTTTTTTTTGAGTAACTGAAGTTATTACCTAATTTTTCTTTTTGTGAACTGACAATATTTAAATTTATTTATAAATAAAAAGAAATAAATAATTAGCGCTTGCACTTCTGTTAGGTGTTTGGAAATTCGAACCTACGCACGCCCGAATAGTAGTCAACAACCCATACGGCTACGGCGGCGACCTATAAATAGTCATACTAATAATAATTTTCTCTTTGAAATATCATATCACATTCAATTCAAACGTTTTACAATTATTTTTGCCCAAAAAAGTCTTACATATATACTTTTTTGCCTTTTTTTCTTTTGAAATAATCCCTTACAACTTCATCTGTAAAATTTCGAAGGACAAGTATGTAAATAATCAAGCAACAATCGAGCTTGGCAGGCTGAGAGAGGCTGCAGGTGGATAAAACTGATGTTACCTGTCATGTCCGACCGACTGTCGCAGCTCCTCCTATCACTAAGCTGATGACGGGCCACTTTCTATGGGCAAAGCAGATAGAAAAGGTAGGCATCTCTGCCCAGCATGCGGAGAGGGAAAATGAGGCGGCGGATCACTTTCTGTGCGTCTGCCCAGCCTTCGCTCGAATCACCCTTAAGATCTTTGGCACTGATGTGTTGAGAAGCAACCACCTTGGCCACAAAATCTACTCAGATTTCTTCGGAGGTCAAGTAGATTTAAAGAAAATTAAAAAGGGAATCCGAGTGCAGTAAAATTGACTTAATTGTGTCTTAGTGATGTACTTGCTAGTCTGTCCGAAAAAAAAGGTAATTAATCACGAGTATTTTCTTCGTCCACCTGAAGGCTGTAACACCTTTTGACGCCGTTATAACATAGCTTTTCATCATGGTTTTGTTCATTGTACTCAGTACGCAAGGTATTAAGAGTTCACTTTACTCAACAGAGAGAATGAAAGAAATTTGGTCTTTACTCGATCGAGGAGTTCACTTAAGCCAAGGTTCATTCAACCCTGATTATATTGTATACATATGTATACCTATATATCGATAATATATATACATATATACAGGGTTGGCCATATTAAACTGACCCATTGAGTAACCCTATAACTTTTTACTGTAATTTGAAATCTAAGGTTTACGTCAACAAGCCAAAGACACTAGGCGCACTTAAGGCCAATATCCGACGGGAAAACGCCGAAAAACGGGCACATTACGCTATACGAGCTAAGGGCGACCACTTGCGCGATATCATATTCAAAAAGTGATGTTAACGAATCTCCTTGAACTAAATTAAATGTTTTTCACAATGAAACACAAAAAAATGTTTCTTTTTCCACATTTTTTTAATAATCACATGGGTCAGTTTAATATGGCCAACCCTGTACTATATACTTATTATTGGAGCTTACACCCTTTTTGGGTGTTTCCCCGAGCTACTCCTCCTATTTGTGGTGTTCATCTTGATTTTATTCCACAAATGGAGGGACTTTCAGTTTTAAGTCGACTTCAAGCGGCAAATGTTTTTTTATGAGAATCTTTTTTGTGCTATTGTATATTTAGTACACATAAAATATTAAATTCATTAACAACAAATAAAACAAAACTGCTAAATTCAAATAAGTCCACAAAACTCAAAAGTCCATAGATACGTAAATACATTACTTGTCTTAAAGGTGGTGACACTAGACCAACAACAATATTTTGTACGTTTGATTGTCATTGAAAAGTATTGGCAAAATAGAAAACAAAGAATGAATTCGCCTTGTTTCACTCTAGGCTGACAGTCACATGGACACGGCGAAAGAAAAAAAAATATATCAGCTGATTCGCCTTGACTGCAGCTGTCTAGTTCACAAGTGTCAGCTATGATTGACGTACGACGCCACTTGCAAAAATAATAAATCTTTCTATAGGGTGATTGATTTTACATCATTTTATACATATGTAACGTGACTTTTTAGCTATTATTGTATATTTTTAAACAGCTGGTTTAAACAGCTGACACACATTTCATGTTTTGTTTCACTGTCAAACATCTTCAGTTTGGTCTATAATTTAATCATGAATCGTCTTACAAACGAACAACGCCTGCAAATCATTGAATTTTATAATAAAAAAATGCGTGTTCTGTTAAGAAAGTTTATCGCGCGCTTCTTCCACTTTTTTATCAAAAAATTGTGTTCAGCGACGAAGCTCATTTTTGGATCAATACGTAAAGCAGAATTGTCGATTTTGAAGTGAAGATCAGCCAGAAGAATTGCAAGAGCTACTAATGTACCCAGAAAAGGTCACAGTTTGGTGCGGTTTATGGGCTGGAGGTATCATTGGACCGTACTTCTTCAAAGATGCTGCGAATCGTAACGTAAGTGTGAATGGTGAGCGCTACCGTGAAATGATATCCAACTTTTTTTTTGCCCAAAATGCAAGAGCTTGACTTGCATGACAAGTGGTTTCAGCAAGACGGTGTCACATGCCACACAGCACGCGTAACAATGGACTTGTTGAGAGGTGAGTTCGGTGAACATTTTATTTCACTTTCGGGACCTGTCAATTGGCCACCCAGATCGTGCGATATAACACCTTGAGATTATTTTTTGTGGGGCTATGTTAAAGGTCATGCCTATTCAGACAAGCCTGCTTCAATTAACGCATTGGAAGACAACAACAGTCGCGGTCAACATTTGCATGAAATAATCTTCAAACATTAAATTATATGGACTGTACTATCGATTTAATATAAATAAAAATTTTATGCATTTTTCTGAACTTTACGTGTGTTTTTTTGATAAACTTTCCTATAGCTCTTAAAAAATGACTCTTTATTTGCATGAACCAATGCATTCCTTGGTATACAAAAATGTTAATACTACAGAAAAAATGGCTGAGTTTTAATTGGAATTTTTTTAGAAAATTTTTAAGTGCTTCGAAACATTAACAAATGAAATTCATGTTGGATAGTAAGATATTGCAAAGAAAACCTACGTCTGCAAACCTGATTTGAAACATTAAAAACTAATAACTGAGTAAAAAAATAAAAATAATAGTTGAGTAAAAATTAAAAACAATAATTGAGTAAAAAAAAAATAATAATTGAGTAAAAAATAAAAACAATATATTAATTGAGTAAAAATTAAAAATAACAATTGAGTAAAAAATAAAAACAATAATTGAGTAAAAATTAAAAATAATAATTGAGTATAAACAAAACTTACACCAAATACCAATTAGGCAAAAAACGAAAAGGACAAACAAATTTTTTTTTCTTATTTTTGTTTTTTTGTTTATTTGATAACAATAATGAAATTTATATAAATAAAAAATTTTGTTTTGTAGCTTTCGTATTCAAAATTGAAATCATTGCACATTTTAAGCCTTGTTCCTGTTTCACTCGCATTTCGCTGTCCCATATTTTGCAAAAATTACGACACTGCAACTACATATTTATATACATACATATGTACGTGTACATGTGTACTTTGCAAAAAATCAAGGAACACTTCCTGTTGTGAATTTAAGAAACATTTTGCATCAGGTCGTGTATTTTCGCTTAGTTCATTCACTGTATACGAGTGTATTGTTTTTTGTTTCGTTCCAATCCTTTGTATTTGTTATTGCATTATCATTGGGGTTTTTTTTGTAAATATGTATATAAAAAAACTTTAGTTATACATAGTTAGAATTCTTTGTTGTAATAAAAAATAACATTTTTGTTAGATCTAAAACATAGCAATTTTGCATTAGGTTCAATTGAATTGAATTTTGGAAAAAAAAATACAACGAAAAACAATGTTTTTACAAGCATTCCACTTTTAGTACCCTATTCATACAACTCAGAATAGGTCTAAAAAGCTAACGTACGTAGCATTTATAAATATATATTTTTTCAGCAATTTGAGAATTAGTTTGAATATACATACATACATACAAATGCGCAATTGGAAAATGTATGCAACATCTTTTATTGTTTTGTTTTGATTTTTTCTTAGTGTTGTGTTTACGTTTTCAACTATTATTTACATGGTATTTATTTATTATTTATCAATAACTAAAGTCACTTTTTACTTTTCTCCAACAACGACCTTGCAACTGTGGTCGTTTTGTTCCTCAACAATCGAACAGTGTAGAGTATATTTAAATATAATTTGGGTACGTAAATGTTTTTGTATAATTAAAACAATAAGTTAAGTTTTTAATGCATTAAATTATATTTATTTTTTTATGAACCCATTGGGTTTAAGTTATATCTGCACCACACTGCACGTGCTCCATACGTAAAAAATTAAATATTATAATTAAAAAATAGAAAATAAAATAAAATAAATCAGGCTATAGGTAAAAAATATTAAAAAATATTTTTTTTTCATATTACATTAGAAAATTTTTTTTTAATATATTAATGCCAGACAGTACATGATTATTACGCTGCTATATTATTTATTTTAAACTCAAATTCATCTAAAAACTTGCTTTAACATTTGATTTACCTATATTAAGTACACAAAATTATGAAATTGTGTAAGGGATAACACCTTCACTTGCTGAAATAATATTTTTTAACAAATTGTGTTAACAAAACGGGAAAGAGGTAAATACTGTGACTTTTGACAAAATATTAGTATTTGTGGAATAATTTATTTTAAAATAAATTAAGATTTACTGCAACATTTTCAATAAATGGCTTGAATTTTTGTAATTTATTGTTGCTTTACAGTTAAGGGGGAAAACACGTACATGGGAGCACATTGTGCGATAAAACAGCCTGTGGAATAAAACATGAATTTCTCGTGCTTTGATTCAGTTATCTTGGTGATTCTGTAAACTTGCCAATAGTGCTGCTGAATGTTTGACAACCAATTTGTGGCAACATACGCGACTATTTACCACTTTTTAGCACCTTCTTTAATTTTGCATTATTTTATCATAACATATTAAAATATATATTATATTAAACACTCGATATACATTTTTTTTTTTAAGAAATAGTTCTTTTTTTATAAAAAGAAAATAATATCCAAAATGAAAGAAATCACGCAAGAGTGTTTAAAATGTTAGTGCTTATAGAATATTAATTAATTAACTGAAAGAAATCAATAAAGTGCTCTAAAATGTTAGCTGTTAGGGTAGTATATTAATAAATTTTTTGCACATTTCCATCATAAATTTGAATAGGCTTGTGTTATTATTCAGGTTATTTAAGTTATAGTCTGATGGAGCTGTTATTAGCAATTAAAACGCTCACACATTCACATGCATACATATGTATATAGCCGTATCGGTACATGCATACATATGCATATGTATGTGAAAGCAGCTTTTAATGTGTGTCTGGTACTAAATGAATAATCGCAATCTGGATGAATAGCTTCAAAGTTGATGTTGCTGTTGCAGGATATATAAATTATTTCTCAGAGTTAACATGCAAATGCACATTAAAATATTAAGAAATTTGTAAAAACATAAAAAAATTGTTTGCCTTGAATTCGTAATTCCGTTTATAAAATTTAATAGGTACACAAAATTTGTCGGTATTCGATGCAATTTAACATTTTCTTATGACACTAAAAAAAGTCCTACACAAAATCGTGAACAAATAAATATCACTCCATAATACCTACAAAGGTACTATATTTACATTTTTTAGCTTCAACACGTGAAGAGAAAGGAAAAACATGATGAGCATACATTAAAAAAATGTTTTCGAATTAAAAAAAAAAACGCTTTTACATAACAATTTAGCCATAACATTAAAGCTACTATTGCATTTGCAATTCTCTATTGCCTATTAAAGGCCCAAACGTCTGCGTTTTGTTAGGATATACAATTGTTTCGGGTTGGCAAATTATACTATATTTTCATTAAGTCGTATTTTAAGAATAGAACTTTTTTCATGAACAACTAAATCGATTTAGTAGCCGAATAAGTCAACTCATTACTGAAGAAGCAATTACCTTCGATGTAAATATGTATTTATTCTTGGTGGAGCTTTGAAGAATAACTTTACATTTATACAGATCGAGTATAACTTTCTTTCCCATGACGACATAATAGAGCTGACGACATCATAACGCTTTTGCTTGCATGCCATGGTAAAAAGATTTTTAGATGTGTACTACCTAGCAGTCCATTATTCGGCTCTGAGCGAATTTTGACAGATATGCCGACGTTTTGTGTTTCACTAAGCTAAAGCTAAATTTTGTGAAACACAAAACGAATGACGTAGAATCTAAAGTTCCCCTACAAAAAAATATTTTTCACCATACCTAATGAGCAAACCTGGTATCTATCATCCTTGCTTGCATGCTGTGCCACCTGCTTTTGCCATCAGAATTTTATTTTTGTCACTCAGTACCATCTTTGCTAAATAACCGATTTTTACTTATATATCAGTTATAATTTTGCAAGCGTTGGAGAGAGGATCACTACAGCTCATCTTGTGAATAATTACTAATCTATTCAGAAGTCTTTTGTGGTCTGGTTTTTGCGAATTGAATTATTGTTTACAATGCACTAAATAACTTTAAACCTTTTTTGAAATTTTCACAATTTATTACCCTTCTTTCAAATTCTTTTATTGCTTCACATTCCTAGTGCAATACTTACCACCACCTTCTGAAATTTAGCTTTTTAAACGCGGCAGTGTTCTTATGCATACGGCAAACTGAAAATTAAAACTTTCCGAATTTGGTTTAGATTATTGTAAATAGTTAATGGCAGATTTTTACTGTTTTGTAAAACGCAAAAGAGGCAGAAACAGTTATGCAACTCTCTATTGTACATATGTATGTAGGCATATACAGTAACTCACAGCTTATTTGATGCAGGTAATACTTTTTTTGGAAAAAAGAAAATTACTCTATGTTTATTAAATTTAATAAAAGAAATGTATACGACTTGTAATGAGATATGTATCTACTGTTTACCACTGCAGAAAGAACAATAACAAAAACAAAGCTTGCTGAAAAAATATAGAAACAAATATTTTTCTCATCAAAATATGCTCACAGCTTAAATGATGCTGTGCATTTTATATTTTCTCTGAGAATGCAATAACGGTGAAATGCATTTTTCTTTGTTTAGCTTAGCGTCTTAAGTCATTCTCAAAAAAATTTTTAAAGAAAAGTTGAAAAAATTTAAATTTATTTAAATGGGAAAACGTTATTCGTCATTGTAAAGAGGGCAAAAGCCAAGGAAAAAATGGAGAAATTGTTGCTATTAGTTCCTCAAATGTCCAGCAAATTATAGAAAGGTTTCGCCACGAAAACAGGATAGCAGATAAGGGCAAATGTGTGCCAAATAAAATATTTAATGATGCAGATAAGAGGTGGATTGTTCGCAAAGTTAAAGAAAAATCAGATTAAAGCGCTCCAAAATTAATGAACGAAGTCGAAAAATACTTAGGCAAGATCTGTGGCCCTGAAACTGTTCGTAGAGTTCTGCGCGAAGAAAATTTTCATGGAAGGACTACCCGAAATAAGCCGTTGATTAATGCTCGTAATAAAGGGTGGTTAAATTTCAAGGGCCGATGTTAAATGTGAACCACACCTAAACGTCAACGACATCGTTGCACTTCTTTCTTTGGGATTATTTGAAAGCAAAGGTGTACGTCGATAAACTAGCAACAATGCAAGAGATAAAGGATGAGATAATTCGGCACATTAACGGCATAGAACCTCAATTATGCCTCAGCGTCATCGAAAATTTGGACCATCGGATGGAGGTGTGCCGCCGAGGCCGCGGCGGCCATTTGGCCGACATTTTGTTCCATACGTATGTAATTGAGCCATACCTATTATTATGATAATAAAGAGAAATGACAATAATTTCCTAAAAAAAATTTTATTTTATTCAAAATCAAAACCGGCCCTAGAAACTTAACCACCCTTAATAGAGTTTTGCAGACAGCTTTTGAAGAAAGACATTTCGTTCTGGAAGTCCGTTGTTTTTGCGGATGGAAGCAAATTTAACATTTTCAGGTCTGATGGCAAGTCCTGCGTTTGGAGAAAAACCAAACACCGCGCTTCAACCATCTAATTTGCGCTCTACACGGCGGGGGCAGTATGATGGTACGGGGTTGCATGTCCTATTCAGGCGTGGGAAATTTAACATTTATCGAAGGAAACATGAATAAAGAGATGTATCTGGATCTGCTAGTGCGCATAAAATGGGCATTAGGGATTCGTTTAGGTTCTACTAAGACAACGAACCCAAGCATACGTCTGGTATTGTAAAAACTTGCCTTATCTAAAACTGCACAGAGTCCAGATCTCAACGTTATTGAGAATTTGTGGTCAGTGCTGGAAAATAAAATAAGAAACCACAATATTTCTAATGCTTCTGATCTGAAACGGGCACTACAGGCAGAATGGGATAATATTAGATCCGATTATACAGCAAAACTTGTATAATCTATCAATTCCCGATTAAAAGCTGTTCTGAATCAGAGGGGATAACCCACTAAGTGTTAGCCGTAATCATGAAATATTAATGTGTTTATGTTTTTTTTAAATACTTTAAATTTAGTGCATCATTAAAGTTTGACCTCAAAACTTTAACTGAATTATTTTAATGGCAAATTCAATGGCAATCATTCTCATGAAGAAACATTTTTTGTTATTAAATAAAACATGTTATTTAACAATAAAATAAATATAAGATTTTTTTCAGTAATGGAAATACCATAAAATATATTTGATATTTTAATTTTTTTTTGCTCCATCAAATAAGCTGTGAGTCACGGTATGTGCATACTGCAAAAGAAATACTCCGATCGAGCTTGTCATTCGGCGGCTACGTCGTTCAGTTGGTGTGTGTAAAATTAATTTCGAAATAGGCAACTATTCAGCAGATTAATATGAAAATGTTCATGTTTGATCTATTTATTTGCAAGAGATAACAAAAATCTTAAAGTTGTGTGGTGTTGGGAAATTTAATTTAATAATATAATTTTAAATTAATAATTTACAATATCAATATCAATTAAAATTATATTTTGCATTTTATTGTGGTTCTGAGAAATTGCATGCAGAAATTTGTAATTACGCGTGTAATAATTTTGTATTGGTTTAATATTAATTAGATCACAAGCATTTCTTTACACTAAAATAAGTTACATAGTAATTAAAAATATATATATTTACACCTTTATAAAAAAGGATTATATAATGCGTTGAGTTTAGTATATAGGAGGAAAACAACAAAAATAAATATATATTTTTTACAGCACGGAAAAGATAATTGCGGATTTTGGTTTCTGGTGTGGATTAGGGGAACAACTTCCTGAGTAAGGACATACATATATGTATCTAATAGCATATACATATGTATATGCATACGTTGGCTAAAATAGACATGCACAAATAAAAATTAGATGCATTTTATTTTTGAGCTTTGCTCAACACTTCATACACATAAGTAAATTGCTAATAAGGCTCAACAAATGTTGCAATTAATTTACAAAACATTTTTTAAATTTGCTAATAATATAAATTTAGTAATGTCTATGTAGCGCATTTAAGCGAAAATCTCAGTATAACTGACTTGTAATGATAATACAAATTAACAACTAAAAACATATGGGAGGAATACATGAAGGCAATAGAAATGCTTTTAAAGCTGGAGGTAAGTTGGAAGCCAAATGCACAAAATGAAATCGGTTTAAAATCTTTTTAGACTTCTTACATATTGCAAATGAAATCGGTTTAAAATCTTTTTAGACTTCTTACAAGTTGACAGTTTTGTTTTTATTTTAAATTCTATCGTCCACTTATTATTCTTCGAAGAACCAGCGGCATCAACTTTGAACTAACCATCCATTAATATTAGTAGAAATAGTAACAACGATCAATAAATCTTGTAACGTAGGCAATAACACTAGTTAAAGAGTTAGTCAATGAATTAATTAATCAATCAATCAATCAATCAATTATTGAGTTGTTTTCACGCGACTTTTAATATATAATATTAAATTGTTTTATACACAAATACATGAACGCTCTGTTTGCTTTAAAAAGCTTGTAAAATACAATGTTCTGCCTTCGCTCATGTCATTTATATGTAATTTGAGATATTTGCTACTAGTTTATCATTTACTACACACATATTTGTAATAATAAATAGGAGTCATCTTTGAACGTATACGAATAAGTTACAATTAGAAATACAATTAGAACCAGAATAAAAATCGAACTAGCGACAAACAGAATTCCAATTGTACAGAACTACAAACGAATGATAAAAGTAATGAAAAACAAACATCATCATCGTTTTTCTAATGCATGTGTAGATATTTATCAAATATACATATACATATATATTATCAGTTTATGGTATGTACATACATTTTCATTTTTGTTTTTGCTTTTTTTCGTTTGTATAAATTTTCTAGTTTATAATCTTTTATCAGACAAAAGGTAATTATTTAAAAACGTCAATTTCATCAAAAAATTATCATTGTCATATCATGATCTCACCTTACATCGCCCAATAGCGTAATTTAAATTTCTTTAAGAAATATATAATATATAGTATGTAGATATAGGCATGTATATAATAATTTTAAATTTAATTATTTTAAATGTTTTCTGTTTTTATATTATTGTGTTTTATGTTTTATGTGTATGTAAACGTGCCCAGCGGGAGTTAATTGTTCTTTAGCGAAGACGCTGTTTTATTTATTTTTAGTTAGAGTGAATGTTACAACATTTCTTTTATGTCAGTCGGAAGTATAAGCAGTGAGTCAAGCACTGAAACGTTTTTGAATAAATACATTTATTATTTATATATGTACATATATGTATATTGATTTACTTCCTGTTGGGCTAGTGTATTTATGTATGTATGTGTTCGTGTAATAAGAAGAGTAGGTGTGTGTGGCTGCATAAAAGCGACATCATGCGGTTAGTGGTTGCATTCATACAAAAATATTACATTATTTTTGAGTTTGCTTTCATTAAACGTCTATAAAATATAGTTTCATATTGATCACGTCATTAGAATTATTAGTATCGCTACCATTTTCACAATCGATCGTAGGAATATCTAATACAAAAATTTTACAATTACAATTAATAATAGTCGTTTCGCACAATACTTTCTACATTCGTTTCTACGCTATACACTCTTTGGCTCTCATTTAGGTATTGCAATTTGCAATATTTTTGAGAAAGAGGAAAATGCATTTTCCTCAGAGCCGCTTTCTATCTACTTTTCTAAATTATACAAAATACAGCAAGTTTTCAACGCAAGAAATTCACTAAAAAAGAAATGCACTAACAACGTCGTGACTTCTGCAGTGGGTTGTCTTTTCCTCTCAACTTCTATGTATGTTGCTTCTCTTTTAATTTAAAAACTGTTTTTTCTTTTTTCTATTTTAGACTGAAAGGATGACTGTTTCTGAATGTACGAAGCATTCAGCAATATTCAACCGATGCTTCATTACTTCAATCACAGTTGCTCTATTATTACATGTAAATTTTGAGGATTAATTTACGGTGAACTCAGTTCAAGCCTTTCTAAGGGGCCTTCCTTTGCTTCATATTCCTTTGCCGGCTTCCGCCAATACACTGCTTTCATATTACTATGCTTTCTTACCTGCAGTAGAGCTTTACCTACTACAACTTAATACCGCTGTCATCCGCATTTGACCAGCTTTTGTCCACAATTTTGGAGAGTTCTTGCTCAATATCTCTCATTCGACCGCTATCAATGATGCCTTCTTCACTCCTTCGCTCTTTATTATTAATGTTTAGTAATCCTTGCTGGTATTGTTGCTGGCGTTCCTTGGTGTTTGCAGCTTCAGAGGATTGTGTATCATTCCAGAAGTTTGTATTTAGTCCACTATTCCACATCGAGGAGCTCTATAATGATAGAAATTTAATAATATGATATTTTTCCATGGCTTAACATGAAACTGCAGTATTGACAACCTTGGTTAGATCGATATTGGCATTGTCATCCACGCTGGATATCATATTTGGGAACGTATTAAATCCTAGCTCAAAATTAGCTCTTTCATCGCCAACAACAGATCCACCACAACCTGCTTCGCGGTCTCTTGGCAAACTGTTGATATGATTAAATGGCAAATCACGCAGCAACGAATTTTGCATGCTGTTAAAATTATCAAATGCCGACGATCTGTGTGGATGTTGATGTGCCATATTTTGACGTTGGCGCTGCTGTTGTTGTTGCTGATGTTTCTGTAACTGTTGGCGCAGTTGCAATGCCAGTCCGCCCTCGGTATCATTTGCGAATACTGAGTAGTTGATGTCGCCAGTGGTATTTCGATGCAGCAATGGATGCTCTTTATTTGGTGACTGCCTTCTAGCATTTCCACTACTCCAGCTGTCGAGATATGTATTAGGGCTGGAAGTATCGGTAGCCGTACTACTGTGTCCTTTGTACATAGGGCATATGGGACCAAACTTACTGCCCATGCTTGCAGACGTTACAGGCACTTCGAACGTTCCAGCGTCGTCATCTAATATAGAGTCTGAACGAACGAAACTGTCACGATCGCGGAATGGTCCTGGTGACGAATTTATTCCCATATTATGCACAATTGAACTACGTTCTTGTGGAGTGTCTCCAAGGTTACCACCTCCACCAATATTGCTGTTGTGCGCGGGCCAGAAGGTTTGCCGAGGTTGCAAGTCGCCACAAAGTAAACTATCCTTATTGCTTGCTGCATTTGTTAGTGCTGTACTTGGAAGAACAGTGTTTCCTCCTGTGCCGTAATCATTTTTGAACTTGTACGCTTCGCCAAGTGTAAGTCCATTTAGCGTTTTGTTAAGATCCATGTTGATGTTATTGACTTTCTTACCAAATATGTCATCGCTGGGTGAGTACATCGATTGATGTACTGGTGAGCCTCCAATAACTTCGGCTGCAGTTGTTGTGTTTCCAATCTGCTGATGAAGTTGCTGATCCCACATGCCGCCGAGATGTGGTGACCTCAGCCTTTCGGGTGGCGCTAAGTTTACTTTTAATTCAGTGCTGTTCTTGCCATTCATGCCCCCACCATTACCGTTGTTATTATTGCTAAACAAAGACGATGGACGTGTATTCATACCCATCATACCCGAATTGTAGAATTCAGGAGACAATGCATTATACAAGCATTTGTTAGATAGCGGGTTGCTAAGAGATGTGACCAAATTGTTATTATGATGTTTCGGTGGGTTGTTGGTGGGTAAATTTGACGGTAAGGGTGGATGCGGTCCCGGGGGTTGCAAGGTCGTTGGGAAATTCCTGGGTGAGAGCACACCACCACTAGAATTTCGCATTACCATCTGCGAGCTATTGACGTTGGTTAATCCCTGAGGCAAATGTGGTGGTAGTCCAGTTGTTGGTACAGAAAAGTTCAACGTGTTGCCAAAGGATGGTGCATCGTAACAATGTGCGGTAGTTGGCACCGGCATTACTTGCCCATTGTTTGGCGGAATAGGACTATGATGCAAGGGCCTCATTTGGCGATGTGAACCTGGTGCACCATGCGGTTGTAATGATGATGATGCATCACCATAACTTCCGCGAGGTAATTTGCTATGCATAGATGGTGGACCGCTGAATCGAAATGGAGATGTGACCGCCGAAACTGGGGCGGAATTATCATTTCTGGGATGCATCAATGTGATCTGGTGGAGATTATGACCATGGCTATGCGGATGATTATGTGATGGAAAATCAATTTTCACATTGTTTGCACTGTTTACTGCTCCAATTACAACAGGACACACACCGGAGTGTCCACCGCTGCTGCTTAACTTAGTATTTTTACGATTCTTCGCGCGGTATTTTTCCAGCTCCTCTTCAGAATGTGCAAAAGTACAACTGGACCCACGAGGGCAATTACGTCTAACGGTTAGATCGCGACATAAACTTATTTTATACTTAGTATTCGTGCTCGCCTGACCGGTTGTGTACTCTTGCAGCTTGCGGTTGCCATGGTGTTGTACGAATTCTACCAACCCTACAACTACTTCATGTACAGACTCCAACGCTTTAGCTACGTCCTGCCATGATGATGGAGGATTTTCAAGCGATGGATCGATGCCGGCTAAATGCTTAAGATGTGTTCTTAAACCGGATAAATTAGCCGGATCACCGGTACGTTGTAGAGCTATAACCAACTCCTGTACAGATTGCGCGAATGAGGACGGCGTTTGTAATTTGTCAATAATGCTTTGCATATGTGACTTATGTACTGTGTCGCCATAGAGCAGGGAAGACCATTGGTCCGGTGCTATGCGTAGGCCCGCTTCAGTAGCTATTTGTACGATTTGAGCGTCGTGCTCACGTCGGAGTGCATCGTAAGTACGAAACTCTTCTTTCAACTGCATGAGTGACGAGTCCGCTTCACGTTTCGATACCTTGAAACAGCTGGCGCGATATAATAACTGTACAACATGACCAATACTAGTTTTTGACGCTTGAGGAAATCGAGGCTCTAATCTCTGGACAACATACATCACCAACACTTTCCGAGAATATGCTGTCCCGTCCTCTAGTGCTTGCAAAACTAATTTCAATACTTCTTCCTGCATTGCTGGGCCCAAAAATTGGCAACCACGAGAACGCACTGCTGCCCAGAGATTTGAGCTCAACTGCTGTGGATTTTGATGCTGTAAAATCAGTTCGGTAACGGTACGTTCGCCTAATGAACGTGCCGCCCGCAGCACACGCTCACGCCCTTCGCGCTCCATTAGCTGAGTGTTCACTAAAGTTACAAGTTTTCGTTGCATCGGTCGCGAAAGTGGACTACCAAAGTTGCCATTATTGGTAGCAAGATACAGAGCCAGATTTTCTATACATTTGTTCGACAAATTATAGCATCTAAGATCCTCGGGATTCAGCTGACGAACACTTGGAGGAGTATATCTGGCAACTGAATTTGAATCGCCGTCGCTTCCCGAGGCGCCTCCGCCTCCGCCTCCGCTTCCGCTTCCACCGCCATTGTTATTGCTGTTATCGTTAGCATTTCCAGGTTTGTTGGTACTGTTTGTATTTGTGTTGGTGCTAACCAACTGAAGTAGAGCGTTATTTATGGGTAGATTGTCGACATCGGTTGTGATGGTAGTCTAAAAATTTAAAACATTTTTTATTGGAATATTTTGCGAATTGTCATCAAATAAATTTACTTGATCGAAGGGGCATTGGCGATTGTGTAAGGTGGCCAGGCACTGGCGACATATAGTATGACCACATCCCAGACTTATTGGTAGACGGTGACTGATAGCGAACTCATTGCAACAAATGGGGCAAAAGAGAAAATCTGTCCATGAAGGCGCCTGAATCGGCATTCTGTAATTAAAGAAAAGCTCATTAAATTGCGAAAACTAAACGAAATACTTTGACTTGACACAGCCGAATATGGCTGTGGCGATTGACCGGAGTTACTTGGTTCTGCATCTATTGCGGACACAAAGTATCAAACAGTTAGGAATCAGATTTTCTGATATTTTCCCCCTTTGGTAATAGCAGGCAAAAAAGAAATTCAAAAGAGTAGTATTCCCCAAAAATGTATGGGAAATATTTTATACTTTTAAACAACAATTAAATAAAAATCTATAGTATACTTTTATATGTACGTCGTTGTGTTGACATCCTTGGGATATTCATAAAGCATTTTCAATTTAAACTAAACTCTTTTCAAATTAAACAAATTATTTATTAAAATAAATTTAATTAAATTATTTTCCTAATTCAGTAAAACTTTATTAAACTTAAAGTGGATAACAAAAACTTTCCTAAAAAATTATATTTATATTATAAAAAACGTAAATCATAATAAAAAATATATTACATACATTAAATCAAAGCTCATATAAAACGTTTTTCAATAAATGCCAAAGAATTACATATATACCGTATTTTTTGGTCGAGAGCAGTCTCTAATATGGACCCTCTTCTGCTTCCTAAAAGCTTCACAATTACTTCCGAAATAAAAAGACGAAAATGGAATCGATTGGACATGCTTTCCGTAGAGAAGACGATAATGTTGCCAAAATGGCTTTTCAATGGAATCCGCAAGGAAATCGACGTAGAGGTCACCCACGTCAAAGTTGGATGCGCACAATCTTCCTCGAGAGTTCTTCCACCGCCACCTGGAACCAAATTCGACACATAGCGGCTGACAGAAATCGTTGGAGAGCATTCGCGCATAAATAATATGCATTGATGGTTTTCTTAATTAATGCTTTATTTTCAATTGAGAAATATGTATTAGCAAGGAATAAAAAATGTAATAAAATGAATTTTTTGTGGATAATTATATTACAGGTGCTAAAACTGGTCAAAGGTCAGATCGTCGAAAATTAAAAACATGTAAATTTTATCTGATTAACTCCGGTATCGCAAAATTATGGATCTGCGTGGAAGCCGATTTGCAGGTTACCGAACGGGCCACAGGTTGCGGATACCTAAGGTGGCTGTCCCACCACGAGATTAGCGATTCTAGGCTAAAAACCTATTGCTCGGAACACAAATTGTTGTTGAAACCAGTTCTAGCACTATGCGCCCAGTGATAGGCGCGATTAATCATCATCAGTTATAAAAATGATTTAATTTCATTTGAATGAAGTTTCTTTGTATTTGAAACGACACCTCTCATCCATGTGGTCCAAATTAAAGATTTGGGTGTAATCACAAAGTTTTTTTTTTTTTGTCGGGACAACTAGCAAGTGCAGCACTCAGACATTAATTGAGTCCATTGTACTACACTTGGATTTTCTTTAATTTTCTTTAAATCTACCCGATCTCCGAAGAAATCTGAGTAGATCTTGTGGTGCCAAGGAGCCAAGATGGTCGCTTCTTAACACATCATTGCCAAAGACCTCAAACCTGATTCGAGCGAAGGCGGGGTAGACACACAGGAAGTGGTCCGCCGTCTCATCCTCCTCTTCACAAGCTGGGCAGAGTACACTGTCTGAGATGCCCAACCTTTCCATGTGCTTTGCCCACAGAAAGTGGCCCGTCATCAGTCCAACCAGCCGTCGTCACAAAATTTACTTTACTTTGTTGGGCGTCACAGCTGGGATTTCACTGACACATATACGCTGAAGCTTTGTTATATGGCATTAATCCGTTCGATGCATGAGTACGCATCTTCTGTTTGGTTTCCATGCCATGTTGCTAAGGTTGAGAGAACCCAGAAAGTATTTTTATCCACGTCTACGGATCTAAATGTTTAACAATAAATGGAAGATCTCCGCAGAATAGGAGAATACTTATGTCCTTGTCGTCTTCGATTGTTGTTGAATGTCGATGAGAGGATTTTTTTAATATTCCCACTAAAACACTTCGTTACTCAGAGTTTTTCCATGTAGGACTTCATAGGTCTCCTGCATGCTCTAAATGCTTCTAATAGTGGAGCCTTAACTGAGGTCAATAGAATCTCGAAATATTGAAAAAAAAATAGCTTCATGGATGGTTAAAATCTCTTTTATAAGTAGTTTAATTCAAGATTTATTTTATTAGCTAAATAAATAAAAATAAATAATTGTCACTTTGACAGATGTTTGGCCGATCTCCTCCCTTGATTTGTGATATTCTCGTTGATGTTGTCTTATGAAATAAAGAATCTAGTTTTATGGCAACTCTGATGTCATATATTGTATATATACATATATAGATATATATAATTGGCGCTTACACCCGTTTGGTCGAGCTCCTCCTCCTATTTGTGCCGTACGTCTTGTTGTTGTTTCACAAATAGAGTTTTCATATTTCTTTTATGTTTCATTCCTATCATGTTTTTGTTGTTGTAACAGCTTACTAAACCCTGTCTGTGAGATGTAGTAACCGTTCGTCTTTGTCTAACTCATTTGACGGTAGACCCGGGAAACGTGCTGTTTCGACAGATTGGGCCCAGGGGGAGATTGATATTAGGTGAGTAGGTTTGATGGGACATGTGAGAAGGTATTTTGTGGTATCGTACGGAATGCCGTCACATGTTGGACATAGTATATTGGGTATGTCGCGGTTCTGATTGGATAGGAGTTTAGTATGCTATAGTATCCAGAACGGAATTGTATCAAAGTTACGCGGGTCTCTCGAAACAGCTGACGCTCTTCATCTGCAATAGGTGGTGGTTGGACTCTGATGACGGCATTCAGAGGTCGGGAGTTTAGGAAGGGGGTAAGTGTCTCCCGATGAATGTCATTTAGCGTCTGTCTATATAGTGTCCGGTCCAGTAGCTATAGGTTCGTTTTTTCTGGATCTCGTCAGAATAATTGAAGAAATGCCTCCTGACGTACCTTGGAGGCGGCTCAGCTTCTAGTCGGTGAAACCTTCGAGCAGAAACTGTTTGCTGAGCATTTTGTTGTGCTCCAGCAGTCGCCATCAACATTTTCTTGACTTCAGCCCAAGTACTGCTGCCAACAAGCGATTGGATAACCTTGTTGCGATTTCGGACTTAGAGCAAATGCGTTTGTGTGCACAGAAAAGGAAAGCAATATTAGTTATAGATTGTAATCCGCTTTTCCTTTCTCTCTGTGAAACCCTTCACAGCAATCTCGCTTACCCAATGCTCGTATAAATAAGTTGCCCTGGTAAACTAAAGATTTAAAAAGGTTAAAGAATAAAGGCGGCCGCCGTAGCCGAAAGGGTTGGTGCGTGATTACCATTCGGAATTCACAGAGAAGTCGTTGGTTCGAATCTCGGTGAAAGCAAAATTAATAAAAACATTTTTCTAATAGCGGTCGCCCCTCGGTAGGCAATGGCAAACCTCCTAGTGTATTTCTGCCATGAAAAAGCTCCTCATAAAAATATCTGCCGTTCGTCGGCTTGAAACTGTAGGTCCCTCCATTTTGTGGAACATCAAGACGCACACCACAAATAGGAGGAGGAGCTCGGCCAAACACCTAACAGAAGTGTACGCGCCAATTATTTATTATTTTTTTTTTTAAGAGTAAAAGGAACAAATATTTTAATTTATTTAAAGCCACCTATTTATATTCTCAGTTATAAAGAAAAGTATTTAAATTTTATAGGTCGATTTAATGAGTTTAGCAAATTATTATATAACAATCTCATCGTTCGTTACGAAAACGAGCTAAAGTTAAACCCCAAAGCTTTTGGAATTATATTCGGCCCAAAAAGGGTGCTGAAATATTCTAATTTATTTAAACTAAAACGAGAAGTCTGCTTTGGTGGACTCGATAAAACCTTTTGCCGATCGAATTTTGTCACCTACGCTGGAAGCTTTAATTTTTCACGCTTTTTACTTGTACACTTTGGAGCAATAGCTTTCACTGCGCTTAACGTCACCTATAGCATCCCAGCTCTTACGACATCTCTAAAAAGCGATCTTGATAGGCTCATCTCTTTCTTACTTTCTTTAAACTTGTCTTTTTCAGTGCCTTAAACAAATATTTCAATCCCTCTCAACAGACATTTTTTATTTATCGCTGGAACGTTCTTTTTGTAGCAGCATAAACATTTCCTTTAAATGTCGGAAAATCCTGCCAGAGTGACAGTACTTGATTGGATATAAATCCGGTAACGTGCTGTTGGAATGAAGGTCGTTGCCGTGGAAGGTCGCCTGTATCACTCTGACTTTCAAACTCGGTAATAGTGATATTCAAAATTATAGGCTAATTTCTAAAATAACTAGCTGCTCAGAACTGTTTGAGAAAGTACTCAAGGAAAAATTAATTAAATCAAAAGAATTTTAGATCCGCATCAACATGGTTTTGTTTGTGGACGTCCAACAATCACTAATTAGACAATTTTTTTTCTTTGGTAGTGCATCTATGCGTTTAAAAATGAAAACTTGAAAGTATTGCTTTCCATTTAGTATTTCAAACGTGGTTAAAGTCGTAGACGACTCAAAGTATATTCTTTTTATAGAATTCATCAATATAAAAGCCATCCTTTTTCGTGGCCACTTCGGGTGTGCCTCAAGTAAGCATTCTTGGGCCTGTATTATTTGTAGAGATCGGATTTTTATGCAAATTGAATATTTTATAATGATGAGTTTCTACCTAGGTGCGAACTTCATGTGATGTTAAACAAAAATATGCACTTGCATAAGAATCCGATCTCTAATTATTTGTTTTGTTTAATGTCTTTTGTGCCTGTTTTAGTTTTATAGTAATATTACCTGCCCGACGGATATAAGTGCACCTCAATGTGACTTAAATAAGTAAACTGAATTATAAATAAACTACCTTTTAATATTGATAAATGTATCCATATTGCGTCGTCTAAATAACTAAATCGCATTCTTCAAAATACTCAGCTTTATCTGTTTATCTTTACACTGTAGCTTAAGTCCATGGCTAGTAAAAGGTCCAACTATTCCCTTATGTATTAAACGAACTTAATAAACTGGAGATTGATTTTTCGGTGTGCAGATCATTGCTTGCGTTAGCATTTTATCTTATATTATTTTTAATTTTTCTTTATTTATCATTTAATTTTTATGCAGTTTTTTTTTGTTTTGTATTGTAGTCTGTAAGGCGTTTTTAGTCATAGGCTTAAATAAATGAAGTGAAAAACAATATGTTAAAACTCGTTTTAAATGAATGTTTTTTCATGTTCTTTGAAAGTTATTTTTTTTATTTCAGTTAAATAAAGTGGTTTCACGGGGAAAAATTATGACTTTTAATTGATTCATGACGTTATGTGTATGTATGTATACGACACACCAACAGAATACATCATTCTTACGTTGGTGTATGGATAAGTCTTCTCTACAACACATCACAACACAATATGTTTGTGCATCATGCAATAGCTTTGTAATATTTAATATACTGATATAAAATATGAGTATACTTATGTCTATGTTGCTCAAAATGATGCCAAAAACGGTTTGATAACTTACGGAATTTTCACTTTGTCTCTTTACGCATACATATGTATGTGTATCAAGATAAATTTTACTATATGCCAAACATTTATTTTTGGTCTTACCAAACTATTTTTAGACGCAATACAATGGATATTTATGGAGATTCGAGTTTAGTTTAATTACATAATATGACACGTTATAACTCTTAAGCTTACAAATATTTTTCATGTAGTAAAAATTTACATTTCAAGGAAACACACCTATTCATTCATAAAATTCGCAACTAAAAAGAGAAAATGGTTAAGCACCAAAGCACGGAGAACAAGCAGCTAATATATGAATGAAAATCATTGCCAACGCAGCAGCTGTTGCTGAGAAAGATAATTGAAAATCAGTAAATGAAAAAATTAAACAAAATTACGAAATGCATTTGCATTAGTAGTTGTTTAAGGATCTGCAAAATTATTATTGGGTCCTTTATAATTTGGCACAGGGCATGTAACCAAGGAGTGCTCACTTATGTCCCATACATATATGAATGTGAATATATATGCATGTATATTACTATAATACTGCAATAGAAATACTAAAATATATTTATTAGTAGCGATCAGATTGCTGCTAGCGTCGACGATTACGGTACTGGTGAATCTGGCATCAACTGCGCCGACGTTGTTGCTTTTGTGTACGTAAGCAATGCAAGCAGAAACAAAGAGAATTTGTTAGATGTTGTTGACGATGGCAAAGCAAAACAACAAAATAATAGCCACGACTGCTTACATGGCGTCACCATGTCGAGGCGACGTCGACGTTGCTGCTACTATTATGTTGGTTTGGTTACAGCGATCATCTGCAACATAATTCTGCTATCCACAACAAATCAGAGAAGGGGTAATTATCTTTTTCATCACATCGTTGTTGGTGCCACCGCCTGCAATATTAATTGAAAGGAAAATGGTATTTCGCTCAAATGCGAGCAAAAACTATGAGGAAAACGTAAACTTTTTGAAAAACTACAAGATACACGAGAAGCCAGAATGATACATCGTGCATGGAAAGGAATATATTACCCCATAAATCACGCAGGCACAGTGCTGGTGGTCAAATTAATGATTTTTTTCTTTTCTTGGGAGTTTCGCTGTGGTTTTTATAAAGAGGAGGGTGTGAAAAATGTAGGAGAGTCAGGGCAAATATATGAAATTTCGTATAATAGCAATAAATATTGTTGTTATTGGTGTTTGATTTCCGCAGTTGTCGCATGATCAACAGGAAGATAATCGTTTCCACAGGGGAGTGGTATTTTTAATTATGAAAAATATATATGTATGTAGATATTTACGTATGCAACAATTTTAGTTCTGCTAATAGGAGGAATGCAACATTTTATAGCATTTTTTTGTCTTGGCTACACGCATATTAGCAGAGCCTCTTATTAGTCAGGTCCAATTATGAAACTTATTGTTCACTTGTTTATTTTTCAATTCAATGGCCCAGCAAAGCAATGACTTTGTAATCGATACAAAAATGAAGATTGTTGTTACGTTGCACTTTTTTCGAAATAACTTTTTCACTTTTTCGTTAGTTTATTTTTTTCTTATTTTATACTTGTTACGCACCTTCAAAATGCACATATTACTATTTCTTCTGAATTCAAGTCACTAATCGCGGCAAATTGATTATAATTCAATCGCATATATCGACGTGGTCCCTTTCACAATTTAATTTTTTATTCTTCAATTGAGTACGTTTGTAAAATCGGTAGAAAATGCAAAAAATTATAAATCTATAAACTTCCGTCAAATGCAAGATTTTTTTCTTTCTCTGGCAAGGAAAAGTCATAAACGTCTAGTTAATGTAGAGAAGAACAATGAATCGATAGAAATACGTAATCCAAATATCGATATTTTAATTATTTGGTTCATGTATAAGGGCCAGTTTTTCAATGTTAGTTTAACATGCATTCTAGTTAAACCGTTGTACATATCCAATAAATAAACATACAATGAGCTAAAACAAGTTTGAAAGCCGAGTTTTGCAGGCTTAAATTAAGTTGTTAAACAGTTAAACCAGCACTAAAATTAGGAATTTTTATTAAATTTTGAATGAATGATAATGGAAGGCTTCACCCATCAGATTGTGTTTTTTAATAATGTTGAACTGACGAAATTCTAGAGTTTTGCTTATGTTTTTACAACCAACTTTTTTTAATATCATTTCTGTCATTTCCAACTACAAAACATTAGCATTGTATAAAAATACAAATTAACGCTCTTCTTCTTCCTATTTTTTGACAGGCACCCTTGGTGTCTTTTTCCTTGAGCGTATTGGCGGGGTTGGTATGTCAAATTAAAATGTTTATGGTAACATTAAAAACAATAGAATATCGACAAAAAATACAAAATAATATATTTGTCTTGCAAATTTACAATAACGATTATTTTTAATATATTTACTTCATTGCTATGATAATTCTTTTTATTGACAAATATCTGAATTTTTATGTAATTTTTTACATATTTTGATACGATTTTCAATAAAATTTAATCATTTTTTAAAAGAGAACACGCTTAATTTTTATTTTGTTAGCATTGTCCATCAACGTAATTTTCATTAAGATCAACGCAATCCACTGCCCCTCTGCCATTTCAATACCAGGTTTGTTGAACGACTTATCTTCTGCCTCCAAATAGGCCTCAGTTTCAGCGATAACCTCTTCATTCGGTCTTCATTTAGGCCTGCGAATAGCCAATAGTTAGTGAGTCAGCCAGTTTAAGCGAAATCTGGGAGCAATTCGAAGATTAATTCATGTAGTTTTGCCATGGCCACACACTGTCCAGAATCACCAACACGTTCTTGTTTTTGGTCGCCAGTGAGTAAACGCTGTACCCACTTTGAACAGAGTTTCCTCATAGTGAAATACACATGTAATATAAAGCCAACATTTTCTTTTGATATCTTTACGATGTCAGCTAAGTCACGCAACTTTACTTTTCGATCATTCAAAACGATTTTGTGGATTTTTTTGATGTCAGCAAACCATCGTTTAATTGTTGTTTTTGAAGGAGCGGAGTGCCCATAAAAATTTTCAAACTATTACTTCACTTGTATGGTATTTTTCCTCATCAAGAAGCAATTTAAAATTAAAACACGAAATTCTTTTTCATTCATTGTTTTGAAACTAACAAAAGTAGCGTCACTCTTAGCACAATAACTAATGAACTAATGAATAGAATACCATGACATTTTAACAGCTGTCTTTTTAGGTTAGTACTAACTCCAAAATAGATAAGTGAATGCAATAAAACTAGTGTTATCTATACGTTTCAGCCCATGCTTTTAACGCACGCAACGTTTTGGAATCAGGTGATCTTAACTATAGACATTTTTTGTAAACCAGCTGGGAGTGTTTTTACTTATGGGGATCTGTACAGTGAATATTAATGCAGACCGCTAACGCTCAGGATGAACGGCAAGTAGCGGAATATTCACGAAATGCCAATTTGAGAGTTTAACAGCTACTTTAAGCTACATTTTAATTTCATTAAACCGTAAAGTTTAATATTTATTTAATGCCACTTGTAACTCAAGAGAGCGCAGAAGTATTCTACGATCAAACTTTTTGTAATTGGAATTTTATGATAAATGCTCCACTTCTGATGAATGTGACAGATCACTTGTGATGATTGTACGCTATTGATTGCAAAAGCTGATTATTTTTATTTTCTGTTTTTATTTTTCTAACTAAAAAGTTAGATTAATTTTTCTACTCCAATCTGCGCAATCATATAAACATTATACATCACAATAAACATATTTTTTTGCACATATTGTGACCAAACACGAATATTCGCGAAACTACTGGTAATACTGTTAAGTATTTGCACGAGCTCATCCTCCTATTTGCGACGTGCGTTTTGTTGTTGTTCCGTAAATGGAAGAACTTACTGTTTTAAGCCGACTCCAAAAGGCGATTGTTTTTTTATAAGGAATTTTTTCATAGCAGAAATACACTCGGAGATTTGCCGTAACGGCACGGGTATTCCAGCTCATGCATTGCCGAATGGTAGTCACGCACCAAGCCATTCGGCTACGACAGCCGAGAGAATGAATGGAAGAGAGTGCGGAAAATCTAGAACCATCATCAGATATGGACATAAATGTGATAATGATTGCAATATCCTGTCAACGCAAATTTCGCAAATATCACCGGAGATATCCCTAATATCATATCAAAGGTCACAAATTTCAGCCGAGTGTTCGTCTCAGATAAATGCGCAGCTGGAAAAGCAGGATACACGTATATCCCAGTTAGAAGCAGAGAAGACACATATAAAGTCACAACTGGAAACTATTGAGGGGAAGGTAAATGCAGTGAAGACTACAATTGAATCGTCCAAGTATTTCAACCAACAGTCTCAATGTAAAAGCTTCATCGTCCGACGGCACTGTACCATACGCAATATTCAAGTTCCAGTTTGAAACAACAGCACCAGCAAATCACTGGAGACTTGCAGACATGCCTGCGGTTTAAGGTTGTTCAGATATTAAAATGTATTCTATTGTCTCCGATAAAATTACTATTCCCGACAATTGTGCTTAAAATGCACCCCCTTTCTATCACAGCACCGTGAATTATGCGAATTTGTTTATTTTTATTTCTCAGTATGGTATTTTTGAATGTCAAAGTAATACTTTTATTTATTTTAATAATATTTTATTTTTGGCGGCCGCCGTAAACGATTGGTTTAGGTTGTGACTACCATTCAGAATTCAGAGAGATTGTAGGTTCGAATCTCGGTGAAAGACCAAAATGAATAAAAAGTTTTTTCTATTAGCGGTCGCCCCTCGGCAGACAATGGCGAACCTCCGAGTGTATTTCTGTGTATGAAAAAGCTCCTCAGAAAAAATATCTGCCGCTCGGAGTTGGCTTAAAACTATAGGTCCCTCCATTTGTGCAACAACATCATAACGCACGCTACAAATAGAAGGCGGAGCTCGCTCAGACACCCAAAAGCGGTGTACGCACCATTATATATATATATACGTATATATATATATAATGTAATATTTTATATGTGGTTAAATTAAATTAATTTATCACTAACGACAAAATTGATGGCTATCCAATTACCATGCGGAAATCACCTTGCCCCTGTCCCCCTGTTATTACTTACCTTGTTATCCATCACTGCCATGGGAATATAAGCAGGGAAACAAAAAGAACAACAAAGAAGCAGGTTTTTTTGACAATTAAAACACAAAATCGCAAAACAGCAGCTTTAGTACCCTTATCTTGGAGGGATCCGCCATTGTATAAAAATACACTTCCGAATTAGAATTGTTATGGTAACATTAAAAACAATAGAATATCTTTAAAAAAATACAAAACAATATCTTTGACTTGAAAAATTTACAATAACAAATATTTTTAATACATTTCTTAATTATAATAATACTTTTTATTGAAAAATATCTAAATTTGTACGCCATTTTTTAGGGTTTTTTATATGATATTCAATGAAATTGAATAATTTTTTTCCAACCATGTTACATAGAATAGCGTTTTGGAATCAGATGATCTCAGCTGTGGGCATTTTTCTCATAACAGCTGGGATTATTTTTACTTAGGAATTTGTACACTGCAATCCAAGTTGGCCTATGGATATGTGGAAATTTCGATTGCATGTGAAAATTTACTATCGATTAATGATGGCAAGTTCTCATCTTAATATGGAGTATATTTTGATTTGGATGGCGCGTTATTTCGATCAATAAACAGAGTGGAAATTTGAAAATAAATTAGAACTGGAAAAGATTTAATTTGTAATTTGTAAATCATCTGTGCATTGGAAATGCAGGAAAAGGTGATAGGTAAAAAGCGAAATAAGCTGAAGTTAGTCACATATTATTTGTTTTCTCAGAAATGGACGCTGGACGTCGAGTCAAATCAATACGACCTAGAGCAGGGCAAATTTTATTTAATAGGATATATGGAGAAGGAAGAAACAAACGAAAACTATGTGGATATTAAGCTTAAATCAAAAGTGAGTATCCTGAGCAGATTGTAATACAAATTCTAATTTGGGTATTGTCGTAGAGTGTGGACACGAAGCATTGTGTTGTGGATGTCTCTGGGACCGATTTATATATATATGATTTGCGTAGTAGGCTCGGAACGTTTTTGAATGGCAAACGGCTGGGCTGGATGCTTAAAGAATGTATAAATGGCGATGTGGAACTTCAGATTGGTGAAGTAAAGGCCAAGCTATATCTGAAGGAGAAGGTATCAAATGATAATAATTATTATTATGAAATGGTGATAATTTTTTCACGATATTTCTCTTAATTCAGTGTTTAGAACTCGATACTAGTAATATTTTCCTGGCGCCCACTCATAGAGCTCCCAGAACATCTTTGGCTAATACTAGTTCACGGCTGTTTAGTTCTCCTAAAGGATCTGTTTTAGGAGATTCAGGGGATGAAAGTTTCAACATTCCCGAAACTCAAAATATAAAACGAGTTTCCACGGAAAATTCAATTACTTTAAATATTTCTCGAAACCAATACGAAAATGAAAGGAGTTTCGCAGATGAGTCTTTTATACCGGAAACGCAAAATCCTGCAGCGACAGAACAACCAAGTAAAATGTTAAGTACTGGAAAGGATACTGACGTAACATTGGATTCAAATATGCATAAGTCGAGCGAAATGTTTCGTATATGCACGCAAGATTTCAACGAAAATTTGTTTGAGAATGGGGAAGATGATGAGATACTGTTTTCATCGTTGGTTATACCAAATATTAAACACAATCCCGTGATTTTGACGCATACTGCTATGAAGGAAAACATAAATACAAGTAGTAAGTTGTATAACAAGGGGTGGTGATCAGAACAGAAAGTACGTTTCAACGTGCACGTTGTTTTTTTAATTGCACTGCCGATCATATATTCTCAGAGTTTGGGTCTAGATAAATTGTGAAGAGTGGTGGATTCACTACAACTTAACCCCTGGAAGAAGGGAGACGCGCCTTGGCATAAAATGGGCTTTGGCGCGCGTGAACCAATTTGCTCACATTTAATTGTATTATTGTTCTGTCCCAATGCGAACGCAGTATAGTAAGATATAATACAGAACAACGTAACTAAATATTTAACATTCGAACTATAAATTTATTTCGGGGTTCCAAAAATATCTAAACAATTAAAGGAGCAAACATTGAAAGTCGCATGATTTCAAATTGCATGAGCAAATCGCTTAATAACTGACTCTGAAGTAGTGGCAAACTGGAATGTGCACTTTAAACCAAAAATTTTAAGTTCTTTGTGGTCTTGTAAAATTTTACTTTATTTACTTTAATGTTTTTTTTTGGTAGATTCTCATATATGTACATGCAAATCGAAATATTTAACAAACCTCAATTTTTTAGATGGACTTACAAATAGCTGCGGTGATGCTCAGATGGGAGAACAAAATGCTGACACTTCTCAGAAGACGCAATGTGTGGAGCGAGAAGATACTTGTACACCAGATCTGTTCGATTTCCCAGAGTTAGCAGAAATTAATATGCAAATGGCCACTGGCGAAACGAATATGAATTTGGAAGAAGAAAAAAATCCAGCGGGAGCACCAGGAGAACCGGGCTCAAAAACGACGTCAACCAACGGTCACAACTTGCCAACTAGGGACGGAGTGAGTGAAGGTGATGGATATGCGGAGGAAGTTGAGCTAATGCCAACACAGCTCTTCGTACCTATTCCTAAAAAAATTGAACGTAGCGTAGAGGAGCCTGCACCTATTACCGGCGCTGAATTATCACTAAGCGGCAAAGAAAATATTCCGTGTACTGATTTTGGTCTAGAACAAACTCAGATTTTTGCACCAATTAAAGGTAAAATTTGTAGTAACATCAGATTTTGCTGAAAACGAGTGAAGTGTCGTATAGTCTGCGGCAGTTGAGATTTGCATTGGTTATTTAAACTTACGGGTCGTAAGATATTTTTTCATTATTTGATTTGTAGATGGAAAATCAGTGGAGAACAAATGTATGCCAACAGCGTCGGATGCAACGAAAGTACCTACCAATGAGCCACGTGATGGGAATACAAGTTTGCTCCCACCTACTCAAATATTTACAAGCAACTTGACTAAATCAGCGCGCCAAACTACTATGTCTGCAGCACAACAAAAACTCAATTCTACTTTAATGCTAACAGCGTATGGCGACCAGCCAAAAAGTGTTGCTAATTTCATTGAGGATGTGGATCACACTGAAAAAGCAGAACCTGAACAACGAAAAATTATAACGAATCAAAGTAGCTTTAAGAAGCCAAAACAAAATAAGCCTAAAAGTCTTTCAAGTAAAGAAACGAATGAAAAACATTCCAGTGTAGACAGTTCACGAACTGAAATAGATGATCCGCTATTGTGCACACCCAAATGGATTTCTGATAATTTCGATGAGCTTTCTGTGGAACGAAATATCTCTTCGGAAAAAAAACGCAAGCTATTTGAATCCGATTCAGAGGAAGACTCTGTCGAGTTAAGCAAAAAAGATTCTAAAGATTTCGAAAGATTGCTATCGAATTTGAAACAAGCAAAGCCAATTGTTAAGGTTCCGAAAATGAAAAATTTGGCAGCTAAGCGAGAAACATCTAATCAAGTTAGTAAAGCAATTGATACCAATCCTACTTCTAACAGTCTAAAAAGAAATGAGGATGCAATTGAGAAAGTTATAGTTGAGGGAACTGAAAAAGACCAATCCATAAAAAAAGATAAGAATACCTCACATCAAGCAAAAAAATTCGAAATCAAGATTGATAGGATAGATAGAAGAAAATACAACTCAATTGAAGAAGATCAGGAACATAAACACGAAAATAAAAGACGGACTAAAAGTTCTCCAAAAAAAGGTGGAGAAACACCAGTCACACCTACGAAAAGGATGACACGTCTAAGGTCAAGAACTAGTGATGTGGAGATTGATTTGGTAAGCAGCACGTCGTCAGGCCCTTCACATGCCAAACAGCGCAAAATTGAGCAAATTGATGAACCCGGAAATAGTAAAAGTAAGTGGAAAATAACATTGCTTACAGTCGTGTCAACCTTTACTTATTCAATTTTTGAATTATTTGCAGAACGTGTGACTCGGTCGCGCTCCAAAACGGAGTCTCAAGAAAGTATTACTTCAGCAAAATCGTCAGTATCATCTACTCGGATTGCAACGAAAAGGAAAAACTCACGAGAAGAGCAAACACGGGCATCAACTGATAAAAATAATTCTGCTGAACCTTCAAAACATACTAAAGCGAATGAGAGAAAGGAGACGGGTTCTGTACAATCTGCTGAACCTTCAAAACATACTAAAGCGAATGAGAGAAAGGAGACGCGTTCTGTAAAATCTGCTGAACCCTCAAAACATACTAAGGCGAATGAGAGAAAGGATACGCGTTCTGTAAAATCTGCTGAACCCTCAAAACATACTAAGGCGAATGAGAGAAAGGAGACGGGTTCTCTAAAATCTGTCGAACCGTCAAAACCTACTAAGGCGAATGAGAGAAAGGAGACGGGCTCTGTAAAATCTGCTGAACCTTCAAAACATACTAAGGCGAATGAGAGAAAAGAGACAGGTTCTGTAAAATCTGCTAGAGATAGCAATCCCACGCGTGGTGCAGATGATGATGAACCCAAACAATCATCAAGCAGCGTAAGTGGATTGAGCTATAATTAGATGTCAGCTATTAATCAATAATTTCCTGTTTAGACCCGTACCTTACAGGTTGCTATGACCATGGTCGAGCCGAAAGTATTGCAAAGCTTAGTGGACAATTCGCCAGGTTTGTACTACCAACGAAAAGTTTTGTTTGTCGCTTAGACCTACTGTTGTTTTTTAGGCAATTGGAGCTTAGCGAACGATCCTACCGACATCGACGTTTTAGTTATGGATAAAGGAAATCGTACACTAAAATTTTTAATCGCCATGGCAAAAGGCATACCGATTGTTACATCAAAGTGGTTGGAATCGTTCAATAGTACCAAAACTGTTCCGCGTGGACTAACCCATTTCTTTAGAGATCACGAATTTGAAAAACGGCACAAATTTTCATTATTGAAATCATTGGAATTGGCGAGAAAGAGTAAACTTTTTGAAGGCTTTCATTTCCTTACCACATCTGGTATTTCGCCACAACCTGCTGAAATAAAACGTAAGTAAAATAACGGTTTATTTGTAATTGTAATAAATTTTTACGGCCGCCGGCGCAAAAGCCATTGTGGGGTTGAAACATCAAATGATAGGTAGGCAATGGCAAATTTTCGAGTGAATTTCTGCTGTGAAAAAGCAGACTCCTAAAAATCCCCTGCCTTTCGAAGGTGGCGAATAACTGTGGAACCCTCCATTTGTAAAAAAATCAAATTAAAAACCATACAGGGTGTAACCGTCAATTATTATTATTATTAATAAAATTGTTCTTTTATTTCTATAGAAATTATAGAATGCGCTGGGGGCGAAGTGCACACGGAACCACCACAACCTATGCAAAATCAAAGAGTTTATCTAATATCGACGTTGAAAGATAAAAAATACTGGCATAAATATCGACGTTTTAATAGTAATATTCGCATAACAAACACTGAGGGTGTCATGGCATCAGTTATGCGCCAAACCACTCAACCGTTGGAGGCCAACATTTTTGCATAAGAATGTTAAATCGGCAATCGGCTATACTCTTGAAACCAGTGCTAGATAAAACGTTAGCTAGCGTTATCATATATTTGGAGAATTTACTTTAATTTTTTTCTAAGATTATATTTTAAATGTTACCTAAATTTAGGTCATTCGTTGAAGTTTGTCGCTATGTTTAATAAATATTACTAAACAATCGTATGTGAACTATTTATTATAATTTATATGTAGATGTTGAATATGTATATGTAGTTTGTACAAAAAGTAAACTTTACTCTTTTCTCTGGTTTCATGTTTCCTCTTAAAACGAAGGATGTAAGTATTTTCAATAGTAATTAGTTTTATTTTACATCTACAAGAAAATTGCATTTTTGTTTATCAATAAACGATGAACGCGTTACAGGAATTTTCCTTTTGCCTGAATGGCATTTATTGGTTTATTTTAAAGTGGGTATTTAGGTAGAATTGCGGGCTTCTTTCTATTCTTACAAATTTATGTTTAATTTGTACGAACTTATCGAATGAGTGGTAACGTTGGTGGCGGACCGGCGCGATCCATCGCCGTACCTGGACCGAGTAGTACTTGCTTTTGTTGTGATTTTTGCATCTCTTCCATTTGTGCTCGTTCCGTTTCAAAAATAACAGGCGCAAAGAGAATAACAGAACTCGTAAAGAAGATCCAGGAAGCATTACATGAGAACGAGTAAAGACCCTTAATGCTGGTGGTAGTAAGATCTACAACTTTTCCAGTAAATCGACGAACTGGCTCAGGGAACATTTCTGTGAGACCCCAAAGCCGCTCTCCCAAGGTCTCATCTGGTTCCTGTAAGAGAGGCCAAATATTAGTTACGCTTGGAGCCACTGCTTATAATAGTTATTAGTCAAGTATGGAGGGAAACATAGATTTTACATCAAAACACACTATAAACTGCTTGTTTATAATGGCTGGCAACGCTCTAGAAGACTTAGTACTGTATGATAAGTTTCTTTTTATTATTTATATTAACGTTCAAGCTCATTTTCTTTTTATTATTCATTACTTTGAACTAAGTGCATTACAGTGTAATGACATATGCACGTTAATATCAAATTTTAATTCAATTAATGTAGTGAAAAATTCCGAATGCATGATTGCCTAACCAAAGTGAGGTTATGCGCGTGGTGCTGTTTACATGTAGGCCAATATCATTGATTTTTCTTAATTTTTTAGAATGAGCTAACAAACTAGAACTAAAACAATTACACATAATTTAAATTAATTTAACTCACATCATCATAGTTTTCATCATCCCCACTCTTGGATGCAGCCTGAAAAATATACAAAAAGATTTTTTTAAATTAGCCGACATTTTAGGTAAATTTATAAACTCATATAGAATCCCACCACAAAATTGCATCATATAAAAATTTATTCAGTGATACTTTAATGAAAGTAAGCGAAGTCTCTCCCTTATTCCATAACCTTTACCAGTTTTGATAACACACATACATAAACCTTTTTAAATACATTACTTCAGTTCGAAATGCTTACAAATTTCTCTACTGCCCGCCGTTCTGGTGTTTCGTCCTTGCTTCCGCCCAACGAAGACATTCCGCTATCCTTTTCGATGATTTCGATGTCAGGATCAGAATCCATCAAATCTTCAATCTTTACGGAATCCACTTTTGCTGTTTTTTACGCGACGTACCTCTACGTCGCTAACTGGTATTTGTAAAATAATGGAATATTCGTACTTGGGAAGATGTTTTATTGTTGGTTTTACAGGTACAATATTTGACCACGACTTTCTCAAATTAAAATACTAAATCGATTTTCCAATTCGATCGGCACTATCATCGGCGATATCAGGACTGCTTACAAATCTATAAAAATAAAACACTTGGAACGTTCGGACTTTAACTGACTTTCATAAGTTTACCCGCAGGTTATTGAGAAAATGTTATTGCGTTTTATGTGGAAATATAATCGATTTTCCTATTGAGTTTTCATTGTATTCACCTACTGTAATGTCACACGCACGTTCCTTACATTCGTATCAAAAAAAGATTTCCGCGGATAAAGAGAATCAAAGCGAATCTATAAATGAATTCGCTTTGGTGAGAATGTACATCGGAATAACTGTCAAAACGTGCTAGTTACGTCAGAATAAATGGGGTATGTTCAGAATTTTTAGATATTGAAGGTATTAAGGTGTCCTCAAACAGTTGTGGTACTTATACTAAAGAAATCCATTCTCACATCTACAACTTCTACTTTATGTGTCTTAAGGGGTAACACCACTGTACACGCGTAAAATAAACATGATTTTTAAAGAATTTTTTTGTATAGAAGGAAAGGGGAAACAATCACTCTGATTTGGGAAGTTATTACTTATATACTAAAATACAAAACTACAAAGTTTGATCGAAAAATTTTACAAAATGGCGGCATTGGAGACATTTTTGTAATGTGGTTTCTCTTGAAGGAGCTCCGCGGCACGCAGCACAGAGGGTGCAAATTTTATTCTGGAACAAAGAAACATTTTTTTTCTTAATCTAGATAAGAATAGCTAGAGAAACACGTAGGGGATTTAAAAAATATTTATTTTTGTGGAATTAGCAAGCATTTGAAGGAAAAAACTCTATTTTGGGCTAAAAAAAACGGCACTTAAATAATTATAACAATCGTTTAAATTAATCTATCGAAAATCCCCTACGCTCTTCTCTTAAGAAGGTTATTATACAGACGTAGTGAAAAACCTGATTAAAAATATTTAAAATTTTTTGAGTTATGCTGCGTGCCAATTTCAGAAAACGTGTTTTGAGAAAAACGCGTTTAAAGTTTGGAAATTTGGAGAAGTCGTTAGGTAGCAGTCACTAACGCTTGGTTAAAAGCTTAAAATATTTATGAAATAAACTTCGGTAACGTATAAAACTTTTTGTTCTGTATTTTAAAAGGTTCAAAGAATTTTTTAAGCTTATAAAAAAAAAATCAATTTTTTGAAATTTCTACAGTGGTGTTACCCCTTAATATCTGTCAAAGTTCAATCTTGAATTTTCCCGGTTTTTTTTATGTAAACACCTTGTTGTCTTAACAGTTCTTTTTCAAAATGAGATCAAGGAAATCGCATCTCTTCGGTAAAATGAAAATGTGGTTGCCAAGCTACAAAATGACAGCTGATGCTACGTGTAATTTCCTCCTTTTTACATTCAAACCACCAAATAGAAAGTCAGTTTTTCTACTGCTATAATCTAACATGGAATTGTCTGGGTAGCTAGCATAATTGACCGCATGGTATGAGTTACTTTACTATCGTTGACTTAAATCTGCCTAAAAAATGTATCACAATGTTACGGCGTCGTCTGTCATAAATCTATTAAATTAAATCTTAGAGGGCTGACTAAATAAATAAATTAAGTTCTCTAGCATATTTTGTTTTTGTATAATTTCAGATTTAGTGAATAAATATTAACGAGTTACCGAGGTGGTAGGTGGAATAATGTTGTAAACACATTCAATGAATTTGCATTACATTGCATTTGTAGTATTTGTTCAATGAATGGCTTGATGATACTGTATTTTAAAGATTTGTTACTTATAATTAAACAAGCTAACAAAAAGGAGCTGCCACGTGTTAAATTGTGAAAGCACGAATTTAAAAACTTCTCCAAAATACTACATCTAATGCAGTTTTTTGGCCGATGGCACCGCGGAATTAAAATGTCAACTGCCAATCTGTCTTCATAGATTGTGACATAGGGACCAAAAGCAAAAACAAAATACATTACTCTTGTTAGTTTTGCTTTACTGTTGCTATCTGTTTAATGTACCTTGCTCCGTCCGAAGGCATAAAATACTAAAAAAAGGAAGAATTTATAATAATCGTCTAGATGCATTTAATTGCGCTCATCAAGAATTGTTTGTATATTAAGGTTTAATATGGTACATTTACTATTATTACCCACTGTAAATCTTTATATTGAAGTAATGAAACATTTTTTTTTATAAACTTGCCTCTCCGGCGGCAATTCGCTTCTCGGGCTCTTTATATCTTTCAATTTTTTCCAAATGTTCATCTTCAATATCGACTTCTTTTTTAACATCTTTTTCTTCTGACATAGCTGCCTTTTTAGTTAGTTGTAAAAATGTTTGCAGTATTTATATGTACATACGTATGGATATATAGAAATGGCGATTTTTGTTAAAACTTTTTAATATTTTGTCTGCAAACAACGCACTCGAAAATATACATATGACAAAAATTAAAAGCAAATTTTGATGTTTATTTCACATAATACGACGTTTTCGTATTAAAAAAAAGAAGTATTTGAATGCTTTCAATTTCCGAAATAATTGGAAATAATTAATCGGAGTTCAGGACAAAGTGGCTGAATGTACATATTATCAGAGAATGTTAATGAATAGAGAAGGCGCAAATGTTAAATGAGCTTTTTTCGGGTACTGCATTTAAGATTTGTTGCAAGGGCAGATAATGTTAATGAAACATTAACATTAACATGAAACAATAACATCATCAATCTCTGCCGTATTCGTACGTATCAATTAATTTTTGCGTAAGCAGCTGTGAAATTCTTTACATTTGTTGGGATAATTGTGATAAAAATTTGAATATTAGAAAAGAACAATGAAAATTTAATTGACTTAGTGAAAAATTATTGTATAATAATATATGTTTTTATGACAAAATGTAGATCTTGTCTGTTTATGGTTACGTAATGACTAATCGACTGTTATGCTGCAATGTTGGTTTATGGGGACTGTGGTTACGGCTATAGCGTTATTTGCAGCTTTAAATAGCCTCTGGTGATGGTCCAGCATTGCTTGTCAAGCACTTTATATGTGTGCGTGTCGGGTGCTTGTCGTTTGCCCGGTAACGTTCAAAACAAAAAGCAATCAATCCACAGTTGTATTTAGAAGTAAATATGTCGTCATCGGATGATGAATTTTTATTGAAGTGAAAACTTCTTTAGAATCGTTGGGAGTGATTTGAGACTCGATGAAACGAAAAGGCGACACCAAAAAGAAGAAGAAAAAAGATATACGTAATATATGTATGTATAGAAAATGCTTCATTACCAGGCACACAGAAGGATGGCATAAGCAAATTTAAATTTGTGAATTTATATATGCATGTATTTATGCGGATATATGTATATATGTTGTGTGTATGTACATATGTGACTCGCCACAGCAAAACATACGGTAAAATTTCTCAAGAAATCCAGCGCGCATTCATAGGCACAGCGCACATTCATAGGCACAGCATTGCATGTAATATACATTAGGGCGGGTCGATTTAAAAATCGCTCATTGCTCTATGAAAATCGTATTCTAGGGATCAAAATAAGAAACTTTGCCGAAGGAACCATACCTCTAAAACGAATTCTGATGTCCCCCAATTTCAAAATATCACCATTTTTGGCCTTTACATGAAAAAATCAGCTACATTTTTTCTTTATTTTTATTTATTTATAATATTATCTATTTTTTCTCTTAAGAAATTTATTTAGTCAGAACATATGTAAATGAATGAATGTGAGTTATAGAAAAGAAACTAAAAAAGTTCGACCCATATTGGGGGACATCAGAAATCGTTTTAGAGGTATGGTTCCTTCGGCAAAATTTCTTATTCTGATCCCTAGAATATGATTTTCACAGAGCAATGGGCGATTTTTTTGCCTTCCCACAAATCGACCCGGCCTAATGTACAGTAACCTTGAACAGGCAGCTGCGGTTGTCGAGCATTTAGAAACATATATTTACATACATATATGGGTGCAAACATATTTACGGAGCCGCGGGCACTCGACTTGACAAAAATTGAATATTGGCAAATAATTCTACGCGAAATATTCCAATATTGACTATTTTCGAATTGTCGAGAAAATTAGCATACGGGCGGCTCGTTTTATGAATGAAAGTACTTGCTCTTAGAACTATGAGCTCGAATTTATAAATCAATTTTTTGATGATGAGTTTTTGTTGCACAGTACAATAGTTGAAACTGTTCGGCGCCGCCGCGACTGTTCAGCGCTATGGCAACTAGGATGATGGCCGCTACGCCTGCGCCTATTAATGCATTTTGTTCTTGTAGTCGCTAGGCATAGAATTTTAGCTTTGGACGACATACGCATTTACAGGAATAAAGTGAGTGGCCTGTGTGTGCGGTTGTATGTAGATGCATATGTGTATATTAATAAGCATTGTTTTGCTGGAAGTGCCGAACACAAATATGTATGTACGTACATAGGCTAGGCCATAGTAAAGCATACATACATATGTATAAAAAATTCAAACCAAGCGTCCTACGAATGTTTGCGTGTAAGTTAGTACGTCTGTGTATTATACGCGTTACGACGCTCATAATAGCAACCGCGTGTGCTGTATTGCGTCCGTATTTTTATATTCGTAAATATTTTCATTTTTAAATATTTACCGCAATTATGCCGAAAAATAATGCAGAAAAATGTCGTGAATTTCGACAGAAAAAAAACAAAAAGAAAATAAAACTAAACATAAGCCACTCGTATCATTTGTTGAAATTGAAAACATTGAGGATGAATAACAATAAAATGAAGAAAATAAAATATGAACTTTATAGCAATATTATAATGAACCTATAATTATCCCGCTGCCAATGCTGCTTTCGTCTCATTCTCTCTCAGTTTGTTTTACGGAAGGTTTCACTTCTATCGCGTCTAACCGTTAGACTGGTATTTTTTTATTTAAATTTGTATATACATACGTAATTATTCTACGGCTGAAAAGCGTAAGTAAGGGAATTAAATTTGAGTTTGGGATATTTTACAAAAATTAAAGGTAATCTGCTTTAACTTATTCTGTTCGTTGTTTGAGAATTTTTTTTTTGTTACCCACTTTTTGTGTTATATTAAAAAATCACAATAAGTCATGTTTTTAATTATAACTTATGTTTTTCGGGTTCATAACTTCATTATTATTAAATTACTTATGTATATCAGTTTTAAATAATTTCATTTACATATACATTTTTAAATTTTTTGCTTATTTATGTACATATTTCATACGGATTGTGCTTATGTAGGTGTTTACGAGTAATATACTATTGGGCAACCGCACACTAAATATTAACCTCAATGCTAAATACAACCCTGCTGTTTTGTCCATCAGACTTCGACACGATCAAAAAAGTAAGCGTCAAACGAAAATATCAAAAATTTTTGATTTTCATCAAGCATCGTACGTGTAGCCGACAACAAATACGTGTGTCACGACGCCACCCGACTGCACTAACACATACAAAGCGCAGTCAAGCATGCTGGATGGTACCAGGGGCTAAAACAGACCTGTCATACGTACACGTTGGTGAGTGTGGGCACAATCAGAAACAATAGAAGAAATGCGCCACTCCTTTTCCCGTGTAAGCGCTGCTTAAACTTGCATTCCTTATAACTTTAGCCAGTGGCCATTAGGCCTCTTCTATTCGCCATTTCCCCCACTCGTTATCTCTATGCTCGCATAACTTATGGCCTCTGGCGACGGTGAAGCATTGTTTGACAAGAACTTTATATGTGTGCGTGTCGGCTGATTGACGCTAATATCTAAAATTTTTGATTTTCATCATTCAAAAGCCGACAACAAGTATGTGTGACACGACGACACCCGACTGCACTAACACACACAAAGCTCAGTCAAGCATGCTGGACCGTCTCCCGAGGCCATTAAGGAAAAACTTGCATGCGAAAGCAACAACAAAGTTATCGAGTAAGATGCGCCGCTAGAGAGTATGGCTATAGCTCATTAGGCCGCACATGCTGGCAAGGCATATATAATTTAAGGCAGCTCTCTTCCCGCGTTGCCGTCACATGCTCACTTCTTTCATCTATTCGCCACTTGCTAAGTCTTGGCGAAAAAAAGAGGCCTATTAATTGGTTATTTAAAAAAAAAAATACGAATTTTGCAGTTTCAACACCGCCCCACTACCATATATTGTATATATAATAATAAAAATAAGGACATCAGGCATAAAGTACATAAAAAAGCAAAAATTAGGATTTAAATGCAAAAATCAAACATTAAAATTGAAAAAATATTCGAATATGTAAATATAGGATAAAAAACGGGCAGCAAAACGAACTTTTTAAAACAACAAATAAATTAATAAAAATAACTTTTAATTTTGAATAGATACAATTTTTTTTTTTGGAAAATATCAAAAATTAAAGAGAACACAATTAAATGCCAATTCAATTATCTCCTTTCACTGACTTGGGAAGTTGAAAACTCATTGTCCCCCAACACATCCTCGAAACCACCTATTCTTTATTTTTGACATTTTCTTGCAGTATTACAACAAAATGTATTAGCTTAAAACAATAACCTTGCACCCAACTCACTTTTTACACCGTCTTTTTCACACGATTTCCAAATAACACAGTTCACTAATAAATTTTTAAACATGAAATTTTTGTTCTGGCACGAATCTAAAAAACAAAAAATCTAAACAAAAACTACATTCTTAAAAGGAAGGAAAGGAAAAGTAAAAATTTGTCGTATAAGAGCAATAAGTACATTTTAAAATGAACCAAGTCCAACTGTGCATTAAAATTTTAACGTTGATCGCGTCTAGGTGGATAACAAGTACTGTACATGGTGGCGCAAAATGAATCATCTAATTTTGTTATGAATCATTTTTTTGAATGAATAAAAAAAATATTTTGAGTGATGAATATCTTTATTAGACCTTTACGCACTCTATGTGTTGTAAGTTTGGATACTGCAGCTGTCTAGTTTAAAAGTGTCAGTGACTGACGTACGACACTATTTGCAATAATTATAAATTTTGCGGTAGGATGACTCACTCCAACAACTCCGAAAGTAAAAAAAAAGCAGCTAATAATAGACTTTGAAACAACGAAAAAAAAATATTTTGAATAAAAATCGACAGATGGGCTTGAAGTATCTGACATTGTATCTGAGCATATCTACTGATGATAGCATTTTTGGTCCACCCCGAATTAAATGTGCACGTTTTTTATCAAGTAGCGATGACTAGTTACGAAATCGATTTTTCTCCTAATTTTCAAATGAATTTTTCTATGTTTTGTATTTATGGATTGAATTTTCACTGTACACTAATTGAATTTTTTTTACCATAAAAATGAATTTATTTTGTTTCTATTTATGTAACATGGATTTTATCATTACTTTACATGCCTTTGGCATGGTTTTTTGGAAAAATATTTAGAGTTTTTCATCTTACATGAATTTTCATCTCACATATATAAAGGGTGGTTCAGTTTCAAGGGCCGGTATTGATTTTGAATAGAATAAAATTTTTTTTAGGAAGTTATTGTCATTTCTCTTTATTATGATAAAACTGGTATGGCTCAACTACGTATGGAACAAAATATCGGCCGCGGCCTCGGCGGCACACCTCCATCCGATGGTCCAAATTTTCGATGACGCACATGATCACATGATCTTGGCGGCCAATTGACATCGCCGCGATATGAGATTATTCGGCCATCGAATTTTTCGCGCAAAAGAGCCATTGTTTCGTTAGCTGTGTGACAAGTGGCACCCTTCTGTTGAAATCACATATTGTCCCCATTCATATTTTCCAATTCGGGCCATATGAAGTTCGTTATCATCTCACGATAGCGAACACTATTCACAGTAACTGCCTGACCGTCCTCATTTTGGAAAAAATACGGCCCAATGATGCCGCCGGCCCATAAACCGCATTAAACAGTCACTCTTTGTGGGTGCATTGGTTTTTCGGCAATCACTCTTGGATTATCATTTGCCCAAATGCGGCAATTCTGCTTATTGACGAATCCATTGAGGTGAAAATGTGCCTCATCACTGAAGATGATTTTCTTTGATATGCATTTTGATTTCAACGCCCGTTTTCATAATAAGCCTGAATAACTTTAACTCGTTGCTCGACTGTATATCTTTCTATAGTCCAAATTGAATTAATCTGAAATTGAAAAATGTCTAATGAAATGCAGAAAAAAACTTGACGTTTAAATGTGGTTCACATTCAACATCGGCACTTGAAATTTAACCACCCTTTATAATTGGCGCTTACGCACTTTTTGGGTGTTTGGCCGAGCTTATCTTCCTATTTGTGGTGTGCATATGGATGCTGTTCCACAAATGGAGGAACTTACAGTTTTAAGCCGACTCCGAACGGCAAATATTAGATCTGTTCATGTAAAAATTATCCAGTAACTTAATTTCCGAGAATTTTCTCTCAAAGAGAAAAATATAAAAAAAGTACATGAAGGCAAACTAGTACCAATTTGTCAGCTTTACGAACAGCTTTTTAAATTGTCGGCGGAAAAAATTACAAAAGTTCAAAGTTTTTTCACTTGAACTACCGCGTATTAAAAAAACAAAAAATTAAGCAAATAAAATGCAAAATAACGATTGATTTCATTTTGTCCATAATCATTTGTTCCATTTCATCATCGCTGTCAGATGCAGAACATTCCATTAGCAATTGCAATTCGGAAATTTTAATTCGTGTTTGATTTTACTTTGGGATCAGCTGTTTTTCTCACTTGCAAATTCTTACAAGTAAAAATTTATCCAGTAAAAACTTTTAACTTCCCATCAAAATTAAACATTATGCTCTCTCAGTTTCCCCTACATTGCAGGTGTTTTGAGCACATGAACACCAAAACGTGATGATTTGTAACAATTGTTACACACTATCTTCTTAATTAACAGACCTATTTTTATGATGAGCACTTTCATGGCAGAAATATACTCGGAGGTTAGCCATTGCCTGCCGAGGGGCGACTGCTATTAGAAAAAACTGTGCCTTCATTTTGGTTCATTTCACAGAGATTCGAACCTAAGTTCTTCTACCGTGTAAAACAATTGCTGGGTGTATTTACCTTCCTCATTTTTATTTTTCTCTCTTATTTGAATATAAATTCCGGCAAATCAGTAGATCGCGGTCTTAACGTAAACATTAAATGGTTTTGTCATTGATTTTTGGTGCGTTAGTTCGGGCTGCCAGCAATTTCGTCTACAACTGTTCATTAGCTCAGGGATTGGTAGTGCTGCTAATTACTCAAAGGCGTTGCTGGGCGCGCTCTCACATAAGATTAGAGGGTTCCGCATTTAGTCCCATGATGGAAAGAATAATGAGATGGCGCCTATAGTGGTACAGTTACTTTGCTCTCAGCAAATTTGACAATGAGTGACGTCGTATTAGCACCAGTATAGCCAGATTACCACTTTCGTAACTTGATTTAGCATTTTTGTTTGTTATTTAGTTTCGGAGTTTTAGTTCTTTCTTCATAACATTTTTCTAGCCTGTTCTAATTAAAATGTATTGTTTATAATTTTGTAAAATATACCTTTTTATTTTAATTAGTTCAGTAATTCACTCAGTTTTATTTAGCTTTACTTTTTTTAACATCTGGTCGCATTGCCCACGATTGCGGTTATTGTTGGTGTTCTTCTCCTTTCAGCAGTCAAATCTCTCTCTCGCTACTGCAGTGTTGCCTAGCTTTGGATATAAAAACGCACTAAAATGCCCATTTAAATAAAATAAAATAGCAAAATTATCTTGAACTACTTAAAGAACTTTGTATGCGTGACAAATTGTCTTTAGATTGTGCGTTTTTTTTAAATAAATGTGTTATGCTTATGTACAATTTAATTTATGAGTTTTTTGTTAAGAGAACGACTTGTTTGCTATATTTCTGGTTATGTAACAAGATAAGGTACTTTTTTTTTGTAAAAATGTCGTTATAGTTTTTTCAGTATTTTCTGGTATTTTGTTGCTTATTTTTACTATGCATACCCCTTTTTACGGCGGCCGCCGTGGACGAATGGTTTGGTGCGTGACTATCACTCGGAATTCACAGAGAGAACGTTGTGCGAATCTCGGTGAAACACCAAAATTAAGAAAAACATTTTTCTAATAGCGGTCGCCCCTCGGTAGGCAATGGCTAACCTCCGAGTATATTTCTGCCATGAAAAAGCTCCTCACAAAAATATCTGCCGTTCGGAGTCGGCTTGAAACTATAGGTCCCTCCATTTGTGGAACATCATTAAGACGCACACCACAAATAGGAGGAGGAGCTCCGCCAAACACCCAAAAAGGGTGTACACGCCAATTATATATAAATATATACATATATATATACCCGTTTTGATGCCATCTCTATGGTTTTAATTCGCATTCAGTAAATTTAAACGTTTTTTAAAATGTGTTAAAAAGGTCTTCAATGTTAGGAAGAGTTGAGAGAAGAAGATTTAATATTCGAACATAACCTTAATAGGAGCAAAAAATTAAATTTTCACTTTCAAAATATCAAATTTTATAAGAACCAACAAATTATCATTAACACTAAAATCTTCACAGAGTAAACTTTTTTCACGTTCTTTTCTTTAATAAAACAGCTTTTTTAACTTACAGTTTCGGCAACTTTAAACTAAAAAAAGAAACAAACACCAAACTTAAAAATTTTCGCATTTTGAGTATAAGAAAGCATTAAGGGGTTACATACCTTGTGAGCCCGAAAAAATGGACGATTGTCATAATTTCTTTTAAATATGTTTTAGAACTTTAATTAACTTAAAGGGTAACTCTCGAAGAATACATTTTGGTGTTTTTATAATATTTAAAAAAAATGTTATTATTTATTGTTGATATCGATTTACTATAACAGTAGTGTACTAAAAAAATACTCAATAACGGATAATATCGTAAAAATTATGTCAAAGTTGAAAAAATAGAGAAAAAATAAAAAAATTCCAAATACTTCCGTCTACAGTCTCGTCAGTTGTCATTTCAGAAAAAATGTCACCACACTGTCAAAAAGGCTTGTTTTTGTTCTTTCGAATTAAAAAAACAAATTCGAAATCGGATGGAAATTGGCGAAGTTAGGAGTGATTATTCACATCAACCTACTGAAAAACGGAATTGTATTGTATTGGAAATTTCTCCTATACCATTTTTCTTAGTTTTTCAAAACCTACAAGTTGTACTAGGTCTCCATAAAAGTATAATCTCACTGTCGCACAGTGTTATTGTAGAAAAATGTTTTTTAGTAAATCTGAACGGTTTATTTACCCAGGAAAAATTTTTTCTCGATAAGAAAACCGCTTTGCACCAAAAAAACTATTTTTGAGGGGTTGAAAAATAAAAAAAATTAATTCCAGTGAACTATGCAAATATTTATAAATGGTGAACCGTTCAGATTCACGAGGTTGTAACTTCGAATAGTTAAAAAAAAAGTTTATGCAAATCGGTCAAATATATTAGTTTTTGATAAATAATGATCACCGCGACGGTAATTTTCAAAAAACACGACTTTGAGATAATCGCGTCTAAAGTTTTGGGTGCACTTCATTTCCAAGAAGGGTCGCGCGCTTCCACGGTCTTTCGTTCTAGTGCTCCGATCTTTATGATTTTTTAAATTTATATTTTTAAGATGATGTACTTTTAGCATATGCTATAAAAAAATTTTCGATTTTTTAGTTCAACACAAGGTATATAACCCCTTAAATTTATTGCGAAGAGCAAACGGTTGGCAACACTGCACAACTCAGCTAATGCGACGTCACGCACTCTCTGATGGGCGCACATCAGAAACTTACCTGCACAAAAGAACAAACGCAAATAAAAAAAGTGGGGAAAAGAGCAAATTCAATCACATGGATTTTTTATTATCAACAATTAGGTTTATTTAGTTTCTTTTATTTTTAAATAACTTTACAAAATATTACCTTTTAATTTCTATGCCATTTCCAAATATAAGATTTGTTTAAGTGATTCTGTGTTTTTTTTTTTTTGTATATTTCTTTGTATACATTTAATTAAGTTTGTTTCGAACAAAGCTAAGTAATAATGCACATACGAATAAGTTTGTATATATGTTTGTATTGTACATATATATTGGATATGTATGCGCATAGATTCATATACATAAAAGTGATTTATAGAATTTTAGAAAACAGTTTAGTTTCATATAATAATAATAATAGTAATAACTTGAAGATTTAATTATCGCAAGTGTTTTTTTTGGTAGACAATATTGAAAGTTTAAATTTTGTTAAATTTCTTTGTAAATATTTATTTTGCCTGCAAATGCGCAAATTGCATATCAATTTACATATATAATTAATGGTATATTTATACTTTTAGCTTGCATTTGATTAGATGTTTCTGTTTCTGTTTTTGTGTGACAATTCGTTGGTATATTCAACGTCACTTCCACAAATTTATTAAATATACTTATTTCCCGTTTGACTTTTATCTGAATTTCAACTCATTTGTTGCAGCACCCTTAACACAAAAATTTATCACTCTCGCGCTCAGACTTATATGAATTTTTTTTTTATTTTTTTTTTTTTGTATTATTACATCTGTAAAATCCCATGTAATTTATTTAATTTTATAAGTAATTGAAGAATTGAAATTCATTTTACAGTGTTTAAGTTTTGTTGTTTGTTAAAGATTTTTTTATAATAACAAAGCGCTGCATATGTATATCTTACTTACTTAAAACCTCTAAATGTTTTCTTGTTGCCGCTTTTTTGCATTTGATTAGCATTAAAAATTAACTTAAACTAACTATGTGTATGTATGTGTTTATGTATTGTTATTGCATGTGTATATTTTTATTTATTGTATATGTATGCGTATTTAATTGTGTGAAACTATAAATAAATGAATGATTTAAATTAACAACCTAATAACTAAAAAAACTATTTTTTTGTTTGACTTTCTTTCTTGGACTCCCCACAACAGCTTTGTTCATTTATTCTCCAGCTGTAGCAGCGGTCGCGTGTGCAGGTTAGCAGATAAGCGCCGACAAACTTACAAAACATGATTTTTACTCATTGTTTTCATTTAGACAGAGTTTGATTTTTGACATATATATATTTATTTATGTGTGCTTATATTATTTTCATTTAACTCGAGTATATTGTATATAAAGTTTGCATAGTTTTGTTGTTGCTTTTGTAGTTGGTTTGTTGTTGCTTCACTAATACATATTTGTAACTATGCTCAGTTTTATGGGCGTTCAGCACTTTAAAGTAAAAGTCTCGTAAATTCTGCAAAAAAGAGAAATGCAATTTGTTATTCCAAAAGTCTCTAAATATTATTTTTTAATTATAGTAGCAGTAGCAATAATCACACATCAATAGTTTTTACAATAATTCATTTAAGGGGACAGATACCTGTAAACGGCCATATTTTCACTGATTTTCATTAAAATTATTTAAAATGAAGAAGTCAATATATTTTTTTCAAATTTGGCATACAGTTTATTTATACACTAGCAAACCCGGCCCCCTTCGCTGGGCACACTAAAATAGAATAGATATGGTTTAGAACAGAAAATATATGATTTTCATATTATTTATTTCTTTATTCTTTATTCAAGCGCTTTGGCATAAACAATATTTTTTGTTTTTCTATTTGTTTTTGAGTAAATATAAAATATAAATTGAAAATCAGGAAAAAAGAAGATTGTTTTTAAATTTCAAATCAACGCATATGAATAACTAAGAAACAATCGTCTTTTTTCCTGATCATCCATGAATTTTTCGTTTCAATTTATTGTATATGTTTTATTAAGCATTGGAGCTTTTTTAACCATTATCCATTTATATTTTTCAAAAAAAAAAAAAACGAAAAAAAATTTTTTTTCCACGAACACATAATTTCATTCGGATTTCACATTAAATTCTCAAATTTCGTAAGAAATTATTCACTGCTCCAAAATCCACTCCAAAAAAATTCACAAACAATTTTTACATGTTGCACTTACGTTTTTTCCTTATGGTATCCAAATCAGAAAGAAATATTGACACATTGTAACTCACACTGTCAATTTGACAGTTCAGTTCCGCCCTAAGCGTTAAAAAAGTAAGCGACATTATGGCTGGTTCAAAAGAACGCTGTACCCGTTGCCAGTGCTCCGAATTACAACCAAACTTTACGAAACCCATCTTCAATACCTCCTTAACAATGTGTGTAAGTTTGGTTTAATTCGGTGCAAAGACACGGCGGGTCCACGTTTTGGCATATATTTCGAGACCCTAGTCGTCAATAGGTATGCAAATTAACCCGTATTAAAGCACTTATCAACAGCTTTCATTTGATACCCATATTGTACATACACAACCAAAGGTTACCCGGGTCCACGTTTTGACCTATATCTCGAGACCCCAGTCACGGAGCGGCATGAAAAATACTCTGTACTAAAGCATTCACCAACAGCTTCAATTTGATATCCATATTGTACAAACACATTCTAGGGTCCACGTTTTGGTCTCTATCTCGAGACCCTAGTCACGGAGCGGCATGAAAAATACTCTGGACTAAAGCATTCAGCAACAGCTTCCATTTGATACCCATATTGTACATACACATCCGAAGGTTACCCGGGTCCACGTTTTGCCCTATATCTCGAGCCCTATTTGCAAAATAAAATATAATCCATGTTACTCGTGGATGATGTAGCTTTCGAATGGTGAAAGAATTTTTAAAATCGGTCCAGTTGTTTTTGAGCCTATTCATTACAAACAAACAAAGTTTTCCTCTTTATAATATTAGTATAGATAAAAATAGGTAATATAAAAAATTTTTATTTTATTTTAATCACTTAAAATGGCGGATGTACATACACTCAATTCTTCCAGGAAGGTCAGCGTCAGGGACCTGAATACAAAAAACCAAAAATTTGTTTGTTTACTAATGCCATAATTTCTATATGGAAAAATGAAAAAAAAAAAAAAAAATTCGCGGAATAAAATGCTTGAACAAAAAAAAAATGAATTTTTTGGCGAATTTTCCTACTACTTTTGCTTCGAAAAAATTATTTTTTCGAAAAATTGTAAATTCACACAGAAAGTAATATCATAAAAAGATGTGAGCGAAATTTCAGGGAGATCGATCAATAACTTTTCGAGTTATCGTGTACGCCAATTCGAAAAATATAGTTTTGAGAAAAACACGTCTAAAGTCGGCAACGTAACTATACCTCCCTCAGCGCTCGAATGCAAAGAATAGAGTCTATTTATAATACAAGAAATACTTAAATTTACGTTCTAAAATTTTTTTGACATATTCTTAAAGGATTATATTAACAGTTTATGAAAAAAAAATTTTTTTTTCGAAAGCTTACAGGTATCTGTCCCCTTAAATATATAAATACATAAAGAAGTAAATAATACATTTGTGGCCATAATAATGGTTTCTGTCACAGCTCAAAAATTAATCAATAATTAAACTCTGCAATAAGAAATTCTTTCCAGCGTAAGGCTGAGTGTATAAAACAAGTTTCAAGTAGTCTTTTGCAACAGTGGCTATTAAGTATATCTATTATTTCTGCTTCATTTAGCTTCGCTGCGTTTAAGAAGTGCTGTATGCCTTCTTCCCCGTTTGACCCTTTTGCACCACCACTCGAAATGACTTGCGTCGGTAAGACTTTTATTGTTTGTTCTAATGAAAAATAATGTCACAGTATTATCAAAATTATTTATTTTCCTCAATTTTTAACTAAATATATTACGGCTTATTCCGCTATTGGTGACAAGAGAGAGTTTTTGTTGTTGGCGGTCTACTCCGTTATTGGTTATAAGAGAGAGTTTTTGTTCGCGTGCTATTCCGTCAAATGATGTAAAAGGGTTAAATTGCAAAGGATGCAAATTTTCTCAACATTTCTATGCGTAGTTGCATTTAACTTTAGTAAGCCACATCTTGCTTTGAAAATTGTTGTAATGCCAGCTAGTCGCATTTCTTTATTAATACTTGTATATAGGCCTCTTCTATTCGCCATTTACCCGCTATCTCTACGCTCGATTAACTTGACGTGAAATTTGAGTGCGAAAGTAACAACAAAGTTATCGAGTAAGATTCGCCGCTAGCGAGTATGGCTATAGTTCATTAGGCCGCATTGCCTTACCAGCCCACTTAATTTAAGGCAGTTCTCTGCCCGCGTTGCCGACATATGTTCATTTGCTTCATCTATTCGCCACTTGCTGACGTTTGGCAAAAAAAGAGGTCTTATGATTCCCCTCTTGAGTAGTGTTGGTATCGCGCTTGACTGTGCTTTTTGCCTTGTTGTGTTTAGATCTTTTAACTTTATATTTGTAAAAAGCTGCATACAGCGATCGGTGATGTTTTCTTCCAACTTCAGGTCGAACTCCTGGTTCTCTTCTCTCAAATGTTTCTTCTACTATTTCTATGTTAAAAAGGCTCTGTTAAAACAAGAATGTTAGATGGAGACATCGAACTCTACCACTGTTAAAACATATCTGTCTTATCGAATTTTTCACCGCCAACAACAACAACTCAATTATCATTATATAGAGCTTTTTGCAATAAAAGCATTAACTTTTGTGCGACTTAAGAATTTTGTGAAACCGATATTGGGTTTGCCCAAAGTTGTCGAGGTTTTTTTCTTGCCTTCTTCTGTCAACATTTTCAATTGCTTGAGTGCTTGAGCTGATGTGCACATACAGCGATTTGATTGGCTTGATGTCATTTTGAAAATGAAGCGTTAAGACGCAAGTTGCCCATATGAGAGAACGGAACAAAGTCAAAACAAAAAAGTACGTGTAGCGTAGTACGGAAGTGAAACTCTCAAGGCAGACAGAGAAAGAGAGAGAGACCCGAGAGAGAATGAGAGAGAGAGAGAGAGAGAGAGAGAGAAAGAATATATATCTAAATAAATTCACAACATTTGCAGAGCATACAAATAGACAAAACTGAAAAGGGTCGACCGGTGTAGGTAAACGCCGGACACAAATCGTGGCAACAACGCGCACTACTCCGAACGTTTATCACCCGCACAAACGCAGCGATTCGAGGACCGTAGCAACGGCACAAATTACCGCAAAGCAATAGCAATAAATCCGACGCCGGAATGGATAGCACTTTACAGTACGCACAAGCACTAGCCAGGAAACGGAAATAAGCGCCAAAAAGTAGGTACCAAAAAAAAAAAAAACACAAAAAAAATTGGGACCAAAAAAGGCACCAAGGAAATATAACGCCAAAAGCGCATCAAAAATATGGTTCCTACAAGTTTGCACCAACAAACAAGCGCCAAAAAGTAGGCAGTGTTGTTTCTCACTAGAAATTAGCAACCACAAAGAAAAGCTCAGGAAAAATAGCCTAGAGTGTATCTAAGATATATACATATATAAGGTATAGCTCTCTCTCTCTCCTTTTCCTCTACGTTATATCTTTTTTCTCTCTCGCGGAACGAAAATGCCCAAAACGTTGCATGGCCTTGAAATTTTACTCTCCATTCTCGCTCGTCCATCGACGTCTAAGAAGTTTCACTTCAAAAATTAAAGATGTTAAGCCACAGTTAGTATAAGATGTAGATATGGGGTTATCCTAGCTGTGTTTGCATTTACGATAATAATAGATCTGCTTGGTAGCTGAACAATTTGTAAAATTACCATATAAATTTTAATTTGGCCTGGCGTTTGAATACCCCAAAGAATATCCCAATGTAGAAGGGAAACTAGAAGTTTTTCTTTATTGGAAACTCGGATTGTTCGGATTGAATGATTTTCAAAGCCATGATTAATAAAACGAAATGTCTAACAAGTAGAGTTTGATGAAGTAGTTTTAGTAATAAATACCAACTACTTAACAGTGGCCATTGGAAAGTGCTTATTGGAAAAAAGGAAATTATATTATCTCTTCTTCTTAATTGGCGCGATAACCGCTTACGCGATTTTGGCCGAGTTTAACAAAGCGCGCCAGTCGTTTCTTTCTCGTGCTAACCGGCGCCAATTGGACACACCAAGTGAAGCCAAGTCCTTCTCCACCTGATCTTTCCAACGCAGAGGAGGCCTTCCTCTTCCTCTACTACCACCAGCCGGTACCGCATCGAATACTTTTAAAGCCGGAGCGTTTGTATCCATTCGGACGACATGACCCAGCCAACGTAGCCGCTGGATCTTTATTCGCTGCGCTATGTCTATGTCGTCGTAAAGCTCATACAGCTCATCGTTCCATCGCCTGCGATATTCGCCGTTGCCAACGTGCAAAGGTCCAAAAATCTTACGCAGAATCTTTCTCTCGAACACTCCAAGCGTCGCTTCATCGGATGTTGTCATCGTCCAAGCTGCTGCGCCACACGTCAGGACGGGCATGATGAGAGTCTTGTAGAGTGTTAGTTTTGTTCGTCGAGAGAGGACTTTACTGCTCAGTTGCCTACTTAGTCCAAAGTAGCACTTGTTGGCAAGAGAGATTCTACGTTGGATTTCAAGGCTGACATTGTTATCGAAGTCTTTTACAACCTCGAAATTATAACTGTCTACAGTGACGTGGGTGCCGATACGCGAGTGCGCCAACTGTTTGTTTGATGACAGGAGGTACTTCGTTTTGTCCTCGTTCACCACCAAACCCATTCGCTTTGCCTCTTTATCCAGTTTGGAGAAGGCAGAATTAACAGCGCGGTTGTTAAGGCCGATGATGTCGATATCATCGGCATACGCCAACAATTGTACGCTCTTATAAAATATTGTGCCTGAGCGATTAAGTTCTGCGGCTCGTACGATGCTCTCCAACATTAGGTTAAAGAAGTCACACGACAGTGAGTCACCCTGTCTGAAACCTCGTTTGGTATCAAACGGCTCGGAGAGGTCCTTCCCAATTCTGACGGCGCTGCTGGTGTTGAGCAACGTCATCTTACATAGCCGTATTAGTTTTGCGGGGATACCAAATTCAGACATAGCGGCATACAGGTAACTCCTTTCTGTACTGTCGAATGCAGCTTTGAAGTCGACGAAAAGATGGTGTGTGTCGATTCTCCTTTCGTGGGTCTTTTCCAAGATTTAGCGTATTGTGAATATTTGGTCGATGGTAGACTTTCCAGGTCTGAAGCCACACTGATAAGGTCCAATCAGTTGGTTGACGGTGGGCTTCAGCCTTTCACTCAATACGCTCGCTAGAACCTTATAGGCGATATTTAGAAGAGACATTGTTATCTTTCGGCATTATTCATTTGTTTACATTCGATTTTAAGTGTCAACAAGTGTTCTCGATGCGATCTCACTTTTCAGCTAGCATTGGTCATATTTACACGCATTCGACGCGTCTCTCCAGTTACTGTGTTTCGGAATTTCTCGGTAAGTTTTTTTCATCTTTTGTTTTGCGATACATTCGATCAGTTGTTGAAGCAAATTGCAAATGTTAATATATACAAATTATTAATTGTCCTATTAGCTTTGAATTTACACATTCACTTGGGCATGAACGTTCGATGTGTTTATGACTACGCGGCCATTTATAAAAACAACGATTTGGGGAGTTGTAAGACAACAAATGTGGGGAGTTGTGAGACATCGTTTTTTCGATGTTTTAACTCATCTTTCAGCAGCAATAATTTCAAGTTCATCAGAATTTGAAGAAGAAGAAGATTTTTGCATCATCTGCAAAGGTGCAATGCCGAAAAAGTTAAGCAGAAACAACTCCATTCATTGCAATGTATGCGATCGAGCTGTGCACCTAAAGTGTGCCAATTTACGAACTGGTTATTACACATGTTCTCACCTCGAATCATCAGATTGATGGCATTGCATTTTTTATACACTTTTTTATAACAATTGTCTTTTCTTTTTTATTTTTCATCTTAATAAAGAACTAACAACTAAAATAAGTCATTTTTATTGATTTAAACCAGGGTGTCTCACAACTCCCCACATTTTTGTATTTTGTATTATATTTTATATTATTATATACAATTTTAATTTTAAGGAAAATTGTAGTTTTGTTAAATAGGCCATACCAATAGCTTCCAGTATTCATTGACTAAAGATTCCATCGTTGACATACGCAGAATATTAAGATTTTGAGTAATATGGGTCCAAAAACAAAACCCGTCTCACAACTCCCCATTCTCCTATATTATATTATATTATATGGAAGATGGCCGTTGTTATTCACAGATTTCACCCATTTTCAACACCAAGTTACCTTAACGGTCGGACGGTGAGGACAGAATCGACTTGCTATTCTGAGCAATTTGGCGAGGTCACTATTCTTTGTACGGCAACAAATTAAACACATCGATGGTTTTCGAGAAAAGCGACACAACTCAAAATTAACTCAAATTCGGAGTTTTGCCGTTAAAAGCAAAAATCAACTACAGAGTTTATATATTTTTATCTGGAAAAGCGTCATAAGCGAATCTTGAAGCAATTCTGAGAGATGGCGTTAGTGTCGTTTTGTCAGGTGATCGAATTGGCGCGTCAATTATCTAGAAAACTGACCCACCTCAGTATTTTGTATTTTTGAATTGTGTCACTTTTCCCGAAAACGATCGACATGAATAACCTTATAACCTAAGACGTTCGAGTTGCTCCTTTAAAAATACTTCTGCTTATGCATAAATGCATTTAGCATCTATATTTAGTTTCTATGTATGTATGTAGATGTGTACACACAATTTCATGCAAAATATGTTTGCGAATGAAAACAATTGCATGCCGTTGTGTGTATGCACGCATGCGACGCCAGGATGTGCGTCATAGTTGACCTCTGTCGTGTCGATTGGCATGCTGGGGTTAATGCACTGAGAAATTGTTGCATGCAAAACATATTTGACTTTCACAAATGCCGTGGTGACAGAAAATTGTAATCAACCAAGCGTTACATGGTTACAATAAAAGTGTGTATAGAAAACTTTTACATATTATATATATTTATGTATGCATGTATGTACATATATATTTGTATGTAAATTTGACCTACCCTCGTAATTAATTCGGCCGTCTTGATCCAAATCGGCTATGGCCAATAATTGTGTGAGTTGTACTTCTGAGAGGGGTTCTCCAATCATTTCCATGGCGGTTTGCAGCTCGTCGCGGGTAATGAAACCATTGCCGTCACGATCAAATACCCTGTGAAAGAAAGTATAAATTTAATTCGTATCGATGATGAAATATCAACTAAATATACACAATTTTTGTCTTCCAATAGCGAGGCTGATAATCTATGCCTAAATAAATTAAAAAAAAAATTATGATTGCTTGCATCATTTTTTATACAGTGAAGGACTTAAGACCTCTGAGAATGTCCTGCCCTATGGAAGGGCAGAGAGAGTCTTGTACAACTGTCTGGCTTAGATGTCAACCACCTGATAAGGTTCCTGATCTGCGCAGACTGGATATAGTCATGCTGTAAATAACTTTTAAGCAAGTTGATAACGAGGCAACAAAATGGTGCGCAGATGCTAGTTGGTGTCTGGACGAATCACCACTTACACCAACCAACCAACCAACCAGGACTTAAGTCTACATACAGCAGCATATTTTATTATTTCCCAGGAGATATACAATAATTGAATAATTGAACTACTGATGTCTTTTTTAGAAATTCATATTCATTCATAAATTTGAATTATTTCACTTGTCTTATAACAAAAAAATTAACAAAATAAGAGAAAAATCTGCTTACAGTTCAATTAGCTTATAAAAACAAATTTATTAATTTTAAAATTAGCTTTTTTGAATACTTTTACTATTTAGAAGGTTCATCCCTTTTTAGCGATTTTGCGTCAGTTACTATACTTCGCCAAATATTTCGCTCTAAAAGCTCCCAAACATGCTCTGTCGAACTTAAATCCAGACTCTGCGGCGGTGTATGTACTTAGTTATCCGTGTGCGTAATAAAGGAGCCATTCTTTGACACTTAATGCAGTATGCTTAGGGTCATTGTCTTGTGGGAAAACCCCGCCTTACCTAAGACCCAAGCATTCTACTGATGGCTTCAAATATTGTTCCAACATGGTTTTTATATATATATCGGTCCATACCTGTAGAACCTTCAAAAAAGATAATCTTTCCCATGTTAGATGCCGCCATAATTCTCCAAACCATTACGCTACCACCACCGAGCTTGACAGTGGGCATACTTTTTTTTCATTTCCATATCTGCATTTCTTCTCCTCCATATATTGGCCCGTCCATCACTTCCAAATATATTGAGCTTCGATTCGCCAGTAAATAAAACTTTAAACCAGAAATCCATTTCCGTGTCCATTTGTGTCCATACAAACAAGGTGACGATTTTTTCTGAAATTTGTGACTTTTTACGTGGTGTCCTGCTGAAATATCAGCTATTATGAAGATATATTTAATAGTTCTTTTTACGTATGTCTCGACAATATGTTGGACCGATTTCAGAGCTCTAAGTCTCGAATTTTTGTCGACTTCAATTAAAATGGAGCTTACATCACTTCTCAACAGCTTCTTTAGGCGGTCGGTTCGCTTATTATTTTTATAAGAATTAGTCTCTTCGTAGCTTTTAACACTCCTTTGTACCGCTGCTAGACTTAAATTAACTTTTTTGCAATTTTGCCGTAAGATTTATTTTATGTTTTTTAAATCAGAAGATATTTGTTTTATCGGGCTCAACTGATATGATCAACTGACATTTTCGAGTAACGGTACTTTGCAGCTACTTTTTCAATACTTGCGTGAACCAAAGCAGATGGATGCGCTTTATTGTTGTTTTGTAAGTTTTTTTGTTATGAAGCAAGTGAAATAACACTGTGCGACAATGATTTTATACTTTTATGGAGACCTAGTACAACTTGTAGGTATAGTAAAACTAAGAAAAATGGTATAGGAGAAATTTCCAATACACCCCCAAAATCTCGTTTTATGGCCATAACACCGTTTTTCAGTAGGTTGATGTGAAGAATCACTCCTAACTTCGCCATTGTTTTTTTAGTTCGAAAGAACAAAAACAAGCCTTTTTGATAGTGTGTTGACAATTTTTCTGAAATGATAACTGACGAGACTGTAGACGGAAGTATTCGGATTTTTTTATTTTTTCTCTATTTTTTCAACTTTGACATAATTTTTAGTATTATCCGATATTGAGGATTTTTTTTAGTACACTACTGTTATATTATAGTAAATTTAATTTTGCGTCGAATGAGCTATATTTGACTGTAATTGAATTAAAATTAATAGAGTTGTGTGAGTTTTAAGATTTTATTTTTTTTTTACTAATTTGGTATGTAGGTATAACTTACGCTAAATGGGAATAAGAGCGCATTTCGAAGCATGAAAATGATAACAAGTGTCATTATAAACACATAATATGTATTTATCAACTAAATTCCATTGTTTAAATCGAGAAGCGAAATGGTTTTATGGCTATAAAATGAGATTTTGGGGGTGTATTGGAAATTTCTCCTATACCATTTTGTTTAGCCACAAGTTGTACTAGGTCTCCATAAAAGTATATTTAATTTTTTTTTTTTGTCACACAGTGTAATTAAGTTTTTGTATATTTATTTATTCATAATTGAATGAATTCTGAAAAAAACTACTCCATCTGTTTTTTCAATTATTGTATATCTTCTGGGCAGGCCCGATGAGAGGGGGGGGGGGGGGGGTCGGGGAATTTTTACCCCGGACCCGGAGTTCTCAGAGGGGCCAGGACTCGAGAGTAATTCGAATTATATGAATTAGACATAATTGGAAAGGGTCTGCATTTGCAATTTTCCCCCGGGGACCGGATATGCTCTCTACGGCCCTGCTTCTGGGAAATAAGAAAATATGCTGCTGCTGTATGTAGATTTAAATCCTTCACTGTATAATTGATGTACTTCCAATGTGGAATCCAACCTCAAGTGCAAATAATTTTTGACTTTATATCAAAGTATATAAAACCAATGGTGTCCTAATCAGTCTTGAATAGGAAGGGGTGATATTTCAAACCACTTGGGCAACTTGTATTGTAATTTATTCGCGAAGTTCAAGAAATATATGAAAAATTTACTAAGGTATCAATAAACCAACTACGTCGCAAGCGTATGGCTTCCCACCTCATTTCGATCTGACATAAATATTATTGAGATCGGATAAACCACGCCCACTTTTTTGTAATATATGTAAAGACCAAATTTTCGTCTGCTCGTCTTATGTCATAAGCGCAACTCTCATTGTCTACGAGTTTGCTGGGCTCCAAGAATTAACAGTGAGCTCACACCAAAATTTTATAAAAATTTCCTCGGATTTGTGACGTTCCGACTGCACCGAATTTTGCCTTCCTTACTTATTGAAAGTGGTACCTTTTCATGTGAACCAAAAACGCAATCACATACTATTCCAATAAATCTATTATTGACAATCCATAGTAGAACAAAAACATCCGCATGTAGGTGTCTAACCGCTAGACAATTCAATTCCTTTTACAGCTAAGGCTACCATAAACATCCTACCGCAATAAAAAAAAAAACAAAAACAAATACAAATTGCCGACTTGCCAACTAATACTTAATTCCATTTATGTGCATAGGTGTGAGTAACATTGCAAATCACTTTTAAATCGGATTGGTGTTATTTTAACGAACTTAAATCCGAAACTTATACGGAAGTTGTTATCCATATTTAAGTCGAGAGTAGAAACAAAACCGAAAAATCTCTGCTAGTGACAGCCAGGTAGAGAAATTGCGTCGGTAGTCACATTTGTGGTTTGGTGATGACTATTTATGGTGCTTGTTTAAGGGCAATAGCAATAAAAACGAATGCAATGCCAGTGACAAGCGGATTGCTGCGCGACACAACTTTACTTAGGTGGTATACATACATATGTATGTTCAATGTTGTATTTGTAACTGATACCCAATATACTCGTACAATCCTTGTTTGACATGACTCGCCTTAATTCTTTGCCAAGGCAAACGAGTATTGCGCGCCAGTGAATGCACTCAATGCTTATGTAGTACATAATATGTGTGTGTGTATATATATATGTATGTAATATGTATTAAAGTTAATGGATAATAGGAGCGCGTTGTGCAGTTTTTCTTTGCCTCACCTAAATGCGGCGATTAAATCTTCGGTGACATCATCGTTTTCCTCTGGTTTACTTGCATTCTCTTCCTGCTGTTGTTGTTGCTGTTGCTGTTCATCGCGCAACGCCTGAATTCGTCCGACCCATTGCAGGAATTCAGCTTCGTTTATTAACCCATTTCCTGAAATATGAATAAATTTAAAGTTAAAGTTAAAAAAATATGCACAAACACGAATAATAAAATTCAAAGTTACTTATACGCAGTGCTGATCAGGAGCTAAAATTTCATTATTACTTTATATTAAATTCAATATAGAAATTTGCTTAACAACTTCCCTGTCGACATATAATGCATTTTGTGAATGCTCTACGCTCGCTGATTTTTTTCATCTGATACGCTAAATTATACCCATAATAATAATTTTCATAAATTATTTGATATATTTCTTTAAATTATTTTAGTTATTGTATAGGGACATGAGTCACATGTAGGTCATGAACTTATTTCAAAACGCTCTCGTGAGTCACCAATGACTTAGTGGAGAGGGAAGTTGTTAGGGACATTCACTAAATCATGGAAATTTATCTTATTCAATCAAGCCGAGCGCATACTCTGCGCTATAGAAGTGAGTGTGACCGTAGACCACATAGAAGAGTCTGAGGAAAAATCTCATCATGGAATTGAATTTGATGCCAATGTAAATTCGTTTGTATTGCACGTTCTAAGAATTACTGCTAGTGTTTTCCAAGCAGAAGTCTTTGCGATCCTACAAGCATGCAAAATGCTTAGGGAACGCGGGAGCGAGGGAGATATTAACATTTTCTCCGATAGTCAAGCCGCGATCAATGCTCTGACGAGACCATGGTGCAGAACGAAATTAGTAAACTTCTGTAAGGAGGAGATCAAATCTTTTGGCTGTGCAGGTAACATTTCTCTGATCTGGGTTCCAGGACATAGGAACATAGAGGGAAATGAAATTGCTGATGAGCTTGCCAGGAAGGGGACTGAAAGGAAAGATGGAGCTCCATTTCTCCATATGCTATTTCGAAACCTTTTGGTCAACCTCCAACCTAAATCACATCAATCTTCTCCATTATATGAACTGCTCTGGCTGGCTGTAGATACCTCCCTGTTGGAGGTCTTATAATGGTATCAAAACGGCGCTTCAGTGCTACTTGAGCAGTACCAGACTGCACTTCAACCATTTCACCTACCTATGTTTGAAGTATGGAATTTTCAGTGTGAACTCATCTTTAGCCAACTGATTACTTACTGGTTCCGAGAGCATTGCTCATGGTGCTTTTGAGACGCTTGAGACCCCATTACAATCCGATAAGTTATTGTTACTGAAGAGATCTTTATTTAACATTTTTGTTTAACTGAAGATAAAGCCTTGCCTTACTACACGCAAATTATTCGGAAACTTTTGGTTTCCTACACCAATACCAAATGCCTAAGTGTTCAGTGGTTTTTGCAAGATGGTTCAACCTTTGGTGGCATAGTCGTCTTGAGTAAGCTAATTGGCCGCCTAGATTACGTTATTTTCTTCCTTTACACTACAGTTGAAGGAACACTGTGGAGAAAATTCGGAGAATGTGGCCAACATTAGACTGCTAACCGGCATTCATAAACCAGCTGATTTGCTGACGTAACAGGGGATGTGATAGCAGTTTGTTTACGACCCAACTGAGATTGTGTTGGTGATGTATGAAAAATCATTTATTGAAAGACTGTTTGTATTCAACTAATTTCACTTTATGCATTTTGTTTTCATTTCATTCGCCTCTCTCTGTCAAATCGCCTATGACACAGCCAAACTTACTCTCAAAATTTGCTGCCAGAAATAAATAAAATATAATAAATAAATAAAATTTGGATTTAGACGACAGCATTCAACTGCAACATTCAACAGTACGTCCATAGAGTTATTAACAAAATATTATTTGATATGGATAATAAAACGTTCTGCGTAGCTGCCTACCTAGATATTGCAAAATCTTTTGACAGGGTGTGGCATAAAGAAGTACTATATAAGATCAGTAAAATACCTAGAAAACGGACATTTTTTATAAAGTTTGAGGACGAATGCTCAAGCATGATACAAATGACAGCGGGTGTACCTCAAAGTAATGTCCTGGGACCTCTATTATACCTGATATTTACAGCAGATATACCGATACCACCAACAAAAAATTGCCAACATAACATTCGCAGATGACATGGTCTTAATGGCATCGGATAAAATAGAAAAAAATGCGAAGGTCAGTCTTCATCAAACAATAAATGACACTGTAACCTGGCTCGATAAATGGTGAATAGAAATCAACAAAGATAAAACGGTACAAGTATGATAGTATATATAAATAGAAAGCCAAAGAAACATGAACTAAAAATAAAAACAGTAAAGTGAAAATCCTTCCCAGTGCAATGCATCTTGGTATAGGAATGAAATTGAAAATTGAAAAGTCGAGCCAAGAAGCACTGGGAGGTTTGGTAACTCCTAAAACACTCAGGCAAAATCGCAAATTGTATTCAAAGCTCTGTGAGAGGGTAGGTAGTAAAGGAGGAAAGGAGAGAAGTAACTGAAGGAAAAAGATAGGATAGAATAGAGAAATATAGGTAGTTGACCTCTGAGAATTTTCTAGATTCTTTGGCAAATCTGAAAGTATCCTCCAGTGGAGAGAACAAATATTACATACTCTCATGACATCGAAACCTAAAATTCGCAGCCTTGCTCTAGTAAATACAGGACACTCACAGAGAAAATGCTTAGTGCTAACCGCCTCTTCTATGCAAGACAGGCAAATCGGGTACTCAATGATTCCAATGGTGGTCATATGATGACCCCATTGTCTGTGTTCTGTAATCATACCGAACTCCTTTTCTTTCAAGTTTTAGAAGAAAGTGGGTCAGTTTTCTATTCGGGCTTTTCACAAAACACCTTCCAGTTCTGCAGCGCTCTAAAACGGACCATCGCTCTTTATGTAAATTGCATACATAATCGCTGATCCACTTCATGATTCCTGCAGAACTGATTCCGATTATTGGCTCTGGTGTCTTGCAACAAAATTTAGCTTTCCAAAGAAAATTATTTCCTTCCAATCGGTATAATAAATAAATATAAATATATAAAATGTGCAAAATATTGCCAATTTATTACTTTTTCCGTAATTTGTTTGCGATCAAATTCTGTACATTTAAAAGACACGCATTAAAATTGTGAAACACTTTTATTTATCTTAAAGCGTAGTACTAAGTTCGCGTTTCGCGCGAAATGGCTGACAAAATCCTTACAAATTGCATTGTCGTGAAATATGCGTAAAATTTCGTATGTATCTAAAGGCAAAGTAGTACTCAGTTCATGCCATGAAAACACGGCGCAATATTTCAGCAACATTTTTTGACACCTACTTAAAATGCACATGGCTTCGCAAAGAGTGTAAGTAAATCTTCTTTATATTTTTTGGGTGTCAATATACATATATGCACTATTACGACAGACGGCGCAGCAGACGAGGTTGTCAACTGCAGGTTAAAAAATGCAAGGGCGGCGTATGCATACAGAAGAGTGAGTTCGCAAATCCCCAGGCGCACGAAATTGGGAATATTCAACTCATGTGTGAAGTCACAAATACACAGAGGCTCTCACCAAAAAATGCTTCCACATCATCTGTAGAATATTCTGGCCGCACACCATCAGCACCGACGCGCTGTGGAGTTTAGCGAACGAGGAACCCATCCTTAAGCAAATCAAATCCAGAAGGTGATGCCTAGGTTACACGCTTAGAAAACCACCATATAGCATCATGCCAAGGGGACTGGTCTGGAACACGCAAGGGAGCAAAGGTTGCGGTCGGCCAAAGGTGACTAAGTCGATATTGTGCGAGCTAGCAGATGCCGATATCACATGGAGCGACGCAAAAGCAACAGCCCAAAACCGTGTACGAAGAGTCTCGCCGAGGCCCTATGCTCCCAAGCGGAGTGAACGAGCAAGGTGAACATTAAAAAAATGCGTATTATTATAATTTGTTTAAAATCACTTTTCTTACCAAAATTTGCTAATTACGTCTGGAGTGATGCTCATAAATTTGACGTTTGTTTTCATTTGAAAATCAATGTTGGTAGCGACATTTCACGGCAAGCCAACTGCATGTTGCTGGCGAAATTGCACAACTGTGAAATTGCAAAACCTTAACTTTGAAAACATTCTTGCATATTTTAGTGTTCATATAAATCTGAAATAAATGAATTCTTAAATAAAACGTTGGCAACCACGCACAAATGTAGATATCAAATACTATTTTTCACTCAAGTTTTTCGTCCATCTTTTAGCCATTAAATCATTATGAGAGCGAGCACTTAGTGAACGCTAACGCAAGAACGCTTTTGTTTAGCGTTACTACGGGGCCAGCTTAGCAGAAACAGAAACAGTAACAAAAATAGTAACAAAATATAATGGCAAAACCATAGTGTGAGAGCACAAAAAAGAGTATTTAGCGCGTATATGAGCATACATATAGACGTATTTGTTCCATGCCTCGAAAGCATAAATAAATAGAAAACAATGCAAGGGGAAAGGACGAAAAAGTATTGTGTATGCACATACATACATATATGCAGTCATTTTTCGCATATGTGCACTTATGTAACCAAGCCAGCAACAACGCCAAAGCCCGTGACGGTAGGGGGAATTCTTGATGCATTGCGCGAAAACGGGGGAATGCGGTAGTTAAGCGTTCAAAACTGTTTGTCATAAGTGCCGGAAATGGCAAAAGTACTTGCGTAAATTTTATGCAACGCTAAGATGCGGCTTTTGCTGTAGGTGGCTCAAAAAGTATACACACATACATACATTAATACTATAAATAACATATATGAAGATTGGTTGTGAAGGAGAATTTAAAGACTTGAAATTGTTATAAAAAGAACAAAGATTCAATTGTAAGAAAAATGCAAAAAAATAAAAAAAATACGAAATTTTAAAAAGAAAATTACAACAAAAATATAATAACCTGAAAGCTATTCACTGGCGCCACAAAATCTACTGCTATTGTTAAGAAACAGAATGCAACTCAAACTTATTCATACACACACATAAGCATCATACACACACATGAGCATCATACACACACATAAGCATTATACACACACATATGCGTCATACACACACATGAGCATCATACACACACATAGGGATGTGTGTTGCATAACAGCCTTAATTTGCATTTCTGTTTGAAGTCATTTGCCAGCTTCTGATTCTTTCTGGAAACCATTCACACTCGCATTACTTTCACTTTTGTTATTGTAGTAGATATTGCATTGTGATTTTGGTAGATGCATCTGTAAACCATTTTGATGCTCACTGGTTAGTTGGTATTTGCCTTGAATGCATTGTCGTAATGGCAATGAATGTCAATGACAGCTGCATTATTTACTGGGTTGCCGAGAAGAGCAGATATCAAGGAATTGTGGAAGCCTGATTTTGACAGTTTGCGCTGCTGCATAAAAAAACGGCAAATAACAGTGCATAATTGGCTGAAATGATGTATCAGGTCAGTCCATAAGTCCGTGCGTTTTTTAAAGGTGGTTTTAAAATTAATAAAAAAGATGTTTAAAGTATTTATTAATCAATAATATATTTTCCTTCATTATTTACAATGTCTTTCCAACATGTAGATGCAACGTATATTGAAAACCGGTTATTTTTCACTCAACCAGATAGCTGCTACTGGGAAGATGTGATTTTCTGCAATGAGACTAAATTTATGCTGTGAAACTTTCTTCTAAAACTTGGTAGAAAAGACGTTCACTTGATGGTCGGTATTTTTACAGGACACAACCCATGATGACTCCATATGACCACCAATGGAATCATCGAGGACCCGATTTGCCTGCCTTGCTTAGAGGAGGCGGTGAACACTGAATATTTTCTCTGTGAGTGTCTAGAGCAAGGCTACGAATTTTGGCTTCCGATGTCATGAGAATGTGTAATATGCGTGCTCTCAAACTGGAGGGTATTTTCAGATTTACCAAAGAATCTAGAAAATTCTCACAGGTCTAACTACCTCTATTTCTCTATTCTATCCTATCTTTTTCCTTCTGTTACTTCTATCCTTTCCTCCTTGACTATCTACCCTTTAACTTTATAGAGCTTTGAATACAATTTGCGTTTTTGCCTGAGTGTTTTAGGAGTTACCAAATCTCCCAGTGCTTCTTGGTTCGACTTTTTCAAATTTTAAATACTGACCGTGAAATTTGGCAAACTTTCAGTCCTGATGCGGAGAAATGATGGTGCAACAAAATTTGGCTTCCTTGTTGATAATTAACCTCAGCTCAAATTCCACCAGAACAACGATCCAAAACATTAATCCATCATCTGGTCAGAATGTGGCTTCTTTTTATTGCAGAAGAGCATTGGATACTAGCCCAAAGCTCGGATATTAACCCAATAGAAAATTTGTGGGCATACTTAAAGAAAAATTTGCAAAAAAAAAACACTGAAAATGTCAAGCAAAGCTCAATAACGTTTTTTTCGAGGAATAGTACAATACAAACAAGGGAGAAATGGCACACAATATGATGCATTCTAAAGGGTTTTCCAATAACAGGTGTTATTTTGAATAGCCCGCTACTTCGGTAGATGCCACTTTTGAAGCTGTCATTTTTTGATATTTGACAAGTAGAAACTACGCCATTAATAACGATTAAACAACGAATTGAAATGATTAAAAAAAAATTATGAAAATTTGGCAGAGAGGGTTGGTAAAACTCGAACATTTTTGGGTCATCGTGAAGCACCTTGTCGGATCGCAATACAGAAATTGGTGAACAAATTCGAGCTGTTGGGACAAGTTAGTGATGTGAAGAATAAAACCCGTGCACGTCGCTCAAGAACAGCCGAAAATCAAAAATATTGCTGTTGTAGCCGAAAGTGTTGAAGAAAACTCAGGTTTGTCCATTTCTCGTCGTTCTTTGGAATTAAGCATTCCACAAACGTCTTTACACCATATTTTGCGTAAAAATTTGGATCCTAAGGCTTATAAAGTCCAGTTAACACAAGAACTCAAGCCGGCCGACCATCAACAACGTCGTGTCTTTGCTGATTCGGTTGTTGAAATGCATGAAAATGATCCGGAATTCCATCGAAAAATCATCTTGAGTGATGAGGCCCATTTCCACCTCGGTGGCTTCGTCAACAAGCAAAATTGTCGGATCTGGGGCTTAGGAAAAAGAGTTACGGTTGAAAAGCTTTTCTATCCTCAACGTGTGACTGTTTGGTGCGGTTTATGGTTCAGGGGAGTCATTGGACCTTACTTTTTCGAAAATGAAGCTGGAGCAACAGATGCGGTGAATGGATTGCGCTATCGAGAGATGATCAACGATTTTTTATGGCCGTAATTGGATGGTATTGATCTGGACAACGCTTATTTTCAACAGGATGGCGCTACGTGCCACACAAGCAACGAAACCATTGATCTTTTACGGGAATAACACCTTTTACTGGGAAACCCTTTATGAGAAGCAGCACCTTGTAGCGTGTTGTAGATGCTCGGAGTAGTCCGACAAAGCACTGTTTAATTTTTAAAACATAAAACTTAAAGCTATTAATGGAAAATATAAAAGGCCTTTCTTGAGAGCTGTGTATGGATTGTATTTTGTTTTGCTTATTATTTTTGTGCTATTTTTTTAAACGAAATAGCTTTATTGTCTACTATTGGTTTATAAATTATTTATATTAGTCAAGTAAAAAATTAATTAAAAATATATTTTTCCTTCACTTTATATATTCTTATATTATAGAAAAGTTAGTTAGTACCTGAACTGAAAAATAAATCAATTCAAAAGTTTAAATGTCAACAAAAAATTAGGAAAATTAGCATCTAGAAAGTCAAACTTGGTTTTTTTATTTTGTTGAAAATAAAATGGCTTAGTAAAGCAGATCATTACTCATTAACATTTAAAGAAACAATAAAAGTATCAAGCCTGGATCTTATTTTATTCCCTCTGAACATCGACACTCTTTAAAGGATTTCCAAGCGCTTCAGAAAAACTTTAAAATTTGCTCATTTTCACTTCAGCTTGCAATTATTGGTAAGCAAATTTTATTTCCGTATATAAAATCACAACTATTTCAAGAAAAATCTCCCTAAACGGAAAATTCTGCCACATTTTTCCATATATAAAATCACTAATATTTCAAAAAAAATCTTTCTCCACGAAAAATTCTGCCACATTTCTCCATATGGGGAAATGCTAAAAATCGGCAATTGTAGCAATTAAAGTAGTCTCTCTTTTATAACCGGACACAGAGTACTTAATAAATATAACACACAATAGTTTTTCAAATTTCAATCGAGTTTTTATCATTACTGTTGGCAGCAAACAAACGCTGCATGTGCCATACAAGACTCTGTGCGCTTCTGCGAAACTATGATTTAAAGAGTGGGTAAATTTGTTACTCAAAACTTCTTAGCCATGTGCACACATCAACAACCAAATCAAAACAAACAATTGCCTCTGCAGGGCACACAAGTTTTTGAAGGCAATTTTCGAATAATTGTCAAATTGCCAAGTTCATCATTATCAAGTAAGTTCAAACTATGCCAAATGGAAGGTTAAAGTGAAAATTGGCTCATTCATTGCTACTGTCAAGGTCGCTTTGTCGAACACAAGTATATGTATACACACATATTCATATGTATGTATAGGTACATGTTTGTTAAATATTCTGTTGGTTGCCACATCTTTCTACAATGCAATCAGACACCGTAGTAAGGAACTAAGTGCCAAACCAGTAGCTGACTGCCCGTACACATACCCGTAAGAAGAATACAACCACAAATGTGAGCCGAGTTGTTGTTATCAGGAAGATCTTAGTGGGAGTACTTGGCGACATGCAGTTAAAATGAAAATTGCCTGCAACAAAATAAAAAAAAAACACGAAGGATAAAAAAGAAGTCCAGTAAGCAGTTGCGTGCTAACTCAGTATGGAGGAGAAGCCTTGAAAGTTCTACACCACCCACCACTCTGCAATAATTCCCGTTCGCCAAAAAACTAAAAAGTTGCTTTTTGTTTTGAAATCTATAAATCTAATCCGCATTGGCTTTGCTTTTATTTCATGACATCAGCGTGATGTTGACGTGCCAACAGTGACTGAAGTAACGAAGCAATTGGCCATAGCTCACATATAACGACTAAAAAGTCATGTCAGCGATGCAGCGTCCAGCTTACTTTGACGGAATTCTTCTCGAAGACGATTCAAACCCACAATGTTAGCAGACCTTAATGAGAGCGAGTAGCGATTAGATTGCATTCATGCTTTTCTTAGAATTTGAATTAATAAATGAAAATTGCTTATTAGTATCCCCATTTGTACAGCGCTTCTAACAAATGTCTAAAAATTGTTAATAAAAAAAAAAACAAATTTCCAACCAAAGTGCAATTCTAAGACGTTTAAAGAATGTTATAAAGTCGAAAAAATCATGTACATCAACTCATCATAGTCAGCCAAATCAAATCAAATTCAGTAGCCGTGTAGAATTGTCCCTGTTATTTTTCTTTGGACCCTACCTCTTCGGAATCTAACATTGCATGACATTGATATGCATGTACTATACTCATTAGCAAATCAATTACTCAACGTTGTTTTTTAAGTCCACAAATTCCTAAATCACCTCATTTTTTCCTACATTCAGTGCCATTATCTATGCGCCTTTCCCCGCCGCTAAACGAATTAAATTACCTCTTTTTGCCATCGCGCCCATCTAATTGAACGATTATTGATGGAAATTTAATGTGAAACTGATGCGAGTACATGGCAAAATATGAAGATAAAAATGGCTCAACAAAGCATACGAGGCAGCGGCACTATGCTGACGTTTTGTTCACTGTCAGCAGAAATTACCATCAGCGCCTGTGTGACATTCGTCACTTAGTTGTAAATTTGTCTTTCATGTACCAGAATATACACCTACACTAAGAAGCATTCAAATGGAAGTCTATGTAAGACTTAAAAGTGTTATAAGTTTGCTGCCTCCCTGTTTCTATCGTTCGCACTTGTCTTGCTGAGAGCTGTCAGTGAGTAAACTAACTGCATTATCTCAACTGATTTGATTTATTCGCTCTTCGTCAATTACGATTGAACACATTGATTTGCATGGTACGCATAATTGAGGAATCACTTCCAGTAGCAAACGCACATATAAACACATATATACATACATACATATACATACTCATACATTCGATAATAATGAAAGAGATATGAGTGAGTTTAGTAATTACGGTTATTGATAGTCCGATAAGATGAATGAAACTTGAAGCGCGGTGAAAAAGACATACAGTCAAGTTTTACTAAAATTTCTTAAAAATTATTCAAATAAAAAGATTAAAAACGATTATTTCTAACTCAACTCAAAAACGAAGATTATTCATTTTATTATATTTATTAGTATTTATTTTATACTTATTCGTTTTGTATAGAACCACCTATGACATTTATTTTTTAACCCGGGGCTTGACGCTAGGCAAATACAAACACAAACGGTCGCAACCGGGTAAAAATTACCACATAATATTATATTAAATATATAGGTGTATAATTAATTAAATATTTATTTTACGTAGGGAACGCGTCTTTTGTTTCTATGCCGAAAGCTACTTGAAGTGGCAGGTCACGATATTTTGTAGAAAAAATGTTAGGAGGGGTTCATTACCTCTGTGGTATTTTTTACGCAGTGGCGACGAACGCCGGCTTAAAGATAATCCCTTTCAAATGTTGGCCGCAACTGCGCCGTAATTCGGCCATCTGTAAACACCAATTTTGAATGACTCGCTGGAGGACTTCGGTCTGTATCTTGTTAATCATTTTAGTAATGTTGGCTTGCAATGCCTTAATCGAAGTTGGTTTATCCACGAAGTATTTATATTTTACATATCCCCACAAATAAAAGTCTAAAGGTCTGATATCACACGATCTTGGTGGCCAATCCACTGGTACTCTCGTCTCTCCGAAAATCCATTGTCTCACGAATTCTATGGCAGGTAGCGGAGAGCACGGGCTTCAAATTTCTGGCAACAAAAAGTTGTTTATCATGGCGTGATAGCGTTCTCCATTCGCTGTTACATTGGCGCCAGCCTCATCTTTCAAGAAATATGGGCCAATGCTTCCTCCAGCCCATACAAGCCACACCAAACGGTTGTTTTCAATGGATGTAATGACTGTTCTTGGCGGGCGCCGTAACCGAATGGGTTGGTGCGTCACTACCATTTGGAATTTACAGAGAGCACGTAGTTTCGAATCTCGGTGAAACACTGAAATAAAGAAAAACATTTTTCTAATAGCGGTCGCCCCTCGGCAGGCAATGGCAAACCTCCGATTGTATTTCTGCCATGAAAAAGCTCCTCATAAAAATATCTGCCGCTCGGAGTCGGCTTGAAACTGTAAGCCCCCCCATTTGTGGAACAACATCAAGACGCACACCACAAATAGGAGGAGGAGCTCGGCCAAACACCCAGAAAGGGTGTGCGCGCCAATTATATATATATATATAATTACTGTTCTTGATTAGCTTCGGGTTTCTCTTTGCCCAAATGTGATAATTTTGCTTATTGACGTAGCCATTAAGCCAAAAATGGGCCTCATCGCTGAACACCATACGTTGGCCTGAGCACGCGATGATCACTTTTTACATAGCGTCGATTTTTGTAATTCAATTGTACAATTTGTAAACGTTGTTGAGGCGTGAGCCTTTCCATGATGAAATGTCAATGAATGCTAAAAAAAATCATGTATTTAGTTTGACAGTAGTCACACGTGATCTGTCAAAGAACCCTTTAGGAAGAAATACTTCCAATCGCATCACCCTTTATCAGCCATATACTCGTATAACCCCCAACATGTCTGAATTTGTTTGATTCCGAAAATTAGCAGTCAGCCCAAATTAAATTTTACTAAAATGTGCATGGGTATACAAAGTTATATCTGGACCGCGTTTAGCACTTCCTTAATTGTTTTTGAATTTGTTGATATGTGCTTTCTTCTTCTTCTTAATTGGCGCGATAACCGCTTACGCGATTTTGGCCGAGTTTAACAAAGCGCGCCAGTCGTTTCTTTCTCGTGCTAACCGGCGCCAGTTGAACACACCAAGTGAAGCCAAGTCCTTCTCCACCTGATCTTTCCAACGCAGATGAGGCCGCCCTCTTCCTCTGCTACCACCAGCCGGTACCGCATCGAATACTTTCAAAGCCGGAGCGTTTGTATCCATTCGGACGACATGACCCAGCCAACGTAGCCGCCAGATCTTTATTCGCTTCGCTATGTCTATGTTGTCATAAAGCTCATACAGCTCATCGTTCCATCGTCTGCGATATTCGCCGTTGCCAACGTGCAAAGGTCCAAAAATCTTACGCAGAATCTTTCTCTGGAACACTCCAAGCGTCGCTTCATCGGATGTTGCATCGTCCAAGCTTCTGCGCCATACGTTAGGACGGGCATGATGAGAGTCTTGTAGAGTGTTAGTTTTGTTCGTCGAGAGAGGACTTTACTGCTCAGTTGCCTACCTAGTCCAAAGTAGCACTTGTTGGCAAGAGAGATTCTACGTTGCATTTCAAGGCTGACATTGTTATCGGTGTTAATGCTGGTTCCTAAATAGACGAAGTCTTTTACAACCTCGAAATTATAACTGTCTACAGTGACGTGGGTGCCGATACGCGAGTGCGCCGACTGTTTGTTTGAAGACAGGAGGTACTTCGTTTTGTCCTCGTTCACCACCAAACCCATTCGCTTTGCCTCTTTATCCAGTTTGGAGAAGGCAGAACTAACAGCGCGGTTGTTAAGGCCGATGATGTTAATATCATATGTGCTTTAGATTCTATTTTTTTATTGTGCATGAATTTTGTTAAAATAAATAAATGCTCCTCTCTTTATTCTATCTCTATTCACAGTACAATGCATAATTCTGTATATTTACTTCACTCCATCTCACTTGGAGGTTATGGTGACTCAAATGGTATTTTTTCGAATACTTGATAATGTTGGTATACTCGTACTTATACATAGCATAAGCAAATTTTTTTTTAATTTTTTTATTTCATGCTTAGGATACCGAACATTGAGTGTCCAGCGCTTCATAGTTGGTTATCTATACATATAAAATATTCCACATTTGCAGACAAAATATTACCGCTCAAGTGCCTTCTCTTTAGACAAGCAACACAAGTGTTTTTTCGTTGAATAAATATAATTTGTTCACATGAATATGTGATGATGACAGTGCGGCTTTTCCTTACAAGCCTTAGCCACATTCACTGATTCACATTCCACCGCTTTGAAAGCCTTGTGATGCCAGTGTTGCTGATCATTCATTATTCGCCGCATGCGACCTTATGGCAAGTTGTTGACTTATCGGGCATACAAATATTTTCATTTAATATAACAAGTCAATTGAGCTGAACACACTTAAGTTGGCGACAACAGCTTTGTCACAAAAATCCTACGACTCCATGCACATTCAGGAGGTGAGAGGAGGAATTGAAAAGTAAAACAGAAGAAGAGTCAAATAACCATTTTATTAGTTCGTGCATGTCCTTAGACATGGATCTTTGTCGTGAATTCATTGCCTGACATTAAGCTTTGGCAAAGAATGTTTTTATAAAGAATATTCATTTACGCGAGCATTGCCATAAACTTTCCCATTCATTGCTTACAGCATCTTTAGTTGCCGCACTTAACTGCCTTTTTCTTACAATTCGCAAACTTTGACGGCTTTGGCAAACAATGCAGGGGATAACGAACTGAAATTTAATTAATGTGTGGAAATGCATGTTTGAATATCCCTGTAGAAAAAATTGGCACATACGAGACCGTATAGTGACCAGTTCCAAACTGGTACAAGATGGGTGTAGTGAGTGAGTGTAATATACGTATACTCACAATCACACAACCCTAACTACAACTACTTACTCATCAAGTGAATACCCAAAATCTTCGCCGCTTAAACACTTCACGCGTAATTCTGACCTAACATGCCGACGGGTCGAGACTACACCAGTCACATCATTCTGCCCGCACCTCTCTAAGATTTCTAATGTTAGGCATTCGCAGAGCACATACATCCACTCCTCCCTTGGCGACCCACAAAAAACTTCCTCCCTTAAAGGCAGTTGCCTCTTTCTTATGCAAAAACTCATTAAGAAGCCAATGTCCTGGAAAGAGGTAACCCGGACAAGGAAAATTACGGACTACCATCGACAAATGAAACGTTCCGAATGCAGTCGTATGTCACACAATCATTGATACTGTTGTCCCAACGGTATTACCACCTACTCAATACAAACACAAATCCAGATACAATACACGTACATTTGGAGTGCAAATACCATTCTCCACATCACCATCAAATAATGTGCCTTATGTCCATATGCCCTTCTCAACCTCAATGCAACAGTACGCTGTATAACTACCAGGTTAAGTGGAGGCGCAGCCAACAGCACCTGCAACACATCAGAACTCACGATTCGGCATACAGGGATGCAGCGAAGGAACATGATGGGGTGACACGACCAACCGGTGGCCAACACCCGCTAATTCCTATTGGTACCACACAACGGCCCCATAAGTCGCACAGGACACAAACAGGCTTCCGTATATGATGCTCCGATATATGATATGAACAGCAAGTCGACCGCGAGCCCAGTCACACCCGACAACTCATTGCCCGAAAATTACCTGCAGCAGAGCCCTCAATCGCATGAAGTATGGAGTAAAACACATCCTTTAACTCAAGGTCAGTCCCAGGTTTTTGACTTCAGTCGCATAGTTGATACTGACCCCATTCAAACAGACTATCGGTGGACGAGCCGGCGGTAATCTGCCCTTAAGCACCATTGCCACCGTTTTGCCCATCTATATGTGAACCCTCCGCCATAGAGTAATTACGGACATCCCAGACATTTCAACATTCGATCCCAGCGTAGGTAATTAATTGCCCAGTTGAAGTCCATAAACATGCCAAGAACATATTTATTGACGTTCTCTCTAACCTTTCCTGCACCCATACTGCCTATGATGCCGGATTAGGCATTAAAGCCGCTCGTCCAGGACCCTTTATAACATTTTCCTAAGTAACGGAAGGAGACTGATGCCATGATAAGATTGCGGATTCCCTTGAGCCTCTCGGGGAGCTGCTGAAGGGACAGAACAATGATGCTGACAATAGTAAACACCTAAAAGGATTTTCTAGAGCTTTGGTGGAAATTGGTACCAATCTAGTACCGCGCTGGACTGATTTATCGCAGGAAAAATTTAGGCAGGCACATTTAGGCACATAGATGCATATAAGTTTCTACCCATGTTTTGCTGCTGTTATTCCCCTGGTGGTTTTGTTGGACAGGAGTGCTAAGATCGTAAACGAACATTAGCTTTTTTAGTACAACATTACATTTACTATTTTTATATTTTCCATTATCCATTGTACTGCGTACTTCACTCATGTTACTTTCGCCATTTTCTCTGATAATTTTAGAAAATTACTTGCACCCACAATACTGTTTTGCGCTGTACGAGTAAATGTGCGGCAAATAAAATCGTCGCTTTGTTCATTGTTATAGGTATGCATATCACTCGTCTGTTGCAAGAATGTCATAATTAAAAAAGAAATTATTTTGTTTAGATAAGACTGCAGAGATGTCACCAGCTCTTCATTATGGCTGTTACGGTATTTTTAAATCTGTAATATTTGACACTTGCGTGCGCCACATCTCAATGTTAAGCGGTCGTGGTTCTTTAAAGAACTCAAACGACTGAGGAACTTGAAAAATAAGTTTTATAAAAAACAAAAGCATTCTAATGATACTGATTTTCGTAAGCGGTATGAGGCAAATTCAACAAGCTCAATAAATCTTTGTACCGAAGTTATATTCGTAATGTAGAGAACAAAATTAAATGCAATCTCAAGTCTTTTTGGAGTTACAGTCTGTGTTAGAAGAAAATAACCTGGTTTTTTCTTGTAACTTCAAGATATATTTCGCTCTGCTTTTTGTTGCGTAATAGACCCACTCAAGGGCTACGACGCTAGTGCTAACTTAGGTTAGTGTCGTTCAAAACTTTCCCGTAAACGCAATCAAACAAAAATGAGTGAGTAGTAGGCGAAACTTTTTGAGGCGGTATTTTTACGCACGCATTCGAAAAGGCCGAAAATATCTTACGCCGCGGCTGCAAATGTGATTAAAAAATCAAAAAACTTTGCTGTGATGTGGAGTCAGCGGTATAAGGTGTACAAAAATGTTGATGACTTTTCCGAGAGCAGCTTGAACTGAGTGACGACAGAAAAGTTGGATAAAGTGATCGTCCAACTTCTTAAGCGGGCCCCTTTTTTGTGACTTCGCTAAGCACGATCAATTCTTGCTAAAAAGGGAATAGATGTGAGTATCAACACCATCGAACGTCGACTGAAGGAGGCGAACATATCAAAACCACTGCTCTCAGAAAAACACATTGAGAAATAACAAAACAAGAAAATGGCGACACAGTATTGGACTGGCCTTCTAAGTCCCCAGACGCCAACCCCATTGAAAATGTGTGGGGAACTATGAAAACGCATCTTGCTGGATGGCTGTAAATCTTTTTGCTAAGATTTTTTATCCGAATTTTATTTCAGGCGTCATTGATTTTCAATTTGTTTATGAAGATATTCTGTTTAATTTAGATACTTCCATTAAGTAAATTTGACTGACGAGGATGTCATTGCTGACATAAGCGGTTAGGGGTAGTCAGAGGCCCGAAAAAATTATGATTTTCAATAATTTTGTTTTTCTAAATAATTGATTTATTTTACAAAAATAAAAACATAGCATTAATACATCATGTTTCGACTTGACTTTAGCAAAGTTAATAATTGTAAAAGTTATCGCCGTTTGTGTGGAGCCCGTTTCTCTAGAAGTCCACTGCGGTGATCATCACAAGTTCTTCGAGATTCATCTAAAATCAATGGGTCAATTGGACAAGAGAAATTAGTTTTATTAATAGATAATCTTGCGCCTTTTTTTTCAAAATTAACAATATGGCGGCCTCACGTATTATTTTTCGGATTTTCGAGAAAAAAACCGACAATTAATTGTTGAAAACAAAATCGAAATTTTGAAAAAAAAAAATCCTTCGAGTTTTTTATGTTTTTCAAAAGCTGGATAAATTTTATCAAGCGGTTTTTATGTTACGGTGATCGCCAGTTCAAAAATTATAGTTTTGAGAAAAACGCATTTAAAGTTTTTCGAACGCTCCGGAGCGCCCTTTTTTAAATTGTTGAATAACTCGAAAAGCATTTGTCGGATTCACTTCAAATTTTCACACAATATTTTTAAGATATTACAACTTCAGAAAATGCAAAAAAATCCATTTTTAAAAATTCTGACTACCCCTAACCCCATAAAGGCGAAAATGCAAGCCAGGCCGTTGAAATTGTGAGTGGTCTTTAGGGTGCCGATACTGTAGCAGCTTCGTCGATTCCGTTCAGGTATTTTTGATGTTGAAGAAAAAGTCGATAAAAGCATAGAAATAATCGAGGTTGACTGGCATTTTAGTAGTCGTAACATCGCCCAGGAACTAAAGATCGATCATAACAATAAATGGAGTTAAAAAAATAATAAAATTTAGAAGCCAAATAAATAAAAAAAAATCTAATTTGATGTTCTATTGATCTTACTCGTTCAGTGTGTCTCGATTTTTCTGAATTTCTTGAGTTATGATGTTTTCCAACAAACGGGCGATAGGTATTTACATACTAATTCGTGTGTGTACTCAGTGCTTCAATGTTCATTTTATTTCTTGCTAGCTTATTTTATGCCTTGCACCACATTATCCTGCCACCGCAAAAATATATATGTACAGAGGTATGTACTGATATGTAGGCACATGAAATCCACTCTCACTATAAATGTTGCCTACATAAGTACATATGCCTAAAGTACATATTTCATTAGCATTTTAGAATATTTGTGGACATTTTTGAATTCACTTTCTCTTTAATACATGCATACATATGTGCCATTTACAAGTACTTTAAATTATTTACGGAAATTAATGCCCAAAATTAAGTGCAGCTATATAAATTTACAAGGCCTGCACACTGTGAGTGTAACATTATTGTGAATAATCTGCTGCTTATTACGATGTGCGTTCAACGCCTTTGGATATCTTTTGAAGCGTACATTCAGGCGAGTTCACTGTCCCCAAGCTTCATCCCTTCTCCATAACTGAATACAAAATGTAGACAGCCAATGTTTGATTTACTGTGATTAATGATCCACAATTTGATTTTATTTGCACGCTTCATAAAATATTATTATTCTTCAGTACACTTGCTTTTATCTGTTTTTGTATCTACTGCTATAATGTGGACATACGGACAACAAATTGAGCTTAACGAATACAGTTATACTAATGAAGATTACATTCTAACAAACTAATCGGAGTAAAACCATAAAAACTACAATTTTATTTTCATCATACTTTGACATTTTTCTTTGCAACCTCCACCAAAAAGACAGACAACAACATTAAAAATTTATGCTTTAAATTCTAATAACTTTTTTCATACATATTTACGGAATTTCAGCAGGAAAATCACATAAATTTTTGTTCAATTCGAAACTTTTGCCAAAGTCCAAAAAAAAAAAAAAACAAAAAGCAAAGCTGTCCCAGTGAGTTTACTGGCATAGGATGGCACTTTGCTTCTCTTCTGAGAATAAAATAAAAATGCCCTTTATAAGAGAGTGCCAAAATTCCATTGTCAAAACTCATTATGAAATTCGTGATTTTTTTTACTGGCATAGGATGGCACTTTGCTTCTCTTCTGAGAATAAAATAAAAATGCCCTTTATAAGAGAGTGCCAAAATTCCATTGTCAAAACTCATTATGAAATTCGTGATTTGTTTACGTACTTGGCAACAATTAGGTATTTATGAATCGACTGTTTGGTGGATTTTACCTGTAGACGTGCGTGGACATTCAATTTGGATGTAGTTTTTCACATATGATTGCTAAGATTCGTATTTTGAATAACAACATTGGAACATGAAGGAATCTACATTTTTACATATTCCTTAGAAGACCCTTTATAATGTTGAGAACACTTGACATGTAGGAAGGGTGTAAGATGTCCCTCACATTGGAATAGAAGACCGGTCTACAAACTGATTTTAAAATCGCATCCCTTTATAATTCATACACATTACACAGTAAAATGAAATGTTTGAAGTCCTGTACACATCCATGTCAATGTATTACCTAACCTACAATGCCATGATTTATTCTGCACATAAATGCATTACACAACTACTACGTGAAATATAATCCCGATTGTATACTATTTACCCATGTAACGAGGTACTTACTTAACTGGCAAATCTGGGGCAATGGCTGCGTATGTGTTCATTAGCGTAGCAATCAACATTACAAAAACAAATTTAATCTGAATCAAGAATACTTGTTGAACGTGAGCAAGAATGTTATGTAAAGGGGAAGGAAACTCAATAACCTTATCGACTAGCAGTAGCGGCTGGACTACAACAATTATTGCAGACTACAAAAGTAACTACAGTTATTCGAGGGATATTTGTGAGTTGTATTGTACCCGCGGCCGCCGTAGCCGAATGGGTTGGTGCGTGATTACCATTCGGAATTCACAGAGAGGTCGTTGGTTCGAATCTCGGTGAAAGCAAAATTAATAAAAACATTTTTCTAATAGCGGTCGCCCCTCGGCAGGCAATGGCAAACCTCCGAGTGTATTTCTGCCATGAAAAAGCTCCTCATAAAAATATCTGCCGTTCGGAGTCGGCTTGAAACTGTAGGTCCCTCCATTTGTGGAACAACATCAAGACGCACACCACAAATAGGAGGAGGAGCTCGGCCAAACACATAACAGAAGTGTACGCGCCAATTATATATATATATATATATATATATATATATATATATATATATATATATATATATATATTGTACCCGTGAGAGGAAAATATGCTATACTCCTACACATATATGGTATGTACGAGTATATGTGCATAAAATACAAAAGAGTCGTATTTCATTCTAATATACGAGCGTGAATTATTATTTACCTTTCCTTTGATTGGTATTTACACTGGATAAATAAATAGTGGACACTGGATCCTAAGTACGCCTGGTTAAGTAACTTTAATGCTACAAACGTGCTTAAGTACATAAAAAGGGAGTAGGTTTAAGGTGAGGTTAACGCTAGCAACAAAAAAATGTTTACTGTAAAATCGTTAACGGAAGCTAGACGGAGAAAAGTGCACGCAATTTGCGGATTTGATTTAATTCTTGCAATAAAAATCATTTGCTGAAATGGAGATAAGGCTCGTTGCGGAACTGGATTATTTGGTAGTTATCAAATAAGAACGTTGAGCATAGATTTCGATTAGATAATGATTAGATTTCGAAAATTAAAATGCTAAAAGAAATGGTTTAGTGAATAGTGCCCTTTTTAGTGCTGCTTGTTTGAACTCAAATGCAATATAAATACACACATTTCTCATAAAAAGTAAAAACATGAAACAATTTGTGACATTTTAAGCTGTATCAGCACTGATTTTACAAGAATCTATTGTGTTGGGGATTAAGTTCGTAGTGTTTTATATTTTTTTTACAACGATTTGTTTGCTGTTTGGCAAAGGGCAAGTTTTCATTCGATATGAAACTATGCTCTACGAAACTATGTTAATTGTATTTTTGAGTTACTTATCTTTTTATTAGTTTCGAGGCTTAGAAATGGAGTACCCAGGAGGCACAAATCAACATTTGCGATACCTGCTCTTCTTTGCTTTTTATCGAGGTCAAGAAGCTGCCAAAGCAGGCCGGGAAATTTGCGACGTGTGTGGAGCAGATGTCATAGGCGAGTGTACAGCACGGAAATGGTTTGCAAAGTTTAAAAATATCGACTTTGACGTCGATGATATGTCCCGTAGCGGAAGATCTTCTGAATTCGATGGAGAACGTCTCGAAACACTCTTGAAGGAGAACAGTCACCAAACCAGTGGTGAATTGTCGGAAAAAATTAACTGTGATCGCAAAACGATTCTCAATCACATTCATTGAATGAAGATTTACCGAAAAATTGGGAGTCTCACAAAGGGTGCCTCACAAAGAAAGTCGCCTTCAAATTACTTCTCCGCATTTCGCCCGCCATCGTGCAACACGCGCTCATAAAAAGTGCTTTTTGTACCGAATAGTCACGGGAGTTGAGAAATGGTGCCTATACATAAATATGAAGCTAGAAAAGAGTGGGTAGCTCTAGGAGATACACCACAGCCGAGAGTCAAGCCAGATCTTCATCCAAAGAAGTTCATGATATGTGTTTTGTGGGATTGCACTTGGTGCATGGTGCACTGAGAAATGCTCGAAAAGAATGCCACGGCTTACAAGAAGCTCTACATTGCCTAGTTATACCGCGTGAATGAGGCTATTCGACTCAAAAGACCTGATCGACATGGTCAAACCATATTCCTTCACGACAACGCCAGGCCCCTTGTTGCATAAGTCGTCAAAGCCGCATTCCAAGAGCTCGAATGGGAGGACCTACAGCATCCGCCTTACTCTCCGGACCTTGCACCGACCGATTACACAGGTCAACAACATTTTGTTCTAGGAAAGTGTAGGGTAATTTTCAAAGTAATTTTTTGCGTAGAATCCGAATCCGGGGTTTAAATTGCTCTATCACATCAGGATTTTGAGATATCCTAACCTAAAAGTGCAAAAACGCTGTTTTTGCCCATTTTTGAGGTTATGTAGCTACGCAGATTTTGCTCTTCATAAAAAAGTAAACATAGTATTTTAAAGTATAAGTCTTCCTCTTTTAAATGCCGTTAAGTTTGCTTAAATATCTTTATTTTTCACTGAGATATCGTGTTTTGAAGTTTCCAAATTACGAAGTCCGCCATTTTGTAATTTTTTGTCAAAATCATTTGATCTTACTACCCGTCAGAACGACAAGCACACTGATTAATAAGCAATTTGTTTTTTCTGTTTGAGATGACCACAAGTGACGAAATCACGCCGGCCAGCCACTGTACCTCTTTTTTTTGCCGCTTGCTGCAGTGTACAACAATAGTATCAAAACATTAAAAAAAAAAAAAAAATTTTTTTACACCTTCTGATACCTTTAGAAACATATCAGAAAATCAAACCGAATAAATTTTATTTTCCCTTCCAAAAAATGTCCCAAACAGGGCCTCAAAAAACGTGTAAGTTGCCAGACTACTTACTACCTTAATACAAAATATATTACAATAGATAAAAAATAACAACGATAATTATAAAAAAATCTTACATTTTAATATGCATTTACACAGACACATTAGAGAAAAATAATTTAGTTACATTCATTGCTGCAGAAAATTATATTTTCTTAAATCGCCTCTCATTTTCAATAATATTAACATAAATCAAAAAAATAACACTGGGATTTTGTTTGTGAACGTATGGTCGATTGCCCATACGTGCATTATAATCATTTTTTTTTTCATAGAGCGCAAAAAGCGTAATTGCATAATCCTGCAAAGGTAATTACGATATATTTAAACTTCTTTTGCATCTATATTAATTTCCTGCGTTATGTCTTGCATGTAAATCCTCGTAAATTGCGTTAGCTCACAATCGCCTCTAAAGTTTTTATCTTTAAAAGCTAAAGAGAAATCTTAGTATATTTCGTGTTCTTTAGCCATTTCTCTTTCATGTTTACTGCTTTTTGGTAGTTTCAAGTGAAATTGTAAACGGAAGGAAGACAAAATGTGTAGTGTTGGCAGTGTAGTGCATAAAATAAGAGCCTTCTAAACTATTGGCTTGAACACAACACAACAGAGAGTCCAAGCCAATGGCTAATAATAAAAGTTTTGCAGCAGTGGTTGTATGGTATGTAAGTAAATACCCCGAGAAAATGCCAACCTAATACGGCGGCTTCTGAATAAATACCCAACGCCCACAGGTCGCACAAGTTGCAACATCTCAGATGGCGGCTCTCATTGCCTAGGACAATGCAGTAAAATACCAACACTCTATCCTTTCAAGCTGTCGCTTGCGATTAGAAACTCCCTATGTAGAAGATGTGTTGGTGTGAGCTAAGGTTTATAGTCCACCTTTTTCTGATTACTTTTCACAATTTTCCGCAAACAACTATTTCGTTACGTTTTTACACACCCTTCCCTGCTATTCCATTTCACCACTCACTTTTTTTTAAGAATTCGATTTTTTGTATGACTACATCCGCCCAAGTAACCACAACTTTTTCGTTCTATTGACTTGACTCAATTGCCCTGCACTACTTCCTGTTTCATTGAACTATCAGCTGCTACGTTTTATTCCTTTATTTATTATGTGTCGCAACCTTTGGCAAACAAAACAAAAAAAAAAAACACACACACACACTCTTTCCACCTACTATTGTGTGCATTTCCTGTTGAAATTGCATTTCGTTGTATCCAGCCGAGGCACCAATATTCCGTGAAGAATGCGCACACTGCCATGCCAACACTCCCACAAGCAATAATGGTATTACCACACCACCAACTCCAATGGTACATTGATTTCCGTGTGCGACCTCACTGCTTAACATAACACATGGGCTGAAAAGTCCGAGGCTTAACATATAGATGGCACTAGTTTTATTGCATTCACCTATTTTTCAGTTAGTACTAACCTTAAGAAAACAGCTGTTAAAATTTCATGGTATTCTATTTATTTATTATATTAGTTAGTGAATTGATTTGTATGGGATTTAGCAATACAAGGCAACGGCCTTGACTGGGTTTAACATGGCAAACTCCAGGGACCTATCCTTGTCACTTGCTTTATCCAAGTCGACACACAGCCCCCTGGATTTGATCCTGTCTTTTCCTTGGCCATCCTGGATAGCTGCTGAGCACCCGCCGGGCAGTGAACGAATGTGTGAGACGAATGTCCCCCCAAGACATTAAATTTGGGTTGTGCGCTGGGTTTGGGGCCCGCCACGGAAAACAAAACACAACCAGTGAAGACCGCAATAGCCTCGGATAATGAACCCCTCAACGTTGACGACCATCGCAAACGAAAACCGGACTACGATTTACGGATATGTACCTGGAATGTCCGAACCCTAAATAGGGAAGGTGCCTCTATCCAGTTGGCGGAAGCCCTCGAAAAAATGAAGGCTGATATCACCGCCATCCAGGAGATAAGATGGACAGGACAAGGCTGCTCTAAGCAAGCAGGCTGCGATATCTACTACAGCTGCCATGCGGAGCGGCGCGAATTAGGATGCGGATTTGTTGTAAGCGGGAGGCTTCGGTCCCACGTCTCTAGGTTCACACCTGTGAGCGATAGGCTAGCCACAATCCGTATCAAGGCACGGTTCTTCAACATAAGCTTGATTTGCGCGCCCGCCCCAACGGAGGAAGAGGACGATGCCATCAAAGACAATTTCTATGCGAGACTCGAGCAAGTATATGACCGCTGCCCAGCCCACGACGTGAAGATCGTACTCGGGGACTTCAACGCAAAGGTTGGGCGAGAATCTGTGTTCGATCCCACCGTCGGTCAGTTCAGCCTACGAGACCTCATCGAACAATGGTCTAAGCTTGATCGACTTCGCTGCGGCGCGAAACATGGTAGTTAGTAGCACCAGATTCCAACACCTCAACATCCATAAGGCCATCTGGCTGTCCCCTGATCAAAGAACGTGCAATCAAATTGATCATGTTGTGATCGACGGAAGGCATGCTTCATGTGTGCAGGATGTGCGAACGTTCCGTGGAGTGAACATCGACTCTGACCACTATCTTGTCGCAGCCAAGATACGCATGCGGTTATGCAATGCGAAGAACGTGCGCCCCACTACGCAACGAAAGCTAGACGTCGCTAAGCTGCTATCACAACGGACTGCCGAAACTTATTCCGCTCACCTCTCGGAGTTGCTCCACCACGATTCTCTGCCTGCAGACGCAGGCGGACTTTGGGCACATATATCCCGCTCTATGCGAGCTGCCGCTGAAAAAACCATTGGGTTTCAACGCCCACCTAAACGAAACCAATGGTACGACGAAGAGTGTCGCGAAGCTACTGCAGCGAAGAATGCAGCTTACAAAAGAACTCTGCAGTCAGCTGCAACGCGGGCCGTGCGAGATAACTACAGGGAAAAGAGATCGGAAGAGAGGCGCCTCTTCAGACGCAAGAAGCGAGAACAGGGGAAGCGTGAGCGTGAGCTGCTAGAGGAGTACAGGGGCAGGAATGATGCTCGAAAATTCTATCAACATTTTCAAAACAATGGATCAAAAAGAATTTCGTGCTTTAATTTTACAATGCTTCTTGATGGGCGAAAATGTCGTTCAAGCAAGGCAATGGCTTGGAAAGTATTATGGAAACTCCGCTGCACGAAAAACAACAATAAAGCGATGTTTTGCTGACTTCAAAACGTGGTCGTAGAGACACCGATGATGGACAACGCAGTGGACGTTCAAATGAGCCGGTAACACCAGAAAACATCAAAATAATCCACAAAATCGTTTTGAATGGTTGAAAAGTGAAGTTGCGTGAGTTTGCTGACATCGTAAAGACATCAAAAAAAATTTTAGTTTTATATTGCATGAGCATTTGAGCGAAAGCTCTGTTCAAATTGGGGGACACGTTTACTCACTCTTGACCAAAAACAAGGACGTGTTGTTGATTCTGAGCGATGCTTGGCCATGTTTAAACATAATAAACCGGAACTTTTGCGTCGATACGTGACAATGGATGAAGCATTGATCCATCACTTCACTCCGGAATCAAAACGATCGTCATCTGAGTGGACAGCAACTGGTGAACCTCGTACAAAGAGCCCGAAAGCACAACAATCGGGTGGAGAGGTTATGGACTCGGTATTTTGGGATGTGCGTGTTGTAATATTTATCGACAACCTTGGGAAGGGAAATGCCATCAAGAGTGAATAATATATAGCGTTATTGAGGCGTTTGAAGACTGAAATTACAAAGAAAAGTCCGCAAATGGGAAATAGACAAAATTTTTTTCATCAAGACAAACAACGCACCGTGTAACAAGTCAATTAAAACAAAAGCAAAACTAAATGAATTGAACTTCGAATTGCTGCCTCGTTCACCTTATTCGCCAGATTACCCTCCCATCGACTACTGACTATTCGCATACCTAAAATTTCGCTCGAAACTGAGACCTATTTTAAGAGGCAAAATGTTAATCATTCTGCAAAAGTGGTACTGAAATGTTAGAGTGCCGCTTGAATGATCGCGTTGTTCTTGTTGGAAATTACGTTGATGAATAAAGCTAATTTTGAACAAAAAAAACGTGTTTTATTTTTTAGGCCGGGGACTTTGCAGCCCATGTGTTATCCCCTGCTTTAGCTCCTGTTTGTGAACTTTTAAGCATAGTTTACATGGCATTGGTTTTGTTATTTTGTTGTTTATTTTCAATTGCTTGCTGGGGGGCTTATCTGTTGTTTTCGTTTCTCCCGCATTGTTGCATTAATGGTATTTGCATTTCACTCCTTACTTACTTTCAGATATCCGAATTAGTGTCAAGGTAAGAATCGGCCACCAACAGGCTTAGATGAAACTTTTAAACTCAGACAAGTACTACTATAGCTTAGGAATTTATCGATCTCCTTTAATGCATCAGTTGGGTTGTAGCTTAGTTTGGTTAGCAATTTCACTTAACTAAAGTACACTCTCCCTTCATCTTAATACAGTTTTTGAGTGTTACGTAACATTTTTTTATACCTTCACGAACAAAAAAGAAATAAAGCTTTCTGTAGGCCTTCCTACCAATCAGGAAAATTCGACTTCATAATCAGTAATTTTTTCTTTCATCACACTCTTTTCTCATTTTTGGAAATAAAGTGTCTTTCAAAAAACGCGACTAGATGTTGTTTCAAAATAAGACATGTAAGAATTTAGATTCTCTTAACAATTATATGTGAAAAATAACATCATTCAAATACACACGCCTACAGGTAAAATCCGTGAAACAGTCCCTAATTGTAGAGAACGTCGAGATATCGCTGTTGAAGATTGTTTAGCAACATTTTGCTCTACAGCAGTAATTTTCTCAACATAACGGTTTTGAACCAGTTTTTGGTCTGCCAGTACTTTTTTTACCCTGGACATAACCAGTTTTTTGAAATTTTTTCACCAACCTTCGAATTGCCGACTCATTCGGTCGAATAATGCCATCAAAAAAATTACGAATTTTGCGAAATTTTTCTTAAAATTTTTTTCGAATTCTCGGCTCATTTGAACAATTAATTCCACCAAAAAAATCTCAAATTTTGCGATATGCTGTTTTTAAATATCGACGACTTTATTGGTCTATGGTGCAAAATTTTACAACTTTCTACTTGACAAATGTCAAAGAGGACATAAAAAGGTACCAGCTGGGAATTATTCATTACTGATATCTATGCCTCAATATTGAAAGAACCCTTATATAATAGTATAATAGCTAAATCTGCATATAGGTAGGGTAGTTAAGTGTTTCGAGACTATACCTGTAAGGGGCAGCCATCGCTACATATTCTCCTAAACGGAACTACTGTCGTACAAAGAAGCATACCGAGAGTATATTTCTGACTTATTAAGTTGTTGTACCTTTAAAAAAAATTCCCACGCGAAAGGAATGGGAGTTCAATTTAGTAGTCAAGGAAGATACCACTGCACTTTACCATGACGGATCCAAGATGGCCTGCGGCGTCGGCGCGGGTTTATGTTCGAAAGACCTCGAAACTTCCAAGTCCTTTCGCCTGGCGAATAGGATACGCATCTTTCAAGCAGAGGTTCTCGGGATAAACGAAGCTTCCAGGATAATCAGGTATCATCCACAACAACTATTAGAAGCCCGTACTTTTGCGGATAGTCAAACAGCCATTCAAAAATTGTCAGACAATACAAAGAAGAAGACAGACATCACTCTTATCTGGGTACCTGGCCATAGGAGCATAGAAAGTAATGAGAAAGCTGATGACCTGGCAAGTCAGGCGGCTTCCTCTAGAGTATCCGAAGTGGTAGCAGTGGGCTGATTCCGAAGCGTCTACAAAAGAGAGATTTTTTTGCAATTCCAGAAGCAGATGCAGCAACACTGATACCTGCAAAATAGCGAAGGAAACGTGATTAGAGCAGTACAAGTTGGGAACTGACGAGCTGTTACGAAAGCCAAAAATAGACATCATTACGTCAGCAATAATCGGCCATTGGCCTATCGGAGACCATGATAGGAAGTTGGAATGACCGTTTAACGATAGATGTAGAAGCTACAATCAAGAAGATTCTAGGGATTCCACTACCTGTGTGAGTGCCCAGGTCTGGTCGCACCATAGAATGTGGGGGAAATTCCCAATGAAGAACTTGGTAGAAATTGCAGGAAACAAAATAGATGACATAGGCAGACGTATAGGGAAATCAAGATAGTTTGACTAAATAACGGCAGTCGTTCTACTAGTGGTGTACCAAAATGGCACTTTTAGTGCTAATGCTACATAGTAGAAAAAATCAGTCGATTGTGGAAGATTGAACTTCTTAGATGGTGTTGCACTGTTTTTTGCCATGTGTATAGATTCTTGTTCGTCTTGGGTTCATAGCGATGAATCCGAATTTCGTCTCCAGTAGAAATTAAGTTTGTTTAGCAGAAAAATGCATGAGCTGAATAAAAATACCGTTGTAGATCATTTATTTAGGATCGGTTTCCCAACGGTAAAATACGAGTCCGATACGAAAAGTGCTGAAATGAGACAGTATTAAGCACCATTGGGCAGTATAAGCAATATTTTTACAGAAGTGTTTGGATTCAGAAAGCTGTGTGCACAAAGGGTACCGCATTTGCTAACAAAGGCATAAAAACACATTCGAATGCGACTTTTTCAGCAATATTTAGAGCATTTTCGAAGAGATAGAGGGGATTTTGGGCATCGACTCATCACTATGGATGAGACTTGGGTCTGTCACCATGATTTTAAATAGAAACAGGAGGCTAAAGAGTAGTGTGAACCTGAAGTTGGCGTCCAGACATACGCCAAGAAGGTGTTAGCATTAGTTTTTTGGGATGCGAGAAAAATTTTGTTTGTGGATTACTTTGTAATATAATAAATTTGTGTAACCTTTTAGACCAGCTGAAGTAAAAACTTCGTGAAGAAATGCCCAGATTGCAAAATAAAGAAATTCCTTTTCATAAGAACAATGCACTGTGTCACGTGAACATTTCGACAACGGCTAAACTCCATGAATTAAAGTTCGAATTGTTGGAGCATCCACCGGATTATTCACCAGACTTTACTACTAGCGTCTTCTATATGCAAATATTTGCAGACCTAAAAAAATGCATGCGTGGAAAGCGTTTTTCATCAAATGATGAGATCATTTGTCCCTGCTGTTCATAGAGACTATACTCAATAATAAAACTTATTTCAAACCATAAAATTGTGCTTTTCTTATCGAATCGCAAAACTTTTTGAACAACCTAGTATATATAAATTAAACGAACGAAAATTGGAGAACGCTAACTGGTTTTAGATGCTCAGCCTAACACCAAAGAGAATTCCTTTCAGCAGAGCTCAATTATTAATTTATTTAAGAGCTGCGACAGACAACAGCGTAATTGTCACAAACATTCTTACTTATTTCTTTATTTATTTTTATATATTAAATGAGTTAAATCTATTGTGAACCATGACTTTTATAAATTAATTAAAGAATTAGTATTAATAAACATCGATGTTTTGGTCTTGAAAAACGTTGATATTTTTATGAGCGATGTTGTATACTCACAAGTGCAGGGTTTCAGGTTTATGCAACCTCCGAATGACAGACGGATTTTATGGGGAGCTTATTCATGGCAGAAGTATATGACACCTCCATCATTTTGAGCATTTTGCTCTGTCGACGCAAAACTAATCATCCAATTACGTTTTCGAATAACTTACTAAGTAATTTACTGAATAACTTTACTAAATAAACAAAAAATAAGATTTTTATTTTGTCGTTTAAACGTTCCATTGCTTGCCCGTTTGTATACTGCAACTGTTTGGTTCACAAGTGCCAAATAGGATCGACATACGACGACATTTGCAAAAATTACAAATTTTCCAATAGGGTGAGTAATTTTGCACCATCTTGTATATGCCACAAAATTAAAATACTCCTGAGCACAAGTGCGCGGGCATAGGAATATCAGAAATACACCAAAAATTGCATTTAAACTTACTCAAAATCAGTTATTTCATCAATTTCAATGCAATGAATGAGCACACATTCGCATATGTCTGGTCTTAAATGATTTGTGTTATTCAATCACGCATCGCTTGCTACGAAATATTCAAAGTATTTATGTATGCACTTTGTATATGAACGATTTTAAGAGGATAAAAGCATTCGCCAAAAATGCTTGCATACATTTTTGCACATTTTCACATACATGCATATCGTATACACTAATGTGTGTAATGTTATATGCACATATGTTAGGGCACAGCCTTTCCCCTTTCAGCTCAATATAGTGAACACGTATGAGAGAGTATAGTTTTGTATGATTGGAGAGAGATGCGTCCAACTTCGCGGACGATGCTTGTACTTACACATATACATTCATACGAGTATGGTAGCTTTTAAAATGCGCTTGCAAATGTATGCACATACACTCATATAGTTGTATACAAATGTGGAGGATTTACTTAAGCGCTGCAGGCAAGTGAAATTGAAATATAATTAAAAACAATTACATTTATATCGACTGAGTTCTACAAGTACAAAAAGGGGTAAAATGTATTAATTTTGTTGTTGCTATAATTACTTAATTACACATAACGATGACCATTTAGCAGAAAGTCCTTACAGTCCAAAACAGAAAGCATTTAAGGTCGTTGTGAAAGTGTTTACTAACTAATGAAGGCTGTTACTCGCCAGGCCTCAAATGCACGCAGAAGTACCGAATATAAAAGAGGGCGATCAATTGAAATAAAACAACGGACTTTAAAATGAAACAACGAAAATTCCAATTGATTGGATAATCTTTAATATTTTTGTGTAGAACCATTTATGTCATTTATTTTTTAAAGATAACTCCTTTCAAATGTTGGTCGCAACTGCTCCGTAATTCGACCATCCGTAAACACCAATTTTGAATAACTCGATGGAGGACTTCGGTCGGTATCTCGTGAATAACTTTAGTACGACTAGCTTCCGATGCCTAAATCGAAGCTGGTTTATCCACAAAGTATTTAGATTTTACATACCCCCGAAATAAATGCCCAAAGGTGTGATATTACACGATCTTGGTGGCCAATCCACTGGTTCGGACGAGAGCTAATTGCTCATAGTAAAGCCATTGTTTCACGGGATTTATGGTAAGTAGTGCCGTCTTGTTGAAATCAAATGTGTGGAGATTATGGCATCACAAAGTCGTTCATCATGGGTCGATAGCGTTTGCCATTCACTGTTAGATGATTCCTCCAGCCCATAGGCCACACCAAACGGTTGTTTTTAACGGTTGTAATGGCTGTTCTTGAATGGCTTCGGGTTGCTTTTCAGCGGAAATATGGTAAGTCACTACGTCAATGAGTAGTTATTTGGCAAAAATGGGCCTCATCGCTGAACACCATTCGTTTTCCTGAGTGTGCAATGAACACTTTTCGCAGAGCGTCGATTTTCGTAATTCAATTGTACGATTTGTAAACGTTTTTGACGCGTAAGTCTTTCCATAATGAAACGTCAAAGAATACTGGAAAAATTATTGAATGGGATTTTCTTTGTTTTTTTCATTGAGCCGGGAGTCACCCAGGCTGCCAATTTTTCGGTAAATCCCTATGAATGAAGGTGATTGAGAATCGCTTTCTGATAGCAGTTAATTTTTTTCGCCAATTAATGACTGGTTTGGCGACTGTTCTCCTTCAAGAGTGTTTCGAGACGTTCTTCATCGAATTCAGAAGATCTTCCGCTGCGAGACGAGTCATAGACATTAAATTCTCCATTTTCGCCTAAGACACCTTCTGGGCACGTCCTGGAGACGTTCTGGGCTTCTTCGACGACTTTCTGACCTCGATGAAATGCTCAAAATTGGGAATATTTATATATGTAAATTGGGATGTATTATATTATGTGAATTTTGACCCTCTTTTTTTCGGGCCAACTAGCAAGTGCAGTACTCACAAATGAATTAAGACCATTGTACTACACTTGGATACCTTTTCCTTTAATTTTTTTTTAATTTATCCGATCTCCGAAGAAATCTGAGTAGATCTTGAGGTGCCAAGGAGCCAAGATGGTCGTCTTCTTCACAAGCTGGGCAGAGTACATTGTCTGAGATGCCCAAATGAGATGACAGAAAGTTGCCCGTCATCAATCCAACCAGCCGTTTACACTCCCCTCTGCTTAATGACAGAAGGGTTTGCGACAGTCCATCAGATATGACAGGTAACATTGGTTTAGTCCATCTGCAGCCTCTCTCAGTCTGCCAAGCTCGCTTGTGGGTGGTAGTTACCCATTTGCTAACCGTGGCTGTGATGGCCGCAGAAGGGAGTGGCAAAACGGGCTCTGGGCCAAAGAAGTTGGCCTCATCACACAAGTGTTGAACCCACCCCAGAGCAGCCACTCGTGTGATGTCAGGGCTTTCCTATCCACCACCTGGGACGCGCCCGATGGGAGATCAGGCAACTCCTCTATTACTAGGGGAAAGTAATATTTTCGCTGCCTTTTTCCAGCTGGTAAAAATATTTCATTTCGAAAAAATGCCTACATGCCCTGTTTACATTTGAAGCGAAATTTTAATTCTCGCACACCGCCATATAAATTAGTATTTGTGAATTAAGGACATTTGCGTCAGAAAGCGTTCTCGGTTTACGATGCCGTAGTACAGACGACAAGCATTGCGTGGCATTTCTTCAAAATTTCCAAGGATAAATACGATTATAGCAACTTTAAAAATTATACTGCTGCCATGGTGAAAATGTGTATGTATGTTTATACAGGTATTTAGCACATTAGCCACCAACACGCACAAGCTGGCTAAGCATGTGTTTGGACGAGCAAATACTCAATGACGTAATACTTATAACTAAACCATAAAAAATATGCAAACATACATACATACGACTTATACTGCTCGTTTGACGCAAGAATGCCAAACTTAAAGAACAATTTGCTGAGTAAAATATGTTTGGTTTACGACGCCATTTTTTAAATTATTTTCATAAAATGAATTTATTCACATGCAGCTCTGGATTTTTCCCCAACATATTAAACAAAGACTAATGGTTGTTTTTGGATATAACGTTAATATTTGTTTGTGTCATGGCATTTATTAGTGTTTTTATATGGAAACGATGAACGAGGCGTGCAATTTTTATTCCAGCCAAGAAAGCGTAAAACTTTAGGTAGTTCGAGTTGACACGCACACTGGAGACAGCTGTGCGCTTGTGTTTACTAAAAATCGGAAACAGTATTTTTCCTAGAAAAGGTAAGAAATAAAAGTAAAATTCAATGCGCCAATGGAAGTCACTAAGAGTACGTTCAAAAATGCAGGTAGCGGATTAGCTGCAAAATCGACAACCAGCTGTCAAGACTGTGAAAAGTTTTTCTTAATAGAAATTGTTTTGGTGGAATATTTTATTGTTTTGTTTTTTTTTTTAAATTGTTATTAACGATATGAAGAAACAGCAAAGAGAAGTAGTAGTTAATTTAATTGCGCCATTTGCTGTTTGTAACCGACAGCTGGAGGAAATCCGTAAACGACGTCTACTAAGGTTGCAAAAAATTGTGGCAGCAAAACCCAAGCGAAATTGGATATTACATTTTATAATAAGCAATGACAGGCCAAAGCGTCTATGGATGTAACAAAAGTTTCACTAGAATTATGCCAACAAAACTATTTTCGTTTCCAGCGGCCATTTCATTTAGCTTTTTTTGACGTTTTTCCGTCTCTCCTACATTCGTAATAATAATTATCGATAAGATTACTTTATAATCCCGGGCGGATTTCGGGAGAGAAATTCTATAAGAGTAATCTCGCCTTTTAATTACTGATTGGGTGCTAAGCTCGAAAAGTAAATAATCTAGTTTTAGGTGAACCTATTATACCGATGAAATACTTGTTTGACTAGCAGATGTTTTTGCTGACGACATAGCTTTTGTGGTCGTGGCTAAATCACTCCATCAAGCCGAAGAAGCATGCACCCAAGCTGTTGGCATGGTAAAGGAATGGTTGTGCAACAGTGGTCTAACTCTTGCGGACCATAAAACCGAAGTAGTACTAATTAGTAGCAGGAAGATTGTGGAGTCGGCCAACATAATGGTGGGCGATCATGGCATAGGATCGAAGCCATTCATTAAGTACCTGGGAGTAATAATCGACCGTAAGCTTAATTTCAAAGAGCACTTGGCGTACGCCAGCAGCAGGGCAGCAGAAGCAGTAACTGCGCTAACACGAATAATGATGAACATCAGAGGCCCTAGGCAAAACTGTAGGAGACTACTCAACTATGTTGTCTCATCGATTATGCTGTATCCAGCTCCAGCATGGGCGGAAGCCACAAATTGCACTTCATATGTGAGGTGCATGAAATCAGTGTACCGATTAAGTGCCCTCAGAGTGTGCTGCGCGTTTCGCACGGTATCGGAAGACGCCATTATGGTTATAGCAGGACTACTCCCAATCAACCTAATGGCAACAGAGTATGCTGAAATATACCAAAAAAAAGCTACTTCAGAACGGGTGACAATACGCAAGATAGCAAGAGAGCGTAGCTTGCGTTCATGGCAGGAGAAATGGAGCTTGTCCCCCAACGGACGCTGGACGTACCGTTTGATGCCCACAATTTCCAAATGGGTAAACCGTGAACATGGACAGTTAGACTACTATCTGACCCAAATACTGACGGGACATGGGTGCTTTAAATCCTACTTATATAGGCTTAAGCACGAAGACGACCCGTACTGTTCTCATAGCGCACAAGACGCAGAACATGTTTTCTTTGTCTGTCCGCGATTTGTGTTCGATAGGGAGGAATTAAGCACTAGGGTGGGGAAGCCAATTTCGGCTGATAACCTAGTGGATATTAATATGGCAAAAATAGTAATCTCCAAACTGCGTCGCGCTGAACAACAGCGCAGATCTCCATAAAAAAAAAAAAAATAAAAAAATAAAAAACATCAGCATACGACAACTCAACTCACATATGAATAAGTCGATATGCGCACGAAACTGCGAAACCAGAGCTCAAATATAATGAATTTGCATCTTTAGGGCACTTATAAACGTCTAATTTTTTTTAAAGGATATTAAGTTTGAAATTACATTTGTAATTATACATGGTAAGGAAATATGGGTACCAAATAAAATAGAACAATACAGATATAAGGAAGAATTTCGAGTTTAAATAGGGGCTAAGGATCTTGTTGCGTATCAGCGGGCTTTACTATTTAATTTAATGTAAAAAATGGGAAAATTGATATACTCGTATGTGCAAAACTACAGTTCTAATACAGCAAATATGCTTTTTTAGTTTTTTTTCAGAACGTCACATTCTGCCAGGGTCGAGTGGGTTGGTGCGTGACTACTATTGGGCAGAGCCCGGGTTTGAAACCATTGGTATGAAACACCAGATAACAGAAAAGCTTTTTCTATTAGCCCGGTCGCCCTTTGGCAGGGGGTGCCGAAATATTTATTTTAAATATTAGAAGAAATGTTAAATTTTCAATCGAAATGGTCAATATTTGCTTTTATACACATCTTCAAACGATTGGGACATTCAGCTATTGCAGCACGCACGTTTTCAATAGATGCGAACGAAAAATCTTCAGCGGCTATGAGCCCAGAAATAGTTTTTTTTAGCCACTGCTGTGTGGGCTTTGCCTTATGGGCTGGAGCAGATTTTTCTGGAAGAACCAAGTTTTAGAAGTTTTAGCATAGATTTTGTCGTTTTGTTTATTAAAAAACTGCTTCGACAGTGAAAATTCGCCCATCTATGAAAAGAATATTTTCTTGGCACGCGGTCAACGTGCCACAGATGAAGCTGCTTACATCTGTCGAGGATAAAGACGACCAGTTGAACGATGGAAGACTTTCATGTGAAGATCATCTCTAATTAGTCTTACATGGATCTGGTCGAAACATTCATTTCCCACATTTACATGATTTTTTGATTTCTAAGGGGATTTCCGCGAATTTTTCCCGAACGGCTTTTATGGCTGCACTGGTTCGAACCATACGAGGACAAACACTTCTTTTTTTGTCAGTCACTTTGGATGTTTGGGAAAAACGATTGATCGTGCGGTAAACAAACTTTCTCGAAATGTTAGCGGAGCTGCAGTGCGTATAACAAAAATGTTGCGGAGGAGGAAGGGGCCCGAAAAGCCTGAAGGCAACAAAAGCTGGCGCAGCAGGCTGCTGAAAACGGCGAAGAGCTGTCGCAGCATGAACACCGGATAGTTATAGACGATTTGTGATGATTTGAGTAAAAGTACTCAATGACGTCCTTCCGACGCATTACTTAAGGGCAAGGTTCCGGGAGGAGTAACCGTTCGGACGAGACTACAACGTTCTCTCTTAGGGTTCAAGTCCCACACAAACAGCCAACTGGCCAAGTAGGCTTTTGATGCATTCCTCCTATTGAAAAAAAGACTGTCTAGGACTGTGATCTTTTATTGCTCCAAACACTAGTCCATAATCTACTCTTGAGGGCTTCTAAATATAGTTGGTGGTTTTTGCGTTAATCAAGCGCAGAAAGATTCTGACAGTCCTGCAAGATGTTGAGTTATGAGCTATGCTTTGCTCAGCTTAAAGATGGCTGAGAGAGGTGTAAATGCAACGGTTTTGAGCCGAAAATCGCCTGCTCATTTTCTTATTTTCCTTTGTACCCAGGCATCTAGTATACATGGATTCGTCTGTTGGCCAAAATTCATCTATCCGAGCTTTGCGTCACCATATCTAAGGCTCATTGAGCATTGCAGATGTTACTGTCTCAATGGCTTCCTGACTAAAAATGAAGGTATTCATATGAGAGTTAAAAGTATTTTGTTTAACTGCTTATCAGTAGTTCACGTAGAAAAGAGAAGGAACACAAAATAGCAGTAAAGCGCTCAAGCTCGGAACTATTGCATATCCAATAAATAAAAATGTATACAAATATTTGGATATGTTTCCACAAGTGGCTTGTATGTATATACTTTTCTCCAGTTTGTGATATGTGTCAGAAGCACAAGCACATTCTGAAGTTTGCAAGGCAAGTCTATTAAAGGTGGTGTTGGTAAATCCGCTGATTTGTTTTTTTTTTCTCTTTCGCCATATCAATGTTTCTGTCAGCTCAGTATGAAACAAGATGTATGCATTATTTGTTTTTGATTTTTCAATCACTACACTCACTACTCCCGGTACATACATTCGGTCAAAAAAGTACTGGGAATTGTTAAATAAAACGCAAAATAATTATTTGATCATCAAAATTTATTTTGTCGCCTTCAAAATAGGCTCCATTCGAAGCAATACATATATGCCAACGATTAGTCCAGTAATCAAAGCACCTTTTAAACGCGTTTGAAGGGATCTTCTTCAACTCCTTCAGCGAATTCTCCTTAATGGCCTCTATCGACTCAAAGCGGCGTCCGCGGAGTAGCAGGTTAAGTCTTGGGAAAAGAAAAAAGTCACAGTGGGCTAAATCCGGTGAATAAGGTGGTTGTTCGATGATATTTCTCTAGTTTTTGGTCAAAAAAGTGTTCACAATATGAGCCGTGTGAGACGGTGTGTTTTCATGGCGCAAGATTCATGAGTTGTCTTTCCACATTCTCTCTCAAACTTCGCATAACTTCCAAATAATACTTCCAAATAATATTCTCTATTTTCCGGTAGAACCATTTGGAATGAATTCCGAGTGCACAACACCATGATAATCAAAGAAAACGAGTAGCATGACTTACACTTTTGGCCGACTTTGACGAGGTTTTTTGAGTTTCGGCTCATGTGGATAGCGCCATTTAGCCGCCTGTTTACTGGTTGACTGGTTTGCATGCCAAACTCATATACCCTGTTATGATGCGCTGGATAAACGTTGAGTTCGAATTCACTTGCTCAAGTATGTCTTCAGCCACCTTCTTGCGATGAATTTTTTGAAAGAAATTCAATTCCCTTGGAATGAGTCGAGCAGCTACGCGTCTCATGCTCCATTGGTGGTGTAAAATGTTGCGAACTGATTCTTGAGATAAGCTAAGGTCACGAGCTACCTCCCTCAAACTTAAATGATGGTTTTCCAGCACCATTTCCCTGACTTTGTCGACGTTTTCATCCGTTGAAGGCGTTGATGGGCGACTAGATCGGGGCAAATCTTTTACGACTTCTTGGCCCTCTGCGAAAGCCTTATGCTACTCGTACACCCGTGATTTTGATAGAGCACACTCGCCATAGGCTTTCTGCAACATTTTCAACGATTCGGCACACGAAATCCCATTTACAACACAAAATTTAAGACACATTCTTTGTTCGATATTTTTATCTACAGTTAAAAGCGTAGACCACACTTGCGTTTGACTGATATAATTAAATGCCAAAAACAAGCTAATTGACAGATCACTTTGCGACACTATAGAGAACAGTTGTACCAACATTCCAGCAAAAAAAAAAAAAATATACAATTTGTGTAACGCGCGTTTTTAAATGAACAATTCCCAATATTTTTTTGACAGAATGTATTTGTGGAGTGTCTTTAAGCATGCCGAATCAGAATCATAAAGGGTGTTTTTTTTAGAGGTTAGGTTTTCAAGATGAAATAAAACGTATATAATTTAATGTTATGGCCAAGAATTTAGCTTTATTATAAAGATAAGGGTTTGCATTATGTTTTAAAAATGATTTCGGGCAAGTGGCCGCCGCGGCTGGCTCGAATAAATTCCAGCCGAGAGGCCCAATTTTCGACCACTTTTTGCAGCAATTGGGGCCGTATGTCAGCAATAACGCGCCGAATATTCTCTTCCAAGACGTCAATCGTCTCGAGCTTATCTGCGTAGACAAGCGACTTCACATAGCCCCACAAGAAATAGTCCAGCGGTGTTATATCGCACGATCTTGGAGGCCACGCCACAGGTCCACGGCGCGAGATAATGCGCTCACCAAAAGTTTCCTTCAATAAATCGATTGTTGCGTTGGCTGTATGGCATCTAGCGCCGTCTTGTTGGAACCAAAGGTCGTCCACATCAACATCGTCCAATTCAGGCACGAAAAAGTCATTAATCATGGCTCTGGCCGGCTTCATTTTTAAAGAAATATGGACCAATGATTCCCTCTGCCCATAGAGCACACCAAACAGTGACTTTTTGAGGATGTAACGGTGTCTCAGCAATGGCTTGTGGATTATGTTCACTCCAAATGCGACAATTTTGCTTATTGACATACCCATTCAACCAAAAGTGAGCTTCATCGCTGAACAAAATTTTCTTCGATGCGTCGCGCGAACCGAACCATTATTTTCATAATAAATTTGCACGATTTGCAAACGTTGTTCAGGTGTTAGTCTATTCATTATGAAATGGCAAACCAAACTGAGCATAAAACAAGTGACAGCTGTCAAAAAGACCATCTACGAAAAAAGTAGTGCCAACTTGAAAACCTAACCTCTAAAAAAACACCCTTTATTATATGTTAGTTTAAGTATAAAAAAGGCTGTCACATAAAAATAGGCGTATTCTTTTCGCAATACGCATTGTGCAATTTGTTAGCTTTGTGGGAAATGTAGACAGCGTACGTTGTTTTTTGAAAATGAGTTCCGCGCCTGAAAAACGATTCGAAGCTGTATTCCTATGTACACATCCTATAGGTATAAAAATGTTACGTGCATCTGCAGCAAAATATTTAAAGCAGTCGAAAACGTTCATAATTAATTGGATGCAATGGCACAGCGAAGTTAAAAACGTTGACGTTTCGTCGGACGAGGTCCAAAATATGTACCCCACCGAACTTTTAATTGGGTGAAGCTAAAGCAGTTCAATGAAAAGTTGTGTTTATGTATGCAAAGACAAGATTCGAAGAGGTATGCGTGCAGAAGACGTCAAATACCAGAGCACATTGAACACAGACTTACATGGGCTAAGGCAAATTCGGACCAGAATTGGACAAACGTAATATTCAAGGATAAATCTTCCTTTTGGGCATATAGTTGCCTACATCGGCCCTGGTGCTTTGCTGATAATCGAGAACTCCAACATATTGTTAAACATCCTGTTAAGGTTCATATTTGGGACTGCTTCTTCGAAAAATGATTTAGCCGTTTATTTGTGTTTACCGCCAATTTGAATGCAGTTTTGAAGCAAAAATCTAAAAAACAGTTAAAAGCAAATTTTTTTTTTTGGCGGGGCAGACTAGCAGTGCAGCACTCAGACACAATTTAGTCCATTGTATTGCACTCGGGTTCTTTTTTAAATTTTCTTTAAATCTACTCGATCTCCGAAGAAATCTGAGTGGATCTTGAGGTGTCAAGGAGCCGAGGTGGCCGCTTCTTAACACATCAGTGCCAAAGACCTCAAGCCTGATTAGAGCGAAGGCCGGGCAGATGCAGAGAAAGTGGTCCGCCGTCTCACCCTCATCTGCCCATGCTGGGCAGAGTGCATTGTCTGAGATGCCTACCTTTTCCATGTGCTTCGCCCATAGAAAGTAGCCCGTCATCAGTCCAACCAGGTGCCTACAGTCCGTTCTGCTTAATGAAAGGAGGAACTGCAACAGTCGGTCGGACATGGACAGGTAACATCAGTTTTTTCCATATGCTGCCTCTCTCAGCCTGCCAAGCTCGCTTGTGGGTTAGAGTAACCCGTTTGCTAGCCGTGGCTTTGATGGCTGCAGAACTGAGTGGCAGAGCAAGCTCCGGGCTAAGGAAGTTGCAAAGCAAATTACTGTCAGCTCCGAAGATGTTTGCAAGAACTAGCAACTAACCTTGGATTTTACAGGAAGGCAACGATTTCAAGCATGGAAGCCGAAGGTGTGTAGAGCGGAAGTAGAAAAATGGGATTGAAATGTTGGATTGGCCTTCACAGCCACAGGCCTGCTACCCAACCCTATTGAAAGTGTTTGGGAAGGAGTTAAGCAAAAACTCAAAGGAAAACAAATATGAATGCTCAAACAGTTATCAAAGCAAACTCGGCTGATTTGGAGCAGTTTACTTCCACAAGGCGCGCAGAAATAAACACAAAGTATGACTCAAAAATGTGAGGCCGTTATGCTTAATATTTTATTGAATGAAGTGGGTTAGGGTTCGTGAAATAGTTTTTAAGTTGTGGCAGTTACGCTTCTATTGGACAGCCTGTATTTATATAAAAATGCATATTTACTTTAAAATGCGTCTTCAAAGTTACGTAAGTGGCCTGCGTGTGCCCTAGCTGAAGCTGCATGAATAGCAAAATATTAGCAAATTTAGATTCCGTGGGGTGGATAGACTTTACTCTGGCGAATTAAAGCCTGCAGCAACGCATATTTCTGTTCTTATCATGATTTTTATATATCTAATATGTTTTTTTGTCTTTGATAATATTCGAATGAATGGATTTTGAATAAGAAATGTTTTGCTTTTGTTTTTGTCTTAGTTTTTCTCGCTCAAATTCTGCGAATATAAATCAAATATCTGAGCAAGTTAAGTAAACATAAACAATTACAACGTTGCAAAAATACCGGTATTTACTTTTACGTACTAACGTCTCGACACCTACACATACAGTTCCAATATTATCAATTCAATCGAACTCGCTCCACTCACACACTCAATTGCCTCCGCACTTATTCCGGCCATTTCGCTTTTATATTGAGTGAGAAAGGGCAAGAAAATTCGCTTTTAATCATGGCGCATGAAAGGAAATTGATTGCGTTCCCCAGATAGTTTCCCATTTTCAACTTCATACTTAATTTCACACTTGAATACTTTCACGTAATGTTGAAAGGGCAAAAGGAAAGAGAAAATAATATAATTCATATGGCATAGTTAATTATGTATGTGTCAAAAACAAAAAAAAAAAAAAAAATAATAATAAATAGCAATTATTCTGTATTATAAGGCAATACAAATAAAAGCTTTCTACTATTAATTCTTATTTCTTTCAGATGCTACAGGCTAATATTGACTACAATTTTATATACACTTCAGAATTAGGGTGCATGTGTACATATAAAAAAGTACAGTGCACTGGCGAAAAGGTGAACTAATTAAAACCAAGAGTATTCACGTTTTCGGTATATTTACAGGGTGTGGCACTTGAAGTGTAACCAACTTCAGACCGCTCGCGCAGCTAATGCACGGACATCAGCTGTCTGTTAGATGACTAAATGACAGTCCACTGTATTGTTAACAAGCGCGCGGAAGCATTTTGCCGAGAGAAAAGGCGAATAAAGGAAATGAGTAATGGATTTAAAATGTAATAGTGTGATTGCTTTATATAATATTTGGTTAGAAAATCACAAGCCGCGATTGTTTGTGAGGTCGAGCACCTTAAAGTAAATACATTTTTTGTTTATCGCACCATTACCCGTTACGAGGTGGTCATCAAAAGACTGCAATGTCACGTGAAATGGTTCAAAAAGTGAAGAAGCGACTTGAGCGAAATCCCCGACAAAGTGCCAATCAAATGGTGAAAGAACTGACATTTTCCGAAGATTGTGCTTTCTGAGGAGAAACTTTTTCAAATTGAGTAATTCGTAAACTCCCAAAACGATAGTTTTTTTCTCACCGATCGTTCATACGAAAATTTGAGTCATCGATTGGCCACCAGGAGGCAGTACCCGCCACAGGTAATGGTATGGGCCGCAGATGGGCGCTCTCCAATTGTTTTCATCGAGCCGGGCGCCAAGGTAAATGCAAAATGTTATCGGCAAAGTATTCTGGAAGTTGCTTTGAAGCTGTGGCCAGAATTTACTGTTTCAACAGTAAACGACACCGTCCCAGAAAGCTTGAGTGAACCAAGAATGGCTAAAAAACAACGTTCCGAACTTCATAACGTCCACACAATGGCCTCAAATTCATCAGACGCGACCTAAAAGATTCGCCAGTCTCGAGGCGCTGAAGGAAGCCATTGCCCGCGAGAGGGCCAAAGTACCTGCAAGTCACATTTGGGCAGCTTGCGATTCGTTTCTGGACCGTCTCAAGGTCATAGCCAAGGCAAAAGGTGGTCGTATCGAGCAAAAGTAAATTGATTCTTAATTTTGTATTATTCTCACACATTTTTTACTTTGAATTGAATAAAAGTAATTTTCCAAACTAAATTTATGGCATTTTTATTGGGTTACACTTTGAGTGCTGGACCCTGTAATGGAAAACAGTGTTAAATGTTTTTATAATTTTTTATTCGCTGGTTTTACAACAAAAACGGATTTTTGGGCGCAAACAAATTAAGGACGATTTATTTGAAAAACAAAAAATATTATCATGAACATAAATGGCTAAAACTAAAGTATATATTTCATGCGACATTTGTATTGTATTATAATAATAATAGCGCGTATTCGAATTACTTATTAAAAAGTCAGTAATTTTTTTTGGTTGTGTTTTCTTCTCTACGTACTGGAAAACAACTTTCTCCTTTAAGCACAGAGGTTTGCCATTCTGCTACCGATTAATTTATTTTAAAAGGAACCCACTCGACTTAATTCATTTCAGGTTAGGAAACAGGATAACACCTGCAGTATCTAAGACGCTTGATTACAGTTCACATGTTGTTGTCGTCGTGTGACCTCTAGATTACTTAACCTCACTACTTAACTAAAATTGATTTGAGTTGCGCTGTATCGCTCTTCCGATTTTACCAAAATTTAAAATAAACACGATTTTTAAAGAATTTTTTTGTATAGAAGGAAAGGGGAAACAATCACTCTGATTTGGGAAGTTATTACTTATATACTAAAATACAAAACTACAAAGTTTGATCGAAAATTTTACAAAATGGCGGCATTGGAGACATTTTTGTAATGTGGTTTCTCTTGAAGGAGCTCCGCGGCACGCAGCACAGAGGGTGCAAATTTTAATCTGGAACAAAGAAACATTTTTTTTCTTAATCTAGATAAGAATAGCTAGAGAAACATGTAGGGGATTTAAAAATATTTATTTTTGTGGAATTGGCAAGCATTTGAAGGAAAAAACTCTATTTTGGACTAAAATAACGGCACTTAAATAATTCTAACAATCGTTTAAATTAATCTATCGAAAATCCCCGACGCTCTTCTCTTAAGAAGGTTATTATACAGACGTAGTGAAAAACCTGATTAAAAATATTTAAAATTGTTTGAGTTATGCTGCGTGCCAATTTCAGAAAACGTGTTTTGAGAAAAACGCGTTTAAAGTTTGGAAATTTGGAGAAGTCGTTAGGTAGCAGTCACTAACGCTTGGTTAAAAGCTTAAAATATTTATGAAATAGACTTCGGTAACGTATACAACTTTTTGTTCTGTATTTTAAAAGGTTCAAAGAATTTTTTAAGCTTATAAAAAAAAAATCAATTTTTTGAAATTTCTACAGTGGTGTTACCCCTTAAAGAATGATAGAAACAAGATTGCGCTCATCAGAGAGTGCGTGACGCGCCATTGGTGGAAAATGCGAACAAGAATGCATAAAGAAGAAACTACACAAACAGCACACGAATAAATTGCACAAGTCCGGCGTCACATACACAGCGTTTCTGCCAAAGTTGCTGAGAGCAAAGAAGCGGTACCACAATCGGCACCATCTTATTGTTTTCTCCATTGTGGATGGCATTCAACCCCTTATTTTATCTTCATTCAACTATTTGTTTGTACAAAGGCAAAAAATAACTGTTTGATGATTAGACGACTATGACTCTCAAATACATTCCTTTATTTCAAGAGTTGGAGAGGTTTTTCTTTTACACGAATCGCTGAAATTTTTTTTTGAAAGCAGGACCTTAACTTCATAAATTCCTGAGTTGTTATTCCCCATCACTTGTTTCAACCTAAATCCGTAAGTGGAGCCCAAATAGTGTCTGAAATTTCTATATATATTTCAACATTGCCCTTGGCTCCATTGCTTCGGTATTTTTGTCTGTTTTTATTGTGAATGCTTTACTGTAAACATCAGTGATGATTTTAAATCACTATTGTGCTGTTATTCTGCCTTCAACTCACGCGCAAGGTCAAAAGTGTTCGCAGTACGACAACTGCTATAAATATTATACGTATTACATTACATACATACATATATATTGACAATTATATAAATGTATTGTAGTTATGCGCTAAGCTTGGACAGTCATTTTGAAGTTGCTACTTAACCTTCAAGCAGCGAGGTACCAATAACATCAATTCAAACGATTTCTCAAAACTTGAACTCTACTTGCTGCACTACACACACACATACCACTAGACTATGTATGCTGGATAGCGCAGGAAAACTGTTTGAGAAACTGATAAAGCATAGGCTTAGCGAAGCCGTAGAGAACAGCGGTGGCCTCTCCGACAGGCAGCATGGTTTTAGAAGTGGCAGATCTACCATAGGAGCCATCCAAGATGTAATAGCTAGCGTAGAACATGCCCAGGCAGGTAATCGATACTCCAAACGTTTAGTATTACTAGCCACACTGGATATTAGAAAAGTTTTCAACAGTTTAAGTTGGGACGACGTAATTGAAGCCTTACAGGTAAAATTCAAGACCCCGAATAATCTATTCAAGATTATTCGCAGCTATCTAAGCAATCGCATGCTCTTATACGAAACGCGAGAAGGGTGTAAAAGCAAACAAATAACAGCAGGTGCGGCCCAAGGATCAATACTCGGACATGAACTTTGGAATATAAGCTACGATGAAATCCTTCGAATAGAGATGCCTGAGGATGTGCATTTGGTGGGATACGCAGATGACATTATATATATTATATATATATATAATTGGCGCGTACACCCTTTTTGGGTGTTTGGCCGAGCTCCTCCTCCTATCTGTGGTGTGCGTCTTGATGTTGTTCCACAGATGGAGGGACCTACAGTTTCAAGCCGACTCCGAACGGCAGATATTTTTATGAGGAGCTTTTTCATGGCAGAAATACACTCGGAGGTTTGCCATTGCCTGTCGAGGGGCGACCGCTATTAGAAAAATGTTTTTATTAATTTTGCTTTCACCGACATTCGAACCAACGTTCTCTCTGTGAATTCCGAATGGTAATCACGCACCAACCCATTCGGCTACGGCGGCCGCAGATGACATTGCAGCTGTAATAATCGCCCGAAACACTGACAAAGCCAAACGGAAGTTAAATCAGGTGATGATCCGAGTTCAGACATGGCTAGAAGATCATGGATTAAAGCTGGTCACAGAGAAAACAGAACTAATCCTTCTACCGAACAGACGTATCCCATTAGAAGTAGACATACAAGTACTCGATGCCACTTTATCGAAAAAAAAGAGTGGTCAAGTACCTAGGAGTGCAATTAGACACAAGGCTAACCTACTAGACGCATATAAACCATGCTGCCACAAGAGCTGCCAAAGTAAGCGGCATGTTAAGTAAGCTCATGGCAAACCTTGGTGGTCCAACGCAGAACAAGCGAAAACTTTTAATGGACACGACGAACTCGATTCTCTTATATGGATGCGAAATATGGGCAGATTCGCTAAGGGTGCAATGCCGGCGGAAAACTTTGCCATCTGTGTAACGCACCTGCGCTCTCAGAGTGGCTTCATCATATAGAACAGTATCTGAAGCAGCGGTGTTAGTTATCAGCGGAACCATCCCTATAGATATTCTAGCAGAAGAGTGCAAACGGAGATGGGAGGCAAAAAACACAGGAGTCCCAGTACTACGTTTCTCCGATATTAGAGTTCAAACGCTCACACTTTGGCAGGCAAGATGGAACTCTGAACGATATGGTAGATGAACAGCGAGACTAATACCCGATCTAAAAAAGTGGGTAGAAAGAAAGCACGGTGAGGTGAACTATTACCTCACACAGTTTTTGTCCGGACATGGGTCCTTTCGCAAGTATTTGTGGCGAATGGGTAAAGTGAGCCAACTAAACTGCTTATATGGAGATACTGAGTATGATGATGCGGAGCACACCTTATTTAAATGCGAGAGGTGGAACGTAGAGAGAACAGGTTGTAACGAGCTATTGGTGTATTTACACCTGAAGAAATTATCGACAAAATGATGATAGACGAAGAAAAATGGAATGCTACCTCGAAGCAATGCGGAAGCAGTCCCGGGGTGGAGGGAAAACTCTAAGAGAAGAGGAGGGATATTTTTAGTGGAATCACCACACACGTAGTAGCGACGGTTACTATATGGTGCGAAGGCATTTTTAACCCAACTTCACCGCCAAAAAAAAAAAAAAAACCACTAGACACCCATCCAGCAGACAACATATATCAGCTAAAACGATGTAGGTGCCGGACATACATCTACAAATAAAAAACACACATACAAATAAGTATTAACGCACTTCTCAGTATATTCAATATGCACTCAGTTTGTACACACATGCGTACACATACATATTGACTGACAGACATTTTCAAAGCGAAAAATTGGCGTTAATCGAAAGCTTATGGCGCGAACAAATGTGAATAGATAATTTGCAAGTCAATGAACTTGAATCGTGGTGAAGAAATAAGTGAAACTCAGTGAGTTTTCCAGCTCGTTTATTAACCATCCGTTTACAGAAAAGGGAAAACGTAAAAAAAGTGTACTGAGTTTTTACGCCATGCAGTTGTTGACGTTTTTTGTTAAGATGTAAAAAGAATTGTTTTCATAATTTTACTACTTCCAAGGCGCCTTCATTAAAGGTTGTGGCACTAGGTCAACAACAATATTTTCGTACATTTGATTGTCAAAGCAGAGTATTGGCAAAGTAGAAAACAAAGAACGAATTCGCCGTGTTTCACTCTGGGCTGACAGTCACATGGACACGGCGAAAAAAAAAAAACAAGTCAGCTGATTTACCGATACCACCTTTCATAGATTCGCCTTGGCTACGTCTGTAAAGGAAATTGCAGAAAGTTTGAGAATACCTTTGAAGTTTGCTCGGCTTCACTATTAAAATTGTTTTTGGTTTTCGTTGGATCAGAACTGCTTATGGACTACTTATTTTTATTTACATTTGCACTGGAAACACACAACTTCTCGTCCTTTCCAGGTATCGTCTGGTGTTTTTTAAGGCAGTGTTCTCGGCCCTCTTCTCTTTAGAATTTTAATTAATGAAATTTATGTTTGCTCTTCTCGAAATTTCTTCTCTACGCTGATGATCTTGAAATTTCGTCCACCTTATCGAATGTTAAATATTCAGTTTTATTGCAATCTGACATATCATAAGCAGAGTTTATTCTTGGTGCGTGAAAAATCATTTGTATTTGAATACGGACTGCGTTCAAGTAGTTTTTTTCGAGAAAAGTAAATACCATATAACAGGTGCCGCAAAAGGTAGAGCCCCAAGTTGCTTTTCGATGTGATGAGTGGAATGTCGCCAGCATAGTAAAGTACATCAATTTAGCAGGACCTTAAACACGACAGTCGGTTCCGGAATGACCCGGATTTATATCCGGCCAAGGACTGTCACTCCAGCAACATTCCCCGTATGTAAGTATGAGGAATGTTTATGTTACTACAACAACAACAACAACATCAATCTACTTTCAGCTTAAGGGGTAACACCACTGTAGAAATTTCAAAAAATTGATTTTTTTTTATAAGCTTAAAAAATTCTTTGAACCTTTTAAAATACAGAACAAAAAGTTTTATACGTTACCGAAGTCTATTTCATAAATATTTTAAGCTTTTAACCAAGCGTTAGTGACTGCTACCTAACGACTTCTCCAAATTTCCAAACTTTAAACGCGTTTTTCTCAAAACACGTTTTCTGAAATTGGCACGCAGCATAACTCGAACAATTTTAAATATTTTTAATCAGGTTTTTCACTACGTCTGTATAATAACCTTCTTAAGAGAAGAGCGTCGGGGATTTTCGATAGATTAATTTAAACGATTGTTATAATTATTTACCATAAGTGCCGTTTTTTTAGTCCAAAATAGAGTTTTTTCCTTCAAATGCTTGCTAATTCCACAAAAATAAATATTTTTTAAATCCCCTACGTGTTTCTCTAGCTATTCTTATCTAGATTAAGAAAAAAAATGTTTCTTTGTTCCAGATTAAAATTTGCACCCTCTGTGCTGCGTGCCGCGGAGCTCCTTCAAGAGAAACCACATTACAAAAATGTCTCCAATGCCGCCATTTTGTAAAATTTTTCGATCAAACTTTGTAATTTTGTATTTTAGTATATAAGTAATAACTTCCCAAATCAGAGTGATTGTTTCCCCTTTCCTTCTATACAAAAAAATTCTTTAAAAATCGTGTTTATTTTACGCGTGTACAGTGGTGTTACCCCTTAAGCTTAAGCTTGACCTTGAACTTTTGAATATTTTCTTCATATTTGACATTACTGCAAAGCTTTGTACTTCAAATTTATTAATCACTTTTTAAGAAACCGCAAACTTCGAACTTGTTTTACCTCAAAAATAGCAATTTCCGCCTTTCCTTAACTTTCCGCCCTTCGAAATTTCCATTATTGCGTTGTTATATAAAAAGCCCCGGGTGCTTTTACATATAGTATTTAAGCCTTTGTGCGTGAACATTTCGCTGCGAGTCATAATTAGTTGCTGAAGATTAGTGGTTAAGCATTCGAGCATCTGCTGCTGACATTGCCTTAGTAAACGCCTTACTGCAGCAAGAGGTAAATTTTAAAAATTTCTTGAATTTTTTTTCTTATATTCTTCTTGTGTTACTCTGCGGGCAACAGGGCGTATGCGTAATATTTTGATATTGATACGAGTATAGAAAGTTGATGGGGTTTCATAAATGCTGCGGCATACATATCTATAGTTTTGTTATATTAAAAGGATATCAAAGTAACAAAAAGTCGTTACAACGAAATACGCGATTTTTTTTTTAATTTCGCTTATAATAAGTATAGTTTTTTTGGTTGTTAGTTTTTATTTCCAGATTAAGCAATAAAGAAAAATATGCACCATTTTGATTATTTATTAGCGAACACGTCGTTAAATGTTTTTAATTGGTGCACAAATAATCTGTTATTTTAGTTAAGCGGTTAGGGGTAGTCAGAGGCCCGAAAAAATTATGATTTTCAATAATTTTGTTTTGCTAGTCAGTTGCTTTAGTTTACAAAAATAAAAACTTAGCATTACTACATCATGTCTCGATTTGACTTTGGCAAAATTAATAATTGTAAAAGTTATCGCCGTTTGTGTGGAGCCCGTTTCCACAGAAGTCCCTTGCGGTGATCATCACAAGTCCTGGAGATTCATCCAATCACCAATCGGACAAGAGAAATTAGTTTTATTAATAGATAATCTTTTGCCTGATCGAAGCTTTTTTTTCAAAATTAACAATATGGCGGCTTCAGGAAATATTTTTCAGATTTTCGAGAAGAAAACCGACAATTAATTAAAAATAATTCGAAATTTTGAAAAAAATCTTCGTTCAAACACGAGTTTTTATGTTTTTCAAAAGCAGTATAAATTTTATAGAAATCTACCAAGCGGTTTTTAAGTAACAGTGATCACTAGTTCAAAAAACATAGTTTTGAGAAAAACGTATTTAAAGCTTTGCGAACGCCCGAGCGCCCTTTGTTAATTGCTAAATAACTCGAAAAGTATATGTCGGACTCACTTCAAATTTTCACACAATGTTTTTAAGATATTATTCCAATTTTTTGAAAACTTAACTTACGCTCATTTTTAATAAAATAATCGATTATTTTAGAGACATCAAATCAACAAATTTATAATGCGGCATGGAATGCTTCGCCTCGAAAAATGCTTTTCGATTGCAGTTTTTTGGTGTAGAAAAATTAACTTTCGCTTCACTGCATAACTTATTTTGATAACAATTAAATCAATACTGAAAATATGCACTCACCGTACTGCACTTTGTTATATAGAGGCTTTTCCTAACGGCCCTCTAATTGTCAACATATTCAGAGTTCGTCATGTAAAGGCTTTGGACGTTTCGTTAAATAGTGTCTTTGCCAACGGAACTTTAATTGTCAATATATTCCGTAGACAGAGGTTTTTTGTTTGGAAAACTTCACAGCAATGAGGTATTCTTCCTAAACAAAAATTTTGTTATATTGGGTTTATCACTTTATCAAGGTTCGTTTTATCGAGACTTCGCTATATTTGAACTAACAGCTGAATTCAATTTGAATATTCTTTAATTAGTATAGTACATTTTCATTAACGTTGTTTGTTTTGGACAAAATATATCAATGAAAAATTATTAAATAATTTTTTAATTTTTTGCAATCAATCAATAAAATTTTAAATAAATAAAATCAAAACCAATGAATCTCACTTATTGTGGTTAGAATTGGGCATTATTCCAATAAATAATTATTTAGAAAATATTCTTCTTCTTGAATGGTTCGATAACCGCTTAAGCGATTTTGACAGAGTTTACACAGCGCGGCTGTCGTTTCTTTCTCTTTCCGTCAAGTCCTTCTCCATCTGATCTTACCACCGCATCGAATACTTTCATAGCCGGAACGTGTGTATCCATTCGAACGACATGACCTAGCCAGTGGAGTCGCTTGTTCTCTATTCGCTGTACTATGTTGCATTGTTTGGGATACTTACCGTTGCCAAAGTACAAAGATCCAAAAATCTTTCACATAATCTTTCTTTCAAACGATTTACTTTTATTTCCATTATGAATGGCTCTCAATTAGCTGTTTTCCGTGTGCTAAAGGTGATACTATCAACATGCGGCAGGTATATTAGAAATGAGTAGTCCGCTTAACTAATTATGGATTTAGAGAAAGCGGCTTTGGACTTTTATAATTCTCGATCAAACCAATTTCATCGAGACAATTTGAAAGCAATTATGTAAATGCCCTAGGTTGTAAGTATCTGCTACTTGAAGAAAAAAAAAACAATGCATTCTCGTTTTACTTGTATTTGTCAATCGTTTTTCGAATAAATTTTGCCTAACTCTGCTGGCTTACGATTTTGTGCCAAGTGTGTATGTAGTGAGGAAGTTTTCTTGTCAACTGCCAACACTGTAGTGACTTGAAAACAAATACAAACAATTTTTTCATCGTAAATCCATGTACTTTCTGGTATTATTTCCCATTCGCCTTTCACATTCTGTAGTCGGCTTAATACAACTGGTCCAAAGCTAAGCTATGGCTTTTGTGTGGGTTTAAGTGGAAAAATACTCACAGCTTTTATTAAGTGGATAAGCAACATACGGTTTACAAGATTTATTTATGAGCTTTATTTGTTGTCACCACAAAACATAATTTCACTGAAAACTGGAGTGGTTTAAATTGAAATGGAAGATCTGCCGGTATTATCGGGATGCGGTTTTTTTTTTAATTTGAAAGTGTTTTCTCTATATTTTTGTTGAAAAAATGTATAAGCAAAATTAAAGTGTGACATTTATGACGTAAAACGCATACTTTTTTTTAAAATGCAGTAAATTGTAAAATTTTGCCAAATACAAAAATTCGGCACGACAAACTATAACTACGACTTTATTTTACAAGAATTTATTACTTCTTATAGATGCATCAACATTTCAAGGAGAAATGATGCAGGCCGTGGAGCAACTTTTTTTTCATTGTACTTTGGGTTACGTGATTTTTTATATACTAATTTTTGTAAAGAAAAATTAAAATAATTTTTTTATAAAGTCCATGTACTAATAAACAATGTATACATTTTTTTATATTTATTTCTAATGCTATCCCAGTCTTGTCTTTTGTCCGGAAGTAAAAATTATTAAATATTTTTTAAGCGACCAGAAGTCAGACATTTTCATAGATGCGTTCACTTCATCAGCTTGCTGTTACGTTCAATTCCCTTACGTACTTACCTACCTTTTGTAACTCAGCAGAGCTGCACTTAAATACATCTTTTACCTAAACTTTCCCAATGAGAGAAGATTGGGACGATGACGTAATGGTCAATGAAAACGTAGACGGAGACTTTCACTCTGAGGAAATGACTGACAGGATTTCCTTCCGGCTACCGGATCATTGTGGCCAATTTCAAGCTGAAATTCTGGTTATCAGGAAAGCCTGTTGGTCTTAAAGAAAAATGTCCTCACCGGCCCTGAAATCACTGCAATCACCTAATATTAATTCGAAGACAGTAAAAAAATGTCAACATAGTTCTTTACAAAAAATCTGCCCAGGGTACCGGGTCACAGAGACGTAGAAGGGAATTCAGATGAACTAGCGAGATTGGGTACCTCCATACCGATCTAATCAGATAGAGCGAACATACCTATACCTCTAGCAACTTGTAAGTTACTAATAGATAAACACACCATAAAATCGACCATTAAGTAGGATGACGTGACCAGAATGGAGCATGGGCCGCACAAACCGAAACTTAACACTGAAACTTAACAGAAAGGACGTGAAAAGTCTTGTTTGTGGTTCTAACAGGAAATTGTCTTATAGGCAGTCATACCAGCAGACTGGATGCCCCACAAAACGACTACTGCAGAAGCTGTAACAGCATTGAAGAAGAAGAGACTATAGTTACTATAAATTTTACCAGAAGAGTATGCCATGCGTTCTTAATCAATACTCATAAATATGTGAAACCAAAATCAAAACGGAACGAGAAGAATTACATACAAAAAATATTGTTGGAAAGATAGAACATTGAAATCCGAGAGCTGCAACATCGTTTGCTCGGTTTGTTCCCATTAAAGGTATTTAATTCTACTTTACGGCTTTTTAATGTGGTGAAATGTGTTTATTTGTAGCAAAACAATGATAAATCAGCAAATAAAATTGTTTTGAAGAATTCTATCAGAGTCACTTAGAGCCGAATAACGGCCTGCTAAATAGCACAACTCTAAAAAATGGTTTCCCAAGTTTGTATCTAATTTCAGTATTCAGGCACGAATCGTTGTTTGCAACCCAATGACAGTTGGCAGTTTTTAAAATACATGCAAACAAATACAAGATTAGTTTTTAAATTTTAAGAGATCTACTTACACCATTTTAATAAAGGAATCAGTAGAAGTTGATATTTACGAAAAAAATTGAGACTTTAACGGAAATGGTGAAAAGAGTAAAAAATACCTTTTCAGTGATGCCCGTTGCGGCCGCCGTAACAAATGTGTTGTTGCGTGACTACCATTCGGAGTTCACAGAGAGAACTTTGGTTCGAATCTCGGTGAAACCAAAATTAATAAAAACATTTTTCTAATAGCGGTCGCCCCTCGACAGGCAATGGCAAACCTCAGTGTGTATTTCTGCCATGAAAACGTTCCTCATAAAAATATATGCCGTCCGTAGTCGGCTTGAAACTTTCTTTTTTTTCATACCGTTAATAGTGCTTTTCTACATTTTTATGCAGATCTGTTAAGTTCAAAACTTGACACTTTTTGGAAAAAATAATATATTTTTAGAATTGATTTCTATTTTTGGAGGTCACTTTTAATATTCTTCCGAAATGTTTTGATGGAAGTCTAAAACTATAACAAATTTTACAATTCCAAGGGAAAAATAGTATCGAAGTTTTTTTTTTTTGGTTTTTGCATGGAGATTGATGCACCCTAATGTTGCTCATACGACGTGTAGCACGCAAAGCATTTAAAATAAAAAGCAACAATATAACTAAAATTAATTACAGGACACTTGTAACTAAATTCAAATTTTATTCGTACACGCAACATTTAACTTTGTCCAAAAGCCTTTTTAACTGTCCAAAAGCCTTTGGGAAGAATTAATTGCTTAAATAAAGTTCGTACTCTTACAATAAGTCAACAGTGTGACACTAATTATCACTTTCTGACGAGTGTGAAGATCTGGTGAACTAGCGTTAACAAGCAAACAACATTTATGAATACACATAAAACTTTTGCGAAAATTTTGCAAATAAATATTTAACTAAAATTTATGAGCTTCAGTTGCTACGGAGACTGCAATAGTAGCAAACGAATGTACATGTTTGTGGCTGTGCACCCCGCCCCCCTGCTGAGGACTTGTACGTATGCAAAACTGTCAGCCACAAAAATGAAATGCTAACAAATTGTACCATAAAATCAGTAGCAAAGTGAAAAAGATAACACATAGAGAATGTGACCGCCTGTGAAGTGACAGCTGCACTCTCAAACAAGCATAGGCATACATACATATGTACATATGTTGACTGTTAGAACTTTTGTTTATTGGGAAGTTGCACTATTTCATTTAATATGTTTGGTGCAAAATCACACGGCGATTGCATGCTCTAGACGCATTCAGAAGTCCACTCCTCAAAATGCAAATACAGATACGCATTGTATGTATATTCATACACTACAAAAGTGGAAACTCCCTGCAGGGAAAAGTCAAACTAGTACGGAAACATTGTAGTTCAGATACTGGTGTTTAATAGAAGAAATCTTACTAGTTCGTGACTGACTACAATAATACCAGTTGTAAAATGATGAATTTGGCTACATAAAGTACATAAGTAAGAAAGTTTAGGACTCTTCTATGGAGGCACCAATGCTTCGCGATTATTTGCATAGGCAGATATTGAAGAATAAATTTATTTGAAAAAACGTTTGAAAGTACATAATCATTTATAAATTATATCTATTACAAAGATAACTGAAGTTTAAAACAAAGTTGTAAAATTATGTGAGTTAATAGTGTGAGCAAAAATGAGTAGTAAGAGGAATTTGAGAATACTTAAGTAAAAATAAAAGGGAAGTATAAATGCTTAGAGTTTAATCCATAGAAATTTTGAGATGTTGCAGTCTTTAATTCAAGTAGAAGAAAATGGCGTAGGTTCAAGTGGCATCATATGCTCTTCTCATTTTTTTTTAGAATATGATGATTTCAATCGCTCCAAACCTAATACAGATAGTCCTGAGTCTCCTGAAAAAAATCAACAATTCATCTGCGCATATCACGGAACGCTCGCTTAGAAAGATAATCTTAGATTTCTTAGATTAGATTAGACCTTAAAAACGCAAAATGTACCAACCTCAAATAAAAGTGAATATTGATAAACATGAAACGACGGAACGTCTGGAGACTCATGTCAGTCATAACTGGCTTTTGGGCTATCGGGGAATAAGCACCCAAAATTGGCATCCCTCACGACATACACTGGCGCAGTTGTAAGTAATCATAGACAAAGGAAACGATTTTCAATTTCCTCAGTGAATGTCCTGCCCTCTGAAGGGAGATAATGTCAACTGTGGGCAAGCCGCTGTTTGAGAGTCTCCAACAACTGTCTGGCTTAGACGTCAACAACTTAATAAGGTTCCTAAACTGCACAGACAGGATATAGTTAAACAAGTTAGTAGCGAGGATTTGGAAACGAATTGGTGCGGAAGTGCTAGTTTGATTCTGGATGAATCACTACTTTCACCAACCAACCAACGTCAAAAACAGACCACCTCGAACAACACTGGGAGACTTACTTTCCATTCTTCAACAAAAAAATTGGAATATGCCGAGATATCCACACACGCGTTTTGTCAAATTAAGTTAAAGGAGATATATCCATAAGATTGATGAGATGATCTTGCTACCGGAAAACCCTTTTCATGATGGTGTGTATTATCTTCGATGTGTAAAGTATTAAGTTTCCTTTTGACAGATTTCTGCAATAAGTAGTCTGTTTCAGCATTCTATCAGCAAACATCTTAAAAACGTGCTTATCATTTATGGATTAAATAATGGAGTATATCAAAGACGGGACCTAGGGAAATTAGAACCTCAAGGAACATACATAATACATAATATCAAGGTAAATATAAATATGTATTTTGCTTCAAAATACGTGGAATAAGAAAATAAGGAATAAGGAATGTACAAAAAAGCATTTCATTTCTTAAAAAACGGTTTTTCGTAAAAGAGTTCAGTGCGGAAAAATGATTGCCGTAATCGGACGCATGAAGTATGAATCCAAAATTTATCTATATTTCTGGTTGGTTGATGGTGTTTTATGAGCAACATTTTCATGGTAGAAATACATTTGAACGACAAATTGACTGCCGAGATTGACCGCTATTAGAAAAAACTTTTTCTATCAATTGGTGTTTCGGGCTCGGGGTTTCGAACCTGTGCACTTCCAAATGATAGTCACGCACCAACCCATTCGGCTGCCGTCAATCCGACATTTAACAGTTATTAGTTGCTATCGCGCCGTCTTTGGGCGCGAAACCAATGCTCTTCAACGTTATCTACTTCTTATTTTCGTCTAATTTGTATCCGTGAGGGAGATTCGTCAATTTCTAAAAATTATTCATTACGGCTACGTTGTGGGTTACAGTCCAGCGCTATTCTACTTATGCCGATCGCTTGCTTGCGCAACGTGTGGCCAATCCAATTTAATTTGCACTCTCGTATTTGAAGGTAAATTGGTTTTTGTCTGCTTCGATCGAGCAGTTAGTCATTTGGAATCCAATTGTTGGACCATCAGAAACGGAGAATTCTTCTTCTTCATCGGTTCAAAAATGCCTGCTGCTTCCGTGTATTAAAAATTCGTAATTTGGTACGCGTTGGTAGCTGTTTGGAAAACCAGACCTTTTTGAGGCTGTTTTGGTTTTTTTTGGTTCTCCCATCGATATCGTCTTTTACTCCACCGTTCCAGGGTAATATGACTTCCTAGATAGGTGATGTTATATACATTATCAATGGGTTCCCATAAATTGTAACCCTTTTTTTTGTATCAAGGTGTTGATTTCCACGGCCTTAGTTTTCCCGACACTGTTTAGCAGTCCAACGTTTTTGGCTTGGGGGTTTAGGTCAACAAGCACGTGTCTGCCGTGCTATGATAAGAGTGCGATATGATCGGCGTAGTCAAGGTCGTCTAAATGATCCATACTGCCAGGATACCAGAGAATTCCCCTAGGTATTGGGCTTGAATATTACTAGAGACTTCATTTGGGACTCCCTGTCGATTAAGGGCGTCCCAGGAGCGTTGCAGCCTATCGAAAGCCTTTTAAAAATCTACAAAGACCATGTGAAGAGATCCTGCAATTCATTTACTTGCTTTACAATGGACGAAGAACAGCTAAAGAAATTAATTTAAATTTAAGAAAAAACTTATTCGTACACACTTTTAATATAAGAGTGTTGGAATGGAATGGATGTGTCTTTTATTTCGACTGGTCTAAAACTGGGTATTTTAGAGACATATTGGACTATATTTTTGTTTTGATTGTTCGAACTGGTATTTCACTATTCCATAACAGGACAATTGACACTTCATATGGCCACATTGAAAATACCATTTGCTAACGTGGATAGAGATAGAACAGGAAATGGTTGAGTGAACTGGTAATATTTAAGTATACAACCAGTATTTTTCCCTACAGGGCTAATAGGCACAGAAATATTTATTGAAATAGGAACTGTGAGAATGTGTGAGCCGTGGTCGTGTTGTATGAATTATTTGCTGGCGGCATGTCTGGCAACTGCACTTTAATTGATAATGAGCATAGTTAGCCTGTCGTCATTTGATTAAGGTAATTTCTGTGTTGTGTTCATAACTGCAGTGCTATTATTTACGAGAAAATGTGAGCTAATATTTGATTTGTTACGCACCTAAAGTCTATTGCACATAACAACAGTGCAGTTGGCATTTTGTGTTTTCTACCAGCATATCAGAATTTCTTAAAAGTACTTGAAAGTTTCAGTTAGAACACAGAACTCCAAAATTATTATAATTATAAATCTATAAGAGTATCTGATATGGTCCTATGGATACCGAATGAAGAAAGAGCATGCAGCAAACTTAAAAGTGTTTCTTAGTTAAAATAACCCCTTCTAAAATATTTGTAAACTCATTTTAAATTTTTATCATTCCATATTTGTAAAAATTTAAAGCTTAAAAAGCAGAAAAAATGGTAAATTAGTCTCTATGCACCCTCGATTGTACAAAAATTTCCTCAAATACATTCAACAAAAACTCTTTACTCTCATAGATATTAGAATACTAGTCTTACGACAGTTCCAAATCGTTTTAAACAAAAACTTCTACCAAAAATTAAAAATTATATATTAAAATAGATACTTTCATTTTTATTAAAACTCTATATGAAATCCCTCATTTGTGGCAGAAAAAATATTCATAGTCAAGTGCACATAACAATCCTTTGCGATAACACAAAAATTTGTATTAGTTATTCCTAATTTGTGCAAGTATTCCAAAAATTGTCCATCACTCAGAGATTGAAAAATGAAGAACACATAGCAATAGTTTGATGCAAGAGTGGCGCTCACTTTGTGCTGAAGAAATTGTAGGCCTCACGAAATATTTGTTCTGCAGACATATGACAGAATTTTTCGTAAACAAATTTTTTTTTTGGTTTTTAACGCATTTCTTGCCTTGAGCTGGCTTCAAATTTGCAGTTTTTAATTAGAAACAATAAAATGGAAAATTTAACAATAAAAAGCGTGAGGAGCTTAAGAATATTTATGGTAATTTGTTTTTGATAATAAATACAAACATTTGTAAACCAACTCAGCTGATGTATTTTATTCTACCTGTTTTTACATAATAATTTTGGAAAATTTTCCGCTCGTTAACTTTTCTGGTTCTTTCTCCTCTTTGTGAGAGATCTTTCGCTTACGTGCTATATTTTGATTGAAAGCTGGTGATCATGTTATCTCATGTTGGTAATGGTAACGGATTAGGCTAAGGCCTTTATGCACTACAAGCAGATTGATCTATTGTGCGCCTCTGTGTCTCCTGTGGCCTAATGCCTAGCAGTTGGTGATTAAGTGTTCCATAGACTCCTCTTCATCACAGCAGAACCTGCACGATCTTGTGCTAGATAATCCTATTGTGTTAAAGTGTTTATTACAGCAAAGTGAACTGTTCAAAAACTTTTTGGAGTGATTAAGGCCGCTTGTGCCGCTCCAGTGTTCCCTGATTTTAGTTTGGATCCATTTTTTGGTTTCTTGTTTTATACTATTTTTTTTTTAAACCGAAAAATGGTGTTGGTCCCAAAAAATAGCCCTTTTGCCCCTTTTTGGGCGTAAGAGTCTGCCTTCTCGTTTCCTTCGTGTCTCTCATGTCCTGGTACCCAAATCAGTGAGACCTGATTATGAGTGGCCACTTTATTGAGTGCATTGTTACACTCTGTTAGGACTTTTGACTTAAATGTGAAGCTATTCAAGGTTTTGAGAACCGATTGACAGCCCGAAAGTATTTTAATTTTTACTTTCTCGAACCCTCTTTTGGATATGTGATTTCCACTGTTTCCATTATGGCGAAGAGCTCCGCATGGAAAATCATGGTATCTGTACTTGGTGTTAGGGTATCTGTACTTAGTGCTCCTGCTCCTACTCCTTGGAACGTGTTGGAACCATCAGTGTACCATTTTTGTGAGTCATCATTTAGCGATGTTTGGCTAGACGGCAAAATAACCTTGAATGTTTTGTTCAAGATATTGAGGTGTCCAGTAAGATCTCCTGGTTTAAGTTTTTCTTTCATATGAAAAGAGAGTGCTTGCATAGTAGCTTCCTTTTGTATCGCTAAATGTAGCGGAGGTAAAGGTTTTTCGTTGCTTTTTTTATTACTGAGTTGAGGTGTTCCTCCCAAATGAGTTTTTTATCCAAGATAATTCCTAGATGGGTCTGGAGGTGAACGAGGACAAAACGAAGTACCTCCTGTCTTCAAACAAACAGTCGCGAATAAAGATCCAGCGGCTACGCTGGCTGGGTCATGTTGTCCGAATGGATACCAACGCTCCGGCTCTGAAAGTATTCGATGGGGTACCAGTTGGTGGTAGCAGAGGAAGAGGAAGGCCTCCTCTGCTTTGGAAAGATCAGGTGGAGAAGAACTTGGCTTCACTTGGTGTGTCCAACTGGTGCCGGTTAGCACGAGAAAGAAACCACTGGCGTGCTTTGTTAAACTCGGCCAAAATCGCGTAAGCGGTTATCGCGCTAATTTAGAAGAAGAAGAAGAAGCGTTCCCAGATACTTAACCTCTTTCTTTAGAGGTACCTCTATTTCATTTATTCCCAGGGTGGGTATATTTAGAACTCTTTTCCTGGTAAATGAGATAATAGTGGTTTTGCAGCAGTGCTGGAAAAATACCATCTGGTCCGGGTGATCTGTAGGGTTTGAACGAGTTCATTGCCCACTCTATCCTTTCGTAGTTTACTATTCTGTAGATAGTAGGATTTTTTCCACCTGAGCAGAGTGTGCGTTATCTCATGTTACATAAAAAAGTGGAAATTTGACACCTTGTGCTATAGATAGTGTTATATTCCGCATTTCCAAAAATGTATTACTGTTCATTGTCTATTGGAATAAAATTTTAAAGTACGCATAGTTTATTATTCTGCTATAATTTTTGTCATTAACATTTTGTTGATCAGCACTTGACACCATAGCTGCTGCAAAATTGCTTAATTTTTTTTAATTTTCATTTTTCTACTCACCCGAATGACTTGCTTCTCGTATGAGGTCGTGTATGATTTCGTCTCGCACATTTATGCCAAGATTTTTCAACATAAATTGCAACTCATTTGCGGTGACGCGACCATCCCGATTTCTGTCTAAGAGATCGAATGCAGTTCGCAAATCTGGAAGGAAGAAAATTTGATGAAATTTAATTTAATTTAGATAAACACCTATGAAACTATGAAATTTTATTATTATTATTTATTAAAATATAGTTAAAATTACAGATGTATCTAAAGTAATCGCACTAGCTATCAGGGCTATCGGCTTAGTAAAATGATAGTATTATAAATATAAATTACAAGTCTAAATAAGTTGAAAAATATTTATAACTTTAAGAAAATTTGACATTTTTATAATGTATTATATGATATTTGCTTCCGAAGGCATGGAGAGAATAAGTGATTGGGTCTGCGTTCTCAAATGTAGCAGTTCGTAAAGCGGAGAGAGATGGACAATATAGTACGATGTGACGCGTGGTTAAACCGTTCGTGTTGCAAAAGGTACATGTTGGCTGCGAAGTTTTTGTCAAATGGTATTCGTGTGTTAAAAGGGTACGGCCCATGCTTAATCGTACAAAACATCGGTTCATCCAAGTTGTAATCGAGGTTGGCAGTGTGATAGCGAAACCGTGGGGTTTTACTTTTTGTATTCGTGCTAGAAGAGGTACCAATTGGTGTCCAGTTGAGACTTTATATATTTCCCGATTTATTGCATTTGATAATTCTTCACGACAATTTTCAGGTTACATTACGCTTAAAAAAATAATTTTTCCAGCTTAGTGTTTGGAGAACTCAGTTGTGACAGCATTTCAAAATAAAGATAAAAAACATAAAATTCGACACAGTCATCCTATAACAAAAGTGGAATGTCGAAAAAGGTCGAAAAGCATTATGCTTTAAAAGGAAAATAAAAAGCCAAAATTCCATGTTTTGAAAATAAATTCCTAAAAGCCGTTTAAAGTCCCCTTTGTTCCAAAGCTGCCCACCTAGACTAATTCGGTTAAAGTCATATACATGTGTCCGCAAATATTTCTCTATTGCCAATATTCCACCGATTCAGTTATGACAAACCAAGCAAGCCAGTGATAAAATCAAGTAACTCATCGAGTAGGACTGGCATGTGAACAGCATTATTATTAAATATTCCATTGCCCAAGAATTGAATATTAGTAAGAAAACTGTTTGGACGGAATTCTGAGACTCATTTATTTCTTTCCTTTCCTTTTGATTAATAAGCAGTTTTGCGTTAAATCATCTATTTAGTACTCCTTTTTTCTGTTTTATACGAAAAACGTAGTATTAGTTGTTTGCCATTGCCGACAGCTTTTAGTAACTATTTGATAGCTGGTACCTCAAGTAAAAATTTGGCAGCAGAGTCAAAGCACTACAACTGATTTACATTTCTGACTAGCGATTGGTGGGAGTAATAATCAAGTATTGCTTCGTTATGTTGTATTCTCACGCAAATATCGCATATCGACAATGTCGCCCTTGGCAAATTAATTGCATGCGAAAATTATGAATTGTACATATTTACATATTTATGCCGATTTTCATCATTGCAGTCGCGCGGATAATTCAAGTTCTAATCGGCGATTTTTTATTTGCATATTTCGACTTTTATAGCTGAAATGCTTTTGCAAAAACTTGAAGAGCTTTACGCACTTTCGGTATACGGCACAAATTCTTGCCTAGGCATATTTGATATCTCTCGCACCGACTTGTATATACAGTAGATTGTTGGGGCGTTGGTTGCCTGAAAAAAAATGCTACTTAAACTTATCCAATTAAAGCGCAAAGTCAGATGCTTTTAGGGGAAAATATATTAATTGAATTTTAATGCATGCATACAAATACAATGCTTTTGGGAAGAAGCCGATTTATACACAAAGAAGTTGTGAGAGATTGCCGTTAAAGCAGAAAACTTTACTCTCATTGAGCCACTGAATAAATCCATAGAATTGAAATGCAGGTGTGTAAATTGTAAGCAAACGACTTAAAGAACTTCACACTGGACGCTTTTCCTCTACCCACATAATTATGTGCAAAACAAAACAAAACAAAACAATAAAAACACTTAAGCGTACATTGGCCACACGAATTGCTGCGTTCTTGATTTTGGTTTCTCACTCACACTACTAACACGTTTGGCAATTACGTCGCGCTGGAACAGAAAGAGAGAGAGAGAGAGAAAAAACATCGTTGTGGCAAAGCGTTTCCAGGATTAAATGCTTAAGAAGCGACAATCGCAAAGCAAACACAAGTAAAATAATTATTACTGTAATTTATTATAATGTATAGGTGTACAAAAAAATAGTGAAAATAAGCATACAAATTAAGCAATTATTTTGAAGTGAAACAGTTGATTATGGAAATATTTACTATATGCACTTTGGGGAAAATGTTGAGCACAGGGACTTATTTACAAGTTATGATAATTTTTAATTGCCCATTTCATTTTAAAATTTTTTCATAAAACTATAGATCATTCTTCTACAAAAGCGATATAAATCCAAGTTGCAGACTTTATGCAAATTAAAAAGAAGCCAACAAATCTTCACCAAAATGACTTTTTTTAACTCTACAAAAATTTCAACAAAAAATACTTTTGGAGAAACTACTTTTTTGACCTCAGCAATTTTCATTCTAAGCTCAATTAATCCTCATCTTTTCTAGAATTTTTTTTTATATACAGTTGAAACTTAGAAAACGCAATCAAATTGCCCGGGGTGTGTTTGCAAATAGCGAAAAGTCGCATTAATTGGGCTGGCTTAAAAAATGTCAACTATTTTGTGCAATCACATTTGATTGACAAAGAGGCGTATTTTATATCCAAAATAGGATATTTTCGTAAACAAAAAAAAAAGTCAATTAAAATTACATTACTTTAGCATATTTTTATAGGGTAATAATCAAATTTAATCCAAACAAATCTAATCTGTGTATTCATGACCCATTTCTAGACACGCGAATGCAAAGTCGTGGAAGGCGCAACTTTTCTTATTTCGTTATTTTTAGTGCGCCTTTTTTTACAAAAGTTTTTAAAGAGAGACATCTTTGGAGAGTATACATTTGAGTTCTCAAGACTGGCAACATGTCTCTCCAAGGAACCCTGGAAACCAAGCTTTTTGAAAAGACCGGATGGCAGCTTCACAGAGACAGGGCAGGAAACACGTGAGTATCTCATGCAAGCACATTTTGCCGGATGTCCAGAATTCAAGAGGTTATTTCGCCGTTACTGTGGAACTTAGTCTTGAATGAACTGCATATTAACATGAGCAAGAAAGGGATCAAGATAGTTGCTTATGCAGACGATGTAGTCATGCTGATGACAGGGAAGTTTCTCCCGACTATCAGCGGGCTTATGCAATAAGCTTTTAAGGAACTCTCCAAGTCTGCGATCTCAAACGGTCTAATGGTTAACCCAGCCAAGGCCGAACTAGTTCTGTTTACTAGAAGATATACGATACCCAGTTTTCAGTTACCGTTCATAGATAGAGTAACACTAACTTTACCGAACGAAGCAAGTTTCTTGACATAATTCTGGACTCAAAGCTTTCTTGAAAGTAGAACGCAAAAGAAAGGATGAAGAAAGCTTCTAATGTCCTTTTTGCATATGTGCAAGAGGGCATTTGGCAAAAAAATGGGGTTTAAACCATATATATACCACTGAGTGTACAATACAATCATCAGACCTATTTAATGCGCAGGCACAATCCTACCTAAAGAATCTCATAAAAGTCGAACCATTAGCCTGAGTAGAACAGGTGCGCTCCAATCGACGCATCAGATGGCGCTGGAAGTGATCCTACATATACCACCCATTGATATATGTGTTAAAGGGATAGCGGCCAAATCTGCTTCTAGGATTAAAGCAGTCGGGACGGACGGTCTTGTATCATTTCTATCTGTGTAATACTTGTAAAACGTATCGAAAACAGGCTAACTGGTTCCCAAGATAGATATGAAGACTATAAAATACGAATACTCGACAGAGAGGATTGGCAGACCAGAGCCAAATCAGTTGATAGTGATCACCATATTTATACTGACGGCTCAAAGATGGACAATTACACTGAATCGGGAGTGTACTCGGAGCAATTATCTTTCAATTGCTTCTTTAGACTCCTAAGGCGGAGTAGCACCTACCAAGCTGAGATCTACGCTATAGAAAAAGCAGCAAAAACGATAAGACTAATGGATTTACTTCTGGGAAACCTTACCATTTTTTTTTGATAGTCAAGCAGCGACCAAGGCACTGGCTTTAATGTGCATCAATTCAAGATGTGTTAATGAATGCATGGGCTCGCTCGCGCTTTGCCAATAACACAACACCACATTTTGTCATCGGTCCCCGGTCACTCTGGAGTGGAGGGAAATGAAAAGGCGGATGAGTGTGCAAGGGAAGGCCCTGAGCTTGACTTTCAGCGAGTGTTAGAGGACATAAGCATTCCTCTAAGCGAATTGTATAGTGTGATTGACATGAGCGTAATCGCGGAAATCAATAGAAGGTGGTCCCTGACTACTAACTGCCAGGTCTCCAAAGCGCACTGGCCAAAACTGAATCTTAAAGGTACAAAATGTCTGCTTGGATTCAAGAGATCAACTACCAGCTTCCTCATAGGTGTTACATATTGGCACCCTAGCCAATATAATGGATGTACGTCATTATGACTTCTGCAGGAGCTGTGGAGATGCAGAAGAAATGGAGTCGGTACAACAGCTTGGCTGTGAATATTTTGCACTAAAACGAAGCCGTGCCTTGGCGATTATTTCTTTGAAGACATGGCAAATTTCCAAAATGTCTCAATGGCGAGGGGCTAGCTACCTTCTTAAAACGATCTAAGTGGTTTTAGGGGTCCCGGTGGTCTAGAATTTTCAAAAAATCGATTTTTGTTTTTTTTGTTTTTGTGATATTTTGAAGTATTTTTTTAAGGCTTTTAAGAACATACTGTCACATTTTTGGAAGGATATTCTCCGTATTTTCGGTCAGATACGTCATGTGGCCACTATCAAAACTTTAAACTCAGTTATCTCAAAAGTACTTTTTTCGGCCTGGCGTTGTCAAAAAAAAAAAAAAACTATTCAACCGAATCGTCCGAAATTTTAATATGTTGTTCACAACATCAATGGCTATCGCCTGTACTAGAATCATATTATTATTTCAATTATTTCGTATTTTTTTGTTTAAAAAACTAAAAGAAAAAAACGATTTTTGGAGTGTCCAATTCAAAACCTTGCTATTTTGACAATTTTTTTTTTTATTCTAGTACCCGACATAGCTACAGTCATAGTGATTAATAATTTTTTTGATTTTTGTATTTGAGATAAATAGAACAACCAAAATGGGCAACACTGTCTAGGTCCAATTTATGGGAGAGTCAACTTCAGCGTCATTTTTAAAACTATACATTTTTTTTTTCAATTTTGTATGTAAAGGAAGTGAAATAAAAAGCTTAAATATGAAATTAAAATTTTTTTTTGCATTTTTGTATGTAAAAGAAGTTAAATAAAAAGTCTAAAAATCAAAAGCCTAAACATCGTTTTTAATTTTTTTGTAAATATCAAATTAAAAGTTTTTTTTGTGCATTTTTGTATGTAAAAGAAGTTAAATAAAAAGCCTAAAAATCAACCGCCTAAACATCGTTTTTAATTTTTTTGTAAAAAAAATTACTGAAAATACTCTGAATTTTCGAGCTCTAGACCACCGGGACCCCTTAAGTAAATTAGTTAGCAGACAGAAATCAAAAGCAAGTATTACAATTAGTCTTAGTCTCCAGCGAGTGTCTTAGCTTAGTCAAGCAACCTGGCTAACCTAACCTAACCTAAGGCTATTATATATGGAAAGTTTTTCAGCAATCAGAAATTTTAAACACTCCGAAAACGCAAATTTTGGGAGATTTAACTATACATATATGTGTATTTTAAATACATAAATATAAATATAAGTAGGAAAAAGGTATGAAAGATTAGCACAATTTTTTTTACATAACTGCATCTAATTGTATTATTGAATAGAATATTATACTCGTAGTCAAATACAGTAGAATGCTCTCGAATGAGTGGTGCGAGGGCATATAATTTGCATGTAAATTGGTTAAACCTATTTAAATTAGTATCTGATTGGCATTTGCACGCCAACACAGTAACACAGTGAAAAGTGCCAAAGAATCAATATCTACAACACAGGAGCACATCCACAAAACATACACAAGCAGGCAAAAGAAAGTTAAGTGGAAAAAGAAAATGCGAAAAATGTGGAGATTAATGCTCAGTTAAGCTGTATACGCCAGTCAATTGTTTGGTAAGAATTTCACCAGCTAAAAGTTTTTCGAAATAGTTGTTTGATTATGGTGGAGTACTTCACTGACCTTGAGTTTCAGACCGCATACAATTAGTTCTCACCTACAACGAAACGAGTGCAATAAAACTTTCGGAAAAGGTAGAAAGTAACAGACTTAGGCCAAATGGTTGTGGGTTTGTGTTTGCACCTACGAGTATATGCACAAACATACGAGTACAAAATTATATGTGCGTAAATATTACAGAATTTGAAAATGTACTTAGAAGATATGCATTTTTTCTGTTCTCTTCAAAAACTGATTCTCCCTTACAAAGCCATTAATGCAAATTTTTACTAAATCGCTCTCTGCTAGATTAATTCTATCGGATTGGAAAATACAAGGTGAAGTCCAAAATAAACAAGACTAGTGTTATGAAAAGGTTTCAAAAAATCTGTGCTCAACAAATGCTAATTTGTTTTTACTATTCTAAGGGAATTGTCTACAAGGAGCTCGTGCCAATGGGCCAAACCGTCAATGCGATTTTCTATCTTGGCGTTTTGAAGTGTTTGTTACATAGCATTCGAGGATTCACCTTGAATACCTCGAAAGAGGAAGCTGGCGCTTATTACATGACAATGCACCATCTCATCGAACCACTCTTGTGACTGGTTTTTTGACTAGAAATCGCATTTTAACCATCAATCACTCCCCATATTTGCCTGATATGGCTCCCAGTGACTTCTACCTATTCGAAAAATTGCATTTGGCTATGAAAGGAAAACGTTTTGCGTCCGTAGAGGTCATCCAAAAGACTTGTACCGACATCCTGAAAGACATTCCGGTCAATGACCTGAAACACTCTTTCGAAAAGCTTTTAAATCGCCCAAAATAGTGTATTGAGATCAGAGGACACTATTTTGAATAAATAAACAGGAAGTTATCAGAACAAAGCTCCAAACGTTTCTATTTTAGCTCAGTCTTGTTTATTTTGGACTTCACCTTGTAGTTCACATAACTCCAATATTTAGCGCTGGGAATAAGAATGATGTCACAAACTATAACAACAACTGTTGTTAAGACAGAGCTCATCCGGCTTTTCAGAATAACCCTAATAAACACGACCAGTGCAGTGAGAACTTTCGTAGATCTTTTCGAGCCATCTGAAATGGAACGGAGTGTCAGACATGCGACTTTTTCAATTTGAGGACGGGGAAACTCGTTCGCGGCACCAACAACGCTTACGCTGATGATATCGACATTGTTGGAATTAGTCAGCGGGTAGTCAGTGCAACTTTCTCTAGTCTTGAAAAAGAATCACGTCGCGTGAATCTTGTGGCAAATGAGGGTAAGGCAAAGTACCTTGTGTCAACAAACAAAAAGTCTACGCGTACGGGACAGCAGATTGCGATTGACGATAATGAGTTCGGCGTATTCAACGACTTTGGCTACCTAGAAATCAGAATTGACCTCAAAACAAAAAAAAAAAACAAAAACGTCAGCCAAGAGATCCAGCGAAGAATAACTTTTGTCATCAAGTGCTCTTTTGGGCTGAGTAGGCAATTTAAAATAGAGCCCTCTCTCGCGGCATGAAAAAGGTTCAATCAATCACTTATCTTCCCGGTCTTACTGTATGGCTCTGAGCACTAGACATTGACGAACACCGATGGACGGTTATGAGCAGAAGTTCGATTTACTTGAATGATGCATATCGAATTAAGTGGAACCACGAGCTGTACGCCTACATCGACGTAGTGAAGGGCATTGAAATTCAGCGGGTACACTGGCTGACCGCCCTTGGTGTTTCTAACTGGTGTCAAGGCGCGCATTACATAGGCGATTGGCGCAGCATTTTGGTAGCGGTCAACATCAACTATCGGTTGCAGTTGCGAGCTAAGTAAGTAAGTTGCTAAAACAAAGCTGGTGTTTGCTGTGTCTGGCCTTATAAGCCCGAATCAACATAACATAGCTCGTGAAAAGTCTAGGGTTTCAAATCTAGCAAATTATTTCTGAGGACTGTATCGATAGATTTAAGGCTGGCTATGAAGTAAGTGCCATGTACAAAAACTTTTCGAAGGCTTTCGATTGGATCTCTCATAATAGGATCTCTCTAAGTAAATTCTCCTTCGTAACTCGGATAGCACCATATTTATCTGATAGCACCTGCTCAGTTGCGCAGGAAAATACACATTTCCATACTTTTGAGGTATCAGCTGGGAGTTTTCATGGTAGTATTATCGGCCCACTTCTCTTTGTAAATAATTTTTATTAATGATATAAGTTCATGTCTTTACTTTTCAAAGTCTCTTTTTTATGCTGATGATCTTAAAATTTGCTCCGCCATATCGAGTACTAAAGATTCAGTTTTATTGCAATCTGCCATAGGCAGAGAGACCAGAGCTCTACTCCTAGCTAAGGTTGGACAATTACAGAGGAAGTGTTCTTCTGTTTCTTCCTTTCCCTCGTATCTACAACTTCTGCAGTAGTCATGGGAAAGTACTCCTAGCCTAGAAGAGTGCCTACCTTATAGCCAATAAACGGTGACATAAGCCACAGTCTTCGAGATGTTCTCTCTTGCTAGGTTGAGCAATTTTGCTGACCTTTGAGTTTTGGCTAACAGGAAATACGTGCTACTGATATGGGAGGTTGGCCTAAAACTATAAAGAAAATAACTAACGATCAACTATTTTTCTGCAACTCCTTGATATGTAGCCTTCAGCACGCAGATATATATGAAATAATTAGCTCACGATGTATTATTTTTACGACGCTCGCATCTCAGAATTTATCAGAACTCAATTCCTCAGTATCTGTACTCCTACACACACAAGTGCAAATAAAGCGGCATACTATCGCGTGTTTGTGTGCACTCTCCTATATCCGGTGTAACGGCGTTCAGTTCCATGGTATCTGGACTCCTGAACCCAGAGAAATAAAGTGTTTAGTCTCATGTTTCACAGCCAGTGGCCAAATTAGCCTGGATGTAACATAAGTATTTTCTTCTCTTCGTGACCTATTATATTGTAATATTGCCTCTGTTTTCAAGCTGTGGATGATTAGTACCCTTTCTGGTTAAGGCTTTGCCTGGTAGACGCTACAGTAGTCCGGAAGTCGGACAGATAATTCCAGTCCTAGTTCTTTGGAAGAGAATTGGTTCCAAGAATAAATTTATTTCCCTTCTTCTCCATGGTCTTTGAGTTTGCCACCCTCTTCTTGACGGGGTGTTAGTCGTGAAGAACCTATTGAAGGTGGGTTTAGGGAAGGTGGTTTTAGGGAAGATTAGACGATTTTTTGATTATAACTATTCATAGTATTCAGTATAGAAGCGTGCTCGAACCGCCGGGTTTTCCAGAGCTCCACACTATGAAGTCTGAGCGCTGAAGCGGCGGACACATGTTTTTTTTACCAGATTTTGAGCAGGCAATTTGATTAGCACCTTGCGGGCTTTATTTGGGGTAGTACTTAAAGCGCCGGTAATTCATAGAAATGCAGTTTTTTGGACCTTTCGCAGCAGTTTCATACAATTTGCCTTTTCAGTGAATGGCCACCACACAAATATTCCATATAGGAATTTACGAGTACATAGGTTAATGAACCAGAAATCTGCATTAAAACTAGCTCACAAAGATCTATTGATATACATTTCGGGCACTGCCTATTATATTAACATGGATATTATAGAAAGGGTACATCCCAAAGGAACTTAGAATCCGCCGCACAAGTATTTTCAAAGACCCACAGTCGATGAGGAAATTAAAAATAACAAAGAAAAATATGTGAAAAAATTCCAAGCCGACTCAACCCTCTTCTTACAGCTCGCGCACACACAATCGGCATATCACGTCCAGAACGACGTTAGATGACGATACGTAGATCAAAAAAAGCACATTCAATTGCAGTTAAATTATATTAATATTTAAAATCTTGCTGCTAGGCTTAAGTTTAGCTATAAACGATTCAGTAGATAGAAATATGTATCCAAAAAAAAAAAAAATAAAAAAATTAAAAAATTCCGTTCAATTCCTTGTGAAGCATCTTAGGGTGCTACTACTCGTATGATATGTAAGCGTTTTTGATATCTAATTCCTTTAATTAAGTCATTTATGTTATTATTACTAATATTACTATACTGAAAATTGAAACTGCAACCAAATTATAATACCATATAATTTACTTTTATTTCAACTCGACTCATTGCCTTATTTGGAATAAAAAAAAAAAAGATTCCAAACCAATTTAATATTGCGTATACGCCGCGGTGTTCGTAACAGCATTGCTACCAGTGAAAAAAGTAAATATCTATTATATTGCACACTGTCAAGATAACTGTCTTCTTTATGCGATTCACAGCATTTTACTACATACATTTATATTTTCTCTTTTTTATTCGACATTTTCTTTGTATTTTTATTAGTTATTTTTTGCTGATATGGTTGCATGTAGCACAGTCAGTAGGTCAAGGGCGCCTTTGCCATTTTTACTTCCGTCTTCACTTTTCACGTATGTACATACATTAATGTTTTTGGGCCACATTGATATAACAGATACATATCGTATGCTTCGTTATGCTGTGCAATTTGTGTTTGGTACTTGTGGGGGCTTGTTTTGCAAAATAAGTAAAGCCATACATTGGCAATACGAAAAGGTTCCATTATTTTACGCAAGTATTTATACTTCCTGAATGATAGATTTGAATGCTTGCTTTATGTAACCTTACCTTTTTTCTGTGTAAGTGGGGCAATAACTGCACAGGTTCAGTTGGATAAAATATAAAAATATGTGTTTCGACTGCAGCACAAACAATAAACGGGAAAATGTATTCGGTGAGGTCTTAAGTGCTGCTCTAAGCTCGTCAATGCGAGTTTACTGCTGCAAAATAATTCAGTCAACACACTCGTATAATATTTCCTGAGTACGAACATCAAATAAAGTTCAAAACAATTTTGAGACAGTATAATTTTTATAGCGGCTGCCGCGTCCGACTAGCACAGCGCTTGAATTATGCAGTAGGCATGTGACAGAATCGGTTTCTTAGCGTATTCCTGTACATTAAAAAAAACTTCCTATTGCGCATAAAAACGATCGAAATGACTAAAACACAAAATGTTTGTTTCGTTCGTGAACAGTCAAAATTTTTGTGAGCTTCAAAAAGAGAACCGAACATGTTTTAAGATAGACGAAATTTGGTGCAACTAGCACTTTGAAGGAGCAAAAAGCGATCACTAATAAATAGTAGTGTATTTTAATTTAATTCAGAGTGCAAGTATGCTAAATCTTTTAATATATAGCGCTAAAGCATGAATCATGCTCCATAATTTTCTGCAAAATACTGTTGAGGCGACAGTTATTGGCAGGATGTATATTAGGCCGGGTCGATTTGTGGGGAGGCAAAAAAATCCCCCATTGCTCTAAGAAAAACATATTCTAGGGATCTAAATAAGAAACTTTGCCGAAGGAACCATACCTCTAAAACGAATTCTGATGCCCCCAATTTGGGTCGAACTTTTTAGTTTCTTTTCTCATCTAAAGGCCAAAAATGGTGATATTTTGAAATGATTGTATGGGGAACCCCCCAGGGGAGTTCCAGGGGGTGTGCCACTGGCATGGGTGGATCGGTCGTCCAAAGTTAGTGGGGGTCGGTCATACATTTGCACTCGATTGGAGCACTCTAAATGGGTCAAAGTGGGATTTTTCGTTCGACCCAAATTGGGGGACATCAGAATTCGTGTTAGAGGTATGGTTCCTTCGGCAAAGTTTCTTATTTTGATCCCTAGAATACGATTTTCACAGAGCAATGAGCGGTTTTTAAATCGACCCGCCCTAATGTATATGCATCTGGGTCGATTAGAGTTCGTAGAATTGCATGCCATAAGAACTGCCTGAAATGTCTGCTTCATTAGAGAGTTTTAGCGGATCGCGCAGTGAGGCAAGTGGCGATGCAGGTAGCGAAAAGAAGGCCAGGTAGACCACTTACTACACCATTGGAAAAACACCATTGAAAACGACATGCGGTGCAGAAATGTCAGCGAAGAGACGATACAGGGCGGGTGGCCTGGAGACTTCGCACAAGGAGAGTCGACCCGAAATAGGATAGGGCTATTATTATTATTAGAAGGCCATTACGCACTGCGACCAGAGCTGATCTATTGTGAAAGGACTATTTTTATAACCCTAGAGTTTTAGGCTTTTTAAAAATTTTAGCACAATTTTGGGTTTGTTGTTCCAAAGATTGCATGGAGATACTACGATACCACCAAGGTGATGAAGTCTCTGTCTGCCCAACGCAGGACATTCACAAAGCACATGTTCTGAGCTTTCTATGTCCATTTCGCAAAAGCGGCAGACATTGGTCTCAGATAGACCAATATTATTTAGATGATACCTCAGGCTGTAGTGACCTGTAAGATAATCTGTTAAAAGACGCATATCTACTCTGTTTAGTGAGAGAAGTTTGTTAGATATTCCTTTGTTGGGACTTAGGAATAGTTTGGCTAGACGCTGACCGGCACAGTTTAGCCAGTGTGCGGCAAGTTTTCTTTCTTCCCATTTTCTAAGGAATTCATTAATGTGGCCTTTTGTGAGTCCACAAAAAGGCTCAGGACCAGTAAGTTGCATATTTGCTCCTTGTTTTGCAAGGTCATCAGCCATTTCATTTCCCTCATGTCCTTCATGTCCCGGAATCCAGCCTAGTGTTACTATGTTGAGGTTCCCTAACGTGTTGAGAAGGTTTAGGCAATCATTTACCAATTTGGAGGTGATAGTTGTTGATAGAAGGGCTTTTAGAGCCGCTTGGCTATCTGAAAGTATGTAGATGTGAGTACCTCTCATTTTCCTGCTAAGGCATTCTCTCACACATATTTCGATGGCATGTATTTCTGCCTGGAATATTGTTGGGTAGAATCCCATCGGAATCGATTTTTTGAATTTAGGCCCATTGATTCCTGCCCCTGTTCTACCATTTTCCAATTTGGACCCATCAGTAAACCATAGCTGGGAGCCAGGTTTGGAAGTGATAGAGTTAGTTCTCCAGTCTGTTCGTTCATTGATTATAACTTGGAAGTTCCTGAAGAGTATTGGTTTGGGTGATAGTATATCATCCCTATGAAGAATGGGACTATGTAGGAAGTCTTCTAAGATCTTTAAATGTCCTTTCATGTCCCCACTTTTAAGTTCAGATACACCTTTTAATCTTAAGGCACTCGAGCGAGCTTCCCTTTCATAGGATAGGGCTAGGTTAAAGAAGAAGAATTAACGCATTTTAATTAACGTCCTTGTTTTGTAAGTTGTGCTAAGTTATGTAACTGCATGCATAAAATGTGACGAGTCTTGACGTTTTATTAAAATCGAAAGACCTTTCCATTTCCACGCAAGCAAAAACACGTTTGGCGAATGTTTTGCATGTAATTTTGGCAACTGCCACTCAGTGTCAAATTACGTATCTGATTTTATTTATGGCAGCCTTTTTCTTTTGACTTTCCAATCGCAATAAATATTGGATATCATCCTCTGGTTGTATAGTAATGCGACATTTGTGTCAACACATACTGACATATCTAATATCAGCGCGAGAAACTCATGCACCTACATATCGCAAACCTTTTCCATATTTATTTTTGCACACATACATATGTACATGTATGAGCGTATGTAAAATATTTGCTTGTGTAAGTAAAGCCAGACGCATATATGCAAATATTTGCATACAACACAAACGCCAAAGCTAATAGGGCTGCATCATTACTGCCTTTGAAATTGCCTTCCGATTTGTGTTTGAATGTGAAGCCCTCGCAGTAACAGATATACAATTTTAGCATTAAAGCGTAAAAGAAACAACTTTCTAACGTTGTTTAGGAGCTTATGACTACTGTTAGCCTAGTTTTATGGTGCCAATTGCAGTTGCGGAACTTTTACTAATTTCTTTGTTAGTTTCCTCATTTCTTGGTGAGTGCCGCAGGTGCGCGTCATTGTGTGTGGTAGGAGGAACTAGTTTCAATAGCGATTGAGGCGTACCCTAAAACCCCGCCAGTCTACATTCAGCAAACTATTATTGTTATTAGTTGCCTGCTTAATTAACCTATCCTACTTTCGAGCATAAGCACATGTAGGTGTATGCTTGTTTTTTCGTTTGTGTTCCACGCAGTTGCTGCCTATAATTTCCATATTGTTGGACATTTTTGTACATATATCTTTGGGCATAGTTTGTTTGCCTCTAAGCTCTTGCTGCAATATTCATCTGATTTACCTCAATACATATTTACAATTCAACTCGGTCGCTGAAAATTGTAGTCTATCTCCTTCCATTCTACTTGCTTCCGTTCCAACGATTGCATGTTTCTAACCATTCAATTTACTGTGCTTTTGTGAAATCTAATAAAACTTTCGTTATTTGCGCTGCAAATAAAATTTTGCCATTATCGCTAAAAAGGAAGCGTGTTTGGGACGATACACAAAAATACTTTCAAAGTAGCTACATTCATACATTTGTACGTCTTTAAAAGTAGCAAGCAAGCGACAGCAACATTACCTAAGGAAGGTATACCTGTGCTTAAAGAAATTATGATTGCATTTTATTGCAGCATAAGTTTTCATCATCACTCTTATTTATATTTATATATTTTTTCTTTTTTTTTCTTAACTGAATGAGTTAGGGAATGCATTAGAAGTTATATGGTATACAACTAGTTTTAACAGCGCAGAGAGTGTAGAAGCTTTTTTATTTGAAATTAATGTATTTTGTTGAGGCAATTCTTGACATAAAAGGACGTGAAATAAAAGTGTGATTAGGTCTCGGTGTTTTAGTACAGACTTTTAAAAATTTTGTGCGACATATGTATAATAAGTTTTTTATTACAGTTGAAAATATTCACGTGCGGGTAGTATGCAGGGTAAGCCACGAAAAGAAATCACACGTGTGCCTTCTTTTGAAGTATCTGAGAGTAGAAATATAATATGAATTTCAAAGTACATATTAAGAAATCACGAACTGTTACCAAATCTTTCAACTTCAATGCTTGGAACTTTCACCGAAGGCCCAAGTAGCTAGTGTGCTCTTTGTTTTTTTGTTTTTAAGTTAGTGTAATATTTTATATTATTCCAATAAATAATAATAATAATAAAACCCAAAAGTTATATACAAAGCCTCAGTACGCCATTTGCAGTCAAGGTAACACATAAATAAAAAGAATAGACATGAAAAATATTGGTCGGCCGAAAATCATTCATCATCACCATCATTTTTCCTCTAACACCTGGGGGAGCATAGGGTCGCGGTAAAACATCTGAACCGAGTCCGATTTTTTGCTAACTTCTTTACCTCCAGCCACGATTTTTCAGCTTTCTCTGCTTCCTTGTGCGAAACCATGACGTTTTAGGCTTTCCCAATTTTTTGGCAGACCTGGGGATTCCAGTCAAGTGCGCAGCGACAGATTTGCCCGGAATATTTCCGTAAAGTGTCCCCGATCCAACCCCATTCACGCCTTTTTATAGTTGTGCGACACCAAATTTTGAGAATGCTACGAAGTCCTCTATTTATAAAGGCTTGTAAGGCTGCCGCTAACTAGCCATGTCTCACAACCATATAAAAAATTGTGAGGGCATTGGATTTGCACAAGTTCAATTTTGTCTTCACAGATAAACTGGTTGAGTTCCAGAAAGCTCCAGCGCTTTTTGCCAATCTGGCAAATCTATATCTTTCTTTGCACTGCTATCCATCGTAATCTTTTCATCAAGGTATTGAAAGGAGTCGACAAGTTAAATTTTCTCTCCTTCAATAACAAAATTTGAGGATATATTGGCATTTATTTTCATTGCCTTCGTCTTTTGAATGCTTATTTTCAATCCATATAGTGCGGCTTCGCTTGCTAGGTCACTAAGTCTTCTTTGTTTCTTCGAGATGCTCCAAGAAAGTCCATTGGATGCCGCGAAGTTTGCCAACGAGAGATTTATGCAGAACATTGTCGAGGACTAGCGAGAAAAGTATAGGCGACATTAGGTAGTCTTGCCTAACGCCTGCGTTGCTTTTGAATGGCTCTGATAAGCGGCTGTTGTCTATACTAATATTATAAAGAGGAAAACTTTGTTTGTTTGTTTGTTACGAATAGGCTCAAAAACTACTGGACCGATTTTAAAAATTCTTTCACCATTCGAAAGCTACATCATCCACGAGTAACATGGATCATATTTTATTTTGGAAATAGGGCTCGAGATATAGGTCAAAACGTGGACCCGGGTAACCTTCGGATGTGTATGTACAATATGGGTATCAAATGGAAGCTGTTGGTGAATGCTTTAGTCCAGAGTATCTTTCATGCCGCTCCGTGACTAGGGTCTCGAGATAGAGACCAAAACGTGGACCCTAGAATGTGTTTGTACAATATGGATATCAAATTGAAGCTGTGGGTGAATGCTTTAGTACAGAGTATTTTTCATGCCGCTCCGTGACTGGGGTCTCGAGATATAGGTCAAAACGTGGACCCGGGTAACCTTTGGTTGTGTATGTACAATATGGGTATCAAATGAAAGCTGTTGATAAGTGCTTTAATACGGGGTAATTTTCATACCTATTGATGATTAGGGTCTGGAAATATATGCCAAAACGTGGACCCGCCGTGTCTTTGAACCGAATTAAACCAAACTTACACACATTGTTAAGGAGGTATTGAAGATGGTTTCCGTATAGTATGGATACCTATTGGTAGATAGGGTCTCGCGATATAGGTCAAAACGTGGACCCGGGTAACCTTCGGATGTGTATGTACAATATGGGTATCAAATGGAAGCTGTTGGTGAATGCTTTAGTTCAGAGTATTTCCATCCGCTCCGTGACTAGGGTCTCGAGATAGAGACCAAAACGTGGACCCTAGAATGTGTTTGTACAATATGGATATCAAATGAAAGCTGTTGATAAGTGCTTTAATAGGGGGTAATTTTCATACCTATTGATGACTAGGGTCTCGAAATATATGCCAAAACGTGGACCCGCCGTGACTTTGCACCGAATTAAACCAAACTTACACACATTGTTAAGTAGGTATTGAAGATGGTTTCCGTATAGTATGGATACCTATTGGTAGATAGGGTCTCGAGATATAGGTCAAAACGTGGACCCGGGTAACCTTCGGATGTGTATGTACAATATGGGTATCAAATGGAAGCTGTTGGTGAATGCTTTAGTTCAGAGTATTTCCATCCGCTCCGTGACTAGGGTCTCGAGATAGAGACCAAAACGTGGACCCTAGAATGTGTTTGTACAATATGGATATCAAATGAAAGCTGTTGATAAGTGCTTTAATACGGGGTAATTTTCATACCTATTGATGACTAGGGTCTCGAAATATATGCCAAAACGTGGACCCGCCGTGTCTTTGCACCGAATTAAACCAAACTTACGCACATTGTTAAGTAAGTATTGAAAATGGGTTTCGTAAAGTTTGGTTGTAATTCGGAGCACTGGCAACGGGTACAGCGTTCTTTTGAGCCAGCCATAATGTCGCTTACTTTTTTAACGCTTGGGGCGGAACTGAACTGTCAAATTGACAGTGTGAGTTACAATGTGTCAATATTTCTTTCTGATTTGGATGCCATAAGGAAAAAGCGTAAGTGCAACATGTAAAAATTGTTTGTGAATTTTTTTGGAGTGGATTTTGGAACAGTGAATAATTTCTTACGAAATTTGAGAATTTAATGTGAAATCCGAATGAAATTATGTGTTCGTGGAAAAAACAATTTTTTTCGTTTTTTCTTTTTTGAAAAATATAAATGGATAATGGTTAAAAAAGCTCCAATGCTTAATAAAACATATAAATTGAAACGAAAAATTCATGGATGATCAGGAAAAAGACGGTTGTTTCTTAGTTATTCATTTGCGTTGATTTGAAATTTAAAAACAATCTTCTTTTTTCCTGATTTTCAATTTGTATTTTATATTTACTCAAAAACAAATAGAAAAACAAAAAATATTGTTTATGCCAAAGCGATTGAATAAAGAATAAAGAAATAAATAATATGAAAACCATATATTTTCTGTTCTAAACCATATCTATTCTATTTTAGTGTGCCCAGCGAAGGGGGCGGGGTTTGCTAGTAGTATATATAGTTAAAATTTTGGTAATGGGCTTTAATCAAAGCAATAAGCTTTGGTGGGGTTTTACAATCTGCAAGTGCTTTCTAGATGCAATTGCGTTGGATGCTGTCGCAAGCCGTACGAACGCCAATAAAAGCCAATTGTAGCGTAGTTTGCCACTCGTTTGCTCAATTATACTCCGCAGAGTATTGATTTTGTCGATGCATGAGCGATCCGCTCTAAAGCCCGCTTGCTGCTTGCGCGAATTGATAGTAGCATAATATCTCTGTAATTTGAGCTCAAGCTTAGATCACCTTTTTTTGGTATTTTTATTATTACTTCGTATTGCTGATGATGGAAAGGAGATAAGAAGGATGGCTCTCATTTTGTGCTATATTAGCAAGCATAGCAAGGAGCTGAGAGTCAAGATACTTAAATCTAAGGAAAAAGTGCTGAGATAATTCCACCTCATCCTCCATACCACTGACGCAAAAAGGACTCAGAGCATGTATACTAAGCGGTCAATGTCCTGTAAGGGAAACCACGAAAGTCGAGAGCTGAGATTTTGTTAATATCATGACCAGAAAAATTTCGCGGGCTTACAAGTTTGTGCACTTGCCCAGCGTTCGCTGAGTTGACGAGAAGCCCACTTTTCCAGGAGTAGATCGTAGGTAGTCAAAGGGATTCCAATCCTATCGTTTCGCGGGGTAACTACCTCAGAGGTTCTTTGTCTATCCGCCTCGGAGTTTCCTGCAATGTCGCTATAACCAGGTATCCAGATGACCTTTTTATCGGATGCGATCGAAAATCGAGCGGGCATAAGTTAGGTTATGTTGTAGCGGCTGTCCACTGTGAGACACACTCAGGCTTATAGCTCATTGTGATACTACATAAGAACTTCTCCTGATCTCGCTAAGCCCAATTGGAAACTTTTCAAAAATTTTAGCTGTTCCCTGATTTCCACAGTCTTCCAACTCATTAAAAAATCGCCTACCCAAAGTGGAGAATCTTCGTCCAGCAAAAGATGGTGCGAGATCGTCACTTCATCTTATTCGTTTAGATAACTTCTGCAAAAGTCAAAAGTCATGTGTCTATTATAAAAGACCTCAATGTGCGAAGGCTACGCTAATTTTAGCTTAGTAGGGATGTCGAGCGGATACACATCAACATGGATAGTAAAACCATGGCTTAAAACTCATGGCAAATGTTTGACGCCACTAGCTTGGCACAAGAGCTCGTTACCGAACACAAGTAAAGCATTTTGCCGAATATTGAGATGAAACATTGTCAAAATGCGAAAGAAGGCACGGTGAAGTGATTTTCTAGCACAGCGATGCTCGGGCAATGCAGCTCAAATCTTAAGACCTACCTGATGATATGGAAATGGAAAGTCTTAGCGCACTCTGCGTTTATCCTACACATTGCTTTTCCCCCGACTTCCTCCTGTTCCGATCAATTACGCATGAGTTGGTTGGGTAATGCTTTCGCTTATGTGAGCATGCCGAAAATTGAGTCGCCTTTGGGACCGTAAAAAAAAATAAGAATTTCTTTGAATGCAAAATTACTAGACTGCCTGAAAAATGGTAAAATGTTGCGGCCATGGGCTGTAGTATCAAAAAAAAAAAAAATGCGTAACCATTCGTTCACAATTAGATTTCAAACAAATTCTTTGATATTTGCGCTCACACAAGCGCACATCACCATTAGAGCTTTTACTGTAATTCTATTAAAAACAATTACAACTGGCCGAGTTGAGCAAAGTAAGATTTTTTTTCTTTTCGAATATCCAGTTCCAGGAGATACTACATATAAATATATCAATCAAACGCTCATAGTGACATTTCTCTTTTAATTTTTTTTTTATTTTACTCATGTCTAGTAATTCGTCTGAAACTTTTCCATGTAACGGGATGCTTTAATTATAAGTTTCACTCATTCTACGATAAAGCAGCTTGCCAACTGTTGCTAGTTTTTGCTTTGTCAATTTGTTCCCACTCTCATACTTATACATATACACTCAGAAATCATCAACAGCTGCAACTAGAAGAGTAATTGTACAGCAAAAGTTTTTGACCAACAATAACCTTTGCTCGTGTGATCGGGATGTCTATGATTACTGTGAACAACGTTTCACTTTTTGCGGGAAAACAGTTCAAAGTTGGAGACTTGTCAGCAACTTCGCAATTTGTAATTACCACAATTTTTAATCACCGGTTTTAGAATAAAAGTTTGGAAAAAGTTGCTGTAGCTAGGCACGTAAGGAAGGGCAACTTCGGTCCGAACTGAACTTTGTATACCCACACACATTTTTGTAAAATTTAATTTGGGCTGGGAATTGCTGACTAAAATTTATTTTGGGATTCATATAAAAAGTGGACGTGATTGTCAAGCGATCTCAATAACATTTAAGTCGGGTCTGAATGAGGGGGAGAGCAATACATATGTATGCAAAGTTGTTATCAAGATATACGCATTCACCCAAAACTGGGTTTTTTTTAAATCAGTTGGGCTTATTTATTTTTTGTGTGTATGATGTGTACCAAATTTAAATAGTTTTTCTTTACTTCTAACATAGATCAGTTTTTTTTAGTTTTATTGAAAATTACCTTTATAACTCATATGGGCGTATAGACCCATTTCGCCCATTTTCAATACCAAACTACTTCGGATAAAGGGTAATATAGAATATATTAATTTGTGCCCGCGTTTTCGTGCGCAGTCACGGACAGCCAGACAAGGCTAAATCAACTACATCCCTTTTGATTCTGAGCACTTTTATATATACAGTCACTCACACCTTATTTAATACAGAAACGATTTTTATGCAAAGTGTTCTATACAGGGTGAACGATATGAAGTGTTACTTATTCAAAACACCATAACTTTTTTGTGTGAAATTAGTTTTTATTGATTTCAAAGACAAAATTGTTCAAAAATGATTACAATTTCAACATATACTCACTTTAGCTCGATATGACCACCTTTTGCCTTGACTATAGCCTTCAAACGTTAAAAAAATGTGTTGCATGCTGCACGAATGTGATCTTGAGGTATTTTGGCCCATTCTCGTATAATCGCATTTTTCAGCGCATCCATACTGGCATATTTTTTAGTCCTCGCCTTGCGCTAAAAAATGGACCAGATGGAATAGTCCATCGGATTTGCGTCTGGCGAGTTCGAAAGCCATTTTGTGTGGACGTTATGAAGTGTGGAACATGATTTTTTAACCATTCTTGATTCACACGAGCTTTATGAGACGGTTGAACGTCCGAGTCCTGTTGGAACGTCCTTGGTCTACGACCGAAATGTTTGCATGTCCACGGCTCTAAAGCAGCTTTTAAAACATTTTCTCGATAATAAGTCGCATTCACTTTGACACCAGGCTCGATCAAAACGATTGGAGAGCGTCCATCAGCGGTCACTGCGGCCCAAACCATTACTTGCGATGGGAAATTGCTTCGAGTGGCCATACGTAGGCTCAAATTCTCGTATGAGCGTTCGGTCAAGTAAACGCGATCGTTTTGAGTGTTTATGAACTGCTCAATTGCGTAATTTTTTTTCATCCGAAAACACAATGTTAGGAAATTGGCCACATTCGTGCAAGCGCAACAACTCCTTTGCTCTTTCCGAACTTTTTTTGCTGGGGTGAAAGATCGTGTGCTTTTTTGGAACTTGTAAACCTTGACCTTGAGCTCATTTTTTAATATGCGTCGAATGCTGTCTTGCGATATTTTCAGTACTTTGGCCATTTTTCTTCCACTTCGACGTGGATTTCGTTCAAGTCGAGCCTTCACTTTCCGACCCATTTCTGGCGTTGTTGCGGTTTTTTTGGTCCATCTCCATAGCGTTTTTCAATGCTACCAGTATCATTGTAACGTTTTATAGTGCGATACACAAACATTTTATTCACTTTGAGGTGACTGAACTCACGAACAATGGCTGGTTGTGATTTTCCAGCCAAATATAACGCAATCACACTATTACGTTTGAATTCCATCACAGAAAAAAAAAAATTCAACAAATCTGAGACGCAAATGCTTTTGATGGCTTATAAACAATAAATTGAACTGTCGTTAGAACGTTGATGTCTTGAGCTGTTTTACAGATACAAGCAGTGTGAAGTTGGTAACACTTCATATCGTTCACCCTGTATATCACAATATTTTGCGAAAATGGAAGACCAGAGTATGCAGATATTTTATTTATTTTGTTTTATATCATTTCTCAACATAAAACGCAAAATGCAAAAAAAAAACTACCGCAAATTATCTTTTACTCGAATTTGATTTAACCCGAGGTAAAAAGAAAAAAAAAAATTTTTACAAGAATTGTTATTTTAACACAATTTTCAATATTTTATGAATTTTTCTTAAATCTCATTGAGCAAATAGAATGAGATTTTTGGACGCCTGTACGAAGCATTTAAAATAGTTTGAGGAAAAGACTCTGAGACTGGGTAGGTTTAGCTTTCGCTGTTTAATAATTTATTTCTTATAAAATATTTAATGAATTAAAATGTATAAGACCGAAATAAATTCTTAAGTGAGCTTTAACAAGAATTTTTTAATATTATTTTAACCTAATTCTTTTTTAACTCGAAATTTTTTGCACGAAATTTTTGGAAACATATTTATCGTGTAAAAAGGGAATGAGGTGTACGTACAGAAAATTTACGCCATAGCTTCAATGGTGCAGTTAAGAGTACCGGCATTCCCAGAGCAAGTTTCTACAAGCAAAGTATGCGAGAGTTTGTACAGTGAGTTTGCTATATAGTATATACTAAATTTAGCTATATGGCAATATCAAATTTTAAGTATTTAACCAATTTTTACCCCGGGACCGCGTATTTCGATAGAAAAGCGTGCGCTAGTTTTGGAGCATCTCAAAAAAGGGATGCCGCATCGTAAAATAGCTGAAATTGTACATATAAGTTCGTCAACATCTTAGCACATTATTCAACGCCTTATAAATGAAAATCGTAAATAAGAGACGACAGCCTTCAAATAAACTTTCACAAATTAGTTGTGTGCGCCAAGTGAAGAAAATCCAGCAACAAACGCTCCAAAGGTAACTGAAATAGCCAAAAAGGATTTAGGTAGGACTTGTCATCCAAAAACTGTTCGAAGAATACTGAGTGAAGCAAATTGAAATGGCAGAATAGGAATAAGGAAAAAGAGCAAGGGTTTGCAATTTGCGCGTGAGCGTCTAAATAAGACCGCAGCATTTTGGAGGGCGGTGCTTTTAGCAGACGAGGTAAAAATAAACTTATTTGGACCAGATGGCAGGGCTTTTATATGGTGCGAGCCAAAATGTCCGTGCCAAAATGTGAGAGCTACTATAAGACACAGCGCTGGCACGTTATGGTTTGAGTATGCGTGTCATCAAATAGAGTTGAAAATTTCACCTTTATCGAAGAAACAATGAAGAAATATGTTTTTTTTTAACTTGTGCAAGAAAATTTGGGATTAAGAGCTGAAAAATAATACATCGAGCATGCATTTCGCTTTTATCAAGACAACGACCCTAAGTACAAGTCACAAATAAAATAAAAATTGCTAGTATATGAGAGGGGGTTCAATAAGTACCTGTGTTAGACATGTATCAAATAAGGTGTGAGTGACTGTACGAGTATATTTATATATCAAGAATGATTGAATGCAATATTGCGCCTATTATAGAGGTGTGAGGTCACACTGGTGCTGATGCGTGAGAGTAAAGCGAAAAGGCGAACGGGAAAGCAAGAAGAGGAAGAAACTACATGCGCTGCGAATAAATTGCACAAGTGTGACGTCACACACACTGTATGCACGCCACCCTTCTCGTATCTCAATTCCGTTAGGCTGCTACGTATAACAGTTATGTAAACACAATTATAATACCTTTGTGCGCAAATGTGCGGGTATAAAAATACGCCTCTCCGCGCCTGTATGCTCATATGTGGGTATGCGTGCATCGATATGTGAGTATGTACATGCAATTTGATAGCAATTGATTTGATTTATGCATACTCCTATGCATACGTATGTATGTATGGCCCTCAATAAGAGGCCATGAAACCGATGCGGGGAAAGGAGTATTTATAGTATCCAACTTTTAATTATTTCAGCCATAGGGTAAACAAAAAGTTAAAAGTGAGCCAAGGTTTTGTTTTAAAATCCAAACAATGCTCATTTATAGGTTTTGCTATCAGCAAACTAACTACATGAGTACTACTTTCTGATCCGTTAATTTGTAATATTATAATATGTAAAACTCCTTAAAAGTAATCAGCAGAGCTGGCAATGACTGGTTAATGGAGAAAAATTACTGGACCTAAAGGCTGTGCAACAGCGGAAAAAAATGATTAGCATTTTATGATAACCAAATGAGCCTGCAGTGGCAACAAGACTTTGAATATAGAAAAAGCATGATTTTAGTTATGTATAAATTGGGGGCCTAGTTGAGTGGCTTGGCTGTCCCTGGATAGTAATTTTTTATTCAAATGTCCATTGCTTTTATTATTAAAATTTTTTTAATAATTTCAGCAACGCTGTACTTTGGACTTTATTTTAGCCAGTAATACTAAAAATGCATTTAAATACAACATTCCCTATACTCTTCTACTTATACATTTTTAGTTCTTCATCATAACACTCAGAGTCTACAAATTTTAACCAACTTTATAAGTAGATTAAAAATAATATCGCAGTTTTTCATGCTTGTTACTGACAGTTATGTAGGCGGAACTAACATATCTATTTTATGGCACGCTTTTTTATGTTGAATAGCAAAGAGTTTTTGTTTGAAGCTTTTTCAAGGAAAAAATGTATAATTATTATTTTTATATCAGAAAAGTAGTGGCGAGTAGAGCACTCGTACTTGAATAAAAAAAATAAATAATTGGCGCGTACACTTATGCCAGATGTTTGGCTGAGCTCCTCCTCCTATTTGTGGCGTGCGTGTTGATGTTGTTCCATAAATGGAAGGATCTACACTTTTAAGTCGACTCCGTATGGCAAATAATTTTTATGAGGAGTATTTCCATGGCAGAAATACATTCGGATGTTTGCCGCTGCCGAGAGGCAACCGCTAATAGAAAAAAACTTTTTCTATTAATTCCAACCCATTCGGCTACGGCGGCCGACCGCTCATACTTTATTAAACTATGCCTCGCATTTCGGTGTTGGGATCAAAACTATGTAGCATCTAGCGCCAGTATGTAAATATATTTTTCGAGTTTACGAGGGTCGTTTGAAAAGTCCGTGCAAAGTCAGACAGATGGCATTACTGGCGGATATCGAGATTACGTTTAGTTAGTGACATCTCTTTGAAGAACACACATCAAGTTTGAGCCAAATCTGTCCATTTCTTTTTATTTTGCTTTGAATCGAGGAAGTTGAGTGATTTTTCTTTTCCTTAACGACAACGCACCAGCTCACACCTCAGTAGTTGTGGTCGCAAAATTAATGAAAATGGGGTTCAAACCCGTTTTAAATCCCTCTCAGACTTGGCTCCCTCGTGTCTCTTGGACTACTATTTGTTCCCCAATTTGAGAAACAGCTGGCGGGCAAAAGATTTTATTCAAATGAGGAGATGATTGCAGAAACGAATGGCTATTTTTCAGACTTGAGCAAATCCTATTATTCGGAACCGATCGACAATCTAGAACAGCGTTGGATGAAGTGTATAAGCCTAAAAGGCGACTAAGTCAAAAAATAAGAAAGGTTTACCCCAGACAATTAAGTAGTTTTTATTTTTGCACGAACTTTTCAAACGATTCTCGTATATGCAAAGTAGCTACATTTTAAACTTTTATTGAAATTTCAAGCAATTCAATTTTTTATTTTTTGACGTGATAACGTCTTATAATTCGATTTAATAGGCTGCACGCACGAAAAAATGTGTCGTTACCTTACTCATTAGTGTTACCTTGCTCATTGCCGTTACCTTGCTCATATGTCGTTACCTTGCTCATTGCCGTTACCTTGAATGAACTGCAAGCGAAAGCGCGGAACGAACGACAAAGCAAACAAAGCAAACGAACGGCAACGTTCGACATCTTGCTCTCTCCTACTTAAGTGAGCGTATATGTGTATGTATATGCACATATGTACATACATATATAAATTCACGTATTTGTATTTGCATATGCCTTCTTATTGATTATTATTAATTTGATTTACTTGAAGAATTTAAAATAAAACCAAGTTTGTCAATAATACCTGTTGTTTTAATGTTATTATTATTTTTTGAAGTGATTATGTTATGTTATGTGATGTTATGTTATGTTATGTGATGTTATGTTATGTTATGTTATGTTATGTTATGTTATGTTATGTTATGCTATGTTATGTGATGTTTTGTTATGTTATGTTATGTTATGTTATGTTATGTTATGTTATGTTATATTATGTTATGTTATGTTATGTTATGTTATGTTATGTTATGTTATGTTATGTTATGTTATGTTATGTTATGTTATGTTATGTTATGTTATGTTATGTTATGTTATGTTATGTTATGTTATGTTATGTTATGTTATGTTATGTTATGTTATGTTATGTTATGTTATGTTATGTTATGCTATGTTATGTTATGTTATGTTATGTTATGTTATGTTATGTTATGTTATGTTATGTTATGTTATGTTAAGTTATGTTAAGTTATGTTATGTTATGTTATGTTATGTTATGTTATGTTATGTTATGTTATGTTATGTTATGTTATGTTATGTTATGTTATGTTATGTTATGTTATGTTATGTTATATTATGTTATGTTATGTTATGTTATGTTATGTTATGTTATGTTATGTTATGTTATGTTATGTTATGTTATGTTATGTTATGTTATGTTATGTTATGTTATGTTATGTTATGTTATGTTATGTTATGTTATGTTATGTTATGTTATGTTATGTTATGTTATGTTATGTTATGTTATGTTATGTTATGTTATGTTATGTTATGTTATGTTATGTTATGTTATGTTATGTTATGTTATGTTATGTTATGTTATGTTATGTTATGTTATGTTATATTATGTTATGTTATGTTATGTTATGTTATGTTATGTTATGTTATGTTATGTTATGTTATGTTATGTTATGTTATGTTATGTTATGTTATGTTATGTTATGTTATGTTATGTTATGTTATGTTATGTTATGTTATGTTATGTTATGTTATGTTATGTTATGTTATGTTATGTTATGTTATGTTATGTTATGTTATGTTATGTTATGTTATGTTATGTTAAGTTATGTTAAGTTATGTTATGTTATGTTATGTTATGTTATGTTATGTTATGTTATGTTATGTTATGTTATGTTATGTTATGTTATGTTATGTTATGTTATGTTATGTTATGTTATGTTATGTTATGTTATGTTATGTTATGTTATGTTATGTTATGTTATGTTATGTTATGTTATGTTATGTTATGTTATGTTATGTTATGTTATGTTAAAGTATATTATGGTATGTTAATGTTACCTCATTCTCTATATCCATACAAAATATCTATCAAACAAATAAAATTAAAATTTTCTTTTGAAAAATGCAACCATTCAATTAGTATTTTCTTATGACGTTATCACGTTAAACTATCGTCAGTAAACCGACTTTACAGACAACCTCTTTTTTTTATAGAAATGGGTGTTCTATTTATTACATTTAGTTAATAATATTGAAAAATAATTCCTTGCAGATTTTTGTGTGAAAAAGATGAGAGCAAGTACCTTTGGTTTAAATTTCACAATTTTTGAATAGCAAATATCACGCTTCTTTTTCTGACGATAACTCAGGTTATAATAAGCAGAACTCCACCCAATGGCAATTGTAAAATGAAAATATCATCATATAGTATCAGGTTCGAGCTGACACCGCTTCATATAGTTATTCAGCAATCAGTTAAGCGTACCCTGTTGAATATTATTAGGGAAGGTTCCGGTAGAAGAAAAGTGATATCCTCTAAAAACATGAAGCTGCTGAGTCTGCAGTTCTTACTTACTCAGCTACACAGTGGTGGTATCACCAAAGTTATCAAAATCGAAAAGAAGTTTAGAATTGGATTGAATGACAAGGTAAACTTGAGTACGCCTGGATTTGAAAAGAAACTCCAGGAGTGTACCCTGCACTGGCACACAGATGGCTCGAAAGCACCAGACGGTATAGGCGCTGGAATATATGTATAGAAGAAGAACAAAGCGTTCATCCAAGCGAAGGTGTATGCCATCTGTCTATGTGCAGAGATTAATTTAGACCAAAATTTCCGGAATGAACGAATTGCCATTCTGAGCGACTTAAAGCTCTGCGTTCCTATGAGATTAAGTTCTCCCTGGGCCTTGAGTGTATCGAGAAACTGAATATATTAGGAATGCTTTTAAGTTAAATGAAGTGGATCGCTGGATGGAAAAAACTTATAGTCATGCCATTCTATAATTGCGACAAACTCAGTACACCGCGAAGAGGACATTGAACAAGAATTTCGCCATACTCTTTCCTTCTCAAGAGGAGTGGAGTAAGGGGTTGACACTTAACAATTTTGACGCCCCAGTCTACACAGATGACTCTGAAATGAAATGTGGTATTGGAGTAGTTACATATCCCCATAGGCTTGGAATTGAAAAATCTGTACGTCTCTCTAATGCTTGCAGTGTCTTCCAGGTGGAATTACTGGCAATTACAGAAACTTGTAGGCTACTAACTGGAGGGTAATATCGCTATTCTTTCGGATAGCTAAGCTGCAATCCAAGCACTGGATTATGCTACGACAACCTTTAAACTGGTGGAACAAAGTAGGATTAGCCTTACCATCTTAACCATAAAGTTAGCTTAATCTGGCTTAATCTGGACCTGGGACATCGTAACATTGAAGGTAAATAAAAAGCAGATGAACTGGCAAGAGGTAGATCTGCTATGAATAGCGCTCTTGAGGAATTAGTATTCACCAGTCGCGGATTGTAGATGAAGCGAACAGACGACATGCAAAGTTAGCAGAATGTTATGTCCCTCCTAAAACCCGAAACAAAAGTCATCATTGATAAACATGAAACGACGGTACGCTTGGACACTCACGGCAGATATAACTGGCTTATGGTCTGTCGGGGTCACACTGTGACAGTTGTAAAAAACCAGAGAAAAAGTTAACGATTTTCCATTTCCTCTGTGAATGCTCTGCCTTATGGAAGGAGAGCATGTCGAGAGTCTCAAACAACTTATAAGGTTCTTAAACCGCACAGATTGGATATAGTCATGCTGTAAATAACAAGTTGGTAATGAGGATGTGCCAGCTAAATGGTGCGGAAGAGCTAGTTGAATTCTGTATGAATCACCATTTCAACCAGCCAACCAACCAAACAAGCCTAGATATAAGCTTTAAACCTTGAGGCCCCTAAGCCTAGATAGAGAGAACTTACGAACACTACCTGTATACCATACGGAATATTGCAGCATTCGTTATAATTTCAGGAAACCGGGTTTAGTAGAAATAAGCATCTACCGTTTTGAGAACTGAATGATGAAGCACCAGAATCCATTCCATCCTTTGCGAATGTGTTGCTGGTGATATGGAACAAAAAACCTGAGGAAGTGCTCAAATACATTAGAAGCCTACAAATATACGAGGTACATATATATATCGTAGGTTCGCACACGATACTACGATATGGAGAACACAGAAAGGGTGGCGCCTTCTGAGCGTACCGGTGTTCTGTGTTTGTTGACAATTGATTGCCACCTGTATAGAAAGAAAAAACATATTTCTGTGCAAATTTATGTGTTCACTATTTATTCCATCATTCCACGGCTTTCCACGCATTTTCGCTTGTGCTTCATTTTTTTTCGCTTGTTAATTCTTTGTACTAAGACTTCACAGCCATTGAGAGGGCGATAATAAAAATAATGCCTATAGATAGAGATAGAATTCAACCCATTTGAGTTACGCTGCACTTACACGTTTGTTTCGAATTTGAATGCAAAGTTTTTCAAAACCTTACTTATACTCTGATATTCTTGATAGTTTTGTGTGTACCCTTTTAAAATTTAAATTGAATACTCATTTAAAGTTTTTGATTAGTAGTACTTACTTTATTCTCTTGACTAGTTTTACATGAGAGAATAATGAAACTATCTGCAAAAAAAATTCTTAAAGAGTTTAGCAAAATTGAAAGCGTAAGAATTTTACTAAACTTATTGATTCCGTAAACACTTTTAGTAATAAGAGTTTAGTGATTTTAAAAATTTATTGTAACTATTTGCAGTTTTTTGATCACTAAACTTTTTGGTTGGTTGGTTACATTTACTCGCAAGAAGGGTTTTCAAAAGCATACAAACGATAATTGTGCTTTGTTGCCATTGAATTTTTGTACAATTTCTTCTAGCAAACAACAATGACACACTGAAGTTTGATAAACTGCACGTGTGAAAATGTATCGATGTGCTTTAATTGTCCAGAGGGGAAAATGAGGGATGAATCCACATGTGTGGATGGTAGATAGGTGAGAACGGGTCAGTGGCGTGGTGAACACTAACCATTTAGTAGAAACGAATGATTATTAAACTGCGTTGATTTTGCTCTTTTGTTTTGTGTTTTGCTCTGTTGCGCCTGCCTTCAATCATGCCGTTCAGTTGTTGTGTTTAAGTACTTCAATATGTAGTTTCATATGAGGTCGAATAGCATTCAGCACTTAATAGTAGTCGTTGCTTGGCTTTAGTGGCAATAAAGCAAAAACGGATTACAATTTGTATTTATGTATCGAAGTTGAAACAATTCTAAGAGTTTTGTTTTTGTTTTTCTTGGTGTTAGGTTTTTAAATGAAGGCTTGACTAAAGCAAGTCACGCGTTGCTTAAAACTGCGTTGCAATTGAAAAAAAAAAAATTTATCAGCTTTCACAATAGTTTAGTAAGTTAAGCATTGAAAGTAAAGCGTGAGTTTTATGCAAGGTTTATTATTTAAAAAAAATAAAATAAATAAATCACATTGAAAACCAGAAACAGCTCTAAATGGACTTGTGCTAGGAAGACAATCTATGTGACAAATAGTTGGATACCTCTTTGTTTGCTGGAAGAATGCACACGTTTTCAATTTATTGATTTTAGAGTTTTTGATTTTTTTTCTATAAGACTCTTGCCGCAAATGAGCGATAAGTATAAAATCGCCAGTAAAGAAAATTCTTAAACATCAGCGCGCTCGTTGAGCCACCTGAATGGCGCACCTTATAAAACTGTGTGTTCGGATTTTATATAAAGACTCAAATTAATTTTGAATTTTTTTAAAGTGTGTGCAAAGTTTGCGATATATGGTTCTTGTTGTAGTATGAACTAATATATGTTTTTATAAAAAACATAATTAAAATTAAAAAGTAAATAAATTGTCAAAACTCGCAAATATGTGGCGTGCACTTTCCCTTGAAGCTGATAGTATTTATATATTACATATATATGTAGGTGAAAGCATTAGCATTTTCGTATCATATTTCCTTTGTTAAAAATCATACAAATTTAAATCGTCTTCTCATGAAAAAAATTTAAGACATAAAAAAAAAATTATATTTAATTAATTCAAGCAAGATAGTTAACAAAAATAAAAACTACAAACCTAACAAAAAGTACAGTCAGTAAAATCACAACTGATCGCATAAAATATGTAATAACAGCAAACGACATTTATTTGCACTTGTACCTACGTCACTCATACGCTCTGTAGTACCCGCAAGGGCCTGTGGTATACTCACCATATGCACAATGTACTTATACATATTAAAGTATTATAGTATAAATAGTCACACAAGTAGTCGCAAGAAAAAAAACGGCTCACCTCGCACTTGACTGCCAATAGCTCTGTGATCCATTGCGATTGTGCTTCGTCGGATTTGTCGGCCGGTAAACTAGATGGACTCGGATTAGGTTATGTAATGAAGCGACCGGCTAGTTGATCGGGAGAAATAATCGGAAAAGGAGCGTTGTATAGCAGGGGTGGATGTGCTGGAACTCGGTTGGATAGGTGCAGGTGGACCGATGAGTACTATGACTCACATCGATTGTGTTGCTTGGGTGGTGTACACCTTGGTAAACAAATCGCCGTTTGTTGTTTATACAAATATATGTTTTCAATGTTCTTCAACACTTTTTTAACAGTACGAAATGTTCATTGCTAGACCGCAGTCAAATAATTTAAGAAAAATGTTTATTAGCGTTTTATTGCCTTTTCGCTGTAAAATGGACGGCACGGCGCTCAAATGATTTTATTGCTGGTCACTGCGAATTTTTCACTAATAAAAAATAATTTTTAAATGTGTACTCTATAAGTATGTAGTTAGATGAGCAAGTGTGTGCAATTTGGCCGCTGATAATTAAACTTGTATTTGTTTTTTTTATACAATATAAAACGTAAAGGTGTGTCAAATTCGATGCGGATTGAAATTTTTATACCAGCGCAGGTTTCAGTGAAATTTAATTTGGGCTGCCTGTTAATTTTTGGAATCAAACAAACTCATAGGCATAGTTATGGATGGACGAACGGAAATTTAGTCTTAACATAAAAAAGTGGGCATGATTTTCGATCTCAATAATTTTATGTCATATCTGAATGAGGGAGGGAATACAAGGTGAAGTCAAAAATAAACAAGACTGGAGTCATAAAACTATTTTTGATTTCGCCATCTTTTTAATAAGTTAGAGCGTTGGAAGTTACATCCCTAGCTGACATCCAGTGAAAGCTTGGTGACATTCGGTTGAGTAGAAGGGAAGTTATTGCGTCTAAGGTGTCAGTATATTTGTGTCATCGGTACAAAAATGAGTTTCGAACAAAGAGCTAATATCAAATTTTGTTTTGAAATCGGTAAAACGTTTACCGAAACATTTGAACTGATAAAAAAAGTTTATGGCGATGATTGTCTATCTCATGCCACAGTCATTGGTGGTTTACACGTTTCAGAGATGGTTGTGAGGACAAAAATGACAATAAACAAATGCGCTGGCAAAAATCAGTAATCACGGAAAACTCCATAGAAATTTTTTTTTTTTTTTTTTTTATTACAAACATAGATACAATATAAAATACATAACAATGTTTGTTGGCACTGCAACTAGTTACAGATAAACTAACGAGCAGTACAATTTTGGTTACATAAATAAAATTTTGTGAAGAGATTTTCATAGTCCCTTCCTTAAGTTAACAGCCATCATGCCAGATCATGTGGTTTAATTCGATGCAGTCGTCGAGTTAGGCCTGAGGTGTTGAGCAGATTGCTAGCTTCCTCGTTCACGTGCCTTTGAAGTCTATGGGAGTGGGCTTCTGCTTGTTTTTTAATTTCTTCAGCGACCGTAGGGATATTGAGGTCACGATGAATATCCTTATTGCGAACGAACCAAGGTGCGTTGAGAATATCTCGAAGGATTTTATTCTGGAGTCGTTGAAGTATATTTATATTACTTTGACTGGCGCAACCCCATAATTGCGCGCCATAGGACCACACTGGTTTTATAATTTGTTTATATATCGCTATTTTGTTATATATGGATAGCTTTGATCTTCGTCCAATTAGCCATTTAATTTGTACTACCTTCAGATGGATTTCATGCCGTTTAAGTTTTATATGCTCCTTCCATCGAAGCTTAGCATCAAGCGTCATGCCAAGGTATTTTGCAGTGTTTGCATGTGGTATTGCGGCACCTAGCAGCATTATTGGATAATGATTCACTTTTTTGTTGGTGAAGTTTACATGTATTGACTTGGTATTGTTCAATTTTATGCGCCAAGTTTTCGTCCATTCTTCAATAGCGTTTGTTGCAATTTGAAGTTTGGTTGCAGCTTCTTCAGCACTTTTTCCAATTGCTAGGATGGCAGTGTCGTCGGCGAAAGTGGCGATCAAGCTATTCGAGGGTATCGGCAAGTCTCTGGTGTATAAAAGGTATAAGAGCGGACCAAGAATGCTTCCTTGCGGCACACCAGCATTTATTTCTTCAAGGTCAGAGTATTCATTTCCTTGTTTAACGCGAAAGTAGCGTTCACTCAGATACGACTTTAGGAGGGCGCAAAAACCGCTTGGAAGGCAGGTATTTAGTTTGTTATTTAAACCGTCATGCCAAACCTTGTCGAAAGCTTGTGCGACGTCCAAGAATACTGCTGAACACACGTTATTCTGTTCAAAAGAGTTTTCAATTTCGGCTGTGATTCTATGCACCTGATCGATGGTTGAGTGCTTACACCGAAAGCCAAATTGATGCGAAGGTAACAAATCTTTAGAGTCGATAATTGGCGTCAACCGATTGAGGATGAGCTTTTCAAATAGCTTACCAATTTGAGGCAGCAACGAGATTGGTCTGTACGAGGAAACAAGATGTAGATCTTTTCCCGGTTTCGGAATCATTATCATTTCCGCAACTTTCCACAGGGTTGGAACATAGTGAAGCTGAATTGAATGATTAAATAACTTTACTAATTTAACCAAACTTATGTGGGTTAACTTTTTTAAAACCTCAGCTGTAATTAAATCGAATCCGGGCGCTTTTTTATCTTTTAGTTGTTTTATTTCCCTTTTGAGTTCTTTTATAGTAATGAATGAAATAGGAGTGTTTTCATCTACAGTATGAGTATACAAATTGTCAGATTGATTTTCGTTGGGTTGGAAAGTTTCTGTTAAGTGTTTTGCAAAAGCTACTGCCTTGTCTTTGTCACTTTTTGCCCATGTATTATTATCTCTTTTGATTGGAGGAACATGACAATTTGGTCTTTTCAAATATTTAGTACACTTCCAAAGTGAGTAGTCACCTTTTTTATCAGATCTCAAGCTTGAAAGGTATTGATTTATTGATTCATTTTTAATACAATTTATTTCATTATTTAATTCTTGTGATGCTTTGTTGAGCTTGGTTTTGTCACTAGGGGAACGAGTAAGTTGCCATTTTCGCCGTAATTTTCTTTTGTTTGTGATGAGCTGCTTAATTTCTTTGGGGTAGTTAGCTCCATTTGTTACCCTTTTGAAATTGGGTGTACTCATCCAGGCAGCTTTCTGGATTTCTTGGACAAACCTTTCATAGAAATTGTTCGAAAATTTATGAAAAATGGACCGAAATCTTCTTTGAAATTCATGGAATCGGAGTTGAAATTTTTCAAAACCTCGATTTATCGCATTTCAACTGATCATTTGAGCTTACGAAAGATCTGTGTACGTTTCATTCCGCACGAGTTAACTGAGGACCAAAAATTGCTCAAAACTCAACATTGGAAAATCCTCATTAAAGAGGTGAGAAATGACGAGAACTTCCTATACAACATTTTAACTGGTGATGAAACGTAGTGTTTCCAACATGAACTTGAAACTAAGCGTCAAAATGCCGAATGGAAGGGCCCAAAACGAGCCACCACCCAAAAAATCGCGTTTGGAGAAGTCAAAAATCAAGTCGATGCTCATTTGTTTTTACGATTCCAAGGGAGTTGTCTACAAGAAGTTCGTGCCAACGAATTTTTGTGGCGTTTGTTCCATCGCATTCGTCCCGAATATCGCGAAGGAGGAAGCTAGCGCTTATTGCATGATAATGCGCCATCTCGTCGATGCATTCTTGTTATTGAGTTTTTGACTATAAATCGCATTTCAACCATCAACAACTCCCCGTATTCGCCCGATATGGCTTCCTGTGACTTCTACCTATTCGGAAAATTGAATTGGCCATGAAAAAAAAACGTTATGTGTCCATAGACGCCATCCAAAAGGCTAGTACCGACATTTTGAAGGACATTCCGGTCAATGAACTGAAAGGAGACTATTTTGAACGAATGAACTTGAAGTTATAAGAACAAAGCTCTTGTTGTTTCTATTTTAGCTCAGTCTTGTTTATTTTGGCCTTCAACGTGTATTACCACATTTTAGGGAGTTTTATTAAGCCGTTATCGAGATTATTATATATATAATATATATATAATTGGCGCTTAAACTCTTTTTGGGTGGTTGACCGAGCTCCTTCTCTAATGGGTTTTTATGAGCAGCTTTTTCTTAGCAGGATTACACTTGGAGGTCGAGATAAATGCATTTAATTATTTTAAAAAATGTTCCATCATCGTATTTTTTTCTTTATATTTATCACTTTAACCAAATTTGATGAATTTTTCTTCATTTATAACGGAGACATCACACGTTTTTCTTTTTTTAAACATTTTCGTATACGGATGATGGGCAGACAGGCAGACAGAAATGATACTTTGGTATATATGTGTCGATCAAAATTATAATACCCTTGTGAACCAGTGCGAACGAGCGCAAATACAGACAAGCGCAAAAACAGACAAAATCTCCCACAGCCGAAGTTCAATTTATATGTAGTATGTTGACCTTGTGTAATTTATAATTTGAGTTTTTATAGCCTTGTATTAGTTGGAGAAAACAATAATATGAAGCACTCAATTCGCACTACAATTAATTGAAAATAAATCATTCTATCTTTCTATTTGCAATTGTTTATGCATGAATTGCCCGACTACATGAAAATGGGAACGGGGTGGAGATGGCGTTAAGGCTGCTGCACAGCAGTTGAAATGTGATAAAGGCCAGTGACAGCGACAAGCAAATATATTTACATTGTGCAAACACAAAAAATACCTAAATACAATTATATCGGTTTTCGGTTTTTAAAACCATTTGAACTCTTTTAATAAGTAATCTTTATAATAAAAGGCATATTTAATGAAGCGCAAAAGTTTATCCCAATGATAATTTTTCCCATTTAGAATCTCAATCAGTTTTGAATAATTTAAGTTATGGAAATTCTCCGAATCAGACTTTCCTATAATCCGGCAGCGCGCCAAGACTTGGCTTCACTTGGTGGGTGCAACTGGCGCCGGTTAGCACGAGGAAAAATCGCGTAAGTTATTATCATGTCAATCAATAACAATACAAGATAAAAAAGATAATAAAGGCAATTTAAAAAATTGATATTTGTGGCATCAAATTGAAGTGACAAATTATATGGAGAAGAGTTTTATTCAAAAAAATACCGCGAGTGCTTAAGGCAGTCGGCAATTTCACACAATTTTTCAACGTCTCTTTTACTATGGAAATTACTAAATATATGCTTGTTTCATAACGGATATTTACTAAACTAACGGATATTTACTAAAGAAGATCTGCACTTCTTTCGAAAGCTTCGCTGACCCAAAGTAAATGTCTGATTCATTTCATTGAGGCTACTTTATAATTTTTGTGGCAGCTTTTAACGAGCGAGTCATGTTTCATGCTTTCATACATATTAAAGTTAATTTTTATCTATTCTCAAGAAAATAAAAACTTTTTAGCTTTTAAAAGCCTAGTGTCCGCTTGCACTGCTGGTTAGTAACGTGTTCGAATTGTTAATAATAAATTGATTTGGGGGTATTGGGTATGGGAATAAGTTTCCGTCCTTTCTTAGTAAAGTTACGAATTATTTAAACCATTAAATAAAACATGATTTTATGTTAAGTTTGAGTAACCGCCATTAGAAGCTACAACTTTACTCCATCTTTCAGGCAGCATACGGATTTCTCTGACGAAAAATTCGAGCCCTTTTTACTTGATCCAATTATTGAACCAGTTTGCGATGCTGTCGTAAGAAGTGAACCGCTCTCCAATGAGGGCTGACTGCATTGATCGGAACAGATGGTAATCCGAAGGGGAATACGGCGGGTGTGGCAAGATTTTCCAATTCCCAATTCCCTCTAAATATTTCTGGAGCGATTTGTCATGGCGTTGTCATGCAGCAAAATCAGTTTGTCATGTCTACCGTCCCATTCTGGCCACTTTTCTTTGATAGCTCGATTCAAACGTATTAGCTGCAATCGGTAACGATCGCCAGTGATGGCTTCAGCTGGTTTAAGGAGTTCAAAATAGATGGCATCCTTCTGATCTCACCAGTTGCACAACATAACCTTTGAAGCATGAATATTTTTTTCGCTGTCGATGGACCTGGTTCACCTTTATCACTCACGTCGAAATTGACATGAAAACTGAATGAACACCTTCAATTCACCAGCATATTATTAGAGCGAATACAAAAATAGTAGCGACATCTCTTTTAGGAGGACGGAAACCTATTCCTATGCTGAATAAAATTCGAGGAGGCCAAATGAATATAAAAAATTTAGTTGGTTTAAAAAAAACTTGTATATCTTGGCATTGGAAGCCATTGTGGTTTTTTGAAATTAAATATTTTTTATTGTTTTTTTTTTGTTTGCAGTTTTTGCACTTCTGATACGCAATTTATTTCTACTAATTAATGCAGTAATTATGGTTATGAAATAAAAATAAAGCAATTCTTATTAAATAGTTGTTATTGTTGTAACAAACTATTGTTTTCATTTAGATAAGCAACGTTTTCAATTGAAATTCTCGTTCTTAGGAGCCTTCCTCGAATTAAACAACTCTGGCTTTTGGTTTATTTCACAAATCGACACTAATTAGCTGTTAATAATGCCTTTGCTAAAGCTGTAGGCGACTAAGCAGCGAGGAAACGTGGGAAATCATCATTGAATTCGCGGAAAATTTACAACGGATGAAAAAGCGAAACCTGGACGCAGGCACACGAACACTGATCATATAATGTGAAAGATGGAAAGAGCTGAGGTAATGCGTAAGCAGCTCCATGGTGGGTGACGGTTCCAAACGAGCGGAAATTTTTTAGTACCGTGACATACCACTGCTGCGACGGTAGCTTTGATGATGCTTTAAAGCATTGTAAGCCTCCTCATACGCGAGCAAAAGCTGAAGTCGACAGATAGTAATGATTACAGAAAAGTATAAGTTAAAGCAACTTTGGTGAGGTCAGATTAGTGTGCAAACCTTCTACTCTACTCAGTTAACGCTCCCTTTTTTAAAGTTCGTTACATATTTTAATAGATTAAATTTTCAAATTTGTTGACGGCAGGTTTAGTCTTTTTCATAAGAAATTTTAATATATCTATACTTCATCCTGTACCGCAAGCTTTTTTTTATGCTGTAATTGCTCTCTTTTGGGGTATTTGGTTGAGCTTCTTTCCCTATTTGTGGCATACTTCTTGATGTTTTCCACAAATGGAGAGACCTACAGTTGTGTGCCACTTCCGCACAGGAGATGGTTGTTTAGTGAGGAGCTTTTTCATGGTGAAAATACACTTGGATGTTCGGAGGTTTAACACTGTCTGCAGAGGTGCGACCGCTACTAGGAAAAATTTTTTAAATCATTTGCTGTTTCGTGTCCATGATTTCGAACTCGCGCATTTCGAATTGTAGTCACGCACAAATCCATTTGGCTTTTTTGAATTGCTGAAATGAACTGTTGTTAATAAACTGCAATAAAAGTTTGCCGGTCACAAAATTTTTAACGGGTTTGTTTCAAAAATCTGAAAATTTTCTGTGTTTGATCATAAAACAGCCAGGAATTACATATGTCGCAGTATGTGTGAGCTGCTCATGCATCATATGGGACTTTAATCCTAGCCTAATATTTTCATAATACCTATATAAAGTTCCAGTACGATATAGGTCGAACCCGGAATCCACCGAACAGTCGTCCCTAAGGCGGCAAACGGTAATCAGCGAATTCCATCTAACTAAGTATTTCCAATACAATCATTCCAATGCTATCTGTTGTGTAATTTCCTACGTATTGATGTTATGCTATATTGAGGGGAAAATAATACCCCGTGCATGTGCATGTATAGGCGCCTATGCTAAAAATGCACTACTGTTGTGCAACGGTGAGCTGATGTGTGTTGGCGAGAGTTCATTGAATGACATGAAAGGAAGGTCACATGCCGATAAACTTAAGGCGGTGGTCACTATGGTAGAAAATATTAAATGCCGAAACAGACAACAAAAGCCAAAGTGGGGTAGTCGCTGATTGGCATGCAGGCATTGTTGTTGTTAAGCTAGTTGCTGATGCTGCAAAGGTTTTTATGGCCACCAATGGTACGGTGCAATACCGTCAATGTAATGCAGTGGCGCGCCATGAAGCCCCGCAAGCTGATGACGTTATTACGAACGAACGAAGGACGTGCTCCAATTTCAGTCATTATTTATTCACTTTCCATTTGTTTTCAAAACTATTCATTATAAAGTTTTGCTACTTTGAAAAGAAAGAGAAGAAGGGAATTAGTAGAAGGATCAGTAGGATAGTAGAATCAATAGGATAGTGGAATTAGTAGTAAAATGTGTTAATCCATAGTGTTTATAACTCTTTGAAAATAAAATGAGTAAAGTGCTAAGTTCGATTCGGACCGCACTTTTTATATCCACGTACGTTTTGGTAAAAATTTATTCGGGTTGGGTGTTAATTTTTGGAATTAAGCAAGCACCTACACAGTGAGAGTTTTAGATAGTAATGTTAGATGGATAAAACGTATGTCCGGTTTTATCTTAACTTGCAAAAACTGAGCGTGATTTTCATTCGATCTGAATAATACTTATGTCAGATCTAAAAGAGGAGGGAGCTATGCGTGCACTAAGTTTGGGCGGGTTTTGTTGATTCTTTATAGGGATTCACGCATTTACCCAAAAATGGGTGTGACATCGCCGATTTTTAAAAAAATTCATTTCATCGCAAGGTCTTTTGGGTTTACAACTTTTACCAAATTTGAGTACTTTTGTTGCATTTATAACCAACATATTAAGTTTCCTTATAGCGCTGCGTTATCTTTTTGTTTATTTAGCAATTCTATTGTTATTTAAGCTTTTAAAAAATAAAAAATAAAAATAAATAAAATAAGTTTCCTTATTTTCTGTGGAAATTAACGGTGTATGGGAAGTGAGCCCTTAACCGATTTTGTTCATTTTCAATATCTTACAACCTGAAGCAAAAAGTATTATGTGCATCAAGTTTCATTGAATTATACTAAATTTTGCTTAAGCTATCGGGCGCACAGTGGAACAGACCGAACGGTCATAACTAAATGGGTTGTATCATTTTGGCGGTTACGTACACACAATTATAATACCTTCGTGCACAAGTGCGCGCGAGTAAACAAATAAAAAGCATAAAAAATCGCCGGCTATTTGTGGGTATTTTCTGTTAGACTTCTAACATAAGCTGTGAGAGCTTCGTCAAACGTCAATATACGTTCCAATATGCTGGTGGACAAAATGGAACATTAAGTAGATATTTTTAAAAATAATTATGCCAAATTGTCCGCGATTTGTTTCTACCACTAAAATTTGGGAATTGCAAAAATTTTGCCAAAAAAATTGCCCGAATTTGTATTGTAAGTCTACATGTGTATAAGTAAGCATGCATGTGCGTCTGTGTTTGCGTTTGCTATTTTGTTTTATATTTGGGGCCAACTGCACACACTTTGTTAAAAAATAATTTTATAAAAATTCACAAAATCTCAGTTTCGAAATTGTTCCAAAGTGGTGAGTCACCTTCTTAATTAGACTTTTCGTATCACTTTATTGTTTTAATTTTATAGTTGCATCACTAGTTATGTTAGCATTACCGTTACGTTTGAAATAGCACAGTTTAGAAAAGCGTCTGCCACAAACAGCTGTTGTATTTATAGTTATAGTTTTTGCTAAGTTGGATAATGGCGCTATTTTGGATTATGTATGTAATGACCAAAGAACAGCAGGATAAATAGAGAGATAGAGAATTGTTTGAGAAAGATGTTTTGAAACTATAGCGTAGAATATTTGCTTTGATTTTTGCTCCGCTATTTTCGTGTTGTCGAACGCGTTGTCTTTCAAACACTGAATATTAAATGCGAAAATGAAAGTGAAAACCACTGTTGGCTATTGGCTTCGTGGTGGTAATCGTGGACGCATTCGTCAGTGCGTCGCCTGGCTTTTTTCGCATTTTCCAATCATTTCATTTAAAGTGACATCCATGTAGCCATCCTATTATTCGTATTCGCATTCGCATTTTTCCTCTCCGACGCTTTGTTTGTGTTCTTGTATTTCTTACAATTTTGCTTTGCATCAATTTTTCCCCCTAATTACTTAGTGCAATACACACATACCACCCACTCACTCTGTTTTGCCCTCCACACTAAGTACCTATGTATGTATTTGTATAGCGTACATGTACATATGTATGTAGTTGCTTCATATGGTTATATTTTATCATTACTAAAGTTTGCCATACATCGAAGTGTTTACTAGAGCCCCATCACCGTTGTTGTCGCTCAGTTGATATATTTTTGTGTAATTTAATGGAAATTTTGTTTATTATTCATGTAGTGTTTGGCTTGTGTGTGCGTTTTTATTTATTTAATTTTATTTCATTGTTGGCTGCTTTGTTTTTGTTTCGCTCTTCTAATTATTTTGCTTTCACTCGTTCTGGCTCACTATTTCTATACTCTCTCATAGTAGGTATTCCAGTTGCTCTCCAAATCTATGTGAGAATCTCTAATTCTCACTACTGGAAATAGTGCATTTGGTCATTGCTTCACAAAAATAATAAAAAAAAAACCGATTCGCACACGTGACTTCATTGTTTTGGTTTTTTTATAAGCCGCGTAATCGACTTCTGCTCGCTTGGTTAAGATGTTGGCAAATATATTTGGATTATTTAGGCAATACAGCTTGCGTGCTTCAACCATGTTTGTTCGAAATTTCGGTGCATTTCGTTTGGTGTTTTTCTTGTTTCTCTTCTTTTAATTTTTCTATTTATTTATTTATTTTTTCTTATTTTATGTTTTACAGGCGTCTTTCGTTTCACTTAAAGATACTTTAAAATTTTGTAGGGAGGGGTACTATTTTTTGTCCTTTTCTATTTTGGCAATAATTTTGGCATAGAGATTTTCCACTCACTGTGACACGCAGAATTATCATGCATTCATGCACATAACCAAATGCGCAAATATATGTGTAAATATATACTGGCACATATCTATATACTAGTTTGGTAATCTAACTAAAAGATATTTTGATTCGAAAAAAAAAAAAAATTGTTGGCTGCTAGTACTGTCATTAGCGTCTGTGTTCATCAGCTGATGAACAAAAATGTAAGGAAATCAAAGAGTTTAAAGCAAAAAATTTATCAAATATACAAAGTGGCGCAAAATTAATCGTTTTGAAAATCGTTCTGAATAACTTTTTTACTAAATAAAAACAAATAATTTTGAGTGATGGAAATCTTTATTTTTACGCGCTCCACTGTCTGTCTGCTGTGCACTGCTGTTGTATTGTTCACAAGTGTCAAATGTGATTGACAAACGTTGTCATTTGCAAAAATTATAAATCTTCCGATAGGGTGACTACCATTGTGCCAGCTTGTACCAGAAGCTTTATAGATATTGCAGTCATATCCTATGAATCAGCTCAGCCAATTTCGAAAGAAAGACTACATGACGACTTTCAGAGCAGCTGTTTATTTATTTTCCAAAATCTCCAAACGATGATTTGTGGCTAAGGTGTTTATGAGACGCTCATAAGCGGTCATGCCAGATTTATGCTAGACCACTCTTGGTTTTTGTACGACAGCAATACTCCGTCGCAAACTGCACTCATTGTTTGTGGGCATTTTTTTTTTTTTTTTTTTTTCAAATCACTCCAGAGATATTTAAAATAAATAATAAGCGCGCACACTTCTGTTAGGTGTTTGCCTAAGTTTCTCCTCCTATTTGTGGCGTGCGTCTTAATGTTGTTTCACAAATGGAGAGACCTACAGTTCTAAGCCGACTCCGAACGGAAGAGTCGTTTTTTTGAGAAGTTTTTTCATGGCAGAAATACACTCGGAGGTTTGCCATTGCATGCCGAGGAGCGACCATTATTCGAAAAAACTGTTTCTTCATTTTGGAGTTTCTTGCACGGAGAATCGAACTTAAGTACTCTAAATGGTTGTCACGCACAAACGCATTCGACTACGGCGTCACCGAGGAGATATTAAAATATATTATAATAGAATACATGGAATTTATTGTAAGTAATTTATTAGTGGCGTAGACGTAGACGACGCTGAGACTGCTGTGTACTTACATTCCAGCATGAGCCTTAAAAGATAAACATTACTTAATAATGCCCTAGAAGCTAGTTGGAAGCCCATCGTAATGAATTAAAAAAGTATCTTATGTGACCGCTCTCTATCCGCAAACTGGAGTTTTATGGTCGTAATAGGACAATCTTTCCAACTAAGCAACGTTGGATCGAGCCGAAAATCTGCACCGCAGCTTCCACCTCTGTCTTCATTGACGGCTCCAAAATGGAATCGGGAGTCGGAGCAGGGGTTTTCTCTAAATCAGCCAATTTATCTAACTCCTTAAAATTTCCGAATACTACTAGTGTATTTCAGGCAGAAGTCTTTGCGATCCTTTGCTTAGGGAACGTGGAAGCAAGGAAGATATTGACATTTTCCCCGATAGTCAAGCCACGATCAAGGCTCTGACAACGCCATGATGCTGCACCAAACTAGTAAACTTCTACAAGGATGAGATCAAATCTCTTGGGTGTGCAGGTAACATTTCTCTGATGCTGCACCAAACTAGTAAACTTCTACAAGGATGAGATCAAATCTCTTGGGTGTGCAGGTAACATTTCTCTGACCTGGGTTCCAGCACATAGGAGTATAAAGGGAAATGAAATTGCTGATGAGCTTGCCAGGAAGGGGACTGAATTGAATTCAGAGACCTCCTACCCGGTCATGGGCATCCCCCTGTCAGTTGTTAAAGGGGAATTGCACAACTTATTTCTCACGAAGACGCAGAAAAAATGGTGCTCCATTTCTTCATGTGGTATTTCGAAATTTCTTGGCCCCACTACAATAGAAGGAGGACTCAGAAAGTCTTGGACACACCACACCATTCAATTTCCAAACTCGGATCTATGTTTACCGGTCATTAGATGATGGCACACACACGGAGAAGATGTGTTTACAATTTAACTCCCATTGGAGAAGTTGTGTGGACCTTTCAGAGAAGGAGACTGATGTCCAGGTTTGGCAGCTTAAGGGTGCTCCTTTCTTCGACAGCCTGTGGCAGTGCGCTAACCTAAATACTATAAATTTGTTCCATTATAACAACAGCTCTGGCTAGCTGCAGTTATCTTCCTGTTGGAGGTCTCAGAATGGTATCAAAACGGCGCTTTAATGCTAGATGGGGACTGCCAGAGTGGTAGTTCAACCATTTCATCTACCTACCATCGTAGCCCAATGGGTTGGGACGTGACTACCATTCGGAAGTGAATAGGTTCGAAACTCCGGGCATAAAACACTAATTGATAGAAAAAAGTTTCGCTTCTCGGCAGACAATAGCAAACCTCCGCTGAGTGTCATGGAAAAATTCTTTATAAAAAACCTTCTGTCCTTCAGAGGTAGCGTAGAACCGTTGGCCCCTTCATCAAAACGCACAACCCAAGTAGGAGGATGAGCTCGAGCAAACATAAAATAGAAGGTGTAAGCGCCAATTATAAATACATATCAAATATTAATATAATATAAATATATTTTTACGTAACAAATTTTACCTAAATTCTTAATTTTAAAATAAATTTATCTTACATGATCTTTTTCTTATTTTTTATTGATATAATTTTAAATTCCAAAAATTTTTTTTTATTTTTTGAAGAATAAAAAAAATATATTACTTATATATAACTGCGCAGTCTGCGTACTAAAAACGAATTTGCTACCGGGTATACTTTATATCATTAGGCAATAGACATACTATTCCTATCTACCTTATTTTTAAACATTAAAGTGACATTATTTTAAATACATACAAATATTTGATTTCATATAACTCAAATCACCCTGTTACGAACAAGCCCCTTATGAAACGACAACAACTCCATACTGTGAAGAATATCGTCTGTATGTACATATGTATAACAACGTGTATAGTATTCCCCTATAAGCAAATGTTTAGACAAGTATATGTATGTATGTAAGACATTTAAGAATTATGTATGTACATATAATAGTTTTCCAATAACCTTGCACCGTTCCCATACCCACTTCTCACATATACAGATACCGCAAAGCTTCAAACAGCGCAAATAGCAACACATTCGGAAGTGGCTACTATGGTTGAGAATTCACCCTCACCGGCCGCACCAATATCAACAAATTTGCTTTCCAGTGCAGAGTTCTTGGGCGAAGAGAGAAAGGATGCGGAAACTACCAAGAGAAACTTACCGAAGAATATAGGGCAACTGAGAGTGAGTGTCTACTGGAAAACTATAACGGCAAAAAAATGTAAGTGATTTTATTTAGGGGATGTCGATATGTGGGCTCAGGCGCATTGCACATCAAACAACATGTGGTCGTTAAACGTAAAAAAAAAAACAGAAAACGAAAACCAATATGTAAATACATAAAAGCAGAAAGTGAAATAAAAACAAATGATGTAAACCATACGCGTGAATGTAGAAAGTGAGAACATAGAGAATAAGCAGAACTTATGCAACAGTTACAACGACAAGCAACCAATCGACTAAAGGCTTGAACGTAAATGCCAAGGAAAAATCGCATAACGTAAATATTTTAATTATAAGACGGCAATAGCCTACATGGCTTTCAATGAGTTCACATTACTTGCATGCAATGAAAGAAAGTCAGACTAATCAAAAGATTCGTCGGGTCACCAACTAAAGGATAACACTACAAGAGTGAGCTTAAAATCTAATGAGCCAAGTGTCTGAAATGGCTGAAACTAAAGTGAATAGATTCAATTGAATAGAATAGAATAGTAGATAACCAAAGTCAAAGTTAAGTGACGCTCATTCGCGTTCACAGTAGTCTCGTTTACCAAAGGAATACTACAAAGTTCAATGCAACGCCAGTGAAAGCTATTCAACAAGGTTCGACTCATGCGTTTGAAGAAAAAGAAATACATAACCAAAAGGGAAGAAAAACCATAAACCAGTCATCGAGCGAACGAAAGCAGACTGCGCTGCAAACAAAGTTAAGTCGTAAAAATCATTCAATCAGATGCTTTTGCCCAGTTATCGGCGAAAGGGACAAGCAACAAAGTAACAAGCCAATGTCCAGCTGCACGCACGTGTGGCAATTTGGCGCTTTCAGGACGCTATAAATAATTCCTGAAGCGCCATAAAAAAATTGGCAAACGTGTAAAAAGCTTTATATTTTTTATGTTACTATTTCTTCAAAGAATTTCTCTGTTCTATTATTTATCATGAAACTCACTTTCTGCATAGAAGCTAAAGTTAAAGGCTTGAGGCTTGAGGTAGAATTTGTTGAAACTTTTTTAAGTTGTAGTATTTTTGCTTACATATCTCACATATTCGCCCTGCATGGTACAGAATCCAAACTTAGTAAAGATTTGTTCGGTTTGCCTGGCACGTGATTTTAGCTGTGTCATGCGCGCAACCAAGGAGGAGGGGGTTGGTTTGGGTTTAAATTAAAACTTGGGCGCGATTTGTAATAGTCGTAAAAAACCAGCATCTATTTTGCTTACGATACATTCCTTCTATCAGCTGATCTTACTTATGCCTATTGTGCGGTTGACATAATTTTCAAAAAAAATGGAAAAGAAATGTGGGTTTGAAATCACAAGTATGAAACAGCAGATGATAGAAAAGGTTATTTCTATTAGCGTTCGCCATTCGGCAGGCAATGGCAAATCTCCAAAATGTATTGCCATCAGAAAGCTCCTCACTAAAAAAACCATCTGCCGTTCGGAAGCGGCACAAAACTGTAGGGCAACCTATTTGTGCAGCAACATTTCCAGTTTCAAGCCGACTACAAAGGGCAACGGTTTTTTTATGAAGAGATAGTCTACTAGAGTTTTGGTGGCATCTCTTTTTTAAGTAACTTTTACCCCTAATCTGCCGTTTAGGGAATTCTCTTTCAATGTGGGCCCACAAGTGTTTAATGGGATTGATATTTGGGCTCTTCGAAGGATGAGGCAATACGTTTTTGCATTGTCAAGCAACCATTCCCGTATGCTTTGGGTCGTTCTCCTGCATGAAGCTGAACGTTACTGGTAACTGTAATTTTTCGACAGCTTTAAGAACTTGCTCTTTGAATATTTCTAGATAGTTCATTTTAGTCATAGTGCTCCGAAATTGATTCGGCTTGCTAACGTACAGTTGAACCTTTTACTCGCATTAATTCTTCAAGAAGGAGCTTTTTTCTAGAAGTCTTTTCTGTTAGTTTTTGGGTGTACGGCCACAACTGACTAATTTTTGAGTGATTTAGCATTTAGTTAATTGCAGAAATTTTCGGGTTCCCTTTTATTTAACATATAATTTTTCTTCTGGTCACATTTGAGTTATTTTTGTAAACTTTTCCGGTACCATTTTTTTTTTTTAAGAAAATAATTTTCGTTATATTTTTTCAATACATTAAATATTGACAAATTAGGTTTTTCAAAATTTCCGTAATTTCAGGTATTTCATAGTTCTTGTAAATCACTTCAAGTTTGCTTATTAATCTTGATTCTAATCCCAAATCACTAATTCAGCTTCAGAAAGACTCACGGTACCATCGATCAGGTACACAGACACGTAAATAGTATTCACAAAGCTTTTCAGCAGATGAAGTATTGCACAGCCGCTTGTCTCGATATACCCCAAGACTTTGACCGCTTTTGTCATGACGGATTTTTATACAAAATAAAAGACACTTTACTAATAAATTATTGCACTTTTATTAAGGGGGTAGTATGGTATTTTTTTTTTCATTTTTTTTTTTTTTTTTTAAATTATTCTATAACATCTTAAGATTATTGTGTGAAAGTTTGAAGTGCATTAGAGTAAAATTGACAAAGACACAAAGGATTAAGTATCTACCTCTCCAACCGGATTTCACGCTGCCGAAAGTAGCTACCTACGTTTTTCTCACACTTGCCTTTTTTACGGTCGGTGTCCACTGTAGATTCATATCTACTGCACCGATTCTTTTCAAATTTGGTTTTTTTGTTTCTTTACTTTATTCACGAGGTAATGACGTCGAGTTTTTTTTTTTTAAATTTTGTCATATTTTAAAACAACAAAGTTTTCAAGTTTTTTTTATGAAAAATCGGTGTTTTGACTTCAAAGCGCTTTAAAAAATTAAAAAAAAAAAATTCGACGTTGTTACCTGCGAAACTTTATTAGCTGAGGAAATCAATTTGGTTTTTTGATTTTAGTTGATCCAGTAATGAGTTCTGAGGGACACCGCAATAAAACTTTTTTATGAGACGTCCGCGAAGATTCGCTGCCACCAACTCATTTCTTCATAAAAATCAATGAAAATTTCACACAATATTCTTTAAATATGACTTTATAATGAAGTAATTTTAAAATTTTGAATAAATCAACTGTGTCGACAAAAAAAATTTCGAAAAATATGCTTGTTTTTACACCGAATTTCGTCGATTTCATTCAGGCATTTTTGATGTTAAACAAAATGTCGATAAAATCACAAATTTTATTCAATGAGACTATTTGACATAGAAAAGCCTAAATTTAATAAATAAATGGAAAGCCTAAAAAAATAAATAATAAATGGCGATGAAAGCAGTGACGATGAAAGCGATAACGAAAATATCGAATATCAATTTTAAAACATTCAAAATTATTGTTAGGCCTTTCAAATTTTAAAATAAAAATAAAAAAAAAGGAAATTTTTTTTTGTCTTTTAAATTTTATGGACTAATAGCATGTAAAATAATTTTTAATGATAACGACGTTTGCATGCTCGTAAACACTGAAGAATGTTTTTTTTTTCAAAGTATATTTCCATAATTTGGAAGGCTTACTTTGATGTTAAATGATTTATGATGACTTGTCAAACCTTACTGAACAGAAATGTCAACACAGTTTGCCATGCTCAGCTGTCAAATCAAGTTATGGGGTACGGTACACTAGACAGGGCTAGTTGAAACAAAATAGTTTACTTAAATGTGCTAAAAAATTAGTGCTTTTTGTTTGACTTTGAAAAATTGTGCTAAGCAAACAAACAAACGGTTCTGCCGTTAATAGTTAAAAATGAAATATTATCATCGCAAATGATTCCTTAAAAATCTGTGAATAATTTCTTTATTAATTTAAATGTGAATTCTTCCAATATAAGTTTCCCAGTTTTTTTTAGTTCACTGCATGTATGTATGTTTGTAAAATAAAAAAGAAATGTACCTGAATATATTATTTTCTATTTTCAACGTTTTCTCGCTTTTATAAATATATAAAGTAGTGTAAAAAATTATGAATATTTACTTATTTTATTTTATTTCATTTTAATTTAATTTAACTTTATTTTATTTTATTCTATTCTATTCTATTCTATTCTATTCTATTCTATTCTATTCTATTCTATTCTATTCTATTCTATTCTATTCTATTCTATTCTATTCTATTCTATTCTATTCTATTCTATTCTATTCTATTCTATTCTATTCTATTCTATTCTATTCTATTCTATTCTATTCTATTCTATTCTATTCTATTCTATTCTATTCTATTCTATTCTATTCTATTCTATTCTATTCTATTCTATTCTATTCTATTCTATTCTATTCTATTCTATTCTATTCTATTCTATTCTATTCTATTCTATTCTATTCTATTCTATTCTATTCTATTCTATTCTATTCTATTCTATTCTATTCTATTCTATTCTATTCTATTCTATTCTATTCTATTCTATTCTATTCTATTCTATTCTATTCTATTCTATTCTATTCTATTCTATTCTATTCTATTCTATTCTATTCTATTCTATTCTATTCTATTCTATTCTATTCTATTCTATTCTATTCTATTCTATTCTATTCTATTCTATTCTATTCTATTCTATTCTATTCTATTCTATTCTATTCTATTCTATTCTATTCTATTCTATTCTATTCTATTCTATTCTATTCTATTCTATTCTATTCTATTCTATTCTATTCTATTCTATTCTATTCTATTCTATTCTATTCTATTCTATTCTATTCTATTCTATTCTATTCTATTCTATTCTATTCTATTCTATTCTATTCTATTCTATTCTATTCTATTCTATTCTATTCTATTCTATTCTATTCTATTCTATTCTATTCTATTCTATTCTATTCTATTCTATTCTATTCTATTCTATTCTATTCTATTCTATTCTATTCTATTCTATTCTATTCTATTCTATTCTATTCTATTCTATTCTATTCTATTCTATTTTATTTTATTTTATTTTATTTAATTTCATTTTGTTTTATTTTATTTTATTTTATTTTTTTATTTTTTTTATTTTTTTGTATTTGGTTTTATTATTTATATATGGGAGGATTTAATAAAAATCTCGTGGTTGCGCCACTGAGCTGTACTGCAGCAAAATAGTAAATGCAAAGCCACACGTCCGCTGTGCAATAAGTAAATGCCCACATCAGAGTCCAATGTCCTTTGCTGCGCAATAAAATGTTTAAGCAGACAACCGTGCCTGTGCATTAACAAACATTTTACGTCTGATTTTATGCTGAGCGTGGGAAAAAACGTAAATCGCTCCCTTGTTAGTATTTGGTTTAGATTGCTAATGCTTATGTGTGTGAATGGATTCGCGTGAAAAATATTTTTGTGGCCACCCACAAATCGCATCAGATTTGCTTTGGTGCAAAGCTCTTATAAACTTATTTGCCGTTACAATAGGGCCTTGTGCATATAAATATGAGTTTTCATATATTTTGCTTTCTAAGTATATCTCGATAAGTGTTATCGGTGAGATTGTTTGCATAACGTTGCCAACTTTTTTAATAATCAAATGAAAATATTTTATAATATTCCATTTTAGCTACTTTGTATTATGAAATTCATAAATCAATGTCTTCTTTAGACCTTATTTCCCTCAATGTCAACTTGCAAACCGATAAGATTTATGTAGCTCTTAGTGCATACTGGCAATCTTATCGCATCAACTTTTATGATAATGATTTACCTCAGCCTTTTTCGCTTTTTCACTCTTCATCCAAGCAGTCGTCGCATGCCTGTACTGGCTGAACTTGCGCTGCCTGAAATTACCCATACCTACCGTAAGCAATTTACCGTTTATCTTATGTTGTGGTAGATACTTAATCACGCGCCTACTTAACTTAACCAGAAATCCAATAGCATACAAGTAAACAAGAACAAAGCAACAGCTACAACAGTTGATCCACTATGTCAACCGTCAACAGCCAAGTAAAAACAAATGACTACAAGAGCGATTAATTTCTAAGAAGCGATTAATTAGCCGCATGATAGAGCTAATATTTCCAGTACATTTCATTTTTCAATTGCTATTACATCGTATAGCGGCATGAAATTTTGGAATGGCAGAGCACAGAGTGTAAGATTTGCTTAAAGGCAAACAAATGGCTTTAAGTGCGTAGTGACGAAAAGACATATTTTGTCGCCTAGAAATTTTCAATTAGATATGTCAAAATGATGAAATGCGCCGCAATGGCGCTCTTAGTAGTCAATCACTTCAGAAGCGAGAAATTAAAGAGAACATCAGCTCGAACGCCTTTTCTTATGCTACGAATAGTGTGAGTTGCTGAGTGTGCTGAGAAAAGCGAGTGTCGGGTGTGACTATAAATTTTCGGCAGCATCTAATTAAGAGTCCGCTTGCAATTGTGTTGTCAAGAGATAATAAATACTGTCGTTGCTTCTTTTTTCATTTCAAACAATTTGTTGGCAGCAAAACGTGCTGAAACTTTTCATGCAAGCAGTCAGTCGGTCTAAGTGGAGTATCGTCTCCCTGCAGGAGTTTTAAGAATAAAATGGAACCTAATGCACGAAAATAAATTTCGTATGCTAAACACGAATATGGTAAAAAAAATTCCACAATGTTATGCATTCGAAAAAAAGGGATTCAAACCGCTAAAAAGAAAGTTGTTGACAATATTTAAAAAATTGTGTAGCTGAAATTTCGCAATATAATCTTTGCTATCAACGTGTGCGGAATGTGTGAATGAAATGTAGAGTGACTATTCATTGATGCGATAGCCGCTTACGCGATTTTGGCCGAGTTTAACAAAGCGCGCCAGTCGTTTCTTTCTTCACACCAAGTGAAGCCAATTCCTTCTCCACCTGATCTTTTTTCAACGCAGAGGGGGCCTTTCCCTTCCTATGGATTGACGGCTTTAGCCAAACAAGCAGATGCTTATTCATGGCAGAAATATTTTTTCGTCATTTTTATGGCTATTATTTGCGAACAAAATGATAAATAAGTTAGTCAGTGTACTCAGTCGGTGTAGAAAATGGTAACTTCCTCTCTCTTATTCACTAAGTAGGTGATAACGAAGAAGATCATACTGGGACAATCTACTGATTTCATCGCAATCAACATCTGTTATAGATGGTGGCTTTAAACTAAATCAATTAAAAAGTTGTATGAAATTAAAAAAGTATAATTTTATTATCATCACAGGAATTCTAACAAAGAATTGTAGATTCAATTATGATCTCGGTAATCTAGGAAAATACTCAAATGGAACTTGCAGGTGCTGTAGAGAGGAAGATGAAACTGCCAAACATCAGCTGACATTGAAGTAGGGTTTTGTTAACAGATCCCGCGTAACTACTGTCAAACTAAATACCTTATCTTTTTAGTATTCATTGACATTTCATCATGGAAAGGCTTACGCCTCAACAACGTTCACAAATCGTACAAATCGAGGCTCTTTGAAAAGTGTTCGTCGCACACTCAGGCTAACGTATGGTGTACATAACCGTCCCACCGTCACACCGATGGCCATACATGACATAGTATATATGTACAGTACGAGTATGTTGAAATTCCACTATAATATACTAATAATAAAATCACTATCTTCTTCTTCATTGGCGCGATAACCAGTTGTTTCTTTCTGGTGCTAATCGGCGCCATTTGGACACATCAAATCAACCCAAGTCCTTCTCCACCTGATCTTCCCAACGCAGAGGAGGGCTTCCTCCTCCTCTGCTACCAACAGCTGATACCGCATCGAATACTTTCAAAGCCGAAGCTTTTGTATACATTCGGACGACATGACCGAGCCAACGTAGCTCATACAGTTCATTGTTCCATCGCCTGCGATATTCGCCGTTGCCAACGTGCAAAGGTCCAAAAACCTTACGCAGAATCTTTCTCTCAAATACTCCAAGCGTTGCTTCATCGGTTGTTGTCATCGTCCAAGCTTCTGCGCTAACGTATGGCGTATGGACGGACTTTACTCGAGGGAAGACTTTACTACTCAGTTGTCTACTTAGTCCAAAGTAGTACTTGTTGGCAAGAGAGATTCTACGTTGGATTTCAAGGTTGCCATTGTTATCGCTGTTAATGCTGGTTCCTAAATACACGAAGTCTTTTACAACTTCGAAATTATAATTGTCACCAGTGGCGTGGGTGCCGATAGGCGAGTGCGCCGACTGTTTGTTTGATGGCAGGAGGTACTTCGCTATTGTCCTCATTTACCACCAGACCCATTCGCTTTGTCTCTTTATCCAGTTTGGAGAAGGCAGAATTAACAGCGCGGTTGTTAAGGCCGATGATGTCGATATCATCGGCATACGCCACCAATTGTACGTTCTTATAAAAAATTGTGCCTGAGCAATTAAGTTCTGCGGCTCGTACGATGCTCTCCAACATCTGATTAAAGATGTCACACGACAGCCAGTTACCCTGTTTGAAACCTCGGCTCGGAGAGGTCCTTCCCAATTCTGACGGTGCTGCTGGTGTTGAGCAACGTCATCTTGCATAGCCATTAGTTTTGTGGGGATACCAAATTCAGACATCGCGGCATACAGATAAATTATTTTCGTACTGTCGAATGCAGCTTTGAAATCGACGAAAAGATGGTGTGTGTCGATTCTCCTTTCATGGATCTTTTCCAAGATTTGGCGTATTGAGAATATTTGGTTGATGGTAGACTTTCCAGGTCTGAAGCCACACTGATAAGGTCCAATCAGTTGGTTGAGGGTGGGCTTTAGCCGTTCACACAATACGCTCGCTAGAACCTTGTAGGCGATATTTAGAAGACTAGTCCCGTGGTAATTGGCACAGATTGCAGGATCGCCCTTCTTTAGGATTGGGCAGAGCACACTTAAATTCCAATCGGCAGGCATGTTTTCATCCGACCATATCTTGCATAGGAGCTGATGCATACACCTTACCAGCTCCTCGCCGCCATGTTTGAATAGCTCAGCCGGCAGTCCGTCGGGGCTCGCGGCTTTTTTGTTCTTTAGCCGCGTTATCGCTATTTTCACCTCGTCATGGTCGGGTAGCGAAACGACAATTCCGTCGTCGACGATTGGGGTATCGACATCTTCACCTTCTCTGTGACATGCGCTGCTATCACTGTCAAAATCACTATATCAAATTACTATAATATATATTACTAAAAAAATCAAAACTTAAGCAGTTTAACATACTATACATACATAAATTGAAATTTAAATTGACTAACGGAAATGAATAAATACATTAAGGTGAGTCGGTGAGGTGTAACAGAGAGAGAATTGAATGAAGTACTTATTTGCAATGATAGCTGCTTGGTTTTACCAGGTTATCTGCTTATGCAGGTGCCTATGCAGTTCCATGACATGCGACAGTCGTTTGAAAAGTGCGAGTAAAAATAAAAAGTACTTCATTCCTGGTCTACTTTTAGTCTTATACATTTCGTCAAACGTTTTTCTAGTTTGTCGGTCCCTTCCGAACAATAGGATTTGTGCAAGTCTGAAAATAGCCAATCGTTTCTGCAATAACTTCGTCGCTTGATTTTTTCACATTTGGGAAGAAATAGCAATCCAAGAGATTCGAGGAAGCCACCTCTGAAAAATAAGGTGGATTTGAAACGAGTTTGAAACCCATTTCCGTAAATTTTGCCACCGCAACTACTGATGCGTAGGCTGGTGTGTTGAAAGAAAAATCACTCGACTTTCTCGATTCAAACTAACGCCAAATGCATAGAAATAGACCGCTATGATTGAAACTTGGTGTATGATCTTCCAAGAGATGCTACTAACTAAACATAACCTCGATACGCGCCAGTGGTGCCTTTTCTCTGACTTTTCAAACGACCCTCCTACTGATGGTTGGGACAACGAAACAATTAACGGCTGATGCACTAGCAAGAGCAGACTCAGTGAAAACATTCCCTGCTGAACAGGTAGTTGTTGCGTGCAGTTCAGCCAAGTGAACGTTGAGGCTAACGTTAATGTGACAGTAAAAAACTTGTTTATAATTACAGGAACACCCTAAAGCTATTGAAAATGAAATAGAAAAGTTGCTTACACATTTAGGTACTTACAAATATCATCATTACTCATATTTTAAAAACGGTCACACCGCAGTACTTATCGGACTTTATACCGTTATCACAGCAGATTTACAAATCACAGACCAACAAAAGTTGAGTTGAGAAGATAAACGGCCAATTGACCACTTCAACACAAATTATAGCTCGAAAATAATGACACTAATCAGCCGTTGGCTCTTAGCGGAAAAGTGGTGATAAACAAAAACGCGTGTAAACACTGCCCACAACAACAATTACAACCGTTCAATCAGTCAAACGAAATGTTAAACGACTAACTTTGATTAGTCAATTACGTACACGGAATCAACTTTCAGAGTAAAAACAAATGCAAACGGAGCCAAGAAAATTGCGCGGCGGAATCGTTTACCGTTAAGCTATTGAAAGCGTTTAGAGCTTAAGTTGTTATGCATGCGGCAGCGCTCGTGGAAATTGATTTGTTATCAACACAATTTTACACAATTTTTTTTATTTTTTATATTTTGTTTTTGCTTCGGTTTTATCGCCAGCAATTCACAAAAGAAAACAATAGCGGATTTTATACGAACTTTTGAAATACCAGCACCGTTTGGTCGATTAAACTTTTACGAGTAAAAATTTAGAATTTTATTGTCTTAATGATTCTTTGCAATAACTCTAACATACACTTCTGCTCCCTCTCTGCACTCTTTCATATTAAGCACTCCTACTATATTTGCGCTTTTTTGTATTTCGTCCGACTTCTGATATCTGCCTGCACCTCGTTCTGCTTAGTGTAACCGTACAACTTTTCTACTGATATCACGAAATTTGAGTATCAGGTATTGCGTTGTTTTGCCATCGCACCTCTTTATAACGGCTAGGAAGTTCTGCGTTTGACTGTGCATTCGTTTTTGGCAACACCCGCGCGCTAGTGGCTTATCTGCCCGAATATATGGAGATAAAAACTGTCTTCGGTTGTTGATTTCGAAGCCTGAATATTGCTTGCTACCTTCAGATTGTCAAGCGGCACGTGGACTCAAGCCACCAGACAGCGAGAATATGAAAGGCAATGTCACCGGTGTCAGCTGAAACGGAGTAAATGTGTAATCTATGGCAGTCAGGTAATAAAACTTCTATATGGAATATCAGTGTGGGTGCGATTAAATACTTCACGTGAATATACGAATATAGTTTGCGTAAGTTATCAAATTTACGTCTGTACGGCCCGGGTAGCTTGTCAAATATGACAAATATTAAACGCACATATACACATGCATACATACAAATGCAAGAGAAATTTGTTCCGCCAATAGCGTTATGGTGAAGGAAAGCTAATTATTGGGAATATGTCAATTGGCAGCCGATGATCGGATGCTTATATTCAAAACCAGTTGTTGATTACATTTGCTAAGGAAATGGATTAATGAATGGTTAGGCGACTGTCATCAATGCATTGCTTATCGGTCACGTATTGCGGTTTAATAGTATGGTAAAGCTGCGTAGGCGAGTGTACTTGCGTGTCACAAGTTGGCAGTAAGTTCTGGTTTCAATCTCCAGTGTGGGTGTATAGCATCAAAATCATAGCAGAAGTTGCTCCAATTACCTTCGCTCTTCGGCAGGCAATCGCTAACCTCCGCCATTAATAAGGATGTATGGAGGAGACTCAAGATACGTCATTGCGAAAATTGTAAAGTTGGATACCCCTATAACTCGGACTCTCGCTTAAATCGGACAAAATGTTATGCACCAAAATAATATATAGTTGGAGTTGACAGTTATGAGTTTGCGGTTGGACGAAACTTCGTTTAACTAGGATCCAGCACTAACACCGATAACAATGTCAGCCTTGAAATTCAAGGAAGAATCTCTCTTGTCAACCAGCGCGACTTTAGACTAAGTAGGCAACTGAGTAGTTAAGTCCTCTCTCGACCTGGACCCGAACAAGCTAAGATTCTACAAGGCTCTCATCATGCCCGTTCTAGCGTATGGCGCAGAAGCGTGGACGATGACAATATCTGATGAAGCTACGCTTGGAGTGTTTGAGAGAAAGATCCTGCGAAATTCGTTTAGCACGTTGGTGACGGCGAGTATCGTAAGCAATGGAACAATGAGCTGCATAAACTTTTCGACGACATAGACATAGCGCAGCGAATAAAGATCCAGCGGCTACAGCCAGCGTCATGTCCTCCTAATAAATACAAGTGCTCCGACTCTGAAAGTATTCGATGCGGTACCAGTTGGAGGTAGCAGAGGAAGAGGTAGACCTTCACTGCGTTAGGAAGATCAGGTCGAGAAGAACTTGGCTTCACTTGGTGTGTCCAACTGGCGCCGGTTAGCACGAGAAAGAAACGACTGGCATGATTTGCTAAACTCGGTCAAAATCGCGTAAGCGATTATCGCTTCAATTAAGAAGAAGGAGAAATATATATAAAGATATATACATATGTACATACTAGGTTGTTTCATAAGTTTTGCGGTTCAATAAGAGAGCGCATTGCTACTAGATTTTTTTTTGTTGTTATGTTGGTACACTCTTCATATGAACGTATGTGAAGAGTCATTTCAATCTGTCCATTCATTATTTTCTGGCAAGCCATTTAGTATCGACGTGTCATAGTATTTTCTACAATGACAAAATTAAATATCGTGCAGTGATTGAATTTATATTTTTGAAGGTAAAAAAACAAAGGAAACTTATTAGCGAACGCTAAAGTGCGTAAGGACTCAGTCAGCATTAAGTCCATTGTACTCCACTCGGGCTCCCTTTTTAATTTTCTTTAGATCTACTCGACCTCCGAAAAAATCTGAGTGGATCTTGGGTCCGGCGTCTCACTCTCCTGTCCACTTGCTGGGCAGAGTGCATTGTCTGAGATGCCTATCTCTTCCCTGTGCTTCCTGCATAGAAAGTGGCTTGTCATCAGTCCAACCAGCTGCCTACAGTCCCTTCTACTTAATGAAAGGAAGATCTGCGACAGTCGACCGCACATGATAGGTAACATAAGTTTTGCCCATCTGCAGCCTCTCTCAGCCTGCCAAGCTCGCTTGTGGCTTGAAGTACCCCATTTGACATCTGTGGCTGTGATGGCTGCAAAAGGGAGTAGCAGAATGGGCACAGAGCCAAAGAAGTTGGCGATACCCGCGATACCCACGTGTCCTGGGATCCATGTTAGTATCAGGATATTATGTCTACCGACATAGTTCTGCCTGAATCTCCATAAATTAGTACAGTAGAAAGATAGGTGGCTGAACTTAAACGTGGTCGTAAAAGTGTTAAAGTCGATGCACGTCAGGGACGTCGAGAAACTGGAACAACACGAGAAATCGTAGAAAAAATACAGAACTTCATATTGAAAAATCGTCGAGTGACTGAAAGAGACTTAGTAGAAGTTCTTAGTATCTCATTGGGCAGTGTAAGCAATATTTTGATTAAAGTATTGGGTTTCAGAAAGATGTACATAATAGGTGCCGCATTCGCTACTAACGGAACAAAAATATGTACATTCGAATACGACTTTCACAGCAACATTTAGAGCATTTTCGAAAGAATAAAGTGGATTTTGCGCATCATTTTATCACTTTGGATGGGACTTGGGTCTACCACCACGATCGTAAATCAAAACAAGAGGCTAAAGAGTGGTGTTAACCTGATTCTTCGGCCCTAAAACGAGTTCATATCCAGAAATCGGCCAAGAAGGTTTCAGCATCAGTTTTTTTGATGCGAAAAAATTTGTTTGTGGATTACTTGCAAACTGTTATAGCAATAATATATTATTATAAACTTTTAGACTAGCGGAAGGAAAAAATTCGTAAGAAAAGACCCAGTTTGTAAAAGAAAGAAATTATTTTTCATCAGGAAATGCGCGTTGTCACAAGAGCATTTCGACAATGGCTAAAATTCATGAATTAAAATTCGAATTGTTGGAGCATCTACCGAATCCACCATATTTGGCTTCTAGAGACTTCTATCTGAGTCCAGACCTAAAAAAAATCATGCATGGAAAGCGTTTTGTATCAAATGATGAGGTCGTAAGAGCTATAGAAGCGAATTTTACAGCCCTTCCAGATTCTCACTTCAGGGATGGAATTCATAAATTGGAATCTCGTCGATCGCCCGATCTTAGCTCCATGGAAGTACCTCAAAAGAAAATTCTACGAAGTAATTGCAGCGACCATCTCACCATTAAAAGAAAATATCGTACGAGAGGTTAATGACATCCCGACATTACTTCTCCAGCGAGTGGCACGGAGTACGGAGACCAGATTCCAAGAGTGTATCTGACGTAACAGTCGACATTCTGAGGAAATATTAATAAAAAAATCCTTACATGTCTTCTTTGCAATTGTATTGAAGTAAACTTTCTAATAAACCTGTTTCTGCCACCGGACACCCTGTATGAATATACAGGGACCGCCATATAACTTTACGGAATTAAAAATGCTATAAAAAAGAAAGTACTCAATATTTTTCCAAACTGTTTTTTTTTTTTTATTTTGAAGTACAATCCTTCCGGTTAATGATGGAACACAACTTCATTCATATGGCTGCCTCGGCTAGCCATGCACCATCCCATACGATCGGTCTAATTTTTCAACACATTTTCGATTGTATGCGGCTGTATTTCAGCTATGACACCGCGTATGTTGGTCTTCAGTGCATCAATTGTTGCTGGTTTGTTGGCATAATACTGGTCTTTGACGGGACCCCAAAGATAATAATCCAACGGCGTCAAATCGCAGCTCCGAGGCGGCCAAACGATATCAGAATTTCGGCTGATAATGCGATCTTCGAAGACAGTGCACATAATATTGATCGTAGCATTCGCTGTGTGGCAAGTAGCGCCATCTTGTTGGAACCAAATGCCACCAATATCCTCCTCTTCAATTTCTCGGAACAAAAATTCGTTCAACATGGCCCGGTAACGCTCTGCATTGACGGTTACGGCCACTCCTCGCTCATTTTCGAAGAAAAATGGACCAATGATGCCTCTCGACCAAAATCCGCACCAAACAGTGATTCGTTGTGAATGCATCGGCTTTTCTTCGAGTGCGTGCGGGTTTTCTGAGCCCCAAATGCGGCAATTTTGCTTGTTAACATACCCGCCGAGATGGAAATGAGCTTCATCCGAAAAGATTATTTTTCGGTAAAAGTCTTCATCTTTTTCAAGTCGATTCATTCTGCAACATTACCATGATTTTCAAAGTAATGTCGCAATATTTCCCAACGTTGTTTGAGCGTATACACAACCATTTTTGTTCAGCGGAAGAATAAAACTAATTTTCTGTCGAATCAAATGCCAGCTAAGTGTTACCATTCTTCAAATAATACCTAGTTCAAATCCGTAACGATAGATGGCGGGCCCTGTATACCCTATGATCAGAAAGCACCGGAAATGCAAATTTATTTTATCATCTTCAAAATATGACCCGTCTGAAACCACACACATGTGCCAACGTTTTACCCAGTCCTCCTACACCCTTGGTAGACCGACGAAGGGATGGCCTTGAGCTTCTTCGTCGTATTCCCTTCATTCTCCTCTATCGACTGAAATCTCCTTCCACGAAGTGTTAACTTCAACTTAGGAAACGAAAAAAAAAGTTGCACGGGGCCATATCAAGTGAATACGGTGCCTGCACGATGGTATTTACCTGGTGTTTGGTCAAATCATCCAGCACAATTTGGACTCGGAGCGATAACGAGTTATCATCATGCAAAATCCAAGAATTATGTGCCCACATTTCCGGTCGTTTGCGACATACAGCATCTGTCAAACGCTTCAAAACAGATAAATAATATTCTTTATTAACTGTCTGGCCCGATGGAAGGTACTTATGGTGCGCTGCGCCTTGGCAATCGAAGAAAACAGTCAACATCACCTTCCCGGTACTTTTTGATCACAGGGTTCATACCTACATGCGTACATATATATATAATCAACAAGCGACAAGCGCTGATGTCGACGTCGAAGTCAGCGACAACTGCTCCAGCAATGGCTACAATAGTCATAAATTCCAAATTAAAAACACTGTAGCCCATACTATAACAAAATAATCGCCATATCAATGTTATCATGATTAATGACGGTCGGTTGCTCATACGCACCCACAACCATACCACGCGTCGTTATCAACGCCTTGCCAATAAATATGAAGCCAACTGCAATGCACTCACAACGTGGCCATACAGCGTTTCAGCAATAGCATCTAAATGGGGTCTAATATGCTTAGTGCATTTAATAGAAGTTCGATGTGTGGGTGTATGTGTGTAAGCCTTCAACACATCATCAATCCGTACAAATGAAATTGGAAAACTTTTTCTCGCTGTCTTATTGATGTTTTATGTGTGAAAAATTGTATGTCAATGTTCTTTAATGTGTAGTTTAAATTGAAAGTCATCTCGTACATAAGCGCTGTATATGTGTGTGGGTGCGCTATTTGTTGCTTCGTTGTGTGTGTGGGTGTGTGTATTTTGTCGTTTTAATTTGAATTTTTTATTTTGCTCTTTAATAACGATCTTCTTAGTGTATGCTCGTGGGAAAGAATGAAAACAAAGCCGCCAGTAATTGCGTTCACATTAAAAAACTTATGTACCTATGTGTGTGCGCATTTGTATCATTGCAGACTCGCGCCAAACAATGTCATTTGCCACATACAACTGCATGTAAGCGCGTGTTGGTCAATTGTCTCATGTTTCATGTTTTGCTTCCTCATTTGACTTTATCTTTTGTCAGCTATCAGTTTCATATCTTAGTTTTTATTTTCATTTTAAGGGGCTTTCCAGCCTAGCAAAAATAAAATGTCATATTGTGGCTATCAGACAATCGTGCAAATTAATTTCAATTTTTTTTTAATTTCGCGTCATTGTCACTGCACCCCTCCTAACCGAATATGGTAAGCTTTAGTGGGAGTATTTCATTTTGACAATAAACGCTTTGATAATTAAAGATTAAAATACGAGTATAGCAGCTGAATAGGGGAAATATATGGGTGTAACCGTAATCGAGGTTATGGAATTTTTGCGAAAAATTTATATGTGTCATAAATGCTTGCAAGTGTAGATGGGTGTATTGTTAAATATGTAATGTAGTACGTACGAGTACTTTGATGGATATCAGGTTTATAATTATGCACAGAAAGACATACATTTACACATAAAGACAAATACAGAGTGCTACAGGTAATTTTTTTTTTTTTGGAATTATATTATATGTTACTCCGACCTTGACCACTTCTTCTCACTTAAAAATTTGTTTATCAAAATACCGCAAACATTTCCAAATTTAGCGCTGTGTTATTTAAACTGTCAACTAATAACAAACAAATATGTCACGTATGGAGATAAGAAACCCACAAGTCACAACCTGTAATCCAATCCAACCGCAAAAAGTGATAGTTTGTGGTTTTAGAGCAGATGTGGCACGCTCTTAAGCTTACGAGCGAAAGAGCTATTGGTACACACGAATGTAAAATATGTAATGTTTATGCGGCCGCCGTAGCCGAACGAGTGGGTGCATAACTACCATTTGGAAGTGCACAGGTTAAAGTCTCTGTGCTTGAAGCAAAAAATTATAAACAATTTTCTAATAATTTTGAGACTTAAGGCAGGTGCTACAATGCGAAAATTTTATTTGAAAAATAACATAATAACGGACTTTTGAAAAAGAAGTATCTTTTTCGGATGGGAATCAGACTGTATGTAGTGTGGAAAGTTAGGGCTGAAAAGAAACGAAAGTAGTACCTGCCAGAATGACAAGTCTACAGAATAATAACCAGTTTAACTTCTTCGTTTCAGATGTCCTGAAGAGCCAAAAGTCTTGTTGACAAGTCACATACATATATTTTTCTTATGACGCTACTACAAAAAAATATACCAAAAACAAAAAAATTGTTTTTGTATAGTATATGATGTCAATAATAGCATACTATAAAATCAAAACGACCGCATTTTATTTGCTTAAAAAAAATTCCTAAAAAATATCTAAAAAAAATAAGTATTTGACCAGACCTTAATTTTTCTAATTCTAATAAAAAAAAAACCATTTGCCATTCGGAGTCAGTTTAAAACTGTAGGTCTCTCCATTTGTGGAACAACATTCCACCACACACAACAAATAGAAGGCGGAACAGAAATAGTGATCAGATTAGTAAAAAGCGGTTTTTCACCGATCATGCGTGACTATGTCAAATTAAATACATAATTTTTTTGAGTATTCATTGACATTTCATCATGGAACGACTTATGCTTCAACAAAACTTACAAATCGTACAATTAAAATACGAAAATCGACGCTTGTGAATAATATTCATCGCCTGCTCAGGCCAACTTATGGGATACAGAGATGAGGCCCATTTTTGCCTTACTGGCTACGTCAATAAGCAAACTTGCCGTATTTGGGCTGAAGAGCAAACCGAAGCCATTCAAGAACAACCATTACATCCAATAAAAACAATCATTTGGTGCGGCCTATGGGCTGGAGGAATCATTTCTTCAACGACGAGGCTCGTGCTAATGTAACAATAAAGGCGAACCGTATCCTGCCATGATAAACGACCTTTTACTGCCCGTAAGCTGCACAACATTTGGTTCCAACAAGATGGTATTAGTTACCATACAGCCCATGGAACAAAGGATTTACTGCGTCGTCGTTTCGATGAGTAATTTATCTCTCGTTTCGAATCAGCAGATTTGCCATCTGATGCCAAGATCGTGTGATATCACATCTTTGGACTTTCATTTGTAAGGGTTTGTACAGTCCAAATTCTTCGTGGATAAACCAATTTCGATTGAGGTATTAGAAGCCGACATTACTAAAGTTTAGTTTATTTGTTTATATAAATAGTACATAGTAAGACTAAGGTCTTTTAATAGTACTTCAACAATATTATAAGCAACTGGAATATTTTTAACATACAAGTTTCTTAATCTAAATTTTACACCAGTTCATTTACGAATCAATCCAATATATTTAACTTAACTATAATAATAAGAAGAAAAGAAGCAATAGGAAAAAAAAAGAAGGATTTAGAGAAGAAAGAACAAAAGTACTAATTAGAGAATGTGGAAAGAAATTGAATGCCCTAATTTAATGCAATCAAACACTTTTAAAGTAATTATAGACTTGTGCCCTGAAGTTAAATCTGTTAAGTCCAGCCTTCACAGTGTCGGGTAATGAGTTCCACACTTTAATAGCGTTAATGAAAAATAATCTAGATGATGGTAGATAATTAAATTTTGGAACGATGAATTTGTTGTGTCTGCGAGACCTTACTGGTATCAACTTCTCTGTCAGATAGGGCGAAGACTTGAATAATGTAAGTTTGCACAAAAATATGCAATTTCTAGCAGACAAATAACTATTAAGGCAACATCCCAGTAACCTTGATCGCCATGCAGAGATATGGTCATATCTGCCAATCCCATATACATACCGCGTGGCGTTATTAAATGCCACATTAAGTTTATGGCAAGATGTGGAGTCGAGTTTGCTGTATACCACCTTAGAGTAGGTGATGAGAGGCATAATTAGCTGGAGAACTAATTTTCGCCTCGTTTTCTCTGGCGTGAATGTTGCAGAGACTCTCAGCTTACGCAATGTAGCATAAATGTTCCCCACAACCCTATTTATATGGTCAGCACAGGTAAGTTTTGTGTTGAGAATAAATCCCATTTTTTTTTTTTTTTTATTATTATTATTATTATTATTATTATTTATTATTATTAAGTTATTCACGAAATACCGACCGAAGTACTCCAGCAAGTCGCGAGTCTTTCAAAATTGATGTTAACGGATAGCCAAATTACGACAGAGTTATACAAAATGTTCTATTGTATGAGTGTGTATGCATTTTTTATGAGTTGATGTTGTTATACCAGTCTCCCTTAGCTCTATATAGGTAGATGATCTACTAACTTTTATCTTCGGCCTAGAGTAGAAAGGATGTTACACGACTTGGCTTGAGTTAAGAAGTAATTAGTACATACCGAAAGGATTTTTGTTTCAACGAATTTACTCTGTTTAGATCGATTAGCTCCACTATTTGTTTCATCTCCAATTCTGGTTCGTAATCGCGCTCTGATTCTCACTCATATCAGTCCTTTGCACTCGAGTGGCGACTATATGGCGCCAAGCCTATTTGTAGTGTCAACTCGAGCGGCGCTGCTGCTGCACCAGAGTATCTGGAGAATTGACTTCTTAAATCGTACTTAATACTTGAAAATCTACGTAATATACTTGAAGAGCCAAAAGGGGACTGTAAGGTTTGCTCTGATCGTAACACGCCAGGAGGAAGGCGGGAAATTTCGTATTACTGTGAGACATGTCCTGATAAACCTATGATGCGTCTTGGCTATTGTTTCACCAAAATATTTCACACCAAAACTAATTACAGAGTGTAATATTTATGACAGACATATAAATGAAGAAACTGTTTAAATTAATATATTATTTCTAAACGTTTTTCTGTTTATACATGTTTTTAAAGTGCCTGTAAAATGTTTATCTAGTTTAGAAGAAATCGTGTCAAGTTGCTATATTGCGTAAGCGAAAGAGGTCTCGAGTGCAAAGGGTTAGTATTTGTATTCGATTTGGCATTTGAAATCACATTCGCATTCTCAATCGCATTCGTATTCGTTATGATTATTTGCACACAGGCAAAATAAGCGTCGATTCTCGTCGTTCGTTCAGCTTTTGGTTTGTGAAGAGTACAAGTTTTGTAGTCTTAAAGCATTAATTTTAATAATCTGGACCTTATTTTTTATTTGCTATTTTCGGCTGCGTATTTACACATACATACAAATATAGATTAAAACTAGTAATAAATACTTGTTACTCAAAGCCTCTGACTTTTTAATTTCCATGAAGTGTCGTTGAAAAACAAATTGAGGCGCCACAAAATACACAACACTATCTGAGCTGAGTGTGAAGAGTTGTTTATTTGCACTTTTAATTAGTGCACAGGTACATACGTAAATAATATATAAAAAGGGTCTTGCAAAAGTGACGCCTAGATACTAGTAGTGAATATTCCTAGACGGTACCTTTTTGTATGTAATTTGTGAAGTTTTTCAAGTAGACAGATGCACAATTTTACACGATAAAACAACACTTTAAAATTATTGAAACTTATTATGAAAAAGGTCAATCTTTCGGCAATTCGTGATTTTTTTGGTGGAAATAATCGTGCGAATGAGTCGATAATTCAAAGATTGATGAACAAATTTCAAGAAACTGGCACTGTTGAGGGTAGAAAAAGGACTGATATGCCAAAAAACGTATTTCTGCTGTAGCACAAAGTTTTGCTGAGCAACTCTCAACATCGATCTAGACATCCTGAACAATTAGGCATCCATGAAATGACTGTTTGGCGGATTTTAACTGTAAACGTGCTCATGTTGTGCATTTAAATTATAGCGAAACGATTTTTAGAGGTGTGATATTTCAGCTCCCAGCGAATTCGAGAGAATCAGCTGATGGGTTAACGTCACTTGGCGTATTTTTCCCCAAAAACTGAGATTGTGCTGATGATATATGAAAAAAATCAACCAATGACACTTAATTGCCGTCTGAAGAACGACTGATCGGACGAGTGTGTAAAAACATTTTGAGACAATTGAAGTCATAAAAGAGAATTCGAAGAACACACTCGAGCTTGACTTGTTTAAAGTAGCACAGAAAACAAACTATGTGACATATCACGCTGAAATTTGCCATGTAAGCTTATAACAGTCCTACCAAAAAACAAAAAATTTATTTTTGCCATATGTCAACCGCGGACCGTTTTATTGATACCGTCTCGTTCATATTTGAGCAGAAGTTATGTGTGAAATGTTGTGTAAATTTCGGCTAGCGATAAAATTGTGTTGGGGATATACGAAAAAAAAATCATTTGCTTCGTTGCTATCTGAACAACGATTGATCGGGCGAGTGTGTGAATACATCCGAAATGATCGTGCAGAATTCGGCTGCCGAGTCCTCAAGTGACGTACCAGCCAAAGTTCCCCTCACAATTTTATTTTTCACCATAGTTAAAGAACAAACCTGGTAAATCATGATAGATGAATATTTCACATATAATTTTCAAGAGTCGTTGTTTAAATAAAAATAGTCAACCCTGAAAGAATATACATGTTTACATGTTTTTTTTTTACATTTAGATGCGTCTTTGATCGGTACTTATGCGGAGAACCAACCCCTATTGCATAAGCTGTTGGGATTCTGCAGAGAAAGAGACTGTTGAACACTTTCTCAGCAAATGGCCGGCTCTGGCGGCTAGGCGCTTGAGATTCCTTAGCACGCTCTTTGGGATGGCTTGAAGAAATTCTGCAGCCTAGATCCCTCTCCTCCACTACATCAACAGTTCTGGGTAGCTGTAGACGGTTTTCTTTTTTCCTAAGTTTTTTTGGTATCAAAACGGCACGTAAGTGCAACTTGACTTGTAGTGTACCTGGGGTACTCTTGCCATCTAACGTACCTAGCCTACGTACCTACGCGTCTTTTGAGCGACCCTTTACATATTTCGTCAGTTATTTACTTTCATTTTGATTTACGTACTTTAACAGTGATATCTAACTTTTTCATTAAATGGCAATATTTACTTTTGGACATACATATGCTAATACATACATACATGCACTGCTGCTAGCAATTCAATAGAATCGTTCCTCAACTTAATTAAATTATTCATATCGCTCGCTGCTTAGATTGACAGGACGCTGCTGATAGTAGTTAATTAGACATGATTGCAATACATGGGAAGCTCTGGAAGTTAATGAAAGATGTGGATATGAAATTTGTATTTAAAAGAGAACCCAGTGGTAATACATATGTAGGTACTAAACACACGTAAATTTTAAGGTAAAAGCATTAAAAGCACGAGAAAAATGTTGCACCTCAAGATTTTCAACAGTTTTGACGGTTTTTTTAATATGTTTATTATAAATGGTAGTTCAATTTCAAGGGCCGATGTTGAATGTGAACCGCACCTAAACGTCAAGTTTTTCTGCATTTATTCAATTTTTTCAATTTCAGACTAAGTCAATTTGAACCATAGAAAGACAATCGAGCAGCGCATTAAAGTTATTCAGGCTTATTCTGAAAACGGGCGTTCAAATCAAAATGCATATCGCGCACTTCGTGAATAAAATCATCTTCAGTGATGAGACACATTTTCACCTCAGTGGATTCGTCAATAAGCAGAATTGTCGCATTTGGGCGAATGATAATCCAAGAGTGATTGTCAAAAAACGAATGCACCCACAAAGAGTGACTGTTTGGTGCGGTTTATGGGCCGGCGGCATCATTGGGCCGTATTTTTTCCAAAATGAGGCCGGTCAGGCAGTTACTGTAAATAGTGTTCGCTATCGTGAGATGATAACGAACTTTTTATGGCCCGAATTGGAAGATATGGATGTGGACAATATGTGATTTCAACAGAAGGGTGCCACTTTTCACACAGCTAACGAAACAATGGCTCTTTTGCGCGAAAAATTTGATGGCCGAATAATCTCACGTCGCGGCCATGTCAATTGGCCGCCAAGATCATGTGATTTGACACCGTTGGACTTCTTTCTTTGGGGTTATTTCAAAGAAAAGGTGTACGTCGATAAGCCAGCAACAATTCAAGAGCTAAAGGATGAGATAATTGGGCACATTAACGGCATAGAACCTCAATTATACTTCAGCGTCATCGAAAATTTGGACCATCGGATGGAGGTGTGCCGCCGAGGCCGCGACGGCCATTTGACCGATACTTTCTTCTATGCGTAATTGAGCCATACCAATATTATCATAGTAAAGAAAAATAACATAATTTTCTACAACAATTGTATTTTATTCAAAATCAACACCGGCCCTTAAAACTTAACCACCCTTTACATATATATAATATCATTGGCGTTTACACCCTTTTTGGGTGATAGGTGAATTTTCAAATTTCACGGGCTATATATATTCGACTATCGATTGTTATATTTATTCTTATGTTGGTACACTCGCCTCGAAGATATGATTACGGTTTTAGTAATATAGCAGGTTCAGTTTGTTTGTGAGAGGCATAAAAAAAGGATTTTGGGTGTTCGGCGATTTTGTGCTATCGGTAAAATGGATGAAAGAAATTGCATCAAATTTTGTGTAAAAAATGGAATTATGTCTCAAAAAACACTTGAAATGCTGACAATGGCATACGGAGAGAGTACTCTGAGTAAAAAAAAAAAATGTTTACTAGTGGTACTAGCTTTTCACAGAAGGTCGAGAAGATGTGAATGACAATGCTCGCTCTGGATGCCCCAGCACATCAACAACCGATGAAAATGTTGAGAAAGTGAAGAAAATTGTTATGGAGAATCGGCGAATCACAATTAGAGAAGAAGGAACTTGTTGAGGATGTCGGCGTATCGGTTGGCTCATGCCATGCCATCTTATCGAAAACTTTTGGCATGAAGCACGTGGCAGCGAAGTTCGTTCCATAACTGCTGAATTTTGACCAAAAACAACGTCGCATGAGCATCGCTCAGGAATTGTTGAATGCCGTGAACGACGATCCAGATTTGCGTAAAAGGGTCATAAGTGGTGACGAATACTGGGAATACTCGTACGGTTAAGACATCGAATCCAAAGCCCAATAGTCCCAATGGAAGAGTCCAGGAAGGCCAAGACCAAAAAAGCACCCCAAGTTCGATCAAATGTTAAGGTTTTGCTCACTGTTTTCTTCGATTAGCTTGGCGTAGTGCATAAGGAGTTCTTACCACAATGTCGTACGTTAAATAACGAGTATTTGCTTGAAGTTATGCGCTATTTGCGTGAAGCAATACTGAATCGTTATACTGCACCTGCTCACTCATCTTTGCTTGTGGGAGACTATTTGGTCAAAAACAGCACCGTTATTATGCATCAGCCCCCGTATTCACAATATTTGGCCCCCCTGCGACTTTTTTCTGTTTCCAAGATTCAAGAGACCCATGAACGAATTGCGTTTTGCAACAATTGAGAAAATAAAAACCGAGTCGTTGAGAAACCTCAAGGATATAGCGAAAAGTGCATATCAGAACCGCTTCGAGGAGTGGAAAAATCGCTGGCACAAGTTTATTATATTATATCTGAGGTGTACTACTTTGGAGGAGATAAAATAGAAATTGTTGAATAAATAAATATTTTTAAGAAAAATGAAAATTCACCTTATTTTTTCAACATGCCTTGTATGCTTAACTTGAAGGTTTCGATAAAAAAATTAAAATTTTGAATCACTTTTTGATCTAAAGGCTGGCAAACTAAAGTTGTATTATTGGGTAAAAAAATTATTTTGATATTCTTTAAGGAGTTACATACGTCCAGCAAGGCCAAAAATGCGCTAAAAGAAAAACTGTTTTTAGAAGGAATAGCAATTGAAATACTATTACTTAAACTTAGTACTTAAACTTAATAAAAAATGTATTTTATTTTTCTATAAAAAAATTAGTATATAAAAAATCACGTGACTCAAAATGCAAATAGGAAAAAAAAATTATTCCACGGTCTGCATCATTTCTCCTTGAAATGTTGTTGGATCTGTAAAAAGTAATAAAAATTCTTGTAAAATAAATTTGTAGTTCAGGTCTGTCGAGCCGTATTTTTGAATTTCGAAAATTATGCAATTTACCGCATTTAAAAAAAAAGTATGTGTTTTGCGTCATAAATATCACCCTTTAATTATGTTTTTAAATTTTTATAATAAAAACATCAAAAATCAATATTTATAATATTAAAAAAAAACTGATAGCTGAGAAATAATAGTATTTTTCCGATTTGCAACTCTATTTTTCGGTCGAATTCCATCCTCACTACACGTCTTCTTATTTGATTGCCAGCTTTCCCAATAATAAGTGGCTTTTCTTTTCCCCTGCAAATATTTGCAGAAAATACAACAGTAAGCTTTTGCTTTCATAATTTGCCCCCACGGCATGACTCAGTTTTTAAAGCTAAAGTTTTGTTTGGTAATGCTCTGAAGAAAAGGCCTGTCTCATCGGCATTATAGGTACAGTTATGACATTATATCAAATGTTTTGAATTACTTATGTTTTATCTGGAAAAATTATGTTTGCCAGATGTTTGCCCGAACGGACAAATAGTTTTCCTCGTAAGCCTTAATAATTTCAATTTTCTCCTTCACACTAAGGTTTGATCCCCCCTCTTATTATACGAGTATATATCCGCTATCACTGAACATAAATCCCCGTGCAAAGTAAACTAAATGTGTGCATGAAAATGCATCACACTTTTTCCGGTATGCCTCCTTTTTTCCATTATGTTCGGCTGTAGAAGTTCATGTCCGCTCAACAGAGGGTTTGTTTGATTTGTTATGAAAAGAAATCTTAAAAGAAATTCGCATCTGGTCAGAGAGGTTTTTGTGTAAATTTTATGAAAAATAACTGTCTGCGTGTGCTTAAGAGAGAGTAATATCTTCCGAAATTTATACAAAAAGATCAGTTCTAGGAAAAAATATCCACCCAAAGGAGATGCCTGTGTAATAGAGGAGCCCGTTAGGAGAGGTTTCACTGTATATTTAACTGTATCATATTTCTACACAAATACGAAAAATGCCGAAGAATGCCTGTGTGACTAGGCTCGAAATTAATCATCCATTTTGATTTTTAATAGCTATTTTACTAAACAAAAACAACAAATTCTGAGTGATGAAAATCTTTATTTTGAACTTTAGGCGGGCCACTGCTTGTCTATTTGTAAATATTTTGCAGCTGTTTAGCTCACAAGTGTCAAATATGATTGACGTCCAATTCCATTCCACCACCTTGAGCATAAAAATATTAAATGGGAATGCCAATACTTAAAGGGTTGTATACAGTTGGAAGGCCGAAAAAAGCGAATTTTCCAGAATTTTTTCTGAGAAAACTTTTAAATTTGTTGATCTAAAAATTTGTACACATATTATGTTATCTTTTAACTGTATTTTAAGACTTAGTATTAGTAAGAATATTTATTTGGAAAGGAGCTACAGCTGATCTTCGGGAGCTCCCCGCTTTGCGGTGACCACTATATCTCAGAACTGGATCCTCTGAAATTGAAAATCAATTTTTTTGACAAAGTGGCTGTTTCTCAAAAAAAAAAAATGATTTTTGACCAAAATTTCGGCCTTAAATTGTTTATAAAAAAATGTTTAGTGGGGGAAAAAAAATTGTTGATTAATTACTTATATATTACTACATACATACTATATTTAATTTATATTTTTCCCCCAAACTTGCGTGTAACTTCGAAAATATTCACAGGTACAATATTCAATTTTCTGTGTGTATTCTTAAATATACTATGTAAGAAAAAAAACGATTTTTTTTAATTATAACTGTATATAACCCCTAATTCTATGGTGACAAAATAAGGGATTTTTAAATAAAAAAATTTGATATGAACATTTAGTATAATTACTTTATTTAAGTTAAATACTTTATAAAAATATGCTGAATTGCATGCAGCATTAAATATTTATGATGAGGTCGACACCTTGGAATTTATAACAAAAATTGAGTACAAAAATAAATGCAATAGTGGCTCGTGTCATTGATCTCAAACTGCTTCAGCTTCTCACAATTAGCACGAATATTGCAAAACTTAAACAGATTATTTCAAAGTACCAACCCGCAAATTATAGCAAAGCAGCAATTAGGCAATAATAAACCACATTATGTGGTAGTAAAATCCCATTTGCATGAGCAAATAGCCTACCAGGAATTTTCTAGTGCCGAACTTGAGCGATTTTCGTGACGTCCGAAAGAAAGCCGATTTGCGATAATTTTCTTTTCCATATAAACATTTGTTGAACTTCACACAGTGGTGTCCTAAAAAGCCCAGATGGCATTCATTAAATGGTAATGGATACATTTTATGCTGCTTTCATGAGAAAAAGTTCCACGCGCTTGCACGCAGGTATAAAAAAAAGAGTCGCAAAAAATGTAATAATAAAAGTAAAAAATAATTCAAAAAACATGCAACAAATTTATTTAAGAAATAATTAAGAATTAATCAATTGATTTAATTTAATTTATTTTTTTCAATACACACATTTTTCTAACTTGTTTAAAACTCTTATTAGGCAACTCAATTTCCACCCATCTTCGGTTGGTGATCATCTATTGCTGTTGCAGTTCTTGTTATTGTAGTAACAGCATAAAGCAAGACCCATACATTTCTAGGAAAATGTGTTAAAGGGACAGTCCTTCATCAGACATATGTAAATCCGAACCGATCCGATTACGTAGTAGAGTCTATTGTCCTTCACACTGATTTACAATTAAAGAAAAGCTACTGAACAATAAATTTGTTTCACTACTTCAAATTTTCCTACGAGGTATGCACACATTTTCGGAAATGTATGTCCCTCATTTATAATTGTTACCGTATGGCGTAACAAGGAACATCGAAAACATGCACCAAATACCTACACATTCCTCATAGGTATGTATGTGCGCTACGTTGAACGGGCACACGGAATTCGCAAACGCATACATTTTAAATATTTGCAGTGTAGGCCTGAGTGCTACTTGCAGCGCTTGTGCATCGTTTAGTTTGTGGCATGCAATGCGGTGCTAAATTTAACACGTGACACCATAACTCTTGCGACAACCGGCCAACAGATACAATCACTTGGGGACACACGCACCGGCCACAAAAAGCTCAAATTTAGTGCAACATCTAAAAATTGTTTATAGCTACGAATAGGCCCATAATCACAGCATGCTGCGTTCGGTCAGCATTCACACACACATATGTACATGCCACCTTGATCAAAAAGTTCCCCGAACAACAGCCAGGTGGCGCTCTAATTCAATTGATTTGAGCTTTGGTTGTGTTTTTTTGTTAGGTTGCCACACCTGTGATTAACGTTAATACCAAAATTTTATCGCCAATGCTTGACAATTGTAAAGGTTACGCCATCTTAAGTAAATCAATCTCTTTTTTCATTTTTTTATAGCTTTTAAAATGGTTTTGAATTTACAGCAACGAGTTTGTATTAAATTTTGAGTTAAACATGGATTCAAGGGTGCGAAAATTTAGAAATGTTGGGAAACTGTTTCGGTAATGATACTCTAATGAAAACAACCGTTTATGAGGGGTATTAACGATTCCGAAATGTTCGTAAGTCCATCGAGGATGACGAACGTAGTAGCAGGGCGTCGACATCGAAAACTAATGAAAACATTAACAAAGCCAAAGAAAAGTTGACACATCATCGCAAATTAACCATCAAACAGCTGGCACAGGATTCAAAAATTGCTTATGGATCCGTTCAGGACATTGTTGTTGATCATTTGGCCCCAACCGAACTGAATTTCATGCAAAAAAAGAGTCGCGTTGATATCGCCTAAGACATGATTTCCAAGGCTGACTCCGACGCAACATTCATCAAACTCAGCAGCATCATTACTGGAGATAAGACGTGGGTTCATGAGTACGACACACAATCCAGACATCAGGTGAGTGAGTGGAGAGCTGCGAATGAACGAATAAACCAAGACCAAAACAATCACGTCGTTTTCAGTCCAAAAGGAAAGGGATGCTCTCGGTGTTTATGGATTACAACTATGACTTTTTCCAGAATGCCAGACAACTAATAGGGACTATTATTTGGGCGTTATGAGACGTTTACGAGCCACTCGTGGATTTTGCACCATGATAACGCACCGTCGTACAGTGCCATCAATATCCATGAATTTTTGACTGCTTTATCGCGCTAAAAACCACTACGGGGAAGGCGTTTTAACTGCCGGAAGGAAGTAATGGAAAACCCGAAGACGGCTCTGACCGCTATACCGACAATAATTCCAGAAATGTTCAAATGATTCAAATGCTGGCATAAATGCATTGCAGTTGATGAGAAGTATATTTGCCAAACAGAGATGTTATTTTGATATTCAAAGAAAAATGCTATTTTTTTATATAAATGATAGGATGTTTATATCATCTATACTAATATTATAAAGAGGAAAACTTTGTTTGTTTATTTGGTTGTAATGAATAGGCTCAAAAACTACTGGACCGATTTTAAAAATTCTTTCACCATTCGAAAGCTACATTATCCACGAGTAACATGGATTATATTTTATTTTGGATAGGGCTCGAGATATAGGTCAAAACGTGGACCCGGGTAACCTTCGGATGTGTATGTACAATATGGGTATCAAATGAAAGTACTTTAATACGGGGTAATTTTCATACCTATTGATGACTAGGGTCTCGAAATATATGCCAAAACGTGGACCCGCCGTGTCTTTGCACCGAATTAAACCAAACTTATGCACATTGTTAAGTAAGTATTGAAAATGGGTTTCGTAAAGTTTGGTTGTAATTCGGAGCACTGGCAACGGGTACAGCGTTCTTTTGAACCAGCCATAATGTCGCTTACTTTTTTAACGCTTGGGGCGGAACTGAACTGTCAAATTGACAGTGTGAGTTACAATGTGTCAATATTTCTTTCTGATTTGGATGCCATAAGGAAAAAGCGTAAGTGCAACATGTAAAAATTGTTTGTGCATTTTTTTGGAGTGGATTTTGGAACAGTGAATAATTTCTTACGAAATTTGAGAATTTAATGTGAAATCCGAATGAAATTATGTGTTCGTGCTCCAATCCTTAATAAAACATATAAATTGAAACGAAAAATTCATGGATGATCAGGAAAAAAGACGATTGTTTCTTAGTTATTCATATGCGTTGATTTGAAATTTAAAAACAATCTTCTTTTTTCCTGATTTTCAATTTAAATATATTTTATATTTACTCAAAAACAAATAGAAAAACAAAAAATATTGTTTATGCCAAAGCGCTTGAATAAAGAATAAAGAAATAAATAATATGAAAACCATATATTTTCTGTTCTAAACCATATCTATTCTATTTTAGTGTGCCCAGCGAAGGGGGCCGGATTTGCTAGTTATAAATAAGAAGGTATGCCGTTAATAGTGGAAAATAACATCAGGTAAATGACCACCACGACCACGCTTACAGGACAATATCCTTATCATGAAAATTTCCATAACCGAATCGCAAAGTGACTGCCCTATGTCCTCGATAGCCTCACGAATTCCATCTTTGAGGTCTTGAATCGACCTCTTGGGCTGTTGGTGTAGACCTTCTCTTTCACGTCGTTCCAAAGAAAAAAGTCACAAGGTGTTGAGCCATAAGATCTCGGTGGTCAATTGTGATCACTTCTCCGAGAGATAACACGGTCCGGAAACTTTTCCCGTAAAAGATCAATGGTTTCGTTGCTTATGTGGCACGTGGCACCGTCTTGTTGAAAATAAGCGTTGTCCAGATCAATACTATTCAATTCCGGCCATAAAAAATCGTTAATCATCTCTCGATAGCGCAATCCATTCACCAATAACACATGTTATTGGAAAACCGTCTACTTTGAAGGCGATAATATTTCTTTGGTATTTTGAATTTTCTGCGTATATTCCGGAACTTTTTTATCAGGGTGGTACATTGAAATAGATAGTTGAAATATCTGGGCAAGTCGATGACAGCTACACAGCCATTCAAAGTGGTAAGCAATCATTGATGTACTAGGAATATGCGTCATCGACATGTACTTGCCGCAGAGATTTTATTTTTATTGCGCGCATTTTTACGACTGCACAAATATAGCAGATAAAAGTAAAAGTTTACGAAATGTGAGCGGATAAGATGAATAAAACATACAAGTCCGCAGCATAAAGAATAAGCACATAAAATACGCTAATTTTAGCCTAGCATTTCCAAGAAGAATGCATAAATAAAAATGACTGCATAACCGAAAGTTATATTACCTTAATCGGTGTCGCAATACGCATTTCTCCACTGCTAATGGTGTTATAACTGCATCCGCGTATTTCAGCGATTTCAATTACATATAATTATATTTACAGGTATCAGATGGCCACGGTCTCCTTCAACTTTATTCCATAAAAATTTCAAATCGGTACCCTAAATGCTGCTATATTTTATATCCTTTTAGTTCAGCTTACAGAAAAAGCAAGACTTTCATATAAATAATAAAATTAGTGCTGTTAAACCATACAGATCACCTTTTCGAAAAGTGTTCGAATAATTGTAATTATGTAATTATTTGTATATTTTCCAAACTGGATAAAGTAACAGTGCAAATCGGTCTGGTGGTGAACAGGGGCAAAACGAGGTATCTCCTCCGCGTATCGGTACCCGCGACACTGTTGAAAGTTATAAGTTCTAAGAGATTTCGTTTATCTAGGAACCAGCATTAACACCGATAACAATGTCAGCCTTAAAGTCCAACTGAGAATCTCTCTTCCCAATAAGTGCATGAACTCATATCACGACTTCCGTGAAAAGAAAGAGTTAATTTTTTTTAATCTAAGAAACTCCCTCCCAGAAGAATATTGCGGCTTTGCATGTGCTGGCTATTGCCTTGTATGTACTTGCTGAGCTGAAAAAGACGCCATATTCCCAAAAACAGACAGCAAGCACACACAGGACCACACTCGACCACCTCTGAAACGCCTATTACAGTTTGAAGAGAATATATCGGAAACGTCTGAAAAGGAGCCATGCATTCCTAGACATTGCAGAACTCTTAACCGCCCATGAACTGAAAAACTTTCGTCAACAGGTAGGCATGAACTGTAAAAATGAGGAATAGCACTCTCCCCACTTAGAAGAAAGTTGCTCAGATTTGATCAGAGACGCGGAGAGTTTTGGCACAGTTTCGCTGGAAGAGCTGGCAAGGATATTATGAGATGGCCGGAATATTGAAAACACTGCGCTGTTTTAGACCTGTGTTGATTTTGGGGATTGGTAGCCTCAATAGCTTCGTTGGCGGTATTATAATCTGTGACCATATCATCGATATTTGAGTTCTCAATGACTCCACATACGCCTCTGGGCACGGATGAATAGAAATTGGCTGTATTCGCATTTTTTATGTTTGCGAACAGATAACTCTAAAATATCATTTTTGATTTCTCGAATTTTCATCTCGCCACAGAAACCGTTGACCTCTCGAATTCGTACTAGTAATAACAGCTCTTAAATAGAAAAGGATACGAAGTTTTTGCGGCTTGTGTGGACTTATCGAACGAAAGTTCGGACGGTAACGAGGCTTCCTCTGGCGTTAATTGTAAGGCACAACCTTTATAGATGAATTTGAAGTTTCCCTCTAGCTTTCGACATAATCTGCATCCCTTAGCATACGTATTGTATAAATCTGAACTGAATCTTATCGCCATAGCAAACAAAATTGTGTAATAACTTTTCTGGAACTTTGACGCCTTACAGTTGACACCAAAATTCTCGACTGAAAAGCATTTTCCCACTAATTTATTCAGGTGACCCGAAGTGATGGACGTACGGATATAAAGCACCCTTGGTATGGCTGCGGCTCCTTGGCAACGAGGTTCTTATACGACCCAACAAAATGGCTTCTGTTTAGTTACATCTGTCGGCTACATCTAAATGGCGGATGTGTTAAGGGGGGACCCTCATTTAGACGGTCGAAAAATGCATCATTTTTGGGAATTTTTTTCTCAGGTAAAATAACTTCAAACGTTTTGTAATTCATAAAGTACTTTAATAAATGTCTTGACTGTCTACAAAAATTTTCGGAGAAGAAAAAAAACATTTTAAGTATGGAAATATACACCTCGTCCATGGCACCTCATTCTATCTGTGTACATTCTAGCGCTCTGAATTTTTTTCTGAAATAAAAAAACCAAATTTTTTTTAAAACTTTAGGATAATACCTTCGATGTGACATTTTGATTTAAAAAAAAAATGTCGAAATTGATATTTTTTACCCAGTTTTATGTTAAAAGTGATTTTTCATGCATAAAAATTGACTTTAAAATTACAAAAAAATATGAAAATCTTTTTTTTTTTAAAAACACTTAATGTCACATTGAAAACAATTTAATTATCTTTAAAATGAGCTATTGTAAAGCCTGATTGGTTCAATACAGCGTTCTCAATTGTGTACAAAAAATCGAAAAATGATGTTTCGAGAAAAACGCGCTTAAAGTTTTGGATACAGGCGATCAGTCGCGTCCTGTTAAAAATTTTGTCACTCCTTCAAAAATACAGATATCGACTTGAAATTTTGAAAGTATATTCTTAAATAGTTGTAGAATAGATTAAAATTATTTCCAAAAAATCGATTTTTTTGGCCCGATAAATGAGGGTCCCCCCTTAACCAGCCAAAAAACCAGACAGGTTTGCCTTAAACGTAGTTCTGGACTGATAAACCATTTGTGTGGAAGTGGAACGGCTGTTGTATGATCGGCACAACTTTGGCCAAACCACTCAGTTACACTCACAATGGGAAACGGTGAAATCTTTACAGCATACTTCCTCCACTAGAATTGTTTGTCGAATTCATAAGATAGCATTCACGCTTCGCAGATTTGAAGAAAGCTCATATGTTTTGAAAACGGCACGAACATTTCAGAGCCTGATCTAAAGGAGTGGCCTATATTGCATTATATTGTTGAACCTTTGTAATTGCATTTGTATTAACAAATCCGAACGACCAAAATTTAATAAGACTTTGCAGTGATGGTAAACCCATTTCTATTCGCTGCTGAATCTCTTAGACGTCTACTTAACTACGATTGGCTACGCGACGTAACTCCTGGATGCTCGCCTTGAGTCTGGCGATATTTGCCACTAAGGCGGCTTTCGCATTTATTTGTATTTGAGTCGAGGCAATCAAAGCTCCAATACTAATCGTAATCGCATCTACATCCGAACCTGAGTTGCCACCTTCAGCATCCACAACAACTGGAATTTTATTCGTTCCCCCTCTACGTATTATTTTCGATAAATTCGAAATAGATGACAATAAGCTCTTTAATGGTTCGCACCATCGCCTGACAAACTGCATTTCAATAAAGCAAACTTCCAATCTTCCACAAGCCGCAGATTTCCAAAACAACGGCATGCCTGATGACTTTCTACTCACTTCCGGCATACGTTTAAACAACATTTCAAAGCAACGCACAGTTCGGCCGATTCCCGAAAAGCTGGCCAAAACTCAAAAAATTAAGTAATTGATTCAAAATTTCTTACTCGGGGGTTGTCGGGGTCGCTGATTACGAATTTGATCTTAAAATTTTGAAAATCCACCCCCTTCCAACCCTATTGGCCACCCCCTCACGTGAAATAGCGTATATTCTAGAACATAATCAAGATGCATGTAAATTTATATGTTTTCGGGGTCGCTGATTAGCAAGTGGTAGCAGCTGAATCTTGTTTTATTCAGTAACCATTACTTTTTTGAGTAACCTTTAATAGGTTTCAAAGCAGCATATGACGGCGTTGTATTACTATACAGTTTGAAAACTCAAATTTTATAAAAAAAGCAGCTAAAAATTTTGTGTCGAGGTATTGATATGTACTAAAGATTTCTCGTATTTTACTAACCTTCCGAAGATGATTCCATTTGGTTTTGTTCAATTTACTCCATTACAAAATCTTTCAAATGTGTAAAACTTTCACTATTCATCGACAGTAATACGATGCTCAAACGAAGGCCACGTTGCGACTGAAAATACAGAGGATACTTAGGGTACAGGACGTTGCTATGAACGGTTTTCCCTACTCAAGGCATTACTGTAGCCAACCCAAAGACAAAAAAACTCTATCTAGAAACTTTTTTTTCGACTTTTGGCCAGCTTTTTGGGAATCGGCCGCACTGTGAAACGGGCGCATATAGCAACTGGGAACAGGATTTTATAAGTATGTGTATTTGGCCATTTTGCTTTCCCCTTCCTATGACAAGGCGGCACTCTGGAAGCAGTGCTGTGCAACGACAAATACGTGTAATTTAACCTAACCTAAAAAATATTACTTCTTACTTACCTCTTAATTCCACTTCAGTGAATGGTTTCTTTTTGACAGACTGAAAGAAAACATTCAGAAATGTTACGCATTTTTAACAGATTTAAGTGCAACTAATTTTTCTTAAGCTGACTTCGTAAAGAAGTTTCTCTCTTACCTTTGTGGTGCGCTTTCCCAGCAATGCTGTACCCAACATCTGAAAAGATAAATAGATAAAAATTAAAAATGTAATCTACCAAACATATTTTAAATATAGGAACTCATATAGAGCAACCTGATATTAATATTAAATCGAAAATGTGAAATAATTAGAAACAGAAATATGAGTGTTACACAGTGTGGCAAATAAAATAAAATATAATAAAACCATTTTTAATTTTTGTTTTTTTCAGATTTATTTTAGTTTAATGATTACTAGACAAGTGAAGTATTTGAAAAATTTCAGTTGTTTAAAAATGAAGAGGCACACTTAAGAGAACTTGACTACAGTTGCCAAGGTAATTCAACGGGACGTGGGGGTATTTATTGGCCACCTAGCTTAATTATTTTTTCCTATTTGTTGAGTATCCATGCACATACTTATGTCGTTATATAAGTATGTAAATATCTACCCAATAAACCTTTTTGCTCGTTCTCCAGTTGGGAAACATTTAATAACTAACGATTTCCTCAAATCTCAGACGTTGGTTCTCAATTACATCTCAAATTTCCGTTGATAACTTTCTCAAAATAGCTCTGAAATTAGTTCTAACGCTACTTTTAACACACTTTTATTAGGTCGGGTTGTATGTATGTATGTATGTATGTATGTATGTAACGGAATCTTTGAGCTTAATTTTCAGTGGCTTCTAAAAATCTGATCGACTTGGAATTTTGCACACCTATCAAGGACCGATGACAATGCAATAATTTGATAAAAGTTATCCTTATTAGGATTGCCAGGATTAATATTTTCTTTTTTTACCTGTGGGCAAAAAGTAAGGTGAATTTGGTTGTAAAATGAAAAATCTTTATTTATACTTGTAAATCAATTTCATCCCCTTCAAAACAATCCCCTCTCGCTGAAATACACTTATGCCAACGATTTTTCCAATCCCCGAAACATGCCAAATAGTCCATTTCCGGTATAGCCATCAGCACCTTCTTCGATTCAGCTTTTATCTCCTCAATCGACTCGAAACGCGTTCCCCGGAGTGGTCTCTTGAGTTTTGGGAATAGCCAGAAGTCACACGGAGCCAAATCAGGCGAATACGGTGGTTGCGGAACGATATGCGTGGAATTTTTGGCGAAATGGTCACGAAGAACGAGTGCAGTGTGAGACGGTGCATTATCGTGATGCAAAAACCAAGAGTTGTTGGCCCATAATTCTGGTATTTTTATTTACAGTTTCCTTATTAACAGTTTGGCCAGGTGGAAGGAATTCATAGTGCACCACACCACGAAAATCGAAAAAAACTGACCAATGGAGTGGGGTAGCCGTTTCTCAGGCTCCCTCCACGAAATAAGTTCTTCATCCCGATTACTTCTTTATCACAGCCGATAACTGCATAGCTTTAGACTCACAGTCGATAAGAAAGGAATTTAATATAACACGAATATATCGAATCATTAATTCACTGACTGCAATGATAACAATAATTTTCATTCATAATAAATGTACAGAAGGTTATGAAAGTGAATCAAAATGCATCCCACGCTTTTAACTCTAATTTGAATTATTCTATTTGTATCTTAATTTTTGTTATAACTCTGTTCTGGGGTAGTTGACTATGACTGATCGTTCGATTTGCTATTACTTCATTATAGGTCTCTTTGTCATTAAAATTTATTTTATACTTTTTAGTTCGATTGGCAATAAAAGCGTGTTTTTTAGTTTTTTTAAACTATTTTTTATTTACTTTCAAAACAATGGATCAAAAGGAATTTCGCGTTGTAATTTTACACTGCTTTTTGATGGAAAAAATACCGTTCAAGCAAAGCAATGGCTTGAAAAGAGTAATGGGGACTCCACTCCATCAGAAACAACTATAAAACGATGATATGCTGACTTCAAACGTGGTCGTAGAGACACCGATGACGCAAAATGCAGTGAACGTCCAAATGAGGCGGTAATTCCAGAAAACATCAAACAAATGCACAAAATCGTTTTGAATTATCGAAAAGTGAAGTTGCGTGAGTTAGCTGACATCGTAAAGATATCAAAAGAGCTTATTGGCTTTATATTGCATGAGCATTTAACTATGACAAAGCTCTATTCAAAGTGGGGGACGCCTTTGCGCACTCTTGACCAAAAACAAGAACGTGTTGAAGATTCTGAGCAGTGTTTCGACAACAATGAAAATCGAATTATCCCACATCCACCTTCTTCGCCAGATTTGGATCCCAGCGACTACGGACTGTTCGCAAACCTAAGAAAATGCTCGCCGGTAAGAAATTTCGCTCGAATGAAGAGGTTATCGGTTATCGCTGAAACTGAGGCCTAATTTGAGGGGCAAAATATAAATCATTCTATAAAAGTGGTATTGAAATGTTAGAGCGGCGCTGGAATGATTGAGTTATTCTTGATGGAAATTACGCTAATTTTGAACAGAAAAACAAAACGTGTTTTCTTTGTTAGGTCCGGGACTTTTCAGCCCATGTGTTATGTAGATAATTATTATAGTAGTATTATGTTGAGAACTACTCTTTATCAAGCATTAAGGATATTGATATATTTGTAAGTCCTTCTCAACTCGTAATAAAGTTGTTGACAAACATTTGAAAAAAATATAACAAAGAATTTGAGAATTTTTCTTCAAGTGTTTATTGGGTAAAGATAATTAAGTGTAGGTAAACAAACATGATTTTTGCGACGTACTTCGTCGTGCCATTGTCAGCACTACTTTTCTTTCTAGCAATCATCATCGCTGCCAATAATGATGAAATTATATTTAATATATGTATTTATGCATTATTACATTCATGTTATTTTGCGCCGTCTGGCAGTGAATTCAAACGACCCCTTTTTACTTTTCCTCTATCTACATATTTAGAAAAACTCCTGGCTGTAATTAACATAGCGTTTATTTAACGTTTTTTATAGCTTACCATTCATTCTAGAATCTCAAAAATGTAGCCATTAATTTAAAGCAATGCTAGCCAAAATTGCAAAACAAGCCTGTAAATTAGATTCAAATGTTTTGCAATAAAAAGAAAGCTTGTGAGCTTGAATAATTTGACATAAACATGCTCTCTAATAATATTACAGGTCGGTTAAACTACGAGGGAGGTTCAATAAGTACCCGTGTTAGAAATGAAGACACCATTTTTTGAAAAAAACCTTTTTATTTTTCAACATAGTTCCCTTTTAGAAAGATACACTTATCCTAACGCTCCGGCCATTTTTTTAACCCCTCCAAAAAATAGGATTTGTTGAACTCTCCAAAATACGCCTGTGTCTCGGCGATGACTTCCTCGTTTGAACTAAATTTGTTTTTTCCCCCGAGCCATTTCTTCATATTAGGGAACAAGAAAAAGGGGAGCCAAATCGGGTTAATACGAGGGGTGCGGAAGAAATTCATAATACAATTCATGCAGTTTGGTGGCGACAACTCCGGATGATTGTGCTGGTGCACTGTCGTGGTGAAACAGCACCTTCTTTTTAGCCAAATACGGCCGAGTCTCCTTCATTTTTTTGTAAAAATGGTCCAATAACTCACTGTAATACTCTCCAATGATCGTTCTTTCTTTTTCTAAAAAAGCCATGAGGATGGCGCCGTTCGCATTCTAAAAAATCGTCGCCATGACCTTTTCGGCCGATAGGATTGTCTTTGCCTTCTTTTGAGCAGATTCACGGGGAGAAATAGAAATCCATTGTTTTGATTGTTGCTTAGTTTCTGGTGCGTAACGATGGATTCAGATTTCATCAATGGTGACAAAAATTCTTCCAAATCTCGCTTAAATTGCTCCAAACTTCAAAATTCAAGCTTAAAAAATAACAACCGCATCGGCTTGCTGTAGCTGGTAAGCGATCACAACACCCATCGGACCGACAATGTTTTCATCGCCAACTTATCATGTAAAATATTAATTGCCGTTACGGTCGACACATCGATGGCCTTTGTTACATCGCGCACTTTTGTTCGTCGTGGACTTTTTGAATGATTTCCTCGGTAACCACGTCTGCCGAGCATCCTGATCGTTCCTCCTCAATATCTAACTATGGTCATAGATGGCGAAACGTCCCCATAGACAGCATCCAACTTTGCTTTTATCTTCTCGCATTTTTCCCCATCCAAAAACAAAAAGCGAATTATACTCCTCTTTTTCCATCTTAGCGAAAATCACGAAACACGTCTTACTCGAATAGTTGCCAAATCCAAACTAGCCAATCAATCAGTCTGAAATTTCTTTTGCCCCCGATGCTAACACTAACTTCCCTCAAGAATCCCCTTTGCCATCAAACACGGGTACTTATTGAACCGCCCTCGTATATTCATAGATGCAGAACTTTTGTATTTACTTAGATAGTTAGCAAAAAATCTATTCACATCCAAGAAATAAATGCAAGAGTCATAAAACTAAATATTACATAAATTCAAGTAGAATTTTAAAAGCAATTTTCCGAGGCATAATTTTAGATGAGCCGCGAGAGAACGGAAGATGTCAAGTTTGTGAACTTTCATAAAGTAAAAAGAAAACTAGATGCGTCAATTCATTTTCGCAACGTACCATTCATTTCACTCAAAGCTATACTAAATCTGTCTCGAGCACTTCAGCAAATTTACAAAATATATTTAGCTACGTTTATTCATTTATATTTGGATGTGCGCGAGAAATACTAAATGCACACTTCTGTTTGTTTAATTGTATGCCTCAATTTGTAAACATTAAAAACACGAACATTTTAAATACAACGGCAATAAAAAATACAGAACAATAAAACTGTACACGGTGCAAATGAGCTAATCAAATCTTGTGATTTATTAGCAATCGAAAAAAATGTAAGCTCATGACATAGACAAGCCAGTGCTTCGCTCATTTTCAACCGTTGCTTCACTCATGCGCTGCGCAAAAATAAATTTTCAAATACACGCTTTGAATTTTAATATTCTAAAATTTTTTTTTTTCAACACTAAATCATAGACATTAAACGTAAATAAATTAGTTACTCATAAAAACACTTTAAAGCACATTACAAGTCGCGTGTGAACTGAGCGCTACTGCTGTTGGGCGAAAAAACGCATTTGAGTGTTCGAGAAAAATTCTAAAAAAAAAACTTGGATTTATGTACTACTTGTATGGTATATAAAATCCAAACAATTGTTGTGTAAATGTGTTGCTTATTCGTTTCCCGCAAAAATACTTATATGTACGAGTATGTACTAAAATTTCTCATAAGATTGCTATTTTAGAGAAATAATTTGAGAAAATTTTGACAAAATATCAGCATACATATCTGCATACATATAGGCATGTAGACAAAAGCAATACATAGAAGCAATGAAAACAACGATAAATATTTTTGTACACTGGATAAATTTAAACGTATAAGAGAAAAAAATTAACGTCAGTCGGAGGATCGTTTCATGATGTGTCTATTGAAAATTCCGTAGTGAAAGAAACTTAGATTGATTTAAAGGAAGGGGTACTAACGTATTGAAACTGGGTTTCGTATTTTTATTAAACATTTTCACAAGTTAACAACAAATCACATGGAATAACTTTTTTGAAAAGAAGGAAATAAAATAAAAAAAATAAAATTAGTTCTGAAATGGAAAATGTTTCAATCAGTCCGTACAAAGGTATGCGGCGCAGAAATGCGGAGTATGTTAGAGAATGTTGACAAATCACAACTGCAGTTCATAAAGAAAATGTTTAAACTCCCAAGCTGTTCGTTATTAGAAACAGGTGTGGAGTATGGTCCCAAAACAATCTCTGCATATGAAGACTTGAGGCAGCCAACCCTCGAAACAAAAATAGTTTTCGAAAGAAATGTTTTCTGGGCTAAGCTTTTAATCAAATAAGATTGGCTTACAATTTGAAATGGATGTTAGAAAAAAGCAAAATATTTCTAAAATGTATTAACACTACTAACAGGAAAAAAATGTAGAATAAAGCACTGAACACTTATGGTAGTTGAGAATATATAAAGAACTGAACAGTAGTGTAGGTCAAAAATATTAAAAAAGTGGCATTTAAAATTTCATGGTTTCTTAAGCCCTTTACAATAAAAATTGCTCTTCATGTAACTTAAATGACAAAGAACAAATCCTACATTTTCTTGCCCGACGTCCAATATTTAAACTATACTTCTTTGGAAAGACCGTCCTTAGTAATACCGGAATAGTGCATACTCTCAATGGAGTAAATGATTTTCAATGGAAAAAATGCATCAATTTTATTACTGGTACAGACAATTTATTATAGATGAATATATATAACGGGTGATTTTTTAGCTATTATCTTTTTAAACATCTTCAGTTTGGTCTATAATTTAACCATGAATCGTCTTACAAACGAACAACGCTTGCAAATCATTGAATTTTATTATAAAAATGCGTATTCTGTTAAGAAAGTTTATCGCGCGCTTCTCCCATTTTATGGTCAGTTTAATCGACCCAATGAAGCGGCTATTCGAGCTATTGTGACTAAATTTAGAACCAAATTTACATTATTGGACATCAAACCACCAACACGCTTACGTAGAGCGCGAACTGAAAAAAATATCGCAGCTGTATCGGCCAGTGTTAATGATGACCAATTCATCCGCTCGCAGCCGTTCGCAGCAATTGGGCTTCTGTTATTCAACAACGTGGAAAATTTGCGAAAGGATTTAGGTGTGGAACCTTTCAAGCTTTGTCTGGTGCAAGAATTGAAGTCGAACGACCTACCGCAACGCAGAATTTTTGGTGAATGGGCTCTTGGAAAAATTGTGTTCAGCGACGAAACTCATTCTTGGATCATTGGGTACGTAAATAAGCAGAATTGTCGATTTTGGAGTGAAGATCAGCCAGAAGAATTGAAAGAACTACCAATGTATCCAGAAAAGGTCACAGTTTGGTGCGGTTTATGGGCTGGAGGTATCATTGCACCGTACTTCTTCAAAGATGCTGCGAATCATAACGTAAGTGTGAATGGTGAGCGCTACCGTGATATTATATGCAACTTTTTTTTGCCCAAAATGCAAGAGCTTGACTTGCATAACATGTGGTTTCAGCAAGACGGTGCCACATGCCACACAGCACGCGTAACAATGCAATATAACGCCTTTAGATTATTTTTTGTGAGGCTATGTTAAAGTTCATGTCTATTCAGACAAGCCTCCTTCAATTAACGCATTGGAAGACAACATTAAAGCATTTATATGTGAGATACCGGCCGAAACATTGGAGAGCATGCCAAAATTGGACTAGGCGGATGGACTAGACGGATGGACCATTTGAAGCGCAGTCGCGGTCAACATTTGCATGAAATAATCTTCAAGCATTAAATTACATGGACTGTACTATCGATTTAAATAAAAATTTCATGCATTATTCTGAATTTTACGTGTGTGTTTTTTTTTAACTTTCCTATAGCTCTTAAAAAATCACCCTTTTGATATATTATTGGCGCGTACACCGTTCGTGGGCGTTTGGCCGAGTTCCTCCCGCTATTTGTGGCGTGCGTCTTAATGTTTTTCAGCAAATGGAGGGACCTTCAGTTTCAAGTCGACCCCGAACGGCAGATATTTTTTATAAGGAGCTTTTTTATGCAGAAATACACTCGGAGGTTTGCCATTGCCTGCCAAGAGGGGATCGTTGTTATTATAGGAAAATGTTTTTTTTTGTCTCTTCTGTATTCCAAATGGTAATCACGCACCAATCCATTCGGTTACGGCGACTGAATAGTTTCGTAAATAAATATCTGCCTAATTTTCCAGGCAGACCACTTTTAAAGTCATTGCCATAAGTTCATTTAAATGAAGTAAAAAAGATTATAAGTAGTTTTGTAAGATTTTTGTGAAAAATAAATGAATCCGTCTATGCACGAAGTATGTTCAAAAAATAAGGTGAATTTTAATTTTTTTCAAAAAATTATTATTTATTCATCAATTTCTATTCTATCTCCTTCAAAGTAGTCCCCTTCAGATATAATACACTAGTGCCAGCATTTTTCTAATTCTCGAAGCAATTCTGATATGCACTTTTTGGTATGTCCTTGAGCTCTCTTAGCAATTCGGATCTTATCTCCTCAATTGTCGCAAAACGCCGTTGTTTCATGGGTCTTTTCAGTCATGAGAACTGGAAAAAGTCGCAGGGGCCAAATCTGGTGTGTATGATGGCTGAGGCATGATAAAGGTGTTGTTTTTGGAAAAATAGTCTCCCACAACCAAAATTGAGTGAGCAGGTGCATTATCATGATGCAAAATCCATGAATTTTTTTCCGGGCGTTTTTTTCATGATGCATTTTTTCCACAATTGCGGGCGTTTTTTCGGGTTGCTTCACGCAAACAGCGCATACCTTCAAGGAATACTCCTTATTTACCGTAAAACCACGTGGTAAGAACTCCTGGTGCACTAAGCCGAAGAAAATAGTGAGTAAAACCTTGACATTTGAGCGAACTTGGCGTGCTTTTTTGGTCTTGACTCTCTTAGATTCTTCCATTGGGACGATTGGGCATTAGTTTCGATGTCATAACCATACGAGTATACTCATGATTTGTCACCAGTTATGACCCTTTTACGAAAATCTGGATCATCGTTGACGTCATTTAACAATTCCTGAGCGATGCTTATGCGACGTTGTTTTTGGTGAAAATTTTGCAACTTTTAAACGAACTTCGCTGCCACGCGCTTCATGCTCAAAATTTCCGAAAAGGTTGCATGGCATGAGCCAACCGATAAGCCGACTTCCTCCACAACTGCTTTCTTATTGTGATTCGACGATTCTCCATAACAATTTTCTTCACTTTCTTAACATTTTCATCGGTTGTTGATGTGCTGGGGCGTCCAGAGCGAACGTTGTCATTCACATCTTCTCGACCTTCTGCGAAAAGCTTGTACCACTTGTTAACAGTTTCTTTTTTTACTCAGAGTACTCTCACCGTATGCCACTGTCAACACTTCAAGCATTGTTGAACATTTAATTCCATTTTTACATAAGATTTGACGCAACTTCTTTGATCCATTTTTTTCGATAGCAGAAAATCGCCTTGTCTTATTTATGCCTCTCGCAAACAAACTAAATATGCTACGGCGTAAGCCCTGAATATATCTTCGAAATGAGTATACCAACATAAAAAAAAAAATAATCGAAAGTCGAATGTACGCAGCCCACGAAATTTGGAAACTCACCTTATTTTTTCAACACACCTCGTATGTGCCAAGTTAGCTCTATGCGTTTATTTTCAACTTCAAATTATTAACAAATGGCTCAGCGGTTATAATATAGATGTCGGCATTTGAAAAACCTTCGATGAAACAACGTCTATTAAAGATTGAAGGATATCCAAAAAGTTAAGATTTTTTAGAAGAAATGCATTGAAAAATAAATTCCTTTTTTTATCTAATTATTAAATATTAATTCCTTCTATTTTCACAGACCCACCCTCATGCATTGAAGAAACTAGTGCTGTCCCACAGTGCGGCCGATTCCCGAAAAGCTGGCCGAAACTCAAAAAATTAAGAAATTGATTCAAAATTTCTTACTCGGGGGTTGTCGGGGTCGCTGATTACGAATTTGATCTTAAAACTTTGAAAATCCACCCCCTTCCACCCCTATTGGCCACCCCCTCACGTGAAATAGCGTATATTCAAGAACATAATCAAGATGCATGTAAATTTATATGTTTTCGGGGTCGCTGATTAGCAAGTGGTAGCAGCTGAATCTTATTTTATTCAGTAACCATTACTTTTTTGAGTAACCTTTAATAGGTTTCAAAGCAGCATATGACAGCGTTGTATTACTATACAGTTTGAAAACTCAAATTTTATAAAAAAAATTGTAAAAAATGTATCTACGTATTGCTGCAGCTAAAAATTTTGTGTCGAGGTATTGATATGTACTAAAGATTTCTCGTATTTTACTAATCTTCCGAAGATGATTCCATTTGGTTTTGTTCAATTTACTCCATTACAAAATCTTTCAAATGTGTAAAACTTTCACTATTCATCGACAGTAATACGATGCTCAAACGAAGGCCACGTTGCGACTGAAAATACAGAGGATACTTAGGGTACAGGACGTTGCTATGAACGGTTTTCACTACTCAAGGCATTACTGTAGCCAACCCAAAGACAAAAATCTCTATCTAGAAACTTTTTTTTCGACTTTTGGCCAGCTTTTTGGGAATCGGCCGCACAGTGTGTCCGTAAGCATTAACTGGATGGGGCTCACTATCGATACCATTGCGTGTTACTTTAGAACATTTCAATGAATTTATGTTTTTCAAAGAAAATTTCCCATACACTCTTTTATTTAAAATTGTATCTCTCTTTTAAACCTTTAAGAAAATGAAAAAAATTTAGATTTGTTTTTTTGTTTTTTTTTTTTATGAATTATATACATATCTATTTTATTCTCAATAACAAAACAACCAAAATTCAAGTAATTATTGCTAAGTACCGAAAATCAATGTTGAGTTTTATAATTAATTGCAGAAGTGTGAAAATTTTCAAATCCAGACTATGATAAATTTGTGGTGAGCCTTTTTAAATTAATTATTTCATTAGCATTGAAAATTAATGGGAACTCGTGAAAAAACAAAGATACTTAGAATGATTTATATTTTATTTATCAAGTTTGCACTGTTTTCCTCAATTTTTATGTGTACTACTCCTATCCCATTTGTCATTTTACATTTGTGTTTGCTGTCACAATTTTCTCATAAATAACAGATTAATTAACATTAATTCTACATACTTTGTTGCTACATTCAAGCAGGTGCACATCTTCTGCGACTTTTTGCTAATTCATTACACCCAGAACTATTACACCCTGCCATTAGCCAAATTATCGAAACACTATAAATAGCTACAGTAAGATATAAATAAATGTACGTCTACAATATTTGTGCAACAGCTGCCATAGCCGGGTGTGCTCGCGTTTTTCACATGGGTTTTAATTCTAATCGAAAGTGTTAGGTGCCAATATAGCAGCCATGAAATGTAACAGCTGAAAATAATTATTTTTCGAATAGCAACCGCCGTTCAGTAGTTGATAGCAAACTTACTTATGCATACCATAAATTGTAGGGTTCGGTTTTCCCAGTGCTAATTTTCATATTAGAAAATATCATATATAATATATAATCCATGCTATTTGAACGAGGGCCCTGAAGAGTACCGTACGACGCTTTGGCTGTATTAATTCTGTTTTGTTATCTTGCACCGCTCTGGCAAAATAAGAGCGTACATATACATAAGTAACCACGCACACCAAACTACGAATTTTCATTGTATGCATCGAATCTACATATATGACTGTACAATGAGGAAGGTCACCGCAATAATAATAAGGCGTCTCCAAACGTTATGCGATAATGTGAATTTTCTGATCTCGAACTACATATACATATCTAACACCGAAGTACTGCGGAAGGCAAACCAATCCAATGTGGCCACCGAAATCCATAGAAAGAAAGGGCAATAGATCGGTCTTTCCCTGAGGAAGAAATCCGACAACAGCGCCAAACAGGTGCTACGATGGAACCCCTTCCAAAAGATAAAGTGAAGTGGATTTAGACCACGAGCCACCTGGCGCCGTCCAACGGAGGCTGAAATGAATTCATTGAATATTAGAGAACTTAGGTGTTGTTGACGCCCTATGTTTCAACTAGGAGATGATTCTATATATAGTATATAACGCGGGATTTTTTAACTATTATCTTTCTAAACAGTTGGTTTAAACAGCTGACGCACGTTTCGAGTTTTGTTTCACTGTCAAACATCTTCAGTTTGGTCTATAATTTAACCATGAATCGTCTTACAAACGAACAACGCTTGAAAATCATTGAATGTTATTATAAAAATGCGTGTTCTGTTAAGAAAGTTTATCGCGTGTTCAGCGACGAAGCTCATTTTTGGATCAATGGGTATGTAAATAAGCAGAATTGCCGATTTTGTAGTGAAGATCAGTCAGAAGAATTGCAAGAGATACCAATGTATCCAGAAAAGGTCACAGTTTGGTGCGGTTTATGGGCTGGAGGTATCATTGCACCGTACTTCTTCAAAGATGCTGCGAATCATAACGTAAGTGTGAATGGTGAGCGCTACCGTGATATTATATGCAACTTTTTTTTGCCCAAAATGCAAGAGCTTGACTTGCATAACATGTGGTTTCAGCAAGACGGTGCCACATGCCACACAGCACGCGTAACAATGCAATATAACGCCTTTCGATTATTTTTTGTGGGGCTATGTTAAAGCTCATGTCTATTCAAACAAGCCTGCTTCAATTAACGCATTGGAAGACAACATTAAAGCATTTATATGTGAGATATCGGCCGAAACATTGTAAAGAGTATGCCAAAATTGGACTGGACCATTTAGGTCAATTGGATGCACCATTTGAAGCGCAGTCGCGGTCAACATTTGCATGAAATAATCTACAAACATTAAATTATATGGACTGAACTATCGATTTAAATCAAAATTTCATGCATTTTTCTGAATTTTACGTGGGTTTTTTTAAAAAATTTCCTATAGCTCTTAAAAAATCACCCTTTATAAGTAGAAAGGGTGTTTAGACTTTCTTGGCCACACTTGTATATGGTCGTGCAAAGGAAGATCAAGACTATCTAATCCATTTTTATTTGATTACATCTTTAAGTTTATCCAACAGAAAAGTATAGTATTCCTATGTAATATTGACCCCATTTTCTTTATAAATGGCCAAAAAGATGACTTCTTAAGCCCAAAAAACAGTAGTCATCCTGAACTTCCTATTATGACACCTGGAACTTCTCAAGTAGCTCAAGTGCTGATTCTGTTCATGCCTTCTGCATAGGCTTCTGCTTAGACTCAAGTTCATACATTCAAGTTCAACAATTCGGTTAGGATACCATTGAAAGAGGGGGAAAGATCCGGCTAAAAAACGTATATCTGTTCTCGCTAGACAGCTTCAAAAGCTCACGTGACCATTCGATGCGCTACTGTTTCTAAAGTGGGGTGAGCATTCTCGGAACTCGCTATGTCCTTAGACATACCAAGGTGATCACTGAAGAAGTTTGCACCAACCATAAATGATACTCCAACCATTTCCACGATTTCTTTGCTCTTCAAACGTGCATTTTCTAGCACAGGTTTTATGACTTTTTCAACAATGCTTGATGGCATCGCCTAAATCGGCCGACCTGAGCGCTGATCGTCTTAAACTGGCTCTCTAATTCGCTTGAATAGACTATACAACTTATAAATCATTGTTTCTCTATAATCAGATAATAACTCTTCCATTAAGCTCTGTAGTATTTTCCTTTGCTAACGGAAAATGGCGGCCGCCGTAGCCGAATGGGTTGGTGTGTGACTACCATACGGAATTCACAGAGAGAACGTAGGTTCGAATCTCTGTGAAACAACAAAATTAAGAAAAAGTTGTTTCTAATAGTGGTCGCCCCTCGGCACGCAATGGCTATCCTCCGAGTGTATTTCTGCCATAAAAAAGCTCCTCATAAAAAAAATGTGCCGTTCGGAGTCGGTTTGAAACTGTAGGTCCCTCCATTTGAGGAGCAACATCAAGATGCACACCCCAATATGAGGAGGAGCTCGGCCAAACACCCAAAAAGTGCGTACGCGCCAATTATATATATATAAGTAACGGAAATTAAGCACGACACGAAATGCAGTTTTCTCCATAGTTGACTCCCAATTGATTTATAGGACTGAAAAATAGATTTATGTTTAGTTGTATTAAATCGCTAAGTAGGGATAAGTATAAAAAAACCCCCATTCCACTGATGAGACGTTTCGTAAATCTTTTGGCCTCCTCTGCCACTTTTTCGTATTTCATGCTTCTAAAATTTGAAAAAATTACACGCACACCATTTTTGAGCCCTATTCGTATTATTATGCTCCAGATTTTTAACAATGAAAAAGCATTCTGGATTAGTTTTAGTCCGCTCCTAACTATTATTATTATTATTATATAGAAGGTGACTTATCACTGCGACCTGAAAGACCTATTTATTATGCCCGCTTCATGGATTCAGAGTATTTCCTTGTGCCAAACTTCCGCAATACATTTTAGTATTTGCCCTATTTTATTGAATTTTAATTCCTCAGGTGGTGAAATATGTAAGTTTGCCCAGGTTTTTGTGCCGCTTATGCACCAATGTTGGGCACGATGCACATGTTTAACGGTTTCATCATTCTCCCTACAGAACCTGCAAATGGCATTGGAGTATTTTTCCAGGTTAGTAAGATGATAATTCAAACTACAATGGCCTGTTAGAATGCCTGTGATGATTCTGAATTTATTGTTATTTAATTCCCTGCAATCTTTAAATCGGTTTAGGTTAAAGCAACCTATCATTCCATTCTTCCAGTATTAACTACTTTGTTTTTCCTCTACTTCCCGAGTGAAAGAGAAGAAGTTGACCTTTCCTAGGCCACGAAATGGCTTCGCTACATTATGTTAGCTGCGTATATTTGCAGATATTATTCATTTAAATGTGTTAATTTACTAATTTGCCATTAAGCTAAAATGATTCAATGATTCATATGAATATGTTTATATATGTATTTATGCCCAGTTGTAAAACAAATAGTTAATACGGCGATGAATGTGTTAAGTGCCCACAACTGCGTGTGTTTTGAATTTAAATAGCTCGATTGATGATGATGCCTGTGATGTCGATAATGCAGTGTGGTTATTTACCATTCATTTTCATCAATATATTATACATATATATATACATATATATTCGTCATTCGCAGATATTTTGGTTTTTTTGTGAACGTGTTTTTCGCAATGTGACGTATCAGCGGTACTTTTTCGAAGAATTTATTGCGTTGGGGAATAAATTAATAGCGTTTTCATATTTTCCTTTATTTTACAACGATTTATTTGCTGTTTGGCAAAGGGTAAGTATTCATTCGATAGAACTCTTTCTGCTCTACAAAACTATGTTAATTTATTTTTGAGTTATTTAATTTTTTATGAGTTTCGAGGTTTAGCAATGGAATACCCAGAAGGCAAAAATCAACATTTTTGACACCTGCTCTTTTTTACTTTTCATCGAGGCCAAAAAGCTGCCGAGCAGCCTCGGACATTTGCGATGTGTATGGAGATGATTGCATACGCGTGAGTCCAGAATTGGCGGAAAAAATGAGCTGCGACCATAAAACATTTACCGAATACCGATTTACCGAAAAATTGTGAGCCTGGGTGCCCACGGTTAACAAGGAGCTCTGCATTGTCCAGCTACACTGCGTGAATGAAGCTGTTCGATTGAAAAGGCCTCATCGACATGGTCAAACCAAACTTCTTCACGACAATGCCAGGTCCCATGTTGCACAAGCCGCCAATGCCGAACTCCAAGAGCTCAAACGGGAGGTCGTTCAGCATCCGCCGCATTCTTCGGATCTTGCGCCGATCGATTACCATATTTTTTGCTCTCTGTCAGACCATATGAAGGACGTTACCTTCGATAACAACGATGTCCTTAAAAACTTGCTCAAAAACTTCTTTGGCACCAGACCAGGCGATTTTTGGCGGAACGCCATCAATAAATTGGTCGAGAGGTGGGAAGGGGTTGTAGACAGCAACGGCGAATACTATATATAATTGATTAAGTTATTGATATTATATAATTAATATATTATTTTTTGTTTAAATAAAAGTCTTTGGTAAAAACGCTATAAACTTATTCCCCAATCTAATAGGGAATCAAGTAGATAAGTTTGCATTATCCAACAAAGCACACCCTGAAAAATGAAAATATGTCTAATTTTCAGATACTTCTTCCAGATGACCCTTTGGAATGACTTGTAGTAAAGTCGTAACCTGTAATACCGGACTAGTTTTGAAGTAGTTGACTAGCTGTTATGCCTAGATAAATATTCCCCAATTCGTCTACAAGGTGTAAGCCTGAGATAGTTATTAAAAGTACTGCGAATTTTCGAACAACTTTCACACTAAGCTTCTCAAAAGTCCTAAAATTATGGTTACGGTAGTTATCTTTTACATTTCAAAACAAAGTGAAATAATAATGAAGACGGCTTTATTCGTTTTTAAAATATTCTCCTTGTCAATATCCTTTTGCGTTTGCTTGAATTAATTTTCAAAGCTCTTATAAGTTACCTCCAAAATAAGCTGTTTAAGTGTTTCAACACCTTCCTCAAGCGTTGAAAAACGTTTACTTTAAATTTTATTTTTGATGTGCGGGAACAAAAAGAAATCATTAGTGGCAAACAAGAGCTTTAAGGCGAATGGCACTTTAATTCGATCTTTTGGATTTTAAAAACTCTCTTGTGTGTTCCATTACATGAGATGTTGCATTGTGGGCTCTTTGGCTCACTTGGCGAAAAATTTGCATATGAAAGCAACAACAAAGTTATCGAGCAGGATTCACCACTAGCGAGTATTCCTCACAAAGCTGGTATAACTCACTATTTTCAATGCGTCCAGTTATCTTTCGAGAGAGTTTCATTTGACCACGATCATACCTACAATGGCACTTTTGTTGCTTCAATATTGCGAATTCTCTTTTGGTGTTGCCTACTTTGGTGTTGCACCTTGAAATTTTTAGTCTGTGATCAACAATAACATTGAGAAGAACAAGAGCACAAAGGGTATTGACAGAGCAGGAACATCACAAGTAACGAGTTGAAACAACAAATGTCTCCCTGTAGGGAGTTTTACCAATATAACCTTTAGCAGCTGTTGTTGTTGTTGTTGTTAACAGCATAGGTAGCCCTGTCAGTGTAGGCATATCATCGTTCGTCTTCGTCTAGCTCATCTAGGGGTAGGCCCAGGAAACATGCTGTTTCGACAGGTTGGGTCCAGAGGGAGAGGGGGGTTAGATGAGTCGGTTTAAGGGGGCATGTGAAGAGGTGGTTAGTGTCGTGCGGGGTACCTTCACATGCCGGACATGTGTTTGGTATGTCGGGGTCGATTCTGGATATGTAGGAGTTTAACCTGCTACAGTATCCAGAACGTAGTTGTGCCAGTGTTACACGGGTCTCACGGGGAAGCTGGAGCTCTTCATCTGCAATAGGTGGTGGTTGGACTCCGATTACGGCATTCACAGGACGGGAGTTCAAGAAGGTGGTAACGGTCTCCCGGTGAATGTCGTTTATAGACTGTCTAAATACTGTCCGGTCCAGTAGGTTACGGTCGGTCTTATCCTGGATTTCGCCAGCGTAGTCTAGGAGGTGTCTCCTGACGTGCCTGGGAGGCGGCTCGGGCTCAAGCAGGTGTCTGCAGGGATGAGACCTACGGTCTCGTAGCTCTTTTCAGTGCTAAAAATATATGTTTATTTATACGATTTGCTTCATCAATTCGTCACCTGCTAACGCTTGGTGTCCTACTATAAAAGAAGAAGGGCGCTACAAAAAAATATTGCATTATCTGTAGTGTTACTTGATCCACTAGTGTAAAGTCCATCTGTGAACGACAGAAAAGTTAAGAAGCAGTTTACTCTCCAGGATAGTTCCTGCGCAGCTATTTTTGTAATTTTTTCAATCTCTAAATATACAGCTCATCGTCCAAATTTTATTTGAGAAGAAGAAGTGAAACCACCTTTAAACAGCTAGTAAAACTAGGGGGTATGAACATTGATAAAAAACATAAATAAATAATTGGCGTGTGCACTTCTGTTAGGGCGAGCTCCTCCTCCTATTTGTGGCGTGAGGGTTGATGTTGTTCCACAAATGAAGGAATCTACAGTTTTAAGCCGACTCTGAACGGCAGATTTTTTTATGAAGATCTTTTTCATGGCAGAAATACATTCGGAGATTTGCCATTGCAACCCAATGAGCGATCGCTATTAAAAAACTTTTTATTAATTTTTGGTGTTTCGTGCACGGAGATTCCATCGTACGTACTGCGAAGGGCAACCCATTCTGCTGTGGCAGCCGCCATATGAATATTAAATTATCAAAATAATACAAATATTGCAATATGGCAACAGAACTGAACAGCTAAAAAATGCTAAGTTGAGTTATGTTGCTTTGTCAAAATTCCGCAAATATTTTATCCACTGCTTAACCTGTCAACGGCAGGTGTCCTATGTATGTGTGTCTGTAGAGGCCACCTTGCCAACTCGGTGAATATTTCATTTTTTTATTTCATTAATTTACTGTACAAAGTACCTCACAGACTAGACAAAAATGTAAAGAAAAACAAGACAAAAGCGAAGTCAAACAGGCTGGAATTGGGTAATGAATTATTGCCTCGAAGTACACAAACAACACTGAAAATAAATGAAAGGGAAAGGAGTGTACTTTTCTGCAGATTCTAGATTAACTAGCTTAAGCGGAGAACTATAGGGCGGAAGAGCATTTACATATATGTTAACGGATCAGAAAATTTGGATGTATTGCTACCAATGAAGCCTAGAGCCGAGTACGATTTTGAAAGACTAAAATTAATCTGACAACTGAAAGAAAATTTCGCATTGAATAAAACTCCAAGGTTCTTAAACTCTGTTACACTTTGTTAAAAACATAACGACGCATCGAAAGTGTTAAATTAGATTTTTTTTTTAATATTCAAAGACAGACGCGACCTCCTGCAGCATCGACGGATATTGTTGAAGTCGAGTTGAAGCTTATGAGCAACCACAGATTTTTTAACAGATGAACAGGACATTTATAAATCAACCGCGAAGAGGAAGAAATTCGAAAAAAAATCGGAAAAACATTTGCTTATGCCATTATAAAAATTACAAAAAGAAGTGGCGTTAAGATGCTCCCTTAGGGAACATCTGAAGTAGCAACAAAATGGTAATTCAGAAAAAATCAGCAGACCTCAGGTCCATTTCTTCTTCTTCTTGTCGTTTCTCGTACTAACCGGCGCCAGTTGGACACACCAAGTGAAGCCAAGTCCTTCTCCACCTGGTCTTTTCAACGCGGAAGACGCCTTCTCTTCCTCTGCTACCAACAACAGGTATCGCATCTAATACTTTCAGAGTCGGAGCGTTTGTATCCATTCAGAGAACATAGCCCAGCCAACGAAACCGTTGGGTCTTTATTCGCCACGCATGTCTATGTCGTCGTAAACCTCATACAGCTCATTGTTCCATCTCCTATGATACTCGCCGACACCAACGTGCAAAAATTTTCCGTAGGATCTTGCTCTCAAACACTCCAAGGGAAGTGTCATCGGATGTTGTCATCGCCCAAGCTTCTGCGCCATACGTTAGGAAGGACATGATGAGAGCCTTAGTATTAGTTGTATTCATCGAGAGAGGTAGCACTTGTTGCCAAGAGAGATTCTCCGTTGTCTCCGAAATTTCTCACAACCTTGTCCACTTCTGTTGAGTAATAAAAAGGCACAGTTCATATTTCACACACTTAATGGCAACACTATTCCGCTGCTTGCTATAGAGAAAACTTTTAGCGCAAAAGTTAATGTTTTATTCTTGTCATTTGGCTCGTTAGAGAAGTTTAAAAATGATTTTTAATATCATAGTGTTTGTTTCTCAAAAACGCAGTTATTAAAAAAAAAACCAACAATCGTGTGCGAAGAGCACGACTTCGCAGCGATTGTTACTGAGTAAAAAATTAGCACCCTTCATTAAATGCTTTATAGGTAACAATAAATGTTTAAGTGTTAAACATAAATCCAAATATTTTCGCTCACCTTTAATTGCTGCCGTAGGCCACTCATTGGGCTCATTCAAGTTCAAAATAAACACCCTAATAATTTATTGCAAAGTGTTTGGTGGATTTGGTGTGCGTTTGTTTTTTTATTTTTTTTTTAAAGCAAGTAATTTACTACTTTGTTATACCTAAAACTTCAAGAGTTGATTTTAAATTTATGTGTGTGTGTATAGGACCACTGAATTTCTTTCTTTTTTTCTGTACAAATCTTTGTTGCTTTAGAGAAGATTTTAATTCTCAATTTATTTTATTTTCTTCACGATTTTCTAATAGATTACACTACTGTGCGCGGTGGTTTGTTCGTTTATATATTATATATATACGCATACTATATTTTACAAAATTATATTTATTATATTTATTCTATGTAAACATGAGGAGTGCAACTTTTCAGCTGATGAAATGTTTTGACGCGAACGCGCACATTTTCGCAAACGAAATGACTTCAGCGACTGACGTGAAAATCTTACGCCGCCGTCTGTGCAAATCTGGGAAAATTTTACATACACATATACATACATATATAAAAAACGTACGGTGAACTAGCCACGAAATTCGTGGTTGTCACACTCAGGCGCGCTAAACTTTTAACTACCTAAAGCCGACTCACAACCGAAAACAAAAATAATGCGAAAAAAATAATATTCAAAGCAGTAATGAACGAAATAAATCACAAAATTGAATTGACGAAAATTTCAGCTCAATATATGTACGAGTAGGCACTGTAAACACAATCACTGAAAGTACGCGCTAAAATTTTCGAATACGAACCGTTCGCTGCAAGTTTTGAAATAAGATTGGAAATTGTACGGCGAATAATGATCAGCAGTACCGGCGACTACGATGATGACGGCAACAGCATTGGCAAACGGATAGCATCAACAAAAACGGCAGCAGCAAAAACAAATGTTATGTAGGTAGCGATTGAGATCGCCCCTTGTCGAAGGCAAACAAAAGCTGTGCGATGGCGAAATAAAAATGAGTCGGCAACAAATATGAAAAATAAAGCACCAGTTTTTGGTGCAAAAAAAAAAACAACAACAAATGTACATACAATTTAGAAACATCGAAGGGTTATGTTTCAAACATATGATCGTTCACTATCTGCAGCATTTACCGCGAGTGAGTGACGTTTTTATACCCAATGCGTAAATGCACGAGCCTACTATGGCTAACCACCAAATATATAATAATTTCTTGTTGTTGTTGAAAATTAATTTCTCTATTTAGTAAGAGATGCTACATAAGGTGGCGCAAAATTAATCACCCTATCGTGAGATTTCTAATTTCTGAAAATGGCGTTCGCGAAGCTGTTGTTATGGTGAATGGCGAGCACTATCGCGAAATGCTGACTCAATTTTTGTTTAATCAGCTAAGCATCGACGACATTTGGTTTCAATAAGATGGTGCAACAAAATTATGTACCAGATTCTAATAAAAATAAAAAAATCTTCTTCTTCTTCTTAACTGGCGCGATAACCGCTTACGCGATTTTGGCCGACTTTAACAAAGCGCGCCAGTCGTTTCTTTCTCGTGCTAACCGGCGCCAGTTGGACACACCAAGTGAAGCCAAGTCCTTCTCCACCTGATCTTTCCAACGCAGAGGAGGCCGCCCTCTTCCTCTGCTAGCACCAGCTGGTACCGCATCGAATACTTTCAAAGCCGGAGCGTTTGTATCCCTTCGGACGACATGACCCAGCCAGCGTAGCCGCCGAATCTTTATTCGCTGCGCTATGTCTATGTCGTCGTAAAGCTCATACAGCTCATCGTTCCATCGCCTGCGATATTCGCCGTTGTCAACGTGCAAAGGTCCAAAAATCCTACACAGAATCTTCCTCTCGAACACTCCAAGTGTCGCTTCATCGGATGTTGTCATCGTCCACGCTTCTGCGCCACACGTTAAGTCGCGCATGATGAGAGCTTTATAGAGTATCCGTTTTGTTTGTCGAGACAGGACTTTACTACTCACTTGCCTACTTAGTATAAAGTAGCACTTGTTGACAAAAGAGATTCTTCGTTGTATTTCAAGACTGACATTGTTATCGGTGTTAATGCTGGTTCCTAAGTATACGAAGTCCTTTACAACCTTGAAATCATAACTGTCAACAGGTGCCGATACGCGGGTGCGCCGACTGTTTGTTTGATGGCAGGAGGTACTTCGTTTTATCCTCGTTCAGCACCAAACCCATTCGCTTTGCCTCTTTATCCAGTTTGGAGAAGGCAGAACTAACAGCGCGGTTGTTAAGGCCGATAATGTCAATATCATCGGCATAAGCCAACAATTGTACGCTTTTATAAAATATTGTGCCTGAGCGATTCAGTTCTGCGGCTCGTACGATGCTCTCCAACAGCAGGTTAAAGAAGTCAGACGACAGAGAGTCACCCTGTCTGAAACCTCGGCTCGGAGAGGTCCTTCCCAACTCTGACGGTGCTGCTGGTGTTGAGCAACGTCATCTTGCATAGCCGTATTAGTTTTGCCGGGATACCAAATAAAAAAATCACTCGTACCAAAAGTGTCCAGCTTCTTGCATATGCTGTTGACATTGGCATCTTAGGGCACTGCAAGCGAGATGTTATCACAGCATTTTCTGCTATCCAAAAAGAGTCAACTAGAGTGCCCCTGTCGGTTAACGAGGGCAAGACGAAGTATATGATTGGTCCAGCATTTCAGCGGCAACTATACGACAAAACTAACACTTTACGAGGCGCTGATCTTACTCATGCTACTCTATGGCGCTGAAGCATAAGCTGTGTGGTATTCGGTTATGCTGGCGAATGAACCACGAGATGTATGAGCTTTTCGATGATGTGAACATAGTTAAGCGCATCAAATATCATTTGTTACAGTCGACCTTAATCAGGTAACGAGTTTTAATCCTTAAGCAGGCCATACATAGAAGTAAATAGTTAAAACTCTGTGTCGAGATTCGAGCTTAAAGTGGAGTAAACTGTTCTTAACCGCAATAAATTGTTTCACTTCTCAAAAACCCGTTGAATTAGGTTCATTCGATTTTAACTAACGGCAAAATAATCATGTGTCTTAGGGCAGAAAGCGCAACAAAAAAGCGTACAAAATGTCAGTATGCGCAAAAGTTGGCAACTTTCTGCTTTTGGCGTACAGAAAATCGGGCACAAATAACAACGGTTTAAAGAATAATAATTTTGTGTCGCGAAAAACTTTATCAGTGGTGTTTTTTATTACATGAAATTAAATACAAAAAAGGGAGTCTAAATTAATTTAGTAAATTTAAATGCAATGCTGTCTTTTCAACAACCGCTCAAGCCTAATTAAAGTTGAGACACAATTCGAAAACCAAAATTTGTCCTGAAAACTACATATGTGTCCCATAAATTCGTGAACTCTTCCGTTTCAATAATTTTCTAATATATTTCAGTACCAAAAAAAACCTGTTTACATATGCACACTGACCAAATATAATATTGGTTTCTACGACAAGAACATCCCTTTTTTGTTTACAAGCGTCAATATTTTCATTGTGGCACCATTGGAATGTTTTACATGTCACGTCAGTCAAATCTGTTGTGGCAGGCCTATCTGTCATAGGCGCCGTCAAAGCATCTTGTCGGCATTTTTAAACGAGCATAAGAATTTTGAATTTAAACAAAAATGCATACTTAAATCTTTTTTATGGTCTGACACTGTCAAAACGTCTATCAAAGCTTAATTTTTTATCATGGCGTCTTCATGAATGAGCAATGCTTGGAAATTCTTATAAATCACTACCGAAATTTTGAGTCATTTGGTGCTTACCAAATGTACTAAGTATTGCATTTACAGTGTAGCCTCTTCTAACAACATCTCAATTAGCCGTACACCTCTCTTGAGCGGACATTTTTTTCTACACCAAATTTTATGTATCAGAAGAGGATACCCTTTTTTGAGTGGATACTTCCCATGGACAGACAAAAGCTGACTGACGATGAGTGTCCGCCCAACGGAGGTTTTTCTGTATATCAAAAATAAAAATTTGACTATTAGGTAACGTTTAAAACTTCAAACAATTGTTGCAACCCTTGCAGCTTTAACCCTTAGAAAGCTATACCACAAAAAATAATCTGACTAAATAATATTTCATTCTTTTCGCGTATTTTAATCGGAAAAATATAATAAAATCCTCAACAAATGTCCATACCTGAATATTTCACCGGAGTAACACTATTGGAAAGTTTTATTAAAAAAATTCACATTTTAACCCTACCGTGACTTTAATATAAAATGACATGTATCTGGTAAATCACAAGCATTATTAAAATATATTTTAACTATATCCTAAATACTATCATTTTGCATTTAAATAAAGATATTCCACCATCAGGGTTGGACATTTTTAGTGATAATTAAAATAAGGATTTCAATATTTTTCAGTGTTTTAACTATCCGTTTATTACATAAATTATTTACTGCACTATGCTTAACCCTGTCCACCATTAAGGTCATCCGATGACCAGCAGTGAGCCATGCAATGTAGTGCTAAATTAATATTTACAAGGAAAGCAATCATTGAGCATTTTGAACCGGCTGTTGTTCATAACCGCAACTTGGTGGCTTACAACTTATGGCGCATGTGAAAGTCTCATTTCATTGTACTTCAACATATCTTTAAAGCAATTGCTTCGTATTACGTCATTACTGCGGGATGGTGTATGAAATTTAGCAGCGTTTCACACTACATTCACTCAATTTCTCAGACCCGAAACCATCATACGAATCTCGGTGTCGATTGATTCGCTGCCTTTTCGCATTAAGTGACAAAGGTACCTTTCAGGCAGTATCATTTACCTTTGATCTCGTTAATGGCGAAATTTACTGCCCAGTTCTTCTAGAAAGATTACAGTTAAATGTTCCTTACAGAAATTTTTGTTGTTTCAATACGACTCAACCTTTTTTGATTTGGGCCTTTATGGCCAAACAGGTATTTCAAATGCAATTAAAAAATTACTTTCTATGTAACCAATCAAACTAATACTTCGTAAGTATTTTGTTATTTTAGTTTCATAATTATTAATTTCTTTAAAATTCAATGGTAATTTGTATGTATTTTTAGCAATTCAATGGTTTGTTATGTTAATAATCTAATTATACTTCACATTTTAATTTGTATTTTACACACACATTAAAATTTGTATTTTAGCTTTGAATTAATATTTTAAATGTCTGTTCTGAATTTTTTAATGAATAAATAAATAAATAAAGAGAAAGATTTGGAATGTTCGTCATCGCCTATTATAACAGAAAATGCTAGGTCAAGAAAAGACAATACAAGGAAAATCTGTAATTACCCCAATGGTTAATTTTAGCAATTTCAGTGATATATCCACTTTTGACGGCTTTGTTTTGTGGACTGAAGTATGGCTTGGGCTGCAGTCATCGATGTCTCGTAAAGTATCGATCAAACAATTTAAAGTTTGTGCTCGTTGTCAAGGTGACATTTCACACTAAAAAAATTCCTTTGCTGTTTGTTCCATTCAGTTACAGGGTCAACAAAGAGAAAACTCAGTACATTTTACATTTCTTTGATAAAGGCTAAAATTGTGAATGGTATTTATGGTGCCGATACTGTAACAGGTAATTACGTGCAATTTTGGTTTCGTCGATGCCGTTCAGGCATTTTTGATGTTAAATATGCACCTCGTACAGGTAGGCCCGTTGACGAAAATGTCAATAAAACTCAAAGAAGTAATCTAAGTTGACCGGCGAAGTTGATAGTCATAGGATCGCCCAGAACCATAAAACCATTTTAAGCCATTTGCGCAAAAATGGTATGTATGTCTTTTTCGCCAATATATAATATTAGCTACATATATAAGTACATACGTTTGAATATTCTGAGCTGGTGGTCACACTCTATGAATGCTCACTTCAAATTTCAGTTATAATAATCGCCCCAACGAAAAGGCTGGACGGGTTCGATCGAATTTGGCAAGTCAACATATAATATGTACTTAATATACGAGTAGAATTTTCTTGTGCCAGTGACACAATGCAAAAGTATTGAAAAGAACCGAAAATATCAGTGACGTAAACGTTTCAGTTTAAAGCGACCCAAATTTGACGATTTCACACCATTCACGGGAATTCGACACCGGTCAATAATTAACTTATAATAGATAATTAGATTGCATACAAAATTTAATTGTAATATTATCATGCTTTTAATGGGAAACAGACTTCATTTATTGTAAATACTTGGAGAAATTTCTGAATTTTCTGAAGATATTCCGGAAACTTTTTGATCAAGGGGGTATGTACCTATCTACAATGTGTATTTTAGTATCAGGTACAAAAGTAAGCGAAAATGATGTAATGGAGAAAGCAGTTTTCACGCTGTAGATATGTATAACTTAGTCTTGCTATAAATTCCGTGATAAATTTTACAACGCATCCGGCGAGAATAAAGTCTTGAAAAGAGTTCCTTTATTTTTGCTTTTGTTCGTATGCATTGGCTACTCAGTTTCGTCGGAAATTTCGCTTGTCAACAATGAAGTGGGGAGCTAAGAAAATCGCTTGAACTGACTGCATTACAAAAGTGTAAAAGAGACTTACGAATTGCTCAAAAAAACTTTATGTTTAAAGAATTATTGTTAACCGATATTGAACGATGAATCGTTTTTCCCAAGCGTCTGAAAGTGACAAGACAGAAAAAGAAGGGGTCGATCTCGCCTGGTTTGAACCAGTGCAGTCATAAAAGCCGATGGAGAAAAAATTTGCAGGAATCACCTCAGAATGCAGAAATGTATCGACAAAATCCATGTGAAGACTTCCTTCGCTTACTGGTCATGAAAACGCGCTTGAAGAAAATTATACTCGAGCGATGCAAGGATTTTCTTCGGTAACCGCGGTCAACGGCCCTGAAAATATTATTTTCACAGATGGGAGAATTTTCACTATTGAAGAAGTTTTTAATAAGCAAAATGACAGAATCTATGCTAAAACTTCTAAAGAAACAAAAAATGTTGTTCAGTGTGGCCACCATACATAGTTTGGTGGGAGTGTCTTGTAAATGCGTAATATTTCTTCATTTCCAAAAGGGGTTAAGACCGGGCAAAAGTGTAACAGGAGGTTGTCTTAGAAGGCGTGGTGAAGCAGTTGAGCAGTACTCTCTTCAATAGAGAGTGTTGGATCTTCCAGCAAGATGGCCTGGAACATAAAGCTAAAACCACCAAGCAGTGGCACAAAAACAATATTCCCGATAGCCGTAGAAGATTTGCCGATCAGGGCTTCCAGGATCTGAATCCATTTAACTACAGTTAGTGATCAGAATTGGAGAACATGGCCTGTCGAAGACCTCACAGAAATTTGGGGAGTCATAAACAATTTTTGATTCGACCAGCGACGACAATATCCATGGAAACCGTGCGTGCTACAAGAGCTAAATTGCCTAACCGTTTGAAGACTTGTGTAAAAGCAAATGCTGACCATTTCGAATGAAAGAAGAAGTATAATAATTTCATATCTATAACGGACTTAACTTGTAACAGAACTTATGACAAAAAAATGGCATTAATATTCCAAAATAAAAAATTAATATTCCAAACTTCAGAGAAGAACTCTTCTTCACGCCCACTGAGAATGTTTCCACTACATACAAGGTTGCAAAAGAAAGATATTACAACATTAGCAAAGCTGTCAAGCTGTTTCTCGCACTCAAACATTATACAAAGTGGCGCAAAATTAATCACCCTATACGAAGATTTATAATTTTTAGAAACAACGTCGTACATCAATCACATTTGACACTTGTAAACTAGACAGCTGCAGTATACACACCGACAAGCAATAGAGTGCGTAAAGGTCAAAATAAAGATTTCCATTAGACAAAATAATTTATTTTCTTTTTTTGTTTTGTTATTTAGTAAAAAAGTGATTCAAAAACAAAATTTGATGATTAATTTTGCTTGTAACATAAGCAGATTCAATCGATGAGCGAACTTCGACGGGTGAAACTCCGCTGCCAAAATTAGAGCACACTGCTGTACATGAGATTCCACACAACCAAAGCGACAGCGAAGTTCGCCTAACGCAGTTCATCGAGAGTAGATTTATTTTTAACTTTGCCGCTACCACCGGCGACAAAATCAACTCTCAGTGAAACATGTAAACAAAACTGCTTCGCAAAAGTTCCTTCACTTGCAGAAATGCCTTGCACATTGTAAACAAGATATTTAAAACTTTCATAATATAAATTAATCCATAAAATTGCGGATTCATCTTTTCGCTTTTGATGCGATTTCGTTTTGTTTCTGTTTAACTTTGCGAAGCGTTGCGACGAATATTACCCGACACTCCGTTCGACAAAGTTCGCTCAGCGATTTGTACTTTTATTTGAACATTTATGATTAATATTAACTGATCGATACATACATTTGTGCGTACATACATTTGTATGTAATACAATGAGTCGATGCCGCCCCCTAGATTTTGTTTATTTCATCTACATAATAGTTTATTTATATCATTATAAAGGGTCTGTCAAAAGTGACGCCTAGATGTCAGTAGTGATTAATTTCAAGATGGTATCTTTTTTATGTCATCTTTGACATTTGTCAAGTAGACAGATAAGCAATTTTAACCATCAACGCATTAAAATTTTTGAATCTTATGAAATTCGTCGATTTTTAAGAAAAACATGTCAAGAAAAACGATTCAAAGTTTGGTGAGAAAATTTCAAGAAACTGATTCTGTCGAAGATAGTAAAAGGACTGGCAAACCCACTGGAATATTGCTGTTATAGCGCAAAGTGTAGTCGAACAACCTTCAATATCGATATATCAATGATCTAACAATCTTTTACATAATAAAATGAAAAAAAAAGTTTTAATTTAAATAAATTTAAAAATGGCGCTGAAGTTGACCCTCCCGAAAAATTTCACCTGGACGGTGTTGTCCATTTTGGCTTTTCTATTTATTTGAAACACAAAAACCAAAAAAATTATTAATCAGTGACTGTAGCTGTATCTCGTACTAGAGTAAAAGAAAAACAAATAAATTTGACAAAATGGCGCGTTTTTGAATTTGACACTGTAAAAATCGGGTTTTTTCAGTTTTCTAATCAAAAAAATACGAAACAATTGAAATAATAATATGATTCTAGAACGGGCTAAAGCCATTGATGTTGTGTACAACATATTAAAAGGGCCGAAAAAAGTCGTTTCAGGATATGAAAATTTCACAGTATATTCTTAAGAAGATATACTTTCGAGATATCGAAAAAACGAAAAATCATTTGAAATTTCTAGACCACTTGGTCTCCTTCAGAGACCTGAGAGCATTCTAAATTTTTACAGATTTTATTTTAAAGCAAAATCAAGGCACGTCTTTTGAAAAACCCTTTACCTATATTGTGTGTTCGCTTTATGTGTTGAATTTTCAAAGAATATAAACTAATAGTGGCTGAATTTTGAGTCCTAATATGTATGTATTATAATTTTCATACGTATTGATGTATGTATGTATGTATGATTAGGTGCTTGTTTGACTTTTATCATAGACTGTCTGTGTTCCAAATGTTATAGCAGATTAATCAATTGGTTTTTATAATAGGATTTCTTTGATTTCTTAGAACACATTTCATAGAAAATTTGCACAGGTTTGCTTCTGAAATCTATCAACACTCTTATGTTATATCGCACATTATAGGCCGTGTCTAACTTTCTCAATTCATTCATTTATGTACATACATATTTATATACTAAATCAGAGTCTATGAAGTGGTTTCTTAATAAACACAAAAATAAAAAAAAAATATAATAAAATATTTATAATATTAATTAAAATATTTATTTTCCCAATTTCCACAAAAAATGTAATTTCATTCGGGTTAAAACTAATGGCACTTTTTTAATTTCTTTCTAAATTTTTCAGAGGTTTCAAGGGACTGGAAATTTGTTTGAAAAAAAAAATTAAGTAATATTATAAATTTTGTAAGTATGTAGAGACGGAGACTTTACACAACCTTTGCAGAGCCCAATCAGATAAGTTTTGGCACTTCAAATGCTTAAGTAGCTTCACTTCTTGACTTAATTTGAACATTTAAGGCTATAGGTGAAGATCCCCATGCACAATTGACTAACAGATGTAATATGGACCGAAAGATGTCCAATTACTTTGAAGAATATGGAAGAGGTTGATTTAGCTCCTTTTGAATTGAAACTGCAATAAATTCGATACTTTTACTGATGCGTTGTTTCACTGTTTCATTTCAATTCATTTCTTTATTAAGCCTAAGATTAAAAAAATCTTACAGACTAGATGTTACAGAAAGTTGTTAATGTCAGCTTTTTTATGACTAAGTAACTCTCATACACGACATATAGACTTAGGCTCACCTTTTATGGTGGAAAATGGCTCCGGTTTTTCAAGGCGATTCAAGAATACTATCGAAAAAGAAGGATGATGCAAGGGCTTTATCTCCAAGCGCAATACACTTAACTTTTATACGGACATCTCTAAAATGACTTTGTGGATTAAGCGGTGGGATATACTGTCCAGAGTTATACCTAAGGAAGTCGTATAAGCTTCCACATCACTGCAGTGTATTCCAGGCTGAGGTTTTCGCAGTTAGAAAGGCAGCAGATCTAGCTTGTAATGCTACTGGGACCCCCTCCACGGTTAACTTTTACATAGATAATTTCGCAGCCATTAAAGCAATTAAATCGTTTAGAACGAGTACGAACGTCCAAGATCATTCTTCAAAGCAGAGAGGCAGTAGAAAAATTGGCAGCGAATTGTAAGCTACTTTTATATTGCGCTTCAGGTCATAAGGGCATTAAAGGGAACGAAGGAAATAGGAGACGTCTATAGCGGAAAACGGGGTCTCTCTACTCTCTGATTTTGTCAGGTCAATTCGAATATAAGCAACGAACTAGACGAAAGAAAGATTAGAAAATTCAGCACAAAATTGGAGAGCTTGTTCATCTGCATGAATGCTAAGATCATGTCTAACCATGACGATCACAGTCGTACTCGATTTATACGATTTTTTTTACTGATATACCATCAATAACACGAAAAGATTTTAGAACTATGATTTATGGTACATACGTGTTCACGAGGCATAGCGTAGGAATCTCGTACCGCGAGGAATGCAGGAAATGTAGGGAGCAGGGCTCAAGGGAAACTGTAGAGCATTTCTTTTGCGGAAGTCCTGCGTTATTCAAAATACGCTTAACATATCTGGACCACCACAGTTTGATGGATTAGAAGATATCTCAGTAGGAAACGTCTTCTTAAATTCGCAATAGAAACCGGCACCATACGGGTGGACTATTTCAAAACACATTACTATGTAGAGAACTCCATCTGGTGTCGCTATGAACCGAACCGGTGTATGCGTGACTGAAAATCAACCACTTCAACTTAACCTGACCTATGAAATAACCTTTGCAGCAAAAAGAGATCATGGCGTTGCTAATGATAATAACTTGAATTTACTACCAACTGCGCCGCTTGTCTGGTGGGATAATTACAACCCGCGACTTAAATAATAACTTAAACTAGAATCACCACACAGAACTTCAGTTTAATAATTAATTATTACTATTATTAATTACTTCAAATTATTCCCGCTCATTCCAGAGCTTTCTGCATTGAAATTCTTTTCATGTAGGTGACGGCGGTGGCCTAGGAAGTTAGTTTGTGCGTGCCGACAAAAAGCAGCTCCTAATCCCCACAGTGTACATTCCACGTGAAACAGCATATTTTTCTTAACATTGCTTCAATTTATTAACAATAGCAAGACTATAAAGTGTATATATGTGCATATGTATAACACATTTAAACTATGTATCTTTGTCTGGAAAAAACCCTTGAGAACGCTATCGCATGCTAAGCATAATAATTGGCCAATAATTTAAGTATTATTTTTTTATTTCGGACATGCAAATTCGATATACATATAACAGTGAAATTCTTGGAATTATTATTATTCCTTAGGTATGGCTAGTAAAAATATAAGGCCTCATTAGGATTCCAAGTGAACGATCATGATCATTCGCAGAAGAAGTACAATAAAACTGCGAAAAGGCAATTGTAAGCAATCACTTGAGGAAGCCAGCTTTAAAATTTGAACACATACGAGCACAATCGAGATTTCCCCAAAGTTTATGTACAGGGTCCGGCACTCGAAGTGTAACCATGCTCGGGCGTCATCTGTGTGTTAGTTGGTTAAATGACAGTCCAGAGTATTATTTACAAGCGCGCGGAAGCATTTTGCCGAGAGTAAACGTGAAAATAGAAAATCAGTAATGGATTTCAAACGGAATAGTGTGATTGCACTATATTTGGCTGGAAAATCACAACCAACGATTGTATGTGAGCTCGAGCACCTTAAAGTAAATAAAGTTTTTGTTTATCGCACCATTAATCGTTACAATGATACTGGTGACACCGCGAAACGTCATGGAAGTGGTAATCAAAAGACACGTGAAATGGTTCAAGAAGTGAAGATGCGACTTGAGCGAAATCCCCGATGAAGTGTCAATCGAATGGCGAAAGATTGAAAATATCTGACCGTAGAATCCACCGCATGCTGAAAAATGATCTCAAAGTCAAGCCTTACAAGATCCTAAAGGCGCATGATCTCACACCAAGCAGCAACGAGTCAGACTTGGCCGAAAGCGGTCAATTTCCGAACATTGTGTTTTCTGACGAGAAGATTTTTCAATATCGTTCAGCGATGAGGCCTATTCAAGAACAACCATTTGCTGCAGCCTATGGACTGGAAGAACCATCGGTCCATATTTCTTAAAAGACGAGGCTAGCGCCAATAAAACAGTGAATGGCGAACGAAGTGAATGATAAACGACTTAATGATGCCTGATGCCGGAAATTGAAGCCCGTGAACTCAACATTTTACTATACTATACAGCCCATGAAATAATGGATTTACTGCATCGTCGTTTCGGTGAGCAATTTATCTCTCGTCTTGAACCCGTGGATCGTGTCCATGGCCACCATGATCGTGTTGTATCACACATTTGGACTGTTATTAGTAGAGGTATGTAAAGTCTAGCAGAAACAGCGAATGACAGAAATCTGAGCTCATTGGATACAATGTTTCAATCGCGTTTGGGGAGCGCTTATGAAGGAAGTTATGTAACCACATACATTTATGTGTAAAATGTCTTTCAAAAAACACTCCGAAATGTTGTTGAGAACGTCAATATATCGAAGTGGAAGGCTGTTCACCAACACTTTGTGCTACAACAACAATATTCTCAATTTTTTTCCCGGTTCACTCCACTCGGGGGCATAGGGCCTCAACAAGACTCAGTCTTGAGTAGGTTTCGTTAATCTATTTTGCTTTCTGGCAGGGTAGGTGATTAGCCTGCCGCTACCAATCCTTAGTAGTGGGAATTCCCACCTGTCGTTGCTTAGGAGCAACACCTTCTAACTGTTTAGAGCGCCATCTGTGTTTTAGATTTATCTGCCAGAAGTGTCACACAGATGTTTGAGGACTTCGCTAAATTTGGTGTGTCTGCGCTATTACCGCGATTGCCCGCTTTCCTCTTGCTGGCGCCACTGATGCAATGTGTAACTGTGTCTTTTTCTTTGTTTTTTTTGCTTGTTTTAGCAACCACAATTCAAGGAAGGATAAGGATAATTTTTTTTTTGCCACAACCTCTGGGATGGCAAGTTATTGAACTTACTCTAGACTACCGAGGCCCGCATATTCTCAATAGTCCAGTTTTTATTCTGTTAGTCCCTTTTTCTATCCTCGAAAGAACTAGTTGCTTGACATTTTTCACCTTCATTTGAATTGTCGACTCATTCGGACGATTATTTTCACCGAAAAAATTACGGATATTGGGATATGTTGTTCTTACAGATCGTTCAAAAAAAAGGTACCATCTAGGAACTACTCACTACTGGCATCTAGACGTCACTTTTGAGAGACCCTTGACATACATTAATCATAATTTCAAACAAAATAAATTTTAACTTTTCATTTTAACAATTCGTTCCTTTTATTTCAGAGTAAAGATAGAATACTCCTATTGAATACCCGTTTATAGCTAAAAAATTATTACTCACTAGGCTTTTCGTGGAATAGTTTTTTAGCAGGATCATGTTTCTAACCTCAAAAACACAATTATATATCAATTATAATCAGCGTAGCTAATGACTCGACTTCTTTCGCATGGTTGCGCTTGCATAAAAAAATAAATTTTACTGAGTACGATCTGGTCTATTATTAGATGAAACTTAAAAATAAAATTAAAATTTGTTGGTTTGCTGGCGCAATTGTACTGTGCACACCGAAATTCTTTATGAGGTGCCGACCGTAGCCAGCGTTATTTAATAGGATGTATTTAAAATATTACGTGTATAGTATATTTAAGAATATTCCTAATAAAAATTCCATGGTATTTACAGACATAAGAAAATAAACCAAAGCCGTACTTGTGTATAATTTCGTAGTTCTTTTTAGTAACAGTTCTCAGCTTGTGGAGGCAGTTCTAGAAGCCAGTGTGGCCCTTTTAAGCTATGCTCTCAATTTAAGGGGGGGTAGGGTCACAAAATCGAATTTTTTTTTCTTCACTCATCTTATAGTAAATCATTTCAAGAATGTTGTGTCAAAATTTTAAGTGGATCGGAGCAGAACTCTCAAAGTTATAGCCTTTGTAGGCACTCTACCTCGAATGCGGAGCATCGATAATTTTTCAGAGTCATTTTTTCAAACGCGTTTTTCCCGAAACGACTTCTTAAAAGTCGGTGCCAATCACAACTCCGAAACTATTCAAATTTGGCACACGTTTTCTAAATCAAAAATACCTCCCCCCCCCCCCCCCCCCACTGTTTTTTTTTTTTATTTTTTTTTTAAGGTTGTTTTTCACTTACAAATATGGCGAAATTTTTCGCCAAAAATGCTCGTTTTACGTTTTTTTGCCACCAAAACTACAAAAATGAAAAAAAAAATTTGTATTAATGGGGGGGGGGGAGCATTACGTCATACTTTAACTGAAAAATTCGACTTTTTTAGTTTCAGATGATTCTACGACGAATGCCGATTGGCACCGCAGAGCACCTCTCGAAAAACATATCTCCAAAAAAACTCTGTCATGGGCTTATTTGTCAATATTTTATTATTAATATTTTTTAAAAACTTATTGAAAAGATGTACAATAACATGCAACTGATTTTATTAAAGTATCTTAAGCCATATTTCTGTAAAAAATTCAAAAAAAAAGTGTTTTTTATTTAGCGCTAAACCCTACCACCCCCTTAAAATATTTCTTAACGAAATCGAGCACTAATTACTTTATACTGGTACGTGTATGTAATTAATTTTATGTATTTTAAATCTAAAGAAAGAAATATACAAACATTGTCTAGCCTTTGTATTCCAATAAATAAAATTTCGGACTCTGAATCTAAGTGGTATTTAAAAAGTATTTGTGTATCAATGAATATTTAATTTTTTGTTTTGTTTATGTTTACATTTGAAAATCATAATATATGTATGTATATAAGGGCGGGACCAATTTTGTATCTACTTTGATATATTTTACTGGCAATTTCAAACAAAAATGTCCATGGAAGCGTAGCACCTAAGTTGGATTTCGAGCCTCTTTTTTTTAATTTTCGGTTATTATTCCCCAATAAATTTTTTGTATTTTTTTTATTTTGTTGGAAGAAAATTTATATAAAAACATAAATAATTGGCGTGTACACTTCTGTTAGGTGTTTTGCCGAGCTCTTCTTCTTATTTGTTATGTGCGTCGATATGTTTTTCCACAAATGGAGGTACCTACAGTTTCAAGCCGACTGCGAACGGCAAATGTCTTTTATGAGGAGCTTTTTCATGGCAGAAATACACCGTAGGGTTGCCATTGCCTGCCGAGGAACGACTGCTATTAGAAAAAACTTTTGCCATTATTTGACGTTCACGCACGAAGATTCGAACTCACGCACCAACCAATTCGACTGCGCTGGCCGTCGTATTTAAATATTTGTATTTTTGGGTTCGAGTAATTCACATCTGATATTTGTCTTACTCAAATCCCTCCACACGAGAGCGTAAGTTCGGTGGTCAATTAAAAATTCGAAGTATGCAGTTTTTTCTACTTGGCTAAGGAGAAAAAGTGAAAAACGGTGATTTTTTAAGAGCCATAGGAAAGTTTTTCAAAAAAATTCATTTTCACGTAAAATCCAGAACAATGAATGAAATGGAGGGTTTCGAACAAAATAAACACCAAAAATTTAGTTTCTCATACCCAAAAACCGCATAAAAACATTTTCTTAAAAAAAATGTAACAAAAAAATTAAAAAAAAAAATATTGCGGATTAATAATTAAGGAAGCTTAAAATCCATTTTAAGCTACAAATTTTCCATGGGTGTTTTGTACAAAATTGGCTGTAGAATACTTCAGTCGCCAAAACAAAATCGATGATATTTTTCAAAAATAAAATTGATCCGCCCTAATGTATGTATGTATGTGCCTCTGCACATGTACATATATGTACATATACATATATAATATAATTGTGTCTATGTATGTATATATTTTCATTTTTGCGCATGAAAATAAAATCATCAAAACAGTTCAAAAACCTCATAGGAGGACAAATCAACAAAAAAATTAAATTATATGTAAGTGTAAAGGTGTTTGCATGGGTATTGCTATACACGTATTTTTTTGTTCGCCCGAAACCAAATTTTTTCAAGAGTTATCGGCAATTTTGTTGTTCGGCTCAAACTCGATTTTTTTTAATTGTATAAGAAAAAATTTTTTTTAAACGCCCATAACTTAGTCAAATATGAACCGATTTTAATGATTCTGGGTTCAAAATGATCGTAATTACTTACACAAGCGACTTCATGTAGAAACAATTGCAAAAAAGTAGTTGAAAATTTTTTATTTAGCAAAAAAGAAAAAAAATTGAAATTTTTTCGAAATTCAATATTTCGAAAAGTGTATTTTTTTTTTATAACTTTTTCCAAATCAAAAGGACACCTCAAACTTCAATTAAGCTGAATGCCCAGTAGCTAAAATGAGTTGTTATTGAGTAATGAATTTTTGAGTAAAAAACCTGTTTCGCACTTTTTGTTTTTTGCAAACTAAAAAATTTTCAACTACTTTTTTGCAATTGTTTCTGCATGAAGTCGCTCGTGTTAGTAATTACAATTATTTTGAACCCAGAATCATTCAAATCGGCTTATTTTTGACTAAGTTATGAGTAATTAAAAAAAAATTTTCTTAGATTCTTTCCATTTCAATTCAAAAGGGCTATTCGGGACATGTTCTTCGATTTCGATGTAACTCAAATATGTTGCTCTCTGGTCAAAATAATGAGACCCGTATTTTTTTGTTCGCCCGAAAAAAAATTGGCCACCCAGATCTTGTGATTTAACACCTTGTGACTTTTTTCTTTGGGGCCACGTGAAAGAAAAGGTCTATGCCAACAGCCCAGGGTCGATTCAAGACCTCAAAGGTGGGATTCGTGAGGCTATCGAGGACATAGGGCAGTCACTTTGCAATTCGGTTATGGAAAATTTCTTGAAAAGGATATTGTCCTGTAAGCGTGGTCATGGTGGTCATTTTCCTGATGTTGTTTTTCACTATTAACGGCATACCTTCCTTTTTATAATGAATTAAACATCCGATCATTTTTATTATAAAATAGTATTTTTCTTTGAATATCAAAATAACACCTCCTATTGGAAAACCTTTCATACATATGCATAAATATATACGTGAGAAAAGAGATTCCTTAATGGGTCAGTTATTTATGTAGTTCTCCAGTGCCGAGATCATATCCGAGAGCATTCTTTGTTTTATATAAATATGCATATTATTTTAACTGTTATTTTTGATTTTAAAAACATTGCTCCAAAAACAACCATTAATTGCCGACTTCTTTTAAAAAGCGAAAAAAAATGTAAATCACTTAGGATTATTATTCCTTGGCTTACAAGGATCACATTGCTGTATACAAATGTTAAACAGACAGATTCTTTCCGATTGACTCTTTGAGTTGAAATTTGGAAAATATAATATTGTACATAAATATTATTTTCGATCCTTCGTATAAATGGGATCTGGGTTTTATTTTTCTTAATTGCTCTTACTTAGAAAACAAAAAAATGATAATTAAGCGAAAAACACAAAAAATGATTTTTTTTTTTTTGATTTTTTTGCTCTTTAACAGTGATTTTTTTGCTTGACTGCACCATACGTCACCACAAATTTTGCACTTTTCAGTGAAACTCTTGATTTATTTAGCAATTTACGTCGCCATTTGCATCAAACGATGCAGATATAAGCTATAAATACGCGTGTGGGGGTTTGTGCTAAAGAATTACCAAATTAACAAATAATATATTGTTATTATTATTATATAATATTATTAATATATTGCTGCGATACATACCCGTAGTATGTATAATATAATATATATACGCATATGTATATGTGTGTATATTCTCATAGCTACATACGCATATCTGCTACGAGGGGTGCAATTTATTTTTTGAAATCGAATAGCTGATAAACCAGAATTTTTGGGCATACGCGTAATGCAATATTTGTGCTATTTAAGCTAATTTTAAAAATCATACGGGTAAAACTCTTGAAAAGTTAAGAAACATATGTATTATGGGAGAACTTAAAAAAGCAACTGTTACACCACGACCCATTGGATTCGTGAACTTTTTCGTAAGAATAGTTTTTAAAGCTTTCGTTTTAGTGCATCCACAAAAATATATCGATGAATTATATTTGAGTTTCGAGAAAAACCTCCGTTTATCGATAGAGCGTACAGAAAATTAAATCGTTATGGCAGTGTGGGTCGTTCAAGTCCCATTTTTGTTGGGTGAGAAAAAAGCTCTAAGAAAATTGGCAATCAAATTATCAGCATGATATTGAGATATTAGGTCTCTTCTATTAGCCATTTCCCCGCTCGCTATATCTATGCTCGATTAATTCGACTAAAAATTTGCATGCGAAAGGAACAACTAAGTTATCGAGTAAAATTCGCTGCTAGCGAGTATGGCTAAAGCTCATTTGACTTGCATAACTCACCGTCGCACAGACACTTGTATTTTTTTTTGAAGTGAAAACTTCTTTAGAATCGTTGGGAGTGATTTGAGAAAAAGTGAAACGAAAAAAGCGACACTCTTGGCTACGAATATTACATATACACGTAGCGACGAACTAAATAACTTTTAGGCCAGCGCCGACAGTATGGCGCGATAGCCGAGCGGCTAGCAATGTGAGCTTCCGATCCAAAATCCTTGGTTCGAATCACAAGAAAAAAAATTTTTTTATACAGTTATTTTATTTTATTTTATGATATGTTTATGAGGAGCTTTTTTTCATGGCAGAAATACACTCGGTGTTTTGCCATTGCCTGCTGAGAGGTGAGCGCTATTAGAAAAATAGTTTTCCTTAATTTTGGTGTTTTCACCGAGATTCGAACTGACGTTCTCTCTGTGAATTCTGAATAGCAGTCACGCACCAACCCATTCGGCTACGGCGTTTGTTTAATTTTACTGATGCAAAAATGAGGGAAAATATTTGAATAAAGTTTGCTTACTGTTTACACATTTTCCAAAGGTGACGGAGAACCAAAAAAAAAGTCGATTTTCAAACAAATACGAGTGCATATGTGTAATTGTGTTAGAGTTTCGGTCACGCCCCAGCAAAACCTGCGTGCATATGTGTTTGTAACATTCAAAAAAATGTAATTGTGTTAGAGTTTCGGTCACGCAGGTTTTGCTGGGGACGCTCATAATAGCAACCGCGTGTGTATTTTTATATTCGTAAATATTTTCATTTTTAAATATTTACCGCAATTATGCCGAAAAATAATGCAGAAAAGTGTCGTGAATATCGACAGAAAAAAAATCAGTAAATAGCATCACGGAATTCATTCACGAAAATTTAATAAAGTATACACCAGAAGTATCGCGGATACATAGAAAAGATTACAATAAAGTTCCAATGATTTTAAGTGTCGATTTTAACGTAAATTTTGCATTGGACACAGCGGTTCCTTTAATTGACGTTCTCAATACAATATTAAATTTATAAATGTGTAACAATCGCACTGAATCGACAACACGATCAAAAACAACCATTGACGCAGTATTTCAAAGACATCTTGACAACATCGAAACCAAAGCATTTGTATCATATTTTAGCTATCATAAGCCACTCGTATCATTTGTTGAAATTGAAAACATTGAGGATGAATAATAATAAAATGAAGAAAATAAAATATGAACTTTATAGCAATATTATAATGAACCTATAATTATCTTGCTCCTAATGCTGCTTTCGTCTTATTCTCTCTCAGTTTGTTTTACGGAAGGTTTCACTTCTATCGCTTCTAACCGTTAGACTGGTGTTTTTTTTTTCTTGTTCACTACTCTCGGGAGCATAGGGCCTCGACAACACTTGCCTTGCTTTGGTTTCGTTAATCTACTTGATTTCGGACAGGGTAGGTGATTAGCCTGTCACTATAAATAAGCCTGCCGCTATAATTTAAGGCAGCTCTATTCCCGTGTTGCCAACATATGTATGTTCAATTATATGAGTTGCTTCATCTATTCGCCACTTGCTAACGATTGGCGAAAAGAAGAGGCCGATTATATATTTATATGGAGGATATTTATGCGTGAAGCTATGTTCCTACGGCACATAATTCGCTCTCACATTCGTAATTAACTATCCATTTACCCTTCGTATTAACTAATTCGCCATATAAAGCATCGGAAATTTATCGAAATCAACTGCTAAACCAAAACGAAAGGATAAACCTAGACAAAGTCAACAGACGTTGAATAATAACCAGAGAAAAAAGTTATTAATTCGAGGAGGTTAATGAATACCTCAAGAATTATGCAGGGAACTAAATTTTATTCTTATTTCTTCATCTCCTCTACTATTTCTAATAGTATATGGCTGTTTTTCCAGCAGCCTCACAACTCATTTATCTTCTCGTCCCATATTTCTATTATTGCCGTTTCGCCCATTTGCTGCCATTTGTTGTCACTTTTCTAATTGCTAGAAAATTAAAGCAATAAATTAAGTAAAATCGTAGTTTTAAATTTCTTTTTGCTTCATCACCGATATTCACAACAAATAATAATAAATAATAAAAAACAAAAATCAAGAACTGGAGAGAGAACTGCCATAGTGAATTACGAATGCACTATGGAATGAGAAAAATTCGCGAATCACTTAAAGACCGAATTACATGCCGTAGCAACATAGCATAAAAAGGATTTATTTTCATTGCATTCCACACAAATTGAATAACAGTCCCGAAGTGGTTTGATTTAATGTTGAAAATATGCGGTCATGGTAGGATAAAAGTTTCATAAAATTTTTAAAATATACCCACATATGTACATACATACATACACATTCGCTCGTTGCTACACAAGAAAATACCGTATGAATTTTTCGAGGGGAGTAAAATACTAAAAACTCTCTTCCTGCAAATGGAATACATCATCAAAATTCAGGCTCAGTAAAGACATCGGCTTTCGGTTCTTTGAATATTCAGAACCCATACTTGGGAGTTACATCAGTCGGCGTGAGAAATTGGTTTAATGCACGTATTAGTATATAAATCACTAGCAAACCCGGCCCCCTTCGCTGGGCACACTAAAATGGAATAGATATGGTTTAGAACAGAAAATATATGATTTTCATATTATTTATTTCTTTATTCTTTATTCAAGCGCTTTGGCATAAACAATATTTTTTGTTTTTCTATTTGTTTTTGAGTAAATATAAAATATAAATTGAAAATCATCAAAAAAGAAGATTGTTTTTAAATTTCAAATCAACGCAAATGAATAACTAAGAAACAATCGTCTTTTTTCCTGATCATCCATGAATTTTTCGTTTCAATTTATATGTTTTTTAAGCATTGGAGCTTTTTTAATCATTATCCATTTATATTTTTCAAAAAAAAAAAACGAAAAAAAAATTTTTTTCCACGAACACATAATTTCATTCGGGTTTCACATTAAATTCTCAAATTTCGTAAGAAATTATTCACTGTTCCAAAATCCACTCCAAAAAAATTCACAAACAGTTTTTACATGTTGCACTTACGTTTTTTCCTTATGGCATCCAAATCAGAAGGAAATATTGACACATTGTAACTCACACTATCAATTTGACAGTTCAGTTCCGCCTCAAGCGTTAAAAAAGTAAGCGACATTATGGCTGGTTCAAAAGAACGCTGTACGCATTACCAGTGTTCCGAATTACAACCAAACTTTACGAAACCCATTTTCAATACTTACTTAAAATGTGTGTAAGTTTGGTTTAATTTGGTGCAAAGACACGGCGGGTCCACGTTTTAGCATATATTTCGAGACCCCAGTCACGGAGCGGCATGAAAAATACTCTGTACTAAAGCATTCACCAACAGCTTCCATTTGATACCCATATTGTACATACACAACCAAAGGTTACCCGGGTCTACGTTTTGACCTATATCTCGAGACCCCAGTCACGGAGCGGCATGAAAAATACTCTGTACTAAAGCATTCACCAACAGATTTCATTTGATACCCATATTGTACATACACGTCCGAAGGTTACCCGGGTCCACGTTTTGACCTATATCTCGAGCCCTATTTCCAAAATAAAATATAATCCATGTTACTCGTGGATGATGTAGCTTTCGAATGGTGAAAGAATTTTTAAAATCGGTCCAGTAGTTTTTGAGCCTATTCATTACAACCAAACATACAAAGTTTTCCTCTTTATAATATTAGTATAGATTATCGAGAATATTAAAACAAAAAATCACCAATAAACAATTATGTATGTAGCACCCCTCGTGTAAGCATTTAAGTAAGTACATATGTATTTTACTATTTGACGGATGTGCAGAGAATAATAAATTTGCTTATTAGCCGCTTGCCAAAACGTAAATTCAGATATGCCATACACCCGTGACTGCCGACACACATAGGAATCGAAGAATACAAAACAACAGGGAATGACTAATGTCTTATGGGTATTTTGTTAAAAAGATTTTTTTTATGACAAAGAAGATAACACTTTCAAAATGTATTAAATATTTAATAAAACGACTTATCTCAAAATTATTTTTTCCATTAGCGTATAGTCATGGCCTAAATGCATATATACTAATAGGTATAATAGCAAAAATTGCCTGGTTTGCATCTCATAAAGTACTTCATACTTGGCAGAACGTACGAGGGTCGTTTGAAAATTCAGCGGAAAAATGAAAACTACTCAATTGTTTATTGTTTAATTTTTCGACATAGCCTTCTTTTAGGCTTAAACACTTCATCCAACGCTGTTCTAGTTTGTTGATCCCTTCCAAATAATAGGATTTGCCCAAGTCTGAAAAATAACCATTCTTTCCGCAATCACCTCCTCGTTTGAATAAAATCTTATTCTAATTTTACGACTACAACTGCTGAGGCGTTGGCTGGTGCGTTGGAAAAGGAAAATCACTCGACTTCCTCGATTCAAACGAATGTCAAACAAAAATAAACGGTCCGAACTGGCTGAAACTCCTGGTGTTCCTCCAAGAATGCTACTAACTAAACGTAACTTCGATACGCGCCAATAATGTCATCTCTCTGACTTTGCACGGACTTTTTAAACGACACTCGTATTTGTGCTGTTCTTCAAAAAAGTTTAAATTACCCCTATAAAACGAGACGTGAACAATTTCTTAATATGCAAAAGCTTAAGTTTGAAATTGTATTTAGGTAAATCTAGTGAAGGCGAACCAACGCGATTGCCATAACCTCAATTTCCACAACGTGGAACAGAATGCTTGACATTCCAGAGGACTACAGCCGGTAAGCCTACACAACAAATACAAAAACATCAAAGCAAAATTGTTAACTGTACATTACGGAAAAGACACCATTCAAGAAAATTATGGATAAATCTAATGTTCGAATAGAAATCGTTTTTGCTGATGGGGAGGGAAGCATGCAATGTGGACACTATTTCTTAAAAGAAACTACACCAACAATAAGACTTCATTCCTCCAACACAAGCATTTCAAAGAAACCAATTACAAAAATTTTAGAAAAATGAACTGACAATAATCTTAAATCCCCTTAAAGACATAATCTGAAGAAAGCTTGAGAAAAATTCACCTTAGAAAAATGCGCAACCAAAGACCCCAATGCAGATCAATGGATAAATATTTTTGGAAGTGAATGTGATCACTATAGCATACAACAAGGCGAGAAAAAGATTGAGATACTCAGATTGTTCCTACGGAAGTCAAGCTTGGATTGGTACAGTTCTATGCTCCTTAAATTCACGTTAAAGTCTGTATTAAATGGGACTTTAGCAAATGCAGGGTTGTTTGCTGGGTTAGATGCTCCTCACTCCATTGCTCCTCACTCTACATTATCCCCATTATACCAACCTGTGGCTTTAATATATCTATCAATTCTTGTTATTTTTAAATTGGCTACATCTGCCAACTTATTTTTCAGAATTTTTTTTGAGAAAACTTTTAAATGTATTGATCCAAAAATTTGTACACATATTGTGTTATCTTTTAACTGTATTTTAAGACTTAGTATTAGTAAAAATATTTATTTGGAAAGGAGCTACAGCTGACTTCCGGGAGCTTCTCTCAAAAAAGAGCTCCTCTCAAAACTGTTCTATAGTCTCTTCTTCTTCAATGTCGTTACAGCTTCTGTAATAGTCGTTATAGGGTGCTCCCAGTCTGCTGGCATACCTGTCTATGAAACAGTGCTCTGTTAGAACCCCAAGAAGATTTATCCTGTCCTTCTTGTTCAGCTTCATCAGTCGGTATGTGCGGGCCATTCTGATCATGTCATCCTACTTGTAGACCAGGTCAGGGACTGAGTCCACAGCCTGTTGGCAGATTTGATGGTGTGTTTGTCTATTGGCAGCTTACAAGGTAATTTGATACCCAATCTCGCTAGTCACTGTGATCCGGTACCCTTTGAATACTTTCTAATCGTTTTACTGCTGTATGGAGCCAATGTACTATTTTTGGGAGTAAGCCCCATTTTTCTCCCACAATTCTTTTGCATGTATAGAGTGCTGTGGCTGCTTTTTTTACTCTATCGTCAATCGTTTGTTGCCACGAAAGCTTGCTATCTAATATTAGTCCTAGGTAGCTTGCTTCTTCCCCGACTGACAGTGCGATTCCACCAAGGGTGGGAAGGTTTAGAACAGGTATCCTGTGTTTTCTGATGAACATGATTAGATATGTTTTGTTGGGATTTATCCCAAGAGCACTCGATTAAGCCCACCGGCTTACATCGTTCAAAGAGTTTTGCTTTATATTACACAGGGTATCTGGGAATTTTTCTCTTATTAGTGTTGCAACATCATCTGCGTAGACCACTGTGTGTATTCTCTTCTCCTCTAGATCCTTTAACAATCGATTCATTGCCAGTAACCACAGAAGAGGAGAAAGTACACCGCCCTGAGAGGTACCCCTCCTGACGGATCTGCATATCGTCGAGAGACCCAACGTCGAAATTACGAACGTGCCTAATAGCAGCTGTTCTATAAATTTTACAAGTCCCTCGGCGACACCCATATCAGTCATCGCGCTTGTTATGGCTCCCGGTAAGATGGTGGTGAAAGCGCTCTCTATGTCTTATTCTGTATTGAATGAACAGAGAAACTTTAACTAATATCAAGCAGGTGTGCATAGAAGAAATTAGAAAGTTGGGACACTTATTATTATTTCCTATGGTGCCAGGGAGAAATAAAAGGCCACAGCGGTTTCTGTAATCAAATAGTTTTAAGATTGGTAGGTGATTGGCCTACCGCATCTGATTCTGGTGCTGGAGCTACCAGCTGATCCTCCAGACAGCAGATCAGTTGCCTGGGTGGCTGGCGTACCGTGCTTAAAAAAGGAACGTGAGGAATTTGTAAAAAAATAATAGAGGCCCTCGTCATCACTTGAAATCCATTGCTAATTTGTATTATCCTTCAAAAAAAAAATGAATTGTAATATAATATACGAGTATATGCAAGCTTTTTTGTAAATAATAGATAAACAACATTGAAATTTGAGACTATTTTTATTGCATGGTCATAATGCTTTTGAAGTTGCGAAGACCGCGAAATTGTTTTGCTGCATTTATCTTAAACAAAAATTTAATAAAGAAATTTTTCGCATATAAAGAATTTGTTTATTTACTCTAAATCTGCAGTTCATTAAAATTGAGGTTTTTTGTTTACAAAATACGCACGTTTAACATGAATGTGATAATTTCAAATGATGCTTTTTTTCTTTTTAATCGCTAAAATTTATATTAAAAATACACCAAAAAATGGAATGCCCATCTGGCAGCTAAGCATTTCATAGGTTCGAAAATTTTACAAATTATAAATTCATAAATTTAACAGTAGGTGATTCCGATTCCCCATTTTTAATGAGTGACGAATAGGAAAAGCAAATGGCACAAGTAAACTTATGTTGGCAGCACTGGAAAAGAGCCGTCAAAAGTTACATTTGTTCGGAAGATCTAAATGAATATTAGTAAGACCGCGTTTATACAGAGAAACATTTGTTGCATCAACTCAACGTTCACACACAGCAACTCCGTCGTACACGCTTGTGTGCTGCTGTTTTTGCACTGTACCATGATATGTCGGCATCTGCTAGTTCGCGCAGAACTTCTCCAAGTGCTTTTTGGTCGGCCGGGACCTCTGCTCCCTTGTGGATTCCAGTCCAGTGCCATCCTTGTGATGCTGTCTGGTGGTTTTCACAGTGTGTGACCTAGACGACATTTGACACACGTACCAGGACACGAATATCACCCCTTTGCTTACAGTTGTTTTAGTTTTTAGCCTACAGCCAACAATAACATATTGCTCGATAAGTTTGTTATTGCTTTCACATGCAAATTTTTCATCAAGCGGGCAAAGCACAAACATAGCGAGAAGAGAACTGGCGAATCGAACACGATTGGAGATACTGTCAACGTATATCTCGCTATAAATTTAATAATAAAAAATACATTCACATACATTAAAATATATACATTTAATATCTATATTATCGAAGCATCACAGTTCGGGGTGAACCATTGCTTTCGTTACAATTCGCCTCCACGTCACTAGGTCATCAGTTTTTCGTTTGATGTCATTTCTCGCCTTCGATGTCATTTCTCCAACATTTTCTCGGCCAGCCTCTTCTTCTATCGCGTTGTGGATTTGTTTCGAAGATCTTTTTTAGAGTTCTATAGTACGGCGGCCAACGTAGCCGAATAGGTTGGTGTGTTGGTCATTCGAAATTCAGAGAGAACGTAGGTTCGAATCTCGGTGAAACACCAAAATGAAGTAAAAATTTTTTCTAATACGGTGGTTGGGGCAAGATTTCCCAATTCAGTCGCTTTAAATATTTCTGGACCGATTTAGCAACGTGTGGCCTGACGTTGTCATGCAGCAAAATCAGTTTGTCATGTCTACCGTCTCATTCCGGACGCTTTTCTTTGAGAGCTCGATTCAAATGCATTAGCTGCAGTCGGTAATGATCGCCAGTGATGGTTTCAGATGGATTAAGGAGTTCAAAATAGATGACATTCTTCTAATCTCACCAGATGCCCAACATAACCTTTGAAGCGTCAATATTTTTTTTCGCTGTCGATGGACCTGGTTCACCTGGCAGGGGTTATCATAATAGATCTATTTTTCATCGCCAGTTGCGATGCGATGCAGAAAACCTTTTCTTTTCTGCCGTTCAAGAAACATCTCACACGTCACCAAACGTCCTCGATATCCCTCTCTTTGAATTGATGTGGCACCCAGTTACCTGCTTTCTAGACCATTCCCATCGCGTGCAAATGCTTACCGATGGCTGATCTGTCAACATCCAACTCTTTAGACATATCATCAAAGTTTCGACACGCGTTTTCATCCAGTAATTATTGTAGTTGAGTATCTTCGAATTTTGATCAATATATGACACGTTTCAATTGCACTTTTCTTTAAAAGGATAAAGGAGGATCTTTACGCTTCAAACGAATGTCAACTAAATACTGCGTTCGAGACCTCACATATACACCTTCAAATCATCAGTATATTACTAGAACACAAAAATAGTATCAGTCTCTTAAACGGGGACCGGAAACTTACATGTATTTAATATTTTTTAATATGTTAAATTGTGTAATGGCAGACTCTGGAGCATAAGAAATATCTTGTGTCAAATTTTTTTGTAGAAATCGAGAATCTGAATGTTAGAATCCTTTCATAATCTATGGAGATTCATGTGGACGAAGCGTTTACAAATATTTATTTCAATCGAAATATATTTTACACAGCTCTAGAATCATCAATTCGTCATGTTAAACAAAAACGCGCTGTGGACTCGCACCTGATGGAAGCAATAAATTTGGCAGCGCAAAATATCTATAAAACAGCGCAGCACAGTTGCAGTGCACTACAAAGTCGGGAACGCAAAGCATTCGCAGCAGCCCAACCAAATATAATATATAAAAATATGTGTGTATATGAAGATATGCATTTAATAAAAATAATTACATAAAATTACCAAAAACAAACAAACAAATAAATTGTGAATAAGTTGAATTGTGAATATGAAAGCAGGTAAATAAACGTGCGAACGTCATTGGGACTGAATATAAGAAGCAAAAGCCGGTAATTTTTTTGCATATAAAAGATGCATCCGTGCCTTATGCGCTTATTTGTTGCATTTGTATGTTTGTATTTGTGTTATAGAGCGCCGTTATGGTTATATTAAGAATATATTTTCCAATGAATTTGCAATGCCCCGTAAAACAAATTGTCAATATTTATCTCTGTCATTTTAAAGTCTACAAGAATGCAAATTCGCACTGAAACTTTTGAGATTTATACCACTGTTATTCAACATATCACGAAGCGTGCAAAATTTATGCGCTGACGAAGATAAAGCAAAATTAAATTTAATCAGACTCTAACACGCATACATACATATTTTCCATGTTCTGTGCACCCTTAAATGAATTGCCTATACTCGTAATACACACATTTTTGTCAAAACAACTCAAATGGGACTCGAATTTTGCCAACAAATTTTATCTCTGCCGTGACGCTTTTTCATCTCGACAGCTATGTACCATACTCGTATGTTTGTATGTGTGTTAACAAACACAATTAGCGCTCTTGGGGAATAGGAAACCACGCAAATGATTGTCGCGATGGCAATTTATCCCGTATAATACATTCAAAGTGGCTCAAAAAAAGTTTACTTTCATAACTCCATTATGAATTTATTTTAGGCATAATTTGTGCGTTGAATTGACAGCATTGGTCAAAACAAGCGAATCATAATATAAGTTGCTAATTTTTAAGTTAATTCATTTTTTTTTTTATTTGAATACTGCCCCAGCAATATAATGCAAAATCGATTTTTTTAAGAAAGAATTTTGATTTTCAATATTTTTTTTTTTGCTAGTCAAGTGCTTTTTACAAAAATAAAAACAGAGCATTAATACATCATGTTTCGATCGTCTTTAGCAAAGCTTCAAAAAAAATTAATAATAGTAAAAGTTATCGCTGTTTGTGTAGAGCCCGTTTCTCCAGAAGTCCCTTGCGGTGATCATTACAAGTCGTTGAAGATTCATCTAAAATCAATCGGACAAGAGAAATTAGTTTTATTAATAGAAAACTTTGTGCCTGATCGAAGCTTTGTTGTTTCAAAACTAACAATATGGCGGTCTCAGGAAATATTTTTCAGATTTTCGAGAAAAAAACAGGCACTTAATGGTTTAAAAAAAATCGAAATTTTGCAAAAAAAAAAAAATCTTTCTATAGGGTCCGCCATATAACTTTACGGAATTAAAAATGCTATAAAAAAGAAACTACTCAATATTTTTCCAAACTGTTTTTTTTTTATTTTGAAGTACAATCCTTCTGGTTAGTGATGGAACACAACTTCATTCATATGGCTGCCTCGGCTAGCCATGCACCATCCCATACGATCGGTCCAATTTTTCAACACATTTTCGATTGTATGCGGCTGTATTTCAGCTATGACATCGCGTATGTTGGTCTTTAATGCATCAATTGTTGCTGGTTTGTTGGTATACCATTGGTTTTTGACGGCACCCCAAAGATAATAATCCAACGGCGTCAAATAGCAGCTCCGAGGTGGCCAAACGATATCAGAATTTCGGCTGATAATGCGATCTTCGAAGACAGTGCGCAAAATATTGATCGTAGCATTCGCTGTGTGGCAAGTAGCGCCATCTTGTTGGAACGAAATGCCACCAATATCCTCCTCTTCAATTTCTCGGAACAAAAATTCGTTCAACATGGCCCGGTAACGCTCTCCATTGACGGTTACGGCCACTCCTCGCTCATTTTCGAAGAAAAATGGACCAATGATGCCTCTCGACCAAAATTCGCACCAAACAGTGACTCGTTGTGAATGCATCGGCTTTTCTTCGAGTGCGTGCGGGTTTTCTGAGCCCCAAATGCGGCAATGTTGCTTGTTAACATACCCGCCGAGATGGAAATGAGCTTCATCCGAAAAGATTTTTCGGTAAAAGTCTTCATCTTGTTCAAGTCGATTCATTCTGCAACATTACCATGATTTTCAAAGTAATGTCGCAATATTTCCCAACGTTCTTTGAGCGTATACACAACCATTTTTATTCAGCGGAAGAATAAAACTAATTTTCTGTCAAATCAGATGACAGCTAAGTGTTACCATTCTTCAAATAATACCTAGTTCAAATCCGTAACGATAGATGGCGGGCCCTGTATCAGGCACGAGTTATTTATATTTTTCAAAAACAGTATAAATTCTATTGAAATCTACCAAGCGGTTTTAAGTTACAGTGATCACCAGTTCAAAAAACATAGTTTTGAGAAAAACGCTCTTTCATTTCAAAGTTTATATAATTCACTGTACCAGTTCTTACTAGGCATCCCGATACTAAATTTTCGATTGCTTTCAGTGGTCAATTTCAATGAAATTGGCAATCGAGAGAGCAAATTGAATGAATTTGACAATTCGTTTCATGAAATATTTTGAGTCATACACCCCACGAAAAAATTATGAGATCAAAATGATTATTATGATATCTACTACAACAATAATAAAAAAAATTCCCATTAGGGGGCGTCCATAAATTACGTGAGGTGTTTTTTTTTAATTTTCTATACCTCCCTCCCCCCCTGGTGAGATGTCGTGAGATTTTATTCAACCCCCTCCCCCTTCCCCCAATCTCACGTGAGATTTTTCAAAATGTGGGTTTCTTATGTAAACGCGTTGGATTGTTATTGTAAAAAGAGAAAAAAAAATTTGCTTCGTGCTTTTATTTACAATTAGTTAAGACGGTTACCGTACACTTTTCCCAATCAATTTTTCCCAAAAGTCATTTTTCCCAAAACTTTTGTTCCCAATAAAATAATTCCCAAACCAATTTTCCCAAAACCATTTTTCCCAATTCAATTAAAATCCTATTTTTCCCAAACTTGTTTTTTCTTGCGTAGAACTCCTTTTGGCTTGGGCGGCCTTCGGCCGCGCTTCAAAAAAATAACCCTCATCAGTCCGACTCAGGCTACGCAATCCACAGTATTTTTGCGTAGAACTCCTTTTCGCGTGGGCGGCCTTCGGCCGCGCTTCAAAAAAATAACCCTCATCAGTCCAACTCCGGCTACGCAATCCACCGTATTTTTGCGTAGAACTCCTTTTCGCCTTGGCGGCCTTCGGCCACACTTCAAAAAAATAACCCTCATCAGTCCGACTCCGGCTACGCAATCCACCGTATTTTTGCGTAGAACTCCTCTAAAGAATTTATTTTATTGGGAACAAAAGTTTTGGGAAAAATGACTTTTGGGAAAAAAGTCTTGGGAAAAACAGTTTGGATGAAAAAATTTGGGAACATTTGCCTTTGGGAAAAGTAAGCATTGGGAAAAAAGTTTTGGGAAAAATGGATTGGGAAAACTGGTCGGCAACGGTTAAGACTAGTAATCAATATTGCTGAGAATTATAAGTGTAATAAAAATTTAACAATAGAAGACTTAAATCGTAACTACTGCAATTAAAAAAGGAAAATCTACTCTAATTCAGTCCATGGAGAATCATGCGCGGTTTCAAGAGAGACTATTGGGACCAACATGACCATATGATTTTCAGTAAAATCATCTGCTCCTTCAACTTCGTTCTAATCTAGCCACTCTAAGCCGTTGACGCTTGCGCACAGTAACTCATTAGCTCGTCTTGTGACAATCCGTGAGGGTCGCACTTTGCGGAACATACGCGCTTGCTTAGCTGGTGCAATGTGAGCTGCTCGCCTGTGCTCTGCAGCTCTTGTGATAGATGCGAAGTAAATACCGCATGTACTGCAGCATCTTTTCTCTAAATTATCACGTATACTTGGGCAGTACAGATCGTTAGGCGTGCTGATGAAGGCATTCAGCGGTTGAATCGGTAGGCGTATTAGAAATGGAGCAAATGACTTTCCCTCATCTTCTTTAAATTCCGAAATTGTCAAACGTCCATCAACCTGAGTGATAGGGTATGGAGGTGGCAGAAAACGGTCGTGAAGAATCATATGCAGATCACTCCGGCGTGCGCTGCAGCACTCAGGTCAAGCTCCATATGCAGCTTAGCAATCTGTTTCTTCATAGTATCTTGTGCTGGAGTGGGACGTACGTTAGATGGTGTAGTGTTCAACATAGCTTCATCCACATCATCGCTGATCACAAGAAGCTGATTTTGCATTATGTGAAAACAGTGAAGGAAATGACCGCGCTAATATTTTGTAGTTATGAGTTTAGCATATTTTATCAAGAAATTCTCTGTTTCAGTTTTTTTTATGCTATTAATTGTAACAATAAACATTATATAAAAAAAAGTATTTTCTTAAAAAAATATATTATATATTTAACCTACCTTTTGAAGGAATGCTAAAGTAGACCGAACTTTTCTCTCAGTGGATTCCCTGAGAAGCCGTTCAATCTCATGTTTAATGTGGTGTATTAACTCTTCTTTCTTCGAGAATTTTTGCTTCGTAGTATTCCATAATTTTATCACATCGTCCTGGCAGGACTTCTTCGTCGTATCTTTTGATGCATGCGTTATAAAAATCGTGATAACTCATTTTAAATTAGTAACGGCATGAATTGAGTCGAGTAAAACATTTACAAGAATAAACAAAGAAGGTTGGAACCTGTCCGTGTCTCGCTGCCACTCAGCTCGTACGCTCTTGTTCATTGAGTCGCGCGTTCGACTGATAGTGGCGCGAAAATAAACGACGGGTAACACTGTATCGTAAATTCAGATTAAATTGAGCTATTTGGTATAAAACAAATATGGTGGTTTGACAGTAGTAATGTACATATAACGTCGAAGTATGAATGAAATTATTTTCTTTCGAACGAATTAGTGAATGATCTTAATCATACTACGATTACGCTTAAGATTAAATCTTAAACATGCACAATCTGGATAATGGACCAAATAGTATAATTTTTTTTGTTTTAATCAGAAAAAAAATTGCGTGATATTTGCCGAGATCTCCCCTCTCTCCAACGTAAGATTAGATGAGATTTGACTCGACCCCCTCCCCCCTTAAACATCTCACGTAATTTATGGACGCCCCCTTATACTTTCGTTGATTGTATGTTTAAAACAGTGTCTTATAACGGAAATTAAAAGAAATAATTAAAAAAAAAATGGCGCGCACACTTCTGTTAGGTGTTTCGCCGAGCTCCTCCTCCTATTTGTGGCGTGCAAATGGACCTCAATTTTAAGCCGACTCCGAACGGCAAATGGTTTTTTATGAGAAGCTTTTTCATAGTAGAAATACACTCGGAGGTTTGCTATTGTCTGCCGAGGGGCGAACAATATTAGAAAAAATCATTTCTATCATTTTGCTGTTTCATGCACGGAGATTCGAACACACGCCCTCCCGATTGGCAGTCACGCACCAACTCATTCGGCTGCGGCGGCCGCCAACGGAAATTATTCCGCTGGTATTTTAGTAAACCCACAACTTCTGTAGCGACGTTACACTGAGCGTCAAATTCATAAGTTCGCATCACAAAGAGCTTTGGGGGAGAACCAGAATTCGTTGGATGCGTTACCTGACGTAGTTGTATTATAAACCAAAGTTTCGAAACAGCCTTTGAAAAAATAGTTTAATTATGAATTTAATTGCATTTTAGTAGAAAAAATGTATTTGAGAGAGTTAGAAAAGGGTAAAGGAGTCCCGACATGATTAATCCGGTCCTGCGTAATCGTAAAAATAATAGAACTTATTCAGGCTTCAACGAAGTTCACTTCGAAGCCCAAAACAGTGTATGGTAGGTTTTCCGATGAAAAATTTCATTGGCCCATTGCGCCAAAAAGGCAAACATTTATTGCGTCTGTTCAGCTCATTCTAGCGTATTTAACACAAATACATATGTATTTTAATCGGGCTGAAATTTATAATAGGACTATGAATAAGTTCGTGCGGTTTTACAACAGATGGCGTAACTTGATTATTATTCCATCGATCCACATTTCCAAACATTCATTGGAGAGCTACTGTCGTAAGGCACAAACGTCAGTATAAGTTTTTTATTTGAAGCGTAAACAACAATATTTTTACCACACTTGAAAATGTCGAATTTCGTGCCAAATAATGTGTTTTTGCGGGGAATTCTTCTTCATTATTTTAATATGAAGAAAAAAGCAGCCGAATAAAGTGTACAGCTTTATTTGTGTATCGTAATATTTGCATAAGCATACGAGTTCATGTGAATGTATGATTCAAAACAAACAAGACAAGTTCATCAATTCACACAAGTCATTTCGTATTTTTCTGAATTTTCGAAATTATTAATAAAATTATAGCTGTCTATGTAGGTATGTATGTTTGTATGCATACATATACCAAATTCATTTTAATGTACGAGTACGGGGTGTGCCATTTCAATCTGGTCAACCGAATTATTGAATAACTTTGACAAAACTCAATTGATCAGCGACATTAATTAAGTATTTCAAACGTCGATTCACTACAATTTCATATATTATATTGAAAATCAATTATCAAATATTTGTGTTAGATTATATTCCATAGGATCGAAATTCTGCTGGCCGATTATAGGGTGAAGTCTATTGCGCCGTGAACTAAGGGAATTGCCGCTCTTAAGGCACCTATGCATATACAACACATTTTTCACAAACCATCGCGGGATGGGGTAGTAAGTGGTTCTCTGGTAACTGTTCGGGCCAGTCTTTGCTCACAGGCCTTTATTAGTCATACTTCTACAAAGCTTACGAGATAGTCACTTTGGTTTACCGCAAATGCATGAAAAAGTATGGAAAACTTTTGGCTTCAACAAGACGGCGCGACCTGCTACATTTCTTGCTTCGAAAGCTCTCAGATCCCTGGCGTGGCGTCAAAAAATACTATTTTGGTTAACCTCCTATACCTCTGGATTTGACTGAAAAAGTGAGTTATTTTTGTATAGATTTGTAAATAGTATCCGAAGAACCAGGTGCTTACCACACTGTAATCTCTTGTTTTGATTTAGGATTACGGCGGCAGGCGAAAAAAATCCACTTTATCCTATCGAAAAGGCTCTAAATGTTACTCAGAAAGTCGATTCGAATGTTTTTTATTCCATTGTTAGCGAATGCGGCACCCATTCTGCACACAGCTTTCTGAAACCCAATACTTCAGTCAAAATATTACTTACATTGCCCAATAAGATGCCTAGGGCTTCTACTAAATCTCTTTCAGTCACTCGACGATTTTCCAATCCGATATTCTGTATTTTTTGTGTGATTTCTAGTGTTGGTGAGGTTTTTGGACGTCCTTGACGTGGGTCGACTTCAAGGCTCGTACGACCAGGTTTAAACTCAGCAACCCATCTATCTACTGTACTCATTGATGGCGCAAAGTCCTTATACGAGAGGTGCCTTTTATATTTCGGGATTAGAGAACAAAAACAAATTTTAATCATCGAAAATCACTTTATTGTTTTTCAAAATATTCTCCGTGAAGATCTATACACTTTTGCATGCGTTTGAACCAATTGTCGAAGCACTTTTGCCACTCTGAATGAGGTACCTCCAAAACATACATTCTGAATGCCGCAACCGCTTCTTCAGGTGTCGAAAAACGTTGACCTCTCAGTTTGTTTTTTACGTACGGGAAGAAAAAGAAGTCATTCGGTGCCAAGTCAGGACTATACGGCGGATGACCCATTAATTCAATGTTTTGGGTGCTCAAAAATGTAGTTGTTTGAGCCGATGTGTGAGAGCTCGCATTCTCCTGGTGAAGAGTGATCCGTCTTTGGCGATTGGTTTTCCTAATTTCTTGGAAGACAACTGGCAAGCAAATGGTTGTGTACTACTCAGAATTTACTGTTCTGCGTTGTTCTAGTGGTACGGTTGCGACATATCCAATTTTTCCGAAAAAACAGGCGACCATTTGCTTGGAAGTGCTTCGTGCGCGAACAACTTTTGTTGGATTTGGCTCATCTTGAAACACCTATACAGTCGACTGCTGTTTACTTTCGGGCTCATACGCGTAAATCCATGATTCATCACCTGTCACGATGTCATAGACGTGTTTCGAAGCCCCGCGATCGTATTTTTTGAGCATTTCCTTCGACCAATCGACACCAGCCTTTTTTTGAGCGATTGACAAATTGTGTGGGATCCAACGCGAACAAATTTTTTTGACGGTCAAATGTTTATGCAATATTGAATGTATGCTGGTCCCACTAATGCCTAAGATTGTCTCAATCTCACGATAGGTCACATGACGATCTTCCAATATCAGTTCGCGCACAGCATCAATGGTTTTCGGAACAACAACTGATTTTGGACGACCTTCACGAAATTCGTCTTGGAGTGAACTACGACCACGATTGAATTCACCATACAATCGATAAACACTGGTCCTTGATGGAGCTTCATCACCAAAAAATGAATTAAGTTCATCCATGCAATGTTGCTGAGTTAATCAACGTCGAAAGTTGTAAAAAATAATCGCACGAAAATGTTCACGATTTAATTCCATTTTTGGACCGAGATGAATCTTTTAAGTTACTGTAAACAACACAAATAGCGCTGGTATTTCAAAACGTTCTGAGTACATAAAAGCTAAAAAATGTCAAACTTTGCGATAGAGCTGTCAGTTGCCAGATTGCAAGACCAGGGTTGCCAAATCCCGAAATATAAAAGGCACCCCTCGTACAATTTCAACATTCGTTTATAAATTTCATTTGTTTATAAATCTTCTACTTGATTTCTCCCATTGTGAAAAACACTGTGACACGTCGATGCTAAATGGCTTCTAAGCCCTTCTGTATGAAGGGTGCAAAACAAAAACAACAAAAAATAGGCTATTATCAACGCTCTCTCTTATCGAACCGCAATACTTAATGAACAACCTAGTATTAGAAAAAGTTGTTTGGATAATGAGTGCAGGAATATTGGCATAGCTGATTAAGGCGATGAAAACTACCTTCTTCCTCGGATTTGAGTATTGGGAATTTCTATTATTTTATTGAGCATTTCTTTATTAAAGCAGAGAATTGTGGTAACAAAATAAGGAGCTTACCAGTTTAAGCCAGTTTAATTTTTAGGCGGTTTTTTTAGATTTTTGCGGAATTTCAATTTGAGCACAATTTTTAAATTCGAACTGTCACGCAGTTTTGTCATGAAATTATTGGGAAATTTCACGCATATTTCACGACTAAGCTTATGTGGATTTTGACAGCTATTTCACGTGAAATGAGAAGAGAGCACTACGGTTTACAGCGAATAAAGAATACTAATTATTATAATTCAATAATTCTTTTATTCAGATGATGATGGTGCACCCTGTATAATTGTATGCATGTCTGTGAAATTTTTTTCTATTTTTCATGGCTTTGCGACTATGTAGTGTTGTTGTTTGTTTAAAAGTTATGAGCACATTTGTCCGGCTTTCCCCACGCCTACTTTTCCATACATACGAATTCATGTACTTACATATGTACGGATATCGACATATTTAGATTGACATACATGAAATAAACTGGCTGCTGGGAAATTTCCGTATGTTTGTGTTTATTTTTTTTTTGCTTTGCAACGCAATTTAAAATTGTACATACATATGTATGTATTAAAATTATTAACAGAAAATTTGCATAAATAGCCAATAAATAACGCTTGGCTGATGAAAAATGAGCTCACAAAACACTAATAAAAAGGCACCGTTTACTTCTTCTCCTTCTTCTTTTTTGGCGCGATGACCGCTTACGCGATTTTGGTCGAGTTTTCACTGTTGTACGAGTCTTAATATGTAAATTGCTGACCCTCTTATCTACGATATCCCTCAATAAAGGACAGCTAAGTTCACGATGTACTGAATGTTACACAGAGAATGCTCCTGCCTTTAACTTGGTTGCGTGCTCTGCCATTACTTTGTGTCAGTTCCAAATTTGGTAAGTGATAAGTGGTAGGTAAGGTAAGTGACCTATAGAGTAAGTAACCTGGCGACCACCGTAGCCAAATGGGTGTGACAACCATACGGAAGACGAATCTCCGTGAAACACCAAAATGAAGAAAAAGTTATATCTAATAGCGGTTACCCCTCGGCATGCAGTGGCAAACCTCCGAGTGTATTTCTGCCATGAAAAAGCGCCTCATAAAAACCATCTGCCGTTCGGAGTCGGCTTAAAACTATAGGTGAAGTTTATGTGTGGAACAACATCAAAACACAAACCACAAAAAATAAGAGTAGGAGCTCGGCCAAACACCCAAAAAGGGTTTAAGCGCGTTCTTGGCCTGTCTAGTTATCTCAAAAGTTGGCACCGTGGTCTATCTACTCTTGGCTTGCGCGATGTAGACCAGCTTGATTTAAGATCAGATCCCCTCCTAGCCAGTTCTGGAGGACGAGGTGGAATCATCTGAGCACCTTCTTCTCAGCTGCCCTGCTCTCGTCTGGCAAAGACTTAGAAATCTGGGCTCCCACTTTTTCGCTACGCCTGCGGATATAGCCGGCGTAAGTATCATAAATTTGGTGAAGTTCATTAGTAGCTTGATACGGCTAACTACGAACGTAAATCAGCCCCCGTCGGCACCGTCGTAAAATGTATGGTCATCATCGTATCTAATCCCAAGGCTCCTTCTTCCTTCCCATCTCCTCTCTCCTCCCCATGTATGGCAGCACAACGGACGAATTTCTTAACATTTGTCCAAGTGAGCCCTTTAGCTAGGGCAGCCATTTAACCTAACCTAAGCCAGTTCATCCTGGAACTAGTATCCAGGGACCCAAACAACGTTCGTGATACATCGCTTAGCCAATTCATTAAGAATAGCTCTGCGTTCAATTGCTACTTTGGAAGAAGTAAATACTGCACTTTAGAAATTTTATGGTAGCTTAATTCCCAGAGTTGGGAGTAACAGTTTGCTAATTTTCACTGTCATATTCTACGGAAAAAATTATCAAATATCTTCAATTTATCATTCTTTGTACCATCATTGCAACCATTATTTCGTCATCGTTTTTCTTTTTTCTTGTGACAAAATAGTAGTAGGTAGCGAAGGAAGGATGTTACATAAACAGATGCTTGGGGCGAAAAAATACCCTATGAAATTTAGAACGACTGTCAACGCAATATCACTCAGAATATGATAAGCATAGTACTACCTAAAGCTATAGGCTGACCCGTAAGTTAATTCGTAGAAGAGCAACATTAAGTTTTTTTCAAAATGAAGGGCTTTTTCTCCCTCCACGCCACGAATGACGGGTTAAAAACAATTAATTAGGTATCAATGTTTGATTATCAAGCAAAAGAGGTATTTTAGACAGACTCCAGTCAGAAATTACTTTCAGCAGGGTTGCCACCTAATTTTTGTTTTAGAAGTTCTAAAGGGTTTTCCAATAACAGGTGTTATTTTGAATAGCCTGCTACTTCAGTAGATGTCTCTTTTAATGCTGTCGTTTTTTGATAATTGACCAGTAGAAACTACGCCTTAAAAACAATGGAACGATACACGCTTAAACAACGCATTGAAATTATTGAAATTCACTATAAAAATGGTAAAAATTTGGTAGAGACGGTTCGTAACACTCGAACATTTTTGGGTAATCGTGAAGCACCTTGTCGGATCGCAATACAGAAATTGGTGAAAAAATTAGAGCTGTTGCGACAAGTTATTGATGTGAAGGATAAAACCCGTGCACGTCGCTCAAGAACAGCCAAAAATTTTGCTATTGTAGCCGAAAGTGTTGAAGAAAACCCAGGCTTGTCCATTCCTCGTCGTTCTTTGGAATTAGGCATTCCACAAACGTCTTTACACCGTATTTTGCATAAAGATTTGGGTTTTAAGGCTTATAAAGTTCAGTTAACACAAGAACTCAAGCCGGCCGATCATCAACAACGTCGTGCCTTTGCTGATTGGGTCGTTGAAATGCATGAAAACAATCCGAAATTCCATCGAAAAATCATTTTGAGTGATGAGACCCATTTCCACCTAGGTGGCTTCGTCAACAAGCAAAATTGTCGGATCTGGGGCTCAGAAAAGCCAAGAGTTATTGTTGAAAAGCCTCTCTATCCTCAACGTGTGACTTTTTGGTGCGGTTTATGGTACGGCGGAGTCATTGGACCTTACTTTTTCGAATATGAAACTGGAGCAACAGTTACGGTGAATGGATTGCGCTATCGAGAGATGATTAACGATTTTTTATGGCCAGAATTGGATGGTATTTATCTGGACAACGTTTATTTTCAACAAGACGGCGCTACCTGCCACACAAGCAACGAAATCATTGATATTTTACGGGAATAACACCTCTTATTGGAAAACCCTTTGTTACAAAAATTATTTTTACTTTTCGGCAGGACAAATATAGTACAATTATTAATAATACATAGTTTATTTGTACTTTCTTTTATTTTAATGCCTATTAAATAATACTACAATCAAAATACTACTTCCATTTGTAGATGGTAGAGTTCAGTGGAAGGACAAAAAATTATCATGGAGCAAATGATGGTTAGACTAGTAAATACCATAGACGGAAGCATTACAGGATGAATGACCATGGTAAAAGCAATGAAGTCGGAAGTCCTCACAAAATGAAGCCATGAGATGTGTCGTCACGGACGATAAGAAGTTGACACATTACAATAACCCAAACCGCAAAACAGCGAGTATAGGCTGAAAATTAACATCAGAAGCTGAAAATTAAGAACAGAACCGAATATCCATCGTTTGGAAAATCATCAAAGTGCATCGATTAGCGGATAGCCTTAAAACGCGAGGAGTTCCTTGAGCGCGGAGGCCGAATGAAACCAGAATGATGGAGCAAAAATTGGTTAAAGACGGAAAAGGCTTTGAATGCAAAACGGTTTACCTTTCTTTGAATTCCAATAAACAATATGTAAGTATATCCTAAATTGAAATGAAAGGAGAAAACGAATAGAATTTAGGAAATCTAAGAATGTAGGTCAGGGCCGTAGAGAGCATATCCGGGCCCCGGGGGAAAATTGCAAATGCGGGCCCTTTCCAATAATGTCTAATTCATATAAATACGTATAATCTCGAGTCCGGGCCCCTCTGAGAACTCCGGGCCCGGGGGAAAAGTACCCGATCCCCCCCCCCCCCCCCCCCCCTCTCGTCGGGCCTGATGTAGGTATATACTATAGGGACTACTAGTGGCAATTGTTCAATGCTGATACGCTGTTTCGGCCATATTTTTTGGCAAGTTACACGATTTACTATTGCAGCACTTGTAATTGATAAAATTCTGACACCGCTACGGTTTTTTGAAGTAGAAAATCTATGCCTATAAGGAGCAATCGGTCGATGACCTCGAAATCAACATAACTCAGACCCTAAGCCTATGCACACATTTAAACGGTGCCATATTCCGCACATAAAGACATAAAGAGCCAGCCAAATAAAAAATTTGTTAAAATTTCTAAAAATGTATCTCACGCATAGCCATTTCAACTCGTTCTTATTGGAAAATCCTAAACACAGAAAATTGCGCAAAATAATTTACTTTAAATTCTTTGTCATAAAAGTTACATGAAGTTATAAACTGCCCTCATATACCTATATAGATGTCGAAAATTGCTATATGTACTCGTACATATTTGCATACTTCACGTACATATGTAATACATACATACCTACATATTATACATATGAACGTGTAGACATCCATGTAATCTGACCGGGCTGGATATTATGAACTCCAGTATGCAACTACAGTGTAATTAATTAATAAATGCGAAAACTACGCTTAAGTGGTTCAATTAATTATCTGTGTAGCTGCTGTAAATTGGCAAAGAATCTACAGTGCAAAAGATGACACAATAAAATTCAGTAAATATGCAGAACGCATGGAGAAACATTCAATTGCCTAACATATGTTTTTGATTCATTACTTAAAATTATTTAAAAAGAAGTTTAGATAAGTTGAACTAAATTAAAATGCACCTGCATACTATTATTTACAGGTACCAAAGTGTGTGAATCTATTCTTAGTTTCAAATATCTCAATGCTCTATTTGCAGTTCATTTATGTATTTGATTTGGTTTAGCATCATTTTTGAAGTTTAGACAGATTAGAGAGATTGTTTAGTTATATTTGCTTTTCAAAAATGTTTGATGCAAATTTAATAAATGCCATTAAAAAGCGTAGATGTATACTTATATGCAATATCATTCGTGAATTGCTCCTCTCCTCTTTCAAGTTTGTGGAAAGCTGAAAGTCTCCAGTCTCTTTATAGGTCTAAATATACGAGGGCGGCTCAATAAGTACCCGTGTTTGATGACAGAGGGCGTTCCTGAGGGAAGTTGGTATTAGCATCGTGTGCTGCTATCAAACGATGGATTTGGCAGCTATTTGAGTGAGAAGTGTTACGTGATTTTCGCTAAGATGGAAAAAGAGCAGATCATTCGATAATTCGCTTTTTCTTTTAGGATGGGAAAAAATGCGAAAAGATAAAAGCAAAGTTGGATGCTGTCTATGGGCGCGCTTCGCCATCTATGACCACAGTTAGATGTTGGTTCAACGAATTTAAACGTGGGCGAACATCTGTTTTAGATGAGTAGCGACTAGGATGGCCGGCAGATGTGGTTATCGAGGAAATCCTGATTCTCGTTGATCGACGAACAAAAGGGCGCGAAGTAACAGACGCCAAAGGCATGTCGACCGGAGTGGCAATTAATATTTTACATGATAAGTTAGCGATGAAAAAATTGTCGGCCGATGGGTGCCACGATTGCTCACGGTGGATAACAAGCGGATGCGGCAGTTAACTTCGAAGCAGTGTTTGGAGAAATTTAAGCGAGATTCGAAGAAAATTTTGCGTCGAGTTGTCATTGTTGATGAAACCTGGATTCATCATTACACACCAAAAACTAAGCAACAATCAAAACAATGAATTTCTCCCGGTGAATCTGCTCCAAATAAGGCGAAGACAGTCTCATCGGCCGGAAAGGTCATGGCGACGATTTTTTAGAACGATCACTGGACAATCCTACAGTAAGTTATTGGACCGCTTTTACAACAAATTGAAGGAGACACGGCCGCATTTGACGAAAAAGAAGGGTATGTTTCACCACGATAATGCACCAGCACATACAAACTGCTTGGATTGCTGCCACACCCCCGTATTCACCCGATCTAGCTCACTGCGACTTTTCTTTGCTCCCTAAGATAAAGAAATGGCCGGAAAAAAATGTAGTTCAAACGAGGAAGTCATCGCCGAGACAGAGGCGTATTTTGGAGAATTCGACAAATTCTATTTTTTGTAGGGGTTTAAAAAATGGGGGGGAGGAGAAGTGTATCTTTCTAAAAGGGGACTCTGTTGATTAATAAAAATTTTGTTTTTTAAAAATTGGTCTTCATTTCTAACACGGGTACTTATTGAAGAACCCTTGAAATTCGCACACACAACACTTTCGTCATTAGCGTTATTGGCGTCTTATCTTCTACATTTTTACTATTAAAAGAAAAAATTACAATATGTTTTTACATATTCTAGTTAACATCATGATTTAAACATGTGTTACGTATTCTTGAATATGGCTAACATCTCTGTTTCCTTTTTCCTTTTACGAATCATCTGATTATGAGCGGCCATTTGGTGGACATACGGTCAGATTTATTGGAAAAAATAGTCAAAATGTAGCTCGTAGCCGCGGCAAAACTACGACTTTAGGGAAAGTATGCAAAAAGTCTCTTTAGTACGAGTGGAGTGGATACTCTTATTGTTATGGAAGCGTATGTCGAAGCTAAAATTCAAGCATAGGAAACTTGCCCGAAATGCGTGCATTCGAGAATACATAGAATTATTGGAACTGGAATGAAACCCACTCACCAACTGAGATAGCATTTTTGATAACTTCCGTAACTGTTGAGAAGGAAGACAGACGAACAGGCCAAACAACTTGGCTTGGCCTCAAAGAAATTATATGGACATCGATCCCACTTTGGAATGAAAAAAAAAGAAAACAATAAAGACCCAAGGTACAGCAATAGAAACAGTCTGAAAGCTTTTCAAAATATATTGACACTATTTCTGTATGACAAACTGATTTTTATTACGTTAGAACGTTCCTACAATTTCATTGTGCCCTTCCAGAAAGAATGCCAGCAAACTGTTTTTTATCGATATACGAAGCTCGGACATGGAACACTAAGTGATAGAAAAGGTTTTTTCTAATAGCGGTCGCCTCTCGGCAGGCAATATCTAACCTACGAGTGTATTTGAAGGATAACGTAACTCAAATCAAAAAACCATCTGTTGTTCGGAGGCGGCATGAAACTGTAGAACTTTTCATTTGTGAAAAACATCAGAGACACACCACAAATTGGTTAAGGAGCTCGGCCAAATATCAACTGAAATTCAAATTCGACTGTTATTAGAAGCAAAATCAAAAATAGCAGCTTTTAAAATGATGTGTATAACTTCATTATTTTCTTAGTTAAATTACAAATTTTTTAATTTTAATTTATTAGTTAATATTTTGTTAGTTAATAACATATATTTTCTTACAAATCTCTCTGCTCTGAACTATTGCTTTTAAAAATAAGCATAAATGTAAACATAATCATAAACAAAAGTATGACATAAATCGTTTAGTACAACAAAAAATTGATAGGCGCAGAGGCTTAATCTAAGTCCGCATCGCATATTTATAGAAATCGCAATGAATAGAGGCGAATTTGAAGAATTAATAAATTATTTATTATTTTAATAATTTATAGGGAGAAAGCAAAAAATAGTCGCTCATAACAGACTTTGTTACAACGAAAAGACCAGCCGAAGCTGTTAGTAATTTGAACAAAATGCGACAGATAGACCGGACATATCTCACATACTATCTGGCAAATGATATCCACTGATGATAACATTTTTGGTCCACCACTTTGTTCATGGCGAGTATCACAGAATCGCCAGTTTTGAGAGACGTCAGCACAGAAAATAAACAAAATTTTGCATGCAAGTTACTTGTTTTTGAATCAATCAGTGAATGTTTGGATTTTTAAATTAAACAAAATAATAAAAATTAAGTGTCGCGTGTCAAGTTGCGAAATCACGAATGATAATAAAATCTCTAAATTCCTTTTTTTCTGCTTTTCGCTTGCTTTCACTTTTTCTTCCTCAGCCTATACGAATGTTTTGTTTCTGTGCTGCCGTCACGGCCTGGGATGGCGCTTCTTGTATTCTATCATTCTCTTGCTTATCTTATGTGCGGTGGCTTTTTGGATTATATTACTTACCGTGACGGGTTCGAGATCCTCCTCTTGTCCCGAAATGTTGAGATTTTCGAAATTTAAATTTGGGATAGAAATTGTGAATGTTTTTTTGTTTTGTATTTATTTGAATTATTTAACACTTGCAACTAATTGTGAGCTCAAAATATTGTATTTATTTAACAGACCACTTTCAAAATAACACATACATATACAAAATATTTATATAATTTAAACTTTTTCCTGTTTCTATTTTTCAAAACAATTTTTATCGGTTTCCTTTAGACAACAAAGCACAAAAAAAGCAGAGAAAATTTTGGAAAGCCTTTTCCAATCATAGAAAAAAAGAACACAAAATAGTCCAAAAAATATTTACATAAACCGACAAACAAACGAACAGACAGCTGAGCGTGCGAGTTTGTACGCGACTGTCACCATGGCACACTGGGCAGTATGGTTTATCACACCGCAGCTCTCATCTCCAATCACCTCGCCGCGCCTCCAACTATGTAGTCAAATGCATGCGGAGCGCAAAAATCCAAGAATATTGCGACAGAATGTGACACTTTTGCGCTGCTCATTCGTTCATTTGTTAGTTTAATGAGTTGACGATATTTTGTTTTTGTGGTTTTCTAATGCCTGATGTTGCCGAGGCTCGGATGGTGACACGTAACATTGGTTGGCCTCTGGTTGTTTGCTGTTGGTATGTCATGATGACTTGTCATAGCGATTATCACCACAGCAAGCGGGTGGGCAGCGGTATTCAATAAATTGGGAGGAATATTTTGTTGAAATAGGAAAGAGCAAGAAATAAAATGCAAAAATAAGTGGGAAACATTATTTGATTTTTTTTTTAATTGATGCTCTTTAATAGCGAATTTCTTCGGTGGATTGCTGTCGGCTTGGTGGAGGTGATATAAAAAACATTTTTTATATTTTACAGGAATTAATATATATTTATTAATAACTTAAAAATCATTGTTTGGTATGTAGTATAGTTTCGTAAATACTGTGGCATATATAGACAAATTTGTCAAATAGATGATTATTACTCTGACTACAGCAGATGCACTCAACACTATTTCAAATTGTTACATGCATTCAAAATATTTTGAAAATTTCTTCGATATACAAAGGTCAATTTGCCTGATTTCGCAAGTATTTTGCAAGCATTAACAGACACTTTGTTCCTTCAAGGGAAACATAGAGTGCTTGCCTTTGCCTAAGATTTCGTCATTTGAGATGTAAAACTCTCGCCGTCTTAACGTTGACAATTAATCAGATATCACGGCTATCATTTTGTGTCTGACGTTTCTTAGAAACAAATAAGATTTTGTTAAGTAAGGTAGATCTATTTTGATCATCAGATTTCACCGGTAACGAGGGCAGGATGCTCCATCAAGAACTGGATTCTATGTAGTTGTTGTTGATAGTTTTGATAATCAGGAATCTTTTATTTATTTATTAGTTGAATTTTTTCTAAACTAGATAAAGAAGCAAGGCGAATGGATCTGGTAGGGAACGAGATCAAAACGAAGTAACTCCTGTCATCAAACAATCAGTCGACGCACTCGTGTATCGGTACTCACGTCACTGTGGACAATTATGAGTTTGAGGTTATAAGAGACTTCGTTTATCTAGGAATAAGCATTAACACCGATAACAATGACAGCCTTGAAGTCCAACGGAGAATCTCGCTTGCCAACAAGTGCTACTTTGGACTAAGTAGGCTATTGAGTAGTGGCGTCCTCTCTCGACGAACAAAACTAACACTCTACAAGGCTCTCATCATGCCCGTCCCAACGTATAGCGCAGAAGCTTGGACGCTGACAATATCCGACGAGACGTCCCTTGGAGTGTTTGAGAGAAAAATTCTGCGAAAAATTTTTGGACCTTTGAAGATGGTGGAGGCGAGTATCGGAGGTGATGGAATAATGACCTCTACGACGACGTAGATATAGCGCAGTGAATAGCGGCTTCATTGACTCAGTTATGTCGTTCGAATGGATACAAATGCTCAGGCTCTGAAAGTATACGATGCGGTACCAGCTGGTGATAGCAGAGGAAGAGGAAGACCTCCTCTGCGTTGGAAAGATCCGGTGGAGAAGGACTTGGCTTCACTTGGTGTGTCCAACTGACGCCGGTTAGTACGAGAAACGACTGGCGCACGTTGTTAAACTCGGCCTGATTCGCGTAAGCGGTTATCGCGCCAATCAAGAAGAAGAAGAGCATCTACTGTTTACGTCAGATTTTAGACAATGTAGGAATAGGTAAGTAATATTTTATCCATAAAACGCTTTTTCTATGTATCAAACGCTTTCGAAAATTCCGAATATATGCAATCAACTTGAGATTAAGCTGAAAACGAGACGAAGCAGTGGAACGAAACTGTGGAACGTCCGAAAATAAACCCATGTCTTTTAGATGAAATGAGACTCTTAATTGGCCAACAGTAAGTTTGACCAACAATACGGAGACAGTCGGTAGCTTCAAAATGGGTTTGTAATTATCCAGGTTGAACTATGTCGATAGATATAATATCCTGATGTTAACATAGGTCCCGGGGCACGTGGATCTCGTGAGTAATGAAATCTCAGCCGTGGTGCCACTCCCTTCTGCAGCCATCAAAGCCACGATTAGCAAGAGGATTACTTTAACTCACAAGCAAGCCTGGCAGGCTGAGAGAGGCTGCAGATGAATAAAACTGATGTTACCTGTCATGTCCGACCAACTGACGCAGATCCTCCCGCCATTAAGCTGGAGAGACTGTATGCAGCTGGTTGGACTAATGACGAGCTACTTCCTAAAGACGAAGCACATGGAAAAGGTTAGCATCTCAGACAATGCACTCTGCCCAGCATGGGCAGATGAGGATGAGACGGCTGACCAATTTCTCTGCATCTGCCCGGCCTTCGCTCTAATCAGGCTTGAGGTATTTGGCACTGATGTGTTAAGAAGCGGCCACCTCGGCTCCTTGACACCGACACTCAGATTTCTTCGGAGGTCGGGTAGATTTAAAGAAAATTAAAAAGGGAACCCAAGTGCAGTACAATGGACTTAATGTTGTCTGATTGCTGTACTTGCTAGTCTGTCCCGACAAAAAAAAATTATAGGAATCATTTACCATTGTAAAAGAGGAGAAATAGTCGTAAGTTGCGAGTCGTCTACAAAAACCCACGAACATGATGATTTCTTTTCAGTGTCAGGAGTGTAATAATTGCTGGGCAGTTCTTCAATACAATTACTGAAGGTGCTACTAAATCAGTTTGCTCTGACAGTTTGACAGTTAACAGTTGACATTGCCAGTGACTTGAAAAATTCTGAAAAAATTGATATTCATGGCGAAGCTTTGTACCACCAGAGTCTACTGCTATATAAGTACGTACTAGGGATATTAGTCCCGGAGTACCGAAATTCATCAATATGGAATTGAAAAAATTAAAAAAAATGTTATTACACAATTTTATTAAATTAAAAGCTTTTCAGTTTCCAATAAACGTTTTTAATTTACTTATTCAACTATAGGAAAAATTATACAGCTTCTAAAGATCATTTCGAATATTTTCTTTTTTCTAATTGGTTCCTAATAACATTGAAGAGCTGAAGCATGATTTTTTTAAAATGTCATCCTTGACTACAATTAAGAAAGGCCTTCAAACTATGCTTCTAAAATTATAACCTCAGCATTTTTGTGAAAAATATTTAAATAATTGTACTCATAACGTCACTAATATAAATGAAACATAACGTTTTAAGCAAAAGTTGCATAAATGAATCTACGCAAATTTCCTTCAATTGAAAAACTTGTAATTGATCCGACGTGCTGATAAAAGAATTTGAAATATTAGTTTGGGAAAAAATAAATCCATTATTTTTGTGTAAAACTTAAAACATTATTTAAGATATTTCGGATTGCCCGATTTGTGTCAAATATGCACCGCTTTCTTGTATAATTTGTTGCCATTTTAAAGGTATCTCCATAATTCCTCTCTCATAGATGTCTTGGTCCTTATTAGGGAAAAACTCTAGTAATAGATTTTCGCAATCTTCTCTTGATACCAGTTCCTTATCACTCAGGAAGTTTTTCAATGAGTAAAAAAGGTGGTGATCACTTGGTGCTGGGTTCGAACTATATGGTGGATGAATTAAAACTTCTTTACCAAGCTCCCGGAGTTTTTGACGCGTCACTATAGGCGTGTGTGGCCTTACGTTGTCCTGATGGAACATAACACCTCATCTGTAGGCGAATTCTAGCCGTTTATGATCAATAGCTAGCTTCAAACGGTCCAGTTGTTTGCAGTAGAGATCTGAATTTACGGTTTGGCCATGCGTAAGCAACTCATAATGATTCCCTTCAAGTCCCACCGAATACGCACTAGAACCTTCCTCGCCGCCAGTCCTGGTGGTTCACTCATCGTTCGAGCTGCTTCAACACGCTTTGTCTTATGTACCCCATTTCTTATCCAGTCACCATCCGGGTCATTCCGTATGCCCAAGGCTTCGTAAATGGAAATTCGATCCATCATCTTTTTTGGTGTTCATTGGTGTGACACCCAAACATCGAGCTTCATTTTGAATCCAGCTTTGCACAAAAGGGTTTAAAACTGATGTATGGTCGATTTTTAACCTCTGGGCGATGCTCGGACTACTAACATGCCGATTTTTTTTTTAAATCAAAAATGCCTTAACGAAATCGACGAAACCAAATTTGCACGTAATTCAACTTTTAGCGGCCTATGCAAGCCAGGGTGAATTACGACCGCTTAAAATGTACCGAATTTTCATTTTGTTGACTTCCATTGTTAGCATCCTCCCAACTGAATGGAACAAATAAAAAACAACAAAAGAATTTTTTAGTGTAAAATGTCACCTTCACAACGAACATAAACTGAAACTTGTGGATAGTCACTTTAAGAGATATCGATGACTGCAGCCATCTATCGAGAACAGTTTTTCATCAGCAGGTTTTTCATGTAACAGGTTTCGGGTAGATTAGAATACTCCACTTTAAATGCTTTGCTGTTCTTACGTACGCTTTTTAAATGCAATAATAATGTTTTGTTATTTTATATTTTTGTTAATTTCTATTAAATGCTTATTTTTTTAATATTTCCCCCAAAAGTACTTGTGTCTTCTCTCATTATTTTAAAAATATCCCGGAATCTCGGGATCAAATGTTCCGCTAATATCAGCATCCCTTGTAAATACATACATACATACATACATATGCTGCCATTATCATAAGTCGATCAGCGCAAGTCTTCGCTTATGAACGAAATTTAATTGCTTCACATTGTAGTCGTGGGCGCGCGCGAAAAGTAATAACAATGAAAATTGCAATATAAAAAAACTATGCTCGTATGTTTAATATAATATTTTGCACACAATCAATGCAATATAATGAAAAGTGAAAATATGAAGCAAAACAGAAACATGCTACAAACGATTTTATTGCAAAACCCCTGGGTAGTAAATATTTTTTTTTTACTTTGAAATGTTTTATATAATTTCCGATTGTTTACATACACAATACCTATGAAGGAAGTGCTGCGAAGCATTTATGACAAATTTTTATACACAATTATTTAAATGAAATTCGATGGCATCATTGGCGGCAGGAGAGTTGCAAGAATTAAAAATAAAAAGTGTTGCGTTTGTTTTAATGATTTTTACTAATTAATATCCATGGGAAAGATCTTACTAAAAGAAGGAAAGGAAAAGTTTGTTAGAAGAACAATTTTAAATTTAGGTCCATTGTCAAAGGGACATTTCACACCATGAAGCAATAATTAAAGGTGATGTAAGTAGCCAATTTTCACCCTGTGTTAGCCATCTTGAAGCTACTTAATAAATCCGTGTTGTCCTCTTGGAAAAGCTACTTTTTATTTCAGAGCAAATTCTAAAGAAAAAGTACTCAAAAGCGTAGAAATTAAAATTTTTGCTGAAAAAGTTAGCAGGCAATATTGTTTTGTGAAAATTACATTGATAAATAGCTGCTACATAGCCACATTTAGGTAAGTCTTTTGTTGCAGATTATCAATCTGATTTTGTGTTAATAACTGCTTAAAATTTATATACACAGGTGTGAAAAAATTTGTACACAACGCAAAATTAATACTTCGTTGCTCCACCTTTTTGCTTTTCAACAGCTTGTGGTCGGCTTGGCATCGATTCCACTAACTTTTTGCAAACATCAGGGCTTATTTTATTCCATTCTTCCTGCAGAGCAATTTTCAAGAGTTGAATTGATGTACACTGCCTTTCCTGCATCCGGCGACCTAATTCATCCCACAAATGCTCAATGGCATTGAGGTCGGGACTTTGGGCAGGGGTTTTTATTACCTTTGGACAGTTATATAACAACCAGCTCTTGACGTCATATGAGGAATGTTTGCGATCGTTGTCCTGGTAGAATTGAAAACTACTTTCGATGCCTAGTTTTCTCACGCTTTCTTTCAAATTTTGTTTCAAAATTGTTAAATAAACGTGTTTATTCATTATTCCATCAATGAAATGCAATTTTCCAACTCCTGACGCCGCCATGCATCCCCAAACCATTACAGATCCACCACCGTTTTTCTTAAATTCTTGCCTTCCAGCTCCTTGTTCGGTTTGCGCCACACTTTACCCCTTCCATCACATCCAAATAAATTAAATTTACTTTCGTCAGTAAATAATACCTAAAGAATGAATATTAAAATCATGAAATTGTTATTTTTTCCCCCACTTACAGTGCTCCAAAAATCGAAATCCTTAGCCATATATTGGCGAGCAAAAACAAGCCGGTCATTTTGGTTTTTCTTGCTTATTAGGGGCTTCTTCCGCGCAACTCGGCCGTGAAAATCATTTTTTCGAAGAAGTCTTCTTATTGTTTCGGGATTTACCTCCACCCCAGAAGCTTCTTTAACCATCGCAGTTAATTTTGGAGCAGAAATGAATGGATTTTTCTTCACTTCCCTTAGCACCATGCTCTCATCTTTGGAGGAAAGCTTCTTTGGACGGGTTCCACGATGCTTATTTGCAATGAAACCATTTTCATTGTATCTAGCAATAATATCGTGCACTGTTGACTTGGTTTTTTTTATCAATTTCGATATTGCTCGCTCAGATTTTCCGTCTAAGTGCAGTTGAACTACTATTTTGCGTTCCTCCAATGTAGACTGTTTACCATTACGCGGCATTTTGCAAAATACTTTTATAAACTCACCCAATGATTGACAAGGCAACAATGAACAATAACTTTTAATACACGTATAGAAAATTTAGAAATAACGGTATGCATATTTGCAAAACATGGTTTGCCCGACTTTAAATGTGAGACAGAGAAGTGGCCTTTTTCAGTTTTTTATACATTAACATTTTATAAAGCAACTTGGAATATATTTTTTTTGTTGTTTTTAAATAAAACAATTTTTGTGAAAAAACAGAAAAAGGTAGAACGTGTTTTCTTTCATCAAAACATAGATATTATGTTTAGAAGTTTTCGTATGCATCTGCCCGACTTTGAATGTGAGTGACTGTATATAAATTTATCTTTTTTTAACACAGATTTTATACTTCTAACTTTGCAGGTAATCTCGTTAAAAAATCAAATGTATGATTAGCGGACGTGACGAAATAAAAGTGGTTTTTCCTCGTTAAGAGCTTCCACTATTCTCAAGTTGTTTTATTTATTACTTCAGTGTAGGTTTACAAATGGCACATATAGATTCCTATCCGATGCATGGTCAAAATACATACATATATGACACAAACCCATGGGAATAGTTAAGTTAAAAATATAAATAATTAAGTACCACTTATAAAATAACATAAAATTATTCTATGGCTTACAACGACCTTTTTCAATTTTTTACTACATTTTCAGAAAGGGGATAAGCTTATGCCCTTTTTTCCCTTGCTTCCAAATTGCATCAATGGATTAAGTAGCATCCGAAATCAGTTGTCAAACTTTACTTAACCTTGTATAATTGAATCATGATTTCACACTAAAAAAAATCGTTTGCTGTTTTTTAGTGGATGTTGCAGGATGTTAACAATCGAAGTCAGCAAAGAGAAAATTCGGTACGTTTTACAGTTCTTCTTTGATAAATGCGATAATGCAAGCCAGGTCGCTAAAATATGAATTACCTTCAATTTTGATTTCGTCGATTCCGTTCAAACATTTGTGATGTTAAAAAAAAATGTCGTTAAAATCACAGAAATAATAGAAGTTATCCGACAGTCGTAGCACTGCCTAGAAACATTTAAAGTTCGACCATACAACAGTCTTAAACCATTTTTACGCAAAAATAATGGATATTCCACAAGGATATTAATATTTTAGCGAGAAACCTTTAGCTTTTATAATGAATTTCCGGCTATACTCGCGCGTATTTTAATAAAATTTAATTCGAGCTGCCTGTTAATTGTTGGAATCAAACAAATTTATAGACAATAAGAGTTATAACTTGTAACATCAGATATACGTACAAAAATATATGTTTTTGGTTTAAAAAGTAGGCGTGTTTTTATACTTGTATCAGTTTTGGGCGAGTTTTATGAAGTCATTATCTACACAAAAGTAGTCTTGGAAAAGCTCATTTTTCCAAATTTTACTTACTTGTATTTCTTTCCTTGGTCTCGACATTCGTGCGAGGGTTACTTTTTATATTTTGCGCCCATTAATGAAAACCGTAATATAAAGTAATAATGAAAATGGCTTTGTTATTTTTCAAAATATTCTTCTTCTGTATTCACTTGAACCAATTTTCAAAACATTTTTGCCACTCAGAAGTGGATACCTCCAAAAAGGGCTGTTTATAGACTTCAACAACTTCTTCAGGCGTTGAAAAACGTTGACTTTACATTTATTTTTGATGTTCGGGAATAAAAAGAAATCCTTGTGTGCCAAATCAAGGTTGTAAAGCAGATGGCCTGTTAATGCGACCTTTTCAGTGCCCGAAAATTCTCTAGTGTGAGCCGATACGTGAGAGCTCGCATTATCTTGGCAAAGGATAATTTTCCAAAAACTTATGGCAAGCAAACGGTTGCGTACCATTCAGAATTAGCTGTTTTAAGTTACTTTAGTGATACAGTAGCAAGATGACTAGATTTTCCAAAAGCTGGTGACCTTTTGCTTTGAGGTGAACCTTCTGCGAACAACTTTCATTCATAGATTCAAGATTCATCACCTGTTACGATCTCATAGATGTGCTTTAAACTATCACGAGGAAATTTCTTTAACATTTCTTTACACCAATCGACATGAGCCCGTTTTTAGGCAATTTTCAAATTATGCGGTATCCAAGGAGAACAAATCTTCTTCACGATAAAATGCAATATTAAATGTATCATAAGGCATTCCCCCTAATGCGCAAGGATGTCTCTATCTCGCGATATGTCACATGGCGATCTTCCGTTAGGGGGCGTCCATAAATTACGTGAGGTGTTTTTTTTAATTTTCCATACCTCCCTCCCCCCCTGGTGAGATGTCGTGAGATTTTATTCAACCCCCTCCCCCATCAGCCAATCTCACGTGAGATTTTTCAAAATGTGGGTTTCTTATGTAAACGCGTTGGATTGTTATTGTAAAAAGAGAAAAAAAATTTAAAATATAAGTGTAATAAAAATTTAACAATAGAAGACTTAAATCGTAACTACTGCGATTAAAAAAAGAATATCTACTCTAATTCAGTCCATGGAGAATCATGCACTGTTTCAAGAGAGACTATTAGGACCAACATATCCGTATGAGTTTCAGTAAAATCATCTGCTCCTTCAACTTCGTTCTGATCTAGCCACTCTAAGCCGTTGATGCGCGCGCACAGTAACTCATTAGCTCGTCTTGTGACAATCCGTGAGGGTCGCACTTTGCGGAACATACGCGCTTGCTTAGCTGGTGCAATGTGAGCTGCTCGCCTGTGCTCTGCAGCTCTTGTGATAGATGCGAAGTAAATGCCGCGTGTACTGCAGCATCTTTTCTCTAAATTATCACGTATACTTGGGCAATAGAGATCATAAGGCGTGCTGATGAAGGCATTCAGCGGTTGAATCGGTAGGCGTACTCGAAATGGAGCGAATGACTTTCCGTCATGTTCTTTAAAGTCCGAAATTGTCAAACGTCCATCAACCTGAGTAATAGGGTATGGAGGTGGCAGAAAACGGTCGTGAAGAATTATATGCAGATCACTCCGGCGTGCGCTGCAGCACTTAGGTCAAGCTCCATATGCAGCTTAGCAATCTGTTTCTTCATAGTATCTTGTGCTGGAGTGAGACGTACGTTAGATGGTGTAGTGTTCGACATAGCTTCATGTTGTTGTTGTTGTTGTAGCAGCATAAACATTCCCCGTGCTTATACGAGGAATGCTGCTGAAGTGACAGTCCTTGGCCGGATATAAATCCGGGTCGTTCCGGTTACGTAGAACCGACTGTCGTGGGAACGCCGACATAGCTTCATCCTCATCATCGCTGATCACAAGAACCTGATTTTGAATTATGTGAAAACAGTGAAGGAAATGACCGCGCTAATATTTTGTAGTTATGATTTTAGCATTTTTTATCAAGAAATTCACTGCTATTAATTGTAACAATAAACTGTATATAAAAAAAAAGTATTTTCTTAAAAAAATATATATTTAACCTACCTTTTGAAGGAATGCTAAAGTAGACCGAACTTTTCTCTCAGTGGATTCCCTGAGAAGCCGTTCAATCTCATGTTTAATGCGATGTATTAACTCTTCTTTCTTCGGGAATTTTTGCTTCGCAGTATTCCATAATTTTATGACATCGTCGTGGCAGTAGTAAGAGCATAAACTTAGTCGAGTAAAACATTTACATGAAGGTTGGAATCTGTCCGTGTGTCAAAGAAGGTTGGAACTTGTCCGTGTGTCGCTGCCACTCAGCTCGTACGCTCTTGTTCATCGAGTCGCGCGTTCGGCTGATAGTGGCGCGAAAACAAACGACGGGCTACACTGTACCGTAAATTCAGATTAAATTGAGCTATTTGGGATAAAACAAATATGGTGGTATGACAGTAGTAATGTACATATAACGTCAAAGTATGAATGAAATTATTTTCTTTCGAACGAATTAGTGAATGATCTTAATCATACCACGATTACGCTTAAGATTAAATCTTAAGCATGTACAATCTGGATAATGGACCAAAATAGTATAATTTTTTTTGTTTCAATTAGAAAAAAAATTGCGTGATATTTGCCGAGACCCTCCCCCCCTCTCTCTAACGTAAGATTAGATGAGATTTGACTCGACCCCCTCCCCCCCCTTAAAAATCTCACGTAATTTATGGACGCCCCCTTATCAATTAACGCACATCATCGTTTTCTGCTGGCACAACAACTGTTTTTGGACGGCATTCCGAAATTCATTTAGCAAAGATCGGTGGTCACATTGGGACTCGGCAGCATTTCTCAGGTGTTAAGTGTGGTGTTTCAGCACCAAAAGTCAAAGTGAATTGATTAATGCACTCTTGTCTCGATAGTCAACGTCGAAAATCGTAACAAATCATTGCACGAAAATTTTCACAAGTTAATTCCATCTTTTGGACGAGACAAATTCTCACACGTTGTAAAATATGTAAGTTTATGCTAAAAAATAACAAACTTTTTGATAAAAATATAAAATTACAGCTCTTCATACGTAGAGTTGCAAAGGGGCAAAATGTAAATTTATAATAGTACCAAATTTAGTAATCCAGCGTCAGTTGTAATAGAAATACATATAACATATTTTCAAATTAGCATTATATGGGAATGTTACCATTATTATAGATGTCTACCAAGTATCATGGAAGTAAAGGAATTTTTTCTCGAGTTATCAACTTCTATTCTGAGCTTTCCGGTATACACATGTATATACATATATCTGTATTTATCTCGATTTCGATATTGCCAAATTAGTTAATATTCAAGAGGAACAAGCATAAAAGAAAAAAGAATTTGTATTTTTGAATTTTTCGAATTTGTATTTATTATTATCTTGACAAGTAAAAATTTATTCAGTAAGAACTTCCAACTTCCCCTCAAAATGAAATGTCATTTTGCTCTCTCACTTTCCCCTACTGTGCAAGTTTTTTGGAAACATGAACACCAGTATGAACATAACTATAATTTTAAGTATTTTAAGCGATGTTTTTTTTTATTTAACAGAAATCTAAGCTATTTTTATTTAGAAATTGACGTTGCACAGAGTACTTTTAATTTAATTTCTGTTCAAGAACTAAAAATAGAAAGAGGTGTAAAAATCTATTATAATAAAACGTTTGCCAAAGCATTTGCAGAAAATTCAAAGTGTACTTGCGCGAATTTATAATACATACAGATATACCCTACATACATATGTATAATATTTATGCCTTCAATTTTTTATCACTTCAGATGAGCTACTTGTGAGCTGTTCATATAAGACCGCGAACGAAGTACCAGCTGCGAAGAAAGGAAAGGAAATAGAATATTTTGCGAAGTGAGAAGCAAATATTTAGAGCTCGCAAAAATCATTGCTATTGGATAGTAAATGGATGGGAAAAGAACTATTTCCAACAAACACGAACCACAATCGTTTATAGAGTAACATTCAAACATGATTGTGAAAATAGAATCTGCCTTAGCAACTACCTACCAATATCAATACATACCTATACCAGCAGTATAAAAACTCGAAGCAAACTGAATGGAATACAATACTGTGAGAAAAAAGGCTGGCTTAACTTGAATGCAGTCCTATCCCAAATATTTGTAGCAACTGGAAACGGAAGTTTTTTGGGTGCGAATCAATGGTGGGATAAATTTTCACAAAATACTGAATGCTTCAAAAGGCACTGTATTTAAAAAGAGGTTGTCTGTAAAGTCGGTTTACTGACGATAGTTTAACGTGACAACGTCATAAGAAAATATTGATGTAATGGTTGCAATTTTCAAAACAAAATTTTAATTTTATTTGTTTGATAGATATTTTGTATGGATATAGAGGAGGAGGTAAATGGAATTGCAATGGAATAGGTCAAGTTACATTTACACAAACGTGAAAAATGACGAAACATTTATCAAATTCATGAAAGATATCTTCAATTTCGATTGTGCATCAGACGTTAATAAGTCAACAACACGAAGAGGCACCATCATCGATTTGCCTTTTTCAAGACACTTTGCACTCGAAACACTCCCTTTCATTTCCTACTTTTTCTATCATCGTCCTATTCTCAACAGAGAAATGGTTCATTGCCATGCACACAGGAAGAAGGCATATGCAAATACAAGTATGTGAATTTATATACCTACATATGCGCATATACATACATATGTCTATATGCTCACTCAAGTAGGACAGAGCCAGATGTCGAACGTTGCCGAACGCGGGGACCGATTGTGCTCTTTGTCGTTCGTTCCGCGCTCTCCCTTGCAGTTCAAGCACATTAGCTTACATTTGCTTGCGTACGGAATAGATTCGTATATTTGATATGTCCATATGACTTGTATGCATCTTTACATATAGATTTGTTCTTTTTGAAAATTGCGCGAAATTGTATATGTATATGCATGTTTATATACATATATTAGTATACAACATATCTTATAAGGTATATGGTAAATATTACCATGCATTTTTTCCTTCATATATAATAAAAAAATTAATAATAATAACATTAAAACAACAGGTATTATTAACAAGCTCGGTTTTATTTTGAATTCTTCAAGTAAATCAAATTAATAATAATCAATAAGAAGGCATATGCAAATACAAATACGTGAATTTATATATGTACATTTGCGCATATACATACATATATACGCTCACTTAAGTAGGTGAGAGCAAGATGTCGAACGTTGCCGTTCGTTTGCTTTGTCGTTCGATCCGCGCTTTCGCTTGCAGTTCATTGAAGGTAACGGCAATGAGCAAGGTAAGGACAAATGAGCAAGGTAACGACAAATGAGCAAGGTAACGACAAATGAGCAAGGTAACACTAATGAGCAAGGTAACGACACATTTTTTCGTGCGTGCAGCCGGCTAAATCGAATTATAAGACGTTATCACGTCAAAAATGTAAATTTAAGCATAAGAAGGTTAAATTGTCATTTATCTACAAAATAGAAATGCTATAAAGTTATATCTTTCAGATATTAACAGCACAAAGGGGAGGGCCTCCATATATGCGTTTGAAATGAGTCGTTGTTTGCTTAAAAAATAATTATAATTATTTTAATGTGTCTATTTACAAAAATTTAAATAAAACTACTGTAGTTCTTATCATTTCTCGAAGAAGCAATTTGTGGTGTTCGTCTTGATGTTTTTCTACAAATATACAGATCTACAGTTTTACGCCTTTATTGTAAATATTTATAAATGTATTTTGAATTTAAAGAGACTTTTGAGAAGAATTCTCAAAAAATCATAATATAAAGCTTGTGTCATAGTTCAAAATAATGGAAGATAGAAACGCATTTAACCCTTAGAGTACGGAGTGGGAGACTTAAGGTCCCCCAAGATTAGTTTTTCTTTAATAACTCGTAAATAATTTCTTTCCCTTTTTTCCCCTGCAGGTACTCGAGTTTTATTTTAAATCCTGTATAAAAACTTATCGTTTTTTAATTTATAATACCAACATCTCTTGTAATATTAATATGCCAACTTATAAATAAAAAAAAAACATTTTTTGTGTGGAGGACTTTAGTGACCCCATTCCGTCCTTTATGTGCTCCGTACTCTAAGGGTTAAGAGTGTGTAATAAACATATTCAAAATCAATTTATTCCCACGAAAATCGGTGTCGAGTCACCGGATTTAAATGCCGCCAATAGTAATCTTTAGAAGTGTGTGAAGAATATGGGATCCATTTATAAGAAATTATTTAAAAAAATAATTTCCGAATTTACCGTAATGGAAGTATATTCATATCAATCAATACAAAAGAACTGTTAGCACCACAAACTTTCTCCCTGCTTCGAACATAATGTTAAGTTAATGTTAATGTTAATGTTAAAGTTAAGCGGTTACATTCAACTACAAAAATTATTCTTAACTCTCGCACAAGTTAACAAGCGCTGTTGTTGGTTACGCAACAACACAAAACATCTAATTAGCTACTAATCAGCACTCAAATGACAAAATATCGAGAGATAAAAAGAGAGCAGCTGGCAATAAAATGGTGATTTAAGAATCATGGAATGCTTAAAAACTTATAGCAGAGAACGTTAATGTATATTTAACAAAAGGAATTATTGCTGTCAAAGAGTTGGAATAAACAAATTTATAGGACAATTTGTATGCGAAAATCAGGGATACCAAAATCAGTGATTATCGTAAGTGACAGAATTTCGTGATCACGGAATTTGAACCGAGACTCAATTTGCTTAAACTTAGTCAAAATGCAATAAACAACGATTTATTAATTTTCATTAACAAAAATTTATGAAAATAAAAAAATTTTAATAGAAGTTAGTAACCTAAGTAGCCAATTAAATAAATAATTTTTATATCAAGAACAAATCCATAAACAAACAGTAACAGAGAACTTCTTATAGCAGTTATTTTTACTTTGACACATTTATAAAACTTTTTTAAGCGAGAAGCTAATAGTCCGGGAGCCAGTGGTCATTTTGACCTCATCATTTCATGCCGACAGATTTTAATACTGAAGGCAGACGCCATCCAATGAATGACGAAACCAACCGACACCTGGTCCAGTAGCGGTGGGTACGTGCGTGGGATGCTGCGAAACGTGTCGAAAAAAAATTTTTAACAACTCATTTAATACCGGCTGAAATTTTTTTTTGTGTATTGTTGACATTAGGAGAATAAAAAAAAATAGTCAGCTGCGCCGTAGAGGGGGGAAAATAAGTCAGCTAGGTAGAAATTTTTTTTCGACACGTTTCGTACCCTCCCACAATCACACCCACCGCGGGTGCGCCAGATGACGTTCTTCTTCTTCTTAATTGGCGCTATAACCGCTTACGCGATTTTGGCCGAGTTTAACAAAGCGCGCCAGTCGTTTCTTTCTCGTGCTAACCGGCGCCAGTTGGACACACCAAGTGAAGCCAAGTCCTTCTCCACCTGATCTTTCCAACGAAAAGGAGGCCTTCCTCTTCCTCTGCTACCACCAGCTGGTACCGCATCGAATACTTTCAGTGCCGGAGCGTTTGTATCCATTCGGACGACATGACCCAGCCAACGTAGCCGCTGGATCTTTATTCGCTGCGCTATGTCTATGTCGTCGTAAAGCTCATACAGCTCATTGTTCCATGGCCTGTGATATTCGCTATTGCCAACGTGCAAAAGTCCAAAAATCTTGCGCAGAATCTTTCTCTCGATCACTCCAAGCGTCGCTTCATCGGATGTTGTCATCGTCCAAGCTTCTGCGCCATACGTTAGGACGGGCATGATGAGAATCTTGCAGAGTGTTAGTTTTGTTCGTCTTATAAAAAATTGTGCCTGAGCGATTAAGTTCTGCGGCTCGTACGATGCTCTCCAACATCAGGTTAAAGAAGTCACACGACAGCGAGTCACCCTGTCTGAAACCTCGTTTGGTATCAAACGGCTCGGAGAGGTCCTTCCCAATTCTGACGGCGCTGCTGGTGTTGAGCAACGTCATCTTACATAGCCGTATTAGTTTTGCGGGGATACCAAATTCAGACATCGCGGCATACAGGTAACTCCTTTCCGTACTGTCGAATGCAGCTTTGAAGTCGACGAAAAGATGGTGTGTGTCGATTCTCCTTTCATGGATCTTTTCCAAGATTTGGCGTATTGAGAATATTTGGTGGATGGTAGACTTTCCAGGTCTGAAGCCACACTGATAAGGTCCAATCAGTTGGTTGACGGTGGGCTTCAGCCTTTCACACAATACGCTCGCTAGAACCTTATAGGCGATATTTAGAAGACTAATCCCGCGATAATTGGCACAAATTGCAGGATCGCCCTTCTTATGGATTGGGCAGAGCACACTTAAATTCCAATCGGCAGGCATGCTTTCATCCGACCATATTTTGCATAGGAGCTGATGCATGCACCTTACCAGCTCCTCGCCGCCATGTTTGAATAGTTTCTTTGTTGTTCTTTAGCCGCGTTATCGCTATTCTCACCTCGTCATGATCGGGTAGCGGAACGACAATTCCGTCGTCAACGATTGGGGTATCGGGATCTTCACTTTCTCGGTGACATGCGCAGCTGTCACTGTTTAATAGGTTCGAGAAGTGTTGCCTCCATATTGTAAGATTGCTCTGTACGTCAGTCACCAGTTCGCCGTCTTTGTTCTTACAGGAAAACGCCCCGGTCTTAAAACCTTCTGTAAGCCGCCGAACTTTCTGATAGAATTTTCGGGCGTTGTTCCTGTTGGCCAGCATCTCAAGCTCTTCGCACTCACGTATTTCGGCCTCTCGTTTCTTCTTTCGGATAATACAGATGACGTTCACTTTCGTTATTTATGAAAGCTAAGTCACAGTATAGTCAAGAATTTAACGGTATAAAAACGCAGTCCAAAATCGACCCCTGGCTCCCGGACTATAATACCTATAAACCTATAAAGACTTGAAAAATTACAATTTGTATACTTGTTCGTTCAACTCTGATTGTCGTTCGATTCGCAGTTTTAAATTAGAAAACTTTTCGTTTATTATTACACTACTTTCTTTATTTATTTATTTTTTTTTTTTTGTTTTGAATTTTTTTTTTCAATAAAATTTGTTTTCAGTTTTTTTTTTAATTAAAAAATATTTAAAATATTGCTCATGCATTTTGGGGAATGCAGCTGAAGTGGCAGATCTGTCCGGATGTAAATGCAGATCGTTCCGTTCACGTAGAACAGGCTCTAATGGAAACGATTTATTTCTCATAATTTTTGCACTTGCAAAAAAATATTCCGATTCTTATATTAAACCAAACCTTAAACCAAAATTGTAGAGTTTTAAAATGACCGAGAGATTGAGATGGGCAGCTGGGGTGGATTGAATAGCTGGTGCAAAATGGAAATTTTTTCAAAAATGTAATTTCATATATTAAGTTTAGTTTAGCGTAAAATGTATATACAGTGAAATTCCCCATTACGGACAATCCTTATAACCGGACAGCTCCAATAACCGGACAAATTTTGGGCACACAGGTTTTTCATTCATTTTTTCATACAAATATCATCCTAATAAACGGACACTGTAATAACCGGACGCGGACAAAGTATTTCAAACCATTTTCATAAAAAAATTTCTCATAAACGGACAAAACTCAAAAATATCACAAGCAATCTTTGTTGTTCATTATAAAAATGAAATAGGTGATTCCCCTTTTAACATGTATGCACACATTCAAGCCCTGTGTTTTAAATTAAGAGTAGTTTTCCATTCAGTTTGTTAAGTCAATTGCATGCGAATGGTTGCGTTCAAAGTTCGTAATAATATGGCGCCGAAAAAGAAGGTACTTTCTATTAAAGAAAAAAGGGAAATTATTAATGTTTTCGAAAAAGATAAATTATCAGTACGTGGAATTGCAAAAAGGTAAAGTATAGTGAGCCCAAAAATTTAATGGTAGGTACACGTTTCTTTTGCTTTGAAAGGTTCAATATTGGCAAAACACAAGCTGCTGAAATCGATAAAAATAAAGAAAAAAATTGTTCTAAATGGGAGTCTGGAGTTAATGTTCATCAAAAGCAAAGCTTTCTTAAAGAAGGCGGCTTTGAAATAGACAAGATGTGTTTTAATTGGTTCGCTAAGGCTAGAAGTCAAAACATTCCGATTTCTGGTCCCATTTTGAAAGCAAAGGCAATGGAAACTGCAGACAAACTGGGTGTACCTAATTTTAATGCTTCAGATGGATGCTTAAACAAATGGCGAATAAGGAATACGTTGCTTTCAAATGCGTATCTGGTGAAGCTGCAGATGTAAACCAGAATGGTGTCGAACAGTTTAGGACAAAACTGCCATCTCTGTTGACCGGTTACAAGCCTCAAGACGTTTACAACGCAGACGAAAGTGGACTTTTTTTCGTGCCTTACCTGACAAAACCCTCGCCCTTAAATCCAAAAAATGCGTGGCGGTACACTATCAAAGGAAAGACTCACAATTTTGTTCTGTGCTAACGTGGCTGGAGATAAGGAGCTGCTTTTGGTTATAGGTAAAGCAGCCCGTCCTCGATCTTCTAAACATGTTCCAATCGCTAAACTGCCAGTGGATTGGAAGTCTAATAAAAAAGCATGGATAACTCGAGAAGTAATGAGTGAATGGCTGCAGCAGTTCAATCGAAGGATGAAAGCCCAGAATCGAAAAATTATCTTCTCACCCAAAGGAATTAAACTTAACCAACATAAAAATTATTTTCTTGCCGCCAAATACAATGGCAGTTAGCCAACCCCTTGATCAAGGTATAATCCAAAATTTTAAAACTTTGTATAGAAGCTTAGTTTTAAAACACTTGCTATCTAAAATTGACAATACAAGTTCAGCCTCAGAGCTTTCAAAATTGATTAATGTACTAGAAGCTGTGTATTTCATCAAAGCATCTTGGGATAAAGTGGAAGCCACAACCGTCCGAAATTGCTTCCGTAAAGCAGGATTTTTGGAAACTTATGAGGATCTTCCAGATTTTGATTCTGAAGATGATATTCCACTGGCAATCTATACTAGGCTTCAGGAAGGACTAGACTTGGCAAATGATTTGGAAGGTTTTCTCCAAATGGATCAAAATGTTTTCACTGAGGACAACAATATAGAAATTCAATTTGACCAACAAGATGATACTATGACATAAGTGATTCAAAAGATGAATTTTCAGAAGAAATAAGTGAGCCTATAACATCATATGATGAGGCTTTAAAACTTGTTGCGGGCTTGAAACAATTTGCAAAAAATTATTATGTAGCTGTCAGCACAAATATTCTCTACTTCCAAAAACTTTGAAATAAATTATGTACAATACAATTTATATGTGTGGTATATATTTTGTGACTTCATCTCTTATAAGCGGACATCCCCCATAGCCGGACAAAAACACTGCGACGGCGAGTGTCCGGTTATAAGGAATTTCACTGTATGTACATAACACGTGGGCTGAAAAGTACTGGGCTTAAAAAAGAAAAGATTTTTTTTCGTCCAAAATTAGCTTTATTCATAAACATAGTTTCCATCAAGAACAACGCAATAATTCCAGCGCCGCTCTAACATTTCAATACCACTTTCGTAGAACGATTCATTTTTGCCTCAGAAAAGGGCTCAGTTTCAGCGATAACCGATAACCTCTTCATTCGTGCGAAATTTCTTACCGGTCTGCCAATAGGCCCTGGGAGCCAAATCTGGCGCATACAGTGGATGTGGGAGCAATTAGAAATTCAATTCATGTAGTTTAGCAATTGTTTTGATTCATCAACACATTCTTGTTTTTTGTCTACAGTGAGCAAACGCGGCACCTACCTTGAGCAGAGCTTTCTCATAGTCAAATGCTCATGCAATATAAAGCCAACATTTTCTTATGATATCTGTACGATGTCAGCTAACTCACGCAACTTCACTTTTCGATCATTCGAAACGATTTTGTGTATTTTTGTATGTTTTCTGGTGTTACCGCCTCATTTGAACGACCACTGCGTTGTGCATCATCGGTGTCTCTACGGCCACGTTTGAAATCAGCAAACCAACATTTTATAGTTGTTTCTGATGGAGCGGAGTCTTTATAACACTTTTCAAGCAATTGCTTCGCTTGAACGGTGTTTTTTACGGTATAAAATGCAAACACGAAATTCGTTTTGAGCCATTGTTTTGAAAATAACAAAAGCAGCGTCACTCTTAGCACAATAAGTCACGAGCTAATGAATGGGATATCCACAATGTTCCACAAATGGAGGACCCTATAGTTTTAACCCGAATCCGAAGGGCAGACATTTTGACGTGATAACGTCTTATAATTCGATTTAACAGGCTGCACGCACGAAAAAATGTGTCGTTACCTTGCTCATTAGTGTTACCTTGCTCATTGCCGTTATCTCGCTCATTAGTGTTACCTTGCTCATTGCCGTTACCTTGCTCACTTGTCGTTACCTTGCTCATTGCCGTTACCTTGAATGAACTGCAAGCGAAAGCGCGGAACGAACGACAAAGCAAACAAAGCAAACGAACGGCAACGTTCGACATCTTGCTCTCTCCTACTTAAGTGAGCGTATATGTGTATGTATATGCGCACATATACATATATAAATTCACGTATTTGTATTTGCATATGCCTTCTTGTTGATTATTATTAATTTGATTTACTTGAAGAACTTAAAATAAAACCAAGTTTGTTAATAATACCTGTTGTTTTAATGTTATTATTATTTTTTGACGTGACAACGTCTTATAATTCTATGTAGCCGGCTGCACGCACTAAAAAATGCGTATCTTATCTTATCTTGCTCATGCGTCGTTACCTTGCTTGAACAGCATGTTATGTTATGTTATGTTATGTTATGTTATGTTATGTTATGTTATGTTATGTTATGTTATGTTATGTTATGTTATGTTATGTTATGTTATGTTATGTTATGTTATGTTATGTTATGTTATGTTATGTTATGTTATGTTATGTTATGTTATGTTATGTTATGTTATGTTATGTTATGCTATGTTATGTTATGTTATGTTATGTTATGTTATGTTATGTTATGTTATGTTATGTTATGTTATGTTATGTTATTTTATGTTATGTGAAAGTATATTATGTTATGTTAATGTTAACTCATCTATCAAACAAATAAAATTAAAATTTTCTTTTGAAAAATGCAACCATTCAATCAGTATTTTCTTATGACGTTATCACGTTAAACTATCGTCAGTAAACAGACAACCTCTTTTTTTTATTAGGCAGAAATAACCTCGGAGGTTTGCCATTGCCTGCCGAAGGGCGACCACTATTAGAAAATTTTTTTTCTTTACTAACAGAAAAATAGGTGAATGCAATAAAACTAGTGCCATCTACGTGTTAGGTCCATGTGTTATGTAGTAAAATGATTCTTAAACATGAGTTCAGCATTTTATTTATTATTAAAGGCAAGCATTAAGTTTTGTAGTGAATTTTTTTGCTACGTAAATAAAAATTTTAATTTCTAAAGAGCAGTACAGTATACATTACAGACCCTGTAGTAATAACATTAAATTAAATAGTGAGGCAAGCTAGAAATTTGCAATTTTGAATTAAAACATACGTATTAAATATGTATGTATGTACAAAGATTCTAAAATTAACTACATACTAACATATGTAAGTAAATACCTTTGGTAGGTACGAAAAAGTTATGCATAAGATATTAAAAATTTGATATTTGCGAAATTGATTTGAATGTTTTGACTTTCAGACTTTGTATCAGTGAAAGATTCGCTCTATCCGTTTATTATAATAATATTGTAGATGTGGAAAACAACGCTATGTGATATTCTAAATTTCTTTAATTTTTATTATATTTTTAATATATTGTTTAAAATTTAATGTACGTACGTATGTACTTTTGTATTTCGTAATGATTAAAATATCACAATGTCATGGATATTACTTACGTAATCGTAATTGTTCTAATGCAAAAGTAATTATTATCTAGCTCTAGGAGCCCCATCTGGATACTTCATTACTTCCATAAATATAACTATGTATATGTCGTAAATACGTTTTACATGTAGTACATGGTACAAGTACAATATTTATTTAGTATTATTAAATATTTTTGTCAAGTATCATTGACTGGAAGATGAGCGCATCATTAAATGATAGGTACTATATAACTCTGTACTGGATACTTTTCTGGGAAACGTTATATTTCTAGGTGCTACTCTGTTTGCCCATTTTCTTGCTTGAAATTTAATAAGTCGTTATTTAGTTTAAGAAATTCTAATATATAATAAATTATTGCTACTAGTTAAGTTAGTATAATATATAAGCTAAGCTTAATTGCGTTGTGCTATCACTTCGTATTAGTTCCTTTTGAACATTACGTTTAATTTTACATCACTACATACATATGTATATTGGTATGACTACTCAACAAATTTTAAAATTAAATGTTAATTATTATAAAAATTTATACATTCATATAACGGTAACCGCCGCTTCCGATTCGGTAATTATCACTCAACTTAATATACTGCCCAAGGAAGTATTGTACTGGTCCACTACGGCAAACGCCATGTAAATATGCTACCAAATGTGGTGTTAAAATTGTGAGTACAATATAGGCAACATTCGGCATCCGACCGGTATGACCAACTGGGCAAAACCAGTAACCCCTACGCACAGCGTCGCGCGTGTGATGTGTGATGAAGGCACAGAGCAATACTCCAAAAGTTAGAGATGTCTTAAAATAGTTTAAACATGCGGTGCATAGGTAGAACGTAAGCAGTACAAAAAATATGCTTGAGCAGTGTAAAAAGGGGCGACGGGGTAAATTAGTGGCATCCTGAAAATAAGAATCTATAGTAAATATTGTGTTAGGAAAACGTCACAATCTCACCTCCAAATACCATGAACGCGCTTCTATAAAGTGATCTAAATCAATCAAAGATGATACTGCGAAGCAGGTGAATATCAAAAACCATCCAAGTAAATTACTGGTGCGCTCGTGAAATTGCACAGCGAACGCGATTCCTGTTAATGCGCCAATTATAGCGTGTGTGGCATTATCGGCTAAGGCCTTCAGTAGTGGATGTTGTGTTAGTTCGACGAAATTATCTCCCAAAAGGCAGGTGATGGTCAATAGCGTTGTAAGCACAATGCGTACATACACCATGATATGGCAGTGCATTTGCAGTTTGAGCAAAAACTAAAGTTACGGAATTCAAGTGCGGTGCGGAGCAGGCTGATTTTAACGGAGAAGGAAATCGTATATTCTATTTTTTGTGGACGGACCAAAGCTTTTTCTGCTGTTATATTTTTCGTCATGCAATTAATAGTCGTCTATTGGCAATTGCAAGTTAGTTTTTTTATTTTGTAACATAACTGTTGTATAAGTTGTGCGTTAAATTTGTTATTCGTAAATGTACACTTGGCTAAAAAGGCACTATTGTACACAATAAATTTTGATTTTGCTATCCACTTATTCACAGAGTAAGAAAAATATAAAACAAATCAAAACTATGTAAGTGTTGGAATAAGAATCCGGAAATATTGAGTTTTACCTGTGTCGATTTTTCAAAGCTGCACACGCGATACCTTTTGAATTGGCCATGTGCGAATTAAAGTGAGGTGGCAATTTTCTGTACCCACCCACTGTTACAATACCCTAAATCCTTTTTCACGGATTTTTTGTAATTTTGTAATCATTTACAGTGTTTACTACATATATACTGCATGTCCCATATTTGTGTTGTTTTTACCGGCTGTGAACTTAAGAACCTTGGGTTGAGTCAGCTGTGCTTTGTTTTCCTTACCCAAGGTTGCATGCTAGAAATGCAAAAATCTACAAGATGATGTTGCACGCTATTGTATGTACAAGGTGGATTTATTAAGGTGACAGCATTCACCCAGCTGAATTTTTCACCGTAGGTATGGCTTACGTCAAAATGATATGCTTTGTTTGTATGTATTGGTATGTTTACATTCGTATGTTTACATTTGATTACTGATTTTGACGTGATGCTTGGACCAATCGCAACAACAAATACATGTAGAGTTTTACTTATATGTGTTTGCTGTCACCTGTAATAAATTCGCCTTGCTATTTTACTTTTGTCCAATTTGACAATCGGATGGCATCAGTACAGAAAATAAATAAACCCAAACTAAGCGTTGTCTTCTCTCTCTACATACGTCTGCGCATCTAAACGTCATTTTTCCACGTTACTTAATGCCACATCGATTTCTATAATTTGTTTGAGTTATAAGTTGGTCGCAAATATTCATTTGAAAGTCTATTATATCAAAAAATACAGTTGCCATTATGGTGGAGAGAATTCGAGTTGGTAGTTATTTTGCATATTTATCTAAAAAAATGTATTTGGATTATGACACTCCTGCAGCGAATGAGCCAAGGTGGATTTATTAAGGTGACAGCATTCACCCAGCTGAATTTTTCACCGTAGGTATGGCTTACGTCAAAATGATATGCTTTGTTTGTATGTATTGGTATGTTTACATTTGCTTGCTGATTTTGACATGATGCTTGCACCAAACGCAGCAACAAATACATGTAGGGTTTTACTTATATGTGTTTGCTGTCACCTGTATTAAATTCGCCTTGGAATGAGCGATATCTACGTAAATACCCTTGTGTAATTGCAAATCAGTTTCACAAATGTTCTGTCCAAGGTGGATTTAATAAGGTGACAGCATTCACCCAGCTGAATTTTTCGCCGTAGTGATGGCTTACGTCAAAATGATATGCTTTGTTTGTATGTATTGGTATGTTTACATTTGCTTGCTGATTTTGACATGATGCTTGCACCAAACGCAACAACAAATACATGTAGGGTTTTACTTATATGTGTTTGCTGTCACCTGTAATAAATTCGCCTTGGTTCTGTCTCTCCCTTTTAGCGCGCCAAATTTATTAGCTGTTCGACCAATGTTGCATTTTTGAATGCTGCGGAAATCAAACGTAATGCCGTCAAATTAAAAAGAAAATGAGCATAAATATTAAAAAAACTCGCATTCCGGCTGAGCTTAGACAATTGCAGAATAGCAATAATGTGCATGGTAATTGCATGGAAAACCTTTATTGGTTTTTATTAACTATTTGATTTATTGCAGGAATTACTTGCGCTCCTGCAGATTCGAACAAAGACAATTACTCGCAATTGATAGCCAAAATACCTGGTCCAAAAGGTTCTCCCTACGAAGGTGGTGTTTTCGAAGTGAACATTGGCTTGGGTACTCAGTATCCTTTCCAACCACCCACTTTCAAATTGTTGACGCCAATCTATCACCCAAATATTGACAATTGTGAGTTCATTAATCAAATTAACGAAAACAAATTATTGAGAAGAATGTATTCACTAGCGGGCAAAATATGTTTGGATTTATTGCGTATGCCACCTACTGGCTCTTACAATCCTACGATTACCCTCGAGTCAATTTTGTTGTCAATACAGCTGCTTTTAGCTTCGCCAAACCCAGACGACCCGTTGAATGGTGAAGCGGCAGATCTCTTCAAAACGAATCGGGAGCTGTACAATATTAAAGCGAGCGAATTAATACATAAAGCTGACTCGACTGCGGGAGGTACTAAAAAAAGCACAAGCCCTACAAAGGAAGGTCCTTCGCCAAAGCGAGTTAAATCTAGCTAAATGTCCACAAACTTAAAAAGAAAACAATCGAATTTTTCTGAGGAAATACAATACTAATTTAATGTCTTCATTTCTCGAAGTGGTTATTACCGTTACAATTATGTTTTAATCAATACAATTCAGTTTATTTTAATTAGTATTATTCTGACAATTATTTAGTTAGCATTTTTAATTATAATGGGCGTATCGAAATTTTAAACTGCGAATTTCACTTAGACGCTAGGTGCGCTGCTTTGTATGTTCTATAAGTTATTTAACACTTCTAAAACGTAAAATTCACGAAATATAATTGATAACGAAAACTAAACCAATAATTAACAAATAAACATTTATTTATCTATTTGACTGTTACGCTGTTGAACTGCCGCATCATTGTTTTTACATAAATATATCTAAATCAGAATCATTGTGTAAATGGGATTGTACCATGTATAAGATATGAACAAACTTTTAAATACTAAATAATAGCAAAATAATTACATGAAAGCAGTGTTAAAAAAATTGAATTAAACCTACTTAAAATGTTCTTATAAATAGCGCATATCTCTTAGTAAGCGACGTTACTTGTTTGTGTTTGCTCTCAGGCTCACGGTGGCAGCGTCGGTAGTGAACTGACAACAAATCTTAGAAACTTTTTGAACTACAAAATAAAGTCGATTATAGATGGATTTCATAGTAATGCAGAGACTGGTAGTGTACTACTAAATGTATGAATGTGTTGTGCGAGCGGCACAGCGAAGACTCTTTCGTTGACATTAGCCATCCTTACGAGAACACCACTACCCGACAGTTAGGTACAATACATATGTAAGTTGTTATTCTCAATCAAAGTGTCTATCGCAATGCTCTCCATCATTTAAAGATCTAAGAATTTATGTGTCCTTGTGTTTTTCGTAGAAGGCATCCAGGTATTTTTTGTACTCAACTTGATCCGCCCACATCATTGCCGCCTGGGCGTTAAGCGGACTGTCATTATTAGGCTCGCCCAATAGTGACTGAATGGATAGCAGGATTGTGCGTACATCATATAGTGCAGACCACTTATCTTTCAATATATCCAAACATATGCTGCCAGCTAGATCAACATTCGGATGGAAACATGATGTGAGAAATTTTACTGCTGGTGGTGCGTATGGATAGGAATTTGGAAACTCTAGTGAAAGACGATATTTTTGACCCATATACACAGTGTTGGCGGGACCAGATATTGTACCAATCCACTTAAATATATTTTCGCCATCGGGAAATGCTGAAATACCCTTTTCCGTGGTCATCATAAGGTTCATTAGCTCCTTTTGAAGACTGCAAATATTACGGTAAGTGGATAAATATAAAAAAACTTTTTATCAAAATGTATCGGTGTTTCACATACCGTTTACTAACTGCATGACCATGCTTTGCTGCACAGGAGTTGGAACCTTGTTTGGCCGTGTCTACGCCGCTGTGCTCTGGACTGATGTTCTGAGCCATTGCGTTTTAAGCAATTTCTTATTTTATCTCGAACGCTTTCAATTCACAGACTTACGTAAGTATAATTTTAGCAGGGTTCTTCTATTTTTACGATGCCAATAATTGCGCTGTGTAGTTGCAACAATTTTTTCAGCAGCTAATTTGTTTTCTCTATTTGATGACTTTTTCGATTGTCTCCTCTTCTATTCGCTGTGTATTTTGACAGTTATAAACAAAATGGAGATTTTGAATGAAAGCACATTCAGCCATTCAGCATGCGAACATCTGGCGGTGAGTAGTTGAGATAAAAGAACGAAAGGTAAAATAAAAGTTGCAAACTAAAAAATGAGTAAAATAATATTTTCAAAAGATTGTTAAACTACATTCATTTATAATATAAACTTCAATTAAATGGTTAACGTATTTTTTTTTACTACTTTCGTGAAATGTGCAAATAATTTTTTCCAATATTGTGTCTACAATCTAAGAAAGATATTTCCAAATAACATCTCTGAATTGTATTTGTGTAAAAACAAAATCAATAAACATATATAAAAGGAAATAACAAAAATAATAAATCTACAAGGTTGATCTTGTATATAGATGTCTTGATAAATTCGATACAGGGAAGAAATGGCCCAGTCAGCACAAATACCGCAATCACCCACTGCAAAGGGGAATAATGGCGTCGCAACAGAAAATGTGACACCTGAAAGTGAATTTGAAGGATATCACAACTACACAGCTGCAGAAGTATTCATCCAAGGGCTGGCAGGCTTAGTCAATCAAGGGGATGTGGAAACCATGATACGTGCACAAAAGCAAATGTAAATCAAATATCATTACAAGCCATTTTGTCATTTACATTGCAAACGTTTTCTTCATATCACCTTAGGCTACAGCGTTTTGAAAAAACTAATGAGATGATGTTAAACTGTAATCAATTGTCACAAAGTCGGTTAAAAAATGCAAATGATGATTTCAAAAAGCATGTAAAATTGTTAACAGAAATGAAGAAGGATCTTGATTACATTTTCCGTAAAGTGCGATCCATTAAACAGAAATTAAGTCAACAGTATCCATTAGCTTACGCTGAAGCCCAGCCTCAAAGAAACAGCTTAGCTGAAGAGGCGGAAGATGATTCAGAAGCGGCGGGTACAAGATCGGTAGAAGAGCAAAGAAACGGAGAAAATACTCTCATTACTGCTGACACAATTGGCAAAAAGAATGCAGAAACTTTAAAGAAAAGTACGACAGTCGAATATGTCCAAATGGAAGAGGCAGTGGACAATGGCAAACCAATTGAGAATGAGCTTATTAAACGAGTTTGTTCAATTGAAACAACAAATCCAAATGATTCTTCAGACTGCACATCTGAGGATACAGGATAGATCATATTAAATTCCAATAGTTTTTTTTATTTATATAATATCTTCAAGTATAACTTATGAAATCCTCATTCACACATAGAGTTAAAATACATGTTTATTTAAAATATAATTTGATATTTATATTGATTGGGTACCTTCGAGATCAGAAGGCGACCATCGTAACTAAGAGACGCAAATATCCAAGGATCAACATTGCTCCACTCTACACAATATACGGAATCCTCATGTTGATCAAATGTTTGAAGCAATCCGTCAGGGAGTAAACGCCGTCGTTCCTCGGGCATGGCATCACTAGTCGCCTCGGAGCATACCGAACCAGCACACGTGAGCAAAACTTTACAATCACTGGAGCTAGACAATATTAATTGATCGTGGAATGTGTTAAATCTTACAGTCCAAACCCAGTGGGCATGGTCGTTGCGGGCAAACACTGCTTCTTTTGCCATTCGGCAATCCCACACTTTGATTGCACCATCATCGCCGCCTGTCACAATATGACATTGCTTATTTGGATTACAGTCCAAATCACGAATAAGTTGACTGTGTGCATGCTCAATGGACCATGCACAGTGTTGTGTGTCACGAATATCATACGAGCGCACACTACAATCATGTAATGTTAGAAACTGATGCCCCTGATGATGATGCGCCCACTTACCAGTGGTCAAAGGCGGTGAATTTTTTTGTGCATTTGGGACTACAATTTCCGATATAAGACGCGTCTGTGATTCAGCACGATCAAATATTGCTACTTTCCCATCAACAACACAAGCTAAACTTTTTTTAAAACTTGGATGAAACTCGACGGTTTTTACTTTATCGCCAAGTTTCTGAAAGTGCAAATACTAGTAACAATTAACCTTTTTTTATAACAATGTGTACCTCTGTATCTAAAGTCTCCATTTTTTGCCAAGGTATAAACTCCATTTTTGCATTATCTTCATCCAAATTCGTAGGTAACTGCAAGAGTGCTGCATTCGTTTGAACCTGTGTACCTTTAAGCACATTGTAACAGGAGGCGAGGAGATTTTCATCATGTGGGCTGCTGTTTAACTTCCATACTTCACCCAGCGAATGTTCAAATATCTAAGTAAATAGAATTCATAGTAAAAATTGAAAGTTTTTTATTTTTCCATTTACTTACTTTTGATTTTACGTTAGCTTTTTCCTCATTGAATTCTAATAAATGAACTTGATTAGTTGGCTTTAAAGAGTTGGTCGCTATGAAAAAGCGCACCTCATTACCTTCCCCATATTGTGGAGTTAAAGCGCGAGCCTATGAAATACATATATAAATAATCCATTAGTATATCAATACTTAATATTCTATTGCTTGTACTTGTAACTCCAGGCCATAAATTAATCCATTTGATTCCTCCATAGTCAAAACCATATGATTCGCTTGTTGTTGCCTTGAATATTTTTCTTATTTTGCTAAGGTCAGCAATGGGCTTGGTGTTTAACTTGAAAACAGAACAAATTTCCAACACAGTTATTATTCCAAACTATATTTATTAATATCTCATAATTTCCTAAATTTCTTCCATATTTACAATGTTTTTTATTGATTCTGTTATCGGCTTATTTTCTATAAAATGATTACATCCGGGTACACATTCAGATTTGTTGCGTCAGTTTTGCGTGGAGTAAATGGTAAACCAGTCAAACATATGGCGTATGCTACACGTTCAATAAATATCCCGATTTTCGATTTAACAAAAACATGTTGATATTTGAACTTGTTCAAAATTTTTCTCGTCAATATTTACTATGATTCAATCAAGAATATAGAGTATAAAGTGACGCCTACCGCATTTGCTGTGACGTCAACGCTGCGAGTATACAAAGAAATGGAAGAGATATTACTTGCTTGGGAAGAGAATAATTTAACACGCGGAACTTCACTTTTCGTCCCCTTAGTATTAAAATAGCCTATAAATTTTTTGATGTTTTGAGAAAATGAATTTCAAACTTTTTGTCGAAAGTAGCTCTCACTCAAATCTCGTTATGTCTGTAAATATTTAATATTTTTTGACTGACGTTTTGACCCACTTTGTGGAACTAGAATTGGACAAAATTTTGACCACATATAAAATCGACGATGGAGAATCCAAAAATTCAATAAAAAAATAATAGCCTATGAGCAAATAGGCTATTGTTATACTAAGGGGACGTTTTACTCATTTGTTTAATTTCAAAATCCCATCATTACTAAGTTATTCACTGAATATTTATAAAAAAGTAGTTTATCTTCCTCTTGATTGATTATTCCTTTTATTTCAAGTGATGTCGTCAAACGGTTGTCAAAATGGCGAGAATAGCGTAACGGTTTTCGGAAGGTGCCACCTTTAGAATTATGTACACCGTGCGGCCCGGCTACTTAGTTGGGTCAGTGGCCATCTGTAAGGTGCGTGTAATATGTTGTGGCTCTACATAGTTGTTTTTTTTTGTGATTACTTAATACCTACCTTAATACCTGATTATTTACCTACATACAACTTTAGCGTTGCGTTAGCATTGGGGTCGTTTTGATAGCTGATTACGAACACACACATTTATGCTATGTTCCCACGGTGCTTAAATCGCTTTCGAATTCGTAATTTACTTCCCAATTATCCTTCGAACTATGTACATAATTCACCACTCGAGACTCTCGCTTTTCGTCAAACCGAAGCGTACGTCAACGCGTAGTCGTATGTAGACAGCCTTTACTTTTCGTAGTTGACAGTTTAGTGCTTTTTAAAAATTAATACGCCATAAAATTATTGTTTAGTACCCTTTTTAGTGTTGATTTTTTTTTTCTCAACTCAAATGCAATCTATACGCATTTCTCATAGATAGTTGAACGCACTGTGCCTAGCACTGAATTATGAATTAGCAAGAATATACGAATTTAAGTGCACTAAAATGAGTGCCAGGCAAGCGTTTAAAGACTCAACTGGCCTACTGAAACTCAAATGGATCTATTTGAAAATGTGGTAAATTTTTAAATTAGGCTCTTGGCATTGCCATACTCAAAGGCAGAAGTTGAGAACATTTCCAGTGCAATGAATACTTTTAAAAGGAAAATTCTTAACCGTTTGAATTTTTTTCAGTAAATGGATTGATTCAAGTGGAAAACCGCTTAAGAGAGAAATTTGGGATAATTATGATATACCAGATGATGAAAATAGCCATATGGAACGTGTTTACTGTATAAAAAAATACAAAATATGACTTGAAGTCAATTTTGAGCTTACAAGTTTAAAATGAAAATGAAATAATTTTAAAATAATTTGGTATATAACTTGTGGGAAATTTTTTCCCCCTGAATCGTTATAAACGAATAAATTTTGTGTCATTGAATTATATAATCCGCTACCGACTTTGTCTTAACGTTTTTTTAATACAAAAACTATTATTTGGTGAAAAACTTTTAGCGTGATTGAGCGTTTTTTTAAGTTTCAGTGCTTTAGTAAAATTCAAGAGTTATCAACACTGCTCGTTTTATTCTCCCTTATTGAGAGCAATTCCTTCACGCTCGTTCATTTTGACACTTTCAGACTTTTGTCAGAAAAGTAAAGGAACGCAGCTGATATTTCATTCTTTTTTTTCATAGATTTCCGCAGAAAGTGAAGAAGGTAAATTCGCACATTTGAGGAGGATATTGATTTTCTCTCAACACCAAAAGTAATCAAAACACACAAATTTGCTTTCCATTGATTGGTAATATTCTAGTGACGAGTTGCGTGATAAAGCAACTGGAGTAACTAAGAAATTAATCTGTTTAAAAATTGTAAACTTAAAGCAACAACTGAGGCTAAGCATTACAGATCAAGTCAAATGTGAAGACGTCATCGTGCTGGTAACAATTATTCAGGCGGCTGAAATACCCAGGTTATCAAAAGATGTCTTCTCGGGCACTAAAAAAATTGCAAGGTGCTGCAGGGAAAGATTTAATGCTTGATGTCAAAGACGACGTCGATGATAATCAACTAAGCGATGACGATGATGAGCTGGAAGTTGCACGAGGAAAACACTTGAATCCTTTTGATCTGGTAAGTATTATAAATATCTAATGTATAGATTAGGTGGAGATATTCGAAAGGTTCAGAGGAGTATCTGGGCATACCAAACAATTTATACGATCTTAAGTAGGTGACGTATACTGAAAATTGACACAAATTTGTCGATAGCCACAGATGAAAGCCAGACACAAATACTAGGAAAACATTGCCATAAATGAACAGAGGGTGACTTTAATGAGGGCTACATAAATGTGTTCGAACGAAGTTGAATTGCATTCACTATATCTATTGCAACGACGCATATTGAATGAAATTTTTGTATGTACCTTTTTTATTTCTGTTTTGGTTTCATGCGTTTCACTCAAACTTTTCAACATAAAAACTGCCACCTTTGTCACACCAGTTGAATCAACAAAGCCTCTCCGAGAGCGAGGTAAAGGAAGATGATAACGAAACTGAGCATGCATCAACAGCGGCAAATCAGCCAAGTGGTGCTGGTGGTGTGGGTGCAGCCAAACAAAAGAAGAAGAAAAAACGGAAGAAAAAGACGAAGTACACCGGCAACCACATCAGTAGCGAGGATAATGAGGTGAGTGGAAATTTGTGTGTGACTAAAAACCATTTGTAGGGTGGAGGGCTTAAGAAAGGGCTTTTATTGTATAGTGCTTTTCCGATTTTGTTGGTCACTAGGTCAAGTAATTCAATGTACGCGTTCAGAGGTATTTATTTTACTTAAGCAGGGTATACGACAAATAGTTGATTCAATCGGTTGGTTGAAACACTTAATTTTTAAATTCCTTTTTTGATTTGCGGGAATTTTCGTAATTCTACGAATATTTGCTGTTGATTGCTTCTCGCGTTTCTGTATCCTCCAGAATTATTAATGCAGTGACTACAGTAGGGATATCAAAAAATTTCCAAATTTTATTTCCAATTTACTCAATAACTGCATGCTAGCGCTGTGTAGAGCCAACCGTCTTTAAACCGCTTTGATAAACATGATTGTCGTATAAGCCCTGCTTTGAAAAGGAAAAGATAATTTAAACGTGATCATACTACATACATATATAAGTACAGCCGTTGAAAAATACTTAAGAACGATGCGTTGACAACGGTGCCGTGACGGTACTTTTGCACTTGAATATATTTGCTGTGATTACATTCATTGGGAATAAGTTCATTAATCTAATTTTCTTGAACGGTACGCATTGATTTTTTTGGCGTTTTAGTAGGAGCACTGAAAGTGTTGTTGTTAATTGTCTTCTATTTTATATTGTACCAGTTACCAGTTAAGTAAGAAAAAAATAAAGTATCTGGCGTATTCCAGCAACATTTTACTTTAGTTGAAACGATTCAATAATGCCGAAAGGGGAAAGTTGCAATCCAGCTCTTCGAAAAGCAATCATAGATTTGCGAAACATCTTACAGTGCTGTTCCAATAAAACTAAATGTATCTAAAACGATAGTTTTTAATGCTTGGAAATATTTTTTTAAATATAAAACAGCAGAAAACGTTCCTAGAAAATAGAAAGCACGAAATATTGCTAGCCAGATTGATAAAATGGTCGTCACTGCTGACATTCATCGAGACATTTTCGTTAACTTGAAAAGCCAATAACGAAAAGAACAGTTGCACTTATAAATAGAGTTACCCAGATGCTAAGAAGCACATACGGTGGGCAAAATGTATAGCATTCGACCCCAAGCCAGTCTCACCAATCATAAAGCACGGGAGATGTTCAATAATGGTATGGGGCTGTTTTCGTGGAATGGTGTCGGGTCAATTCATCGTATTGGAAGTAATATGGATATGGTCAAGTACGTTCAGATACTTCAAAATGCAATGTCACCTTATGCGGAAAAGAATTTACCGGTGATTTGGAAATTTCAACAAGACAATAATCCGAATAACACTTCTCGTGTTGCAAAAAAGTTGTTCGAAGACAATTCGATCAACGTTCTGTTGTTGTTGTAGCAGCATAAACATTCCCCATACTTACATACGGGGAATGCTGCTGGAGTGACAGTCCTTGGCCGGATAAAAATCCGGGTCGTTTCGGTAACGTAGAACCGACTGTCGTGAAAACGTGGATTGGGCCTCTTCGAGTGACGACTTAAATCCAATAGAACATCCTTGGAATAACGTAAGAAATGCATTCAGTACGCAGAATATCGCAAAATTGCATCAGTTATTCAAAGAGGCCGAGGCAGCGTGGGAATCCATTCCTGTTGTACGTTGTAAAGGTTTCATAATTTCAATTCAAGTGCGCTGTGCCAAATCTATATGTATACTTTTCCCTTTCGCCTGCCTTTTTATGATTTGACTATTATTTTACTTCGTTCTCAAGTATTTTTTTCGAAGGAATCTCGCATTATGTACTTGAAGTAAGAAGATTTGTGGCTTTCTTAGACAAAAAGACCAATACAGATTGAAAAACATTGTTAATTTATAAAATAAACCCTTTTATGTAAAATATTTTAGTTATTTTAATGAAAAAAAGTCACAAATGGATGGAACTGAGTATCGTTCATAAGTATTTTTCAACGACTGTGTAAACGTACTTTCATTTATATATAAATTAAAATTCACGAACCAAAAATAAAAATAATAACTTATTTCCTCACAGCTTACTGATAAGTATCTGAGCGATATTGATTCCCTTATCGGAAAAGTGCATGACGCCACCAATCAAAATCAAAAGCTAAATCCTCCACGTATAGAGATTGATAAATCGCTATTGACAGTTGAATTGAAACATTTGAATCAACAAAATGAGTTGCGCCGCACTTTTGGCAAACGTGTCGTTAAAATTGAGTGAGTATCCTTAGTCATCGATTAAATCCTTCGTCTAATTTTTATTCCCTTCAAGAAACAAACGTGGCCGCCAAAAGTTGACACTTAAATCCACATACATGGTAACTGCCAAAGAATCTTGGCCGCCAATTACAAAGAATATCATTACAATGAAGCCAGTACAACTGCCAGAACAATTGGCAAGTACAAGCAGCAGTCACAGTGCATCAGAGAAAACTCAATGGTTCGCTTTTGAGCACAGCCAATTCTATCAAAGTGTGCAGAATTTGTTTCTGCAGGCAGTAGAGCGTGCTGATTCGGACTTCTTTATCAGCTTGATTAGGCGCTGTCCCTACCACGTCGATTCCCTAATACAACTGAGTGAATTGTGTAGGTCAATAGGAATAATATTTTGCAAACTTACACGTGTTAATTGTATTTTGAATGATTTCTCTAAACAGGCAAAATTACGGAGAATTACAGTTTAGCTTCTGAGCTCATTGAGCGTGCCGTACTTGTGCTAGAGTCTTCATTACATCCAAGTTTCAGTTTGACTTCGGGCAACTGTCGTCTTGATTACCGTCGCCAAGAAAATCGCTCCTTTTTTATTACGTTATTTAAGCATGCTCAGTATTTGGAAGCACGCGCTTGTTGCCGTACCGCGTTTGAGCTTTCGAAATTGATATTGAGTCTTAACCCAGAAGTAGATCCACTGGCTATAGTGCTGATCATAGATTATTACGCGCTGCGCAGCAAGCAGTACGCTTGGCTTATAAAATTCTATGAGGAATACGATGCCGTGCGTAACCTTTCCCAATTACCAAACATGGCGTATTCATATGCTCTGGCATTATTTTGCCAAACGGGAGGTGGGTATTCCGTTAATGTGAATGTTATTTTTTTATTTTTAATTGCCCTTATTATAGAATGTGAAAAATCCGATAAGGCATTGCAGTATGCTCTATTAATGTTTCCCGGCGTGTTGCGTCCGTTGCTAGATGAGTTATCTGTGCAGACAGATAAACGAGTTCAAGCGTCGTCATATTTTAACACTTCTATATCTAGCAGGTTAGTTTAAGAAACAGAGAATGCACTCAGAATAACTCTTTATGAATATACTCCCGAAACTAATAATTTGTTCAAATGCAGCCAATCACCCTCACTGCACCAACTTGTGGCACTGTACATTTGTCGAGCGAAAGTGGTCTGGCGTCAGAATGATATGCTGCCTTGGCTGGAGCGCAATGTTAATGTAGTTTTGGATATGGTGGATCAAAAGGATGAAGTGATTACCGATTATAATCAGAAACGTGCTGTGCGTTATGTGTCGCCTCCACGTCAAATCTTGCGTCATGTGATACTTTCTGATTACAAGGAAAAAGTGCCATTAGCGCCATTCCTTGCCAAGGAGAAGGATCCGTTGATGATGTATGATCCATTGCCACCACTGGACTCGGTCAATTGCTATGAGCGGTATTTACTAAAATAGTAGTTGCATATACATACATATAATATAGATGAATTTCATTATATTATGCAGGAAATCGTCCTCCAGCAGCCCAACAACAGGACCAAATCGCTCGGTTTTTATGTTTTTCGAATCACTAATGCCGTCATTTAACCTGAATAATCGTGGTGGGGAAGAACAACAGCAACAGCAAAATGCTGTTGTTGAAGCAGTGGCAGTACGAGCTAACGCTTTGCCGGCACCACAAGCCAATGCAGGCCACGATGACGACGAAGTAGCGCAAGTGGATCGTCACCTTCGGGCATTAAATGCAAATTTGGAAAATGCTGCAGCTGAAGGTAGAATTCTTAAATTGTTTTTATAAATAGTTAATATTAAAAAGCGGCATTTTAGATGCTGCTGGTGGCACAGAAGGAGGTGCCTCGTATCGTGAACTCACTCATTCATTGACAAATATTGTGGATGCGATGCGTGATTTTCTGCAAAATTTCCGTATAGTGGAGCCCATGCAGGCCGCTGATGGTGAAGAAAATGGCAGCTCGGAAGAAGACACTAGTGATTATTTTGATTGAATTGATGTTCTAATCTTTACTTCTACTTTAAATTTATGCTTTTCTGTCAAAGACAACCACATAATTGCGACTATTATTCAGGTTGCCAGATAGAACATCTGGACATGTACTTCAAGCAAAGAACTACTATTTAATCGCGGAACAAAATAAAAAATCCATTTAGAACTTGTTGTACAAATGCCATTTGCATAAACATAGAAAAAGAAATTTAATTCAAAATTTGTTAAAAGAGAACAAAACAATTAGTAAAATCTGCTTTTTATATTTACACACATATTTACATTACTTAGTGAAAGCTAAAATATATAAAATTTTAATAGAAAAAAGAAACGAAACTAAAAAAAGTAACGAGGGTTAAATTGGCCCGAATAAAAATTTAATTACCCGCGCATATTTCTGTAATAAAATTCAATTTGAGCTGACTGCTAATTTTTGGGAACAAACCAACTCATACGCCTTTTGGCTTTCAGCCAGCCAGGCCAACCTAACCTAACTCATACACCTTGAAAGCTTATAACACCACAGCGACGGACGAAAATTTGATCTTAACATATAAAAAGTGGGCGTGGTTTCGAACGATCTCAATAATAATTATGTCGGATCTAAACGAGGTGGTATGCAATAAATTAACGAAATTTGGGCGCGATTAATTCGTTATGGAGGTACCCGCATTTGCCCAAAAGTGGGCGGCGCGGCGCGTTTTATTTGTGTCACATTATCGTGCGTATGGACTAACGGACAGACTGTCCACGACAGTCGGTTCTACGTTACCGAAACGACCCGGATTTATATCCGGCCAAGGACTGTCACTCCAGCAGCATTTCCCGTATGTAAGTATGGGGAATGTTTATGCTGCTACAACAACAACAACGACAGACATGGCTATATCTACGTCTCCCATCATTCTAAGAACTCTTTCTACACATTTCGATTATATTATGCTGTCACATACAAATGTTATGTGAACAAAATTATAACACTTTTGGGCACAAGTGCGCGGGTATAATGAGACATTCAATGCCATTGCACTTTCGCTTGATATGCAAACACAGTACACAAACTTATATATTATTAGCTATTCAAAATATTTTTAAATAGAAAAATAAATGAATTGCTGTTAAAAAAGAACATTACCGTTATAAACTCGATGAAAATGTGCGATATCTTATCTCAACGTATGCACCACCAATTTATTAAATTTACTACGCTCCTAAAAATATTCATATAAATACACAATATTTCTATTTATGCGCAAATTTAAAGATGCAATTGAAAAATTTGGCTACCACTGTAGTCCAAGTTAATGAATAGCAGCGAAGTATATCGCATTTGAAAGGAAACGAAGGGCCGAAAAAACTTAAAAAAGTTTAACTTCTATTTATGGCAAAATTAATTTTTTGTCTTATTTTCTATCCATCCATAAACGGGTAAATCTTAAAGAATATGAAACTTCAAAAAAAAAAAAAATAAATGCTAACCCTGAACAAACGATGTTTTATTTAGGAATAAGAGTGTGTTCGCCCCACTCACTAGTAGTCGCGTTCGATAACACAAAAATTTGTAATAGTTATTTCTAATTTTTGCAAGTAAGCGTTCGATAACGGCGAAGAAGTATCAATAGCATAAAAATTAAGAGAGAGAGAGCAAAGCGACAGTGCGATGCAAGAGAAACGTTCGTTTTATGGTGCAGAAATTTTAGCCAGCAAAAATTATCCATCACGAAAATATAATCTGCAAGCATATGATTGAATTTTTGTAAGCAAATTTATTTTTTGTGCAAACAATAAAATGGAAAATTTAACAACCAACAACAAAAAATGTGAGTATATGAGCATATTTATGGTAATTCTTTTGGGCAAAACAAAATTGTTTAAACAATCTCAGCTGATATGAGCTCGTATATGTACATATCTTCCACCGGTTTTTGCAAGTGATGGCACATTTCCATTACTTGCTTATTTGCTTTGTGTGCTCTTTGGGAGAGAATTTTCGGTTACGTTCTTTATTGATGGCTGGTGATGACTAATTTTGTTATCGTATACAACAACTCCTACATTGCGGTTGATTAGCTTTTTTAAGGGGTTTTATACAGTTAGAAGACCGAAAAAAAGCGAATTTTCCAGAGTTTTTTCTGAGGAAACTTTTAAATTTATTGATCTAAAAATTTGTACACATATTATGTTATTTTTTAACTGTATTTTACGACTTAGTATTCGTAAAAATATTTATATGGAAAAGAGCTACAGCTGATTTCCGGGAGCTCCTCTCAAAAACGATGTTTTGCGGTGACCACTATGTCTCTGAACTGGATCCTCTGAAATTAAAAAAACCAAACAGATTTCGTTAAAGTAATGCTAAATCTAGTAATTAATCGAAGGAATAAGCAAAATAAATTTTTTTGACAAAATGGTGGTTTCTCAAAGAAAAAAATCGATTTTTGACCAAAATTCGGTTTTAAATTGTTTATAAAAAAATATATTTGTTGGAGAGAAAAAATCTTCGATTAATTACTAAAAATATATTTAAGAAGCTTGTGTTAAAATTTGAGACTAATCGGTTTAGCCGTTTACAATGTTGGTCACCGACTTTGAAAACACCATTTTGAGAAAAACGCGTTTAAAGTTTGTAATTGTAGTTTCAAGCACTTGAAACGCCTTTTCAAATTTGCGTGTAACTTCGAAAATATTAACCGGAACGATATTAAATTTTCTGTGTGTATTCTTAAATATATGCACGAGTACATTAAGAAAATAAAATAAAAAAATCGATTTTTGGAAAATTCTAACTGTATGTGGGTTACATAATTTTAATTAATTTTATTTATTTACTTACTTAAATTTTTATAAATTTTTTTTTTATAATTTGTTTTATTTATTTATTTATTACAAACATATAAATACATATATAATATAAATAAATAAAAAATACATACCAATCTTTGTTTGCAACTAGTAACGAATAAACTACCCCGTAGTACAATACAATTTTGGTAACATAAAGACAGTTTTGTGAGGAGATAGTCCCTTCCTTAAGTTAACAGCCTCATGCCCGATCATGTGGTTTAAAACGGTGGAGTCGTCGGCTTAGGCCTGAGTTGTTGAGGGGTTTGCTAGCATACTCATTCGCGTGCCTTTGAAGTCTGAGAGAGTGGCGTTTGTTTATTAATTTTTTCAGGGACTATAAGGATCTTGGGGTCACCATGAACATCTTTATTGCGAATGAGCCAAGGTTAGTTAAGAACGGCTTTATTCTGTAGTCGTTGAGGTATATTTATATTACTCATACTTTGACTGTCGCAACCCCGTAATTGGACCCACATAGGACCACACAGGTTTTATAATTTCATTATGTAGAGCTATTTTATTATATATGGAGAGCTTTTTTCTCCGTCCAACTAGCCATTTCATTTTTATTATCATCAGGAGGATTTCATGCCTGATAGAACGCGTATCCTTGGCATTGTTGCGGAATTTTTGTGGCAGAACGTGATGCTGTCTCATAAAAACTAACACTGCCGCAATTAGTACAGTTCGCACACACTCTAAAATAAAAAAAAATTTATATTCACCTCGGCCGATTGTGCATAGATTGAATGAATGACCTAGCTTCAGCAAAAGAAGTTCGTAAGAACCAAGATCTTATTCAGTTAATTGCCTTGCCCCGCTAAAGTAACCAGAGTCAAACATATTTGGCAGCTTCATTTAAATAATCCAAGCTAAATTGTCAGTGTTATTTAATAAGCTCAAATTTTATTGTACACATAATTTATTTCCAAGCTTAGTTTGTGATATCAACACAGTTTTCTCATTTCGCCGCTTTTTTGTGTTTTTGAATTTTAATTAAAGTGGCGGTATGAAAATCCACAAAATGTCAGGGTATTCCATCGTTTGTGAGATCAAATTGAATTTTAACGTAAAACTGTACTGTACGGGCTACCGGTAATATAACAGCTTCTAGTTTTTTCTGATTTCAATTATTTTTGTTAATTATTATTTTATTCTATTTCTTAAATTGCGTTGAGTCATTTTTGTTTTGAATCGATTTTTTTATATTTATTTTAGTGTATTCGTTTTCATTTGTTGATTAAATTTCGTTTGATTTTGCGTGAGTTTTTATGTTGTCTTGGAAGTATATTAATTTCAGCGGAATTTTCTTGTTATTTAATTTTTTTTTAATTATTATTTTTTTTTATTTCGTTGCAGTTTCCTTAGACAGATATAGGCTTGCATGTATATGTAGTTATTTATTTTTATGGTACCCGACAGGTCTACGCGAACTTCTAATCTTGGAGCCATTTTTTATTACCAATTTAATTTTAAATATAAATATTATTAGATTTTAATTACTTACAAAAATTACTTTGCAGTATTAATGGACTTGGGTGTGCCGATTTTTGAACAACAGTAGGCAAGGGAACAAACTTTACAGAACCGATCCAGATTTACATTCGACCAGCGATGGTCACTCCGACACAACAACATCATAAGGGCTCGCTGTGTTTTGTACTGATTTAAGGGGTTAAGGGTAGTCAGAATTTTCAAAAAATTGGATTTTTTTTTGCATTTTCTTAAAGTTTAATACCTTAAAAATATTGTGTGAACATTTGAAGTGCATCCGACAAATACTTTTCGAGTTAATCAACAATTAACAAAGGGCGCTTGGGCGTTCCGGAGCGTTCGTATGCTGAATAAATGGATGCTGCACGTCTGAAAGTGGCAGATAAGCGCGCTAACGATAACCTTCGAGAAGTTTGAATGCTATGTAGGCAACAGCAAATCGATATTTTGGAAGCTACTATGACGACTGAAAAACTATTTTATGGTCCAAGACCCCTGACGCAGTGTAAGTAATTAAATAATTCGTGTAACTCTACATAAATCGATAGTAAAACTTGAAATGCGTTTTTCTCAAAACTCTGTTTTTTGAACTGGTGATCACTGTCAGTAGATTCCAATAAAATTTATACTGCTTTTGAAAAACATAAAAAACTCGTGCCTGATCGAAGGATTTTGTTTTTTTTCAAAAATTTCGATTTTTGTAAACTCTTGTCCGATTTATTTTAGATGAATCTTCGGACTTGTGATGATCAGCGCAAGGGACTTCTGGAGAAACGGGCTCCACACAAACATCGATAACTTTTACAATTATTAATTCGTTTCCACGACAGTCGGTTCTGCGTTACCGAAACGACCCGGATTTATATCCGGCCAAGGACTGTCACTCCAGCAGCATTCCCCGTATGTAGGTAGGGGGAATGTTTATGCTGCTACAACAACAACAACAACAACAATTATTAATTTTTTTTTTGAAATTTTGCTAAAGTCAAGTCGAAACATGATGTATTAATGCTATGTTTTTATTTTTGTAAAATAAAGCAACTGACAAACAAAAAAAAATTATGGAAAATCCTCATTTTTCGCGCCTCTGACTACCCCTAACCCCTTAATTACTTTAGTTTAGATGTCTTCAAGGCTAGGATAGCATATCTCGGTTTTGACAGCTAAAAACATTCCTCATAAATCGAATAAGCGACTAGTTTTTTTATATTCACACTGATTTTATTGAATTCTCATATAGAATCACATCCTTCGCACAATAAGTTTCCGGTGCATCAGCACGTTTTATTCATTTATAGTTTCAATTTAATTGTAATTGGCCAAAATGTTAAATATTTAGGTATATTCCTTTTTTTGCTATACTGTTTCACTTTAATAGTTGAACATAAAAATGACATTTACATTAATAATAGAGTTATAGTATATTAGAAGCTCATACCATAGTATTTGTGTAAGTAATGCAGTTGAGTTGTAATGTTACAAAATTAGTAATAAATTCTATTTAATTTTTTTATTTCATTATTTCAAGCTCCACTGCAGCACTTCCACAAGCTTCGCATCTTAAATGCTTACATACATATGTATACGAGTATACGTATGTATAAAACTGCCAACTGTTCAAGAAATGCGTTGACTACATCAAAATAATTACTTTTTAGCTGTGACAATTATGAAAATAAGAAAACATGCAGCTTGATCATTAGTTATTGACTTTAAGTATAAAACATATGATATCATAACTCAGCAGCTTAACACAGTAATTCAGTTATATTACGAAAACGAGTCAACGTAAAAAAAAAATGTTATGTGCATTACACCGCCTTGTACCGTCTATTTGAAATCTGTTTTAGCTTGCGACGTAAATATTTTCACTTTTGCATATAACAAAATCAAAAAGAAATGGAAATCTAATAGATAGGAGAGAAAACAAATATGTGGGCACAGTCTGATGTATGATTATGTCATGGTGCCGAAAACAGGATTGTGACGACAAATGCCAGGACCATATTCTTCATAGGCAGCCTTTGTGTGGCACACTTGATAAAACTCAGGCTGAAAGCACAAACAAGATTAATGAGTATAAAACACTACATGAAAATGAAATGAAAGTACCGTAGATGCCAACATGCTACCTCCAAACCACACTGCATATCGCTGCATATGATGTGTAATGACTTGAACATCGATTGGTTTTGGCTGCGAATGCATGATATGGAATTAAAATACTATATTCACGATTTTTTCAACACAATTTATACCTTGATGCGACCCTCTGATAAATTTTCGCTAATTCGTAGACGCGTATCAACTGATCGCTTGATATCACGCTGCAAACGACGACCAAAATCTTTGAACATAGTCGAACCACCACTCAAAACGATATTATTATATAGAGGTCGTCGCACATCAATCGGGCAATTTTGTATGACGTTGTCTACGATCTCCGATAGTGGAATGGTAAAATCAGGATTTGAAAATTCGGGATGGAAGAAAATCTCAGGTCCTAAAAGAAAATAAACGTGTACATACACAAATTTCATATTAATCCATGAGCTTTTCATTGGCACATTTTTTACTTGCCTAAGAAACGTTCGTAGCCCACATCCACACTGAATGGTTGCTTGGTCACCGCGTTAGTTCCAGTGTAGTTACGTATCCATTTGCCAGGTTCCGTATCGTATTTGGCAAATTCTTTGGCGATGTCTGGACAAATATAACAGTGCTTTTCTTTGATTGCTTTGGCAGTCTCTAAACTTTGCTCAGGCGGTATGCCAACTTCACGTTCGCGCAACAAACTCTGTATGAATGAGGTGATATTGCGGCCAGCAATTGGAATATGTTTGATGCAAGACCCAATAACATAGCCTTCGGCCTGAAATATTTGTTTTTATTATTATTTGTAGGGGATATATACAATATAACCCTAACTTAATTAGCACACTGGCGACTAGGGCTTTTGGTGCTATTGTTTTTTAATTATATTTTAAGACTTTTTAACGAATAAGACATTCAAATAATACTTAAGGGGTTATATACAGTGAGAATTTTCAAAAAATCGATTTTTTTTATTTTATTTTCTTAATGTCCTCGTACATTTATGTATTTACAAATACGCACAGAATTTAATATCGTTCCGGTGAATATTATCGAAGTTACACACAAATTTGAAAAGGCGTTTCAGAGTGCTTTTGAAACTTTAAACGCGTTTTTCTCAAACGGTGTTTTCAAAGTCGGTAAGCAACATTACTCGAAAACGGCTAAACCGGTTAGTCTCAAATTTTAACAAGAGCTTCTTAAATATATTTTTTTTAGCAATTACTCGAAGATTTTTTCTCAACGATAAATATTTTCTTTTGTTATAAGCAATTTAGGGCCGAAATTTCGGTCAAAAATCGATGTTTTTTGAGAAACCGCCATTTTGTCCAAAAAATTTATTTTGCTTATTCCTTTGATTAGTTACTAGATTTAGTATAACTTTAACGAAATCTGTTAGGTTTTTTAATTTCAGAAGATCCAGTTCTGCGATATACATAGTGGTCACCGCAAAACGTATTTTTGAGCTCTTTCTCTGTAGCTCCTTTCCAAATGAATACTTTTACAAATACTAAGTCTTAAAATACAGTTAAAAGATAACATAATACGTCTATAAATTTTAAGATCAAAAATTTAAAAATTTTCTCAGAAAATATTCTGAAAAATTCCCTTATAATCCCATATAACCCCTTAAACTACTTCACTTAAGGGGTCTTCTGGTCTCCAGCGAAAAAAAAATCGATTTTTTTTTTGCATAATTTTGTTGTATGTGTATGTGAGAATACGCCACAGAAAGGATTTTTTGAAAATCGCATTTTTTCACATTTTTCTGGGCACCGAAGTGTACCCTCCTCCGGCCGTTTTATCATAAACTTTATCTTTAAACGCGTTTCCCCGAAAATCGTGTTTTTAAGGCATTTTGGTCACACTTTTCATAGTAGTTATACTCCGATTTCAATGGTTTTGGTCTTAAAAGGTTCGGAAAACTTACCGCTAAGTTTCCCCGTGTACGATTTTTGAAATTTTTTTTCATTCCATTTTTATAACCTTTTAAAGTTCAAAAAATGAGCAAAAAAAATTTTTTTTGCGAATTGTTGCATAACTTTTGAAAAAAATTAAAAAAAAAAAATCTGTCACGGGAAAACTTAACCAGGGCAACTCTGAAGACAACGCATATCTAATTTTTGCTTTCTGATTACCCAGGTGGAAAAACCGTGATCAAAATAAAAAAAAAAAATTTTTTTAAATATTCACAGGATTTGTCACAATCAATCCCCAAAAAAACCCTTCATTTCAGGGCCTCGAGACCAGAAGACCCCCTTAATACAAACAAATTGGTTTTCCATAAATATTTGCACTTACTAGTTTACTTCAATTAATTTATTGAACAAAATTTGTATTCGACGCTGTACCCAATCGCCCTTATATTTCGATAAGATAAGAAAAAACTAACAAAGCTTCACAACATTTTTAAATACATACCACGGGAATAACGTGTGTTACACCATCGCCGCTATCTACAACAATGCCAGTAAGTGTGCGTCCTTCCACAGGCCTGGCAGCCCAGCTGGCGGCCAATGCAAGTACAGCCTGAAACAACGTCCAATTATATATTAGTTTTCATATACTTTTTTTTTAATTCATTGACGCACCTGCACTGCAATGTAGAGACCAGGAACATTAAATGTTTCAAACATAATCTCAGCGGTATATTCGCGATTTTCTGGTGTATTTAGTGGGGGCTCGGTTAGCAAAAAGTGGTGATCTTCTGGTTCGGCACGCAGATATTTAAAAATACACTGCTCCAGAAATCGTTCCATCAAATCCCAGTCTTCCACTAGACCATGACGCACTGGGTACTAAAACAATATTCGAAGTTGTTAAATCAAGTATGTTTCTTGCATTCTTTAAAGTTATCTTGAATTGTGCTATTAGTCATCATTAGTCACTGCCTTAACTTATACTGCTTTTGTTTAATACTTGCCTTCACCGAGTATCCGGTGGCATCGAATGCTTCATCGCCAATATAGAAATCCAAATCTTCGACGCCTTTTGTTATTCGCCGCGTATTCGTATCTCCCACGCGTGCCGTCTCCTTAATCGCAATTGCCGATGGAATGATGAATTGCGGTTCTTTGTTACCTGCATACCCCAACTTCGTATAGCTGGAAATGTAATATAAAATATTAATTATCAATCAACTATTTTTCTTTAACAGAACTTTTTCGGTCGTATTGTTATGTATGTTTTTGATGGTTACTTTGCTTTGATGGGGGCCGCTTGTACACCAACACGTACACATACAGTGATCAATGAACCAGCGACCTCCTTTTCTGCAGCAATTACTCGCTCACTCACCCTGTGCCCACGTCGATCACACAAGCCGGTAGACGTCCTGCCATTATGCTGAAGCTCTAATATGTAATATTAACACTTTCCGGAAGATCTTTAACAATTTTTATAAGCTAACTGCATTAATCTAATAGTAAAATTTATGTTTTCCAACCACACCTTTCTTGTTCAAAGCACTTTTCCTTCTTTTATCGAGAAAAGAAAAAATTACTGACATTTCATGTTGCTGTCAATTCTATGCGTCACACTGACAGTTTACAAAGAGAAGAATAAAAAGAGAACTAGCTGGGAGAATTGCCATTTCAAAGCTAAATTAGAACACAAAAAATACAACAATCCTTGTTGCATATTATGGCACTGTTTTTATTCATAAATTCGGCTATCTGCTGCATACAACTGTTTGAAACTATTTGCGCAAATATTTTACAAAAAAATAATGTTTGTCTTTTCCCAAAACGAATATTTCGGTTACGACGGCGACCGAAAATTTGGGTTGGTCGAAAGAAAGGTCGAATGACTCAAAGTTTGCTGGCGACCAACTTTGATGAGAGCGATTTCTTGAAAAACCATTAAACTAAAAACTTAAGCAAAAATCGCCTTGTTTCTAACTTCTTAGCACGCAAGCGACATGCTAAGGCCAGTGATAATAGGGAAATTGTTTTAATATATTTCCAAATTAAATCGTTCATCGTTACTTTGTATATTTTTAGAAGTACTTGCTTTTCTTTGGTCACGAAAACTTCATATCATGGATTAAAGGGAAATTTATTGTTTTGCTCACTGCTTACTAGGTAGTAAGTGAATCGAAAGCAGCTAATACATGAGATAAGGTAATATTCATTTATTTAAAGTGTATTGGCATCTCTGAATGGAATTGACAGTACGTAGTTGACCAAGTTTTTTGCAAAGAAAATAAAATATTTTATCATATATGAAAAATTGTAAAAGTGCAGATAATTGTCAGGGGTTGTTTCCAAATCGAATTAAATATAAAGAAACACAAAGCAGAATAAACTAGAAGGCTGGTATAGTGAAAGAGTTTGTGATAATCAATAAATAGTTTCATGTTTGATGTTGATTTTTGTAAAGTTAGAAGGTAAAGGGAAGGACGAACAACAATTGTGCAGTGCCAGTAGTTGTGTGGTACCAAAAAAGTAAAGTACGTAGAAAGTGAGCAACGTACTTCGGCCATAATTAAATTCTTAAACAAAGAAAGGTGTGTGAAGGCGATATAAACTGTATTTATTCAAACAAGATTCTTTAAATTGCTTTGTTAGTTTAAATCAACGAGCAAAGGTATAAATTTCGTGGACAAGTGTACATTCTCATACCCCCTTTTGCAAGACAAATTATTGCGTAGGCGCATATACATATTTCCTTTATTGCCGATCGGTCAATACCATCAGTCACAGTGTCTACATACGAAAGCATGGATTTGCAGCATATGGAGAATGGCATCAGTGGTGGTGGCCACGGTGCTGGTGTTGTACCCACTGGCGGCTTCAGTGAATCTGACTTTCAACGGCTGGCGCAAACCATCGCGACAAGCATACAAAAAATTTTACAAAATGGTAAACTATGTTTATGGATAACAAATATGTTTATGCCAATTTAAATAACTATAAAATTCCCATTTACAGTCTCTACTATGCAACGCATGGTCAATCAATTCAATACTCCACAGGACTCGCCAGATTTGAAGAAACAGCTGTAAGACAGTTAGGTTGTATATTAGGCTAGTAATATTCACTTTTATATTCTTTGTAGACATCAAATAATGACCTACACACATCAACTGGTTTCGGATACAAATAATCAATTGAAAGAGGTCGATAAATGCAAAGAACGTCATTTGAAAATTCAACGCGACCGCTTGGTAGATGAATTTACTGCTGCCCTAACTGCGTTTCAGGTAAACATACGACCTACAAATATAAGGTGTTAATATGTGTTATGAATATCCATTTGCTTCAAGAAATTATACATCTATACATATGTATAATATGGCTGAACGTTGGGATGCATCACTCCATAAAATAAAATCGGTACTGGCATATTTTTCAAGACTTCCGCCAAAATAATTCGGAAAAATATTAAATCTGATTTTTTAGACAGTTTCATATTTCTACAGTTCATGCCAATCTTAATCCCTAGCTACCCAGTATGCTTTTATAACGTATCTGACCAGTAGTGTCCAGCGGATACACTAAATAAATCCAAGACATTTCTGAAAAAAAAACAAAGACATTTTGATTGCAAAAAAAAAATATTTAATATTAGTATAATATACTTCAATATATTGGCTTTCATGTTTTACTAATTCAATTGAATCTGATGAACTTTAAAATTAATTATTAACTTAAAACATATTTTATAAATTTTTTTCTGGTTATAAATATTAAGGGGGAAGTCTACTGTGACAAGGGAAAAAACAGGCTTATTTTCCGGATTTTATTTCTAACAAAATATTGCTCGTACATAAAATCTATTTAAACTCTTATCTTTATTATATATTTAAGTTTTTGAAAAAAAAATTTTAAGTCAAAATATTCAAAATGGCCGCTGTGGCACTTCTGCAAGCGCAGGTCCGCTTTTCTTAGGTGCCTAAACGGTGTACATGAAATCTTACGTTTCGGTGATCTAAAACAAAAAAACAAAATATTGTTATCATATACATAGTATTGACTCTCGTCTGACGTAGGATTATGTCGATAAAAAATTTTGGCGTTGAAAAAAAAATTCTTGAAATTTTTTTCTTTTTTTTTTGCCTAAAATTGATGTTACTACTGTTTATAACAATTTAACAAATAACGATATCAAAAAAATCCTATGTCAGACGAGAGACACTATTACAGAGAATATATAATTAAAATTTTAAGCTGATTTATTTATCAGAACTCGAGATATCGTGTACACCGTATACAAAAACTTAGTTTCGAGAAAAATGCGTTTAAAGTTTCAGTATAGCAGGTACGCGCTTCGGGAAAAGGTCGACATTTCAACGAAGAAAAATTTAGCCAGCTGTAACACATATTGTACCTTATTTAAGAGGGTTCAAAGTATTTTTTAAGCTAATAAAAAAAAATCGATTTTTTGAAAAATTCACAGTAGACTTCCCCCTTAAACTGTTTATGTTAAAATTTGGTTCCACTTTGAATATGGCTAAAACCTAGATAAGATGGTTTCGCAGAAATAATTTCTAAATAATTTAAAAGTGTTTCAGCGATACACTTTTGCGTTGTTAAGGGTTAATATGCTTCCGACATATTTCAGCGGAATTCTTAAAATATAATAAACTAGTAAACCCGGATCGCTTCGCTGGGCACACTAAAATAGAATAGATATGGTTAAGAACAGAAAAGATAAGGTTTTCATATTATTTATTTCTTTATTCTTTATTCAAACGCTTTGGCATAAACAATATTTGTTTTTCTATTTGTTTTTGAGTAAATATAAAATATAAATTGAAAATCAGGAAAAAGTATTGTTTTTAAATTTCAAATCAACGCAAATGAATAACTAAGAAACAATCGTCTTTTTTCCTGATCATTCATGAATTTTTCGTTTCAATTTATATGTTTTATTAAGCGTAGACCTCTTTTAACCATTATCCATTTATATTTTTCAAAAAAAAAAAAACGAAAATTTTTTTTTTCCACGAACACATAATTTCATTTGAACATTCGGATTTCACATTAAATTCTCAAATTTCGTAAGAAATTATTCACTGATGAAAATCCACTCCAAAAAAATTTATAAAAAAATTCACAAACAATTTTTACACTTTGCACTTACGTCTTCTCCTTATGGCATCCAAATCAGAAAGAAATATTGACACATTGTAACTCACACTGTCAAGTTCAGTTCAGTGACAGCATTAAAAAAGTAAACGACATTATGGCTGGTTCAAAAGAACGCTGTACGCATTACCAGTGTTCCGAATTACAACCAAACTTTACGAAACCCATTTTCAATACTTACTTAACAATGTGTGTAAGTTTGGTTTAATTCGGTGCAAAGACACGGCGGGTCCACGTTTTGGCATATATTTCGAGACCCCAGTCACGGAGCGGCATGAAAAATACTCTGTACTAAAGCATTCACCAACAGCTTCCATTTGATACCCATATGGTACATACACATCCGAAGGTTACCCGGGTCCACGTTTTGACCTATATCTCGAGCCCTATCCACCAATAGGCATCCAAACTATACGTAAACCATCTTCAATACCTACTTAACAATGTGTGTAAGTTTGGTTTAATTCGGTGCAAAGACACGGCCGGTTAGCGAACACACACAAAAAGTTGACTTTATTTTATATATAAGATTTTATAATTCTGATGGAAATCCCGCTACATTTTTTGTGAAACACCCTAATGTGCATAGCAACGTATGAACTTAGTAAATATGTTTTAAATGCTTTTAAGAAATTTTAATCCTATAGCTTCCTTATCTTGACTTTGTATTCATTACTCATTCGCTATCCGTTTTCGAATTAGTCCAATGGTATCTTTATTGTGTCTTTTTTTAATTTGTGTGTACTAAAGCTGCCACCAATAAATCAACCCAATGTTTCAATGGTTACAACTTGAACTATATTGTAATATATATCATTTTAAAAAATCTGCGCTGTCTGGTTTAAGAGCCTGTATGCGAATGTATCCACAAAACAACCAATTTTTATCATTTTAAGTACATTTTATTTGTTGCCTAATCGCACTTAAAAATAACATTTTACTTGTATTAAATTGCGCAGCACTTAATTTATAAATTGAGTCTTTTTTTTGTTAGCAATTACGTTGAAATCAGGTTCTCGGATTAGGTGATAACAAACAATTTCTTAATTGAAGCTTTTTATTGATGATTTTATTAGGACGTACTAAAAACCCCATTTTCGTCAAAATTGCAAATAGAGGGTATTGAATATACCATAGACGCTCGATATGTTACTTTAGTGAAATACCTGGTCATTCGGGTAGCGTATACGAGATTGTCATTAAATTATTTATATTGTTTGGTAGATTGGGTTAATTTTCAAAAATGGGATGTATTTCTATTATTACCATATTGCTCCTCCTCCTTTAGATGAAACACTTGACTTTTTAAATAAAACCCTCACTGAACTATTTGACCATTATGTCCTGCTGTTTTTACAACAACAACAAACCATCCTATCCTCATTCTTTCCCACGACAGTCGGAACGACCCGAATTTATGTCCGGCCAAGGACTGTCACTTCAGCAGCATTTCCTGTATAGGTATGTGAAATGTTTATGCTGTTACAACAACAGCTCGTCCGTACTGTTCGGGCTATGAAAAAGCTCTTGTCCATGGTACAATAAAAAAGTCCCTCTAGCTTTAAAAACTCGAAGCAAATTGTATACAAAATGGAGTAGAGCCAACACTGACCACGCTTGGTCACAATACAAGAATGCAAGAAATAAAGGTCCGCCATTATAAGAAATGCAAAGCGGCTGTACTTCAATAGATGTAAATTAAATCCTTCACTACTATCTAAAGATTTATGACGTAATTTAAAAAACCTGAATGTACATGGAAAATTTAAGTATGATTGATCCTGATTAATGACTATTTTATTAGCGTTTTGAGAATTAGCAATATTTCACCAGCTTAAAATTTTATCAGCAATTTTAGTTTAAAATATGAGTTTCAATTTGATGAGGTATCGGAATCAGAAGTTTTGATATCTCTCATGGGTATTAAGGCGAATGCCATTGGAGAGGATGGGGTAACCTTGAAATTTGTGAAACTTGAGCTACCCTTTAATTCTAAGCACTCTAACACATATTATTAATCCCTACTACAACTTTATGTTTTCGAACAGAGTGCAAAAAGCTGTCGCTGTGCCTGTAGCCAAAAATACCAATGTTACTAGCTCTAGTGATTATAGGCCTATAAGCATTTTACCAATCAAAGGTGTGCGAGTCGCTGATGGTAGGCAAATTTCATCATTTGGTAAAATAGTTTATTGTCCCCATACATATACGGGAATGCTGCTGAAGTGACAGTCCTTGGCCGGATATAAATCCGGGTCGTTCCGGTTACGTAGAACCGACTGTCGTGATAACGGTGTTTAGCTGCTCTACGGCTATGATAAAAATACTTGACATAAGGATGCAGTTTAACAACGGTGTAAAGTTTAAGTACTTTTTTAGATTTTATGATAGTGCGGATAGGGGTTGGTGTCGAAATTCTGTATGTACAAAATTCTAAAAACAAAATTCTGCTTTTTTAAAATTCTGCTTTTTTAAAATTCTGCTTTTTAAAATTCTGCTTTTTTAAAATTCTGCTTTTTTTAAATTCTGCTTTCTAAAATTCTGCTTTCAAAATTCTGTATTACAAAATTCTGTATTAAAATATAATGTTAACAATGTTAAAGAGGTAATGTAATTATTTAATTTATTATTATTTTTTTTATTTTTATTCGAGATATTAAATAAAAAATAATAATAATAATAATTTTTTCTTCAGTTTCGATAGAATCCACAGTATTTTTGCGTAGAACTTTTTTTCGCGTGGGCGGCCTTCGGCTGCGCTTCAAAAAAATTAACGTCATCAGTCCAACTTCGGCTATGCAATCCACAGTATTTTTGCGTAGAACTCCTTTCCGTGTTAAAACCATTGAGGCCTTCCAGCCTTTTTTTTTATTCAATATCTCGAAAACTAAGCGAGATATCAAAAAATTTTACTCCTTCATTTCGTTTTCTTTTGTCGAGTTCTATAAGAATCCGCCATAAGATTGAGGCGCCAAGGAAACAGCAGAATCCCCTCGTACATATGTACATACCTACATTAATTATAGTTGATAACAGTTATACATTGGTATGTACATATGTTTGCAATCAAATATTACCTGGAGATGAGAACTTTGACTCTCTTCTTGTATGACGAAAATCACAAAACTTGAATAAAGCAGAATTTTTCGCATTAAACATGCAGAATTTTGAAAAAGCAGAATTTTAGAAAGCAGAATTTTAAAAAGCAGAATTTTTTTGCAATTTACAGAATTTTGTCATCCAGAATTTTGTAATACAGAATAATGACACGCTTCCTGCGGATAGTTATGATGAGCTACCTTTTAGGAAGAACTCAAAAGGTAATGCGCAAGGCTGCCTGCTCCATGTCTTGTTTTGTTGTTGTCTCCGGTGTGCCACAAGGTTATGTCCTTTTGTTTAGTCTTTTTACGAATGATTTACTCTCTGTGCGTGATTTACTCTCAGTATCTCAATGTTCATCCTTATGCTGATGATATTGAATTGTATTTGTCCAGTAGTGGAATATTTATTATTTAGTGGATTATTTATTTTATTATTTATTATTAAAGTCAAACATACAACTCTGAGTTATTTTGACAATGATTGACCTTAAGAATAGTTGACATAATTAGATCGTAGATAAAAGGATTAATAATGCAATCAAAATTAAAATTACAGCTAGTGGTAAAGAAGTTGAAGTTGGAGAAAGTATTAAAAAAGGAAAGTAAGATAAAAATAGTAGTATTAGGAGTACGGATTAATTGGAATAGATTGAAGCGCGAGCTTTCTTATACGCTTAATTTTATGAGCTGAGGTATTCCAAAGACGGACAGAGAACACAAAGTATTGACGTTCAGTCACCAAACAACTGTATTTCATCGGGACTAAGTTTAACGAACGGCAAGACTTTGAAAACACAAATCGATATTTGAGGTAATACTAAACATTTAAACCTAAGCAAATCGTCAAAAGATACGGAAGCAATGTTTTCGCAAAAACAGAAAAGAGGTAATAAGTTTTTTTACAGTAAACGTATCTTGCAATGTTGTTATACAAATCATTAAGGGGGGAGCCTGGTTCATAAGGTCAAAAAAATCAATTTTTTTTTTTCGTTTTAAGGGGGGACCCTCATTTATCGGGTCAAAAAAATCGATTTTTTGGAAATAATTTTAATCTATTCTACAACTATTTAAGAATATACTTTCAAAATTTCAAGTCGATATCTGTATTTTTGAAGGAGTGACAAAATTTTTAACAGGACGCGACGGGTGGCCTGATCGCCTGTATCCAAAACTTTAAACGCGTTTTTCTCGAAACATCATTTTTCGATTTTGTGTACACAATTGAGAACGCTGTTTTCAATGTGACATTAAGTGTTTTTTAAAAAAAAAAGATTTTCATATTTTTTTGTAATTTTAAAGTCAATTTTTATGCATGAAAAATCACTTTTAACATAAAACTGGGTAAAAAATATCAATTTCGACATTTTTTTTTTAAATCAAAATGTCACATCGAAGGTATTATCCTAAAGTTTTAAAAAAAATTTGGTTTTTTTATTTCAGAAAAAAATTCAGAGCGCTAGAATGTACACAGATAGAATGAGGTGCCATGGACGAGGTGTATATTTCCATACTTAAAATGTTTTTTTTCTTCTCCGAAAATTTTTGTAGACAGTCAAGACATTTATTAAAGTACTTTATGAATTACAAAACGTTTGAAGTTATTTTACCTGAGAAAAAAATTCCCAAAAATGATGCATTTTTCGACCGTCTAAATGAGGGTCCCCCCTTAAGCGATTCCTAATATATTTCAGAATATTCACACAAAGTTACAGAGCTGTGACCGGACAGCTATAGTACAAACTTTATCTTCTTTTCTCGACTTTTCGTTTTTATGATTTCTTTGAATTGGCGTACATGAATGAAAAAAAACTAATGAACCTTTTGAAATGAATCATAGCATGTTCCCTTCACTATTAAATTCTCTTCTATTTGAACTAACAAAATAGATAAAAAAAAAATTTTCAAGATTTTTATAACAAGTTGAAGTGAATTTTTTTTTTATAGAGAGGCATTTTTTTCTTTAAAACCTCCAAAAAGGTGAAATTTTGGAATTTCTCTCAGTTTTCTTAGTTCATCTAGAATAAAAAATCATGATAATTAGAAATCCATTTGAATTTTTTGCTTTAGATAATAATTACGAGCTGTATCTTGTACGCCAGTTGGAAACTCCAGCGTTGCAGCGTTCTACTAATTTCTATGTTAAAAATTTTTTTCAACTTATTTTAACCAGTACAAAAATTTTTTATACTTTTTAAATGTTATTAAAAGATAGAAAAAACTTTGCAGTGCTAAATTAATTTTTTCCTTAAAAACAAAATCGCAAAGAGATGCAATTTTTAGACCTCATAAACCAGGCTCCCCCCTTAAGCTTACTACTTACACAAACTATCACAAGGAGTATATAACTCACAACCATACAGTAATGTTGGTAACAAATACGTTTAAGCTAATAGCAGTCAAATAAATTTACTGGTGTAAAATGTTGAGTAGTCCATAAATTTCGGAGTATACCCTAAACTTTGCCTATGGCAATAAAGATGTGGTTACTCCATGTCTAAGTTCTATTTAATGTAACCCCCAAATTTTTAAGAAGTGCTTAGAATTGGTCCAGTTAAAGAAATTTGTTTTAAAATTTGTTTAAGTGCGGCCATTGATATGACCACATTTCTTTGTGTAAAACAAAATTTTAGGATGCAGGGTTTTTGATTGTCTGGCGGCTAGTAATTGAATATTTATGTACTTTATAAACTAATTTAAGTCAAAACTCCCAAATACCTTAACGATAAACTAAGATTGATGAAATCTAACAGGTATCAAATTCTGATTGTCCCCAAGTATTGGTACTTGTCTTCAGCAAGGTTGCTCTTATTAATGTTCTGGGGCTTTAGAACTCAATTACTGAATCTATCAAAGCTGTGTTCGTTAGGAGTAACTACAAAGTGGAAATACACGATTATTTTCTATATGATAAAAGTGGTTGTGATTAAAAAGTTATAATTTCTCTGTCTCTCTAATTTCTACTATTAATCCTTATATTGGCAAACCTTCGAGCGTATTTCTGCCATGAAAAAGCTCCTCATGAAAGACATTTGCCGTTCGGAGCTTGAAACTGTAGGTCCCTCCATTTGGGAAACAACATCAATACGCCCACCACAAATAGGAGAAGGAGCTCGGCCAAACACCTAAAAAAAGTGTACGCGCCAATTATTATTATTTTTTTTAACCTTATCTTGTATGTTTCTGACTATTCCTAAGTTTATTTTAGATTCCATTTCATTATATTTTATTTACAGTTAAATTTAAATAATAACTTTCTTTAAATTGTTAGTTTTAAGTTTGCGTTGTACGAGTATAAAAATAATTGATTTCAAATTTGTAGCTTCCCACAGCCATGTATTATAAAATACCTAAAAGTCTTACAGATACTCATTTCTTAAGCAACTAAATAAGTACCATAAATACATAAAATGCACATACATACCTACACACATACACATATATGTAATTATTTATTCAATGGCAACAGTATTTTACTTGAAAACTCATATATATATCACTCTTCTTTGTTTATGAAGGCCGTTCAACGCAAGACAGTCGATATCGAAAAGAATGCTGTACGACAAGCGCGTGCGCATAGTTACAACATTAGCAAACCACCGGGTACGAACAGCAGCAGTGGCAATAGTGGCGGTGGCACCAATGGCAGCAACAGCAGCGGTTCTTTCTTCGAGGATAACTTTTTTAATCGCAAATCAAATCAATCACAACAGCAAACACAAATGCAAGAGGAAATCGATTTGCAAGCGTTAGAAGAACAAGAACGGCAAATACGCGAACTGGAGGTAAATAGAGTGACTCTCTTATAAGAAAAATCATCGTACAATAGGTCTGTTCATGTAAAAATTATCCAGTAACTTGCTAGTAACTTAATTTCCGAGAATTAGCTACCAAAGAGAAAAATATCCAAAAAAAGTACATGAACGCAAAACCAGTGACAATTTGCAAGCGAACAGCTGATTAAACTGTTGGCGGGAAAATCCAAAAAATTAAATATTTTCTCAGTTGAGCTACCTCGTATTAAATTGCAAACTAAATTAAGCAAATAAAATGCAAAACAACGAGCTTCGGAATTACATGATTTCATATTGTCCACAATAATTTGTTCCATTTAATCATCGCTGTCAGATGAAGAACATTGCATCAGCAATTGCATTGTGGCAATCAAAGATTTCTTCATATTTTCCTTGCTTATTATATATATAAATATATAGCTAAATTAGTTAATAACTAAGAAGTAGAAGATTAAAACACAAAAGATACCTTCAATGCTTTCGATTTGTATTTCGGATACTGCAGCAACGGTGACTGGAGGCTGTGGTTCAGAAGTATATACACACCTCTATATCATTGGCCGATTCCTATTTGATATATGACTTCAAATAAGCTTTATAAATTTTATCTAAAATATATTTATTTTCATTCTCCATTTTAATTTTAATTTTTATTTTTTAGAACTTTAAATTAATAGTAAAATATTAAATATTAAAATTTAATTCGCAAATCTTAAGGGGTTATATACCTTGTGAGCCCAAAAAAATGGACGATTGTCATAATGTTTTTTTTTGTATATGTTTTAGAACTTTTATTCAAATGAGGCATATATCATACTGAAGGGTAACTCTCGAAGAATACATTTTGGTGTTTTATTTTAAAAAATGTTATTATTTATTGTTGATATCGCCCCTCCCCCGAAACGCCATTTTTTAGAAGAGGCTTACGGTGATCACGGTAGCGCATGAGCAGCTCAACTGAAATCAAAAAAAATTAAACGATTATTGTAGAAAAATGTTTTTTAGTGAATCTGAATGATTTATTTATCCAAAAAAAATTTTTCTCGATATGAACGGCTTTGCACAAAAAAAAAAGGATTTTTGAGGGGTTGAAAAATTAAAATTTATAAAAAGTGAACCGTTCAGATTCACGAGGTTGTAACTTCGAATAATTAAAAAAAAAGTTTATGCAAATCGGTCAAATAATTCTTGATAAATAATGATCACCGCGACGGTAATTTTCAAAAAACACGACTTCGGGATAATCGCGTCTAAAGTATTGCGTGCACTTCTCGTTCCAAGAAAGGTCGCGCGCTTCCACGGTCTGTAACTTTCGTTCTAGTGCTCCGATCTTTATGATTTTTTGAATTTATATTTTTAGGATGATGCACTTTTAGAATATGCCATAAAAAAATTTCGATTTTTTAGTCCAACACAAGGTATATAACCCCTTAATTTGTGTTTATGTTTATTTTGCGATCAGCTGTTTTTCTAATTTGCAAATTCATACAAGTTAGTCAGTCAGCTGATCGCAAAGTAAAAATAAACACGAATTAAAATTTGCGAATTGCAATTGCTAATGAAATGTTCTTCATCTAACAGCGATGATGAAATGGAACAAATTATTGTGAACAAAATTAAATCATGTGATTCCGAAGCCCGTTGTTTTGCATTTTATTTGCTTTATTTTGTTTTTATTTAATAGGAGGTAGCTCAAGTGATTTTTTCTGCCAATGAACAGCTGAGTCATAAAACTTACAAATTGTCACTGGTTTTGTCTTGATCTACTTTTTTCGATATTTTCCTCTTTGAGATAGAATTCTCGGAAGTTAAGTTACTCGATAATATTTACATGAACAAACCTAATGCATCCAGTAAAAACTTGCAAATTTTCCCCAAAATGAAATGTCATTTCGCTCTCTCACTTTCCCCTACTTTGCAAATTTTTTCGATATATTTGGTTGTAGTTTGGTGGTTTAAAACAATTATTACAAACTATTTATTTGCTTCATGAACAGATCTAATGTCTTTATGTCTTTGCGTCCTATAGGAAAATATTGTTGGCGTGAATGAAATCTACAAGAAACTCGGTGCCATGGTGTACGAACAAGGTCTTACTGTTGATTCGATTGAATCGTCTGTGGAGCAAACAAGTGTGTTCGTGTCGCAGGGCGCTGATAATCTGCGTAAAGCCAGTTCATACAAAGTAAGTTAGTTTTTTACTTGTAAAATTTATGATTTTTCATTTGCCTAATCGGTCATCAATTTTTTTGTCTCTTTCAAATTTAGAATAAACTGCGCAAGAAGAAGCTGTTTTTGGTTGGCGTTCTCTCTGTAGTATTATTTATTATCATCATGATTCTCGTATTCGAGTTCAAGCAATAATTGCGATTGCATGCAGAAGAAAGTAGTTTTTAGCTCGCAATGTTTTCTTTCGCATTCACACATACTCGTATGCTGCTGCTGCAAAGTTGTAATTGAAGTTTGTTGCGTGCCTCAACGGAAATGTTGAAAGGTATATTGAATTGTTCAGGTGATATTTGAAAGCAAACACTTTTTAGGAAGTATAAAAAACTAAAACGAATACTACCACTTACAAAAATCCAATAAGTGATGAAATACCATGTCCATTGTCAGTTCGCAATTTGTACAATATGAATAGTATAGGTTTTCCAGTTTTGAAAATGGTTTGGGTTTCTTAATTTGTCTTCTGTAAACTTGTAAAGCGACAATTTCGTGAAATTAAGACCAAAAATGAAAGAAAAATATGTGAAATGTAAATTCTGATTTATAAAATTACTTTGTGGTGAAAGATATTTATTAACATATGCTGTATTGTATTATTTAACCTTAATATAAATTTATACCTGTATGCAAAAATATGTATTTATTTAATCTATATACCTATATATAGCACTCAATTATAAAGGTAAATTTGTATGAGCGACGCAAATATATGGAATTATAGTATGTAATTGTAAAGAAAAAGAAAGAAAATGCGTTATGTGGTAAATGCTGAACCCTTTTAATATTAATTCACTACACTGTGCTACATTACTCATTATTCGCATAAAATTGTATTAAAATTTAGGCACGCGTATGCTATCTATTATATTATGTATTTCTCTAAGTTTTGTTGCGTGACTTTTCTATTCACTTTTGTTTCTAATTAACAGTAAATTAGTGCTTGTATTGTGAGGCAAAAATTGTATAGCTTTGATTTGGTGGGAAAAGATTTCAAAATCGTTTATAAACACAAAAACCTACAAAGAACGATTAACGTAAGAACCAAGTAAAAGACATAATCTGGAAATTAATAAACAAAATATATGAAAGCACTGAGTAAACTTCTATTTATTTTAATTGAGTGTAAAAAGCTTTTGTTAGTTCGTGCTTTCCCAAAAAGCTTCGGATACAATGGTAATATTGTAACAAAATCGCCAGAGGAAGGCGGCACTGTAGTCTCAACAAGTAGATGTGAAATTATTTACACCTGTTGAAAATAAATTTTTAAAAACCAATACAAATAGTTTTTGAAATTGTAAGCAAATGAAGAAAGAAATACTTTCTGATATAGAGAATTTTACTTGAGAATCATTACTTGAATAAATTTCGTAACAATTGGTGACAGTGGAGCAAGGCGAATATATTAAAGGTGGTATCCAAGGCGAATTGAGTATTGAAGGTGGCGCCATTAAAAAAACAGTTTCTTACTTTGACGCCAGCTCCCTTCGCAATACAGAACAAAACAAACAAAAGTAGGAGAACTTACATGCTTGTGAAAATTCAGTGAATGGCTCTGTAGTATTTTGATTTGTGAGATTAAAATTAAACAAACTAAAGCAAACGAAATGCCTAGTGTTAAATCATTCCCATTGCAGCCGGTTCTACGTTACCGGAATGACTTGGGTGTTTCCCGACCAAGGGCTGCCGCCCCAGTAAACTAGCCCTGTCTAGTGTACCGTATCCCTAGTGTTAAATTGTTAAAGCATAAATGAATATAAAACCTCCAAATGCAGTCTGTTGCGTTTTTATGCGGAAGACGCCATAGGAAGAAAGCGTGTGTGTGTGCGTATAATTTCTTGTGTTTGGTTGTTTCCATTGATTTCGTCTACTCTTCTTCTACACAAACAAGTAATTCCCCTTCCTTTTGTTTGTTTATTGATGGACTCTTACGACTCGGTGAATTCGGAGGGCGCAATGTTCTCTATCATTCTTGGGTGGTATCGGTAAATCAGCTGATTTGGTTTTTTTCTTTCGCAGTTGTCATGCGGCTGTCAGCCCAGAATGAAACAAGGCGAATACATTATTTGTTTTCTACTTTACCAATACTTTACTTTGACAATCAAACGTACAAACATTGTTGTTGTTTTAGTGCCACCACCATTAATAAATGTGTCTTGCAGTGGAGGGATTGCGCAACTTTCAAGAAGATTTAAAAAATAAAATTATAACCAGTTTAAGAGAAATTAAAAATGATGCAACTGAAACACCTGAAGATGAATCAATTAAAGAAGAAGCTTGCCTTCATGAAACTTTCTACCATGGGCCCAAAGACGGACCTATAACAGCGAAGAGTGGCATTAATTTAGAATGCATTATGCAATTCCACGGCGGCCGCCGTAGCCGAAGGGGTGGTGCGTGACTACCATTCGGGATTCACAGAGAGAATGTAGGTTCGAATCTCGGTGAAACACCAAAGTTAAGAAAAACATTTTTCTAATAGCGGTCGCCCCTCGAGAGGCAATGGCAAACCTCCGAGTGTATTTCTGTCATGAAAAAGCTCCTCATTAAAATATCTGCCATTCGGAGTCGGCTTGAAACTGTAGGCCCCTCCATTTGTGGAAAAACATCAAGACGCACACCACAAATGGGTGGAGGAGCTCGGCCAAACACCCAAAAAGGGTGTACGCGCCATTATATATTCAAAGAAAAATGCTATTTTTTAATATAAATTATCGGATGCTTATTTCATTAAAAAGCTGAAGGTATACCGTTAATAGTGGAAAATAACTTCAGGCAAATGACCACCACGACCACGCTTACAGGATAATATCCTTTTCATGAAATTTTCCATAACCGAATTGCAAAGTGGCTACCCTATGTCCTCGATAGCCTCACGAATTCCATCTTTGAAATCTTGAATCGACCATGGGCAGTTGGCGTAGACCTTCTCTTTCTCGTGGCCCCAAAGAAAAAAGTCAAAAGGTGTTAAATCACAAGATCTCGGTGGCCAATTGTGATCACCTCTTCGAGAGATAACACGCTCCGGAAACTTTTATCGTAAAAGATCAATGGTTTCGTTGCTTGTGCAGCACGTAGCGCCGTCTTGTTGAAAATAAACGTTGTCGAGATCAATACCATCCAATTCCGGCCATACAAAATCGTTAATCATCTCTCGATAGCGATAGATAACACCTGTTATTGGAAAACCCTTTATACATATTCAAGCATTTCCATGGGAGCCGGTTCTACGCACGGGAGTGATTCCGGTATTTTCCCGACCAATGCCTGTCGCCCCAGTAAACTAACCCTGTCTAGTGCGCTGAACCTCACCCTTTGATTAACGTCATTGGAGCAGCTACGTGTACCAAGACTGGTCCTAATACTTCTCCTTAGGGCTGACATTTCAAATACATAACTGTACTCATGAAATGTTTGAAAATAGAGCAAAATGCAGCTAGTATTGAACCGATATTTTACAAGGAATCCGATTTTTAAAAGGATCGGTACCAAAGTACTTGATTCTGAAAATTAATTGATTTTTTCCATCACTAGTATTTAGAGCCGGCCTCCATAGCCGAATGGGTTTATGCGTGAGTAGCCGTTTTGGAGTTCGAAGGTTCGAATCTCCGTGGACGGAACAGCAAAATGACAGTTTTTTCTAATAGCAGTCGCCCCTCGGTAGGCAATGGCATGCATTTCTGCATAATCACCCTTGGAGGCACACAATCTTCAATATCGTTCTCCGGCTCTTCTGCGAATAAAATTTGCTGTTTTTGTGACCGCTTTTTTTTAAACTTACTTTTCTCCAATATTCCGCTTCGAAGTCTCTGTGAAGTTGTGCCCAAAGTTCCGCCGATTTCGCATACACGGTGTCAGTTTTGGCTTTTTTGCTGGTCGTTTGCAAAAAGCCTATCTTCGTCGCCAAGCGTCGTCGCAACGTTCTTTCCGAAATATTTACTCCAGATTCCTGAACCTCTCTTAAAATCATCCGACTTGAAGTATTTCTGTTCCATTGTTTGAAGTTACCGCTAAAACGTTGTTGGTATTTTTCCACTTTTTGACAACATTTACCACAGACGCCTTGGATATTCTAACGGGTTCTTGCTATGTCTGCATAGCTCAGGTTCTTGGCTTTCAAAAGAACTGCAATTTGTTGCTTTTGTCCCGATGTCAAATCCGACTTTCGGCTCATTTTCTAAAAAACTGGTTAAATAAAAAAAATGGATAATCACGTGACAAATTCAAAAGATATGTATATTTTATATATATGAATACTCACTATTCAATTCTTTCACTTTTCAGACGATCTCAATTAGTTTTTTATGCTCTTCATACAAGATTAAATTAATTTGCACTGGCACTTGCACATTTAACTTTTCATTTATAAGCAAAAAAACTGATTCTTTTCTAATCGTAACAGGCCAATTGACCGGATATTCTTAAAAACATCTAAGAACAGGTTAAAAACCCCTTAATACCCTTTTTTATTTGGAAAAGCCCAAATTAGATTGAAAATTTTACCTGATATTTGAAGTTTTCAGAAAAAATGCCATCGGTCATAATTCAATGACCAGGTACTGTAAGTAGGTACGTAAAGCATCCAAAAGCATTAATAATTCCTTGTACGATTAGATGTTAGCGCATGCCTGCTTTATTCGATGGCTTTCTAAGTGAAACAAGGATTTTGGTAAACACCGGCTTGGTTGGATCCACCCAATATTGTTTATTCAATATTCGGTTGAAAAATCATTGTGTGCACTGATATTTAATCAACTTAAGTCCTTCACGTGACTAGTTAACCCAATCGCTGAATATTTCAGGTGTGGCATGCGAGAGCCCTGTTTTCTTCAAAATGATGAAGTGCGAACGCTACGCTTGTACTTAGCCATGTCAGTCAAGTGCAACGTTATTACCGGCAATTTGGTTGGCATCCGCAATGGCATCTTATTTAACTAAAAATTTAAGCCGAATCACGTTTCTCTTCCCAATATAGCGATCGGTATATGTAACTTGGGTCATACTCTTTCAAAAAATATAAAAAAAAGCAAAAAAAAAAAATGCCCACCTTCATTTGGTGATCAGACTCCTTAATAATTGTTGTTGCTGCGCGTAATGACCGCATTGAATAATTTAGTAAATTTGTGCCAATTCATGCGCATTGATAGCACGAATACGTTAATTGTCAGTGGGACACAAGTCATCAACATGTCATTGCAACTGCGTCACTGCCAACGCCACCAGCACGAAACGACAGCGCTTTGCCACGCAACAACCAGTCAAGCGTTTTTGGACCACTGACTGCACGTTGCTTTTTCATTCATTCATGCAACCCAACCACGCAAGTACCACAGCGAGTGGTTCGTGTAAACCTTGCATCAGTATGAGTATCACTGTCAGTGTCAATGACGATGACGATGACGATGACTAAGCCGCATAAGATGGTTCGATAGGCTTGGAGACGACGATCGTTTGCAGTCATTTGTGGACTTAAATGCACTTGTTGGCATCAAGTGGATTCAATTCTGCACTTCACCGAGCCCATGGCTTAGTCCCCTTTGGGGACACCCGCACATACTTATGAGTATTATTGTGCACCTTTGTGTGTTTGTTCGTACATTTGCATGCGGTTGTGTGTATGCTGGCATTACTTTGATATTTTCGTATTGTGTCAATATATGTGTCAATATATGTGTAGGTATATTTGTTGATATTTATTTGGTGTTTATTTCGTTCTTAGGAGATAATAGGGAGTTCATCATTTTCCGCTGCGTCATTATCCACCTCCAACGATCGTGTCATTGTTCGTCTAGCTCGATCTTGTGTGGTATTGAATGAAAAGGCGTTGAATTGTTGGCTCTTGGCTGCCAAGCAACTGAATGAAATTCTCCTGCCACTTGTCAGCGCTATCTGTTGCTCTATTAATGCACTAACACATACATATGTAGATGTGTGCGTGGACATACATATGAGCGTGGGCATATAAATGTGGGCTTTATTCAGGCTTTAAAGGGCGAACAAAATCTTTATGTTCAAATATTTCAAGTGTTTTCATTCGCCTCGTATTTTGACAGTTTCACCTTTCATTTAGCTGCAGTTACACCAAAAGTGTTGCTAATTAGTTTCCATTGTTTCAATTAATTGTTGGGATATGAAATATGCAGCTGTTTTTAGCGTTTCATGAAGAGTTTGGCTTCTCAAAACATTGATCTAGTAAGACTTGCAATAACCCCCTCAATACCTGTGCATCTTACACAATATATGTATGTACAAAATTGGGGCGTACACCCTTGCTGTGTGTTTGGCCGCGCTCCTCCTCCTATTTGTGGCGTGCGTCTTGATGTTGTTCCACAAATGGGGGAACCTACAGTTTCAAGCCGACTCCGAACAGCAGATATTGGCAGAAAGACACTCGGAGGTTTGTCATTGCCTGCCGAGGGGCGACCGCTATTAGAAAAGTTTTTTTTCTTCATTTTGGTATTTCACTGACATTCGAACCTACGTTCTCTCTGAATTCCGAATAATAGTCACGCACCAACCGATTCGGCTACGGCGGCCGCCGCTTACACACAATATAGTAGGCTAATCTCTTCCCATTAAATTTTCATTAAGCGATCTTAATACGGATATATGCAAACTGGCGGGCTTAAGATGGGAGCAAGGAGGAACAGCAGGATTTATGTGCTACAGCGAGCAAGCGAAAAGAAAGTTCCTGCTCTATCCTCTGCATTGGTTGTAGGAAGATTTTTTTATAGAACTTATTGATATCCGGAACTCTGGATATTTACTTTATTAGAGAAAATGTAAAATCAATGATACAAGGTGAAGTCCAAAATAAACAAGACTGAGCTAAAATAGAAGCGACAGGAAGTTTTTCTGATAACTTCGAGTTTATTTATTCAAAATAGTCGGCGATGAACTATTTTGCGCGATCTAAAAGCTTTTCGAAAGAGTGTGTTAGGTCATTGACCGGTATGTCCTTCAGGATGTCCGTACAAACCTTTTGGTTGGCCTCTACGGACGCAAAACGTTTTCCTTTCATGGCCAAATACAATTTTCCGCATAGCTAGAAGTCACAGGGGGCTAAATCAGACGAATACGGTGAATAATGGTTAAAATGCGATTTCTGGCCAAAAACTCAGTTACAATTGATGCATTATCATGCCATAAGCGTCAGCTTCCTCCTTCGCGGTATTCAGGGTGAGTTCGACGAAGGCGATGCAACAAACGTTTCAAAACGCCAAGATAGGAAATTGCATTGACGGTTTGGCAGGTTGGCACGAACTCCTTGTGGGCAATTCCCGTGGAATCGTAAAAACAAATGAGCATCGACTTGATTTTTGACTTCTTCAAAAGCGATTTTTTGCGTGGTGGCTCGTCTGGGGCCTTCCATCCGACACTTTGACGCTTAGTGTCAGCTTCACGTTGGAAACACCAAGTTTCATCACCAGTTACAATATTGTAAAGGAAGTTGTCGTATTTTCTCGCCTCTTTAATGAGGTCTTTCGAATATTGATTTCTAGCAATTTTTGGTCCTCAGTTAACTTGTGCGGAATGAAATGTGATTTCGGTTTATTTTTTATAAATTTACGAACGATTTCGATGGAGTTTTCGGTGATTACTGATTTTGGGCGTCCCGAACGTTCATTGTTATTTATGTCCTCACATCCATCTCTGAAACATATAAACCACTCATGAACTCTGGCACGAGATAGACATTCATCGCCATAAACTTTTTTTATCAATTCAAATGTTTCGATAACAATTTTACCGATTTTAAACCAAAATTTAATATTAGCTCTTTGCTCGAAATTCATTTTTGTACCAATGACACAAACATACTGACACTTTATATATATATACATAATTGGCGTTTACACCCTTTTTTTGGGTGTTTGACCGAGCTCCTCCTCCTATTTGTGGTGTGCATCTTGATGTTGTTCCACAAATGGAGGGACCTACAGTTTCAAGCCGACTCTGAACGCTTTCACTGGAAGTCCGCTAGGGATGTAACTTCCAACGCACTAACTCATTAAAAATATGGCGCCATCAAAAACGTTTTCTGATGCCAGCTTTGTTTATTTGGACTTCACCTTGTACTATCGGTACTTTCGACGCTCTTCACTTCACTGACTTTACAGGGACTTTTTAGACTTTCTATTAAGCTTAAAATATTGAAAAGATATTCTTTAGATTGTTAATGAATTTTTAAAGCAAAAAAAAAAAATGGAAAATATGAAATTGCGGGAGAAGGTTCCCCACTTTAATTTCGTTCGAAGCTCAGATTTTATTTGAAATTTCACAAAAAAAAAAAACGAATATGTTCGAGCAAATGATAACAGTAAATAAATTACCTGACCCGGTGTGACGTCATCAATAAGATGGTGATCCTCTGGCATAATTGAACTTATTCATTATTAATGCTGTAGTTAGAAAATGACAAAAGCATCTTATAATGATTCTGATTTGGCTGTTTTAAAAACTATATAATTTTTTCTCCCATAAATATTCTAAAACCTGTAAATATTCTTAGGAATGACAGGAAGCACGACACTAATCCATCAATTATAATTATTCAACACTAAGAAATCACAGGCATAGGCGCAACATGTACCAAATGTCTTTATGGGCAAGTGATCAGCACGATTTTAACCATAAATATTGACAAATGACCGATTCAGGATTTTCGACAATCTTGGCTATACCAAAATTTACATGCCACATGCATTATTCCATATTTACTTGCACAATCATCTGTACGTACATAATAACTTCATACGTATTTAGGTATGCGAGTATTATCTACCTCACCCAATTGCCTGCTTGCGTTAATCCCCTTAAGCATGACAAAGCGACACTTTGCCCACCATTAGACAGGCATAATGCCACCTACAGTAGCAGCGGTCACGTTGCGATATGGACGTTCATCTGCACCCCTTTGTGAAAAATTAAAATATGAATTCACACCTTCAAATTATATGAATTGACATTTAGAAAAAACAAAACAAAAAAAAATAAAAAATGCACAGGTAACTGTCACCCTAACTAAGCAGTATTAGCAAATAAACAAATGTATGCATGCACATACAGATGTCCTGCTGTCAGTTTGGACAGCACTTCATTTGTAAAGTCATTTTGTGTAAACAAATTTCCTATTTTTTTATTTTCATGGCCTAAGGATTTCACTGCAAAATATTCATATAATAAGAATGTGCATGTATGTAGGTGTGCAAACCAGTGCCTATTCCAATGAGTATGCATAGATGTGTGCATGGCTGTGAGGATCAACTGCGAACAGCAAACGATTTGTCAGAGCACAAACATGTGTTTTGACTTTGAGACAATTGGGAATTTTCCGAGTTTTCAATTTATTTGAATATCCGGTGTCTTGGATTTTCTGAGCTTAGTTTGGATTGACTTTCAACTTTCCAACTTTTTGGAATTTTTCATCTTATTTATATATCAGGTGTTTTTTTAGGTCCATAAGAACTATCGATAGCTATGGGTTGACAGGTGAGAATGCAAAGTGAGTTTGGCAAGTCATCATGAAACGCTTAACACCAGAACAACGTTTCCAAATTGTGGAAATTTACTTTGAAAAAAATAAACTTGCTCACGAAGTTTATACAGCGAAGTGTGGAAGAAGACGCCGAAAAGTCGATTAGTCGTCAATATAAACTTTGTCTTTCGAACACGTGGAAGATTTTACGCAAGGCTCGGCATACTATAGGTGCCAGCTCGTGCGAGAATTTAAGTCAAATGACCATCGTTTGATTCGCATTTTTGCTGATTGGGCTCATTTAGATTTATTACTCAGATTTTTTTTTGTTCTTCATGTAACTCGTAGCCGCGGCGGACATATGCCGGTTATCATATTGAAAAAATAAATGGCATGAAATTATCTACTAGTTTATAATAAAAAAAATATTAATTTCAAAATATTCTTGTCATGGATTATCATTTTAAGTTCTCAAGCTCTTAGAAAAACACCCTATATTTATTAAAATAAAATATATAGTATTTATAAATAAATATATAATAATATTAGGTACATATTTACAAAAACCAGCGTTAGCCACGTTGCCTGCTTAGCCTATTCTCGTTATCACAAGAACAGTAAAATATCATTCGAAGACTTAATAAAATATTAAAGCATCGCGGTAATTTGATTTCTTTAAAAACTCAAAAACTTAGAAGCTAAAATTTTATTAAATAACGAGACTGACGCTGTAAAACATTTCACTTTGGTTTCATAATTTTTTTTTTTGTTATAAGCTTCAATAACCCTTCTCTAAGCTTAAAACGGTCCATGTTGGAAGTCTTCTTCCATCAGCTCTTTCATCATACATCCACTTCCTTTGTCATAGTTTTAACCGGCTCAAATCTTCTTTCTTTAAGTGCCTATTTCATCATGGAAAATAGATGAAAGTCCCACGGGAAATACTTCGGTCAATAAGCAGGCGTATTGCCTTCGTGGAGACTTAGTTGTGAGTTCAAAAAAGAATTTTGTAGTTATTCAAATTTTTTTTCACGGAGTTCAACAAGTTGACTTTCAGGAATCTAGTGAAGAGACCAGATGGAGCCGCATTAAAATTTTTTCTATTTGTGTTCGGACGGATCTAACTACACGACGACGACAAATTTCAGTACATTCTTTTTCCAAATAAATTTATTTATTTATGTAATTAATCTAGGAATTGGAGTAGAACGATTAGCAGTACCCAGGACCAGCGGCTACCTAGCCTATTTCAAATTAAGGAATTCGTAGGAATCGAGTTCTACAAGAGTTAACCATGTTTTTCACAGAACCCTGCGGATAGAGACCCGGAGTGCGGACACCCCCATATAATTTGGGGTGTTATATGCTTCCCTGCCCAATGGATTGCTTGCAGCCATCGATGTCTGAATGTATTGCGGCGGCATGGAGTTCTGCCATAGACGACCGGTCTCTCTCCCCTTACTAATAATTCTGGCCGCCGATAGGTTTCTTCTAAGTCAGTGACCACCAAACTAGACATGACTGTCACAGGACCACTGCATGGGAAAAACGTGACGTCGCCGTCATCTTCTCCCGCTCTAAGCAAAGCTAAAGTCCTCGAGGGAACGTCAAACCTTATTGAAGATGTGCATAAGACCCGCCCCCGTAAGTCTAACTCAACACGGCCCACGAAGAGTGCTCAGAGAGCGAAAGTCAGCCGCCGAAGCGTGCTCGTTTATGCTCTGTCGAGTTCCTTGTTGCTCAAAAACCCTTAAGAGGGACATTCCTTCTTCATCTTCCATGATAGTGGAGTGACTGAGCGCGATCCCGGAAAGCAATGTTACACCTGATCAAAGGATCTTTTTGAAGTGGATCAAAGATGTTCTCAGCGGTAGTGACCGGCACAAAGTATGGAATGGCGATGAGAAACACATTACCCATCCCAATACATCTTTGGGAAAGAAGGAATCGACCTCTTAGAAGCATATATCGCTGGGAAACTCTAAACATTTTTTATGAGAACCGCAGAAAGCAGTTGAAAAATCAAAGCGCTATCCCTCGATTCGAGAATATTACGAATGAATTTATTGGCTTTTTTACGAGGAGGTAGCATCGAGAGCCTAACAAAGTCAGTGTGGGACTTTAACCCGAACTAAACCTCCTACCATCAAAGTACCGATTCCCCCGGTACAACCGTTAAATATTCGTCGGGAGGTGGTTTGAGCACTAAACTCAACGCCCGTTATTGCCCTGATGTAATACGTCGAAAGTAGCATCTGCTTGCCACCACTCACTGTAGGTCATTTGATAAGAGAGCCTCCCCTGTCATAACAGCACTCCCCCACCCACAATGCCTCTGTTCATATCATAGAAAGGTAAGTTTCTATGTCCGATATCGTCAGTTTACCTGCATCCAAATAAATTTATCTAGAAAATGATCCTACGGCACAACCGTAAGTTACTACATCTACCACTACATGAAAAGTTTGGACTATTATATAGTACAACAGAATTTCAGCTGTTTAGTGCTATGCTTTCGCTTTTTCGCCTTAGTACGAACGCTGACAATTTTTTTATACAATCCCATACTTCTTTAGATTGTATGTAGTATGTGTGGAACAACATTGTCCGGTGTTATTGGTTCCGCTATTTGGTTTTCCAAAAACTCTCGTTCTTTACTATGTCTTTGGCAGTGAAAGAAAATATTGAATTTGATAGCTTTTGGATGGTATTTGTTTTGCTCTTGGTAAAAAATTCACACACAATGATTACATTGAACGACGGTACGTTATCATGGTGCAAAATCTAGGAACTCTTTTCTCACAAATCCTTTTTTTTGTAAATTGCTTCAAGCATTGACCTTGTGGCAAAAATTCGTTGTGTACGATATCATTGTAATCTATAAAAACCGTGAGCATCGCTTTCTTTTTTGCTTCAAAATGACGGGTGTTTTTGGTCTTGCTTCATTCGGAGCTCTTCACTCATTTGCGTGATATCTGGATTGCTTGCCGTACTCATAAATCCACGTCTCGTATCCAGTAACGATACGTTTGATGAATGTTATGTCGGATTCAGGCTTGGAAATTATGGCTTCGGCGATATCAACCCGGTACCTTTTTTGCATAAAATTTAGTTCCCTTGGGAACAACGACCAACTTTGCTTAACTACAATGCCCTGAAGGGATTGATAAGCAATTTTCAAGTGCTTTGTTAGCTCTCTGATGGTTGATTTACGGTGATTGATCAACTTTTCTATCACTTTATTGATATTTTCACCAGTTTTCGATGTTGACGGCCTGCCACTACGTTCGTCATCCTCTTCTGAATCGTTCATACCACTCGTAAACGGCTGTCTTCTTTAGAGTATCATTACCGAAACAGTTCCCCAACATTTCTAAGGCTCTCGCACCATTGAATCCATTTTTTAACGTAAAGTTTTATGCAAACTCGTTGTTGCCAATTCAAGTGCGTTTTTAAAATTGTAAATCGAAAACACGTGCGAAGGTAGGTTTACACAAGACGGCGTAAGTTTTACAAATGTCAAGCACCGGGATAAAATTTTGGTGGAAATCTTAATCACAGATGCGGCAACCTAACAAAACAAAAAAAAAAAAAGAACTCAGCTGATTTGATTTAGAGCGTAAACTGGCGGTCGGTTTCGTATTAGAACTAAGTAAAACTTCCGTGTTTTTGAATAAAAGTAAATAAATAAATGTGCCCATTACCTTATCTAATAATCGCCGAAACCGAATTGGCGTACAATTCCCTGGGCCACGAGCTCGAATTTCACTATGGACTTTAAACATCGAACGGAGTTTTTTAAATGAAATTCATTAATTTATGCTAATTTCTGTATGTACATATGAACATATACATTTTGTAGTTTCATAAAAAAATATTATAAAATATATGGTATATGTATGTAGGTATGTATAATTTAATGTCCTCTTCATTTATTTAAGTGTCTCTCATATGGCAACAAAGACTTGATTCGCTATATTTCCAAATTCAATTGCAAAATAAATATTGCATCCGGTTTACAGCGTTTTGGTGAAATAAAACAATTTGTTTACTAATGCTCAATCAGATTTTACCGAGAAAAAATTCTTTAAATTGAATGTTCATTCATTCCAGAGAAGTTGCCGTAACATAAAAAGGTGGGAAATGAGAAAACGCCACTCTCTGTCAATCAAAGAAAGTGTGTGAAATGTTTGCAGGTGCAAGTCTGAAAATGCTTTTATATGTATCTTCATGTGTACAAGTATAAAGCATAAATATGTGTTTGTTTAGAATAGCTACATACATTTATACAGGGTGCTTAAGGTAGTTGAGCACCTGCATACATTTGGCTAAAACTTTCCAGATAAGACATGGAGAACGACAACTTAACTCAGGGAATGAAGAGACATGCAGTTATTGTCGCTATATTTGCAAATCAGCCCGATTTAGAAAGCTTTAATTTTTTTAAAGGATCACGGTGGTCTAGAATTTTCAAAAAGTCGATTTTTTTTTTGATATTTCGAAAGAAGAGGCTTTTAAGAATATACTGTCAAAGTTTTGTTTCCCAGTATTTTCGATTCTATAGCCGTTTTAGCAGGTAGAGTCAGATTCGTCACGTGGCGGCATCAAGCGAAAATATACTCTCAAAACTTTAAACTCAATTATCTCAAAACTACTTTTTTCGGCCTGGTGTTGTCAAAAAACAAAACTATTCAACCGAATCGTCTGACATTTTAATATGTTATTCACAACATCAATGGCTATCGCCGTACTAGAATCGTATTATTATTTTAATTATTTCGTATTTTTTTGATTAACGAACTGAAAAAAACCCGACTTTTAGAGGGTCAAATTCAAAACCGCGCCATTTCGTCAATTTTTTTCTAGTACGGGACGTAGCTACAGTCATACTGATTAATAAGTTTTTTGGTTTTTGTGTTTCAGATAAATAGAAGAGCCAAAATTGACAACACCTTCCAGGTCTAATTTTTCGGGAGGGTCAACTTCAGCGCCATTTTTTAAATTATTAAAATTAAAAGAAAGTTTTTTATTTTATTTTATATGTAACGGAAGTTAAATAAAAAGCCTACAAAATTTAAATATCGTTTTTCGTGTTTTTTATTGTAAACAAAATTCCAAAAATACCCGAAATTTTCGAGCTCTAGACCACCGGGACCTCTTAAGTACGCCTGCTCAATCGTTCATAAAGTTCGTCGAGAATTGGAGCATCAGGCTGGGATGCAAAATCTGTTGATGCTTTCCATTTCAATTCAAGCGGGCTATTTGGGACAAAAATAATAAATCTTCAACTACTTTTTTGCTATTGTCTGTACATGAAGTCGCTTGTGCAAGTAATGACAATCATTTTAAACCCAGAATCATTAAAACCTTTTCATTTTTGACTAAGTTATGAGCAATTAAAAAAAAATTTTGTTATATCTATAATTAATAAAATCGTTTTTGAGCCGAAAAGCAAAATAGCCGATAAATCTTTGAAAAAAATTTTTTTCGGGCGAACAAAAAAATACGGGTCTCATTATTTTGACCAGAGAGCAAGATATTTGAGTTACATCTAAATCGAAGAACATGCCCCGAATAGCCAGGTTGAATTGAAATGGAAAGCATCTGTTGCAAAACGCAAAAAAAAAAAAAAAACACGAGGAACGCGACTCTGACCGATCTGCAATATTTATTCAATAAGTGCAAGCGATCATTAAGGAGGATCCTTCAAAATCAATGAGATCCCTTCCGAGGGAGCTTAATATTATACTTGTGTGGGTCTTATATGTTAAGCTATACAGGAAGATCTCGGGTATAAGTTCTGAGTTATGCGCAGAAGACAGTTTATGTCGGAGCAAACACGGGAACTGTGAGTTATCCGATCAAAACGCTTTCTAAAAAATGTTGACCAAGATCAAAAGACTAACCGCAGAAATGGCAGTTGGCAAACCCTACAGAGGTTCTCGTTGTCATGATTTTTTTTGTTCTAGGTGTTGTAAGCAACAAAGCGAATAAAGATCAAACGTCACCGTTGGATGGGTCATGTCGTCCGAATGGATACAAAAGCTTCGACTCTGAAAGTATTCGATGCGGTACCTGGTGGTGGCAGAGCAAGGGGAAGGCGTCCTTTACGTTGGAAAGATCAAGAGGAGAAGGACTTGGCTTCACTTGATGGGTCCAACTGGCGCTGGTTAGCATGAGAAAGAAACGACTGGCGCACTTTGTTAAGCGGCTTATCGCACCAATAAAGAAGAAGACGAGGAGCAACATGGGACATGTCTTTACTTAAAGATTTTGAGTGAATTCAGCTGCATATAACGAGGTTTGGAAGGCTGAAAATTTCCATGACTACATAACACCGAACATATAGCCGCCTAACTCCCCACACCTGAATGCCTTGGACTACTGCGCGTGAGGCGTAGTTGAGCGTGAGACCAATTAGCATTCACGTAACACCATTTCTTCTTTGAAGACTTCAATTAATGCCGTTTGGTCAACATGAATAATGCACGTGCGGACCCAGCTAATGGAAATTTTATTGAACTATTTTATAGATATACCTTCTACTCAAATATGAACGAGACGTTATCAATAAAACGGTCCGCGGATGACATATGGCAAAAATAATTTTTTTGTTTTTTGGTAGGACTGTTATAAGCTTGCATGGCAAATTTCAGCGTGATATGTCACATAGTTTGTTTTCTGTGCTACTGTAAACAAGTCAAGCTCGAGTGTGTTCTGCGAATTTAACGATGGAAATTCAAGTTGAACAAAGAATTTGTTTGAAATTTTGTTATTCCAACAAAATTTTGGCTTCAGACGCCTATGGGGACTCTGCTCTATCGCGTGCACGTGTTTTCCAGTGGTACAAATCGTTCAAAGAGGGCCGTACATCGGTTGAAAATTTGCTTCATGAACGTCGTCCAGCAACATCAGTAAACGACGAAAACATCGGAAAAGTAAAGGAAATTGTGCTTGAAAATCGCACAAATCGCAAAATCGGTTAACGCTGAATATTATTTAGACGTTTTAAAGCGTTTGCGCGAGAACATTCGTCTTAAAAGGAAGGAATTGTGGGACAACAAGTCATGGTTCTTGCATCACGATAATGCACCAGCTCACACATCACGTCTTGTTCGCGATTATTTGAACAAAAATAATGTTTCCCAAACTCAAGTTGCCGCTCCCTGGAAAACATTTTGAGACAATTGAAGTCATAAAAGAGAATTCGAAGAACACAGCTTATAACAGTCCTACCAAAAAACAAAAAATTTATTTTTGCCATATGTCATCCGCGAACTGTTTTATTGATAACGTCTCGTTCATATTTGAGCAGAAGATATAATAAGGTAATGTCGCGGAAAAATTCGTGGGTTTCATTCAATTTTATTCAAAACAAAAGTCAATTAATTTTACTCTCAAGTTGCGCACCCCCTGTATATATAGCAAATAGTAGCACCTGCTTGACGACGAACATTTTCATGAATGGACTGTTGGTTTATAGCCGAGTTTTGTTTTAGTGATAAAAAGAAATGCACAGTCCTAATTCAAGTGCACACACACATATAAATCTCTACATTTGCATACTTTAGTAGGCATCGAAAATTTTAAGTGGAAATTTTTATGGGTCTTTCAAATTTTTCTTCAAAACAAATGTGATTTTTAATGATTTTCCCTTTGATTAATTCGCTTTATTCTGCTTTGCGGCATAAAGTCAAAAGCCACAAAGGGGCGGGTGCTGCAGATCGATCGCTTCAAAGCGTTTTCAAGGTGAAAATCGTGTGGCACACTTCATTCTGAAAATAAAACTTTGAAGTAGAATAACACCAAAAAAGCGAAAAACAAAACACTTAAGAGTAAATAAAAAAAGTAGCTAGCGTAAATTACCTCAAATAGCAGAGAAGGTAAAAAAATAGCAGAATCTAAAAATTCGCAGAATTCGAAAGTCGACGAAGCCGAAAGTAGAAAATTATGGCGGCACTTATTCAACCAGAAAATGTTATATACATAAGTACATTTGTATGTGTGTATATATCTATTGGCAATTTGTAGTTCATCGCGCATTGATCGCCGTCGATCGTGGACGTATGGATCTATGATCCACTGCTGCCACTTTGACGCCGGGCAATCATAAATTCGATAGCTGCTGCCACGCGCTCTATGAAGTTGTAAATTTATGAACTTATTTTTTATCGTTTATGTGTCGGCTCTTCTATTGTGTAAAAATACTTCTTCTCTGGTGTAACGAATTTGTGGGGTTGGGGGCTCATTTGCTGGCATGCGTTAAACTGGTGGTTTTCGCGATCTTGATCACGCGGCTTGCAGCTTGCATTGTACCGTTGATCGAGTTGCGTATAAGTAGAAAAAAATGCACCGAACGCAAATTTATGTACCTACACACACATATATATGTATGTATGTATGTATGTATGCCAGAACGAGAAAGTGTTTATAGCGGGTGGCACACGCGTGCCAGCAAGTGCATCTGTGAGTATTCGTTTTTCAGATTTTCACGAAGGGGCTGCAAGGCAGATTACTTTGATCTCAAGTGATCGCTGCAGGCAAGCTGATGATATACATAATTACAAACACTCTCGGCCTCGCGCCCTCAATTGCTTACGATTTAACGCTTGAGTGAGTCAAAGCCAGTGAATGGTTGTGTTTGGGTAAATGACGCGAGCGATCGTGCGACTTGTAATAAAAATCTCAATTCTCATCTGCTTGGGCATGTGTGTAAGCCTGCAATTCAGTGAGGACTTCAGGGAAAATTTTACAGGCAGGCGGTTAAAGGAAGGCGACAGACGCCGCTTTTGCGGTATTCCGAAACGACTTTTACGTTTGCTTTTTTTTTTGATTATAAGTAAATAGTTGATTGTATACCCACTGGCGTAGTTGTGTCCAAGGGTATTATAAGTTTTTTCGCACAACGATTGCATCTAACAACATAAAAGAATCGAGATAGATATAGACACATATATATATATAATATATATTTATTTATATATATGCATATATACCAAAATGACCAGAACGCTGAGAGGAGCAGATTTAGTCACGACGTTGTGTCCATCCGAGCGCATGATAACTCGAAATTTTGTACACATTTCACTCTTTATAAATAAATCGGTCAATAACCACCCTTCCATATGGTAATATAATGGTAATTTTGGAAACAAAAAATAACGTGATATACTTGGTAAATAAAGAGTCTTTCAAAACTCGCACTGAGATGTTGTTTTAAAATGAATAATTTAGATATTTAGATTTTTCCATGTTTCATTATTTTTATGCAAAATGCGGCTCTTAATAATTATATATGAACAAATTTAGCTTTAATGTGAAATTTAGCTTTAGCTTAAACACAAAACGAATGACGTAGAATCCAAAGTTCCCCTAAAAATTTTTGTTTCACCTTACCTAACGAGCAAACCTAGTATCTATCATCCTTGCACCATTAGCATGTTTACAGTTAAAATCCGCCAAACAGTGAATTCATGAATGTCTAATTGTTGAGAATGTTGAGATGTCGATGTTGAAGGTTGTTCAGCAACACTTTGCGCTGCGGGAGCAATACTCTCAATAGAACGACCGGTTTTATACCGGCCAGTTCTTTTTCTATCCTCGATCGAAACAGTTTATGAAAATTTTTTCACCATCATTAATTTTTTCACAATCATTCGTATGACTAGCTTTCCGGCAAGATACGTTTTCATAATTTCCCACACATTTTCGATGGGGTTGGCATCTGGGGACTGGGAAGGCCAGTCCAATACTGTGATGCCATTTTCTTGTTTTGTTGTTTCGCAATGTATTTTTCTGAGCGCAGTGGTATTGATGATGTGGGACGGTAGGATATGTTCGCCTCTTTCAGTCGTCGTTCGATGGTGTTCATACTCATTCCCTTTTTAGCAAGAATTGTGCGTGCTAGGCGTTGTCACAAAGAAGGGTCCCGTTTAAAAAGTTGGACAATCACTTTATCCTGATTTTTTGTCGTCACTCGCTTCAAGCCGCTCTCGGAAAAGTCATCTCAATTTTTGTACACCTTATACCTCTGATTCCACATCACAACAACATTTTTTGTTTTTTTAATCATTTTTGCAGCCGCGGCGTAAGATAATTTCGTGCATAAAAATACCGCTCAAAACGCTTCGTGTACTTCTCACTCATTTTTGTTTGGTTACGTTTACGGGAAAGTTTCGCACGGCACTCACCTGAGTTAGCACTGGCGTTGTAGCCCCTGAGTGGGACTATTACGCAGCAAAAAGCAGAACGAACTATATCTTGAAGTTAGAAGGAAAAAACCTCTACTTTTTTTCTGACACAGACTGTATGTTAGAACTAAATTTCCGTCCTTCTGTCTAATATTATGAGCTACAACACCCATTGTCTATGAATTTGTTTGATTAAAGAAATGGGCAGATTAAATTTTACTAAAATGTGCGCGGGTATAAAAGTTCGATCCGGAACGAATTTAGCCTTCCTTACTTGTTTTTTTGCAAATATTTATGAAAAGTGTGAAAATTCAAAAGAAGAAGATAAGGAAGATCTTTAATGTCGGCACTTTGTAACGACATCAACGGTCATGATTGAGATATGGATTTCATACTTGGCATTTATGAGGAGAATCCGTTGGCACGTATATACAATGTATATTATACATATGTACGTATGTATGCATGTACATGTAGGTATATGTATGTACATGTAGATATATTCAATAAGTTTTCCAGTTCGAAAAGACGTTGCTACTAGCCTAATTGTTCTTTTTGTTATGCTGGTAAAATAATAAATTTGGATATTATTATTAATCATTTAGACCAGCTGAAAGAAAAAAGTCGTGAAAAAAAGACCCAACCGAAGAGCATTATTTTTCATCAGGACAATGCATCGTGTCACAAGAGCATTTTGCCAATGGCTAAAATCCATGAATTAAAGTTCGAAATGTTAGAGCACTCAACGTATTCACCAGATTTGGCCCTTAGCGCCTTCTATCTGTTTTCAGACCGTAAAATTGCATACGTAGAAAGCGTTTTCCTTCAAATGATGCGGTCAGAACAGCTGTGGAAGCGTATTTTGCAGACTTTCCAGATTCTCACTTCAGGAACGGAATTCTGAAATTGGAATCTCGTTAGAACAAGTGTACTGATTCTCAAACCATAAAATTGTGTTTTTCTTTTCGAACCGAAAAACTTATTGAACAGCCTGGTATGTGGGAAAAATTCAGTTAGCAACAACAACAGTCAACAATTACTACCCACACCAATGTTTTGTTTTTGTATCTTTCATACATCCGTTTACAAGTCGCCCTCTATAATGCCACATCAAATTATACATTTATTGACGTGATAACGTCTTATAATTCGATTTAACAGGCTGCACGCACGAAAAAATGTGTCGTTACCTTGCTCATTAGTGTTACCTTGCTCATTGCCGTTACCTTGCTCATTTGTCGTTACCTTGAATGAACTGCAAGCGAAAGCGCGGAACGAACGACAAAGCAAACAAAGCAAACGAACGGCAACGTTCGACATCTTGCTCTCTCCTACTTAAGTGAGCGTATATGTGTATGTATATGCGCATATGTAATATACATATATAAATTCACGTATTTGTATTTGCATATGCCTTCTTATTGATTATTATTAATTTGATTTACTTGAAGAATTTAAAAGAAAACCTAGTTTGTTAACAAGACCTGTTATTTTAATGTTATTATTATTGTTTGACGTGATAACGTCTTATAATTCTATGTAGCCGGCTGCACGCACCAAAATATGCGTCGTTATCTTGCTCATGCGTCGTTACCTTGCTTGAACAGCATGTTATGTTATGTTGTGTTGTGTTGTGTTGTGTTATGTTAAGTTATGTTATGTTATGTTATGTTATGTTATGTTATGTTATGTTATGTTATGTTATGTTATGTTATGTTATGTTATGTTATGTTATGTTATGTTATGTTATGTTATGTTATGTTATGTTATGTTATGTTATGTTATGTTATGTTATGTTATGTTATGTTATGTTATGTTATGTTATGTTATGTTATGTTATGTTATGTTATGTTATGTTATGTTATGTTATGTTATGTTATGTTATGTTATGTTATGTTATGTTATGTTATGTTATGTTATGTTATGTTATGTTATGTTATGTTATGTTATGTTATGTTATGTTATGTTATGTTATGTTATGTTATGTTATGTTATGTTATGTTATGTTATGTTATGTTATGTTATGTTATGTTATGTTATGTTATGTTATGTTATGTTATGTTATGTTATGTTATGTTATGTTATGTTATGTTATGTTATGTTATGTTATGTTATGTTATGTTATGTTATGTTATGTTATGTTATGTTATGTTATGTTATGTTATGTTAAAGTATATTATGTTATGTTAATATTAACTCATTCTCTATATCCATACAAAATATCTATCAAACAAATAAAATTAAAATTTTCTTTTAGAAAATGCAACCATTCAATCAGTATTTTCTTATGACGTTATCACGTTAAACTATCGTCAGTAAACCGACTTTACAGACAACCTCTTTTTTTTAAGAATTATAAAATCGATGATATGATACTACTCTCAATTTATGTAAGATCTGAAGTTTGTAGACTCTTAAGTTAAGACAAGCTGTAAATAACAATTAACACATCTGACATTAAAATACGTAGGACAAAGTATTAAATTAAGTTAAGTTACGTAAATTAAGTCTACACTAACTGAGTCCTCCTGAAGTTTCCTTGATCTCTGAAGCTCAACAAGGTGAAGCGTCGCTTTTGTCCGTTATGTTGAGCTCCATGAAATCGACATCCGTAAAGAAGTTCTTGCTTAAGCAAAATGGTCCAACCAAAGGAACCGTAGTCTCGAAGTCTTTCAGACACATTTCACATAAAGCAGAGACTAGAAAATATCATAGTTACAGCAATTCAGTGACAAAAGCCGGTTGATTACAGCCTGTCTGAGCTGCATTCCATAGCCGGTAGCCCCTCAAGCAATTTCTCTGGCAAATCTGCTCTAGTAAGTTTTAGCAGCTTTTTCGTTGCAATTCACATTTGGTTGCCCTGGCAACCACAAAAGTGTAACTATGTATATTTTACCTGCCAGACTTCCTCAGTCTATTTATGGCGTTGCCCACAATGCTCGAGTTTAAATATACAGCAAAACCGGCCTTGAAAGCTGTTTGGCTATCCGATCAGGTGAATATTTCTCCTCCTGATAATCCACAATGAATGATTGTAAAAAACATGAACTCTTTAAGTCATTACACATAAAGATAGTGTGGAGAACATATACGCACATACATATATTGAAAGAAAATATTCTCCAAAATCTATAACTATATGTATGTGCACCAACAATTTGTGGTTAATATGGTGGAACGATCGTTGTTGTAATGGTAGGGTCTAAGATACTGGAATTTTACAGATTTGTATCCGCTCAATGACTTTTACTTGCCCAGTCTTTCTAAAAAATTGTATCTCGAATGTTTTATAAAGTTAAAACAACAATGTAGAAACGATTAATTTCGAATCTTGGAATGCATAAATTCTATAGAATAATTTTCTGTGAGAACTCTTGGCAAAATGGAGAATATTGGTGGAACTTAGGTTGGTAGAAAGGAAGAAAGGAGCCCTCAGTGACCGCAATCATCTAGCTGCCAAATCCGGTCATTTACAGAGAAAGTGCTCAAGAGTCTCCTTCTCTGAAAGGTATCCACAGCTGCTACAATGGGGGTTAAATGGTAAGCCTAGCTTTTCCGGCTCATATGCCAATTGTCAACACAGCTACGAGTTTGAAAATTGAATGGCGTGGAGTCCCTTGAACTTTCTGAGTCCTGCGTCTATTGTACTGGTTCCAAAGGGTTTTAGAAATAGCACACGAAAAAAGGATCTGTTCTGCGCTTTCCTGAGAAATAAGTTGTACAATTCCCCTTTAACAACAGTCAGGCGGAAGCCGATAACTGGGTAGGAGGCCTCTGAGACCACTTCAGTTTCGTTCTTGGCAAGCTCATCAGCAATTTCATATCCCTCTATGTTCCTATGCCCTGTAACCCAGATCAGATCACACCCTAGAGGTTTGATCTCCTCCTTGCAAGAGTAGACTAATTTGGATCATCACTATGGCGTCGCCAGAGTCTTGATTGTGGTTTCGGGAAAACCTCTGATCTGACATTCGATTCCATGTTTGAACCGTCAGTGAAGACAGAGGTACAGCTTCGGCACAGATTTTCCCCTTGTTCCAATCCTGCCTATTCGGAAAGATTGCTCTGGCGCGATCTTCAAACTCTTGTTCACGGATAGAGAGGGCTGGCCGAAGTTCAGAGAAATGCGGTGTTAACTGCCCAAAAATGCTACCATGCCCCTTGAGAGATTGCCTCCAGGGGTCAACCTTCTTTAACCTGATTGCACTTTGAGCAATGATGGAAATAACGTAAAAGTCGATGGGGAGTAAGTGCAAAACGACATTCAGGATAGCCCGGGACAATTCTACATACTCCGGTGAGGCCAATGCATGCAGTATCTTTCATCCTCCCCAGTTTAGTGATATTATAGCTCTTTCGAAAAGCTTCCTACCAAACCAGGCATCCATACGTTAAAATTGGCAGAACCACTTCGTTGTGCATCCAAAATACGACCTGTGGCTTGAGTCCCCATTTTTTGGCGAACATAGATTTGCAGGAATAGAAAGCTATGCTGGTCTTCTTTACCCGATTTTCAATGTGTAGCTTCCACTCGAAGATACCTAACTTCCGATGAAAGCAAAAGAACGTGATGGTTTAATTTGGGAAGTCTAAAGTGTGGAGGTTTATATCTTCTGGTAAATAGTACCAGTTCGCTTTTATTAGAGTTGATTCTGAGGCCGCAACTGATAGACCAGCAACTGAATACAGCCAATGACCTTTCCAAAATCTCAGTCATGACTGAGGGAAATGGTCCCGATACCATTAGGACCACGTCGTGGGCGTATGCTACTATCCTTACTCCACCCCCATTTAAACGAGTTACAACTTTGTCAATAGCTACTAGCCAAAGAAGCGCCGAGATGACACCACCTTGTGGTGTGCATGAATCTAGTGATTCTGACCCCTCCCGCTACTGCATTAATTTCCCCACAGTCTAGCAGGTACGAGATCCAGACACGGATAGGTTTCTCCTGTTTAACTTTCCTAACCGCGGTAATCTCTCAACTTGCTAATACAGACATATACTTTTTATCATATTCATATGTATGTGTGCGTATGTAAGTATAAAATGCTTTACAAAACAAACCAAAAACCTCCAGCTGCAGAAGCATCAAAAAATGAACAACCAATTAAAAGACTATAAAAAATGTGCAACAATGGAAATTACAGCGCATCTCAGCTATTTTGTTTGTACGAGTATTCCAACAATACCCACACATGATTCTAAAAAATATTTACACAATCCAGTCTTGTGGAAAATTCGCAACAATTGCAACGCATATTCTGATCCTCGGGTTCGCTTGTGATAGCATTAGTAGGAGCCTTTTTGTGTACGCAAGACAAAGTCCTTTAAAGCCACAGGCGCGGATTACTGTCAACAACTGGGAAATGCAATGCCACCAACAAATTGAAACATCCCCAAATAAAACTAAACATTAATTGTTCGGGAGCAGATCGTGCGATGATCTTTAATGATCTCCGTTATTATTTTAGCTGTTCTGATATTGTTTTGTAACTTTGTTATGGATTAAATTGACTGAAATTCCTTTTGTACGAGTATGAGGATCGTCAATTGTTCCGTAGTGTACTTTGGTGTGAAGAAATTGAGAATTTCATTTTTTAATTTTTTGTTGGTTTTTGCTGGAGGCTGAGCACACGTACCAAGAAGATATGTAATATAACAAAGCCGCTAAACTAATGATGAAATGCCTTAGTTTTAGAAAACTTTTATCTTGCATATAAAATAAAATTTTTAAAAATACAGGCTCTTACGTAAAGGGTGATCAATTTAGAGGTATCGGATTTTAAATGGGAATAAAACAAGGAACCATTCATGACAGGGCCGCAACTGCGCCATAATTCGGCCATCCGTAAACACCAATTTTGAATGACTCGCGACTCGCTGGAGGACTTCGGTCGGTGTCTCGTGAATAAGTTTAGTAATGTTGGCTTCAAATGCCTCAATCGAAGCTGGTTTATCCACAAAACATTTAGACTCTGAGTGATAAATTGCTCCCCGAAACGACGACGCAGTAAATCCATTGTTTCACGGGCTGAATGGTACGTAGCGCCGTCTTATTGGAACCAAATATTGTGGAGATCAAGCGCATCAATTTCCGGCATCAAAAAGTCATGGCGCGATAGCATTTACCATTCATTGTTATACTGGCGCAAGCTTCGTCTTTGAAGAAATATTGGCCGATGATTTATCTAGCCCATAGCCACCCCAAACGGTTGTTTTCAATGACTGTTATGGCTGTTCTTGAAAGGGTTCGGGTTGTTTTTCAGTCCAAATGCGGCAATTTTGCTTATTGATGTAGCCCTTAAGCCAAAAATGGTCTTCATCGCCGACGTTTGTGTACACCGTACGTTGGTCTGAGCGCGCGATTAACACTTTTCACAGAGCGTCGATCTACGTAACACAACTGTACCATTTATAAACGTTATTGAGGCGTAGGGGTTTCCTTGATGAAATGTCAATGAATCCTGAAAAAATAACTATTTTGTTTTGTATTTATTCTGCGAAAAAAACTATGTATTTAGTTTTAGATCTGTCAAAAAACCCCTATTGGAAAAAGTTCCTCCAACCTGACCATCCTTTAAATAAATTCACATATAATATTTCTATGTACATATGCCATCTTCCTGTGTGCCTGGTAATGAAGCATTTCTCTACGAAGGAATTCGATTTGGTTGACGGAATTTGTAACAGTTGGTATATTTTTGGTTGTTGGTATATTATTCTAGGAACGATACTAATAGTCACTATTAGGTTTAGAATAATTCGTCCCCTTAGTATAACAATAGCCTATGTGCTCATAGGCTATTATTTTTTGATTGAATTTTTGGATTCTCCATCGTCGATTTTATATGTGGTCAAAATTTCCTCAAATTCTAGTTCCACAAAGTGGGTCAAAACGTCAGTCAAAAAATAATAAATATTTACAGACATAACGAGATTTGAGTGAGATCTACTTTCGACAAAAAGTTTGAAATTCATTTTCTCAAAACATCAAAAAATTTATAGGCTATTTTAATACTAAGGGGACGAATTGTGCCCCCACCTTTAATGAATACGCCTTGATTTAAATTCAAATTTTTTTGAATTTTTTGAAATGAATTGTAAGAAATTGTAACTGAGAGCAATGCTGCAAAGTAACTTTGAATTTCTATATTATCTTCAAAGTAGTCCCTGTTAGATATGATACAATACCCTTGTGCC